>NC_089661.1:7391250-8841875 GCF_037042795.1 Molothrus aeneus | reverse complement strand
TCAGTCAGACTTCAGTTTAGGCAGTTTAATAGAACAAATATTAGTTATTAATGAATTTTACCCTTGAGAACTCCACTGCAAATCTGATAGAAGTGCCTGGATGGATCATTATCAGACATCTTCATTTTAACACTGAAAACTACTGCTAGAGTGGAAAGAGAAAAAAGAATATGCAGAGCAACATTCCTCACTTTCAGTAATGTTATTTACCAGCCCATTATGACACCAAAACATCATCCAGATGTTATTGCAGCCCTTTCAGATCTCTATACATATGTCTCAAAGCACAGAAACTCAGGCTGAATATGTATCAGCAATTACAAGAGACATCTGCAGCACTCCTTATTCCATTTGAAAATCCTTCAGCTATTCTGTCTTGGGCTTCTCCGTGTTCTTTAAACATGATTTGGCAAAATAATTACAATCAGAGATCAGAACAACACTCTATTGGAATGCACTGTCTTTTATTTCTTTGAAAGCATGTCTTGCTTGGATTTCATTTCTCTGTTAGTGTTTGCAGTGTTCATTCAGATTTTGTACATCATGCCTTACTATTAATCTTTATTTCATCTGTCCTTGCTCAGGACTCCCAGAGTCAAAGGATTTTCAAATCTCAGCAGCACAGTCTCCTCCTGCCTGTCATATGGATCAGATACCTGGGAAGCACAAGATGCTCCTCCCAAGCAGAAACCTGACTGTGGAGCTGCTTCTCCCTTCTGCTGCTCACTGGGGCTTTTCCCAGGAGAGAGGGACTCCCCCAGCACACATTCAAACTCACTTTGTAGAGCTGAATCCCATTCACACTCCCAGAGCTCAATCAAAGCAGTGCCTTGGCTCCCAGCACATGCAGGGGTCCCTCCAGGAGGCAGCTGGGACATCCCAGAGCCCCAGGAAAAGCTGCCAGGGCTGCAGGGCTGCTCCCCTCCTGCTGGACCTGCAAAGCCAAGTGAAACCCTTGGAGATAACAGTGCTTTTGTGGTCTGAAGTCCTGCAAAACATCATAGTCTGTAGGGAGTTACTTCTCCATAAGCGTGCAGGATAATTGATTTGTAGCCAGAATCTCTGATTTAAAAATGATTTCTTCTTCTCTTTTCATTATCATTTTATTAGGACACACAGTACTCCTTGTCTCAGCAGACAAAGATTTGGATTCACCAGAGATGACCTTCTGGAAGTGACAGCTTCTCTACCTGTTGTACAGATGGTAGAACTGGGAAGCCAGAAAATGGCATTTATCATTCAAAGGAGAGTCTTATTATCCTTACATTAAACTATCCTAATACCCCCTAATGGGGGGAATAGAGAGAGCAGATATTCTCCCCAGCTGAGCTGAGCCTGATTGCAACCTGACCACGCTTAGTGTGAATCTTCATGATTGGAACACACAACCTGTGTGACTTGGCTCCCAGGACTAGCAGGAACACATCTTTGTGCTGTGCATTTGCTCTGACCATAATGACAATGAATGGCATTATCTGCTGCTGATCACACTTTCTTCTAGACAAATCTGAGCCCTCCAATGAACATTAGGCTAATTTGATACTCATTGATTGAGGATAAGGCTAGAGACAGCCATCTAGTTTCTCTGTGCTCCAGCTCCCCATTTGTAAAATGGATATGATATTACTTCAGGGGTGATGCAAGGACAAGGGAATTGCAATTTGCAAAGGTCTTCATAACTGTTACTGATGGGAATAGGATGGGAATAACTCTGATACAGCTGTGACCATGAGCAGGACAGCTTTCCCTGCAACAGCACAGCCAGTGCTCTGTGCCCAGGGTACAGGTCCTATATATATCTATATCTATATCTATATCTATATCTATATCTATATCTATATCTATATCTATATCTATATCTATATCTATATCTATATCTATCTATCTATCATCTATCTATCTATCTATATCTATCTATCTATCTATCTATCTATCTATCTATCTATCATCTATCTATCTATCTATTATTATCAGTTCTTTATGCATGATTCTCACTGTGTCCATACCATTTATACAGCTATGCCTGAGAATACAGATATAGGTAACTCCAAAAACACAGACACCTTTGTTGCATACACAAAATGATCTTGAATTTGATCTCTGATCCTACCTTAATCCACCCAATCATCACAGTTCACTTCATTGCACACTGGGGTTCTCCATCTAGATAGGTTTTCTGCTTGGAATTAGACTCCATTCCTAGCAGGTTTTAGAAGAATGGATTCATATTTTCAGGCTGGTTTACTCATTCTCATGAAGATTTGATGACACAGTTTATCTCCTGATCTCCTGAAATAATATTTAGCATCCAACTAACACCACCCATCCAATGAAAAAGGTAAATAAATCAAGACATAGACAAATAATCATACCTATAAAATCTCTGTTATTAAAATCTCTGTTATTGGAACAGTGCTAGCCTACAGCTACAGAGTATTTTCATGGTACACAAAGATCCTTAACTTAACACTTAGATCTCCAAAAAATAAATCAAGATTCAATTCCTGCAAACAACTGGGCAACTCTAATGCAGGAATTATTTCAGTGACTTCAGAGGCTCTGTCTGTCCTGAGCTGCACCAGCTGAGGCATCAGCTCACTGCAGTTAATTATGGCTGTGAAACTTCTGAATAAAAGGCTCCAGAGAAAAATGTCCCAGCACATTCCTCAATTATTTCAAAAGTGGCACTGGAAACCAGCAAGGCTGTCTACACTGGGTTTTAGGCTGAGCAGATCTTTAGCTTTGTGTTGGTTCATTAATGCAGGGAACAACTGGGGTGTGACTGCTCTGTGTACTCACCACACTGCTTGGAAAAGCATCTTATATCACTGCAGATAACACTGCTCTATAGCCAGGCTTCCTAATAACCAGCCTCCCTTTGCAGAGATATATGAGAGCTAGAAACAATGATAATACTTGCAGAATCATCTTTTATTATTTTTCTTTCCTAGCAAAGCAAACTGAAGCATATGAATATATACAAGAGGCAATAAAAACAGGGAAGAGAATATAGGAGGTTCTTATGAATCAAGTTAATAAATTAATGTAAACCTATGCCTCCATTGTTATGTATGCAGATATATGCATATGCTGATGCATGCAGATTTTGTGGTTCATGTACAATGGCACCAGGTTACTCACTGGTTCCCACACTTGGGTATCATCCCCCACCAGGCATTACTGGTTTGCTTGGGTGAGTTGCAATCCAAACACAGGCAGCTGCAGAGATGCTCCCAGGCAGTTACCCCAGAGCAGACACACAAACTCAGATTGTTTTGAACACCTTTCCTGATAGCCTCTCATCACCACAGCACTCACCTGTTACACTTCATGGTTGGAGACACCTCCAAAGCGTCTCAGCAGCAAACACAAAATTCAGCTTTGTGTTGGTGCCAGGGAGAGAAGGGCAGGGGGTGGGTGAGGGGAGCTGTCTCTCTGGGAGATCCATGGTTTTCAAAGCCTGTATGCATAGAGGTCAGATGTGGCAGTGGGGATAAGCAAGGCCAACAAGTGACGGTGACAAGAGAGGCAGGGGAGTCACCAGGAGATTTGGGGAGCTGTTGGGAGAGGAAGGCTGGGAGGGGTGAGTGGGATTTTTGAGGGGGCTGCAGAAGGTTTGGAAATGGGTGTTTCTCAATCCTCTCTTCCTTTCCTGCTGTCTCAGGCACGGGACATTTCATGTCATCATAGTCTCACCCCCAGCCCAGCACCAGCATCCTCTGCAGCGAGGCTGCACAAAGGACACAACCAGGAGGGGGCAAAACCCCAGAGGTTTCTGTTTCTGCTGTCAGGGAGAATGGAGAAAAGCATGAAGGCAGCACTGAAAGAACCACTGAGAGCCTCCTGCTTCTCCCTGCTCCCCTGGCAGAGGGCTGGGGGTTCTGGGAGTACTGCAGAGCTCTTCTCATCCCTCCCCATGGCCTCCCCATTTCTGGAAGCCCTGCAGGAGGAGAGGTGTCCCCTGCAGCCTGGCAGGGCTGGCCCCAGACTCCTCTACCTGAGCTTGGGACAAGTTCCCTTCCCAGCTCCATCCCAAAATATTGTATTTAGAATTACAAAACCCAATTAATGTCTAATTTAGCCTAGCCTCATCAATGATTAAACAATAAAAATTATTATTGCTCTTCTATCTAATCCAGGAGGCACCATAATGAAATAGCACATCTGGAAGAAACACAAGCAGTTGAGCAGTTGCAGACAGGGATCCAGAGGAGGGATGAAAGCCCAGCCAGGGCATTTAATGAGTGTCTGGGTCAGCACTTCAAAGGGCCTCATTCTTCCAGGCTTCCCTGTCCCTTGGCATCTTGCAGACAAGGTCACTGTCACCAGCTGCCAAAGGCTGGCTGTAAGGGTTAGGGTTAGGAGTACAAATGGATCAGCTGGGAGCTGCTGGATCCTTCCCATGTGCAGGTTACAGCCATCCCACCACCGAGCTCTGATGGTGTGGGGCTTTCCTCTGGCACAGCTCAGCTGTGACCCAGCAGGCAGGAGCAGGGCTCACATTTCAGAGCACACCCACACCGCTCCAAACGGAGCTGCCTTGATGGAGGAGGATATTCAGTGATAAGGAATTACCAGGGAAAACCTTCACCTCTGGAGAATGCCTTCCCCCTTCTTCTGCCAGATTTTCATGGCATCTCTTGTCTTTTCTCTCAGGCATTTTGGAGAGTTGGTCATTTAAGGACAAGGAGGAATGTGCTACTTTGGCAAGGCTCTGAAGCTTCATTTAAAACCTGCCAATAGCTCAACCAAATACGAGCCAGTTTTCATTAAAATATTGCCAAAACACAATTCATTCTTTTAGAATACCATATCCACGTTAAAAAGAAAATTGATGCAGGATTGTTAGTCAAATCTTTATATCTCAAACATAAAACTGATATGTCTTTTTTCAAATTTTCTAGAAATCTGGAGGATGTTGAATTAAAA
This sequence comes from Molothrus aeneus, assembly GCF_037042795.1. Taxonomy (NCBI): domain Eukaryota; kingdom Metazoa; phylum Chordata; class Aves; order Passeriformes; family Icteridae; genus Molothrus; species Molothrus aeneus. Next base: position 8,836,946 of record NC_089661.1, on the reverse strand, counting down.
TTCCTGGACCAAAATCCCTCTTCAAATCTGTTATTCTGTGTAGCATTCAAAACACAGGCTCTCATCACTGGCTATCATTAGATGCAGCCCAGGCAACAAGTATTGTGTGTAGAGTTGGTATCAACAAAACCTGAACCTTTTCCTCTAGCTCACAGCTAATCCTTATAAAGCCACTGCAGAGTGTAAGGTTGCTTCCTTACACATCTGGTTTGTTTTGGTTCATTTTCATCCTATTATTTCCCACAATCACATGGTATAATTATCTGATCTATAATTTATGCTGCTATTCAGAGCAGTATAAATAGTTTACTTTATTGCTGCAGGAGCACAGCATGTCCAGATAACATCAATATTTTATTTATCTCTGTTTCTGTCTGTGTTTGGTTATCTAGGTGCTTATTAAGTACAGAATTATTATAATAGCTGAGAATAAATAGCAACTGAAAAGAAGCAAAAATAAGACTGGAAAAAAAATGTGTCTGAAATAGTGCCTGACCCTTCTGTCCAACCCCTGTCCACCAAGCATCTGAAAAAAGGAGCATTTTCAGGGAATTTTCAAAGAGCTAAACCCACCTCCATGGGTGGGGATGGATAATTCTCATTAGTGGTGTTTCTCACATTTCCAGAAACTGTAATGTCTTTGTCTTAGCTGGCAGGTCTGAATTGAACCACTTGCATTTTCAGGGTTCTTAAAAGCAAATGAAATCCTTCAGGGTATTGTTTTAATCACCAATTTGAATTTCATCATCTTGACAGTGATATAAAGTGACACCCAGAATTCAAGCAAGAACTGAGTTGAATGGAACTTCATACAAATAGACTTGTTTACAAGAAGTGAAACAACTTCCTAATTTATTAAAAAGTGACTCGGGTAATTAAACAAAAATTGGAAAACTCTGTGTTGGTTCAATTTTATCTTAATACAGCAAGACTGTTAACAGCTCCAGTCTTCTGACACATTACACAGTGATGGTGGCTTCTGAAGCATTTAGCTTTTAACGTGGATTCCAAGTTAAGTGGGCTAAATGCACACAGAAAGCAGCAGAAAATTTCACAAAGTTTATGAGCCTGATCCTGCATTGCTTGTGCATCATGAGCTTAAGCAGATCCAATCCCATGTGCTAATCTATTTTATGAATTGTTCAATCACATTTACTTTGGATATATAGATGGGAAAAGAAGCATTACTCCCTGATAGAAGGGAGAAAGGCATAACCAGCACCAACAACTTGCTATTCAGTGGTTTGGTTATTGCCTCATCAACAGGAAAAATTAAAGTATGTAAATAATAATGCAGGCACACAAACATATGATTATGTTACAGCCATATACCCTTGCTCAAAAATCACTTACCTTTTTCCTTTTGTGCACAGAAATATTTTCTGAAACCTAATGATACTCATGTAGAAATAGCAATGGGTGATTTCCATGAAATGCTTTTCCTGCAGCTGCTCAAATTTTGTCAAGTTTTAAGAGAGAATCTGCAGGGGGTTTTCACTGTTACAGATAATGAGGAAGTGGGGGAGGAAAAGGTGCAGATCCAACCCTGTAAGGACAAACTGTAAGGGCAAACACTGAACATTCTGCAGTCGCTTGCTCAGCCTTTGAGTTGGTTGAAATTTTGAGCAATTAACTTATTTTCAAAAAGTCTAAATAGCCAGTAAAGAAATGCAAAAAAACCAAACTCTTAAAATAATTTTCCCTGATTTTTTCCCTTCCACATGATTTTCAGAAGCTTCCCCAAACCCAAGTCTCTGCCCAAGCTCTCCAGGTACTCTTAATACATTGTCACAGCTCTCCTCTGGTGGAACATCATCTTTCATGCTACAATGCAGCCACCATAAAGACAGGGTCCCATAGTGGGACTGCTGTCATGGTGTGACATAAATAATTGTAAGAATTGTTCAGAACAGAAATTTCAACTCTCACAGTCCCTCACTTTCTCTTCAAGAAATAAAGGTGGTTCTGAAAAAAAATAGGCTAATATGATTTATGTACAATGTTCTTCATTTGTTTTGGGGTGGGTTTTTTGCATTTCACCCATATTTTCTAATATTAAATTATGGTTTTATTACTGCCTGTGTAATATAAGCTGCTTAAAGAACAAATGAGTACCAAAGGGAGCTGTTTTCTGGGACATTTATACAGGTTTGTGCAGGTAGCCCATCATTACCACAGTTAGCATTACACAGTTCCCATCCCACTAGAATACTCAAGGAAAAAGTACTGTAGGCAGCAAAATAGCCATCCTGCCAGCAGGCCATTAGTTAGCTCATGCCAGACACTACATTTATATTTGTGGCAGGCTTCTACTTTGAGAATAATGATTAAAAAGCTTGTGATGAGGACAAGCCCCAAATGGTCCATCACCAGGAGCTGTATGGCTTTTGCAATACTTCAGTCTGCCAGCCTGATGTGCTGGATTATACCTGGCACCAGCTGGATAAAATACTGAGGTCTTGAGAAAAATAATGTGATTTATTTGAAGAAAGGTAATGTTCAACTTCTCTAGTGTCAGAAAGCTTCAGAGCAGAGGACCTCTTTGAACCCAAGGCTGAGAGATTTCACCACCAAGAGCAAGCTTCTCTGTGAGTGGGTTAATTCAAAATGTTCATACCTGAACCTGGACACTCTCGGGTACCCCAGCCATGAACAAATCCTTCCTACAACATGTCCTACAGGAATACTCAGAGAGCAGAGAGACTGAAGTCTGTTCTGCCTGGATTCACTTCAGAACCAGGAATGTTGGTGCAGAACCATTCCAGCAGAAAACAGTCATTTAGGCTGAGAAGTTGACTGATTGCATCCATAGAGTTCCCCACACGTGCACACAGATCCACAAGCATGAGTTAAACCCCAAAATCTACAATTGTCAGTACTGAAATGGGGCAGGAAAACGAGCTATAGGTTCCTAAAGTTATTAGGGGGATGGGTTCCTTTATAGAAAGCTGAGAATGTGTAGAAAAGCAAAAGCTGAACTTCTCACTTCCAGGATTTTTTCAGTTGCCTGAGCAGAGCTTTGCCCCTGCACAAACAATGGTGTTCAGAGGCAGCAACAACTGCCACACAATTGATGGGCTCAAGAATAACAAGCTGACGAGTGGATTTGGCATCCCCACAGCCAGAGCCTGAGGATTTATTGCTCTGGAGTGGTGCATGTCAGTTTTCTTTAGCACTGGAGTCCCACAGCAGATTTATACACGGTGACGTTAATTGCAGAGGAATAAAGACACACATTCTCCTCACAACTGAGGCTCAGCAGCTCTGACTGGCAGCCCAGCAACCACTGCTCTCATCAGGGTCAGGCACCTGGCACTGAGAATAGCCCTACAGAGAAACAGGGGCACAGCTGGGCTCTGTGTTGAAGGATGCTTTAACCAAATGCCAGCTATTTCCAAGGAATCTATTCATTTTCTACAGCTCTAACCCAGAGTCCATTAAATGCAGCTCTTCTCTTGCTTCTCGTGACCTAAATGGTTTAGGATGTCTTCCTTGCAGCTTAAGAGAAGATGGGCTTCCCCCCTGTTATTTAGTTTACTCTGCAGAGAAGCAAGAGAGCCCTTGCCCTGCTTTCCAGCAGTCCTTGTTTCCATAACATAACCTGGCTCTGCTCTGGGTCTTTGAGCCTCCCCACTGCCATTTCCATTCCTACCAGAGAGTCACTCCACGTGTTCTCTCTCTGGGTCATCTGCCAAGCTTGTGGTAGGTACTGACTGCTAGAAAGAAAACCTGAAAACCAAGCAGAATGGAATAAATAAGCAGCAAACTGTTCTCTCCTCTGCATGTTAAAAAATAATTGGGAGCTGTGCTTGATAACCTTTCCCTAAGGCCAAGTGCTTCAGCAGGATCACAGAGCCTTCTTGCATAAAACAGAATTCCAGTTCCTGCTCCTCCACACCACATGGCCGGGGGACACGGCTCTGCTCCCTTTGGAACCCCAGAAATTTGTCTGGGAGCAGAGTCAGAGCAGCTCCATCCCTGCTGACAGTGCCCCTGCAGCCCAGGCTCAGGAGCTGCCTGGACACGGGGAGAGCTCACGGACTCTCCTGGAAGGTGCTGCTTTCACAAGCTCACCTGCAAATTCCTGGCTTGGAGGGTGAGCAGTGCTCGCAGCTTTGGAGAGGTTTTTTAGGGTGATTTTTGTGATGGGTACCTGTGAGCCCCACCACTGGCTCAGCCTGGCTCACCCTGTGCCAGGACCAGACACCTCCATGCAGGGGAACAGCGAATGCCCTCCCAGGCAAGGGCAGTGCTATAGGGAGAGAAACATTGTTATTCTTTGTTATTCATTGTTATTTCTTCCGTGGTCCTTACTGGCTTTTTGTTGTTTCCATTAATTTTTACGAGTTTAATAAACATGCCCAATTTTTAAAAAATAAAATGTTTTCCCAGCCTTGGAAATTGGATTTTCCACGTTGTCAAAATACAACAGCTGTTTAACTGTTCAAAGGAGAAATCACTGAAACAACACTTCTGAATATTTTGGTATTTCACTGCCAAGAACACATAGATTATTTGGAATATAGATTCTAAATTAATTGTGTTCACTGTTGTATTAACCCAGTGAAAGAGCAAAACCACAAAGAACATCTTTACCTATGGGAGGACTTGACTTAAAGTCTTTTCTGCTCAGCTGCTCATTGGCCAAATCTTAAACATAGTGACTCCATTCATGAGTGTATTTAATCTCTTTTGTGATGGTAAAAGTCAGACTTAAAAATAGCAGGATTAACACAGTGACTCAGTGAGACTTCACATAAAATCAGCTGGAAGTGTTAATGGTGCTCCTGTCTCAGAAACGTGTAAATGATGGCAAAGAAAAGAGATCACACACAGATAAAATCTGGTTTCCCTTGCAGTTTTTCCCTCGGAGCTCACCAATCCCACAATTACTGGAGCACAGTGGTTGCTCAAAGTCACCTTTGCTAAACCAGCCAAGCTTCACTCTGTGCCTGTCCCTGCTCTGCACCAACGTCTGGCTGAATTAAAATAGGTGTGAACCCTTCCCAAAAGCTGAAAGGTCTTTGCAAGGACTAGAAGTGTTACTTGATTAAAAGTAAGGTGTCAGCTGAGGAAAAAACACAGCTAAATTAAGGATAGCAGGACCTGAAAGGCAGCCCAGTTATGCAGAGGGCTCTGGCAAGTGAGGTCAGGTACAGCACCTGCCTAATCACTGCCCCTGGGCTAAATGTGGACATGAACATTGGTTCACCATTGAAAAGCAACTCCACCGACTCTCAACAGATGCAGAAATTAAATAGCGACTTACTGAAAACCTGCATTTCTTTCTGAAAATGCAGTACATATATAAATGCCTTTCCAGTAACCCCAGAATTATAATTTAGGAATACCTGGATCTTCATCTAGCCTCTGTGGAATTCTGCTTTATCCAGCCTCTTCCAAAACAAACCTAATCAGTTTAAAGCTACTGCAAGCCCCAAGAAAAATAATGTGGAGTGTTGGATAGAAATTGAGCTGCCTTTCCTGATGATTCCCACGTTACTGCACTGGGGTAAACTGTAATGAAATATGGGCAGTGAGATGAAGGCCTTCCCCTCTCCTCAGCTCATGTTCAAATTACTATTATAAAACCATTTCCAGCAAAGCCATATTTATTTGGCCCAGGCTCTAGGGCAAAAATTCTCTATCTGATGTTTAAATAATGACAACCAATTTGCAGGATACTGGTAATCTTTTGCCCACAAGCTGTTAAAAAAAATATTCAAACCCCTTCTCTGAACACTCTTCAGCAGAATGTGAGCAGGCTGCAAAGTGGGAAAGCTGCAGAGCAGGGAGAGAATGGAGAATCAGACCAACAGGCTTAGTGACATTGTGCAACCAGCAGCTGCAAGCTGGAAGGAAATGCTACTTAAAAGTCCACTTCCAATGAAAACATTTGCCTTCACACCTGTAAAATACACAGAATAACTTTCTCCCACTATTTTCTTCCTTTGCTTTTTTATCTTCTGGCTGAAATGTTCAGGTTTTGGGTCAGCTGGAACACATTCCCCTCCAGTGCAGCCCACCCTGCCAGGCACAGCTCCAGGGAGCAGACCAGGCAGCACCAGGGGTCAGCAAGGGACACTCCTTTGGCTGCACAAGGAACCATCCTTGCCCGAGACAAAGAACCCAGGAAATCAGAAGATGTTTGAGCTGCTGTGAGTCCCTGCTGCACCCTCCCAGTGCAGCCAGGCTGTGCCTGCCCCATGGGGGCTGTCTCCCCATGGCAGGCAGGGAGGTGCTCCCATGGCCCTCTCAAAGGAGTAACTGTGATCTTCCCCCAGGACTGTTGAGCTGCCTGGAACAGAGTTCCACCTCAGAAACAAAATTCTCTGTAAAAATCTGCATGGCATTCAAGTAGTCTCTACAGAGCTCTGCTCTCTTCAAGTTCATTCCAATTAACAAGCTGGGTACTTACAGATAAAAAGAAAAAGCACAGTTATTTGGTTTTGCCTCATAAGCAAGAGTTAGTTACAAAAATACTTGGTATTTTTAGTACAATCTGGGATATTGTAACTGGGCTACATAAAATATCTCATTTTCTAACTTCTGTTTCTCAGCATCAAGATTAACTCTGCCCCTCACTCTTGCTCTCTTGCTGCAGCCTGTGGGCTGTCACTGAAACAACTGCAAACTGGACACTTTGGTTTCTTTCTTCCTTCTGATCACACCTGATTAACTCAAAGTTCTGAATTTCAAAGAATTCCACTAAGAAACACAGCACTCTGTAGCCCAGTAGGTGAGGCTAAAGCAGGATTACACACCCACTGCTGCTGTCATCCACCAGCACAGCTGGCTAACAGCTGCCTTCTGTCATAAAGCCACATTTAAAGGACTTGATCAGCCCTCAGCTGCAAGAAGGAAAATGCAAAACAAACCTGCTGATTTCAGTGACATTTCAGGGACTGGGTGTGAGCCAGATCTGGGTGTGGAGCTGTCTCCCACCCTCAGCACACACAACAGGGAGCTACACCAGGCAAGGTGGCCCCTGCAGAGGATTTTTTATTTCTTGCTGCACATCCCAGCCAAAGCTGGACCTTTTATTTGGGGAAAATAAGAGCCCTGAGCAGAGAGCTGTAGGATTCCCTCTGGCAGTAATTCAGCCTCACTGGAGACAAGCAACTTAATGCAATCTTAATGTGATAAACTGCTAACTTGATTGGATTCAATGAGATGTAAATTATTAGATTCAATAAGTACACAGAGACCATTTCACCTTACATTCTGCTCAAAAGGGCTCTGCCTTCAGTCTCTTCATCATTCCTCTTAATTATATGCAATGCATCATAAAGATGGGAACAGTTTGGGACTTGTGCTGTCCTCTGACTCCTCACAAGCATCCACAGTGTTCCCTTCAGGGCAGTGTGTCTTTTATTATAACTTTTTTCAGAACAGCTGCCATCACTTACAGACATAAACTGATCTTCAGCATGGTCAAGTTTGATCTAAAAAAATTTATTTCTTCATATATCTTCAAAATTCCCACATGTTTAACGCCTTCCAATGTGGACTAATTTTTAGTAACCAAAAACTTTGTGGCAACCAGCTGACTTTTATAGCTTCTTATTCACTGCAAGATTCTTTAAAATCTGTTCTGCTGAGCAAAGAAATCTGCACTGCCATTCCAAAAAAGGGGAAAAAATGATGGGGCACTAAATATGTACAAAGAGATTCACAAAAATATGAGTCCAAAGCAGTGTCTCTGGGCTTGTAAAACTCAAGTGGGATTTACATTCCCCTGTGGTTCATAAACATTTTGGAAAGATTTCTTCTTATAACCTTTTTCAGATTCTGACTCAGACAAGTGATTTTTAAAATTATATTTAACTGGCATATTTCTGATCAGAGAAAAGTGTTGGCTTGCACTTTGTGCCACTCACCTTCTCCTCACCTCTAATTTCCCTGTCTGCCATTTGGAGGCTTTTTTACCACCCAACTCCTCACACAGTATCTTCAGATGTTTCCAATTTACCAAGATATAATTCATAACTAGCACCCTTTTTTGACAATTAACCCCTGCTGTGAGGAAGGCACACCTTCCACTTTACAGATGTTGCTTTTTCATTGAACAAGGACCACGGACTTTTCTTCTTCAATACATTGTCCTTCATGTTAAAAGCCTTTGAGAAAAGAACACATAATCTTTTGATCCTATTAAGAACACCACAGTGTACCATTTTGCAGAGATCATAGGTATTCCTTCACTTCAGGCATCTCTGAAAGGAATTCTTTAAATAAAAAAGCTCCTACTTGAATTTGTTCAAGAGTTTTATACTGAATAAAAAATAAAATAAAGATTCTGTCAAAATAAAGATTCTGACCAATGTTCTCAGAGGGTTTGTTTAAGAGTTCAAGACCAAATCAAAACAGTTCATTTCAGACTCCACACCTCAAGATGACTTTTTAATTTTGCCTTAGAGGAGTGTTCCAGGGATCCCAAGTGGTGTCAAGGCTGTTGCCCAAAATGCAGACACTCAGCATGGCATTCTCCATGTCACCTATGGTACTGTTGTGTTTTTCCTTGGCAATGGTAACCAAATAATTGCCTGTGCAGGACAGATCTCCTGGGACAACGTCCAAGGAACAGAGCAAGGGACTTCCAGCTCTCCTATAGCTCATTGGCCCTCTGAGGAGAGGCACAAAGCCTAAGCAACTCCTCCCAAAAGTCTGCAGCAGCAGCCCTGTTATACCCACACTTTGCTTCTCCTTTCCCAGGCTGATTTTCTGCTGGCTTGGCCTGGATTGGAGCTGCTCAGGGTCTGCCATCACTAAAATCAGGTTTTCAGAGTCCCAGCTGACACCACACCAGGGACACCACCACAGCTGCCATGGACTCATCCTGACATGTTTTACAGCCTGATGAGAAGGTGGATTTGTCTCTTCCATCTGCTAAGGATCCAGCTTAAGTGTGAGAGGAGGCTGCTGGTTTGTTCAGCTGGCCCTGCATGGCTGGGGTTTCACATATGGCCCTTCTCATGGGATTTTCAAATGATGCCTAAGGCACTGATGCCTCCACTTTGAAGTTATCATCTCTGTTTCTCCTCTTTCAGCTTAACACTGAGTTTTTGGCATTTTAGTGTGCAGTTGCTAAGAAGTCAGCAACACCAGCAGTACCTTCAAAATGACAGTTCTGCACATGTAAGAGCTGCTCATGCTGCTCTTTCCGCTCAGACTGGAGCTGAGTTTCATCTCCCTGCAATTCTCAGAGATGCAAACCTGCTGTCTGACTTTGTGGGCATCTTCATCTCATTTGTTTTCCTACACTCACTGGCAGGTCAGTTATTTCTAGTTTATTGCTGGTGAATAATAAGCCATTGCATTCTCAGCTAGAAAATCCCTTTGGGATGCAAGGCTACAAATGGTGCAGTATGGACAGACAGATAATTAGAGGCAAATTCAATGCAAAATCCACTGAAATCAAGACACAGGAAAGGAGGGAGTATACTGAGGAATTGCTGCCCAAAAAATACCAGTGCAACTTCTGCAGGGAACCTGTTGAAGTATCTCTAAAGTATTTTGGTGGTGGATTTGGGAAAAGAAGGCAGGAAAATAAGGAAGAGATTGGGAAATCCATCCAGGTCTCAAGCAGGACCTCTACAGCCACCACCTCACCTTCATGGTGAGGGAAAATGTGAAGCTCTTGAGGACAGCCTGAACTGAGAGAGAAGCATTTTGGGGTGTGAGGCAGCTTAGAGAGAGGTCAAGCCTGAACAATCCCTTAGCTGGCACTGCTTTTACAGCTCTGCCTCCAGAAAATTAACTGCTGGTCCAGAACTGTGAGTTTCCTTCCCAAGTGCCTGCTGCCATGGGCTGCTCTGGAAGGTCAGAGAGAAGCAGGAGAGCAGCATTTTCACACAAGTTGTTAATACTCAGCCCTAGAAACCCAAATGGAGGCACTCTGCTCACTCTGCAGATTAATACAAATGGGACTTTTATTTCCCATTGACTTAGGTGTCCTTAGCCATATTATCAGCTGGTACTGATGTGTAGCCCAAAGGACAGGATTTGAGCCCAGCTTTAATTAGTTTACTGTAATAAGCTAAACCACATTTCACCTTTCCAAGGAAGTAATTATTTGCACTCTTCTTGCTTTTCAGTACTTGCACCACCTTCTTCGTTTGCAGTGGGGTGAAGCTACTGCCTGATTTATCAGAAATTCAGCAGGACCAGTACATGTATACAGAAATGACAAGGAAAAGCTCCTGAAAAGGACACAATGGACCAGAGGTAAGCAAAAGGACAAACCCAGCCCTAAGATAAAGTGCTTTTCAGACATGTCACCTCATTAGTGTCCAGCTTTGGCAGGGAAGAGGCCGCTCTGTGGTTCTCCAGTGTCACTGAGGCCCTTTGTGTGCTGAGCTTGACAGGAGCATTTCCAGGAGTTCTGCAGCTCACACAGGGGCTGCTGGGCATGTCCTGAGCTCGTCCACCCCTGTGGCTCAAGGCTGCAGTGCTCCAGGGATGGCTCAGGGGGACAGGACCTGCCCAACACCACAGCCCTGCTGCTGGCAGCCAGCCTGGGAGGGGGAAGAAAACAGCTCTGCAATAGGGTTCATGGAAACCAAACAAAAGGGAGGAGTTTGAAGTTGTTTTGGCTTCACAGGGTGTTTTGGCTTCACAAGGTGTTTTCATGCTAGGATCCAGGCTACAGGAACACTTCCCATTTTTTGAATGCAATAATGTGAAGGATCTCCAAGCTGGAGCTTCTCCTCATCACTTTCCCTAAACTCAGAACACTTACATGAGTGTAAAAGTAAGCTAAAATCAGAAACCAAGACCTTGAAAAAATGTTTGGTTATCAATAAGGAACATTCAGGATAGTTAGGGATGACATCTGCTAAAGGGGAAGCTTTTCAGTTTTACAAAAGACTGGGCAAATAAAATAATTATTTTTTAAAAGGGAGCATTTTTTCTTTAAAAGTAGTTTAGATCCTGATTTCACACAATGCTAGCCCCTGCAGGTGCTAAGCAGCTCCTGCCCTCAGGGGAGCAAATCCCAGTTGTTAGTCTCATCTATAGATATCTAAATAGCTTTTCAAATTTTGTTCTAAATAAAATTGAGCAAGAACCCCCACTCTGGCTCAGCATACTCTAACCAAGCTCTTCCTGGAGATTTGCCTTTTTTTTTTTCCCAGAAAAGGTATTGCTGCTGCAAAAATTTATCTCGGGTTTTTAAATCACCTCATCTATAAAAAAGGATAATATTAAACAAGAGAGCCATGAAATAAGAATGATCAAATACTTCCATGTGTTATCATCAATAAGACTGTAAATTTGGCCACACCAGTTCACTTCAGGGCATCTGCTCACATTTAATTGAATGATTGTTTTAATTTTTCATTGTTTAAAACCACTCAACCACTTATCAAAAGCCAGTTCTGCTCCTAGAGTTGGGCATAAAGACTTCTTTCTTAGCTCCATTGAAAAATCCCTTTTTTTTCAGGAATCCTGGACCCTGTGAGAGCTGCATAAGTCTGAGAAGCCCCCAGAAACCACGGGGCTTCTCAGGCAGAATTCCATATGTGGGACCAGATCCTCAGACATCTCCTTGCTTTTATCAGAGGAAAGCTGGGTGTTCTTTCCTCCCCAAAACTGTCAAGAGGCTGTTTCCTCTCCAGCTTTTTGTTTATTTAAGGAATCTCAGAGGCTGAACTTCTCCTGAAATAATGCAGATGAAGGATTGGTGACTTCTCCAAACAGGTTTATGCATCATTTTCTGCAGGGTCAGATGTTTCCAGAGGCTCTGGAGCAGCTGTTTGAGCAAGGTGGAGCAGTGCTGGCACTGGAGGTGTAGCAGTCACCTCCTTAATACAAATGATGGCATCAGTTGGCACCTACAAGGCCTGAAGTCCTCAGCTCACACTGGATGCTGTACAGAAAGCAAATTGACCATCCCCACCTTGAAGAGCTTCCACTCTATCAAATTTTGGCAACAAGGGAGAAGAAATCCCTGTCCCAGCCCTGCTCCCACTGCAGCCCCCATGCCAGGGGTTACCCTGGCAAAGGCCCTGAGAGCAGCCAGGAGCAGCAGTCAGAAAAGGAGCCACATTCAGGGGCAGCCTCCCTGGGCTTCACAAAGTGATCTCACAGGACCTCAAAGCTCCTGCTGAACCAAGGCTCAGTTGGATTTTTAAGTCCTGCTGATTACACCTGGGGAGATGAGGCAGGCAGGGGATCTCAGGTGTGGCAAGAAAGCCAAAGGGGAGGAAGTCCATTAATTCTTGCACACACATCAAAAAAACTTCTGTCTTTAGGAAAGAGGCCACATTCTCAGGAGTGCTAGGTTTTTCTCCATTGGTACTAAGGACACAAACCAGTGCAGCACATTTAAAATCCAGCCTCAGTTTATTTTTCCAAGGCAGCTTTCCCTGCAGCATTCATCCCCAAAAACCTGATCTCCAGAATAAGAGTTGTACATATAATGGGTCTATAATTTGTCAAATCTAAATGTCTGTACCTTCCAAATTTTTAAAATCATTGCCTATTGCTATATTTATTTTCTTTATTTAATTTACTTTTTTAATAACAACTCAATTTTGGAATGTAAACACTGTGTCAAAGCAAAAGCTAGAATGCTTCAGAAAAATGATTCGTCTTATCCAAAGCAAACATCTCCAGTTTTTCTCCCAAAGCATTTGCTGAATATCATCTGAATTCACAGAAAGCTTCAGATCTGCTGAAAATGCTGTTGTTGGGTTCGGGACTTTTTTTTTAAATAAAACTTTGCATTCACTGAAAGCAACTTCCCATTATTGGATTGGCTCTATTGTGAGATGGATTCTAAAATCATGAGATGTTAAATAACAAAAGTGAGACTCTTTAGTCCTCTGGCCTGTAAGCCTTGCCTCAGCTCATCTGTGCAAGCTAATCTTTGCTACTCTGCAGTACAGAAACTTATTTTTTCTTTTAAATGAAACTGAGAATCTTATGTAATTGAATGACTCCAGCATCAAATATTGTGATACAATCTCAATTTGGGAGACTTGCAACTGCAGATGTCTTAGGGCTAAAACCTATCATTTCCCTGAGTCTGGACTGATTGTGTGGAATTACTGTGGGCTTTCCTCAGTGCAGCAGATGGTGGAGGCTCAAGGGAATCAGTTCCAGGTCCCTGATTCTCCTGCCCATCCATGCCCTATTCTACATCAAAGAGTCCATTATTTTGCCCCTGGCAAGGAAAATGCCCCATTCTCATGCCTGGTGCTCACCTTGTGCTCAGAGGAGACACAAGCTGAGGTGCAAGGGCCTCGTTCTCCTGCAGTGCTCACCCCAGCCTTCCCTGCATTGCAGAAATTTGCTGGGGTCAACCTGCAAGCAAAATCAGATGCTTTCCCCTCCCCTGCCCTATGAGGCACTGGAATCTCAGCCCACCTGAGATGGCAGCAGGGGCTGAGAGACTACCAAGATACCCCAGATGGATGGGAAAACTAAGGAGAACTCCGAATTCATGGAATTAGGAAACCTCTGGGACTCAGTGCAAGTCTAATTGTCTACTTTAGGTCTTTGAGTGCAATTACCAGCACTAATGGTTATGGGGACAGATTCCAAGCAAGCACTATTTAAAACTCAGAACTGGAGGGTTTGGGGTAATGCTAAAGCCAAGCAGATAATCTTTACAAATGAAGAAAACAAAACTCTGATTACACCAGTGCCATGCTTGCCTGGTATTATAAATGATGTGGAAGTTATACCAGGACACACAATACTGAGAAGGAACAATCTGGATTTTTTTTTTTTTTTTTTTGCAAATGCTGTCGGTGGTTGATACCCAGACATTGGTCATTAGATCTAGTTTTATTGCAGCCATAAAAGATGTGAGTCAACAGCTTAGTCACATCAGGCAGGATATGCTTCAAGCACAGCCTGAATGAAAGAATGAAGTTAAACACTGAGAAATACACAGTAATTAGAAAAGGAACCTAATAGTTTCTTCTCTAAACGTGCAGGACAGGCTTCCAGCCAGACTGCATGGCACCCTGAGAGGCAGCAGGTGTGGATTTAATGAAATAAGCTGGGCTTATCAGCATGTGTATCAGGACAGCAGTTTATTAGCTATCACTACAGGTCCTCTGGCTCTCAAGTGTATCAGGTATCTTCATCTTGTAAAAGAAATGCAAAGAGATGAAATCTGGTTCTTGTCCTACCTCTGCTGCCTGTTGACTCCATTTGTGCAGATGATCCAACTACTGAAGGCTGGAGAACAGAACAGGTCAGCAGGCTCTGGTAACTTCACCATGGCACAGGGGTCAGGAGTGACCTTTCAGGAGTGATCCAGAAGAGTCTGGTGGATACCTCAGACCATTGTTTATTTATTTTAACTGAAGTAGCAGCTAAGCACTGCGCCTGCAGGAAGAGAAGAGAAAGATACAGTGAGCAGGACAGGAAGAGAGGAAGGCAGGAAGCTTCTGCAGGTAAGTCAAAATTATCATGTCACTGCAGGACTAGAAATAAATCTTCCACAGACAGCATGGCAGATTTATGCCACTCTAGGCTTGACTCCACGAGGATGGAAAGTTGGAGTGAGTTTTTCAGAGTGTTGTTTTATTTTCAATGTGGGTACAAAACAAAAACTCAACGCTGAAGAAGTTAAATGACACTATATTCTCAAGGGAAACATTAAATATATATAGACATGGTCACATATGCCTCCTATCTGATGGCTAGGACTAGCATTTTCTATTGCAATAGAAATCATGAAAGGGATTGGGGTTTTATGAGTAACACACTGGGGTCAGAGCAGGGGACTCTGGATCTGCTCCTGCCCCCCTGGAGGCCATCAAAAGGCCAAGTTTTTTTCTGTAAGCAGTTAACAAGGTCTTTGCACAGCTGGTTTGCAGTATGTGCAGAAAAGGACATTAACTTCCCCTTTGGGATCCACACATGCAAAGGATCTGTGAGGAAGGATCAATATGGGTAACAGTGAATATGCCCCCAGAGGACAGTGAATGAAATGGGGTTTGTTTGTAAGAGACAAGGTACATGGATAAAACCACCAAACCAGCTAAATTTTACACTTCCAGACACCTCCTGCCCTGATTTCTGCTGATTTGGTGATTCACTGTCAGTTTGGAATGGCTTGGTGGGAACCAGAGGAGTTGTGGGGGTACAAAATCTCTTCAAGGGAGTGTCCAGTCAGTGCTGCTGTGCTGGAAATGCACATGGGAGAGGCAGGGAAACAGTGACCTACAGGAGGAACCTTCCCCCAAACACACACAAAGCCAAAGCCTCCAGCTGAGGGGAAGCCTCCTCAGAGCCCCAGCACAGCCCATCTGGGGCACACAGCCAGGCACCCCTGCAGGCAGGGCTGGGGACACAGCAGCAGCCTCCCCAAGGGCTGCTCTGCCCAGGTTGGTGCCAGTGGGACTCGCACACAGCCACTGCTCCAGCTCCACCTTGCTGTGACAGCATCCTCCACCCAAGGGAATATCCCTCCTATGGACTGGGAGGAGCTGAGGGCAGCTGCTGCAGCTCTTCTGCTTTATTCTGCTTTCTCCTCAGTGTGCAATTACCCTAAACACAGAGTCATAAGACACAATTTACAATCCCTGCAGCTTTTTGGCATCCCACTGTATTGGCTTACAGAGAGAATTGGTAGTAGGATGCAGCAGATAGAGACAGCACACTAATTACAGATTTACATTAAGAGGAAGGTTTAAAAGCTAATAGGACATTATTAGAATAATGATCCCTAGATGTTCTCCCAGCTGAACATCTGCCATTACTAATTAAAAACAAATTAAAGTCAACCTGTTCAAAAAGAAATCAATATTTACAGAAACTAGATACCCCCCTAATGTTAGACATGGTGCTGACCTACAAGTCCCTTCCCACATGCCACACCAAATCAAGGATCTCAAAAACCACACTGGTTATAAATCAGAGCCTGTGCAAAAACCATCTTTGTAAAACTGACTCAGAAATTTGACTTGTGTACAGCCTGTATGTTCCATTAATCAGCTGCCCAACAGTTTTAAATTATTGCCTCATAAAATGATAGGTTACCCACTTTCTCAGACTGGGGTGTCATTTTTCCAAAAGCAGGTTAGAAATTGCATTTCGAGTGGCAGATGAAAATAATCTTGCAGCCTCTGCCTCCTCAGTTTGCATCCCTGATTACTATTGAACAGTGTCATTTTGTGAACAGAATCTGCATCAATCTCACTACATGGCAATGTAAGAGTCAGTCCTGGAAGTGAAGGCATACAGTTACAGACAGAAAACAATTAGGCAGAAAAATTACAATAGCAAATAGCTTTGAAATCCATTAGCTACCTCAAACTGCAAAACAAGTGCTTATTTCTTTGTGCAACCATCACAAAACACTACAAATCCCTGAAAATGGGGAAACACTCAGCTGTCTGATCCAAAATGTACTCTAAGATCTACCACCAATATCATGCAAGAGAAGTTCAAAAATATGTGGGCTCATACAAAGACTAAAAGAAAAGCATCCAACCCACAGCTGCAGGCAACTCCTTGCTGGCACAGAACCCCATCAAAGTCTGCCTGCACAGCAATTAACAAAATTAACAGGGGTCACTTGCATCAGCTGGCCCAGGACACTGGCTGGTACAAAGGAAAACAAAAAGGAAGGGGTTGAAATCCTCCTATGATTTGCCTTTCCCTTCTCACATAAACTCAAATCTATTAAAAAATATTAGAGCCAAGTCTGACTCTGGAATTTAATTTTGCCATTGATCTGACAAAGCCCTTGCATATCAAGCATGAGGAGCATGAGCAGGATGATCAGCTCGAGGCCTCAGACTGGAGCTGATGGCCACTGACAGCTTCCACAGGCAAAGATCAGTGGCCCCTTTGGAAAATACTGTTCCTTTAGTGTCTGGAAGAAAAGCTCTGTGGTCAGTAAGTGCTCTTGTGTTCCCAGGCCAACAGCAGTGGAAGAGAAGAGTCAATGGCAGAGGAGTCTCTGCTTTTATAGCAGTGCCCAAGTTGGACTTCAGGGGCCAATAGCAAGCACTGCATGACCCTGCATTTCTGATTCCATGGGCTGTATTATTGGAGACTTCTGTGTTTGCAGTGTGGGAGCAATAAAGAGCAAAGGCAAGAAATAAAGAGCCTCCGGGTGCTGACATAAAATTAAATCCTGACTTCTCTTTCAAGTTCAAGGTAGGAAAATCACAGCTGTATGTCTTTGTCAAAAGTGTGCCCAAGCACTAATATCATCAAGGACAGAAACTTTTACCATGTAATCTTACCACACACTGTATATCATCCAGAGCCTTTGTGCACTTGGATGTAAAATAAACCACCAACCGTCTTTAAAACATGCCAGCAAGCAGGATTTGGCCCCACTTAAGTAACTTTAGATTACTGATGCCTGATCCACAGGGAGACCAAAACTCCCTTCAGGGCAATATCTGATTAGAGGAGAAACAGTTGTTGGCCTCTAGGAAACTGCAAATAATTTTTTGTTCAAACCCACAGGGATTTTTGCAAGGTCTGCTGAGCCAATTTAAACACAGGAAAATATCTGAGAACCCTGCAAGAGTATTCTCTGCAGTTTTTTAAAACCCAAATCCTGCTCATCCCACTCAGTGAAGCAATCTGAGTGAAGTTAATGGAAGCAGTCCCCACCTGGCTCACTGCAGCTCTGCTGCTGCACAGAGAATTTCTCCACGGTCTCGGCTGAGTTGAGCCACATCAGGTTGTTTGCAGTTACATCCCTCTCCCCACTCATACTGACAAGTTCAATTTTTTCAGTTTGTTTTTGTCCCCTTTTTTTTTTTCTTCCTTTCTTCAATGATGTGTTCCAACATTTTTCCCTCCTGCCACAGACAGAGGCAGGTGAACTGCAGAATAAACATAAAGATATCAGAGCACTGCACCTGCCTGTAAAATGACATGAATTTAATCAGAACCATTTCTAGTCTCAGGGCTCAGGCACACGACTGGTCTTGTTGCTCTTCCCCTGAGCAACTGCTGGAGGTGCCTCTGGTGTGGGCTTGGACACATGTTTGACATCAGCAGCAAGCACTAAGCTGAGCTGTAGGGGGATTGTGTTATTTGATTTCTGATTATGTAGAGCTTCCTTCCTTTGGTGCTCTCACTGACCGCCTGGATTACAGTAAAGCTGTGGCTAACCTGAGATGGATTCTGCTTATGCCTCACTTATGCCAAAGTAAATCAAGAGAAATCATGGCACAGTCAGTGGAACTACATGAGAGTAAGACTGGATACAAAGCTCATTAACATTTTTAATGGCACTAATTTTTGATTAAACAGTTACTCTTTTTACCTAGAGCAATAACAACACCAAAAATTCAACCCTGAAGGAGGAAAATATGTGTGCACTGACAAATTACTCTTACTGGAAAATCAAAATAGGATTTTTTTTTTATATCAAGGAAATAAAGCCAAATTAATAGTGGCTTTTATAACCACTTAAAGCATCCACCTGCGAGGATTTTTGCTGTATCTGCTAAGTGTGGTACCTAAAAATACCCACAATACCTAGAAAGTGAGAAAAAACAGTCTTTTCTTCTGATCATTTTATAATGGTTACATCTAATTCAAAGTGTACCAGACAAGAAAAGAGGAGTTCAGGGAAGCCAGAACCTTTAATCTACTTAATTAACAGGGGGGATAGCATGTGAAAGCTTTATGTAAAACGAGAAAGTAATCTTATTCTGCTCAGGCTGGCTGCTCATTTGGCGGACGGGCAGAAGTTGACAAGGGGCCTGGCAATCTATTTAATTGGCCACAAAATCAGAGTCTGCATCAGCTCCTTTTCCACGGAGCCTCACTCCCTTGTGCCTCCTGCTCCTTCCCACAGAAACGAAGGTGATGCTGCGGGACCTTCCAGGCTGCACTCAGCCAGAGGCTGTAGCCCCACATTCCTCTGCACAGAGAAAAGCAAGGCACAATTCTTCCCAAGAATATTCTTATCTCATTTGCTGTGCCTGTGTTTGTGCCAAAGTAGAATGCAATATGGAGGCTGTTACCCACAGTGATGGTGTCTTGTTCCTTGGCCTGTCAGGGCCTATCAGTGTGTGTGTGTGTGTCGGGACTGTCCCTGACAGTCACGAGATTCTGTGCAGGGTGTGCAGAGTTGAGTGCTTGGCAGATTCAGTTTAGATGTAATGTAATATAGTACAGAATAATAAAGTATAATAAAGTAATTAATTAGCCTCTGATAAGATGGAGTCAGATGCATCATTCTCTCCCCCTCGTCGGGGGTTGCCTGTGAATTCAACAGGCTCAGAGTGCTCAGCACCCGCGCAGCTGCAGCGCTGCAGGGCTTGCAGGGGCTGCAGGGGTGCTGCTGTGCATGCCTGTGACAGGCACAGCCGTGCCAGAGCCACCCCCCGTGACAAGCCACTGTCTGCAGGAGCTGTGTCACCAGGCAGTGACGCCCGTGCCACACAGGGGCCACTCCAGCCCCATGAACGGGAGCATTGACGCGGCCGGTGCTCGCTGCGCTCCAAAACCACAAAAGCTCCAACAAGTCACTATGGGGAGGGTTATGGATTTTCTTAAAGGAAAGCTCCAAATCCAAATTACGTAGCTTATTCTGAGATGTGCAGGGAGGATTTAATCACACCAGCCAAAAATGGCATTTGCATAGGAAACCCTAAACTGCAGAACAGAGTACTTAACTTTGTGACTTGATCCTGAAATGAGGCCTGATGAGGTTTAGCATGGCAAATAGTAATGCATTGAAATGCTGTAGTAATACATTTTTTTCAATAATTAGTAAAAATTATCGGTACAATGATTTTAAAATAAGAGATAATATTAACTGTTTTCACCCTTCTTCTTGGTATTCACAGGCTGGAGTGGATTTCTGCTCAGTAACGGGGTAAAGAAGTGTCACCTCCATTTGTCAGCCTTCCACTGCGAGCTCTGTGCATGCCACACCATTTCTACAGTTAAACCACTGGGAATTTCCACCCCAAGCAAACTTGAACATTTGAGAACTTTCAAATCCAACTTTTTAAACGGCAGTAGAGGAAATGCAGTCTGTGACATGAATCTCATGTTCTTTCTTTTCACCTTGGGGAGAGGATAAATTAGCCTCCACCTTCAGAAATATTTGTCAAGTAGTTACATTTTAATTCTAATTTATTTGTGTCTAAACCCAGCAAAGGATTTAAGCATATGCTTATGTTAAAGATATGAATTAACCCAGTAATTCCATAGTTAAGCATCATACAATTACATCATGCAAGCTCCTGATGGATCCTTTTCACTTTCTTGTCTTCCAGAAAGGGTTTGACTTCTATTGTGTGTAACAGATTCATTTTATCTGAAACACCACCTATATGCTGACTATTGCAAAAATAGCACTAATTTGTCATAACCACTGCAAGCTGGACAGGTCAAGTGAGTTTATCTCAGTGCACATTTCTATCAGATGTTTTCAATGTAACCTAAAAATGTACAATGGAAAATCAGGTGCATCATCTACCAATTAAACACAAACAAAACACAGTTTGTTTTGTAACTCTTCTTTAAAACAACAGATGTTAGGTTAAATCTCATGTTCAGGCATTTATCACATCTGCTTTCTGTTCCCTTGGAAAATGTATTCACAATAGAGTTCAAATTAATTACAATGAGATTTGTCAGCTGAAACCTAAAAGGGAGTTCAGGGAATAAACATTTAATTCTAGAAGGAAATAATTGGTGTTTAAAAGCTTTAAACTTGTTTTCAGTAGGTTCACATAGGCAAAGTTCCATTACAGACAGTGTTTGAGACCTGTTGTAACCTTCATGGTGTCTCCAAGGAGATATGAGGCCAGAGGAAGAGGAGACGAAGAGAAATCTACAGGGCTGGGGAGCCTGAGGGTGCAGGCTATGGACCTGCAGCACAAGCTGCAGAAGCCACAATGCACCCACAGCCTTCCCTGGCAACAAGAAATACTTCTGACCTTAAAAATTAATAAATCTTCACTATTCTCTCATAAAACTGGAGCCTGCCAATGCATAGGGACTGCGAAGTCTCTAGCAAAGAACTTGCACAATCACCTTTTTTACCTTAGCGGCTTTTATGAGGATATAGAAAGGTCTCCCTCACCTTCCAAGTCTGGAGAGACCTGCAGAATGCTATTGATATAGACACTTCTTTAACTCAAAAGGAGTAGAATTTGACTCAATTATCCTGCATTCTAACAGTAGGGAAAAATTAAAATATTGCTTTGAAGAAAAGGGTTTCATTGCAGCAAAATTACATGCATCTAATAAGGTATAATCTAAGACTTGTCATTCCTATAGGTAACATTTTCTCTGTAGCAGCTCTGAGTTTAAATCCTGCAAGGTAAGACAACTTTGATCAGGCCCTAAACCAGTTCTCTTGCCAATGTCCCTGGCCTCTTGTAACTGTACTAAAATATTAACACACATATTTTTGGCCAAACGACACCTCCTCCTTTGAGAGACTCCTCTAGCCTCACACAGCCTCTCCCAATCCATTTACACGCTCCACCATTGCCCTTCCAGTTCCACCTTTGCTATCTTCCAGGAATGTTACTCACACCAATGTGTTGCAACAACTCAACATTTTGTTCTTCCCAACTCCCTCAGTAAATGGCATCTGTCTCTTGAAGTCACCAGTGCTTTGTTCCACAGCCCCAGTGGATGGGGGTGTGTGTGACTAACTTGGCACTCCACCCTCCTGCCCCCAGAATCACTCTCTAGCTGTTTAGGAAGGCTCATTTCCTCAGAAAAAAAAGTAAAAGAAAGATAACCAAGTTCAAGTGCCTCTGGAATTTTGAAGTGAAGCACATCCACCTGTTATTGTTATGTAGCATGTCATGATAACAATAAACTGCTCTTAGGAAAAGAATAAACATCATTCCCTGTCTAAGCATGTGGCTGTTTAGGAGATGAGCTTCAGGAACTGCTCTCCTCAAGGCTCCAGAGGCATCTGTCTGTTAATTCTGCAGCAGAGCAGTGCCCTCCTCACTGTGGCCCTGATGTTACACATAAATGTCATTCCTTTAGAAAACATCGAGAAGCTTAAAAATAAATACCTATAAGTAGAAGCAAGCATTGTGGTTAGTTTTGAATTGCCTTTATTGACATTTATGTCTGGGGTTCTGTTGCTGCACAATTCAGAGAGCAGAACAAGCAAATTCATTTCATTTAGGCCAAAAGTGGTTTGAAGTTGTTTGAAGGGCAAAAGCCCCTCCAAATACCATTTACACACAGAACACAAGAGCAATCTCCACCTTTACTTTGGGCCTTTAATTCTAATATATTACAAAGGATTTCACTGATTTTACTTCAGTGAAGCAAAATCAAATCAGATGTGGAAACCCAGCTCATTCTGCCTTAGAAGCTCTTGGTGCAGCAAGGCAGAAAAGTTCCTCAAGAAGCTTCACTTAAGCCAACTGAGCTATAAGGAGCAGTTTTACTTTCTGTGGCCTCTCCATTTGCAGGGCTGGAGAGAGGGAACCATTAGTGAATGTGAACAAATTTCCCAGTTTCCCTCCTCTTACAACACAGAAACATGTCACGTGCAGCAGAGCCGCCTGTGAGTGAGGCTCCGCTGAGAGTTCCAGATGGGGAGAGAGGAGAAGATTCTTACTACAATCAGCTCTCCTCAGCACATGAGCAGCTACCTGAACTGTGCCCTGGAGACAATTCTAGCTCTGAGGAAACATATGCTTCTATTGTAGAAATAGCCCTCTCCAGGGAAGCCCTACTGCTCAGGATGTTCAAAACTAGGCCAAACTTCAAAGTGGCAGCAGCACAACAGAAAATAGATGGCAGAGGTTCTTCCTTTGCCTCCAGCTCCTCATGGCATTTCACTGTTGTTAACTGGAAAGTTGAGGAACTCATAGTGCTGCAAACTGCATGTGGCACTTCTAAACCATCACTTGCTCCGCTGCCATCCCCTTCTTTTGTGTTTTGTTTTGCTGATGAGCTTCACGTAGCTTCCAAACAGTGAGTCAGGCTTCCAGCCCTGCTGATACTGCCCCCAAGAAAAGGCTCCAGGAAAAATCACTTCTCTTTCAGGAAGCAATAAAAGATCTCTTTCTTCCTCAGATCTGCTGCAGAAACACAAGAAGAACTTAAAAGAAAAAATAAAAAAAAGTTCAGTAGGTGAGGGAAAAAACAGACAAAGCTGAATTCACAGGACTTTGTACTATATAATCACCTCCACATACACTTCTGGAAACACTTCTGCTGGTTATTTGAATCAATGCTTTAGAAAATACTCTTTTCAAAAGGAATACATCCACATAAAAGCTGTACCACCAGACTCTAGCTTACCTTCTTGAAGACATCCACTGAAAAAGCAGAGAAAAAACATTTTTTCCAGCATGTTTAACCTGGGAAGGCAGACAGCAGTTTCAGTACTGTTCTAAAAGCCCTATTTAGCATTTAAGCACATGAATAATCTTATTGACTCTCTGAGCAAAGTACTCAAGTCCTCACAAGACCAGAGCCTTACTTGCTTCTGGTTGTGTTTCAAACAGAAGCTAAACTCTTTTTCAAACAAGACCATGGAAATCCAAAGGTGCAGAAGTCCTTACTTAGTCACCTGATGGTTCACCATTATCCACCCTAAACAGTCAGATGTTTTCAGAGAGTAAGGATCACATCTTTATTTACTTCTGTGAGCCACCTACTGTATCTTGTGTGTATCAGACACTCCTTGACCAGCCTCTCACACACGTACATCCCTCGTGGCTTTTCCTGGTAGCCTCAGAAACCCAGGGGGTTCTTCCAACTCACAGTGCTGGTCTATGGGCTCAACCCTACACACTTTGGGTGAAAAGACATCTTGTTTTCTGCTTAGTAGGCATGCACTGCAATGAAACTTCTATTTTATCACTAAACTGTGACCTCCTGGACATATCAATGTACTCACACCTGACCAGCCCACCCAATAGCACAAAGGACAGGGCTCAATCACCCTAATGTAACAAGCCTAACTCTAAATCCTTTATTAGTTGTACCTGAGGCTATGTACTGACGAACACAAGCCTTAAGGAATGGGTGAAGATTTTAGAAATTGTGATTTCCCTTCAGCATTGTCCTGCGGGAGCCGTCCACGAGGGCATCCCTGCTGGAGCATGCAGTGTGTCATTGCTGAAGCATGCAGCGTGTCATTGCTGGAGCACAGCAGTGTCCCCACTAGAACAAGGCAGTGTCCCCGCTGGAGCACGGCAGTGTCCCCACTAGAACAAGGCAGTGTCCCCGCTGGAGCACGGCAGTGTCCTCGCCGCCCGCCCCGTCCTTGACCCCGCGGCACCGCGGGGAGACGAGGGGACATTGCAATATTAACCCTGTGGTTTTGATGCCGCAGACACAAACGCCCATCGCCGGATGAGCCGCTGCCTCCCCGGGCGGTGCGAAGCGCAGCCCAGGGCTGCAGCCAGGCACGCCGCTCGCCTCTGCCCTTCTCCTATTGCCCACTCGTGCGCCAGCTCGGATGAAAACCCCGTTTCCTGCCGCTCGCTGCGGGGCGAGTCCGCTGCCCACCGGGAAGGCGGCGGCTCCCGGCGGAGCTCCCCGCTCGCAGCGGGGGCGGCCCGAGGCGGGGGCCGGTCCCGCCCCGCCCCGCCCGGCCCGGCCCGGCCCCGCCGGCCGCCCGGGGGCCGCGCCATGTGCCGCCGCCTGCCGCGGGGCCGCGCCGCGCTCGCCGCCGCCGCGGAGCGTGCGAGGGGCGGCCCGTGCGGGGAGCGAGCGCCGGCAGCGGGGACAGCGGGTCCATGGAGCACAACCACCTCCACCTCCACAACGGCTCGCTCCTGGCGCACCACCGCTATGGCTGCGGCTTGGGGTACGCACCTGTGGTCTACTACAGCCTGCTGCTCTGCCTCGGGCTGCCGGGTGAGTGCCGCGGGACGGGCGAGGCTGCGGGGCCCCGGCAGCGCCCGCCGGAGCGGCTCCTGCCCGCTGTGCGGGGCGGGGCGGGGCGGGAGCAGCGCCCGCCGTGTCCTCGGGATGCCCCGGGCTCCGCGTGCCCGGCGGGATGAGCGCGGGCGGTTCGGACAGCACCGTTTCTCGGATAGCATCATCCCCCCGACAGCAGCTTCCCTCGGATAGCAGCATCCTCCCGGATAGCGGCATTTCCCAGACAGCAGCATCCCCCGGACAGCAGCATCCCCCGGACAGCAGCATCCCCCGGACAGCGGCATCCCCCGGACGGCAGCATCATCTCCCCGCCCGGAGCGCTGCTGTCCCGGCGCTGACTCCCTCGCCGGGGTTTGTCCCTGCCTGCCCTCGCTCTCTGCCCTCAGTCCCGACTTTGAACTTGACACACAGAGTCAGCCTGTCGTGAAATTTCTGCCATTGTTTTGTCCATGCGGTACCCAGAGCGGTACCCGGACGGCCCCACCTCGCCTGCCCGGCCGGCAGTGAGCACAAGTGTAGCTGCCGAGTTTTTCTGCTGCAAATTCCCACCCGACTCCGTGGGGCAGGGCTGGCTTTAGGAAGGGACGCGCCACCACCACGGAATTTGAGTCGGGAAGGAGCACGCTGTCAGGAGCTCAGCAGGCAGTTGTCATACTCGTGAGCCTGTCCCTGTGGCTGGTGGAGCAGGACAGGAGGTAGAGAGTCCAGTCTCGAGGTCAGTGCACTGCAAAGGCAATGGCAATGCTGACGCTGAGACCCCTGAGTGCAGGTACAGGGCTTGGAGGAAAGTCCCAGCTGACAGGCACCAGTCTCCAGAGTGTATAATCCTGAGCAAAATTTCCTGCTTAAAAAGGGGACAGAGATGAGAGATAGGAATGCTTGGAACAAGAAAAGCTAGAAGCATCATAAATAAGAAAGGAAAGGATGTCCTAAGCTTGGATGTGAACACCTGTGAGGCTGCACTGCCAGCAGGCATCCCCAGCATCACATCGGCAGCACTGTCTGAGCCCAGACAGGCACTGAGCAGCTGCTTCCCCCCGAGGGGCTGCCTGGGGCTGCCAGTGAGATGCCTCAGCACTCAGGACCAAGGGGAGCTGCTGTAGGCAGAGCTGCCATCCCAGCACAGCTTGGGTGCACAAACAGCGTGTCTTGCTCACTGGCCTAACACCTCCAGCCCGAGAGTGACTTAGAGTGATCCCAAGGACAGGTAGAATAAGTTGGGGAAAAGTTCTGATGCACCAAGGTGAATTGGTATTTTAAGGTGTGGTAAAGGAGAGTTTGGTTGTGTCTGTGTAGAGCCACACATTTTAAGTGCCATGTGGAATGGCAAGCAGCAATGATAGGTCATAGTCTACAGTTTCTAAATGCTTGTTCACCTCAATTTCTTCTTCAAGCAATTATTTTATAGAAAAATTTTTAATCAGGCATGAAGAGAAGCCTGCCTCTGAGCATCATGCATGCAATCACCACTCTGTATGAATTGATGTGCTTTGTGTTGTTTTGGTTTGGGGTTTTTTTCCCCCCATTTATGGCTTGTAATTAAAATTTCCCAATTGGCTAATAGTTCAGAGAACTGGAAAGTTAAGTCCTGTATTTACCCACAAAGGATGCACGGCACAGGCAAGTGTCAGTGCTCCAAACCATTGATGAGTCTTAGCCCTGACCTGAAGAGACCCAGCCAGCGGGGATAGCAGGTTGTTTCCTCTTTATTAATTCCTCAGGGGCTGCTTAGATGTCCATAGTAATGACAGGCTCTGAATTCAGCACCAGTCCCCTAGAAACTGAGCAAGACCCTCTCAGGATTATCAGGTGAAGCAGTTGTCATGAAGCACTCTGTGGCTAAGCTTGCCTTTGTATGTTTCTGAAATGGGGAAAAGTCTTGCATGCACAGACAAGAAAAATCATTTAATGAACATTCTGCACATACTTGCACCAGCTCCCTGAGGATGCTGCATTGTAATTACAGACCTAACACTGTCATTCTAGGAACATGGTTAAAATCAGATGTGGTCCAAATTAGCAGGGGTCTCCTGCATTTCTCAAGGGATCAGACATCTGTTGATTAGAGCAGTGGCACCAGTGCCAGTGCTTAACAGAGCTAGCCAAAGCATGTGGTGGCACAGCATGCTGAGTTCAGTGGGCTTAGATCAGGTGTGGATGTGTCCAGAGCACATTGAGGACTGGCACTGACACTTGGACTCACTGCATGTGTACAATATGCTGAGTAAATGCACAACTGAGTGCATGAGAAATTCATGAGACTGCCCAGAGATGAGAACAAGCTGGATGTGCTTAGGGGAAGACTCACACAGCCAGGCTTCATTGAGGATGGGGTACAGGGTGACACCAGTGTTAAGAAGAGCTTTTCATGTTTTAATTTGAAGCTGTTCTTCATTTTTTTAACATTAGAAATTTGTAAAGGTAGGAGACTTTATTGGCTGTTAGAAAAAGAGTCCTGAACTGCATGGGATCTTAATTAGCTCAGTGTGATGCCAAGAATTTAAGAGAAACCCTGTCATGCATCTCTCCTCAAACACAGCACTAGTGCAGTGTTTTGCTGAAATGGAAAGAGTTAAATCCTTGCCACAAATCTTGGCGAAACACTGAGGAGAAGGGAAGCCAGTTAACTGTTTCTACCTTTCCTGCTGTACTGTCTGAAGGAAATTTCACTAACTCAACAACTCCACATTGAGGCCAAGCGCTGCCAGGCCTGGCTGTGTGTGCAGGAGAAGCATCCTCTGCCTCCTGCCCTTGTATAAACCAGGCACCTCAGCAGACCCTGCTCTCAGCAGTGGCTCCTTCTCCCTCTCTGTTCAACCAGGCACCAGAAAGCCTGTAAGAAGCAGAGAGGAGAGAGAGCAAAATGAACTCCCTTCATCCCTGCTCAGGCTGCACCCACAGAGGCACCACTGCACGCTGAACCTGCATGGCTGGTACTCTCCCCAGGTGGCTGCAGCTCTGCCAGGGGTCATCATGCCAGCTGGGCCAGGAGGCTGCTTCTTTTCCCTCTAAGCAGAGGCTGGTAAGACAGAGACAGTTTCCTGAAACTTGTTTTGAGTGCAGGCGTGCAAAGGTGTCCTGCAGGTACGTGGTCCTGCTACCAGGAGTGGGGTGTCTCAGGATAAGGCTGCAGGGAACAAGAAGAAAATGCCAGGCAGAGGCACTGGGGAAGATTTCATGGAGCATTTATTGTAGCTGTTCTGCAGCCCTTGCACTGTTAACCCTATACTCCCCTTGTCTGTCTCTCCCCTTGAGAGAACCTCTGAAGAGCCTGCAGTTAGCTGGGAGGCAAGAGAAGGGCTGGAAAAAGTCTTAATAGAAATGTTCCTTGTTTTAGTGAGAGAAAATCTAGGAAAGGGGTGGTGTTGGATATGGAGGAGGGAATAAATTGCGTGGATTCAGTCCAAGAGGGGGCTGGTAAAGGTGAGAAAGCAAAGATCAACAGGTACCACTCTCAGTCAGTCCCTTTGTCAGTGAGAGCTGCACAAAGCACCTGCACCAAAGGGCTCCTTCTGTGGTGGGGCCACTGAACACAGCCAAGAAGGTCAGGCACAGAAGCAGCACTGCTTGCTGCAGACACCTGGCTTTGACCTTGATTCCTGCTTCATCAGGGGAGCAGCAGCAGTGGAGTTGCCTTGCATGCAGTCACTTTTCCATCAGGAATGCCTGAAAGGACAGAGCCTCAGCATTTCCTAGATCAAGGTCTGGCTGATCCAAGTTCCCAGGGCTCATCTCCTCCTGACAGTGTGAGAGGCAGAGTGAAATCTGGCTTCCTTAGCCAGTCCCAGTGGGATTGCTAGTTCCATTTGCTCCCTAGTCAGCTGCCTACCTGGGATGTCCCTTGGCTCCAGAGATCATTGCATCCCAGTGACACAAAGCACAGCACCTTTGCAGCATCTCCAGGAGGCAACAGACTCACAGCAACATCCCAGGGAAGTGCCACTCCAAACTTCAGGAGCCTGGTCCACAGCTGCTTCATTTATTTGTGCATCAGGCTTTTGCAGTAACCCAGTCACACCGATCTAAATGTAGATTCAGGACTCCACAAGTTTGGGAAGGCAGCCTGGACATGCTTGGATGCTCCCAGCTGGAAGGTGTGAACAGGTAGAGTTCATGTCAGACCTGCTGCTGAACAAGGTGACGTGGGGATGGGGACAACCTGGGTCATTGAAAGCCCAGCCAAGCACAGAGTGCATTCACAGGGCTCCACGTGGAGGGAGAGAAGCTGCAGTCTTGACCTGGAGGAAACTGTCAGCTCAGCAGGGGTGCCTAACTGGTTTAACACTCTGTGAAGAGACAGATACACGTTATGGACCTTGCCCTGACAGATGACAGATTGGCTGTCCTTGCACAGCAAGGCAGATGCTTCCTAGGGTGTTGGATTGACACATGGTGCACTGTGCCAGTGCAAACTGCACTATAGCCATAGGCATAGAAAAGATGGAGATCTGATCCTTCTGGAGCCTTCTCTCTCTATAAAGTTTGGAATTAGGAGGCTGTCTGGGAGATGTGCATGCCTGGGTCATCATCCTGGCAGGGCAGGTACTGTCAGTGGGCTGAGCAGCCCTGATCAGAGACCACCACTGTGCAGCAGCCCAGCTGTGCTCCCTGCACCCCTCAGCTGTGTGGGGGAACGAGACCTGGAGGGCATTGCTGTCCCTGTGCCACAGCTGTGACCCAGCTGGTGCCACGAGCAGAAAGGGGCACAGCCAGCAATGTTTGTTGGTGACTCACGTGGCGTGTAGTAGCAGTAAATGCCAAAGCAGGCAGAGGGAGGTGTACACAGAGCACACAGCACTGTGAGGTGTCTGACTCCTTTTGGATTCTTGCCATCTGCTGCCTAGTATATTCTTCTGCAATCACAGGCTTCTGATTAAAGAGACCATTTCCAACACCTGGATAAATAGCCTTTCTCATAGCAGCACACCTGAAAAATAGAAGTGCCAAAGGAAGATCTGAAAATACGAGTGGGAGAGTTGTGACAATGTAGAGTTATGACCTTGAAAAAACAGCATTCTTCTGCTGCTCCTCATTAGTGAATAAGAACAAAACCCTCCTGAGACCTGATTCAACCACCCCTTTTACTCAAAGGCCATATATTCTCTGACTTAAAATCTGAATTGGATACAAGGCCAGTACGTTGCATCCTACTAAAAAGGGGACAAATAGGTTGCCAGAACTTTAGCTTGGCTATTGGAGCAACTGAAGGGCATTACAGCTCATTTACAGTAGCAGTACTGGACAGAGGGGAACAAAACTGCTGCTAACATGCTTAAAATGAGTAATTTCCTATAGTAAAATGAGTGCTTGTTCTTTAGGAGAGGAAAACGATTATGAAAAGTAATAGATTCATTCTGTTCCTGCACAGAACTGGTGACAGCAAGGTGTGCAGATGGGAGTGATTTCCTTTGGCCAGTACATATGGAGCCTGTAGCTGCTAAAATCCTGCAGCCTGAAAGACAGCATGTGGCTGAATCCATGCTAATGCATGGATTGTGGAGAAGTTGATTGTACATTTCTGGATGCCACTAGACAGAGTGCAATTGCTAACTTTGGATTTCTTCTGCCACGTCAGTAGGAAGCAGCACTGTCAGGGCTGTAATGATAATGAGGTGCCATATTTGGGAGGCTCAGCAGACTATGAAGTGCACAACCTTGCATGGCAGGCTGCTAAAATGGATTGGAAAGGAAAAACTCCAAAGTACATTTTTCCTTGAAATGACAACGACACAAAAGAGAGAGCACAGCCAGTTTCCACGGTAGGTGGGTAATGCAGAGCCCCCAGTTGTTAAGAAGTCAAAACATTCAGAAGCACTAGGCAGTCTAATATCCTGCTGTTCTTCATCCACCCCCTTACTTAGTTCTCTCCTCCTCATCCTCCTTCTGTTCCCTTCTGTGAGGAGGGGGTGAATCAGCAGAAACAAGCCAGCAGAAGGCCTTTAACCACACACGTCACGATTTGGTGTGGGCAAACAAACAACACAGAGATGTCCTGGTGGGCTGTGTGCTCTGCTTTCACACACCAAGGACAAAGCAATCCCTGTCCACAAGAGCTTCCACCTGCTGTTTCAGGTGGTCTTTTTGAGCCTAAAATTTCTTTTCTCATTAGATTTGAGACACCAGAAAAGGAAATAAAGCCAAAATTCACTTTTTGAGCACAGGAGGCCTTACACACAAATCACTTTTCATTTTGCAGGATATGTACTTACAGATACTAAAACCTGGTGTCTGGAGTGCCCTTGGTGCTGCTCTTGGGGTGATTTCATGGGAGAAGATGGTATTGGGTTGTCCTTCAGGTCCCCAGTGTGGTTGTGCAGAGAGAATGAAGTGCAGGCAGCCAAGCAGGACCAGAATTAGCAGTACAGAAAATGACCAAAAAGAATTTTATCCCTCTATCCATGGAAGAAAAGAGAAGCTTGCCTGTTGTAACACTAAAATCTTCCCTTCTACCACCTGAAACAGAGTCCCTGCAATGTACAGTCATTAATCCTCTCCATCTTCTCCATCATATGGAGTATTGCCTGCATGGACAGGTGCTCTAGAGGTTGCTTTGGGTCTCAAGACAAATCACCTGTCAGTCAGTTACATCAGACTAGGATATTTCTCACATATTTGTTCACTCCAAGTGTGTTTTCTTCAATGTCCTGACTAGCACACTGAAGAGTGATATATCTAGTGGGGATGCAGTATATTCTCCATGGGGGAATAAAGCCAAACTGCAGTGGTTTTACAAAGTCTGTAATTTCCTGCATACTGTGTAAAATTGGCATTGTCTCTGAGAAAGCTTGGCCATGGGGTTTGCAAGCATGAGCTCCTATTGCATTACCTAATGCTTTAGGAAGACATAAAGACTGGTTTATTTTAGCAAAACCACAATCAAAGGTAAAATCCTCTTAATTATTCATGTTGAGTAAAGAAATCATGGCAATGTCCTTATGATATCACATCCTCTCTCCATCCCAGTCATCCCATGAAACACCTTTGGCACCTGCCTCAGTACTTTGGCATTTGGTATCAAAAGGGTAGAATGGTTTTGTCACCCTGGAGCTCGAGTTACTCAGCTTGAGACCCCTTACACTGCACTGACAGCCCACATTTAGAAGGCACAGACACCTGCCAAATGAGACACCCAAAATGCCTTGAAAAATCCCTGTCTGTCCAGATACATTGCATGAATAACCAAATTCCCTTTATGTTTTCTGCATCATTTTGCAGATCACTTTTTCTGTTCCCAGCAGCAGTTTCCATTAGAAAGCTGTACTGCTCTAGTAGCAAGATGCAAAGCTAGACTTTGAGATGTGCATTTTAGACATTTTTATCCTTGTGTGGTTTCTTCTGAATAAGGCTTTGGAGTGGCTGGAGGAATGTCTGGGATTCTTTAGAGACTTTCTGCTCTGCAGGTCCATCTCAGGAAAGGTGGACAAGGAGGGTGAAGATGGCAAGAGGAGAACCAGATCCCTGTCACATTCACACACGTGTGGCCCCAGTGAGCCCAAAGCAGACCTCCCCACATCCTTAGCCCAGTGTTCCCTCTGGGCCATTCTCATACTGCAGAAACAGCCCTATTTTATACAGACTGCTCCAGGAAGCCTCCAGTGGTCTGGGACAGCCAGAAGCAGCCCAGTACAATGACACCTTTCTGCCAGACAAGCTGCTGCACTCCAGCCTCAGTGGCTGGCAGGCTCAGAGGGAGTATCAGCCCCTGGCAGCTCTGTGCCAGTGCTGTGTCTGTGCCCTCCACCAGTGAGGAAGTGCTTGTGCTGGACTGAAATCCTTCTCTGGCCTCTGTGACCCACTGAGGGCTAGTGCCAGCTGCAGAGCAGAGTACCTCATTCACTGCATCCTTCCCCAGAGCCATCTCAGCTAATAAATGCTGTCAGTGAGAAAAATGGCCCCAGAGGCCAGATTTCATTGTCAGAGTGTGGCCTCTGGCGCTGACTGTCTCATTCACTTGTGACTTGTAAGCACAGGGCTGTGCTGTGTTTTCCCTGGCAGTCGCTAACCCGGGCTCCTGCACACAGGAGGGAGTTTGGGCTGTCCTGGGCAGGAGCTTGGGCATCCTCTACATCCAGGTTCTCTTCCACCCTCAGAACTGGCATGGTCTGTCCCTGCACATGGGATTTTCTAAGCACAAGCCACACGAGGGCCTTCATACAAGATGTGAAATCTCCAGTAGCAATCCTGCATCCATGCCTACCATAGTTTTATGATGTTCTTTTTTTTTTTTTTCTGGCATATATCCCCTCTCCATTCCCTGGGAGATGATGCAGGCACTAGCAGAAGCTGACAGCTCTTCCCTCATGGGGTGCCTTGCTGTGTGCTGTTTGACAGCATTCAGACAGCTGAATAACAAATAAATCCATTTATTTTCAAAAATCAATCCTCACAGGAACTCCCTGGGAAGACAAAATTTGTATTGCACTAATTATATTCTATAAAGTATCCCTTTATGCTTCGCAACAGTTTAAGGAAGGAACTCAGGATATGATAATAAAAAAGAGGAACAAACTCAAGCACTGTTCAGTCTGTCCCCATCTGCTCTAGTGCTGAGTTTGATCTACATTGGTTGTAAGAGGAAAATGTGGACCTACCCTATCTTCTTTAAGGGCAAACAGCATCCAGAGGTCGTTTAAAAAGATCACATACCAGCTATATCCAACATGAGTAATTATAATGTATTTGCATTGCCACAGTATTCTTGTTTTGTTTTTTTTTGTTAATAACTTCTGTGATGTAGCACCTTTGTCAGAAATCACCCATTGTCATCAGCTTCTCCAGAGAGCTCCCACACAAAATAAGGGCTGAATGCCATCCTCATCTCCAGTCTGGTAGCTATTGGTGAGCAGCTGTGTTAGGAACCGTGGTCAGATCTGCCTGCTGGACACAGTAGCTGTTTATATTTGAATATTGCCTCCTAGCTTAGAGGAAATCATCTATTCCCATCAAGCCAGAACATCCCTTTTTTCACAGCTTTTTTTTAGCATATTGTACTTACATTCTTGGAGTTCTTAAATCTGAGAAGGAGGTGTTACTAACATTTTTTCTGAAGCAACTTAAAATTTCCCATTTGTAAGCTGTCTCTGTGCCAGTCAGGTGACCACTGCTAAGCCTGCAGAGAAGTTTCACACATCACACAATAATTTGTGGTGATCCTAGCAACAACTGTGTGGGGTAAAAGCTGTCCATTATACTCCATGACCTCATGTTTATCATGCTCAGTGAACAGCACTCGTGGCTCCTCATGTAGGTAGTTTATAAAGCTGAACTGCTGAACTACAGAATCACCTTGTTCCCAATGCAGGGAGCTGCTGCTTGTGCTGTAAAGGCCACTTGACTGCACAGGCTGCTGTGTACGTGCAAAGTGCTCTCAATTAAAAACAAAAAAAAACAAAAAAAAACCCCACAAATAAAGCCCAGAATTATGCCTATTTCTTCTTTAGACAGATACAACCACTCCTGCTGAAGTTCACATGCAGTGAAAATAGTCACTGAAAGGAGCTCTTCAAATGCCCTGCAAAGGCCATGTTTAGACACTATTTGAGTGATGGCTGCAATCCATGAAATGAGAACTGGGGTAAAACTGTGCCCTGGGGCACAGGCACTGATTTGAGGCACAGAGGACTGCCCAGGCTCTGCAGCCAAGGCAGCACAGCTTTGCTATGGGAAGTAAACCCAAACCCACACAGGGACCAAAGTTACTCCTAAAGGAAAATCCCTCTCAGACACAAAGGACCTCAATGGTGTGAATTTTGGGGCTGCAGTTTGTACTCAGAAGCTGATAAATTCAGAAGGGATGTCAAAGGAGGGATGTAGGTGTCCTGTGATGAAGCCTGGCTGAGTTAGAAGGTTGCTTTAGAAGCAGCCTGGAACAAAGGTGTTTGGCTATCAGAGACTTTGGATGCTGTGTCTCAAATGTCTCACATGTCCTCATGCCTGGAGCAAAAGAATTGAGACTGCCATTTTGTACAGTTGCTGCTAAATCTGCCAGCAGCACCTCAAGGCTTCAGCCAGCTAGTCCCCAATCAAGCCCTGGTTCTCAAACAGATATTTATAAATTCAGACTACTGCACTGCAGCAAGTGCTGGCATAAATTCCCATCTGTCATCCCCTAATCATCTCCCAGCACACTGATCAATCTCTTTCAAATTCAAATGATCTTAACCACTTAGTATCTAGGAAATACTCTGCAAAAAATGGGCAGAGTACCATCCAGGACAGTTTAGGGGCACTGACTTATCCAGCAGCTGTATGTAACTCCACCTACATTACAGCAGAGACAAATATTTTTACATCTCCATCATCATCATCGTCATCATCTCTGCCACAGTTCTCATCACAGACTACCACGCTAGTGCAAGAATTAGTGTCAGCAGGGTTAAAATATGATCACAAATACTCTTCTATCACCTTTCACCCCCAGTGGGTAATTTTTGCCCAGAGGAGAGCAGCACACTGAGGAGACACTCAGGAGTTACTGAGAGACTGGCACAAGGACACAGTTGGTCACAGAGTGGTGTGCCCTCCCACTTCCCATTTTACTGAGCTTTGGATACTGTTTGAGGACACACCAAGGACCAACTTAACACTGGCTAGGAAATGGATGAAGGACTGAGGCATCCATAGCTCATCCACACTTTCCCTAAAGTTTGCAGCAGCAAAAATACTCACAGACCCTGTGCTAAGACACTGGCATATTGGCAA
Organism: Molothrus aeneus; assembly: GCF_037042795.1. Lineage (NCBI taxonomy): Eukaryota > Metazoa > Chordata > Aves > Passeriformes > Icteridae > Molothrus > Molothrus aeneus. The sequence goes on along the minus strand of NC_089661.1, from coordinate 8,801,417 downwards.
CTTTCTGCTGCACCCCAGAATGTGTCTGCTTTCCCAAAGTAAATGGTGTTATTATATTTCATATCATCCAGCAAGAAAAAAGCTCTAAAGTGATCCCAGGGAAAGCATTTCCAGTACAAGATACAGTAACCCTTGCAGAAAAAATTGGGTAGATCTGGTGTGTACTTTGTCAGATCAATTTTCTAATCTGCCTCACCAAGCAAGGCTTGCTGGCCTTAGATAAATAACTTACATTTCAGCACACTGCTGTGTGTTGAAACCCTGAGAGAGGCAGGGGCAAAGGGTACAAGGGACTGCTCATAAATCTGCTCCTGTGGCAAAACAGAGTGGGGTTAGAAGCAAGCAGCAGGAGCCCTGCAATAGATAGAAAGTGTGAGGAGCAGGGCTGCTGTACCTGCACACAGCATGGCTTCAGCACCCCTGCAGGAGCTGCTCTGGCAGTCAGGCAGAGTTACCAGCAGGGACCAGGGCCTTCAGACATCCCCCTGCTGCTCACTGGCTCCAGCTGCTGGGGCTGGAATGAGTCAAATCCAGAGGATTTAAAGAGAAGATGCACCCCATGGGTCACATCCAATATCTGTGAAGCTGAGCCAGTCAGCCTGGCTGGCCAAAACCAGCAGTGGCTGCAGAGCCATGATAAACACTCCAGCTCGAGGATTTCCTTGACAGTACATCACTCACTGCATCTCCAGGGCTCATCAGCAGGCACAGCAGAGGCATTTCTCAGCAAGGAAGTGAAAAATGACACAGCAGTTCTGGCTGCATCACCTCTTGTCTCCCACGTCTGCACTGAGCTGAAATCAATGCAGTTGCATTCGCATTAATGGAGGACAGAATTGGGAAAATTCCCCTAAAGGCAATTTGAGACAGAACCATTGGAAAGATCGTGCTTCTTTTTCTCTCTCTTTTTTTTTTTTTAATATAGGGAAAGAGTCAGTTGATTGTCATGTTTGGTTTTGTATTTTTTTCCAAGAACAAAATTAATACATTCAGTTAACACAGAAATAGGTGAGGGCTGTTAGTCAAGATCATTCACTCTGCTGTGGTTCATTTCCATGGTGGCAGAAATCTGCTCCCAGACAGCAGGCTTTGAAGGCATTCATGAAGGAGGAAGTTTTTTCAGTGCCAAATAAAACAGTTTGAAAAAAAAAAACCAAAACCAAAAAAAAAAAAAAAAAAAAAAACCACAAACAAGCATTTTCAGTTGTAGGATGTGTCCTGGGCTGTCATTACCTTTATGTTAGCAACTTCCTTTTTCTCTGGTTTAAAGGAATCTTTACAATTATTGTTGATTTGTTTTGGGAAATCCATCAAAGCTGGCAGAAATGTTTGAAGCACTGAATGCCCAGAAGAAGTGATTTACAGAACTTGGGAAAGTATCAACTACAAGCATTTGGCAGTCATTTGTACAGTAAACCAGATCTCTGATTTTTAAGCACTTCTTCAAGTATTCTAGCCAAGTGATACCAGCCTCTGATGGGAACAATCTTGTCTGTCTCATTCTAGCCAAACTGATAGTAGGAATAATAGGAATTTTTATTTTTTTTCCAATTCAAGACTGCACAGTAAGTTCTAGTAAACAAGAGGAAGTAGTTAAAATTTGGCTACACCTTAGTGCTACAGCAAATCTCTCAAGTACTACAAGGGCTGTTTATATTCACTACCCTTCTCATTCATCCCTTATTATATGAAAAAGTGAAAAAAGCAAGGTGAGAAAGAAGAAAAAATGTGTGAGTGAGCTTTTCTCTCCTGCTACCAGTCCCTTTGTGTGCTCAGACAGGAGCCCCAGCACCCCCTGCTCAGGGGCTGGATTCCACAGATGAGAGCAGGGCCACATGCTCCTGTCATTGCAACAGCTTCTCTTGGAGACCCCACTGGAGTGTTTTCCTTTTGGTTTCTTGAACTTTATTAAGGTGGTCATGTTGCCAATTGCTTGAACAACTTCAAGGAAGCGCTCAGAAAATCTGATGCTACATCTTAATAGCCTAACTCTGTGTTTCTTTCTCCACAGCAAACATCTTGACAGTCATCATCCTCTCCCAGCTTGTAGCTCGCAGGCAGAAGTCCTCCTATAATTACCTTCTAGCTCTAGCTGCTGCTGACATCCTGGTTCTCTTCTTCATCGTCTTTGTTGACTTCCTCATGGAAGACTTCATCTTAAACAAACAGATGCCTCAGGTACTGGACAAAATAATTGAGGTTTTGGAGTTTTCTTCCATCCACACGTCGATTTGGATCACGGTCCCGCTGACCATCGACCGCTACATCGCCGTGTGCCACCCCCTCAGGTACCACACAGTCTCCTACCCCGCCCGCACCCGCAAGGTCATCGTCAGCGTCTACGTCACCTGCTTCCTCACCAGCATCCCCTACTACTGGTGGCCCAACATCTGGATTGAGGACTACATCAGCACGTCCATGCACCACGTCCTGATCTGGGTGCACTGCTTCACTGTGTACCTGGTGCCCTGCTCCATCTTCTTCATCCTGAACTCCATCATCGTGTACAAGCTGCGGCGAAAGAGCAATTTCCGCCTGCGAGGGTACTCCACGGGGAAAACAACAGCCATCTTGTTTACTATAACTTCTATTTTTGCCATACTGTGGGCACCAAGAATAATCATGATACTGTATCACCTCTACGTGTCTCCTATAAACAACAGCTGGCTGGTCCATATTGTGTCGGACATCGCCAATATGCTGGCGCTGCTGAACACTGCAATTAATTTCTTCCTCTACTGTTTTATTAGCAAAAGATTTCGCACAATGGCAGCTGCCACCTTGAAAGCCTTCTTTAAGTGTCAGAAGCAACCTGTGCAATTCTATACAAACCATAACTTTTCCATAACGAGCAGCCCTTGGATTTCCCCAGCCAACTCTCACTGCATCAAAATGCTTGTTTACCAGTATGATAAGAATGGGAAGCCTATAAAAATATCACCATGAAAAGGCCAATAGTTGGAGTTTCTGGGTGCAAGTTCCTTTCAAGTGGTTACATCTTCAGGATGTAATTTTCTGAAATGGCTGTTTTGAAGAGAGGTCATTTGATTTCATTTCCCTGGGCGGCCAGGGGCAGATCAGACTGTCGAGAGGAAACAGGAGCACTTGATTTTAGGAGCAAAAGTGAGAAGGCAAACACCTCCATCTCTTATATAGCATTTTGAATATGCTTCAGAGTTCAAGTCTTAGTGTTCAGTCACACTCCAACGTTTTGCATCCCAACACCAGTGCAATCCAAAGTCATCAGAAGGGCAAAGCCACAGCAGTGTTTAATTACAACCTTTTAAAACACAACAAAACCTTACTTGACCATCAGTTTGCTATCAAGAAAGTAAACAGATGCTTTTGTGTACTGTGGAAGGTGCCATTTCTGGAGTGTGCACTTGCCAAAAATGATGTGTCAATTCTGGCATGAAATGCCACCAGACACAGTTGTGCTGTCAAGGCCTCCTTGCAGGAGGCAGCCTGTGAGACACAAATGGTGACTAGCCTGGTTGTGGCTCATTTGAACAAGCTTGAGGACTGATACAGTACCTGTTGCAGCCTTGGCATGGAAAGCAATCCTGCAAGCTGCCAATATTTGTGTGTTTTAAGTTGTTATTTAAGAATGTGACTGAGACAGGGGAGCTCAAGGGAGGGAGGGAGGGATGTCTCTAGAGCCAAGAACAAAAGCAGCATCTTTCCCCAACTATTTCAGTCATGGTGTCTAAGGACTTTCAAGGGTGAAACCAAGTCCTGCCTAAAGGAGAGTTCTCACTGAAGCTGCTCCTGTGAGCAGTGATCAAAGCCTTCAAGTTCCTTCTTAATCAATACAGATTCTCAGTTATCCCTTGTGTTCAGGCCTTTAGGAATTACCATGTAAAAACCTTAACTTGAGATTTTCTCCCGATGGATGATGCCATCCTCTTGCAGATTTGCCATTTAGTTGTTTTAAAAAAAACCAAAAAACTGTGAAAGAAATTAATTAAATACCCAACAGCAGTAAAAACATTGAAGCCTTAGTTTAAGCTGATCTAAGTATTCCACTTATTTAGAGGAGGTTAGCTTCTCTTCCTTCACACTCAAAAACCAGCATCCCATCAATGCTGAGTGTAGAAAATAAGAGATTTACAGGAAGGCTGAAAATGCATTTTTAAAAATTTCTTTCCCTTTCAGATCTTGGCACGTGGTCTCTGGGAGCCACATGCCACAACCTCTTTATTCACTGGGCACTTACCAGAGGGCAGCGTGTGTGGTGTGAGGGCAGTGAAGGTGTGTGGTGAACACAAGCCCAGCATGGTCAGTGCACACAGCAGAGCCTCAGGATCAGTGGTAGCTTGGTGCTAACTGTGTTTGTGCCTGTGCCCATCTCCATCCAGCAGGGAGCTCGTGGTGCATCAGGAATTAACACAGAGAGGACCTCTGAGGAGAGATCCAGTCAGTCCTGCTATGGTGGGATCAGGGGGCTGAAAAAATCTCTCTAAAACACATGGATGGCTCAGCTTTGGTGCAAATCCCCTAAGAAATGCCAAGTGAAGTCCTGCTGAGGACAGGAGCCTGGTTCCCTTGTGCCACAGAGGTGGTGTTTGCACAATGCCTGGTAACCACATCCTGCAAGAGCCAACCCCACCAGAGCTGAGCTCAACTCCCCCAGAAGGGAATGGCAGCAGAAGGCCCAGGCCATGCATACCAGGCCATGGACACCGGGCCATGGACACTGGGCCATGGATACCGGGCCGTGGACACCAGGCCATGGATACCAGGCCATGGACACTGGGCCATGGATACCGGGCCATGGACACCAGGACATGGATACCAGGCCATGGATACCAGGCCATGGATACCAGGCCATGGATACCAGGCCATGGACACTGGGCCATGGATACCAGGCCATGGACACCAGGCCATGGACACTGGGCCATGGACACCGGGCCATGGACACCGGGCCATGGATACCAGGCCATGGATACCAGGCCATGGACACTGGGCCATGGACACCGGGCCATGGACACCGGGCCATGGACACCAGGCCATGGATATCAGGCCACAGGCACAGTATGGAGGGGTGCTCCCCAGAGAGATCCAGGCTTGCTCAGGGCAGAGAGGGGATGCCCAGAGACCTCCCAGTAGCAGAGCTGCTCAGCTGAGGCACCTCAGGGACCCCACAGTCCAGAGCAAGGACAGGGGCATATCTGGGGAAATGAGGGCTGAGGGCAAAGCTGAACCTTTCCAGCCTCACCCACCAAAGGGATGGTATCCATTTCAATGTCCCCAAAGAGAAATGAGGAGCTTCTCAGTCTGTTGGCTCTTCATCCTTGTGATCTCAAAGCTTCACCCTTGCAATAATAAAGTGTAAAAGGGATGCTCAGCCTTGCTGTATTGGTCATGACAAGGTTAAAATTATTGCTCCCTTTATAGTGTTTTACAGAAAATCAGTTTTGTGGCCATCCTCCCTGCCCTTCTCTCAGAAACCTCCCCCTGGTCTTTGTCAGTTGATAGTAACCAAAGTTACCTTATGGAAAAGGTACTGTACATTTCATTTTGGAAAAACACTGTATTTATAACTTATTTTTATTCTACATTTGTTATGAGGAATGCTTGTCTGAGTTAAATGTGAATGAGTCTGAAGTGCAATATCTATATAGATAAGTGGTTCATTTTTTGAGAATGTATCTATTGAAAAAATATCTATTTATACAAGAAGTTCACTATTCGACTTAATATAATAGTAACCTTAAAGAAAATAGTGAATGTTTAGGGCTTTTATTTATTAAAAAAATTCAATTAAGTGCATGGCATATGCTGCCATTCACATGCTGTGACTTATTAATTTTTGTAACATAATGTTTATCCTGCAAACTATCAGTGTCATCTGATTTTTTCTGTCCTGATAATGTATTTTTGTAAATTACCATATTTAAAAACAAAAATCTTTCTGCATATTTTTTCCCTATGAAAAATAACACATTCAGTTCTCGTAACTTATTTGGAAAAGCTCACAATCGTTTTCCATATCCTTTTAGGATGACAAGGTGCAATTTTCATGTACAGTGGATTGATCATTTCACTTCTGGTAATGCAGGGCTTTAAAAGCTTGCTTCCAAACCCCTTTGAAGTTAAAGGGAAGGCTGCTGGTGGGTTTTGTGGTTGGTTTTTCCAATCCCCATTGTTTTAGGAGGGCTTTGGATCAAGCTGTGTCTTGTTAGCAAACATTCAAAGCCTTCTTAGAGTCCAGTTTGGATAATAAAGTCTTGACTTTTTAGTCTGCCATATGGGAGCTGCTGTTGATAATACTTGCCTTATTTTTGGTTGCGTGAAGCATCTTGCAATGACTGTTGCTAACTAGCCATTGTCTTGCTGTATTATTTGTACCTCCTAATTTTCCAATAGAAAAACTTAACCAAGCACATATAGTGTCATTATATAGGGAAAAAGTATTCTGGAGACAAAACCATCTTTGTTGTGGAGATGGTCTTTTGTACTCTAATTTATATTTCAAGTATCTACAATTAGAAAAAATAAGCTGTGAATGGACAGTTTTACAATTACTTATAGGTATGCATTCTTGAAGACCACAGCTAGGAACAAAATACTTTTTAGATGAGTTGCTGGTATATAAAATTATGGGACCTATCACCTATTTAAATTGTGAATATTGATATTTTCATAAGTAGACAATATATTGTGTTTGACGAACTTGTTTGTATTATAATAAATTATGGTGCATAACTTACTACTGTGTTTGGAGCTATTGTTTGATTTATGGATTCTTATTATATACTTCTGATTTATAGATACTTATGATACACTACAAATAAGAGATAGAAAGTGGATTCTGAACCTCAGAAGACTGCACATGGAAGAAACTCAACATTTTTTCAAATTAACATGAGTAACACTGCAGATTTCATACCCCCAGCAAATATAAAACTATCTGGGATCAAGCTCCTTATTTCTCTGGAGAAGTAAAAGGACATGAAAAGGACAAATGATACTAAAACTAAGCAGAGAATAAAGAAGAACTGACCAGAAAATTTCAAGAGATCAGAAGAGATCAAGAGATCAGAAAATGTCTTAGAGATCAAACACTGAAGGGTTAAGCACATTGAGAGGACCGTGCAGACAGTGCTTGTCAGATTTCCCTGCTGTAAAAGGCTTGGGAAGAGGTTTTAAAATACAGCTTCAAAGACACAAATGAGGGGAAAGGGGCACTGTCAGACTTGATGGAGCTTATCAGAGTTGTTCCTTAAGGAAGGAGCCTGGGGTCTCCCTTTCTTGATACTTTCATTAACAGCTGTGGCATGAGAAGTACCGATGAAGTGTACCGGTTATAAAAATGGAATTATACTGCAGAAGACTGAAGGGCAGGTATTTCATGTAAGAATCAGATGGCCTTGCAGATTGCACTGATAAAAATGGGATGAATTCAACAGCAATAAACACAAGGTTCTCCCCTTGTATGCCTCTAACAATACATTTGCTATAAAACCTCAGCAGTCAGAAACAACCAAGAACCCAGTTGTGCCAGCTGGGCTTGAATGACAATGAGTCACCAACACAAAGCAGCTGAGAAAAATCCCAGAATGTAATCACAGACACTTCTAACAATACAGCACAGTATTAATTGCATTTTCTAAGACGTCATGTGCTATATGCATATGTATATAAAGGGATAAATAGCAGTACAGAAAAACCTGATGAAACTGAGCTGGAACAAAAATAAGCAGTTACCAATTTTTCCTCAGGTAAATTTGTCCTGGAAGTTAGAAGACATTCTAACTAGCAAAGCAGAGAGGCTCAGCAAAAGCCTTGCTGGCAGCCCAGATCTCCCCACTGGTTTTAAATGGAGCCTGGTGGGGTCAGGCACAGAATTATGAGATGAGGCAGGTGGCAAAACACATTGTGACCTGGCAGGTCCCTAACTCAGCTCAAAGGACAGCAGAGGTGTCCATTCATCCCATCTCATGCTGAGGGGCAGCATGAGAACCATGAGAGCCAGCAGCTACTCAGAGCAGTTCCTCCAGTGAGCCACAATTCCCTCAGCAGTTCTCACTGTGGGTGCTGCAGGTGGGACCACTCCAACACACCCCACTGAACTCACACCAACTTCTGCCTCCGCTTTCTGTTCTTCAAACACCTCTTTAAGCCCACCAAGAAGAGTAGAATTTTAAAAAGCAGCCTCATTTAGTCCTTAACAATTAAATAATAATCCTACTCTTTGCAGACTGGGGCTGGATTTGCAGGATCTGCATTTCTGACAGGCTGCAATTAATTCCCAGGAGTTGCCGACACACTGAGGGGGTTGAAAGGCTCCAGTCTTTTGTAATAAATAGGCATCAAAAATGAATTTACTATTAGCTTCCTACAGAGAACCAAATGCACATAAATAGTTATTACAATTACAAAATTGTATCAAAAAATATCAAAGGCTCATGTTTTCCTGCCTTACCAACAGGCTAGAAATGCTGCTCCACCTATTTCTCCCAATCTGCACCTTTTTCTAGCAGACTAAACAGACAAGATGAACTGCAGGCAAAAGTATGATATTGAATTTTACAGCCTTACAGATTAATTTGCTGCAACAGAATGTTCTGAAGACCTTCAGCTGTGCATGGCTCAGCACTGGCTTGTGCTGTACAGCAGCACCATGAAACAGCCCCTGGTCTGAGGGTTTTGCAGGGATTTGTGATGCCCAGGCAGAGCCTTGTGCTCCAGCAGGTGCAGGGTAGCCTTGGGAAGGGGTGGTGGGAAAGGCAATAATGTGGAACAGAAAGAGGAACACTGTGGTGCTGTCCCTGCCATGGCAAGGAGAGAGACCCTGGGATGTGTTCTGCTGCTGGAACTTGGCCTCAAATGGGGCAGAGACCCCCAGGGATGGGCACAGCCCTGCAGATAGACAATAACCTTCACACTCACAAACAAAAGGCAGCAAAGGGCTAGTGTCACAGGAGGGATCAGCTTCTGGTGTTCTAGAACATCATTTCTCCCACCCTTGCAGTGTCACAGCACAGTGAGGCAGCCCATCCACAGGAGAAATGCCCAGGCCCGTTGCTGTCCCTGCAGATCTGCCTGGCAGCTGGCATTCCCCTCAGGACACAAAGATGGCTGTCATGTAGAAACTCCCCAGCAGCCACTCATCCCAGCCAGCAGAGAGAAATTCATCTTGGCCACTGAAAACGCCCAAAGTGCAGCAGAGGGGACACATGCCATGGTCCCACATTGTACATCACACAAATGAGCACAATGAGCCCTCCTCCACCAGCCACCCTGCCCACTTGGAAAATGGCAAAGAATTTAAATAGTCAAGACTTTTCCCTCCTGGATTTTATAATGGAGTTTGCAGCCTGGCCTCAGGACAACCAGACTTTCCAACAACAGGATGGAGACATTCAGCCTTGAGAATTAAATACCACCATGAGCCTGGTGACAGGCAGTGGCTTCCAGCAGAACCTTCCTGGTCATTTGTCAGTCATCTTTCTAAATGTAATTGATTCTGCTGGACTGAGCTCTCACAGGTTGCTGTCCTGCAGGTACAGACCTTCAGCATTGCTACATTTCTAGAATAAAAGTATGAGTAAAAGACCAAATCTGAGATGTCATGTTCAGGAGGAAATCCATCAGCCTATGACTAGTGCACATCTCAGGTATTGGGCTAAAATCATACAGGGCTTCAGCCAAACAAAATTGTACATTTTAGCAAACATTGCTTAAAATGGTCTTTAGCAGAGATCCATTTTCCTGAATTTCTTCTGTGTTTGGTTGTTTTTTTTTTTTAATAGGTTTCCTCTCTCACCCTTATCCTTTAATGAAGAAAAATAGAGAACATACTGTGGAGTTTTTCCTCCTTTTTCTTTCTTTTTTTCTACTTATGAGTTTCAGAAAAAGCAACCTAATTGAACTGTGGGCAGCTTTAAGGAAGGGATAACTGTGCCCAGTGACACAGGAGCAGAGTGCACTGATGGGGTGTAATGTGCCCAGCTGTGACAAAAAGTATCCCCAGCCTGGCTGAGCCAACCAAGAGGCACAACTCCAAGTCATTCAAACCACCTTTTGAAACTACATCCCAGAGGATCTCCAGCAGACATCTGGCCACAGCTGGCTGCTTAATCAGCTGCCTGCAGGAAGAGCCACATGCATAATAAAGCAATTTTCATTTAAGCCCATCTTGCACTGGTGTGACCTTTTCCAGGAGTGCGTTTGGGTGAGCTCCAGCAATCAGCAGCACCGAGGCTCAGCAGGGAGCTCCATGCGGGGAGGCTCCGGCAGGGCAGCCCCGCAGCGCAGCCCGGGGGCACCGGGAGGAGAGAGCAGGAGGGGTTTATTGTGGGAATCCTTACAATCAGAGGGGTTTGGGAAAGCTGCACTTAATAGAGCCTCACACTTGTTCAGTAGCCACCCCACATCTGCCAGCCTGTACCAGTTACTGCACTGCAGCCAGCAGACACACTGCAAGGCACCCCTAGGCATGGATGCAGATAAAGGTAATGGCAGAGATGACAATCAGAATGCTGAAGTACATTAAACAAAACCAAACCATTCTCCACTCAGGCCTCTCTGCACCACTTATCCTCCAACACCCCCATAAAACAACTAAGGAGAAATATCAATATCTTAGTGGGGTTTTTAACAGCTGAGTTTGTCATCATTTTTCCCCACTCCGTTAAAGTCTCGGGGAGATGTATGAGGACAAGTTCCCCTTCTCTGTGGTGAGTCATCCCTGGCCTTGCCCACTTAGAGAGGTGTTTGATTGATGTCAGGGTGAGAAAGCCCCAGGTGGCAGAATGTGCTGCCTTACAGCATTCCCACTGTGCCCCTTGAGCAGAGCAGGACTCACCTGCAGACACCCAGGATCAGATTCATGAGCAGCAAGAAATTGCAGGGCTCTGCTCCCATTGGAGGTGAGGTTAAATTCCAAGAGAGAACTGACTGAAGATATAGCTCAAGCAGCTCCACATGGTTTTGGAACCAGGTTTAAAAGATTTAAATGTTCCAGGAGATGAAACATGACTACTAAATGGATTCAACAAAACTCATCCTCATATTCACAAAAGACTGAACGTTTAAAATCTACATTGCACACATTTGCTAGTGATTTTCTGGAAAACAAAAACTATTACATAACAAGTTAAAAGACTTTGCTGTACTTTTCTTTGTTTAGTTTTCTAAAAGACAAAACTCAGGCTAGTTTTGACCATATAGTCCTCCTGCCTCCAGAAGGCCACCAGACATCCCTCTTGGCTCACAAGCCATGGGCACACTGGGACCACAGCATGTTCCCTCTCCATCCATTTCTCTAATGATCAGTGGGTCACAAAGAGGAACAATGACCCTTTTCTTGTTAGTCAATGGTTGATGGCAGTCGGTATCAGGCAGGGAAAACCCAGCTTTTGAATTCTTATGGGTGTCCTGACCTTGTCCTTCAGAGCAGGTTTTTACACCCAGAGCTCCCACCTTTATCTGGAGCCACACCAGCCTTCTGCAGCAAACAGCTCTGCTGACTCCAGAGGGCCCTGGGAGCTTGGCAGCCTCTGACACAGCTCTCACATTATGGGGAGCAGGTGGAGAAATGAGTGTTGCTGTGGGTTCTCAGACCAGCCTCCTGATGGGTGGGAGTGCCACCACCCCCACCTCGCCTCCTGGCAAAGCCATTTCCTGCACCTGCAAAGCCCCATCTCCTCAGGCAGCACTGGCACATTCCCAGTGCCACAGGATGCTCATTGGTGAGCCTGTGGCACAGCTCAGGCATGCAGGGGCTGGGAAATGAGAGCTGCTCATGTCCAGTGAGCTCCCAGCCAAGCACCAGGTGATCAGAAGACATTTCAGAAGCAGCTCCTCTGGATAAGCCTTTTAAATCACATTGTGCTCACCAAGATATCTCAATTTTACAGCTCCTGAACCCAACCTCTCCTTGATGTAAATAAACAAGCAAGAGCTGAAGGCTGAGTTAGTGCAGAGTCAGACAAAGGACAAGCCAACACCTGCAGGCTCATGAGCACTTTGTGAATCCAGTTTATAATGAACTGGGCACACTGTAAATGTTTGGCTGGCCAGGCTGGCCTCTCAGCAGTTACAGAGATTTGCTTCCTAACCTGGGGGTAAGGTAGACAGCTGCTCTCCATGATGTGGGGATACTCTCAGGACCACTGCTTGGATTTTTTTAAATAAATATTTTGTTTTGAGAACTTCATTGATGCAGAAATCTGCTGGAAGAATTACTGCAAATAGATGATCCTACATTAAAGACCCACTTTAGAGCCAGTGCATGATTTCCAGAGGACCCCTGCCTCCCTCAGGAAACCACAATGTACACCCTGCATCAGGGACAGCTGCACTACAGCCAGTGTCACCTGACAAAGCTGTAGCAAGCTGAAGGAGGCTCCATCAATAACACCAAATGCTGTCAGTGCCACATCTGGTCACTTGGGACAAGTTTCTGTTGCAAAGACACTTTATTTCATTGCTTCATTGTAGAGGAAAAGCTGAAGTTTCTTCAGTGGTTTAAGGATTCAGGAACAAGAATTCTGTATATTTCCAGGGAACATATTCCAACATCCAGCATCCAGCAATTTAGGTCATGCTGGCCCTGTTGTGCTGAGGAACTCTGCTCTGAGACAAGCAGCCAGCTCCAGAGGACAGGGCCTAACACATCAAACCAGGTGATTAACACAGAGAGGCCAAGAGCTTCACGCTACACTTTTTGTGCCAAATGCACTTGAAGGACTAATATGAAACAGTAAGAGAAGTCACAAATGGACAGAAGGCTGCAAACTGTGGAAACAGAGCTAGGGCTGGGAAATCCAGGAGACCAGGCCAGGGTGTACTTTCCACAATGGCTGTCAATGCATTTTAGCCCTTTCTACCATCTTGAAATCCCTGGGGGGATGGTGGGGGAGCAGCACCTTGCAAGTCCTGAGCAAGCACAACATCCAAGTGCAGAGGAGAGGCTGTGCTGGCATGTCCTGCAGCCCAGCACAAGGTGGGAGATCTACAGGAGGCATGGGACACCTCAGCCACCCAGCAGCAGAGCAGTGACACTGATGGCAGCTCTCAGCCTGGACCGTCTCCCAGACCTGGCTCCTCACCCAGCTCTTGGGACACCAGTAATTGTGTAATGACACTTCACTGTGATAACTTCACAGTCCTGGGAATGGTCAGCATGAGCAGATAACCCCCACACCTGCATCTCCCACCTGCCCACAGAGGCTGTGCAGCTCCCCACGGTGCTTTGTGTACCTTTGGGAAGGTCGTGTTGCCACGTGCCCTGGCAGTGACTGCTGCAGCAGTGAGGTCCAACATGCAGCAGTCATGCTGCAGATCTGATCCTGCTGGAGCAGAGGGCTCCAGGGAGCCTCCAGATGGTGCTTCTGGCACTGCTTGATTGTATTGGACAGGGACACCCCAGAAAACTGTATGCAGGCATTGTAACTCAATGAAACTAGCTGCTAGGCACGAAGGGTTAACAGTTCATCAAGAAAGATTAATTTATGCCCAAAACCCTTTCTGTTGTCACTCACTGAGAGAAAAAAGTTAAGCACTGTAAAATGGGCAGCGATAATTGCATTTCTTTAAGGATGCGTCTGGCAGGAGGTCGCTATCTGCTCCACGACGTACGTGACCATGATACTGTCATTTTGACAGAATCAATGTATGTAGTCATTAATCTTACAAATTAAAAACCCATAAATCTTTGTTAAACCCACTGTCATTGATTAGGAATTACATTACCACAATACACAGAAGCCTTTTAATTTTGTTTTTCCTCCAAAATGAATAAACAAGTCTGTTCAGTTTATCTTCTCCTATGCTGGAGTGATAAAGGGCAAAGCCATTTCATGGCTATGCATCATTGTTTTGGAACAAAATCATACCTAAGAAGCTCAGGAAAGGGGGGAATGAAGAAGAAAAATCGGTTTCTAGGGATGTCATTTAGCCCAACTACCTATTATTACTTCTCAGAAGTACCAAACAATGAGGCAGAGTTTGTCAAACCTTAAATCTTGTAAATTTGGTTGATATACACCTTGTGAATAATCCAGCAGGTCTCCTCATGAAAAAGACAAGGACATTTGTTCTGTTGGGTTTTTTTCCTGGTTGGCCACTTTTTAAAATGCTCCTAGCCACTGGAAAAAGTCCAGTTTGATCAGTTACCCAATGAATTGACCTTCCAAGGTAACAGATAATTACTTCTCATTGCAGTAATGACTCTATAATTCACATAAATGACTAGGGAATCCACTGACTTCTTCTGAATTTTGACATCTGGGTGGTGCTCTAAAATGCAAAAGCAGTCATGAACTTCAGAATAGAGACTATTCAATTAGAGACAGGGATTGATGTTCTGATAGTTCAACACACAAATGCTCTGCTAGACCAGCCTGACTAATCTTCACTACACACCCTGCAGTTCTGGTGTGATTAGGTCACCACTTCATCTTGTTCAAGTATTTGGGAAGCAAAGTGAGGTCTTTCTGATAATTAGTTATAAAATTGGGACCTACTGTTCAGATTTAGCCATCTGTCAGTTTTACTGCTGGGAGGATACATAATAAAGAAGACTTCTGAGGATAAGGACTCAGACAAGAACTCTCTGGAGGATGTTTCTGAGAGCAGCTGGTGAGCACAGGAATGGGAGAGGGAGCACCCATGGATACACACCCAAGGCAAGACCAATGTCCCAGCTGCGTTCCAGTGGCTCCAGCAGGAAACAGAAAGGGCTCAAGGATTTAAGCTTGTTCAACTCTTCTATCTTCTTCACTCATCTTTTCTGACAATGCCCATCCCTGCAACTACCCCTGGCTTCAAACAAGGGGAAAAGAAACTCTACAAGCTGTCAGAGTTTGGATGCAAGCACCTCAATGGAGGGTAATTAAATATAGCATATGTTCTCTTTTAGTACTTGTTTACAGCTGGAAGATCAAATGGTTTTCTCAGACTTTGATCTTGATGCCTCTCCTTGAAAAAACACACAGACAAGTTCAATGGACCCTAGTAGCAACTTTTTAGGGATGATGTTGATTGGATTCAGTGTCCCTTGGCAGAGCTGCACACCTTCAGGTTGGGGAAACAGGCAGTTTTTCCAGTCTGCAAGGGGAACATACCCATCAGTTAAACTGAAAAGGTGGTTCAGGGTGCAAATCCCAAAATGGCAGCTTAGGAACAGAAGTTAAAGCAGCAGACCCCCAGCGCCTCATCCAAACCTCAGGGCTGCTCTCTTTGCTTCATCCCATTCCTGCTCTGAAGTATTGGCTGGCCTGGGACACACTCACTAGAACTGCACCAAGGGCATAGCCTTTTTTTAATAGAAAAGGACATCTACTTTGTGTTAAAAATCTTTCATTGGTACAAACAGGTCTGATGCAAGAATTTGGTAATATTTTCACATAGTTAACATCAGGAAGTTTTCCTGATTTTCTGGGTAAGCTGTTGCTCTAAGGACACAAGGCAAGTTGTATAACTTAAATAGTCCCCAAGACCAAGCCCAGCCAGAGGAAGCTATGGGACACTGACACCAGTCAACAATTTAATTTGCCTGAGGGCTAGAAAGTCAGAGGGTAATACAAGATCCTCTGAACAACAAGCAGCCCTAACAAATATCCCCCTTCAGAAACATTGCAGCTGAATCTTGCCTTTGACTGTGCCACACAGACAACAGGAGCCACTTAGGAGCTTGCCAGTTCTCAAATTGGCCAGCAAGTCCAAGTCAATCCAATTGGAATAGGAATAGAAACATTTGCCAGAGTGAAGCAAGCCACACAAGATCAATAATATAGATCCTGGGACAAAGAAAAATTACTGTGTCTGAAGAAGGAAACAAATGAGAGAAAAATCCCAAATCAATTTTTGCTGGATCTGGGGGAAAATGAAATAGAATGTGGAACAGCAAAATGGCATTTCTATGTGTGAAATGAGTGGATATGGGGCAAAATACATATTTACTTTTTACACACAAAAGACAACTCCACCTCCACATTCACACAGTTCCTTCCATAGCTGCATGCAAGTGTAGAGAGAGTACATGCACTGGATTCAAAGGGAAAACAGTGAAAAAAACACGAGAAAAGATGGGAAGGTTAGCTCCTGCAGATGCACCTTTCCAAAGAGCACAGAATGAGTAATGCCTGAGCACCGCCCTCGGGGCTTTGAAGAGAAACATTACATCCATTGCTGAGTCTACTTTGAGTGTTAAATACAGCATTTGATAACTCATTCCTTGCAAAGCCATACAGGTAACAGGTAACTAAAGCACCTAATGACTCTTAATCACCTGTTCTGTCACCAGCCAGGGACAGAAACAGGTTGCCAAAATATGGACTTTTGGTATGGTTCAATACAGTAGCCCCTACAAGAATGGGATGTGAATAAAAATTGCAACTCCACAATGAAGCCAGGCAGATTTTTCAGAGATATACACACTCATACATATTCAAGATAACCCTCTTAATCACCCAGCTATGATTTACAGCACTTAAGGTGGTATCTATTCTCCTGGACTTGAGTCTACAGGATCAAATTTCAATATTTTGCCTTTCAAATCAACTAATGATGACCTGTCTTGGATACTAGAGACAGCAGAAGGAATTCCATTTTGAACATTGTTCAGTGTAGACAGCAAAATAATTATGCATTTTATGGCTTATTGCAGGGGAGTCAGAACTTTTTCTGTTGGTGTCATCTGGAAAAGACCTGCCCTTCCAGTCATAGCAACAGACAAAAGATGTCATTTTCTCTCTGTACTTGAGCTAAACTTACAAAAGCAATGGAGTATCTAAATAATTGCAATACAGTTTGAAATATTAATGTTTTACCAGTGACTAAAACCAGAAATCTTTTCTGTTCATGAATTAGTCAGCTGCTAAAGTTAATTCCTCTATGAAGTTTAAATTGCCAGGGACCCCATAATTTGTAAATCACCAGACTAATCTTGCTATTTCCTGTAGCCAGATTTCCAGTGATTCCAGCTTCAAGAAATCCTGTGAAAAATCTCATCCTATTTAGACAATTCCATATCACCTTTCTGCCCAATCCAAGTCCTTGCAGCCTTGTTCACATGGGAGTACAGATTACAGATAGCATCTATCAGCTGGCACAGCCTGCACTGCCTGCAGTGCTCTCCTACTTCCTTGGATAGATTCACTGAGGCCAAGGATTAATGGGTGTTTTCCCCACCCCAAATGTGGCTTCCATGCACAAGGAACATGTCCAGCACCAGTTCTGGTAAGGCCTATGTGCCACCAGCAGCAGGGCCAGTGCAGAGACAAGAGTCCTGCTGCAAACACCCTCCCTGAAGCCATTCCAGCATCAGCAATGCTGCCTGGCTTTGTTCAGAGTCACTTGCTGAGTTCATCATTTCAGGGCAGGCAGGAAGCCAGTACCCAAATCAAGCCTTCTAACCCAGGTTCAGAGCTTCCCACTCCATATAAAGTGGGAGAGAGATCCAGGGACAAACCTGCAAGTGATTGCATTGTCTTTGGTGACATGGATGCAATTCTAAACCAAACCTTTTTGTGTGTCTCAACTCCACTCCAGATACTAAACCCAAATCCCTTAATCCTTGTCCAGCCCATCTTGGGAGTCTCTCAGCCAGCACAGCTTTTACAATGACATGCTCCTTCCCTGACTTATGCTAATGTTGTTCTGGAATTGATTACTAGGGCAAACTGCTTAGTGGTGTCTCTCCAAATCAATATTTCACTGCTCTCAAACCACTCAGTTGTCCTCCCCCAGAGCAAAAGCCCATGTGAAGTGCCCAGTAACCTTAGCAGAATTTCAGTGAAGGCCAGCAGTGCAGATCCTCCACCACTCTCAGTCGATTGATCTTTATGGATTTCAGTGGAGCTGCACTGATCTGCTCTAGCTGGTGATTTGGACCAGCATCATTACCCAGCAGGAGCCTAAAGAAGTTTTTATACCTTTTCACATCACCTATAAAGCAAGGCCTGGTAACATCTGCAATGGGCAGATCTGCAGCAGCTCCTTCTGAGTAGTTTACAGCCCACACAGCAGCAAATCACCACTAATGCCTGGTTCTCACACCACACGGGGCTGCAGAGCAAAACCACCTCCAGAGCTGCATTCAGAACTGCTGCAGCTGAGAAACCTCAGTCATCTCCACAGAGGCCAACTTGATCATGCCTTAAAATCCTTCCTCCCCTTCCCCTTCAAGGATCTCTTGGAGCAGCAGCAGGTGCCCCCAGCTCAGGGGGCTGTGGTGGTGGTCACACAGGCAGGGCAGGAGAGCATTCCCCAGCTCCATCTGTGGAGAGGAGAGCCTGGGGTTTTATAGGTATTTCCACCCACAGCAGTGTCTGGAAGGGGCAGGATGTACAACCCTTTCCAGCTTTCATCAGGTCGTGATGAAGAATGTGATTCACAGACCTAAATGCAAGTGAATTTTGTGCAAGGATCTGTCCTAACCCACATACAAAGAAGGTACCAAGGTGTGGATCCTACAGCAATTTGATTTCTCCCCCATAAATTATATCTAGGCCTGAAGACAATTACAACAGTGCATGTTTCATGCTAACAATTTAGGTGAGAAGCAATTGAGTTAAACAAATTCAAATTCCATTTGAATTTTTGGTCTTTATTGTGGTTTGCCTTAAAAGAAGACTGGCTTTCAGAAAGTCCCAGGCAACTGAGTAAATTGAGGCATTTATAGTCCCAAGTTGGGCACCCAAAAAAAGGGAGAGGGAAGACATGAGCACTGCTGCTGAGCACTGGTCTGGTAAAAGAGGAAATTATTCCCAGCTCCCAAAGTATAAAGAATTTGGGTAGAGTTTCTTATTTTGTAAATGTGAATTCATTTTAATTAAAATTGTTTGGCATTATTTCAGCACTGTTTAAATTATTTTGACCAAACTAGTAAATCTGATAATTCAGAACTGAATATAACCAATTAGATTTACTGTATGATACACCATAATCTGATCAAGCAGTCTCAAAGGATTTGACTTGTTAGCATTTCAAAAGCATAGGAGGTTTTTGAATAATTTATTACGTTTCTTTCAAGCTCATCTTTGTAAATTCATTATGTAAAGATAAGGCAGATGTTTTACAGAGACTTGTGCCATATCTATTTTAACTTGTATTAATCTGTTGCCAAAGACACCCCCTTTTGCCAGACAGCTCAGTGAAAATAACAGGTACTGAAAAAGTTTTAGGAGCAGATGAGGGTTGTGGCTTTCAAAATTCAGTTTCAGAGATAAGGGAATTTCCCACAAATCCCTCCACCCTTTCTGAGAAAGAGGTTTTGTTCATTCCTTCTCCCTGATTTCCTGTCTCCGGACACTCTATCTCACTCAAGTTTCATTTTTAACACATCCTGCCAGGAGCTGCAACATTTCTTGCATCAAAACCTCTGGGAACAGAATCATGAGCTGGGTTAAATAAACCCACAGCACCTCAGTTCAGCCTGATGGAGGTATTTTTCCCCCTGCCCACTACCAGGGGCTGTGAGCAGGCATTTGCTCACCCAGCTCAGTACCAGACATCCCTCCCTCCTTCCTCTGCCTCACAGCAGCTGTTCCAGGGAGGCAGATTCCTCCCTCCCTGGCATCCCCAGGGACACTCACCACAGGTTATTTTGCTTTGTTCTTGTTCTGCCCAGAAAGCTGTTATTCACCAGAGGCTTGAATTCCTGAGAACAAACTTTACAGAGTTCATCTGGAAAAGGGCACACCTTCATTGCTTGCTCTCTTTTCTGGGAGCTCAGGGCAGCAGGATAACTCTCTACAAACACAGCACAGGGGCCTGGAAACACCAGGGACATGTAAACACCAAACAGTGACCAACTGTGCTCACCCAGACACCCACAGTGAAAATATCTCACCTCATAAGTGGTAAATAGTTATCACACAAACAGCTGCCATTCAGACACTTCTCTTGGAATATGATGGATCTGGAGCTGTTTCTTCCTCCTGGATATAGGAGTGTAGACAGCTACCCTAAATTTGGCATGATAGAAAAGCCAGTGCTCTTCAGCAAGAAGAGGGGCTAAAATTCTGCACTTTGAGGCTGCAGTTGTGAAAAACAGCACTGCTGATGTATGCAAGCAAGATTATGGTCTTACACTAGGGAAAGAAGAAATTACTTGGAGATTTCCTAGAAATCTAGTCCAGGTCAAAAGATTGAGGCAGCTTGAAAGGATGTTTGCTGGAACTGAAGCCTTCTTGAAAGCAGAATTGTATTAGCAAAAGCTACAGACATGTAAATGAGAACTCTGTAACCCAGCAAGCAGAATTAATGAATAAACATTACAGCTCTAAGTGAGGGCTGGGACCATCTGAGGAAGATGCTGCTGCATCCAGTTCAATATTGTGCTACCCAACAACCCTTCATGGGAAAACCATTTTAGTGTCCTTTGAACCAAGGCTGACAGTGCTGGCTATCACAGGTCAGCCAAATTTCTCCATTATAGGTCTTTTGAGGGCCAGGACTCAAAGTTAGGCCAAATTACATGTCAGCATCTGCACCAAGAAGAAAAAACTGAGTATGCAAGCACATGGTAAGATGGCTTTTTAACTCATATCTCTGATGGGGCTCTTGTGCAATACTGAGCTAAAAAAGAAATCCAGCAATAAAGTTGGAATAATCCCAACATCTAATAATCTTCCTTAGCAATTTGGATTTTTTTAAAAAACAATAATGAGCTTTGAATTATATCATTAGCTAGAATGCAAATTCTGATCCAGGAAGTTGTATTTTATCTTGATTCCATTTCCAAAACCATCTGGACGTAAACCACACAGATGAAGTAGCATCAAAAATACACAGCTATTACTAATTATGGTATGCTGTGCCATTTCTCCCACCACCTGCTAGCAATGACACAACATTACTCAAGAATCAAGCTTGATAAGCTTGATGAATAATTTTAATATTATTTTATTCAGCTTGCAAATTATCTCTGAGCAGATTTTTTCTCCCCCCACCCCTCCCCATATCTATCTTGTTATTTAAAGTTAGTCACAATGGTTTTGGTGACTAATTTCTGATCTGTAACTTGTTTATGAGAACTGTGTTGCAAGCGTTTGAGATTTGAAATTCAAAATTTGGTGTAGTTTAGATTTGACATGTAATTCAATAGTGGTTTACTCCTGACTAGATAACAACCCAGTCATCCTCCCAGGGTGAATATTTGCATATGAAGACTCAAAGCTCACTTTTTACCAATGTGTAGTGCTTCCTTACAGTTTGTTGCACCTTCATAGAACACTCTAAGAATGCAGTGAAAATATTAAGGAAGCTTGAGGGCTGGAGAAAAGGAAGATGTAAGGAATTACCTGAGATTTTCTGGTTTTACAGGACTAGCACTAGAGTCAGCTGTTCCAAACAATACTTCCAAATATGTTCACCACTGGATCAATTACCAGGAGGCTTCACAGGCACCTGCAGGCAAAGGCAATGACCTTGTGAGAACAGCTGTTCATGTCCCAGCCACCTTCCTGCACAGGTGAGAGTGGCCTCATTAGGGCAGAGCTCTGATCCTGTCAGGAGTCACACACTGCTCACTGAATGAGGCTTCTGCTTCCTCACATTTCCCATCTTTTACCCTCCAGGACAGGCATCAGTTTCATTTTGAAGCTGGACATGTTTGGAAGCACAACATAACTGAGCAAGGCACTTCTCCCATGGGAGGGGGGTAAAGCAGGAGTATTCCTACAGTCTCCCCTATTCTCAGCTGCTCAGATCCAAGCCCATATTTTGGGAGGGGTGTTACCACACTGTGGGTCAAAAGAGACAACACATCCCCCTGCTCTGTAAGCCAGAGCAGCTCAGGAGTCTCCCATTGTCCATTCAGCCCTGAGCAATGCTGAAGGGAGCTTTAACACAAGTCAGGCACCCCCAGGAGAAGCATTTTCAACATTCTGCCCCCATGGAGCAGAATGCTGGGAGAAATGAGTGGTGAGCTGAGCCCTGAGAAAGAGCACAGCCACTGCAAACCACAGGGGCAGACCTGCTGCCACCCAGCCTCCACAGACACTGACACTATTCCTGCAGTCAAATATTTCTGGAAATATCTGCAGCACATGCTGGATTAAAAAAAAAAAATAATTCAGAGACCATTCCCTGGCTGATATTTTGCAGGGGCCTGAAGTACTCTAAAAGGATGATACTTGAAACTAATGAGAACTTGCACTTTCAGTACAACACAGACTGACAAAGAGTAGAAAACGCTTATGAGGCAGCTGCAGCATCTGCCCCATCAGACAGACAGCTACACCTCATGTACAACACCCTGAGCCCAAATGCTCTGATCTTATCACACTGGTTATTTACACAGGGTAGCACAAGTAAATCACAAAGGTCCATCCAGCCTAATGTTTATGATTGTGTCATCACAGAAGCTTCTAGAACTGCAATGCTCTCCCAACTGCCCTGTTCAGGCATTTGAGAGCATGCAAAGACGTGTCATAACCAATATTAAACTTAATTATTCAGTAAAACACCTGAGAAGAGTTAAAGTTCAGTATTAATCTTATTCTTTTAATTATGATTAAAGTACTTTTCACAACTTGCTAGTAGCATTTTCTTCATTAAGGCAGTAATTTCACTCATTAGTTTTCATTTGCAACTCAGTTTCACACTAGAAGTTTGTAAAAATAAAAGAATCAAAAAGAAGAACCTTAAGCACACTTTCCAAGAGAAGTCCTTCTATGCTTCAGCTCAGGAAGTTAACTCAGCTGTATGCTTCTAATTTACAGTTGTGCCCCAGGGAGATGAAATGCACAGTCAAGTTCGTTACAGGTTTAATTGAGTAAGACAGGACCACTTTGACAGAAGATTTAACTGAGAAAGAGGGGGAAACCTCCTCAAAGCTAGACTAACACTCCAGTGGTTGCTTCAGATCAACTCACATATTGTGCCTGCTTCTCAACTCTGCAAAACAGTCACATGTTTGCAGTTTCCTGGGAAAAAAAATCCTGAAAGTTTTTTGTCCTGGTGTTCATGGGGTGAAGTGCTCAGGTTCCCCCCTCCACAGTGATGTTCCCAGCAGTGCACAAGATCTTTGGCTATCTGTCAGGGTGACTCACACTTTCAGACTGGCTCCTGTTTGATGTTACTCACCAGGAAAACAAAGCTTTTGCCTTCCTTCATATGACTTCTTTATCCCCAGATCATGATTTATTGTGTCCTCCTTACCAAGGAAAATTTTATTTAATGGAGAAGAAACCAAACTAGGTTTTAGAACCATTTTGCTGGAAATAAAATGCCTTGTCTGGCACAGTTGGGCATGGACAGCACACATTACTGGCAGCAGCAAGTGGCTAAAGCAAGGATAACAAACATGAAAGGATAAAATCCAAGAAGTGGGGAAAGGACCTTGGCACTAGGACTGTAGGCTGCAAATCTGGTTCCTGTGGCTGTGTTTAACCCCAAGGGAAAGGTGAAGAACTGGGGTTTGGGTGGTTCTGTGGCCCAGGGATAGGACAGCAGGAGCTGCCTCTGGACAAAGCCCTGGCACACCGGAGCAGCAGTCACAGCCTTAGCACCACAGAGCTGGGGGAGCAGACACCACCAGGCATGAGGTGAACAGCTCTGGGCTTTACCAAAAAGTGCAAACAACTGTAAAAGGGCCTGTAGGGGGAAGGAAGGAAAGAGAAGGAGAGACACATCTAATATTTTAGACCTCCACCACAGCTGCTTAACTGCAACTGGCTTGGGAAATGACTGTCATGGGGCTCAGCTCTCCACCAGTCAGGGACATTTCTCCTGCTCAGTGCCTCCCAGAGAGCTCAAGTGAACATCAGGGGTCTCAGACCCCTGAGTCACACACCCACTGTGATCTCTTGGATGTCTAGACTATAAAAACACAGTCTTTTCCTCAAAAGCACCTGCTCAGAAACAACCTGAAGTGTCTCATTTTGAAACTACATGAGTACCCACACACATCTTTAAAGATGAGCCTGGATTTCACACCCAACAGGCTTCTGAAGAGCCTGAAAGTCACTCAGAGGATTTGTTCTTGGGGAGTCCAGCCCTGACACCATAGGAGCATCCAGGTTTCATTAGCACAGCTCCTGCACATTTAAGCGCACCACAGACCACTAATCTATAAACCACACAGCCATGCTCTAAAGACAGTAACAAAGCTTGTAGTGTTTGCAAGCCACAAACATTAAATTGTGTGTATTGTTTATTTAAAAGCATCACAAGGTTCTCATCTGTGTGATTAACAACCTGCTCAGTGCTATAATAAAATGAAAATCCCGGATCTTTGCTGACCCCAAAACACTTAAAACAATCAGGAACAGCTATATAGGAACTGTCCTCCATTTTATTTTCCTATTTTACCTTTCTGTAGAGCTTTCTCCTCTACACAGCCCCCAGCAAGATGACATAAGTCCTTCCAGGTCCTTAAAAGCATTCCCACAGACCTATTTTTAAGCCTGCTAAAGTCACCTTGTTAATTGTGTCTTCTCAACTTCCTCAGCTGACCACTGCCAAGGCTGACTTCATTTTAGAGAGGAATTTGACTGTTTATGTGGATATTCACATAGCACAAACTTGAGCAGAACAACCATCTGAGCCCTGATGTTCTGTCACATAAGTGATAACACCATCAAGGCTTTATTTGGGGGTTGAGGGTTTGTGAGCACCTGTGTTGGTAAGGAATGTTAAACAGCTCCTGCTCAAGGGGTTGCTGCAAACGTGGTGCCTTAGCCCCTTCAACCCCTCACTGTCTTCCCCAATAGCCAGGGAAATGCTGTGCATGGCTCAGGTGTGGGAGACAGGCAAAGCACCTGAGCTAATTTTAAACTACCCCAAGCTGGAATTAATGTTCCTCTCACAGGAGAGAGCCTGGCTGGCCCAGTCCAGTTGGGGAGCAGAGCCTGGCCCTGACAAGTCACCTCGTGGTGGTGGTGTGGCTGCAGAACACTGCTGGCAGTAAATCAGCTGGCTCCAGCAGAGCCCATTCAGGGGGGCAGCACAAACCACATTCACACTTTGTTTTTTCTTTGCCCTCAGACCCACCCCCCTGCAGGCAGCAAGGCAGCAACAGGAGGCTGTATTAACTCTGCTTGCTGTCATCTTACCTCCTCCTCTGGGAAAGCTTTGAGCCTCCTAACTCCTGCCACCAGCTGTCAAGATAATTAGAGTTATTGTTTATCCCAGCAAAGCCCCTTGATTGACATCCCTGTGAGAGGGCAGAGCTGCAGTCCTGTGGCACCACTGGAGATAAGCACAGAGTGCCATTAGTTTTGAGGCAGGTAGAGAAGAGCAGGGATGTTAGTCCTGCTTTGGCTTCCCCTTTATAGCTCTTATTTAAGGGATGACAATGCTTTTTCTTGAGTTTAGCTTTATCTTAAGTGGGTCAGACAGTGCTGGCTGCTGTTTCTTAATGTAATGCTACATCCGGAGAGGGAAGAACAAAGCCCAGCAAATCTTGGGAGGAAGATGCATTTTCACACTTTTATAAAGGGCCCCAGCATCAGTTTAGATGTGTCAATGAAACTTCTCTAACTCCAGCCTCAGGAGCTTTGTTAGGTCCTTGCTTCTCAGTCATACACATTACAAAGCAAGAACAGACATAAATGGCTTAAAATACCTTTACACAGATGAGCATGGGTCCTTCCCTGGGTTACATCTAGGAACTTTCCTGGGTTTTATGTCTATGAATCTACTCCTCAAACAATGTTTTGCTATGACACAAAACCCCCAAGAATAAAATAAGAAAAAGTCTGCAGTAATGAGGGCAGACCTGCCTATGTAAGAAAATGGAAGAAAACAAAACTTGACATTTTGGCTGAAAAAATAACCTGCTGAAAGATTGTGTTAGGAATTGAGGTTTAGAGTCTCTGATAGTTTATAGTTTGTTTAAATACCCATTGGACTTTAATGCTTAAGAAAATGTGAGATACCATCAGCTGGTTGGGTTCACCCAGGACAAGCACAACTTTACTTTAGTCTCAGGTCTTTCTCCTCAATGCAGAAAAGAAATACATTTCCCAAAATGCAAAGGTGACATAGAACATTTCACCAGAAATTACTCTGCTCTTATAAAACTGCAATAAACCAAAACCTGACTCAATAAATCAGCCAGTAATTGGTAACCCCATTGAGTTCTGTTTTTCAGTAGATGTTGTGGCATGCAATCTTTAACCCCTGAGCCCAGGATCAGGCTCTGGCAAACACCCATCCTAAAAAGTCACAACTCTGCTCTCTATTTCCAAAATGCATTAACAGGAAACAGTGCTCAGCATCTGACCTTTCCAGACACATTATTCTCATGTGAATGTACTATAAACCTCCTACATGGCTGCATTCACCCTAAACTGTCTAAACCAGCTGCTATTCCACCACCTTTACTCCCACTCAATATCAGGCTGATGAAAGAGCATCTCCTAAGCATTCCTGACTCTAAGTAAGATATATAGGGAAAAATAGATCTCATTTTATGAGGCATCCTAATCAGCATCAAGATCTATGTTCAATGGATATTTAATGTTTTAAAATAGTAAATAGAAAAAAATTGGCTGAGAAGATTAAAGATTTTTCAAAGGTTTAAAATTGAAGTTGGCACAAGCTCAAAGATGCTGTTGTTTGTTAAAAGGGAAGAAGTGGGAAGAATTTTAATAACAGAGGTTCACTAGTCCATTCCTAATTAACAACATGAAGGAGTTTACAGTACAGCAGGATGATTTTGGGTAGAGAAAACACAGTATCAGTATATTTATATTGTATCTGTATTTACACTTGGGCTCAGCATTGCAAAGCACACCCATAAAATATAAAGGAAATATAGAGTTCATCTGTTCTCCAGCAGTTTCTGCACTCCCTATTTTCTCTTTTTTCCCCATAATGTAGCCCAGAGCTCTCTGCTGTAGCACCACAACCCATGTGCTCACACCTCCCTGGGGCTCCAGCAGGACCCCCAGGACATGGAGCTGAGCTTCTGCCTGGGGGTTCTGCATGTCCCACTTCCAATGACAGCACCAGGCATCCAAGCCCTCTCTGCATTCACACTGAACTCCTCCTAGAATAGAAATTAAGCCAGGCACACTAACTAGTAACAGCCAAAGCCCTCCCAGCACTTTTTGCCAGGCAGGAATAGGGAGGCAGAAACCTGCTGCTTAACTGCATCTCCATGCTATAATGACCTGCCATGCCCTGCCCTTACTGAAGGCAGTGGGGTGGCCTTGATCCCTTTAAAGATATTGGCTCTCAGTGCACGAGGAGCATCTGCAATTAGCAGCACAGACTGGTCTCACCCCTCTCCAGTGCCCAGGGGAGCCGGCTCTCAGAATAGCTCCAGCTGTTTAATAAAGCTCAAACCTGCTCTCTAAAGGTTAGAGCCTTTCTAAACCACAGTAAACACTTCAGGTGGCCTGGCTTTGTGGGCCACTTGCACAAAGGACTCAACATCCCTTGTCCTTCTGTGATTTAATGGCATAAAGTGAATAGAGCAAGAGGCAGAGCTGACGGGGTGGGGGGGGTCTCACTACCCCCAGAGGGGAGGGCAGAGAGCATCACTGCCAAAGCCTGGGACACATAAAAGACTGGCAATACACTGAAGGGCAGCTCATGGGCTGCAGGGGGAGGTGGAGACCAAGAGACAAACTGCACACAGTAACAGGAGCTGCTGAACACCTCCAGGCACCTCTGCAGCGGGGAGAGGACAGGGCTGCAGCTCATCCTGCTCTAATGATGGACTGTGCCACACAAAAATAGGTAGCAAGCTGGTGTACAGTGTAAAAGGAAAAATCTATCCATGTCAGATTAGAAAGGGATGGGGATGATGCCAATTATGAGAGCAGAATTTTGTGCAGCCTCTCAGGGAAGTACCACCCTCCCAAAAGAGACATGCCAGGCCTGGAGCATTCATCCTGGTTCAGATCAGGCCCTTGGTGCAGCCATTCACACTTGTCAAGGTCTTTTACCCATTTCCCATCTTTCTGCTGTGAAAACAGATAGTATTCAAAAGGAAAGAGGTAAAAATCCAGAGAATGGGGAACATTTGCAAAAATGAGATTAGAGAAGTTTTCAGCATCAGTTTTTGGGTAGCTCAGGGTGGCTGCTGAACTATCAATTTCAGTACCTCAGAATCTGTATGTTTTTGAGACAGTGGCCTTGACACAACTGTTATTTCTTTTTCCTTTACTCTGAAGTTTCATACCTCCTGTGCAACATCCTGCTGAGGCCAGTGCAGCTGCCAGACACCAACTCCAGCACCCTGTGGGGCAGCTGAGCCATTTGTGCTGTCCTTGGAGCCTCCGTGGCCTCACTTGGACCAGCAGCTTGTGCTCTGCATGGTTTTGGCAAAGTTCCACCTGCTGTCAAACCTGCCACCCTGAAGCAAGTCCCCAGGGACCTCAGGACCAGCTCATCTAAGTCAAGCCTCTCTTGCTCAGACCACTGCAGAGCACTTTACAGCAGCACAAAACAGTGTCCCCACTGCACCCTGGCTTTTAAAGAGTGGTGTTCAAACACAGTACCCTTCTCTGTGCCTCACCAAGCTAAAAAAAAAAACAATTAAAAAAAAATCTCCTTCCACTGCTTGCTGAAGGCTGAGATGGGGAGATAAATTTCCTTGGCCAACAGACTTGGGAGAAAGCTTTTCTTTCAAAGAGTCCAGGCTTTCCTGGACTCTGTCTCTGCTAATGAAAGATTATACATTAAGAACCAATTGTAACTTAACATCACAAAACATTCACTGTCCATGCTTCTCCTGATAACAGATGAAAAGAAACTGGTCTTTGTGTGGAAGGCTGAGAAATCAAAGAGGTACAGCCCATAGCACTGTACCTGCACACAGGAAGACAAACCATGGGATCAGCCTCTGGTAAGCTCACCCTGCTTCTCAGAAAACACAGAAACAAGGAAATATTCCCAGCATTTTTCCCTTGGGTCTCACTGGAAGACTGTTTTCCCTAAAGCTAAAGTTCCAACCAGCAATGAATTTGTCTGGAGAGCAGACAGCAGAGCTCAGGACAGCTAGAACAAGGAGGCAACACCCAGCAGGCTGGAATTCCCTTGGAAAGTAGCAGCTACAGCCTGGCCAGGCAGTGTCACAGACAGCAGGCAGTGCTAAACACTGCCAGCAGCATGTACAAGCAGTGATTCAGTGTCTATGCTGCACTTCTGAAGGAAATAACCTCTTGGTATAAGGATGGGTCAGTCTGTCTAATCAACCAGAGGTTAGGAAAGAGCAAAATGGGAAGAAAGGATGAACATACAGTGCCAATTATTTCTTTATCCTCATTTCAGTCTCTCCACCCCCACCTGAGTCTCTATCCCTTACAGCCTCTTTTTCCCCTCCAACACCATGCATCACTTTTATCACTCCTGCCATTTGGTTTCTTAAGTCTGCCTCATCTAATCAGTGAAAACTTTATCTGTCTCTCCCCAAAACAAAGTCTCAGGGAACTATTTTGGAAGAGATGCCAAGAGCATATCTTTGTGCTGACAGGCAAAGTCAGAGAAACTGCCTAATCATGGTCCTGATACCCTGTGTGACAGTCAATTCAATGCATTAACTGATACTTTATGGCATTAAAGAGATAACATAAGTTTTTTAAAAAGCTCCTGATGCCTAATCTCCGGTGACATCTTTAACTCTGGCTGCCAAAACTTGTGCTTACTCATCCATTGTTATTCCCTGTCTCATGTTTTCTGAATGGGAAAAAAAAGCTGAACACATTTGAACCTAAATAAGCTTTCACTGATATCAACAGCAGCAACAGCTATACATCACTGACATGTTTTATATTCTAAGGGGAAATGAGTTTCTTGCACTGTATTTCAGCTGTTTCCCTTCCCAGGGAGAGGAAGCAGGATGGGAGTCAATGGGGTCAGTGCTGGGCAGGCAGGAGCAGACACAGCAGGCAGGTTGTGAAGAAAGTGCTCAAAGTCATTTTCCATAGAGGGACCAGCTTGAACCAAAGGTAGAAAAACTTACCTAAGCATATAATGACATATTATTAGTGTGTAGTTATATTATTATAGTGGGTAATAGGATAATGTATTTAGAGAATAAATATAATAACCACCTAAGCTTTAAGTAATACCTTAGTAGTAACTAATAGAATTTCACACTGAGTTCTCTGAGTCAGCCCAAGGTTCTCTCTGGGTTAGTCCTGCTACAAAATGAGGATGTCCATGGAATGGACAGAGCTGCAACTCTGTTCCAAGCTGCTGCTGCTCATCCCAGGACCCACTGCAGGCTGTGTGCCATTCC
Organism: Molothrus aeneus; assembly: GCF_037042795.1. Classification (NCBI taxonomy): domain Eukaryota; kingdom Metazoa; phylum Chordata; class Aves; order Passeriformes; family Icteridae; genus Molothrus; species Molothrus aeneus. The sequence continues at coordinate 8,771,260 of NC_089661.1, read as the reverse complement.
CAAAGTAGCCACAGCCAATCCCACCCCCTGCACCAGCAAAGGAACACAATTCCAGTAGCAGGCCAGCACAGCTCCACTCCAGTTTGCTCCTGATCATCATGGAGTGGGAACAATTGGGCAACAGTCATTTTTCCTGCAACAAAAGGATATTTTACATGTTTCTCATAACAACATAGCAAAATTTAATCAGTCATTATACAGTTATGGCAATTTATTTTAATTAGTTATGGTAATTAGTCTCAATTTTTCTGCATGTAGTCTATTATCCCTTCCTATCCCAGCACTATTTTTCCTTTACTTTACACTTGGGTTGTATTGCAGAAGTGGGACATGAAATATTTACAACCATAACACCCCCAGAAAATATTGCTTTCCAAATTCAAAAACTACATCCACTAGTTCCACTAGTGAAAGCTTTGATTAATATTATATTTTAATAAAAATCTTGTAGGGACAAACCCTTTGGAGCAGCTCTTGCTGCAGCTCTTACTCATGCCCCTGTCAGCAGTGCCCACAGCGAGTTCTGTCAGTGCAGGCTGGCTTTGAGCAAAGCACGAGCTTACGGCAAACGCCTCCTAATGAGGGACAGGAGCAGCATAAAAGGCCAGAAATGGAAAGATGATAAAGAGAAAGATGGGAAGGGAAAATGCTCTCCTTCCCTCCGCCAGGCGTTGCTGCCAGCAGGGCTGATTACCCAGCCAGGGAGAGCCTGCAGGGATCCCAGGGCTCCTGCCCCGCCGGGGCCTGGGCCCGCAGCCTCGGCCCGAGCACGGAGAGCTCCAGAGGCGTGTGGGGAGCAGGCCCAGGACAGCTCTGGTGCTCCAGAGGCGTGTGGGGAGCAGGCCCAGGACAGCTCTGGTGCTCCAGAGGCGTGTGGGGAGCAGGCCCAGGACAGCTCTGGTGCTCCAGAGGTGTGTGGGGAGCAGGCCCAGGACAGCTCTGCTGCTCCAGAGGTGTGTGGGGAGCAGGCCCAGGACAGATCTGGTGCTCTGATACTCTGGGCAGGAGGGACACACACACCCTCAGTGCTGGGAGGAGGCTGAAGCTGGGCAGAGGGTACCCCAGCTGGGGACAGCCTGGTGTTGCCACATTTCTCTGCACAGAATAAAGCAAGGCACAATTCTTTCCAAGAATATTTCCGGGTTTCACATTCTCTGAACCTCAGAGAAAGGAAAAACAATTTTATCATTTGCTGTGCCTGTGTTTGTGCAAAAGTAGAATGCAGTATGGAGACTGTTTACCCACAGTGATGGTGTCTTGTTCCTTGGCCTGTCAGGGCCTATCAGTGTGTGTGTGTGTCGGGACTGTCCCTGACAGTCATGAGATTCTGTGCAGGGTGTGCAGAGTTGAGTGCTTGACAGATTCAGTTTAGTTGTAATGTAATATAGTACAGAATAATAAAGTATAATAAAGTAATTAATTAGCCTTCTGATAAGATGGAGTCAGATGCCCTCGTTGGGGCAAAAATATCCACAATACCCCGGAGCAGCTCAGCCCGATCCCTTGGGATACAGCTGCTGACCCCCGAGCGCCGCACTGCGATCCTCGCTGCTGATTCAATGGTGCCACCTACAGCCGCCAGCCCGGAGCGGGACAGCCCCGCTCTCCCTGCCGAGGGATGCTTCACTTGAATCCCCTGGGCTACCCAGGCGGGCTGGTGGAAGCCCGGATCTCGTAGGTGTCGGGGGCATCTCTGTAGAGATGAGAATCTCCAGGGGGCCCACCCGTGGAGGTTTCCATGTGACAAACTGTCACTGGCTCAGGTGACTGCAGCAGCAGACACATGAACAGTGATGCAGCTGCTCCAGGATTGCAGCAGCACCAATCCTGGATGCATTAGCCAAGATCCAACAAAACCTGCACAGAGCACCAGGCAGGCAAGCAAGTCCCAGAAGCTTTGTTGCTTTGCAGGAGCAAGACCCTGTGCAGAGACCCACCCAATTCCTGGGTTTCACTGTGCAGGCAGAGGCCAAATCCCCAAAACCAGGAGGCAGAGTGGAACTTCAGCCCCACCAAGACCAGAGCCATGGCCCACTGATGCTGCTATAAGGGCAGGATGGAAGAAGCACATTCACCCTCCTTCTCCTCAAAGCAGTGGTATGTGACAAAGGCTGCTTAGACACAAGACTGCTCAATACTCCACTCAGCAATTATTTTCCTGTCACCTCTTGTGCTATAAACTGGAGCTCACAGGCTGAAGGCAGAAGAAAGGAGACTGGGTGCCTTGCTGAGTTCTCACCTTGCCACTCATGAGCACAATAAACCCATCAACACCACCAGGGCTCTCCCTCCAAGACAGTACCTCAACCCAAGAAAGTAAGATTAACAGAAATTTGTTTAAAGGGATACAGCATTGAAAATATTTTTTTTTTCTGAAATCAATAAGACTGCATCCACTAGAAAAATATTCATGTGAGAATGGAGCCAAAATTTCGTTACTATTCCAAAGCACAGCCATGCATACACCAAAGATAATTTCAACTAAATTAGGGTGAATTGATATCAGCATCACTTCCTCTACACAGAGGTGGGGATCAAATTTTACTGTCAGTATTAATTAGGGGAACTGGTCACTTGATTGTGCATTTATTCAAGGGTTCCCCTGGGTTTCTGGAGAATCAGCCTGGTCTGTGCTTTTCAGGGGTGCACATGACCTGAAATGGAATCACTTCATTTCATGGCCTCGAGATACAAAAGGGCAATTTTCGTTTTTGGCAAGAGAATGGAGTTGGGTCTGAAAGATGGGATACTCATTTAAATCAAAGTCCTGGCTAGCCAGCACAGTGCTGCCAGCTCACAGATCAATGCCCAAGCTGCTTTTTGAGTCTCTTAATAATTGGACTTGATCAATGCTTTGAGAGGCTGTTCATGGCTCACCCCATCTCAGAGATGCTCCCTGGTGATGGGAGCCATGCAGGCTCTGCAAGGCTGGGTAGTTACACAATGAACTCCTGCAAAGTGAATTTGTTCAGTTCTTTGAATGTATTTTCACATTTTCCCTGTTGTCTTCTTTAAGCACTATTATTGTTCAACAGCAGTAAATCCATCACCAAGTACAGGCAGACTGCAAGGATACAGGGCCAGGAGAAGCTGGCATGCAGGGAGCACGAGGAAGGTGTGTGAGCAGCTTGGAGTGTTTGTGCAGGTCTGCACAAACATCAGCCTGAGCAAGGCAGAAAACATCCCTGTGCTGCTGTTCCCAGCACCTCAACACCTGCCACAGCTGCTGCCTCTGCCTTGCCACCTCTCCAGTATCAATGCCACCATGACTCCCATCACACCAGACACCAGGACCCTCCCAACACCTCCTTGGGGATAGAGAGGATGGAACTGACCTGTCAATCCCACCTATGAAAGGACCAAGAGCTCTTCTGGGGACGAGTGGATGTAAGGGCCCAGATCGCCCCAGCTCCTCGTGGCCATCAGCTCCTAACCCTGCCAGGAACAGGCTTCACCCAAATCACACACAGCACATCTGGAGTCCTCCCCAGGCAGACACTGTCCTCTTCACCTTCCTGAGGGATCCTCTGGCTTCAGACACTCCTGAGAGAGGCTGTACCAAAAGCAGCATGACTTCAGTCTGCAGGAAAAAGGAGTCTCCCTCTCTCCAAGCCAGGACAAGGGAGCACCTCCCTGAAGAGGAGGCTGAAGGAGCAAGGACAGGAAGGTCCATGCACCTTTCCTGGACCAGAGCCAGCTTTACTGGCTGCAGGCAGAGCCAAGGTGTGTTAAACACAACATCGTTCCCCAGGATGCAGCAGTTCAGTTGCACTCTTGGGGAGACATTGTGCCCTGTGCCACTGAGACCAGGTGACACAGGTGACACCCACTGTCCTCCCTGCTGGGGTTCAGTGGCTGTGCAGGCACAGGCCAAAATCCCCAAAACCAGGAGGCAGAGTGGAACTGCAGCCTCAGCAAGACCAGACCCACTGACACTGCTGAAGGGCAGGAGGGATTATCACTGAAGGCAGGTGAGGCCTGCGCAGGTTGCTGTGGGGAAAACAAAACCCACTCCAATTCAGCGGGAACACCGTGGGGGAAAGCGCAGGGAGCAGGGAATCTCCCGAAACCGCTGTTCCAGGCACGCCTTCAGCTTTCGGTGGCATCGCAGCACCATCTGTTGGGAATGCATGGAATCCGACCAGGCTGCTCCGCCGCTCCCAGGGATGCTGGGACAGGCACCGTGCCCTGCTCACATGGCCAGGGGTGCCCATAGTGTCCCCAGCGCCCTGGTTCACCCCTGGGGTTATCAACCAGATGCTGGTAAGCGTGTGCCTCCCTCTCAGAAGAAAACCTCTTAAAACCCTCTCAGATCTGACATCCCCCCCACACCAGGCTGCTCCTTTCTGCTGCTGGAGCTGGTGACTGCACCATCAACAGGAGGACACAGAGTCCTGTGTCCCATTTCACTCCTCAGCAGTGCAATGTGAAATGCAGGAGCCTCATGAAGAAGAGATGTCAGAGGGGTCACCACATCCTGAGCCTGTGCCACAAGCTGCACAGACAGCATAGCTCATGGGAAATTGCTCAGCAGGGGGTGACAGATTTGCTCTAGGGACAAAATTAAGCCTTTTGTGACCTTTCTGGACACAGTGCTGATCTTTACAATTGGAAAGGTTGACACAGGTTGAAACAAAGAAGTTACATCTGCATTATGGCTTTCTCATGGGAGATGTCTGATTTCTTGTCTGAAATTTAGTAGGGCAGACCAAGAGGCACAAACCTCCATTCTCCCTCCGTTCCCAGCAGCAGGCACAGGGCCCTTGCTCCAGGGAAGCAGCCCTGATACAAGAGCAAGAGTGTTACCTGTGGAAAAGGTGAGCACACTGTAGTGGCCCTTGTATGCTGAGCAGAGTCCATGTTTGCATTTGGGCTGATCACCTACTACCTGCCCAAACAGTTCTAAACTTCATTCTCACTGAGAAAAGCCCTTCTCAATGCCCTGTGCCAGCTTCAGGGATCTCAGAGCAGTGAATCCTGCCCTGGGGGCTGAGCTCCCTCAGCTGAAGCATTCGCTCCACTGGGCATTCCTGCCATGTCCTCTCTGGGCTGTGCCCACACACATCAAACCAGCCCTAGCACTGCCCCCTCCTACTGCTGCCATGGCAGAACTGCCCCTGCCCTGTGTCCTGCACTCACTGAGCACATTTCAGTTTGAAATGTGACAAACAGAAGCAGATTTCCAAGGCTGTGTCCAATGCCCTGTGCTGCTGTGTGCCTCGCTGTGCCCAGTGCCTGCAGGGGAGTTGCCATCTCGTGCCATCCAGCACAGGGGCTGCAGCAGGAGCATTCCTGCTTCACCTGCTCCAAGTCAGCAGCACCTGGGGATTCCTGGGCAGGCTTAAATGTACCAACCTGGGAATCCTCCTTCTGCTGCATTCCCAGCACCTGCAGTGACACAGGCTCTACTGCTACAGTCAGATTCCTTCTCTGCCTTCATGCACTGCCTTCTTCCCCTGTATTTCCACTTTATGTAATTGGCCATGTCAAAAGAGCCCTTACATAACCACAGCCACCCCAGGCACATGTCTCAAAACACATGCATGCCTCCCCTCCCTGTCAGTTGGGATCTTTTGCACATGGATGGATTCAGCCCTTCTCCAGGAACTACTAAAAATAAAGAAACCACACTGGCAAACATCAGGGACTCACAGAGCTTGGCATAACAATTTTTCATGTCTCTCACAGTGTCTGTACACTGGAACATAAAGACCTGGGCACAGCACATGCCAGTGGGAAAAGAGTAACTTGCTTTACTGAATTGCCCTCTCTGCATTCAGGCAGAGAAAGTTTTCTTAATGAAAATGTTCTTTTTTAATCTTTGCAAGTGTGCAAGCCATCCATACAGATCAAGGACCTGTACAGAGGCTAAAAACACTTTGGACAAAGTTATTTTAATCATCTAAGTGATTCCATTGATTTTCCTGGGCTACTTGCATATCTAAATTAATCTGAACATTTGCATAACTTCTGCCCAAAAGTTTACTGTCTAACAGCATTGGCACAACTCCCCATGAGATCAGCTTTATCACTGGCACAGGGAATCACATTGACTGCTCACACAGATCATTTGCAGGGGCAGAGTATCACTTACAGATGAAACAAACTGGTGCCTGTTGTGCAGTGGTGAACCAAGGGACACTTTGGCACCCACTTCAGGGAAAGCCAGATCAGGGTCTAGATAACCATGGCATGACTTGTTTGCAGCCTCACTTCTCTCAGACAGCAAGACTTGGTAGTTTCTTTTTCTCTGGGTCTCCCTACTCTGCTAGCACGTCCCTTGTGTCCTAGCAGGTGGCTCTTCTCCCCCTGCCATCAGGAACTGCAAAGCTGTTAACTCCATGCTAAAAGGGGATGGCATCTGATCACATCTGTTAAAATGATTTTGGCCACATACAGCTTCCAGAATGCTGAAGGCAAACAGTTGTTTGTTCCTTTTTATATTCAGCATTTCATTTTACAAGGCTCATTGCAGCAGGCCTTCAATTCCCACATAGACTACTAAAGTGTTGTCTCGCCTGAAAATCTTCTTAATTTATGAGATGATATCAAAGCCTTGGACTTGGGAGGCTGTGCTGACATCAGTCCACCTAATGATGGTCTTTTTGGAAGGACCATAGATTGTGTTAAGGTTATTGATGGTGATGGAGTCACCACACAGAGGCCAATCAATAATCATTTACTTACATGAATGACTTTTCCAGCCCAGCAATTCAGCTGGCACAGAAATGACAGTGGCTTTCTCCTGCTTGGATTTGGGTCGAGCTGGGCTTTGTCCAGACCTGGACATCAGCTCACTGTCAGCCCCTGGGCAGGACTCCCTCCCTGAGATTCCCAGCAGCAAGGCTGCACTGCCTGGCAGGTCACACTGCATTTAGGTACTCAGCATTTACAGAGAGGCAGGAGAGCAGGGAACCTGGGGACAGGAGGTGCACTCTTTTGAACTGAGATGCTTCATCTTCATTTTGATCTTTTTCTTTTTCTTTTTTAAGTGAAATGGATGCAATATGAGTATGACTTAAGTTACAATGTTGAATTTAGATTGCCCACACTAGAAAAGTCACCACATTAAGACAAGATGGAAATATTCAGACAGTCATGTGCTCAACAGCCCTTCCTCAGACACAGGTGTTGGGTTGGCACCTGTGGCTGATCTCTGGCTCCTGACTCTGCAGACTTCTTAATAATCCACATCTTTGGGGTGTCTGTGCGAAGGAACAACAATCCGGCTGTCAGAAACCCCAGTGCTCAGTATTTCAACAGAAAGTTTTCATTTTTTCTAATGAAAAATCAGAAATCCCCACAAGGCTCCTGTGGCTGCCACCTCCCTGCCCCCACCCGGCTGCTTTCCTCTGGAGCATTAATTCATTAATTAACTCCTCATACCCCTGAGTGATGGGGAAAGGTGGGTGTGTGCTCAGGAACCCACAGACAGCTGATGCACCCACTGCAGTTTGCCTAAGTACAGTGCCTTCCTCTTGTTAGGAACCGTGGATAGGTTTTTTCTAAACTGGTTGAGATTCCCAGCAAAGCTATTTTACTTTAAAAATTAAGCTCTCTGTGATAGGAGAGCTGCATTCAGAAGGATCAGCAGGCTAAGCACTCATCAAAGCATTTTATTGTACTGTTAGCCCTGAGAAAAAACACCCAATATGATTTTTATTTGCATTTTCCACAAGATCTAAGTCAATCACAGTCTCTGTTAAAGCAAAGCAAATGTTGAGCAGGGATAGGGAAGCACAAGGCAGTGCACACAAGCACTACACAAACTAAAGACTGTTTTTATCCTCCTGGCTTCCCACAGGTCCTCCACACCTCTGCTCCCAAATGCACAGGACTGTCATAGGAATAAATGCACGAAGGCTGCATGTCCTGAGCTGCAGTGGTAGTTAGGACCATAACACAGAGCAAATTTGCCAGATTTACAGAAAAAAAAAATTGCATAGAATTTTTTTATGAGAGAAACTGGGCTCATTTAGCTTCAAACAACATCTAAGTGAGTTGATCACCCATTTCCTCCTGCGGCACAAGGACCTTGTTGACCAAACACAAGTTTACCTCTGAGTTAGCCATCCACATTCCCAGGTGTCAAAGTCAGGAACTGGGATCTGGCAGCTGTGGTCCAATACAGAGTTCATCACAAACACACATCAAGGACAGGAGCATTGACATAAATATGCCCCTGTTCTTACTGGGGTGACACTGGGCTGCCAGTGACAGATGCTGGGGTAACCCTGCAAACCCAGGGACCAGGACAGGAGGATGCTCTGGGCAGGAGGCAGCCTGATGATTTCAGTGCAGTGCTTAGCAGCAGTTTGGGTAAAAATGTTAAATTCACCCAAATTTTTTAAGTCTGGTTCAGTATAGAAAAGTTTCTTCAGATTGAACAACACATAATGTTTTAATAACCAATCCATCTTTTGTGGTCAGTCACCAGCCCCCCTATTTACCCCACACATTCCCCCTGTCTACTCAACTACTCAACCCCACTCTTAACTTTTGCTGTGGGATTTTAAATCTGCACTTGGAAATTTTATTTTACAGTTTTTATTTCCCACCTTCCTTTCCTTTCTCCTGTGATTGATGCCCCAGATCAAAACATTGGGATGCTGCATGGAGCTGTCCTGAAACCAAAAGCCCTCTGGCTTAGGAGTCCTCCTCAGCAAGCTTTGTCAGCTCCCCCAGTTCCAGGGAAATAAAGCTGGGTTGAGTCAACAGCACAGCTTGTGACAGCACAAAGCATCCATCTCTGGGGATAAACAAGTTATTTGCATGCTTTTTCACTCTTCACCATCGTGCTTTCCAGTCACTGTAAATAGTAAAACAAAGCCACGCTTCATCCTGCTGGCCAGAGGCCTCCATCTTCTGAGGGTGCAATGGCAAACAACAGGCAAGTGAATTCTCTCCCAAATATAAACAAAACAATGATTCAACCCGGTTGTTTGGGGTCGTTTGTTTGGGTTTTCTTTTCACATGAGTGTACAAATTAAGCTGCCAGATTAGGAAAGTATAAATATTATGAGGGTACCTGTCTGTGTGCAGCACCTGGAGCTGCGTTTGCAGGAAGCTGGAACTCTCACACCCCCAGGAGAGGGACCTCTCCCCTGGCCAGGTCAGAGCTGGAAAATACTCACAGTGCCATGACAGCTGAGGGACTTGCTAACAAACACAGTGCTGCTTGCATCCATGCTTGCAAAATCCAACACCTTAAATGCATTTTCAGGCTCCAATCTCTGGCTGTGGCAGCCCAGCTCCTGACCAGGGCACAGTCCCTGGTCCTGCCAGGGTCCTCCCAGTGCCAGCTGGGAGCCCTCCAGGGCTGGGGTGCACAGGCAACAAATGCTGCCCTTCCAGGGATGCTGCAGAGACAGTCTGTGTGCACACATCCCATTCAAACACAAACTTTCTGCCTGGGCAGCACCTGTTTGCATATCGTTCCTTAAGGCCAAGAGTTCACTAAATTCAACTATTAATATTTCTAAAATGAAGTTTGTAATTTTCTGTCTGTTCAGTTCCTTCATTTTAAATCCTGAAGATAGAAAGGGCATTTTATTCTTCCCTACTGCAATATTAACCCCAAGAAAAGCAGAAACCAGAAGGAACCTGGAGGAACATGACCCTCAATGGCCTCAGAAACGCCAAATGTCCTCCAAAGCCCCTTTCAATATCAGCCAGATCTGCAGCCTGAACCTGAATAAAATAAAATCCCTCTGTACCATGTAGGAGGAACATAAGCTGGCCAAAGGGAGGGGGAGGAAAAGGGCCACATTTCTGCAGCTGTGTTTGCTAGGTAGCTTTGCTAACGATAATTTAATCCATAGCCCCACTGGTCTGGCTGTGTCTGGTGGCACTGAGTGCCCCTTCAAAAGCTGCTGTCTCATTGCAGGCCTCAGACTCTGCAGTTCTCCCGCTGGCTGCAGTGAGGACAATCTGCCCTTCCATAGCTCCAGGGGAGGCAGAGGAAGGGCCCAAAGTCCTGCCCAAGAGGCAGGAGGGAGCACACTTGGGCTGCTCCTGTCAGCAGGGCAGTGGCTCCTATCAAAGCATCCTGACAAATGAGTGTCCCTGGCCTTTCATTGCCCCTCAAAGTGTGACAGCAGTGGCATCTGCACCAAGGAGAGGGGGTGAAAGGTGCAGATCTTTGGATTAGGAACACCTAAACCTCTCCCTCATGGTGAGCTCCATGAAGAAGATCAAAAGGCTTCTGACCTCAAAGCCAGGCATCACCTGAAAGGGGAGAAAAAAAAAGACATTTAACTTTCTAAACAAATTCAAAGTCAAACTACTGGTGGCAGAACATGCTGCTCTCTCCTGCCCTATTTCAAGGCTTGGCTGTGAGTCAGTGGTGTTTGAGCTGCAGCCAGCTGTGCCTGTCCAAGTGGGTCCCTGGGGAGCCCCAAGCCTGGCTGCTTTCTGCCCACACTCTGCAGAGTCCTGATCTCTGTGACACAGCCTGGATGCTGCACACTGCAGCTCATGGCTGAGTCTCCCCAAAAGCAGCACCTTCTCCCAGGCTGCCCAGCCCAGCTGGTGTGGCTCCCCCTCCCCTCCCCAGCATTCCTGAGGGATGCCAAGGAAACCTCCTGCATCCATAACACAAGAGCTGCACTCTCCTTCCTCAACAACCTCAGCCAAAAATGCTGTGCCCTGACCAAGCCTCAGCAGCAGCAGCTGTATCAGCCCCAAGCCATGGGCAGATGTTCATCATCCTAACACTGAAATACAAGAGCAGAAACAGTCCCTGAGAGCTCTGGGGCTGTTCCTGAGGGAAGGCACACGAGCAGGATTGCCTCATCTCACTGTGATGGCCCTGTCACCAGAAACATCACTGAGTCCAGACAGGCTTCAGGTGATGAAAACTGAAATGCAGCACAAGGACTTTTGACCTTCAATTCTCCTTTTGCTAAGATAGATCACTGCATTTTCACAGCTTGAGCAGTCCCTTTGCTGGATCCATTTGTGACATGTCATGTTCTTGCCCAAACTCCATTTTTCCTTCCTTCCAAAGCACTAAGATTTGCTTATGACTCAGCCTCAATAAAACACACAGCAAGGACCATCAAAATGTGTGTGCAATGCAGAGATAAAACTCACAGGCTACATTCTTTAGGCTAGAATCTCCACTGTCCTTCATTTCCCCTCAAAAAGAATATTAACTCGCACTAGGTCTTGATGCAAAGTAGATCTACCAGCAGAAGAGGAGTTTTAAAGGGAATCTATCTCCATGTGGTAAATGAAGTGATAGATGGGGCTGCAGAGGCTGTGACAGCCCTGGAGAGCCCACACTGCACAGGACTTAGAGCAGCAGAGCTCCCCAGCCACCCTCTGCCTGAGCAGAGATCCCACCAGCTCTGAGGAAATCACTTGCTGAGGGGTGTGGGTGGGAAGCAGAGAAGGAAGCCACGGGGATTTTTTCTAGTTTAGCATTCACAGATTTGAAAAGAGCATTTCAGCAAAGCCTTGTTTATTCTCAATGAAGATGGAGAGGCTGTGGATTCTCCCTGTTGGTGTTTGAGAGCTGGCCCCAGGGTCTGCCTGGTTGTGAGCCAGAGCTCTTCAGGTTCTCATTCTTGACAGAATGGCCTTGAAGAGCTTTGCTCTCTACACAGAGAAGGGAGTGGGGAGGTAACTGTGGGGCAGGTAAATGGCATTATCTGTCCTGTACAGGGGTGGAGACTCAGCATTCTGTATTAATCCACCAGTTGCAAAAGTCTCTCATGATATGCATTTGAAATCTGATCCTAAATTCTTTGAAGTTATGCTTTTCACTGAATTTAGTGGAATTTCACACAGTCTCTAATCTCTCTGGTTTTCTTTTTAAGCAGCCACTTGCTTTCATAAGACAGACATCCAGGCACCCTCTGTTCTCTAGCAACAATAAAGCTTGTAAGTGTCCAAGCACAAGAACAGAATGAAGGGAAATAGAGGGAAACTATAAACCCAAAAAAACAACCAACCAAAAAAAACTCCTACCAAACAAATAATTCTAATTTCTAGTAAGGAATAAAAATATGGCCACTTTGCATAAATTCACTTCTAGGGATTTACTACAGACAGCCAAAAAGTATCTTAAAGTGCATGAAATCTATTTTTTACAGATGTGAACTAAGAGGCTTATGGAAAAACATCCATAAAAAAATCTCTTCTTTAAAGTTTCAGTACGACATGTGGCACTGAACTTGAGGGTTACTTTAGACATGCTTTCAGCAGCAAAACCCTTGTGTAACACCAAGTGAGCTGAGGATAATTGTCATGAAACGGCCTCTGTGGCACCAGCTTTCCTTTCCTATCAGCAGCCCTGCAGGATGCTGGCAACACAGCTCAATTATGTAAGAAAACCCACAGATTTTTGGGCAGAACTCTAGAGAGTGGTGCTCCACTGGAATCACAGGAGCAGTTTAGCACCTGTTGTACAGCTCAGAACTCATTTCTGTGTCTGAAACAGAAAAATCACAACTGAACAATGCATTCCAGGCACTGCAGTAACCTGCTCTCAGATCTGGGAACAGGGGTGAACTCCTCAAAACAAGGAGAATAAACCACTGCAAACCCTCATTCCAGCTGGGATTTACACCAGCTGGGATTCTGGCCCAAAGACTGGCAGAAAATGAGCTATCAGTGATAACAGATGGGAGGGCAGGACAAGGGCAGGGCTGAAAGAGCTTTTCAGAGCAATTCTTTTCCTTTCCTGCAAAAGCTGTGGTGAAGATCTTCAGTAAAGGTCCTTTGACCCCTGCTGAGCTCTGCTGGCCAGTACAATGTGACCCTTTCTTAATGCCATCTTGTATCCATGGTTTAATGTGACAAAAATCTGCCAGAGGCAGGATAACCAGTCTTTAGTTTCCTTTCTTTTTTCCCCCCTTTTCCTTGACAATTGGTTATGATTTAATCTGCCATAGTTAAGCTTAGTTAAATTTACTCGAACCAGCATTTTACCCTACATGTTCACTGTGATGAGAACCAGGTTTCCTTTGCATTAAAACTTCATGAAATTTAAAAGTTTTATAAATGAGGAAGCATTCCTAGTCTACCTCCATTTATAGAATTACCATCCTGTTTAGAGTTAGATAAACCAGGAACATCCCAATGTGTAATTTCTAAAGGCAAACCCGAGTGTTTAATCCATCAGTTTCTGAGGCTGTTCCCGAGATCCTGGCGAGCTTCTCCACGGCCAGCAGGTGACAGTCTCAGCAACAGAAACCCTGAGCACATCACGAAGAGGGGATTGTTCAATCATCTGCAGGGATACAAGCGTTATTTTGTTTTGTTTGTTTGTTTTAGATCCATAGACAGTCCACAACAGGGGCCAATATTTTTCACCAAACATGCCACTAAAGAGGAAGGCCAGAAAAAATTCCGGGTGTGATTTCCCACTTTCCTGAGGAGATATCACAGATAAGGGCATTAATGACACTGCATTCAAGAGGTGCCAGCACCATTCTTAGCAGCATTCAGAAAAAACCCTTTACACCTCAGCGTGGGTGTGAAACCAGCAGATGTAAATAAAAGCACTTATAAATCAAGCATTTATTTGAAGCATAAGTGCATTCAAGGGTGGCACAGTTACATTGGCTGATATCTTTAATGTGATGAGGAGTGTAGAGGATGCAGAGAATCTCTATGTGCATTGTAGGTGACTGTAACAATTCCCTGCAGCAGGGGAATCTAAGGGGGGATCTAATCTTCACCCTAAGAAACCTCACTGCACCCAGCACCATCCACAGCTACAGACCAGAAGGAAGCTCAAGGTTCTCCAGCAGAAGTTGCTGTTCTTGGCCAGGGTCACTCTCTCCCCAACTTAAGGAAGTTTTCTTATGCTCAGAACAGAAAGCCACAAATCATTTGCTTGATCAAATTCATTTTAATACAGCTGGGACTTTGTCTGTGCAAAGGTCAAGTATAAACTTTTTAAATCCAAATGGTTTGGCCAGTTTGAGATTTATCTAGGCAGAACCTCAGAGAGGCTATAGCAACAACTCAATATACCAGAGATATGCTGATTTAAATACCTATCTCTGGTGGTTTCCTTGTGAAATGAAGATTTGCAGGTGTGCAAATTCTCAGTCACAAGGCCTTTAATCCCATGCCTGCTGTCATAAACAATCCTCATTCAAATTGTGTTTTAGCTGAATTCTTACCAGCTGCATTAAATAATAACACTTGTCCATGTTTCTCTACAGTTTAGAGAAAACATTTATGCATTATTAGATGATAAAGGACTGTGTTGAGAAAACAAATATCATATTGACTGCACTGTAAATCTCACCTGCATTGCTGCTCCCTCGTCCTGGTGTTCAGAGCTGTGACTGTGGAGGAGACTCACTGCCTTCCCTGAATGGCCAAAGAAGGGATGGGGTGAACCACAGGACAGGCTGTATTTATTACCAAACAGAAAAGGAATTATCAGTAGGTGCACTGCTGTAAAAGTGTGTCCTTACCTTGGTTTGTTTAACCCAAGCTTGAAAAACAGGTCCCATTTGGATTTGAAATGGATGTGACATCCAACACTAAGGCCATTTACCCACACTTTCCCCCTGAGAGCACCTTTCTTTTGTGCCATGGATAGAAGCTTTCCAGATTATGTTTCTCCATAAGATTTTGATAATTCTTTCTTTCTCTGTCCTCCATGCATCCATCTCCTTCCTGACACCCATCTTTTTCTTCATAGTGACTTCAAGATTCTCCTTCTTTCGTTTCCCCTTCTCCCCTTCTCCTCACTACCCCCATTTCACAGAGCACTGCAGAGAGCAGACTCTGCCCTGGGCAGTGCCAGGAGCGAGGTGTGAAACCCTCTGCAGCAACAGAGAAGCCATCTCAGGGTGGTCACACAAATCTCACTGCCTCCTTGATGCTGCCAACCAATGGGAGCACCAGGATTTGTATCCTGCCCTGAGAAAAAGCAGGGCACGTATTAGGCAAACTAATCACGCTGCAGGGATTTGTGGAATGAAAAGCACCTCTGCTCAGGGCTCAGAAATGGTGTGAATCAACCACACACCACTGCCAGGGGCAAATTCACCTGCTGTCTCCTTATTCTCGTCTGTCATATTCATTATTGCAGCATCTCAGCCTCCAGGAGCAGAGAGCAGAGCCTGGCCAGCCCATGGTGAAGGCTCTCAGTGTCTCAGGGCAATCTGAAGTGATTTACACAGGGCTGGCTTCCCCCTGTGCCTGCAGCCCTGCCTGTGCCTGGGGCTCCCTAATGCAAACAAAGTAACGCAGACTTAATGATTGCTGTCATTTCCATGTGCCTACTGCTGATCTCTTAATGAAATATTCCACTTAAATTGCACTGCACAAGCACAGTTCTGTGCTGGCAGAGCTGCAAAACCGGAGTGCCCAGTGAAAAGGTCCTGCAGTACAAAGGAAAGCTGGTAGTGAAACACTGCCTGCCTGTTTAGGTGCCTGCTCCTGCAATAAACACAACACCTGCCAGGCTTTCTGAAGGGTAAGAAGAGAACATAGGATGGAAATTGCCTTTATCTCAGGTTGGGACATGGGAAAAACAGCTGAAATGAGGGTGACAGTCTGTGGGGATATGGATTTGGCATTCATGGAGGGGTGAGTGGTGTCTGCTCAGTGCTGCTCGAACAGCCTTGCTCCCTCCTGTCAAATCCTGCTGGGAGCACTGCTGCAGAAGAGGAGCACTGGGAACATGCAGCACCACACAGACTCTTGGTTTACCTATTGTCACAAGCAGTAAACCAAATATTGGTGGGGGGAAAACTAAAAATCTGTTCAATGACCAAATGTGTGTTGTAGGAAATAGGAGAAGTAAAATTACTGAAAAGCAATGGAGTTTTAAAAAGCTGACTATATTGTACACTCAGTCTAAAATAAAGACAAATAGATACCACACATGTTCTTCACTCTTCCAGAGATGAACAAGAGCATCGAGCTCACCTTTCCTTAGGCCATCAGCTCTTGCAGAAATACATGGCATAAGTGGAGGTCTCTAAATTTTGCCTCTGCTTTGGCCTTGCACACCTCACCTCTTCCCCAGCCCCCTCCAAGCACTGATCACAAGCAAGCAGTCTCTGGCTTCAGGCACTGCAGGGTCCCAGGAAGCGATGCAGGAGTCGAGAGCAGCATCTGGAAACAGGGAATTCACAGAGTCTGCCTGGGTCACAGCACCCACTCCATCCTGCCTATGGTGAGGAAATGCTGAAGGTGCTGATGAGTTTCTGGTTGACTGATAGAAATACTTTTCCCCTAAATAAAAGCCTATTTTAAGAGCATATTTTTCAAAGCTAACTAGGTGGAAAGTAATGGAACAGGAGCTGTGATTTAGTCCAGCTACTCTACCAAGTCCTCCTGTAATTTCCTGGATGATTTGGAGTCTTGTCCTACACTTTTTCATGGTAGCTAACACTAAAAACTGCTTCAGCAGGTGAGAAATCAGCCCTATTCAGTGCTGACCCACTAGCAATGGTTGAGAGAGGCATTATCTTCCCTGTTCCATCAGTACAAGGCAAATGAGAGAGGCAGTTTCCTTCAGGGAACCAGGGCTGTGTTAGAGACACAGGAAGAAGGGAACAATGCCCAAGATTTGCATTTGCTGAAGGGCTCAGCACATTGCTCCCTTGTGAGCCGGCCAAGGCAGACAGCACATGAATCCTTGTGATTCATCCTTCCCCCTGGTCCACCTCTCTGTATCCAGCACGGCACAGAGAGCTCTGTGTGTTTATTTGTACACAAAAAGGTCTTTACTTGGTACTGTAGTATTTGGGTGCTTGGCTCAGGCTCCCAAGATGGAGCAGGGGTACAGACTGATCTGTTGAACCAGTATTTTCCACTTTTCTGCCAGACTGCTGGGTGACCTTGGGCAGTTTACAGCAACTTCACCTCTCACCACCTCATTTTAATTCTGTAAAATTATTCTGCTTAACTTTGAATAGAGTGTAGCTGTCAACTGATGCAAGGGCAGGGTATGTTGTTTACATGTGACTCAAATAAAACCAGTGCCTAAAACCTGAAAGCAGCAAGATAGAGAAATTGAGAAAGAACAGAGCAGAAATGTGAAATTGTTCCTCTGCTTTAGCTTTTCTCTGCCTGCTGCCCTTCCTAAAGAGAGGCAATTACAGTCCAGCCCCACCATCCAATTTACTCCCTGTCAGCCACGCTGAGAAGTTCAGGCTACCCCCCAAGGCATCATAAATGACAGGTAAATAAGCCACACATGTTAGGAAGAGTCACTTTAAAGGTCAAAATTCTGCTGTGCTGAAGAATGCACGTTTCAGGGCAGATCTTTCCCTTTGGAAGGCTCTGGATATGGAAATCTGGCAAGAAGGGCAGGTGCGCAGGAAGGACACATTCCAGGCACTCCCTGCTGCTGATGCCATGTGAGCTGTGCCTGCCCAGACTGTCCTTAGTGGTTTTAGGGGATGCATCACCCAGGGATGCAGGAGTGCACAACCCAGGGATGCAGGAGTGCACAACCCAGGGATGCATCACCCAGGGATGCAGGGGTGCATCACCCAGGGATGCACAGCATGGTGAGGCTGCTGGTCATGGACATGTCAGGGAGATGGATTCTAAGCTGTTGAAAAGGCTCCTGAGTTTCTGCTGCTCATGAACATCATATACAGGAACTGTCTTTTCCTCCTACAAATAACTCCTCCTGGAGTTGCAGGAAGCCCTGTCTAAGGGTTCTGACTGTCTCGGGGTTGAGCTGTGGAGAAGCTGCAGAGCAGGACACCAGCTGCCTGTTTTGGTAGGAGGCAGACACGGAGCAGTGTTCGGCAGGACCGGCCATGCTTGCAGGGCTGACCCTGAGTGTGAAGCTTCGCTTGCACCGTACACAGGCCCCCAACCTTTTCTCTAACCGAGTGTTTGTTGAGCTGTTGTCTCCGGCTGTGGCAGGTCGGAAGCTGCATCTGGAGAAGGTTTGAACGTATCCAGCTCCTTTCAAAATCCCCCGTTGTCAGAGGGCTGAAAACCCCCTCACCTCCACAGTCCCACACCTGGCCGTAGGTGTGTGCATGCCCAGCCAGCCTGCCCGAGAGGGGCTGCCCAAGCCTTGCGGGGACCGGAGCGGGCAGGAACGCCGGTCCGTGTGCCTGCTCCCGCTAATCACAGTGTCCTGCCCGTGTCACCTGAGCCCGTCGGGCTGCGCCCATGCCCGGGTCCAGCACCGGTCCGTGCCAGGATGCGCAGCGCCGGGTGCCGGGATGCGGGGTGGAAGTGTGGGATGTGAGGATGCGGTAGCGTGTGAGTAAGGGCGAGTGTGTGAGCAGTGTGTGTGAGCTGTGTGTGTGTGTGAGTGAGCAGTGTGTGTGTGGGGGGGAAGCGTGTGTGTTTGTGTGTGTGAGCAGTGTCTGTGTGTGTTTGTGTGTGTGACCAGTGTGTGTGTGTGAGAGCAGTGTGTGTGTGTGAACAGTCTGTGAGTGTGAGTGAGTGTGTGTGAGTGTGTGTGTGTGTGAGTGAGTGTGTGTGTGTGTGGGAGTGTGTGTGTGTGTATGTGTGTGAGTGTGTGTGTGTGTGTGTGAGTGTGAGTGCGCGCCCGAGCCCTCACCGTGCCCGCTCCCCTGGGAGCCGGGCAGCTCCGCGCGGCCAGAGCGCCCCGTCCCTGTTCCGGGGTGCTCTGTCCCTGTCCCCGGGGTGCCCCTGCCCGCCGTGCCGAGCCGAGCCGTGCCCGAGCGGGGCGGGGCGGTGGGAGGGGGCTGGCCGCGGGGCCGTGGCGCGGCGGAGCGGCGGGCGCAGAGCGCGGCGGACACCGCTCCGCTCGCTCCGCTGGGCTCGGCGCACCGGGGCCGGGCGCTCCATGAGCCGCCGCGGGGGCGGTGGGCGCTGCGTTCGCTCCCCGCCGCGGAGCCGCCGCGCCGCCGGAGCCGGGATGTGACTTGCGGAGGGCTGGCGGACAGAGCTGCCCCGCCGCCCTCGGCCGCAGCAGACAGCGGGTGAGCCGGCGGCGGGCGGGGGGACAGCGGCCCCGGAGCGGCTCCGGGGGTACGGCCGGGCCAGGGCTGCGGGCCAGGGACGTAGCGGAGCCGCTCAGCCGGCTCTGCGCCCTGCGCTGCCCGCAGAATTAGCTCGGTGGCCGCCAGCAGACAACGGGCTGGATATAGGAATCCTGGGGGGATTAGCTGGGATATAGGGCAGGACGGGGGGGCTCGGAGCAGGGGCTGCGCTGCGGGGAGCGGGGCGGAAGGCTGGCGAGGAGGGCAGCGGAGTTCGGAGAGGATGGGGAAGAAGAGCGGGGACAGGCGGGGAAAGAAGAGAAGGGGAAAAGAAACCGAAGAGAGAAAAGAACGAAGGGACAAAAGAGCGGAGGCTGATGCGGGATAGGTACCGTCCAGGAGGAGGAGGCTGCGGGCGGATTAGGGCGAGCCCGGAGCGGAGGCAGCCGCGCACCGGCCGCACGGAGGGGCCGCCCGGCCTCGCACCGCGCTCCAACGCGCGGGGGTTCCAGCCAAGCCCGGCTCCTCATCGCATTCCCAGCGGGGGCTCAAGGGCAGGGACAGGGAAGAGGCCGAGGGGGAAGAGCCTTTGTTGGCCCCCGGCCGCCGCGGTCCGGTCCCGGGGCTGGCGGCAGCTCCGGCTGGGTGCGGGTGCGCTGCAGTTTTGCCTGTAGTTAACAGAAGCCCTGTCTCTGTGTTACCTCTCCGCAAAGCCACGCAGAGAGAGGATTTAGCACTTAAGTGAACCCTTTGTTTACTCCTGCCCTTAATGTTTATCCCAAGGCTAACAGGATTTCCTGCGTGCTGAACCCAAACACTCAGCTGGGTGATCAGCGCTAGTACCGAGTTTAACGGGGATCCCCTTGCTGCTTACCAGCAGGGAATAGCAGGGCTGAGGTGTTGTCACCCTACCTCAGGACAAATCCGGTGACAGATATACCCATCTGCTAGAAGGCTGTGACATGAATAGAAACAGTCTGAGAATTAGCAAAGAGAACAAAAACGTTGATTACTGTAATTGATTGCTGTCGCTTGTGAATTCAACACCAGGCGCTGTGGTCAGAAGTACCTAGGCACACGTGATACACTGATTCTGACTAAAGGGAATTCAGCCCCGAGAAAATTAGAAAGATAATTTCATCGTGTATTCAGCATCACAGAGTATTTCTAAATGAAAGCAATACTTTTTCTACGTGTCCTTTTTGGAGTAGGGGCTTGCTTTCTGTAACCGTGAGGCTGTAAGACAGCATGATGTGTATCTGATGCAGGGGCTGTCAAAATCACTGCTGGGTTTTTTGCCTACAAAGCACAATTGCACTATTAATTATTATTCTGGAAATACACACGTCTCTTGAGTAGTGTGATCTCAACTTGGCTGTTGCTGCTCTGTTATCAGTCCTGGAGCTCATTCTTCAGTTCTGATCAAAAGCAGCTGGCAGAGATCCTGTGTTGTGATTAATTCCTCACTCCCTCCCGTCTCTCCACAACACTTCGTGGCGGGGGTGGTTTTCTTTTGCAAATTGCACAGTGAACCAGTCTTCTGCCTGTGTGGTTACTATCTGTGCTACTATTGCTTGTATTTACTGGATTGTTTTTCTTCTCTGCCATTGAATGCATGTCCCTGTGTCAGCTGACTAACATTTGAACTCCAGGTACAGGAGCAGATAATGCATCTAACCATGAACAGCCTAACCTTAACTCTTTGCACGATTACAATTTATTCTGTATATATATTCTGTAGAAGCATTCAGCTGTGTCTTTTTGATCCCTTTGCAAGCTTTGGTCAGAAGACTTTAGCTACAGAAAGCCTCATTGATTTTTAACCGTGACAACTTTTTGATGACAACTGTGAGATTTTCTCTTTCTGCTTAGTTGCTTGTAATTGTAGTTTGTACCCGCTGGGGCAGCTTTGTGTCTGCAATTTCTGTAGTGACTCTATGCTAGATAATGTAATGAAAGGACCTCACTCTGTAGAAAACAGTGGAGTTATTACAGCTGTCATTGAGAGCAGATTTTGAGCCAAAAATTGAGTACTGGATTGAAATAGTAGCTATCCTGCTAATTGTTCACTGCTTTTGCCTAAAATGTGTAAGGCTTATTGATTAGAATATTGATTGTAAGTGTTCCTGATTGCTCTGGTTTCAGGTACGTTGCCTTAATGGCTTTACCAAAATAAAATTTTGGAGAGGAAGCTGGGGAAAAAGAAATCCCAAGTTGCTTTTGTTGCCTGTGAACAGTTCATTGCAGTATGCAGGGGATGTAGCAGTGCCACTGGCTGTATCTGTGCTGGAATGTCTCAGTGCACTCCTGTGTTACTGGAGTTCTCTGGCAGCAGGAGGGAAGTGCCAGCCGAATAGAGCACTATTGTTACTACTGTGAGGTTGCATAACTCTAGTGAGAGCTAATCTAGACATAAAGATGTAAAAATACTCTTCCTCTACAGTTACTGATTTAAGTAACAACCAGCAAGAATGTGCAGTAAAATTTTACTATAAAATCTCAAGAGGCTCAGAACTCTGCCATCCTACCCACTGCAAGGCTTGAGGAAGATACTATTTTAATAAAACCCCCATAATGATGTATATCTGGTCTTTGCAGAAACCAGAAACAACTTTCCTGGGGAAAAAAAAAAAAAACAGATTCACAGTTTTCCTTTAAAATGATTGAATCTGTAGTTTTAGCTAAAGTTGTGGTATTCACTTGCCAAACTTGTGTGTTGTAATGCAGGGTTTTCCTTTGTTTTTATAACTGTGTTGAGTGCTGAGTATCAGCACTAGAAAGAGGATTTTTTTTTTTTTTCTGGTAATGTCTCAGAGGCTACATTATTAATATTGCCTGGTTTTGCCCAGTTAGGCAGAAATTGATAGTAAACAGGTTAGAAACAAACTGCTTTGCTGATATCAGTTAGGAGGAAAAGATTCCTCCTCTGGAGACTGCGAGCTCTGCTTTCCAGCTTTGCTCTGGGCAGGATCTGGTGGTGTTTAGTGAGACTCACTGATATTGGGTAGGTAATTATTTCACACCAGGAATAGTTGTCAGCAGTCCTAGAGATTTTCTTGGTCAGTACTGTGGCTGTCTGGGACCTTTCTAAGAGCACCACTGATTATGTCCCATCAGCTTTCCCAAAAGCACAAAGTAAGTTGGGAAAATTCCTCTTGAGTTGAACACCTCTATATTTCAGACCATGTATTTTGAATTCTGAATGTATTTTATCACAGCTTAATTCCCCCTTTCCAAAACTAACCACTTCTTCATGGAGGGGGAAATACTCAGATTCATTAACCCTCCCTTCCCCCTCCCAAACACTTCCAAATAGGAAGAGGAAACAAATGATGGCCTGACAATATGACTGCTTACCCATGCAGCACAATCTCCATGGAAACAGACTGTCCTAGAATAGCTCAATCACATGAGGGTTACATGACGTGAATAAAGTAACCAGAAAACTGGAAAATATCTTAGAACTGGGGACGCTTGCACTTAATTAATGACCCCCCAGGTCTTTGGAGAGTAGCTAATAAACAAAGCCAGTATTGAAAGCAATTTAGCCCATGCTTACCATAATTTGTAAGTGATGGGATAGTGGAAAATTAACATGACCCTCACTTTAGGGCTCTTTATTGTTTCTAGTTTGGGTGACTTTTAGAATGAATTTTGAATAATTTCCCACATGACCTCCTACTTGTTGAAATGGTGCCACTGGTTTGGAGCATTGCCTTAGCAGATCCCAGTGGATTTCCCCCTTTTGTGCCAGCAGGCACTGACCATTTCACACTTTTTAGGACGTTTCAAACACTCTAAAGAGGACATTCACTAGTTGCAGTAGGAATTGACTGTGCATAAAAGGAATTGGAGAACTATCTTTGGAATGTTTTCTTCTAGTTAATTATGTACTCAAAGGGCAAGGAGATTTATTGAGCGTATATTCAATACAAAAATGAATATATTTCACTGATTATTAGTTTTCTGTCTGTAAAGTCAGTGTTTTTTAAGTGGGTGTTGCAACAGAGTCATTGAAGAACGTGTTACACAAGTCAGATATAAACAAGTGTATATTCTATCAATCCAGCATGAAGCAAATTACAGATAGGTAGAAAAAACAAATCATTTGTCCTTAGCAGGTCATTGCATCGTTAGAACATTGCAGCCCTTCCAATAGTGCAAAGATTAATATCTGTGGGCTGGCAGAGGTTGCCCATTACCCATTTCCTGTTTGTCCAAGCCCACATCACATTATTTGTCACAGCTTCCACTTCTGAGATGACGATTTGTAATAAGATGTTTTGTACCCTGTGTGGGTGAAGCCCATGGGGTCATGACAGGTTTTTATTGGCATGTTTGCTGTTGTGGTGCCCCTGATAGCAAACATCATAAACTTCATCATCTGTCTCCTGATGGAGGCTGGAAATGGCCATTGGTCATGACATAGGGAAACACTGGTTTGAAGATTCAAATCCTCAGGGTTTAACTTTGGTCATTACAGGACTGTAAAGCACAAGAACATCCACAGTTCTCAGCTCTAAGAGACACAGCACAGTGTCAGACAGTCTATGTAAATAGTTCTTGTGTTGGTTATGACTGATTGTGCTCAAGGCAACGCTGCACCACTACTTTAAATAATTTTCAACTCTCACTAAAGTTTTCAAAGTTTTCATTAAAAGCAATTTTAATCTCTTTGGACAGGTAATCATTTAGGGCTGTTGTATGGCTTGCAAAAGAGCTCCTGATAGTTTCTCTGCTTTTCACTTTGCACCCTAAACATGGACTAACATTGACTAGCATCATTGCCTGCTTATGTGGTGCTTTTCTTCCTCGTGCTCCTACAGTACCAGAGGGAGTCTGAAACATCCCTCACATCAGTGAGGAAAATCCTGCTGGAACCTGCAGCTCTAACTGCTGCTGAAGGTTAATAGAGTCAGGTTTCATATCTGCTCCTCACAGTGTTTGCTCCAGACTGCCCTTTCAGGGCTGTGCCCAGGCAGACTGGAAGTTAAAGGTTACATTTTTTAACAATCTGCTTTGCTTAATAAAAGCAAATACCATAATGAGTATTTTTAAAGCACCTAACCCATGTTCTTCCAAAAACTTAAGTTGGGATTTGTCTAGGCTTTTGGTCCTGGTGGTCAAGTGGGATGTGTTGTGTTCCTGGAGCGTTTACCATTGTCCACTTTCTGGATCCAAGAAAGAGATGCTCTGGGTTTTGTTATTTGTTCCCTTTGGACTGGCTAAGAAGCACAATGAGGCATTCATTTTTGATTAGTTGATTGATGACACTGCATGTGTGCACCATTGTCACAGAATATGGAATTTTTCTAGACTGCCATTCCCATTTCCAAATGCAATCAAATACCTGGGCTTTGGAAGAGGATGAAAGAAGTGAATATGATAACTGCCTATTGACTGAGCATGAAAACAAGATATTTCTTTCTTTAAGAATATAAAATGTTTATTTTCCTTGGATTGCTTTATCCTTTAAAAATGAATAATATAAAAAGTGGTTTTGACTCTGCCTTTGTTCCAGTAAAAGGAGCAAGGCTGTGAGAAAGCCTAATTGTGATATTGCTTACGCCTGCATCAGGCCCAGTGCAACTTAAACACGCTTTAAACACCTTGATTTGAATGGGGTATGACATTTAAACAGGTAGTAAGTGTCCAGGTGTTGCAGATAATGTAATATTTGCAACAGGATACATAATTTTTTCTGGCTGTGTTGTAGGCCATTTGCAGGGTCAGAGTTTGGAAATGTTTTCAATCTGTGCAAACAGAGCAATGAGTCATTTTGCATTCTGAGTACAACAGGCAAAAGCAGCTTTTGGGAGGGCAGTGAAGGGGGCAGGGGGAGGCTGTGCCAGCTGCAAATCCAGTGCAGAAACTGTAAACATTGGGCTACTGGAACAAGCTGGGCTTCAGTGGCTGTGAAACCCTCCAAACTCGGCTCTAGCTAAACAAATGCTTTGTTGTCTCAGACAGAAAAATGAAAACCTACCCAGCCATTGGTTTCTTGCTGCTGTTGGCGATCAGCTATGGCTCCTCAGAGAACTCCAGCACGCCCCGGGGC
The DNA here is from genome assembly GCF_037042795.1 of Molothrus aeneus. Lineage (NCBI taxonomy): Eukaryota > Metazoa > Chordata > Aves > Passeriformes > Icteridae > Molothrus > Molothrus aeneus. The sequence goes on along the minus strand of NC_089661.1, from coordinate 8,746,303 downwards.
TGCGGGCTGGACCTGCTGCCCCAGTACGTGCACCTGTGTGACCTGGACGCCATCTGGGGCATCGTGCTGGAGGCCGTGGCGGGGGCAGGTGTGCTGACCACGCTGCTGCTGATGCTGATCTTGCTGGTAAGGCTGCCCTTCATCAAGGACAAAGAGAAGAAGAGCCCCCTGGGAATGCACTTCCTCTTTCTCTTCGGGACTCTGGGACTGTTTGGGCTGACGTTCGCTTTCATCATCCAGGAAGATGAGATGGTGTGCTCCACCCGAAGGTTTCTCTGGGGAGTTATCTTTGCTTTGTGCTTCTCCTGCTTGCTAGCCCAGGCCTGGAGGCTCCGCAGGCTCGTTCGCCACGGCAAGAGCCCGTCTGGGTGGCACCTGGCCGGGGTGGCCACGTGCCTGATGCTGGTGCAGGTCATCATCGCGACCGAGTGGCTGGTCCTGACCGTGGTCAGGGAGAACAAGCTGGCCTGCAGCTACGAGCCCATGGATTTTGTGATGGCCTCCATTTATGTCATGTTCCTGATGGTATTTACCATGGGATTCTCATTTTTCACTCTCTGTGGGAAGTTTAAGAAATGGAAGAAAAACGGAGTTTGCCTCATTATAACGCTTTTCCTTTCCATTCTGATTTGGGTGGCCTGGATGACCATGTACCTCTTCGGGAATGCTGAGCTCCAGAGAAGGGACAAATGGAGTGATCCCACTCTGGCTATTGCACTGGTGTCCAGTGGCTGGGTGTTTGTTATTTTTCATGCCATCCCAGAGGTGCACTGTACCATCCTTCCATCACAGCAGGAAAACACACCCAATTATTTTGATACTTCACAGCCAAGGATGCGTGAAACCGCTTTTGAGGAAGATATACAGCTTCCTAGGAGCTACATGGAAAATAAAGCCTTTTCAATGGATGAACATAATGCAGGTAAAAATTGCCTATAAAGGACTATATTTTTTTGTAGTGTCACGACAACTCTCTGTATGAGACATTTTTCAGGTGTTGAAAACGAAGGTCATGATAAATACAATAATTTTCACACTACACTTTGTTCCCTTTTACGATTTTCACTAAGATATCATCTAGTGAGAGAGAAAAATTAAAAAATGCAGACAATACATAGGTTAAAATTATCTTCTGCATGTCAATTTTTCTTTGAAAAACTGAACAATTTCAAATGCAAAGGCAACACCAAAAGAATTTAAAAATCATTGTGGAAAAAATAACCTTTAGATAATTTAAATGACATTTTTTGTAATTAGCAGTTATCAACATTTAATACAAAATATTTTCCCAAAACCTCAGAAATAATTGAAGTGGTCTATGTTACAAATTGCTCAACCACTTGAGCAACAAAATAATTATTATTAATTATCTTTCCATTAAAATGGATTTAGTGCCACTTTGTGTCCCTGTGGGGGGAAAAAATGCCAAGTGGCTTACAAACAGTTCAAAGACAGCCTTTGTTCTGAAGGCTTCAACATCTGAGCTTTCACAGAGGTTTTGAGGTAATTTGCCTTCCTTGTTGCAGAACGATGTATGATCACACATCATTAAAATTTGCAGTGGAAATGTTTTTGAGTGATTGCTGAAAGGACCAGCAACAACTGGGTGCTTCAGAGATCCAAACCCTTGCTGAAGGCTCAAGCCATGTCAGAAATGCCAGGGATGCCTCTGACCAGCAGTGGGAAGCAGGAGCCCCGTGGTGTTCCTAGGGAGTTGTGGTCTGGTGCTGCCCCACACCTGGATAAAGGATTTTGTTACAGGTCACACTGATTGTTCTTCACTCTGTTTGAAAAGAATACTGGCCTAGTAGCCCAGGCAGGAGTTGCCACATTGCTCTGGCAGCCCCTGAAAGGAGGCTTAGGGCACGTGGTCCAGGCACTTCACCTTCCTATTCACCTTTATGTGTCTTTGATTTCTTCTGGGTTTGATGTTTCCCTGGGCACTGACCAGGCTTGGAGGAAGACAGCACTTTTGTTTGGCACAGTGTCGGGTCAGGAAGGCATTTTTTCCTCTTAAGTTTTTTAGCAGAAATGTCAAAGGTTTCCTTCTAGTAGGGAAGTTTGTTCTGTCAGTAGATACCATAAGGGCAGTGGTAAAACAAAAAAAATCACAATAAAAGAATGGTTGTTATTACTAATGTTCCAAAGCAAGAGGCAGTTGCACTATGGACTGTTAAAACCACTCTTTTTTTGGTTTTTTTTTCTGTGGTGGTTTTTTTTTACTGTCCTCCATCCCCCATTAAATTAATTTCATAGTAAAGTAACTGCAATGGCTTCAGTGAAGCTATTTCTGGCTAAGGCAGATCTAAGAACAAAATTGGATCTTTCACTCTGTATCATTCCCATTCATGGGTGCATTTTTAAAAAAGAACTGGAAGCTCCTTTTAGATCTAATCATTCAGTAATTAAGTTTTTTTGTGAAATGGATAGATGTATGATAGCTACAAAATCATTATACTGTCTATTATAGTGCAATTTATGTTCTGTTTTAATCTATCTGAATGACAGTACAATACAAAATAGATTTCCTTATCTGATGCCCTTGTTAATGTATACCATAATAAATGCCTGTCATTCCTATTCCCATGGCATACAGGAATTTTTAATACATCAAAACAGATTAAATCTTCCTTTGCAGCAGTTCTTAAGGGACTGGCTTGGGACAGCAGGGTTTGGAGACAAAACTTAGTAGCATGGTAGAGACTTAAAGGAAATACTTTAATAATAACCAAGGCACTGAGTCAGATCTCTGTGCTGGGCTTGTCAGTGGCAAAGCCCCTGGAGTCTGTGAGCAATTGGCTCTGCAGGGGTGAAGAGAATGTTCTCTCCTTTCATCCACTTGATCAGACTCAGTTTGAGAATTCATCATCAAGAGTTCAGAAATTACTGGAAGGGTACTTTCTTCAACTACTTCATACTTAAGAATGATGTTTAAGAATACAGGATTTACTAGTTGTGAAGTTTGGAAGACATGATAAGCAGAAAACAGTTCCCTGACTGTAGTACTTGTTTCAGTAAATAGTTAGCCTTAAGCAGAAAACATGCCTGGACAAATATATTTTCCATTAATTCTTGTTATTTCCACTAATATTTGTGTAAAACAATTTCATAACTTTGCTCTTTTTTAAGATTTTAAGCAGTATTTTAACAATCTGAACAGTGTTCAGGTTCAAACAAGCATATGTCCTCCTTGATTCCTTCTTTCTTAGCAAAAATTTACCTTCAGGTTACGCATTGCAACAAGAGCTGCTCTATGCCAGGAACAACATTAAGCATTAATAAACCGATTTTAAAGTCACTAACTTAAACATAATTTAAACAGCATACTAATCTGGAATTTTAGTATTTATATGATAGGTTGAAATATCTCTTCAGAAGAGTTATTTTCACTCTAAACTTTTATTAAAGTATTTAGAAAGCCTGGACAGAGCAGTTGACTGAGTTCTCAGTGCTCTCTGGAAGTGCAGTGCACACTAGTAGGGCAACCTCTGTAGGCAGAGAGAATTTGCCTTAAACAAGAGAAATCTGGATGTGAAATGTAGAATGCAACAGCTGTCAGGAAACCCAAGCCCAAGCAGCTCTGGTATCATTAAATTTCATTTAATAACTTCTACTACTACCAGTCACAGTCACAGCCAATCCCTAAAAGCAAAGTGAACAAAATTTCAAATGTGTTACAAAGAGGCTTTGACAAATATCAAACCTCCTCAGTACTATTTGTTTTTTATCTATACATGCCCTATGCAAGTGGATTTATTTAATAGTAATGTAAAATGTATAAGGAAAAATGTTAAAACTAGTGTAAGAAAAAAAATCCAAAGTAAGTATTTTGTCTACAACCTTTGTCACAGATTCTCACATCAAAAAAAGTGTAGCTGTTTGCAATAATAGGGGAAAAAATGCAATATGAAATTGAATTTACTGGCTCTTTAAGATAGCTTTGAAATGACTGTGTATATTTTGTGTAAATACTCTGTATAAATATTTTAATGATGGTGTGCATGATAAAGATTTTTGTGTCTGTGTGTAATAGCAAATACCAGTGCAATCATGTGTGTTTATCACACAAGAAGCAGTCAAGTAGCAAAAAAAAGCTACTGACCTTGAGATGGTTAAATATCTAATAGAAAATACTTCGTTCCAGTTTAGACATTTTCATAATTTTTTCTCCCAGTGTTCTGCAAAAATATGTCATTTCCAAATAGAGAGCAAGTGAGGGTCTATATGTATCTGAAGTCAACAGCTGAGCATTTGCAGGGTGGAATTTCTGAATTTCCATGCTAAATCAGTACTGTTCTTCATCTTGGTGCACAACTCCCAAGAGAGGAGTAGCAGTGGATAGAGGACAGCATATGGCAGTAGGATCCATTTAAATCTTCTTCTACATGGAGCAACTACATTGGAGATAAATCCTGGCTTCATTAAAGTCTGGGCTGAAATTCTCATAAACTTCAGCTCATTCATGATTTCAGCCAGAGACTGTAGAATTGTAATTTGAATTAAATTTAAGAGAAGTTCTTGCCCCAGGTGCCTGAACTGGGCATGTTTCTGTTTAGCAGCTGACAGATGAGTTTTGCCCGTTGTGTGATAAATGAGCTCTGTTCCCTGGCCACGTCTGAGTGCACTGAAGTCATTATTTACCCTCAAAATTAAAGAGGGAGTTTGTATGTGCCAATCCCCAGCCTGCTTTAGAGAGAGCAGCATATCCCTCATTATGCATATCTCACTCAGAATTTACATCTTGAACCCAAACTTGTACTAAAATTAATGGGGAGACTGTTTCATTCCTGGTGTAAACATCTAAAAGGACACTCAGTGTCTTCTCTTTGGCTTCAGTGATTTGCCATGTTTAAGCTATTCAAAAGCAATATTTACTCCATCTTTCTAGTTTCTCAGAGTAAATATAATCTGAAACATCTGGAAAACCTTTATTTGCTAGTCATGCTGAAGTAATGCTCAGGGGGTTGTGAGCATTGCTTACTGGCCTGAGCAAGGCTTTGGATCCCTGTCCACTGAGTTTGATAGAAAGCAAAATGTAGCACATTTCACTTAACCCCACAGTATCCAGACCAGCACAGGGAGCACTTTGCAAAACACATTGTGCAAGATACATCACAGGTTTGGTGACTAAAGACACTGAGCTCCCACTAAAATGAGATTAAGCAAGCTTCAAAAATTTGGTTCCTTTTTCCCCCTCCCAGCAAACAATTCTTTAATGTAAATCTGATTCTTCTGAGGTCTGTTCCCAATGTGTAAGGGAAACAGCTGTTCAAAAGCAACGTGGAAGTTAAAATCAGTGGCAAAGCTCCCAATAACCAAACTGGAAGGAAGAGGCTCTGTGACTGCACAGCTTTAATTGTGTTCTGAGGTGTGATGTGTGATGTCTCTTTTCCAAACGCAGCGCTGAGGACGGCAGGATTTCGGAACGGCAGCTTGGGCAGCCGGCCCAGTGCTCCTTTTAGAAGCAATGTTTATCAGCCAACTGAGATGGCAGTTGTGCTAAATGGTGGGACTGTAAGTATCAAAATGTGATGATTTAAGAAATCTTTGAAATGCACTGATATATACAACCATTACTAATTGAAAAACCTGCTTCAGCTTATTCACAGCAGGGGGGAAGCTATAAATGAAAATTTAAGGCAGCAAGTATGCATGTAATGCTTCCCTTCCCTCTAGAACATATGTAGCTAACAAGTATTTTGCATTTGTTTACTTGGCTATTCACATTTTGCAGTGCAGCTTCAGTGAAGCAAGTTTTTTTGTAAGACAACATATTCAATGGCCCTTTCAAATTAAATTTGTGTTAAAGTATTTAACATAACTATTAAGTGACACCATTTCTAATCTGATTTTTTTCAAGATGGTGTGAGTCACAGAGATGTTTTCAGGCAGTATGTTACTTTAAATAATTGTTGCAGATAATTGGTTGCAGGTTGTCTCACATATATTCCATTTACTTGTTAAATACATGTAATTCTTTGTAACTTACAGATTTGTACATATTTTGAAAAGGGATTCATAAAAGAGGAATATAGAATATTTTCGTGTTGATAGCATCAATTTTTCTTCCGTGTAGAATGGTTTGGCATCTTTGAGAGACCTGTATTTTTGCAGCCTGGTTGTTGTAAGATTGGTTTAGGGATGCCAAACAGACTTTACAAATGTTTTTCACATTATGTCTAATTTTCACTTAAGACATTTCATATAGCAGGCACAGTGTTGAAAAAGAAAAATTTTCATCCCCACATTTTTCATGCATATCTACATGCTTCTTAAAAATCTACTCATGAGCCAGTTTGTACTCATGTGAGTTGGGTTTTCTTTCTTTTGAATCATGAGCTGATTCCATAACTCAACCTCTACATTTAAAACCAGTTTAAAATGAACTGATTGCAGGTCTGGTTTTGTTTTTAAGTAAGTAAAGTTTTGGCTGATTTTAGTGGACAAGGGGGACTAGATACAAGAATTCTCCTCCGTGGGTAAGACTGTGTGAAATATGTCAACTTGAGTAAAATGAAAAGGCTTGGCTTTGCTGTCAGTCATGGATTGCATCCTTCTGATGTTTTAATTAATCTCTGTCTGTTTTCTGATACCAGAATGTGCAGCTCAGGCAGAAGGCAGTTAAAGGATGAGAGGCTTGACAATTTGGTTTCTTTTGTTTGGTTTGCTGTATTCTGAGTTGGATACAAAGCTCATGTGTATATATAGTCATGGTTTTACAGAGAGATAAACGCACTGTATGGGTGGAAGATGAGTTTCTCTGTATCACTTTGCTCTAGAACTGCCATCTGGAAAGCTGTCCTGTACGTGTAGTGTGCTAACACTGATTTTTGAACAGTCTAGATCTCTCAGTTATGGGTTTATTATCCTTATTTCCAGATACCAACTGCTCCGCCAAGTTACACTGGACGACACCTCTGGTGAAAGGCTGTAGGCTGTAGAGAATAAGAATCCTTGTTGCAGATGTTGTTCCCTGGCAGTGTGTCTTTGAGGGAAGGAATCCATAACAGTACCAGAACAAAGCAACAAAACATCCAGGATCTTTCTAAATCCTACAGAGGATTTTGCCTAAATGTTGAACACCATTGAATGGAGAATTGCAAAAGCAAAATTGTAAAACTGAAGCTGAATCTAATTTAAAACAGAAGTAGGCACACCTTAAATTGGCAAAGGAGATATTGTATTCTGAAGTGTAAGATATTCTCTTGTCTGTAACTTGTGTGCCAGGCAAGCCTGGTTTTGGTGGTTGCCAGTTGCTTGCAAAATCCCTTCCTCTCACCTAAACTTAATTCATGTTGCCACAAGAGATTGCCACTACAGTGCGAAAACACGCGGGATTTCTTTCCATTTTTCTCCTTTTCCTGTCATGTCCAACGTCATGAGAAGTCCCCGTTTGCTCCTTCCCTGGCTGTGCTGTACAGTCACACAGCACCGTGTGTGGTCAGACCCGGTCCCTCTGTGGCAGATCGGTCCCTGTGGCTCTGTGGCTCTGCAGGCTGATGCTCTGCTCTGTCAGGAGCTCTGCTCTGTCAGGAGCTCTGCTCTGTCAGGAGCTCTGCTCTGTCAGGAGCTCTGTTCTTTCAGGAGCTCTGTTCTTTCAGCAGCCCTGCTCTGTCAGGAGCTCTGCTGTTCAGGAGCTCTGCTGTTCAGCAGCTCAGCTCTGTCAGGAGCTGCCCTGGGCGTGCAGTTCGGAGCTCTGTGCATGTTCCGTGCGCCTTGTGGAGCTTCCCGGGGCAGAGAGAGAAGCGCGGCCCCGGCACTGGCGGCTCTCCGCGGCCCGCGGGATGGATTCGGTGACCCGCAGGTGTCACGGGTGTGAGCAGAGCCCAGGCTCCGTCCCTGGGAGGGCTGTTTTGGCCAGGCTGGGCCGGCAGAGGCCGTGGCCGGTGCTGCGGAGGGCAGGAAGGCGCTGGGGCAGGGGCCGGGGTGCGGAGGGTGGGAGCCCCGAGCCCCCGTTGTCGGTACGAGCGCTCCGCTCGCTCCCCTCGGCCGCGGCTGTTCGTGCATTTCAATGTGGTTGTGCATTTTAGTGCCTAGAGAGTAGAATCTCTGTGCTGGAGGTGGTTTGTTGTTGTTTTTGTTTTTATTTAAGGTGGTTTCTTCCCTAGTCCTCCCCTCCCCATCTAGTTTCTTGAGTTGATATAAGGCAGAGTTTTCAAAGCTTTTCATCTTTGTTTTCTCCAGGTTATTTAAACGGTTCCCATTGCCCATTTGTTGTGCCATGGTTTTTCATTATGTTCAAGCAATCATTCCTTTCTTTAACATTTAATACATATCGGACATTGAAAACATCACTGTATCCTCACTGTTTGGCCAATGTTAATCTTAGCTTTCCTCAATACTAAAAGCTAATTGTTTTTACTTGAAGGCATAGGAAACATATAACAATTAAACTTTGCATATGCTGAAATAAAAATATATATTTTCAAACTAAAAAATAAAAAGTACAAATAACTGAATAGCTTAGTAGCTTCACAGAGAGAAGTTACTTGCTGTATACTGCAGAAGAAAGACAAGCTTTTTATTTTTCAAGAGTCTTCCTGATTCCTCATGTACCTCCATTTCTACTGAATTAGAGCCTAGTCCTGCAGAGCTGTACTCCCACGAGTAGTCCCATCAACACCAGTAGGTCTACACAAGGTACAGAGGCTGCAAGACCAGTCCCTAAGTGTTGCACACAGATATATGTATATATATATATGGAAAAATATCTATTGCCATTCTTGCCATGATCATCTTATGGGGTTTTATTTCAAAGCCCTTCTCCTCCAGAAGCAAAGTTTTTCTGTCATGCATGAGTGAAGGAGTATGTCAGCTCCCCCCTGCCCTCCCTCCTCGAGGCAAAGGAAGCATGTGCTTGTTTTAGGGATCCTTTATTTCATTTTGTATGTAACTAGATGGCCTTAGTAACCAAGTAGGGTAGGGGTGGATATTGCATGCTATCCAGTGACTTAGAAATACATTTTGCTTGTTATGAGCAGAGCTTTGATCAAATAAGATAAATATTTAAGATACTGATAGCCACCCAGAAGACATGTAATTTGGAACAATAAAAAAACTATTACCATCTCTTGCCTGCAGAATTTTGCTTTTAAAAACCAGTTAGAAAAAAAAAAATCCCTCATAAAACTCTTAGCATAAAAAAATATAAGATGACCATGGCATAAATGGTAGGACAGGTTTCTTTTAAAGAGTTTATCATGCTACAACCAAGACTTATGAATTATAATACACATTTTACAGACCTTTGACAAAAACTATACAAGACATAGTTATCTTAAGAAACTTTCTTTTTCTTTTTCTAGATGTGACTGAATTGATAAATAGAGTTCCCAATCCTGCTTCTGATGAAGTTGTTTGGGATTTCAGGGCTTATGCAAAGATATGGCCAGATCTTACAAACTGCAATTCACATGACGAGTCTCACTGGCTTAGTCATGTGGATATTCACTGAATTAAAAATTAGCAGGATTGGGTTTAATGTGTGGTGGTGAAAGTGTGGCAATAGATTTAGGAGGGTCTTTATTTTCCAACTTTTTACAATTAGTAACGAGCAACTTTTTTTTGTAAGTCACTAGTCTATGATGTAAAATGCCCCAAAATAAAACTGTAATTGAAGAAAGGCACCTTTATGTTAACTTATATTTTTGTTACAGTATTTACTTTTGCCTTTTTTGAAAGTTTTCTAGAATGTAGAGCATCTGTGAACAACATGAATAAGTAACTAAGCACAAGCCTTTCGCAGTTCTCCTGATTATAATTAGCTTTTATACTGTAAAAGCTACTATGTTGTCCCTTGATGGTTATGTGCTCATGGTGTTTCCATGCAGAAAAACGAAATCAAAAAGCATCTGACAAAAGCATCTATTAGCAAAACAAGATTTAAAATGACCAGCTTTTGATCAATGGCAGGAAGAGAGTTCAAAGTCCTACAGATCCTGTCCAGCTTTCAGATGGGTTGAGGGTGTTTGATTTTGACACTTGCCAGAAAATATGTAGCATGTTCAGAAGAACACTCTCAATACATCCAGCTGCTTCTATAACCAAGGTACCTGAAATACTTTAGAATTAGCTGTTTCTGCTTTTAGTCTAAAGACAGGCATCTTGCTTGGCTTTGTCTGAGCTCGATGCCTTGGGTCTAACCAAAGGCCATACAAAAGGGAGCATTGTAGCTTTTATAACAAAACAATTGGATTATTCTACCAACTTACAGGATTACAAAGCAGGTGCTTTTTATTAATTGATGAGAGCTAAAGCTCATTTTTGATAGATAATATATATTTATTAAATGTATTAACGTGTGTTTTATAACGTACCCTCTTTCCTGCTGATTGTTGCATACTGGTATCTTATTAAGTACATCTTTCAAGGGTTTTCAAGACAATCAATGTGTACCATGATGACTGTACATAAGTATACAAAACCACAAAGGTTGTAAAGCATGGGCAAATGTTTTATTTTCAAAATGCTGTTCTTAATGAGAATAAAGGCTTTACTATTTACTTACAATGTTTGTGTCCTCTTGGTTTTAAAATCCACACGGATTTTTTTTCCATTGCAGTGAGCACTGCTACAGAGAGAATTGCTCCTTGGTGCAGTTTCTCAGTGTTAAACTGAAGGAAAGGGCTCCTAAAGCACATTCCTCCACCTCTGGCCACATTCCCACACTTACCCTTAGCTCTGGCACCTATCAAACCCAGGGTGAGCCAGTCAAGGAGCTCAGCAGCCAAACTCTTAACACAAAAGGGATGCTTTTTTCCCCTGTTGGCTCAGCAGTTTCCTGTTCTGGTTCAATTGCTTGTGAAAAGGAGAGGACAGAAGAATTCAGCTGGGTTTGAAGAGTGCAGAATGAGAGTTTTTCTTCAAATGGCTGGATTTTCCAGAGCTGGTGTAAGAACCATCATCACCAACCAGGAGCAAACCCAAGGGGTGGGTACTGGTGTAAGAGTGAGGACAAAGTCTGTGCAAGTGAAGGAAGAAATCCATGTGGACCCACAGCAAGTGCTGGAGACCCCCCATGTTTTATTAGGGGTTCAGTCAAAACAACTACACCTTTGACTTACATGGAATTATTTGTAGTTCTGCTACTATCTTCCCTAACTGTGAAATTATAAAGGCATAAATAGGACCATTCTTGACAGGACTAAATTAAAAAAATAATAAAGATTCCTTAGCAAGAGGCCCAATCTGATTTTTACTGTGCTTGGACCTGATAAAAGTAAGTAGCCTGCATAAGATTGCTGAAAATGCTGACACTGGGATCTTAATTCTACACTTTCCCAGCACATGTGCTAAGTGGTAACAAAAGGGCCTTTGACTTTTCTCCCCTGCAGAACTGCAGAGCAACCCCAGCTCTCATTGCCTTCCATTGGAATTGCAGGGGCACAGCATTTCTGCAAATTAGACCATTCTGAACAGAGCCTGGATTTGTGTAAATTGTCATAGCTCTGCAGGAGTCAGAGAACTCCAGTTCATGATAAATGAAGATTTAACACTTGCCTACATGTGGATAGAACCCCATTTAATTTCATCCAGAGTTTTGTTCCTGTCAGAAAAGGGTTTAAGTGAGCATTCAGGAACACAAGATAAATACAGATTCAACATTTTTGGCTAGATATGCACCATTCCATCTGTTTTAACAGAATTGTGCTCACTTAGACTAAGACTGAATTTTGTCTTGGCATGCTGGGTCCTTACATAACCTGCCTTTGATTTACAATACCTCACATGTAAAACTTTAATGCTAAAAGGGTTTCTAAATCAGTATCACAAAGTCCATGAGCTCTGTGCTTTGCAATTTTAGTGAGGAAACTAAAATTGAGACGTTGAAGGATTTTGTGTACGTTAGTCCGGGTCTTCTGATTTGCTTCCCACTGCAACCATACAAAAAATAAAATTAACAGGCAGAGAAACAAAACAAGAAAACATCCATACTTCTACAGCAGATATTCTGTTGTTCAATAAATCGAAAAAATCCCCTGCTAGACCCAAAATGTGTATTTCTTCTTTACATGGCATTTTTTTTCATGTTTTGACACAGCTTCAGCACTCAGATACTTGCACACAGTTCTTTGTGCAGCTGTGGGAGTTGTGCATGTGTAGCTGAGGGCAGAGCTCTTTGCTAGTAAGAAGTCACTGGATTAAAAAAAAATTGAAAGCAGCTCTTTGAGGTTTTTGCTTTGAAGAATTTTTCAATTAAAAGTCAGTGATGAAGTCATACACTTCACCTAGCATATAAATATATTTTTGTCACTTAGGACAACAAGCAAGGTCAATAAAGAATAGTTTCTCTGTGTCTCAGTGGAAAGAAGAATGTTATCCATGTGATTGCAAAGGGTCTGCCAAATGGGAAAAATCAGTCAAACAAAGAGCACAGGACTGCTTGCTGAAGTAAACAATTCTAAATGAACAAAAGCTCTACATAAAAGTAAAATGTCCCACCCCCTGGTGAAAGCTGTTTTCAAAGCTCTGTATTCTTTCAGAATGTTGTAATACAGATTAACCTAATGTTTTTCTTCTGCTGATACAACAGTCTGGTTCCTCATTCTACTTGTGTGATTTCAGCTATCTTATTCTGGTTTTGATATTTTAAAATTTTACAAACTGGCTTTCAACTTAAAAAAAATCTGCTTTTCTATTTCCTACACTTCAGAAGATGTGGCTGTACTATACACCTTTTACATCAAGCCAGTTTGTTGGGAGGTTTATATATAAAAGCTTATGCTAGAGGTAAAGAAAGCCAAATAAGCCAAAAAAATTTCCCCTTTTGAACACAGAGTTTCAGGAGAGCTTAGTTACCCTTCCAAGGCATGCAACTGAAAACCAGCAGACAAAATCCTCTTGGTACATACCAGGAATGCTGGGCTGCAGCAGGCCCATGTGCTAATTTAAGGTGCTCAGTGTGCTCCCAACCTGGAGAATGTCAGCTCATAGAAAGCATCCAGGAAAAGTGGATGAGGAGGGACACAGCAATCCCTTAGAAACCCAAAATGAGACTGGAGCAGCAGGAGAAACCCTGTTTTACAATGGTCAAGGCAATATGTGCCCAGTGCCTTGATGGCACAAGACCTTTCAGGATTTTAGGGTTTCTGTTTGTGCAGTTAAGGAGAAAAATTGAGAGTGGATTTAATGTCCCCTGTGACTATGAATGTCCTGTATACAAAATAATTTCTATTTCATTGAATTTTACCTAATATTTCTTGATGTGATGAGGCTGACATTTGCAAATATTTAATAAAAATTGCAACATTCAGAAACCTCAGGGCTCCCACACTTTCACATTAAAATGAGCAGGTGTTTTAGGTATCTGCTAGCAGTGCTTTTAGTCAATAGTGTCCTTGTCTTATCATAACCTGTGTTACTTAAGCATAACAATTTTCCAATCACATCACACCAAGCAGGAAGCACAGGCTGTCAGCATAAATCTGGATTTCAGGCAGTTATTTAAATAGTTTTTGACATATACTTGCTTCCTATGCAGATAGAAAAGTAAGATGTCCTGAGGATTCACATAAGCTGGAAAGATGGAGAAAGAAGCTGCCTGGCTACGTTTTTTTGCTAGAAATTTCCATTGGAGAAATGTATTTTTCAGGCTGTGCCACCTCAAAGTGAACTAGCTTGTTTAAAATATTTTGAAATGCCTAAGGAAGATGTTTAGAACAACTTACAGCACCTGATAATCTTTCAGACAACACAATGGACATTGTAAATGTCAACATCACCAACCTGGCTTACAACTGCACCATTCCTTATGCTGAATTTTAGCCATTTCAGTCCTAGAAGTCCTATCATTCTTTCAAGAGTGAGAAACCTCTCAGGAAATTTATTTTGGTTTCCAGTGCACTTTAAAAGGTGTGAAGATCTGCACGTGAGCAGCCCCATTCCCACTCCATCCCTGCAGTCACCGTGAGCAGCTCTGCAGGGCCAGCTCCCCACACTGTGGCAATGTCAGCTCTGGTTCTGCGGCAGTGGAAACCATTCCCTGTGCTCTGGGAGAGTTCCTGATGCTGGGGAAAGGCACAGGGACAGAACTGGGCAGAAAAAAGTGCCCCAGGATGCCATTTACACAGCGGGGATTGCAACTGTGCACTGCTGCCAGTCCCAGGGAAATGCCAAGAAAACTGTTCTCACAGAAAGCTGGATGCAGGGAAATTGCAAGCACTTCAATCCCAAGATGTTTGTGTGACTGAATGTATGAAATTTATCTACAGAGAATGCCTAATTTAAAGAGGCACAATATTAGAATTAAATAACACAGTCGTGCTCAGTGGCAGCATGATCAGTATTTTGTGTTCTTTTAAAACATCAGCTCCTGTTTGAAGTCCTGAGACACAGAGGAACTGAGGCCCTTAAATGCTGTAACAGTGTAAGTTAAGAAACAATGAGATCTCACATCTCACTTATTTCTTCTAGTACTGGTATTTCTACCTGAATAGGTCATATGGTTTCTCCTATCAGAACAGTTTGATTTTTTAGCACTATGTTTCAGTCTCTTTACTGTATTTTTCAGACTTTATACTCCTTAGTCTTATTTTTTCAGAGTGAGAAAACCTGATTAAACTATGCTTTAGTCACATGCACATTTTAAATCAAAGGACACTACAGCCAGCACTGCAATAACAAGCACCAGTGGGTGATAAATTTCTTTGGAGGTGAGCTGGGGGTGTTCCTGAGGAGCACAACTGTTATCTGCTATTTTTGACCTGCTACTCCTACTACAATAAAGTCATCTACTACTTGCTCTGCCATGTTCCTTGGGAATGCAGCTCATTTGACATAGTTTCTCATGTCTGTGCTGCAATGCTGAGGCACAGATGATGGCTAAAGGAAGCACTGGAATGTATTTGGGAAGGGAAAATTCAAAAACCTGCAAAACTTGGAGCTTTTTTCCTATTTATTTAAGCAGTAAGTTCAAACATCCTTATCATCTAATTTGGATGGCAGGCATCATTTTCCCTCATCTTAATGTACAGAACTGATGTTTTGGTTTGACACTTGGTTGTTTCAGCATAACAGTGAATAAACGATGACCTACTTTGTGCACTACTGGATAACACAACTGGCTTGTGACAGGAGCTTAGGAAAGGTTTATGCTCCCACACTCTATAAAGAGTGCATTTCTTCTTCATAGAACTCTAAGAACTACATTTAGTAATTTAAACAGTTGAAAACAGTAATGAAAAATACTACAGACTCAGACTATGAGAAGATGAAAATCCATTAAAGAAAATCTATTGGAATAACTTATTAGCAGGGGCTTAGAGTAAAATATATATATAGAAAGGAGTTTCACCCTAGCCTCCCAATGAAATGCCAAAGAAGCCTGAACATGAAATTGGAGCCACCAGCAATCTTGCTGAAATAAGACCTGACTTTTAAAGAGAAAGTTTTTTTATATAGTGTTTATAATTTTAGCCTCTTACTATTGGAAGTCTGCCTGTATACAATTATTAGTGAAACCTTTCACTCCAGGAGATATTCAGTCACTAGTGATAAGGAAATAATCTATTGCATACAGATACATTAACCAAACAAATGTTAAAATGGAAATTATTCCTGCCCATAGACACTCCCATAAGTCATGAATCTGAAATGGAACTGTTAGAGGATCACTCAGCAGAAGAGGCCTCTGCAAAATGGATTTTTAGAAGTGTCAGGACAAACCTAATTCTCCAAATCAGGAGCAGAGTTTGTCAAAGCTTTCATGACTGTAGAGGACAAAAAGTTTCAGGGCACTTTTTAATTCACTTAGGATCATATTAACAAAGCAAGGGCTGAAATACAGGAGACTTCCAAACACCAACATTCAGAGATACACATGGGGAATAAGGGCTGGAAGATCTCTAGCAGAATTTGTTTGTGCAATGCACCATTGCTTCTCTCATATTTTGACAGGAAGACTCAGAATTCATTAGAATATATTTGAATGGCATTTTTACAATTCAAGGTGTACAAAAAGAAGAGAAATATGGGGAGATACAATTATTGGAGTAGATGAACAACAGCCATGAACACCTGAGTTAGGAGAGAAAAAAACTACAGAGAATTAGATGTACTGGAGGCTATTATTTAAAAGTATCCAAGTGCCCTCCAAATCATTCACTGATCTGAGATTTATGAAGAGACAGCCACAGAAACACAACAGTTTATAGAACACAACCTTGGACTGAGAAGAAAATGCAGAATGAAGGCAACCAGTGCATTTCCAGACATCTGATTAATGCAGGCTTTTTCAATTTAAATACTCAAGACAGAAAAAGAGAATGATGAAAACAGAAAGAACTGACCAGAAATAGAAATGATCCCAGAGTAGCAGGTCCTCAGCTAAAAGCATTTGGGGATTTACAGGCAGAAATCAACATGGGCAGAAACCCAGAACTCCAGATTTGCTGGGCAGCTTCATGAAAACTGCATTTATCCCCATGAGCCCCTCTTATTTCTGACATGATTCCAGCTTGCAAAATGTGATAGGTTCTGTGAAGTTACCAAATTTAAACTCTCGTGCAGACTAAAAGAAAGCATCAGGTAGGAAAGCAGACTGATGGCACAGGGAGGGCTCCAAGGGAGCCAGGGCAAGCAGCTCCTGGGTTCTGCAATCTGTCAGACACTTTTTGTATTCCCTGAGTCCCATTTCAGTACTCCACCAACAGCTCATGGTCTTTCTCTCCCTACTCCACCTCCCCCCTTCTTTTTTCTTTAACCAAAAGTCTCAAATCTTGTTTTGCTGCAGGACTATTTGGAGGCTTTATTTTTCAGCTGGTGACAGCCTTTTCTCCAGGCTTCTGGAGAAAAGCTCCACATCCCATAGTTATAAACAGAAATTTGGGGTTTGCTTATCTAAATGGTTAACAAAAAACACCAGCAGCATTTTCAATAAAAATGCTCCAACGTTTTTCACTTTAAGGATAAAAGCGGAAAAAGGAAGAAGATGATTGCAGAACCCATGAAGAATTTCTCCTCTCTTAAAAAAAAAAAAAGAAAAAGCAAACAAAAATATGTTTATATAATTACAGAAGAATCACCAAATTGCAATTTTCCTTTTTTTCCATTATTAACAAGTGCAGAGGAATGAGTGAAACCACAGCTTTGGTACTGGAGGATTAGTTCAGACTTGTGCTCACAGGGCCACTGCTGAGCCTGTGGAAGCACACTTAGAAGGCCACGTGCTGCAGTTTATCTAAATGATCATCTTTCCTTCTTATTTTTTCAAACATTCCCAACGTACTTTCAGAAATTAAATGTTACTGTAATCTTTATAAATTTTCAAAGATGTCTGAGTCCAGGGTGTGGACCAATAAATTGGATTCTGTATCATGAGTCTTATGACTTTTATCACTACATTCTCAGCTGTTAGTGCCAAGATTAAACTTTCAAAAACATCTCAAGCATTTTGAATTAAGCTTGATGAAAACCACCAGCACATACTCTGCCTTCGGTACTGCTTTGTTCTTTGATTTTCTTTTTTTTTCTCTCTTTAAAAAAAAGAAAATTTAAGGTCTTCTTCTATGTAAGTCAAATTTTATACATGGGCTTTTAAATCAAAAGCAATCATATATATGCTCTCATTTAAAACCGTTTTGACTGCAGCACTTTTGCTTTCAGAAAGAAAAAAACAAATACCTGTAAATACAGTAATGTTTTTAAAAAAAAAGAGTGAAATTATTTTAAGTGCAATGTCCTAGTGACAGCAAGCAGCCTTCCACTTTTAACCTGTTTATAAAGCTTAGTTTGAAACCAAATTATTAGAAAAAATATTTCAACATACAAGATCTTAATATATATATATATATATGTGTGTACATAAATTTGTTTTATAATAAATCAGATTAAAAGTGTAAAACCATAGAATATGAGGAGGTCATCACTTACAAGAATTCCATTATGAGATTAATTAAAGAATTACAGCTGCAGTAAAAGGAGGGCAGATTAAATTAAAAACAAATTATTTTGTTTCAAAATCTTCTTCAATTATTTCAACCACCCTTGGTGAAAGTAGCAAGGGAAAAAAGAAACTCTCACATAAAACTGATTAATTCCTTACATTTTACAGGGCTGAATTTTCCTGAATAAACCACAGAGATGCAGTCTTTATGAAATCCATTAGCTATTCAGACTATGCCTTTCCTAATCCAACATTATTACCTGCAGTAATTTTAAATATTATCTTAAGCCCAGTGTAAGATTTCCCATTTATAAATATATCCTCTTTTCAATATTTTCTTTGGGAAACGACTCAGTCCTACAAACATGCATGTGGCTGTAACTTCATAAGGATGTTTATGGAATGAATTTAAAGAAATTTCACAGTGTAGCCATTTTTTTTCCTGGGTTCTGAATGTAATATTTTTCTCTTCTCCAATTAATTCTGCTTTGATGTGATATGATTGCATACAGGCATCCTTCAAAAGAATGCAGACTGGATTTCTCCTGTTCAGTTTAACTTCAGTTTAACTAAGCTTTTGAATCCTTCCTCATGGTTCAGGTGGAGGCATCACAGCTGCAGCAGGAGTGAGTGGCTGCATTTCTTTGCTTCTTGACACTGTGCATCTGTTCCTGCTCTAGCACCAGAAATATGCAGCCTGTTCTCCCTTATATCTCATTTATATTTGCAAGGATTTTCCAGACCACCTCCATTTTGAGTTCTGCAGAGTATTGCTGGATGCATCTTCCCAAGGGAAAAGATTATTGCCATGAAAGAAGTATTTTTTAAACCTCTCCATATAGGTAAGTAATAACTCCTACTGCCAAAGGAAAAATACAGCTTGGAAATGGAATAGAATGTAAAAGAATATTCCCTCCTGTATCTGGAAATCACCCTCCTCACCTGCTGTGAAGATTACTTTCTGTCTTATTTTGATTTAAGTACATTTTCCACACACTGTGTCCTCTTTTACACAAGAGCCTTGCAAAGCCCAGGCTATGGTTGATTTGTAAGACCTGCCAGCTAATAGGGTCACATTTGGTATTGCCATAAACCCAGGAATATTTTTTCCTTGACTATTTTCCCTAAGAATACTGATTTTTAAAAGTAAAATTTCACAAATTTTATGCGGGTAAGAACAAGAAAAAAATCTCCTTAGGACACAACATAGCTGGAAATAATGTTTGTGTAACAGCAGCAATGTCTTTCCAACAGCAGAGAAGTTACCCCTGCAATAGAGTGTCAGCAATGTTTGGTCACATAAGTGATGAAGATTTTGGTGTTTTCTTTTAAAAGTTTAAGGATTTGTCAAATTCCTTTCATTGTAGGACACACACTTTCATTTCCAGTGCTGTCCTATCCATACTAAATCTGCACAAAATGGTGCTCAGAACCAAAATCTGTTTGTCACTCACATTCCCTGGAGGTTGAGTTTTAATTAACTGTATTTTCTATAGAAAGCAAACAATTTTTTAATTCTGTAAAAAATTGTGGAACAAATTTATCCCATCAGCTGTGCTATATTAGAGAAAATTCCTTCTCCCTTCAAGTCTAAAGCTGTGAGTCACAAAACTGAGTCTTAAGTGTTATACTTATCTCTACGTTTTCAGTCTGAAATTGTTCAGAGTAAGGACTGTCATACCTTAAATATAGATCATTTTGTGGAATGTAATTTTACACAGCAGTGGAGCAGTATAGCAAATAAAATGTCAGCCAAGAATGCTCTAGCTTTATGATCCTGGATACATGCTGAAGGAAACACACTTTTTTCTTTGCACTCAAAAAGAAATTTTGCCAGAACATGCATTAAAAGAGGTCAACAGTCCTGCAAGGTGCTGTTAATGCATAAAGTAATTTTCATGCAGTTTCACACTTTCTATCCTAGAGCACTTTGCAAAACTAATAATAAAGAGTATAAAAGATGGACTGAGGGAAGACTAAAGAACTTCACAGGAGCAAACAGGGAAGTATCTCCTTACTATCTTTTTTTAAGTATCACATACAAACACATTTTCATAAAATTATGTTTTTACCTAGAACAGACCCTTGCAATAAGGTTTCATTGTGCTGAAATCTCAACAAAGCAGACTCTGCCTGTTAGCTCACATTAACTGAGTCTTTGGCTGATATTTCCATGGAAGGTATGCTGATCTTTCTAGTAGTGTCAATAGAATCACATTACTGCTCGAGTCATCATTTTCTAAAAGCTATTTGGCAGCTCACCATTCATCCCCTACAGTTAGATTCAACACTGTTTACAGCATCTAATAAACAGAGTTAGTTACATACAAATTAAAGAGATCCTTCATTATTTTTCCTAATGTGGTTAATTTCATAATAAAATGCTGTATCTACTTAAAAATGCAACTTTTTCTTTTTTGACCATGAATCTTAATGCTTTAATTGTGATATCTGAGGTTTTAGTAACAATAAATGCTTTGTCTGCTTGATACAGAGTTCAGTGGTTTAATTAAAGGGGATTAATTGAATTAACCAAATTAATTAATTCAGTTAAACCAAATGCTTAGAAAGACAAGGTTAAAAAGTAGTTGTGTTCTGCTGTTCATTATTGTGTGAGTGTTCACCATCCACTCCAGCACAAAGTCAGCTGGGCTGGGTGGAATCACTGGTGAAAGCAGTTAAACTAACCTTGCTGACTTTACACTGAAATTGGGTTTAATGACACTAATAAACACCAGGATAATAAAAGCAGAAAAAAGAGCAGCTGGAGCACTAACAAAATGAATTATGGCATCACAGCTGAGATTGATAATGAAAACCCCTGGACAGTAACTTCTCCAACTAGTACAGCTGTTTCCAAATAGCCATCTGCCTGGGCCACAAGGCTATTTGATGTGGGGATACTCTTAAATTAACTTAACAGAGCTCAGTTAAGAAATTACAGAAACAGTGTGATAATATCGAAAGCTGATGTGATATTAGCAATATAAACTTATACTGGTTGAAGAAAAAAAATTGAAAAGGGGTAATTCTGCAACTTTCTTTGATGTGATGAAACAGCTGTGTGTCCTAGAGTCCTAAAATAAATGATTTGATGACAGGAAAGCTCTGTGAGAGTGATTAAAAGGAAATTTGTTTTTCCTTTTGAAACAATTGGCAAAGGAAGTCTTACCACTACATAAGTCTCCAAAACAACCTAAGTATAGTTTATAGGAAGATTAAATTTCCTCAGACACAGGAGATTTTTAATCAATTCAACTGTCAAATGACACAGTCCACCCTTAGCCACTATTTTTCTTCGTTGCAGTATTCTGAGAATGGCTTCACCTTGTCCTCTGAAGATGAACTTGTAATTTTCCCCTTTAAGATTTTACATGCATGAAGACTGCAAACTATGACTGTGTAATCCTCTAATATCATATTCATCCTTTTCCACACTGGTGTGTTGTGAATATATAGGTTTGTCTCTCAGAAGTGGGAAACATGCATACCTAACTTTTGCTGGTATCATGGACAATGGAATGCGAGAAAAAACATGCCTTGATGAGATGATAAAAATATTAACAAACTGAAAACAGAGTCCAAGCCACAAACATGAAATTGCAATCACTTAAAAGGCATTAGCAAGCCTGCAAGGTCAACCTCTATCATTATCTCCAGAAATGCAATTTTCCAACAATTAACACTGACAGAATTAACCATGTATTACAAAGAGAAAAATCCATCTTTTATGTTTTGAATTTATGAGAATAATTTTATGATAGGAAATTTGAATTCACTGTTTTCAGATACTTAAAGCCAGATATATCTGTGGTTTCTTTTAAAAAGAAAATATGCCTACATTTTTTAACCGAGTCAACTCAAAATAAACTGTAGTAGAGAGGCTATGAAATCCCACTTGAAGAAAACTGGTTGCTCTGCCAAAATTTTCTTTCTATGTCAGTCAAGTCTGCTGGAAGACAATGTCTCACTGATTTTGTCTTTTCATCATTTTTGTGCTCTGTTATTACATGATTTAATCTTCTAGATCTAAGCTACTAAAACCAAGAATTCTACTTCCCTTACAGCATATGAACACCCCATATATACAAACACATATAAACACAGTTTTTCCTTGCTGTGATGAATGATTTTCTTCCTAAGAATTAATTATTTTCATTTAAATATTCTATAAAAGAGCCTATAAAATATCCCTCAGGCAATTTCAAGGATTGGTGAATAAAACCCAATATTTCATAATTAAAACTGCAATATAAATATAAATAAATGTTTGGAGAATCTACAGAGTCCTTGTAACAAATTCCTATCACCAAAAATTATCACTCTCCTGTCATTCAGGGCAAAGATGATGATCATTATCTGTGTGCTTAAGTGAATGGTAACTTGGCCCTGTCAGTAAAGCCTTGTCCACAAACAGCACAAAAAAATAATACATTACAGTGCCAGAAGCAATCTAGCTTTATTTCTCTTGGCAATTTTTTAGGTTGTTTGAGTTTGTTTTCTATTTTTTTCTTTTTAGAACTGTACAGACCAAATTCTGCTGTAAATAACTACAGGAAAATGCCAATAGAATATTTACCAGATAAAAATCCCACAGTCCAGAAAAATTGTACTACAACCCATCTGGTAACAATCAGCTTTACATGATGAGTAGCTGGTAGGTGTCTAATCCTGCCCTACAAAATACTGTGCCAGCAAATTGTCATAGTTTTCCAAAAGTATTGAATTTAAGCCCTATATTGTATTTTTTCATTGCCACTTTCAGCTGCACAGGCAACTCAAGTAGAGTATTGACTGTACAGGAACAGCAAAGCATTTCCACCAGACATTACCTTCTCTCTCAGGATCCTACTGTGTGGCCTATTTTTTAGACAACTCAAAGTATAAAAATTCAACACTACGTAAAAAAACAAACAAACAAATAAACCAAGAAACCCCACAATTTAATTCACTTACCTTTGGCTTCCTGTTTAGCCCAGAATTTTCTCACCACCTCGTGAATGTACCTCTCCTCTCTCAGCTTCTTTTGCCACTGACGGAGCTCTTGTATTTCACTATCACAACGAACCTGGGAAAGGGGAATCAGAAAAGAAAACTAAAATTATATACCTTTGTGTTATCCAGGATGAGAATACAATTTTTTTCACAAGGCTGTGGCTGGGCAAATATGTGACAGCCATCCTCTTTGCTGGGCCTGAGGTAAAAGCAAAATCCCAGAGGTTTACAGTTTTCGGCTTACACAGAAATAAAATCCACATAATTGACAAATCCAATTGAAAACATAAATATGTCTATTAGGGGATCACTTTGATTACCAAGGACTCCTGGGAATGAGATTGCAGTGAGATGCTAATTCTCTGAGTTAATTAAAATTTAAAAGCCTTATGCTGAAGGGTATTAGTGCCTTTAGTCAAGCATAACACTGTAAACCAACCCACTGACCAAAATAATAGAGCAGAAGAGGAGTCTGAAGGGTCATGCAGAAGAAAATTTATTCCATCAACCTGATTCACACCTGCCATCAGCTGCAAATAGGCTGACTGGCAATCCCACCCACACAATTTTCACAAACAGGAGAGCCATTAATCTGTTATAAAGTAATTGGACTGCATTACATGGTACCTATTCTTTGTCAGTCAATCACCCCGTGAAAGGCATAATTCTGCTTCCACAAAAAAAAAAAATACAATAGCTAAGGGCCTTGATTTCATTTAGATGTAAGCTGAATTCTTCTAGTATTGTTTCTGTACTGGTGTAGTTCCCACTAACACAGAAGTGAACTAGCTCTGCATCAACAGCTTTTACCACTCTGCTACTTCCACTTGTTGTAGCAGGATTTGATTAATTAGCAGAGTGTTCCCCACTGCTGGCATTCACACAATTACTGCCTCCAGTACATGAGATCCTGTCCTGAACAGGAGTGGAAAGGGTCATGCCAGCATCACCTTGGACACTGGGGATTATTCTCTTAGTCATAAATTGTAATAGAATTATTTTTAAAATGCAGTTTCTGGGGTTGGGTTTTTTTTCCTAAATGTTACATATAAAAATGTCATTCTGTTTCAGGACTACATTCAGAGAAGCTGAGGCTGCCCCATCCCTGGCAGGGTCCAAGGCCAGGCTGGATGGGGCTCTGAGCATATGCTCGGGGGGAAGGGGTCCCTGCCCATGGCACAGGGATGATCCATCATGATGGAACTGGATGATCCTTAAGGTTCCTTCCAACCCAAACCATTCCATGATTCTAAGGTTCAATGTCCTAGTAATTCAGTCTGAAGTGGACCATGGTAGAAACAAGCAGCAATAAGCTTAGTTTCTCCTGGACACATTTTTGCTTGCAGGAAGATAATGACTTAGTTCCCTAGAAAATTTCCAAATAGAATTGTATATCTTGTATTCTTAGAGGATATGGTGGAGAGCTTGTTCTGTGACCTGAACTCTATTATTTGCTCTTCTCCATTACACTCTGCTTTTCTCCCACTTTACTGAGACACATACAGAGCAAAAGAGCACAACTTAGTTTTCCACTAGTTATAGAAAACCCCAAACCTTAAAGAAAACAGTTTAAATTATTTATCAAAAGCATTCTTTCCTCACAGGATTTCTCCTATGTGCTGCAGCTAAGAATGCAATAAACAGTAGCTGAACTCCCATAGCACTTTTCAATCCACTTAGGAGAAGATAACTTGCTATGTTTCAGACAGTGCACTGGCAGGGCAGAAATACAATGCAAGGTTACTTGAACAATAAAAACAGACAAGACTTTTGCTCAGTGACTTGAGATCAGATCTTGAGATCTACATCTTAGAGCTCCAATAATATTTTATTATACTGATATAGTTCTGTTGTATCTTCTATAAAAGTTATAAGGGCTTCTTACAAGGTTTCTATGAAATTTTAAAAATTAAAGAAGTTACAGCTACAAGTGACATCTTCAGCTATACAAAAAAAAAGATAATGTTCTATTAAATCCATCAAATACTATTTTCAAACATAAAATATAATCCAAACACAGGATAATTTCTTTAGGCTTGCAAGAGACATTTTTTCCTTTATGCTGTCATGTATGCTTTTAAAAGCCGAATAATTCTTTATTACATGGAGTCAGTTTGTCTGCACAGGAAAGGGTTAAGGAAATGCTTAGGGGACACAAGCATATAAATGACAGAAGTGCAAGAGGCAGGGAGATAGAGAAATTACTACCTCTATATCTAAATATAAAATTTCTGAGAACATGATGTGTCCATTTGCAACCTCAGCTGTGTAAGACCTGTATTTTGGCCCATGACAGGGCCACAGCTGTCTCTGTATATTGAACATAAAGACAATAATTCCTAACAGTTAAAAGATAAAAGGCAAGTATAGTAGCTTCTGTATAGTCTCCCAAAGCAAATAAAACAGTGGCAGAGCAGTGAAATACCCAGGGAAATACAGAGTTCTGAGATAAAGGCAGAGTCAGGTACTCAAATACTCCAAAGTCAGCATTAAATCCAAGCAGTAAAATGAGCTCCCAGAACAAAATGTCTTTTTAGAAAAGTGACCAGAAAAGGAAAAAAGAACACAGATATGCCACCTGCAGTAAAACAGGTGACAGGAATGTTACAAAATACACTGACAAGTTCCAAATATGCTTAATAGATTACAGTTCAGCACAGTTATAATGCAGTTTAGCCTACTGATAATGCCTTAGAAAGTTCTGCTTTGAAACCAGAAATGCTGGCATGATGAAAAAGCCATGACTTAGCAGCAAAATCTCCAGGCAAATAAAGAGAGAGTCAAGAATCTTTTCCAAACAACTGACATGTGTCTCCTGCAGGCCAGCACTGCCTGAAACCCTGGAGGGCTCTGAGCTTTGAAGGGAGACTTCACTCCCACACTTGCTGAAAATAACAGGGAATATTTGTGTGACCTTCTGGGTTTAGGCCTTTGCTGGTAGCCACAGCTTGCTGGAAAGCAAGATAAACTGTGATATAAACTTTATATAAACAGATATAAACTGAAATGGTTTTATTTTATATTGCGATAGCAAAAGTACAACTACGCCTTGTGAAATACAAAGCAAAACTGGAGCATTTTTATCTTCAGCTTTTGCTCAAAGGATGTGTATAAAATAGCACTGAATATTTACATAATGCTGTTCAATTTCAACTCTAAGATATTACAAGATTTAGTCCAAACCCCCATGTTTTCAGTGCTAGGTGAGAACATGTAGCACAGCAGATAAGGATAACACTAAAGGTTCACTCACAGACATCAGAGGAAATTCTATTAATGAAAAATTTCTGTTAGTCTGGAATAGTTATGCAAATTTTAAAGATTAAAAAGAGCCCATTAAAAAAAAAGGCACTAAGCAAATATTCTGCAGTAGAGGGGTGAAGGAATATATCACATTTTGCTGGAAAAGTGCCTGGAAAATTGACACCAAGCTGAATATTGCCTTGGCCTGTGACAGATGAATGGAACCTCAATAAAAACGATATGGAAAGTGAAAAGGAAGAATTCTGATGACAGAGCTGTCTCAAGTCTTACTTGAGTGCTCCTCCTGGCCCTCAAGGAGCCCTCTCAAGATGATGTCCTCCTTTCTGTGATCTTTTCAGAGAACTCAGCAGATCTATTTTCCACTGCTGTTTGTTGAGGAATTCCGTTCTTGATTAAACTTGAAATAATTGTCAGAGTGCCCATCAATGTCTTTGCATGAAAGATTGTATAGCAAGGGCTTGGTTGATGGCAGCCATTAATTATTACTACAACAATTAAACAAGTGTTTTTCTGAAATGTGCTGCAGATAAGGATGAATTTACTGTTTTGATCATGCTTTAATCATCAGAGTTCTCAATATTCTGTAGCTTTTTTCCCCCTTTACACAGAAAACCTTTATTGCCTGATCCATTTTTGCATTTTTTGCCATGTGTTTTTGATACTGGCATGCTCAGACAGCTGGAGGTAGCAGAAACAAGTGAAGTATCAAGAGAAGACTGATGCTCAGTCAGTTATATAACTAGATAAACTCTACTGCCTGAATCAATATGGTCAAGAAAATACCTCAAAAAATGGTCTGAATCCATAGAAAATGTGTCCTAGAAGACCAAGGATGAAGTACCTGTCTCTCAATCACACTGTCATGTTATCTGTGTGCTCATGTTTAATTACCCAGCATTATCACACTGTGTCAATTTTTATTTCAAAAGCAGTATTTCAAAATTCTAAATCCTCTGAATTATAAAACAAGGTTTAATGAAAAACTTCAGAAAACAGTTTAAAATTTTGACACAAAAATATCTTTAGAGTGCAAAAAGGCATTATTTGTAAGTATTCAGTAATTATCAGTTATTAACATTAATCAGTGTTAGCTGACTGAGTTATTTATTTTAAAAGCAAATAATCTGAGTTCTTTGGTAATTTTTCATAATATACTTATCATTAATGTGATGAAATCCTATTTAAGCTTAGTGTTCCCTTAATCTGCAAGCCCAAGGATAACACACTGCCTTATGTAGTAATTTGGTACTAATGATTTTTATTTTATATTCTGATTGCAATTTTTAATTTTTAAAACCCCATGTTCTTTCACCTCAAATAAGGTAAAACATTAATAGCTAATTTTATAGCCTGAATTCTTTTTTGTCTCCTACCTTTTATAGGAGACATAAAAAAGAACAGAATTTTTTATAGAATTTCTCTCTCATTTCTGGGAATTGGTTTAGAATGATAAATACCAGGGTGAAAACCCTGAAGTTCATCTTTGCAGGGAAGGATTGTGCCCTTCACAAGCTTTCAGAGCAGCAGAAGATATCTGAGCAACCTTGCAGTGTTCAGCAAACAGAACTGTTATTGGATAATGGCTGCCCCCACTGTAAGGATGCCTGCAGGGATACTGTCAGTGCTAATTCACGTTAGTGTCAATGCTGTCTCTGTTTAAAAAAAGAAAAATAATGGGAAACAAACAAGCAGAAAGTCACAAAAATCCATCAGTCAAGAAGAACATTTCAAGGTATTTCATTGTCTTTGGCTGCACAGCACATTATGGGAGCCACTTATATATTCATGCTTGGTAAAAATAGTAGAGAATTTAACAGAGAGTGTTTTAAACTGATTGTTATTTAAAGAACACCTGACATCCAGAGATGTCTCACTGTCCATCACAACAAAATTGCTGCTATATCTGGAGGCTACTTAGAAGCTTAAGTTTTGATAAAGGAAGTCAAAGACATTTCTTTATCACCAAAGTCACCTGAATTTCAAGTCCATTTCTTCCTGAAGTGTGAAGGTATCAGAGCTTTAAAAAATATATTTGACAGAACTTTTTCAGGATTTTCAAAATTATTTATTTAGTATCCAAGGGTTAGCATGGCTGTTACCCTCCAAATACAATTTTCTTTGTATTGACAATTTTCTTTGTATTTATTTTATGCACCTTGCTTTTCCCTCTTAAACTGGAATGGCACTAGTGCTGTGTTACTATTGAGTCTTACAACATCTGCTTGTCATTTTGTTTCCCTTTTCCTTGAACAACATCCTTCATGTCTCTCATAAATCTCCTGTCTCATTCTTGGTCTCAATTCCTTGTCTTTTCTTTCTGGATGCTTTTTTTTCTCAACAGACCTCACCAATCCTCCTCATGCATCTCCACACTCACTCACATATCCCTGCATGAAGCAAAATACCACTTCATCCTTGAGAGCTACCCCAAGCAGCTTTCAGTTAAAGAAAGAAAATTGTTCAGTGTTAATTGTACTTTGGAAAATCGAATTTCTGTGGATTTTTCTGTTGTTGAGGAAAACAGTGAGATTACATCAGCATAAATGCCTGTGAAAAAATTGAAGTCACTAGGCATAAGGCAGAGCAACATCCAAAGCCAATGAACCATAGGGGTCTCAGCAGCTATTTATAGTATCCCCTACTTAAAATTTATGTAAGGATTTTCCCTGGGGCCTTCACAGTCCTACAGTTTTCAACATCAAGCACAATAATTATAGATTCCTCTTACCCGATAACCTCTCCAGAAGGACTGGATTAGTATGCTTGCTTCTTCTTCTGATAGAAGCAGAGATAGAGGAACTGGTGGTCTAGGACTTAAAAAAAAATAAATGTAACAGGCAGCCTATAAATGTAAAACACTTTCTTCCTTAACAGTATATTTTATCAAAAAGAGAAATGTTGTTCAGGAGCCTGAAAGACAGAAATTCTTATTGCTCTGAAAACAAAATGCACTAAGAATGTCTCCTTTACAAATATATTATTATACACACTACAAGAATTCCTTCTTAAAACAATAATGTACAAATGGCACATCAAGCAGAGTCATTTTTCTTATTCTTCTACATGTGCTTCAAAGTCCCCCTATTATGGTAAGGTTTGGGGTGGCAGTGGGAGGTGGGCAAGGGAAGCACTCTGCCATTTGGAAAGCAGGGAAGGTTTTAGTGTGTGTGTGCAACAATGAACAGACTTATATGTAAATGTTTATTACATGAAATACACAGAATATAAACATATCTTAGCACATTCATTTACATTATAGTGTCACTTTAAATTAAAACAGGCTGGGAAGTAATGATTATCATATCTGTATAGCATGAACCCATGTTTAGAAATGTCTAAACAAGTTCTTAAAGTGCTGAAATTTTACTTTTGATGCCATGTACACTTTCTTTTGGTGATAAAAGAATGTAATACATTTGTGAACTCAACCATTTTCAGCCAAAATATATGGTAGCTTGAAAGCACATTTGGTGAATCTGTTGCTACCAATTTTAATGGGAACAAGCTAGTAATTAAATTCAGCCTCAAATGACTATATCAAACCTTGCTTCCCAAAAGCCATTTTCTATGGGTGTTGACTTCTTTCTCAGACACAATGATAAAAAAATCATCCCTTGGAAAGGACAAAACAAAATTTACTTCTATACTGTCTTTTAGGAGAAATGTAATTTGCATCCAAAGAACTCCAGTGTAATAACACTGCAACTCATGAAAATACCAGTTCTAAAGAGAAGCCTTGGCACAGCATTAGAATGGCTGCCAAGAGCCACTCTCCCTGCATGGGGAACAGACTGAACACAGCCTTGACTTGGAAGAACACAACACGATGAATTTGGATGCAGCACCCACCTACAGACACACACAGGCCATTTATTTATGCAGTCTTACATTTCCTGGCTAAAATGCTGCAATATCTTTTGGAAATTTATTTATGGCATATTACAGGCCAAGCTAGGAGGCTTGACAGCTTACATTTTCCTTTCACTTAATTTCATTCATATTAGTCTCTGCCCTAGTAAGCTTCCTATGTTCTCTGACATCTTTCTCTTAGGGCTTGTCTTCACTGCAGGAGCATTTCAACTTGGAGCACAGCCTCAGCTCTTATCTAATGCTACACTGACTCCACTGGCTCAGCCTGTGTACTCAGCTAAATTGGTCTCATCATCATGTCAGCTGGGTTTTGGCCTACATTTATTTTAATGTGAAGTAAAACCTTGGTCTGTTTGGAAAAGCTGAAATAAGGCAAAAATAAAAAGCAGTCTCTCCATTGAGCTGAACTGTCTTAGCCCTGTGAATATTAATTAGCATTTCTCCTGCTCAGGGGAAATCATAAGTGCTGGACAAGCAAGGCTTCCTGAGATAACAGCTTCTTATAATCAGACTTAAAAATCTGAAGCTGGACTGTGCTGGTTTCCTGATAGGCTTTCATCCTCTGTTCTATTTTAGATCTTTTTGAAAACCAAAACTTAGGGAAAATCACAGGAAGACCTACATATTTTACAGCAGTTATATCAAAGCACTGAACTTTCTCTAGGAATAAGTACATCTCTAAAGAACAACTTGAGATTTCTCCTAGCCTGCAACTCTACCATTTCTTTGCTTTCATTTTGAAATTATAAAAATGTCTAGCTTATAATCCAACACTAAAACTGAGAAAACAATATAAAAAATCAAGCAAGAACAGGATTCAATTTTTAGTAAGACAGTCATTGGCAGATATCAATCCTTTCAATGGCACAGCCTTAAAGACCAGGTGTCATGCCAGGTCCAGTTTGGTCTAAGAGAATAAATGGAGAATATACACAATTGTCTGCAGGTCAAATAAAAATAGAATCTGAGCAGAGGCAATCACCCCTCAGCAGCCAAGGAGGGGAAGAGGAGTCTGTCATTTATGGCAGAAGACAGCTGGATGCCTGCAAGATGCAAACTGACAGTACAATGCACACTGACTGCATTCTGCTTATTTAATCCTTGATCATGCACAATCTTAAAAACCCACATATGAAACACTATTATGAAACATTATTATCATATCTATTGAAATATACATATATTGTTAAACACAAGTTGCACCTGTAAAAGAGCATAAAAAAAAAAAAAAGATTTTTCTTAAGTATTTTATTTTACCAAATCTGCATAAAGCAGACACTGACCAAAGTTAAATTCTAGAAACATGTTTCTTGCTTTCTGAGCAAACTTGTACAGATCTTGATTCTGTGAGCTATTCACTACTTATAAGACATTATGAAAGTGGAATTTCACACCCAGAAGATACAAAACAGACTTGCATTAAATAAATGTAGGAGGCATTGAAAAAGGTTCTTAATGAAGACATGTATTTGATTTCCCCATGGACAGAAGATCGGGTTCTCAAAGAATTCTGAAAAGGGAGGAAAAGAATCCCTCCATTTTCTTGTCTCCAAAACAGACAAAATAATCTCTGGGGCCTCATAGTCACAGTGAAGGGCACTGAATTCATGCAGTATTTCCACCCACTAATGCCCAGAAACTCTGATTATCTTCACATTCCAATTTTGTCTTACAAATAGGCCTGATTCCTTCCTTGGAAACAAAATATAAGATAAAAATTGTAATGAAGAAAAGGTTCAGTGTATATAGTTCAGGGTTTTGTAATGGCTCCTCCTGCTCCAGCCTGCTCCCTGACAGCAGCAGAGCCCCCACATTTGAGCAGCAGCCCCAGAGGCAGGAGCCTGCAGAGAGCAGCAGAGCCTGGGGCTCCAGGTGAGCCTGGAATCTCCAGGTGCAGCCATGGGATGGCCTGGGCTCCTCTCTGCCTTTAGAAAGCTCTTCTCTAGAAATAGTGAAGCAACCCTAATGCAAAGGATGAGGCCTCCTAAGTTTCACTATAATGGCCAGAGCCACATTCACTTCATCTTTAGTTTGACTGTGATGGTTTTTGTTCTGGAATATTTACATCATGTACAGGCAATGACAGACACACTGAAAAATTCATAATCTAAAGGAACAGACCACAGAACAGGGATAAATACAAGACACACAAGTAAACGACCATGGTGATCTGCATAATTCTTCAAAAAAGGATTCTGAGAAAGTCTTTGTTTTGGGAAATATACAAAAAAATCATGTGCTGGTCTGAATAACCAAAAAAACTCTGCTAGAAATTTCTCAAAGTACTTATCTTTCATATTTGCAGTATTTCTTATTCCTAATCAGAGAATCTGCAAACACTACAGCAACAGCTGCCTTCTTTAGGTCTTTCTCTTACATTCCTATCCAGAACCCCAAAAGTGTGCAATAATGAAAAAGTATTGTTTTGATACAAAATAAATGTTTCAAAAACCTCTGCTTATAAATACAACTAAGGTCATTTACCCAAAAAGCAGGAAAATGGTGGTTCATAAGCAGTCAAACACTGAAGTACTGATTCATTTGACCTGGTATTTAAAATCAATTACATATATTGATCAAATATTACAAAGGCACTGTATGAGTCTCTCAGATTTCCAGGGAAATATTCCCACAGACATTTGACAAAAATACCCTGGAACATTTTCACAGGTCAAACAGAGTGTGAACTGAGACCTTTCTTTGTAACATTTTCAGTATTAATACAAATATTCCATAGTCAGAAATAAATTCCTAATCACTAGTTTTCTTTTGCAACAATCTAAATGCACTAGAATAAGATTATTAGTATTTGAGAAAAAAAAATCCTTACAATATACAAGAAAACATTTTAGTGCATTATATGGAGACTAAATTTTTGAAGGATTGTAAATGTGGGAATAACCAAATTTAGACTTCTTAGAAAAGGAACTGCAACCAAGTAGACATCTTAAAGTGGGACTCCTGCTAGTTGCAGGAGTCTGAGCTCTTCTTCTCTATCATCTTGTCCAAATAAAAGCCCCTTTATACTGTCAATAGTGAACTGAATTTAAAAATGTTATAAATACATTTGAGAGTGTTATCAAAGTGACCATAGTGATAATATGCATTTAGCTGTCAAACACATACCAACTATTTATGTACTTGCTTAACTATTTATAATGAAAAAAAGACAAGACAGTGTGGAGCTAACATGAGAAAGTTGTTATGTGTGGAGGCAGAGTCATGTAACCAACAGGAGACTGAGGCAGAACAGGTGATTTGTAACCAGAATGTCAGAGGAATTACAGGAAGCACAGTAAGAAATCCTTGTAATGAGAACATGCCAAAAAATAGCAGAGCAAGAATCTTTTTTCTTCACTTCTGTCTGAAAATGACAGTGGATTTCTTGCCTCAGCAGGCTCTCCTTGGGAGGACATGCCCACTTTACTGCTCCAGCTCAGCTCTCCTGTGCTTGCAGACTTGCCACATATTTTGGAAGTCACAAAGCATTGCCTCAGCTTTCTCTCTCACAGGACCAATATTTATGCAGTCTGTGAGAGTGTCTGTGGGCCTGGACTGAAGGAAACCAAACATGGACCTGTTCCAAAGGCCACTCATGTCAATGGGAAAATTCCCCTCTATGTTTGTGTACTTTAGGTCAGACTTTGTATGCTGAAAGCATGAAAAACTCCCCTTAGTGATCCCACAGCAGCATTAGGAAGATGTCACAAAGCACTTATAAGTTCTCAGTTTTCTCACTGCCATTTTGACAACTTTTACATAAATTAAAGCATTTTAAATGTATCAGATATTACAGCCATAACACCTTCAACTCCATAAAGCACCACTACAAAATAGAAATATTTTACACAGAAAATTTCTGCAGTCTTTTAACAGACAGTTTTCAAGTAAAAAATCTCTCCTTTGTTAACTTGAATTCTGCCACATTACTTCAATGGCAATTTTTACTTGGAAACACACAGAATAACATCCACAGAGATGTATTTTTTGGACTTTCTGTTATTACAATAAAATGTTATATAAAGCTCAAATTACTGAAGAAAATTAAAGAAGAACATATAAGGCAAACCAAGCACTCTCCAAACATGGCTGGATTAGACACAAAGCAATGAAATATAGCAGTGTGCAGAAAGAACAGCCTGTAGAAAATGGGCATATTATGGGAAGAAAAAAAATCAGTCACCCGTGCAAAATTACCCCTATTGGCCATCTGAGAGCTGACAATGAAGTCAACTGTAAAGGCAGCTGAGACCAGCAGACTTCACCCAATTAAAATATCTGGGGGAGGGAGAAAAAATAATCAATGTATATATATGTGTATACAGATATTTGGCAAAAAGCCACCACTCCAAATTTAGTCATGGTTTATATCTTAGCTGCCCACTTCAGTAAAACCATGATAAAGTTATTTTCTCTGTGTCTGTACACTTGTTTTGGTACACACAGACAGATTAAACCAGGAAAAGTGTCCTTCTGAACGGAGTAGCAAGTAAACATCTCTAATAAAGAGAAGAAAATGTAGATTAAAAAAATCTTGTGAATTATATTTTTTATCTGAACTTCAAAAGCCAGGAAATGCTTGTTCCTAACATAGGTGCATATACCTACTATACACCAGTCTCTCTCACTGGATGTAAGGTCCAGGGGTATGTTGAACAATGCTATCATATTATTAAATTTACATGACAGGCTTCTATGTTATCACTGTTTTTCAGATCAGGGGAACAATGTTTTATTGGTTTCTTCATATTTCTTTCATAAAAATGCTAAAGAAGGCTGGGAAATGATGCTGCCAGTTACTCAGACTATCTATGCCAGAAAAGTAAAATTTCAGAGGGATCAGAACATAATCAGAGCTCACTGACTTTCCTGGCCCTGATTCAGTACACAGAGCTTGATTACTTGCAACTGAGCTTCAGTGCTGCTCAACACACTGGAAAATGCTGACAAAAGGCAACTGTGGTGCTCATTAGCATATTTATAGGATTACAAAACACTCCCGGCTCTAATTCTGTTTCTCCACTGGTTCTATCAGCCTCCAGTGGAGGAGCAGGTACATCACTTTGTGTCCCAGCAAGTGCCCAACAAACGTGGGCTGGTTCTGTGCTCAAACTCCACGTTCCTGCCCTCTGAAAGGTGCAGCTGTCCTTTGAGGCAACAGCAATGTCTGCCATGTGATATGGAGATCACCAGTCAGCACTGGAGCTGCTCCTTCCACTGCTTTTGAAATCTGCTTGGGGAATTGAAGGTTCCCAAGGGATGGAATATTTTGTCAGCACTACTGGTAACATGCAGAACTCAGTGCAAGACAAGGTGCCTATACTAAGATGCCACAGTTATCATTACACTAAAGCTGGAAACAAATTCAAATTTTACAAGCTCCTTCACTGACAAAAACTAGGTTTTGAAGGTACAAGGTTTGCATTTAAAATTCTGAAAACCGATGCAGCATTTAGGTCTCATTAGGGAAAAGTAGGCTGCAAGATCTCATTTAGAAATGCATTGCACAGAAAGTGAAGCTTATAAGACTGTGGCTTTGACTATTCTAAAAAATTGAGCTTCAAAGAAGAAACTGGAGGCACTGGAGGAGAGCCAAAAAAGTCATACTCAAGTATGGAATATATTAAAAAAAGCTGGATCCCGGATAGAACAAAAACAATAGTGCTCTGGGGGTTTTGTGTTTTGGTGGTTTTTTTAAGCATCAGGACTGCTTGGCACTGATAAACCCATCTCAACAGTTGGGATGAGGATGCTTCCCATCAAAATTTGACCAGCACTTTTTAGCATATTGTGTCTTATATACTCTTAATCCTGTTAAAAAAATTAAAACTCCTTTAAAAATAGAAATGGAAATGACAATAAAAAGCATAGAATCAATTACATTTAAGTGTGATAGCTGGAAGGATATAACAATAAACTATTTATGACAAATCCAGGACATAATAATAAATTCTCTTTTTTTATTCTTATTTTATATTGCAGCCTTTCACTTTGCTCCAATAATATTTACTTCAGAAGCAGCATTTTTAAATCTGTAATTTTAAGATAAGATCACTAAAAGTAGTTATTTAATAATAATTTTAATAATTATTATTTTAAGAGCCTAGTTGTTTAGAGGATTTAAGATGACGGGTATCAACTTAAGTGGGACTCTGACAGTCCAGTGTCCTTGTGGAGCTGTCACTCTGTTATTTAGGAGCACCACCACTAACAGAAGCTATGAGTCATCCAGGCTGTGATTCCACAGTGTATTTCTCTTGTTGGCAAAGCTGACTTAAGCAGTTCCTGCCACCACCTCTCTATCTTAGCAGCTCATTTGTTCTATTCACCTTGCCCTGAGCCCTTCATTTTAATCCCTTGTTTGTGCCAATACACAGGTTTGCCACTCTCCAAGGTGAAGCAGACTGGAGAAATGATCTGTTTTCAATAATTGTACAAACCCTCCTCACACATTTTGGCAGAGAGATTCCTAACTCAGAGCAGGGCCCTGATCAGAGTAGTCAAGCATCCTAACAAACAGACAAGGTGGTACCAGGGTGCCTACAGGCAGGGTGGGGTGAAGTACAGGAGAGAGCAGGGAATGTTTTGTTCAGCTTTACTTCCAAGAGAAATGTCTGAAAAGTGTGATCTTAAAAGATTTTATCTTTGGTACAAACATCCATCCTCACAAACCCACGGTACCAAAATGGCTGAACTGGCCAAGGGCTCTTCTGTGTGCCTAAGAAAGGGGTTCAACAACCAGGCTGCAGCTCATGCTCACTTTACAAAGCATTAAACCACAGCTTTAGATGGGCATCTTGTTGGCAAGGACTGAGTTTGACAGAACGAGCAGATGTGTCCCTGCAGAGGCAGGTTTGAACAGCAAGTTGATGGCTGAAGGTACCAGAGCTCAGATGAAATGGGTCATTCTCCAAAGGGGTCTTGTACTCAGAAATGTCCTACCCAGCTCTGACCACCTCTCAGGGAATCAAAGTTAACCCTTTTGACACAATTGCCACCTTATCCACAAAGACCTGTGATAAGGAGCTTTCCTCTTGTTCCATTGGTGTCTCAAGGTTCCAAGTGTCACAAGTCAAGAATTCAAAGAAGCTCAATTTCCACTTACATCATGTGAAAAAGTAAATGTATCTACAAAGATATTAATCTCTATGTTTTCACCAATTACCAATCCAGATTCCAGTTAAGTTTTCAAATTGAAATTTTTCTTTATTATCTGATCCCTCTTAGTTTCTTATTCCCTCACTGTGGACTAATCCTTTGCTTTTCTCACACAGCAGCTGTATTTAAAGTAAATGCAGTCTCAAGGACTTTAGCATTTCTCTCATAACTATTGTGCTGTTTGGTTCTAAGAAAATAACAAGGAATATATGATTGAGGCTGCCAAAAACAAGGGCTTGTTTCTCAAAGACATAAATGTCTGCAGAAATGCATCCTGATGCCAAGGATTGTTACAGGTATGTCAAAAGCAGCTGCTTACAGTTAGAGAAGAATTTCTTGACTACACTCTCAAAGATTTCCATAGGGGGAAGCAGAACTGAAAAAATTGCTTTACTCCTTAGTACAAAGATGTTCATAACACTACCAGACTATTCAAATGTCCTTCATTCTACAATTAAAGTGTTTAGGAATTTGAAATTAATTTATCTGTGAACAATTCTGGTACCAAATACCTTGTAAGTAATACACTGGCCAGTTAGAAACTATCACATAGTTCTTTGTTGCACACAGTAAAGGGCATTTTTGAGGGCACAACTGCAACATATTGAGGCTCTATAACTTCTTTGGAATAGCAAAAGAATAAAAGGAAAAAAATTATTCTGAGTACTGCAATAACTTACTGGTCCTTTAGCCAGTCCTTAACAAAAGGAATGGAAAACAATTCTGTGAATGACTCATCTTTCCTCTTTGGATTCTTGCTAAAGAAAAAGGAAAACAACTCATATTAATTTAAATTTCAGCTATTCAATTTGCAAATTAGTGCCTTGGAATCACTGAACATACTTAGTAGCAAGAAACATGAATAACTTACTTGTATAACCACTCAGTTAGGAAATCAGTGGGAATAAATTTGGTTCTTTTTTCCTAAAGACAGAAGAGAGTTTCAAATTATTTATTATTTTTGGATTGGTCAGATGTATAAGATAAATTGACTGCTTTTTATTAAATAAAATATACCCTACATTACTCTGTCTACTCTTTATTGCTACTGCCAAAAGTCAGTGGTTCAGCCAAAATTTTAGAAATTTTGTGGAATGATTTCAGGACAAACTATGAATGAGAAAATTCTACATATATTATCTTGATATTTACTGCAGTATATCTAGAACAAAGACCTCTGAATGGTGCTGCAAGTGGCAATGTCATTGTGAAGAAATTAACAGAACTCATTCAAACATGAAAATATGTTGTAAATTCCTTGCCATTTTGTTTAAAGTTCTATTATCACACTCAAAATACTTCATTTCTTCCACAACACAGAGGGAACATTGATTGGATATTGGCTCCTCCTGCATGGAACCAGCTTGAAGATGTTGTGAATACACACAGCAGAGTATTGTGTGGCTGCTCTGACCAAAGCATCTGCTGGGTGGTCCAGGAAGGAAGGCAAAACCAAAGGAAGGCTTTTGTCTGTCCACAGCCACAGAAACCATGGGCATTACAGAGAACCAGGTAAAAATTCAAAACCTGGAGCTTCACAGCAAAACATTTGTGCCTTTTGCTCCCAGTTCTCAATCTTAACCAACAAAGAGGATTTTACAAAATGTTTTGCAGCAGGTTGTCCTTGGGGACTCGTGCAGCCAGTACCACAGCCAGCCATTCAGAGCCTGAATTTTGATAAAACCAGCATGGAGCAGGAAATCTTTTTTTTTTTAAGCATTTCCTCTGACATTCTATCTTGACAGATTGAATGGATAAATGATACAGGTGCTCATGCTGCTTATCACAAACCACAATAACCATAATGTGGAGAATAGAACATGGAGCTCTGGGTGGAATACCAGAAGAGCTTGATCAATATCTTCAGAACCCCTCTGACATGAGATGTGCTCTGGATGCACAAAGTCACAGTGAACCCTAAAAGACACTGAGCCCTGCAGCCCCAGGGCACCAAGTGCTTCATCACAATAGCAGCCATTGCTAAAAAGCAAGCTGAGCTCCCATCCCAACACTTGCCCTGTCAAACAGGAGATTCAGCTGTAATAATTGCTTTTTAGGAAAAAAATTCACACTGGTCCAAAGCTTTTGGGAAACTGCTTAATGTCACAAAAGAGGCTGAAGTCTTGACTAAAAGAGGTTAAGATACTACTACCACTTGCTAAGGAAAATACAATAAACATGAAAATTGAAAAATGACTTTATTCTATGCATTATCCTCAGATGTGTTCTACATAGTATAATTCTTTCAGTTCATGGTATATGTCATAATCTGGGGGTCAGCCACAGGTGAAGTGGAAGAGGAACATGGTGTGAGGTGCTGGCTGCCAGGGAAGAGCACAGGGCAGTCACATAGCTGGGGATGACAAGTGTGAAGTTTAGTGCTGGACTGCAGGGCAGTCCTACAGGATACCCAGGAAAGCTTTTAATTTTTTAGAGAATTTTACCCTTGATAGAAATACAGTCTGACTCCAACAGAAGAAAAAAAAACGAAAAATAAAAAAAAGAAAGCAGAAGACCAGAGGATGAAATCATCATAAAACAATTATTAATCCTGAGCTATACATGCCTTTATTATCTGTTTTGTGACAACCAAAGCTTTAGGGTTCAGGTAGGGCTCCATTAAGTGCTTGGCTGGGAAGAAAACACAGCTCCTCATGCAGTTTTCACACTTATGTTGATACCAAATGCTGTTCCAAGACGCCCAACACCTAAACTTTAAGAGACCAATACCTTCACTGCAGAGCTTCCTGAGTCACTTCAAATGTTAAATGGACAAATCCTGACCTGCACAGAATCTGTAAGCAAACAGCAGAGTCTGATTGTGACTGTACAGCTATTCTCAATCACAGGATGAAAATGGGTCCCATTACTTAGGGAATTGTTTCAGAGAATAAATTCTACACTTTGACAACAAAATTTGATTTAATCTAGCAGTTGTAATTTAATCTGTTTTAAGTAAATTGCTTTTCCTTTGCAATGGGAAAAAATGATCAGAACAGGGTTCTCAAAACAGCCAAAGGAATCAAATTCATCTTGTTTTATCCTTCTTAGCAGAGAGGAATTCAATCAAGCTGAATATTTTTTATCTTATTTTCTTTTCCAGGAAACAGTTTATTTTGCTAGTGAATTAAATCATTAGTTGCACAGCAGGCAACATTTATAAAGGGAAAAAATTACATAAATTGACCTGCCTTTGACACATTCCTCCTATGCTGCATGAATCCGGATAAAAACAGGAAATATCTGTACAATGTGCATTGTTAACCTGCAGATGTGTTTATAAACGGTTTATATTCAGAATTCATTTTCCATTTTTCAGTTTAAATATGATGTGCTTGGTAATAATCATGAAAATATACTGGTGATCAGAAGATGGCAAAGTCATTAGGAAATCTTCTTCCATTCCTTTTCCCTATCTATCATAATTTTAAATATATTCCATTACAGAGGCTTATACAGCTTCCTCCTTCTGTGATAGCTAAGTAGAAAGAAAAGTCAGAGTTATTCTAATAAAAACATTTATACATTGTTCAGTTTAATGCTGAAAAATGAATGCATTAGTTGGTTCTCATGAAAGGAAAGATTTAAGAAAATAGTCTTTCCCCTGTAGGCATTTTACAGCAGATGGGATAAAACACAGGAGAACTTATGGCAGGAAAAAAAATCAGTGAGGGAATACACTGGGCAACCTAATAGATTTCTTTCATCTCTAATTTAAAAATGAAGCTTCTGCAGACTGCTCTCATATTTATGTCAGTTTGAAGTCTGTACATATATCTAGCAGCTGGTGGTTTTTCTGGGCTTAGCTTTTCAGATGTTTTGTATGCATCACATAATGCAAGAGAGCCTATGTTAAATTAAATGTATAAATTGTTATGTTCCTTTATCACCTTTCAAAAAAGATCTTTCCTACACAAATTCCTGCTTCCAGCATAACCATTTCCCTTTCCTGACTTCCCCATGTGATTGTACAATTCTTCCTCTCCAGACATGGATGCACCTTCTCTGGTCTCTTCTTTGAATTCCCCTGTTGGCCCTAGAATCTGATTTTCTTAACACAATTTCAATTGCTCAAAAGCTCTCCTATTTGACTTTTCCTGCTCTTCTCATTCATCTTCATTTCCTTTCAAAACATGAAAACCTTTAGTCCCTCTCATCAAAATCCCACTCTTCATTGTCTCTCACCATTCCCTCTCTCTTCTCCTGGGCTCATTCCTCATTGATTGCAGTCATTCCTCCCTTCCCTTCCAGTGCTTCTTCCATTTATCTCCCACTGGTTTATTCTGTACCACTGCCCTTTACAGGCTTTAGGGACTCATGTCTAGCCAGAATTCAAACCCAGTATTCTTTTCATCACAATTAATCCTCTTCATGTCCTGTTGTCTCATGAATTCCATGAATCTTTTCAATCTTTGTTGTCCTCTTATTTTTGGAAGCTGTATTCCAATATCACAAGAACCTTTCTTCCTGTTCCTACTATGGGTTTGTAAGGACTCTGCTTTTGATCCTAAAATTCAGTTCAAGTTATTTCATTAGCCATTTTAACCCAAATTATAGCAATTGGGGTTTTTTTCCCCTCCAAATCCATATGGAACTACATATTTCTTACCAAACTAAAGGATAACTAAAAATCACATATTTATGCCAGATAAGGAAACAGAATGTGCAAGATCAAGCACCTGGACAACAATGGAAAAGAACATAAATATTCAATTATATGGCAAGCATGAAGAGCTATTGTTTTCCTAGTTATTGTTCAAAAGGAGGAAGAAATGAGGTCACAGTGGAAAACTATCACCTGACCTCAGCTTGCTTTCCTGAGCTTGGCTACCCAGCAGCAGGGCATCTCTTCACATAAGTGGGTTTTCTATAATGATCAAGTTCATGTAGAATGTAATCTGTTCTGAATTACTGGAGAGAATAACATTTAAAACCAGATCCAAAACAAACCCCCTGATATGTTATATCCTATTATTACGGATGGTTTTCTTGCAAAAGACCAAATTTAAAAAATACTGCCTGTGAAAGAAAAGGCTGTAACTTCCTGCCAGTGATTTGAAATGAAAACCACAAACTAACCTCTAAACACTTCTCCTTCTCTACTTCATGCAGAAGTGCAGCCAGTCCTGGCAGGAGCACTGGGAAGATGTAAAACTCCAAGAACTCTCGAGGAGAACCTGAGCGAAACAGGAGAGCCTTCACTCACAGCTAAGCACGTGGATCTCACAAAAACACCACCATTAGATATCTTAAAGTCAGTACCAGTCATTTTGTCAATACCATCACAGCTTGGACAAAGCAGATTCATTCCCTTCACCGACAGCCACTGGTCTGTCCTCACTTCTCATCAAACACAACACAAACTTGGGTAAATTTCAATGTGCACCACCACTGCAAACTCAGTGTGCCTCAGAGATGTCAGATTCAGTTTTAAGTGAAGAAACTCAGACACCAGAAGCAGTTTAGTCACAGAAGTGAAAAGCTCTGTGAATTAATTTACCCTGACAGGAAGAAATTAGCCTGTGCTGAGCTCAGTGCTGCTGCAGTTAGGCCACTTTTGTATCTCATGCCCTTTACAATCTGCATCAGCAGAGTTAGTCATAAAACTGAATTTCTAGACAGAGGAAAAACCAAAGGTTATATTTTAGTGGTGCTGTGATTTCTTTGTCATAATTGCTTCATACTTGCCAGAACCTTCAGAGATTTTACCATGACTCCATGTACCCAACCTTTCCCCTCTCAGAGGGCTGTCTGGGCTGGCACTTCTCCCCATTCAGGCAGCACTCAGGTTTTGATGTGATCAGCAAAGACTAAATCATACAAACGCTCTCTTCTGGCAACACAGCTAGAACACTGAATTTATTCTCAGCTTTATTCCTTTAATTGGTTCATATACTGCCAGAAAATGCTCATAATTGGGAGGACACTATTTATATAGAAGGCAAGGGTAACACTGCTTCTGACTTGCACCAGGAATTCCTAATGAGCAAGAATTAATGGAAGAGAACACAAAATGAAGGACTACAAGGCATAATAAAAACACACTGCTGCTTGGTAAATTTATTATAAAGTAAAAGGATTGATAAAAGTGGAAGAACAAAACTTCAGAGCTGCTTCCATTCTCGTCTGTAATCAGATGGGAAAAGACAGAATTCTGACAGCAGTTTTCAAATTCAATTGTCTACTTAGTCTATTGATCCTAGTTTTGCATTATTAAATCAGAGGAAGAAATGCCTGCCATTTCTGATTTAAGTGCCTAAATAAAAAGTCACTTATTCAGAAGAGCACAGAGCTCCCTTAGCTGGTAAAGCTATTGGTTTGTAATGCATAATTTGGTATTTCTTCCACTGACCAAGTGGCCAAGCTGGCTCCCTGATTTCAGACCAGAGGCCAAACTGTGCAAATTCCACACCAGCAAATATCTTGGTCCTGTTAACTCTCTAAATGAAATAAATTACAAATCCTTGCCATATGCAAGAGATAATCCCAGCAGGGCTCAAGATCATATACTGCTACTTACATTTTTTTGGATCAGGGGGTTCTCCAGGGGGAGTTTCCCCAAGTACAGGTGGCAGATATTGGGCTGCAGGGACAGAAAAAAGTTGTTCCACAGGAATTTCTGCTTCCAATGGCACCTGCTCAAAAGAAATGTATCCTGTCTAAATACCCCAATAGACTAGACAAAAAAATACAAACCAATTAAACAGAAAAAAAATTACAAGGTCAGTTAAAAAATATGGAATTATAATTTCTAATTCAAATATTGTATTATTTATGTATTTTCTGAATACTTGAAAATATAATAATTACACTTAATTAATAATATACTTAAGTAATAATATAAATAACTACATTTTTACAATTTCTGCAGTTTCCAGCACAGTAAAATCACCCAAACCTAACAGAAGGCACATGACTCCCTTTTACAGAATATGGTGAGATATCACAATTTTTAAAATATTTTATTCATTGTAAGAAATAGAAATTATTTGTAAATTAATACTGGTAGCATTTTCTGAATAAGTATTTTCCATTCAGAAGCTTAAATATCTCTTTCACATTGTTCAGAAGTCCTGAAATTCACCTTTTAAAGAAAATAAACTTGTTAGCATTACTCAAGTTGCTTTAAATACAAGCAATTATTTGGAATATTACATTTGTTGGTTCAAATAAACTGTTTGAAAAATAATAATTTTGTTTTCATTTTATGAATGAGTCTACCCTACGGGTACCTAATTTTCACATTTCATTGTTTAAAATATTTTCAATCCATCTCTATGCAGATTTTTTACTTGAACT
The DNA here is from genome assembly GCF_037042795.1 of Molothrus aeneus. Taxonomy (NCBI): domain Eukaryota; kingdom Metazoa; phylum Chordata; class Aves; order Passeriformes; family Icteridae; genus Molothrus; species Molothrus aeneus. The sequence goes on along the minus strand of NC_089661.1, from coordinate 8,701,836 downwards.
CAACTCACTGATTCTTCTTTTGATTCGGGATCTTCTTTTGATTGAGGAACATCTGAAAATTGAGGCTGTTCCTCTTCATGCTCTGAAAGTTAAAAAAAGTACAATATTTACCAGGAAACCCTAAAATTATATTTATTTCCCTCCTAAAGCAACATTATTTTAGAAGGTATTTATTTAGGCTTGAAAAAACAAAAGTTAGTATGCAATAGATATTTGTTTAACATGAAATCTAACGTTTTAAAACAAGCAAGAACTTTAGACACTCTTGCCATGTCCTTTCAGCTTTAAGTCAAGTGCAAGGTTCTTACTGACAAAAGAACCCTTTATTGGGAAAAAGGTACCAAAATAGTAATTCAAAATATTTCAACACAGGTAGAATGCACTGAATTAACCACTGTTTTTACTAGTAGACAATACTTTTCTAGTTGACAATCATAGTGGATTCCTCTGTGAGCAATTAAATCCCATAGACATTGTTAAGTATTAATGTCTGCAAAATAAAATAAAATAAAATAAAATAAACAAAAACCCCAAAGAACTAAAAGCTGTACATGACCCTCAAGGATACTGAGTGACTCAGGCTGAGAAAAATAAAGGAACTTGATCTGGGAACACCCAGAGATGCCACAGCGCAGAGCTCTGAGAGCCCGGCCCAGCAGGTTCAGCTCCACCATCACAGTGGGCTTTAATGGCACCACCAAATCCAAGGGTGCTGCAGGTGTTGGCTTAGAATAATCAGCCTCTCTCCTACCCGAAAATGCCAATTTTAGTGCAAAACGCCTACTTTGGGCATTATGAAGTACTGAGGGAAGATAACCCCACTGGGGAACTGCAGAATGCAGCGCTGGTCCCCCAGCTTTGCAATCTCGGTGTTCCCAGACTCTGGGAGAAGCCCAGGGCTTTGCTTTGGGGTGGTGCTCTCAGAACAGATGTTTTGTATTAATTTAACGTTTGTGCCAGCACTGACACATTCGCCTCTCTGCTTTCCCGAGGCAATCCCCAACTCCGGTGGGTATAGGATCACCCACACGGCACAAGGGCAGGGCAGAGGCCCTGCCACGGGCTCAGAGGCCCAGCCACAGGCTCGCAGCAGCCTGGCTGCAGCACAAACACACACCAAGGGTGTCTGTGGGGAAGTTATGGCAATAAAAGCACCATAAGGCCCACGAACAGAACCGCTCGTGGCCGCGGTGCCGGTGGGGATCAGGGCGGCTGTGGGCGCTCTGTGGGGCGGGCACAGCCCCACGCCCGCGGAGAGGAGCGGGCGGCCCCAGGCCGGGGCAGGGCAGGACCGGGGGGCTCGGAGCCCTGCCCGGGGAGCTCGGAGCGGAGCCGGAGCCGGGGCCGGGGCTCCCACCTGCGCCATGCCCGCCCTCCGCCATGGCCGCGTCCCGATCGTCACCGCGGCAACGGCTCCGGCAGCGCCCGCGCGGGGCCGGGCGGGGCGGGCACGGCGCGATCGCTTCCGGAGCGGCGGCGGGCGCTGCACGTGGCGCGGGAGGTGAGCGCCGCACGGCCCGGTACGGTACGGACCGGCACAGGGACCGGCACAGGGACCGGCACGGACCGGCACGGCAGGGCAGGGACCGGCACAGGGACAGGCACAGGGCATGGCCCCTCACGGCACGGCAGGCACAGGCACCGGCACCGCACGGGATGCTGTGGCGGCGGGGCCGAGCCGGGCCGTGCCGAGCCGGGCCGGGCCCGGAGCGGGGCGGGACTCGGGCTGACACCCCCTCCCCTCGCCGGGTGGGCGCGGTGGGCCCGGACACACAGCGAGAGGGGGCTGTGCTGGGCTCGGGGCTCTGTCCGCGGATTGACAGCGTGCCTCAATGGTGTTATTGCAAACCGAGCAGGAATAATTGAGTTTTTCAGTGAGTGGGGGCTAAAGGGTGCTCTGGTGTAATCAATTTGTTGGCATAAATGTCCCGAGAAAAACGGAGAGCAAGGATAAGAATTCACCGATAGAAGGAAGTTTAAGGTAATAAATCAGGTGCCTTGGAAGGGTCTTGTGATGCTGAGTGGGCAGTAAAGCCGCGTGAACTTCAGTGTTAAGTGAAAAGTCACAGGTATCTGGAAAATGAATTGTATTTGTGTATATACCCACTAGTTGTATTTGTGTATATACACACGGATATGTTTTGCCGTTTAGAAAAGATATTTGGAGGATAGGTACTGAGACAACGTTATGGTCTGCTGCTGTGAAACAAATAGAACCTTACAAGCTAAGACAAGGTACACTAAACAACATGATAAAAAGAATCACCCCATAAACAGTCTTTTCTGTGTGTCAATATGTTCTGGTTCCCCGTCATGGAAATCAGACTGAAATTAGAATGTCAGGGACAATGGGAGATCAGGAATGGTTTCAGAAAAAAGGAAGATCAAGTAGATTAGGACTTGCATTGTCTCTTTGAAGCATTTCACTAACATTTTCATATCCTTTTTTAGAATGATAATAAAGAAAAAGAAAAAAGACATTCATGAGGAACCTGTACAGAAGAAGAAAAAGGTGAAGACTGTCATTAAAATTGAGGAAGATGTTAAAACTGTCATTAAAACTGAGGACAGTGGCCGTCTCAAGGAAAAAAAGAAGAGCAGGAAAAAGGAAAATTTAAAAGATGAGTGCTTACACAAATTGCAACCAAAGAATAATAAGAAAAACAAGAAGAAGAAAGTTGGCTATGAATTACTCAGGGAAGATCATTTAGAAAGCTTTATGAATAGAAAAGGTCATCTGGATTTACAACTTCAAGAGGAATCAGAGGAACAAATTAAAATATTCAAAAAGAAGAAAAAAAAAGTCCATTGTCGTTTCTCCTTGGAGAATAATGAGAGTAGTGACGTGGAGCTTTCAAATCATCGCACAGATGGTACTAAGAAAAATGAATTATCTTTTAAAAAAAAGAGGAAGAATACTGATTTGGATTTGGATGGTGAGGTAACAAAGAAAAAAAAGAAGAAATGCAGTTTTTCATTAGAGGACATCCAGGACAGTGAACAAAGGAAATCTACAAAAGTCTGTAAAAACACCCACAAATACACTTCACAAAAAGCAGTTTTTATGGGTGAGGACTATGACACAGATAATGCTCAGAATGGTGGGGAGAGTTATGTAAGAAAGAAGAAAAATAAAAAGAAAGATAAGTCTGACTGCTTTTTACCACAGGCAGATAATGAGGACAACATGCATCGAGTTCCTGGTAGCCCCACTGCATTAAGTGACTTTAGAAAAAGGAAGGAACATAATTCCTGGGCATTTACATGGACAAGCAGAGAGGAAGAGAACAAAATTAAGAACTTTGGGCATATCAAAGAGAGGAAGAAGAAGAAAACAAAAGCTATTTCTTCCTCAACCTGTGAAGATAAGCAAGACTGCAGTCACAGCATTCCTGATAAGCATCTCCCAGCACAGCAAGAAATTGGGCTTGAGGAAGAAGAGCTGTCTGGAAAGAAACACAGGAAGAATTTCAAATATAATAATGAAGTTAGTAAGAGGAAAAAGAAGAAGATTAAGAAAAAGGAGAAGGAAACAACATACTCAGAAGTTTCTTTAAACAATGACAGTGCTTCTAAAAGCCAAAAAATACAATTGGAAAGCAATAAGAACAAAGAGAGTGAAATAGAGCGAGCTGAGTGTGTTACAGGGGACACTGTGGATGGGGCTTTATGCAATAGTAAACCTGTGCTGTGTGACAGAAAAAGGAAAGAAAGGAAAAAAGTACGACCACAGGACTCAGCTGAAGAGCCAGGTTCAAAAGCAGATGCAAAAAAGATCAAGACAGAATCGCCATGGAATGAGTCGGTGGTGAGTTGTGGAGAGGAGGGCAGCTTTGCTCCCTCCTGCTGAGGAGCTGGAAGCCTTTGGGGCAGTTCCCTGCTTTGCAGGATGCTCTGCTCTTGGTGACACTGAGGTCACTGAGGGTCCCTCTGGGTGTGGGGAGGCAGGATCAGCTGGTCTGTGTCAGCATGGCACAGCTCTCAGGGTGGCACATGCAGCGTGGCACAGCTCACAGGGTGGCACATTCAGCGTGGCACATTCAGCATGGCACAGCTCACAGGGTGGCACATGCAGCGTGGCACAGCTCTCAGGGTGGCACATGCAGCGTGGCACAGCTCACAGGGTGCCACATTCAGCGTGGCACAGCTCTCAGGGTGGCACATGCAGCGTGGCACAGCTCACAGGGTGGCACATGCAGCGTGGCACAGCTCACAGGGTGGCACATTCAGCGTGGCACAGCTCTCAGGGTGGCACATGCAGCGTGGCACAGCTCACAGGGTGGCACATTCAGCGTGGCACATTCAGCATGGCACAGCTCACAGGGTGGCACATGCAGCGTGGCACAGCTCACAGGGTGGCACATTCAGCATGGCACAGCTCACAGGACATCCTGAGCTGGGAGGGACCCACTGAGATCAGCCAGCCCAGCTCTTAAAGGAAGGGCCCATAGAGGGGTCCAACCCCAGCTGAGCTGGTCCTGTGACACCTGGGGAAGCAGAGATGCCTGCTGCTGTCATCACACAGTGTCTCAGTTGTGAAAATTTAAATATTACAGCTATCAGCAAGTACTGGCCCAAAAATAGAGTGGGTTTGTACAGTCATAAATGCTCAGGTGCTTTTAGCAAAGTGGAACACTCTCCATAAAACAGGAGTTGAATACCATGTAATTTACCCTGACAGCAGGAGTTCATCTAATTGTTTGTTAGACTTTCCTCAAGCTTTGCTGCTGTCACTGCCGGAGTTATGTAATGTTAGGAGCAAAGGGGAAAGTTAGCCAAAACCTGTTGACTAATTCCAACAAAACTGCAGAGAAAATCCTAGGAATCCTAAGTGTAGACTGGGCCAAAAACATTGAAATATAAATTCTCATAGAAAGGTACTAAAGACCTAAGCAGGCAGTTTTAATTAAAACAATAAATCTATGCAAGAAAATAAATAGATATAAGAACTGTGTAAATTGTAACTGAGGGTAACTAGGATTGGATCCTGACTGACTGGTCAGGAAATCCCATCCCAGAGTATTGCAGTACTTGCCACTTCTGAGGTAAAATGATTATGATGAAATATTTGAAATACAGACAGTTTTTCTTTATCTGATCAAAGTTATGTTTTAAAGCTAAGGGTGCCAAAAGTTAGTACCTGCATGCCCAACTTCTGTTGTTATCACTGGGAATTAAGCTGTGAGATGCTCAGAAAATCAATAGGTATCTATCTGTATTTGTGGCTGCTTAAACTTGACTTTGAAAATGGCACATTGCAAGTTACTAGGAGGTAACTTTTATTCCTGTAGGTAACGAGAAGCTGCATTCCAGTTGCTTTCTATCAAGAATTTTGAATGCTTGGCTTATTTAAATGTCAAGGACTGGTTAGGAAGGTATCACTGAAGATTTTTGCATGTTAAGGGTAGAGCAGACCATACTGTGAGCTGCTTCTCAAGCTCACTTCATGGTGTGCTTTGCTTTCTCATGCACTCAGATGCAGTTTCCTCAAGTTCTGTGGAAACCTGGCAGCTGCCTGGTGTCTAGTGCTAATAATTAAATTTAGATTCATGTGGAGACCCAGATACAGCTTTTTTCACAGGGGTTTGTGAGGGGAGTGTGTGTGCTTATCAGTCATGAGGTGAGCAGATGTTTGGGGCTTTCAAGTTGGATTTCTCCTTTTGACCTTTCAAAAGGACAGGGTGGTTTTATTGCTGGATCTATTTTCTAATTAAATTGGCATTGCCTTTTTGTTGGACATTATTTGGATTTTGCAGCTGCTTACATTGTGTAGAGGCAAGATAAGCCCTACCATGTAAACTTTCATGACCAGTTAATATGGAAGCCACAGCAAATACTTTGCAAACTACTGAGGAGAAGGGAGTAGTGTGATGTATGTTTTGTTCCTCTTTCCCATAGGCAGCTCCTTTAATAATAAGAAACTACTCAAAAGAAAATCTGAAGGTTGAGAGGTCTGGCTTAATCAGTTCTAGCAAGTTCTAGTTCCTGCCAGGCCAAAAGACACTGCACTAATAATAATAATAATGTGGCTGATTGTGTGGTCTTGCATTTAAATGTGCCAGAGTCCCGAAATGTTTTCATCTACACACAAGGTTCTGCATGCCTTAAAAATGCTCTGTCGGGCTTGCCCTGCAAGTGAAAGAGCAGATTTTAAAGACAATGTGGAGTGATACCCAGTTAATATCATGCTTGGTGTTTTTCTGGTGGGATGCCATTGCAGTCAGCTGGGACAGTGAGGAGGATAAGGACTCCGTTTACTGCTTTGATGTTGTTTGCCAGCAGACAGCATAACCCCACCATGTGTGAATGTGCTCCTTTTCCATGAAGTTGGAGGCAGCTTGGCACACCTCCATGGGGTAGTTTTTTCCACTCAGTAGCCCTCAGCAGGTCAGCACCGTGCTGGGAATGAGCAGGGATGGGGGTGCTCCCTCCTTCCAGCTAAAAAGAAAAAAATATGCGGCAGTTGTTTGCAGAGTCCTGTCAGGACAGTTTACCTGCTTGTTTTAATAGATCTGAAAAGACAGTACCAGGCCATCTAGAAGGAAATGAGGGTTGGTTTTGGTTTCTTCTTTTCTTCCAAGAGCACGAGCTCTCCTTCCTGCAGACAGTGTTCTCCCATTTTTAATAGTGCATGCACTTCTGTGTGTGTGAAAGCAGGGTATAAAAGGTAGCTTTGGAAAATGAGGTAAATCATTGATAGCTTTTAATAGAACTAAAGCCTCAAAAAAGTAACAGCAGGTTCTGCTGACAGAAGTATGTTAGAAATCTTTTCCTTGTCGTTTCCCTAGCTGTTTCATGCTTGGTTTATTATGTTAGCTGTATCAATAAATCTTCCCTTTGGCCACTTTTTTCAGGCTGGTTTAAAGCTTATGGCTCTCATTTACCACTCTCCTGGACTTATTACTTACCCTGTTGTACTTGATGCCCAAAAAGCTTCTCCTGATTACAAATTTGGGAGAGAAAGGCTGGGGGCAGTGGTTTAGGCACGCCAGTCACTGGGAGCAGAAGCTGCAGAAGGGCTGCACTTTGTGGAGATGTGGTCAGGATCTGGTTGTGTGTGGGCTCTGCCCAGATTTGCCTTCTGCCTTCCCTCCAGCCCATCCATTCCTTCTGGAGCTGCTCTGTCTCTTCCATCAGCTCCCTGTTCCTTGCTCTCAGATGTGGCATCAGGTGCTGCTGGCTGCCATTGCAGGGGACAGTTCATGTGTGAGCTCTGCCTCTCCTGGGGACCTTCATGCACAAGGGAGCACATGCAGCTGCTCTTGATTGGCTTTTGTGCATTTGTTTCAGAGAGACCTTTAGTTATTTTACCTCCAATTTCAATTTTTGTTCAACTTGCACTGTCTCTGGGCCTCTCTTCAAGTATAAATTTAAGCTTTTACAAAATGGTTTAATTTGAAATTACTCTGCCTGCAAACATTACCATGCGTGCCAGTATTGTTGGCAGGTCCTTAATGTGTAAATGTAAAAATCATTTATCTTGATTAAAAGAAAAAATGTTTTTTCTTTGTGTGGTTTTTCAATAGGAATACACAGATTTAATTGGCATTTTCATCTTAGAGCTGACTGTTTCTTCTTGCTCCTGAACAGTACTACTGATTGCTTACTTTTTTAACTACTTTTGTGGTAAGAGCTGTGTAAATTCTAATTAATCAGAATGGATAAAAATAATCATACAAGTTTTTTCCTGTTTTACAGGAACATCTAGATGGTGTAATTATTGTGAAGGAAAAAAAAGGAAACTGTGATGAAATTAACATAGACAAGGTATGATCTGTCCTAAGTGGGTAAGATCTACAGCAAATCAGCATTTAAAACATGCATAGGAATTGATACAAAAAACTGCTTTGTTGCTTATCTGTGCCTAAATTTCCCTAAATAAAGCTCTGCTTAAAATGTGCTTTACATGTGGGTTAAGTCCAAAATGTACATTCAATGTCAGAACTAATTAACTTACTAAGTTAAAGACACATTTCTTTGCCTCTCATCAATGCAGACAGGTAGAAAATTAGACTTGATACAGCAAACAACCCATTTAACAGACACTAAACAATTACAGTTCTTATGTTGAGTGTGTGAAAGGATCCCATGCACCTTTTAATTTTCCTTACAAAATTCTGCAGATAACTAATTATTCTGTTTTTCTCTTACTGTTTCATTGTGAATTGTCATTTAACACACTGGACACGGAGTCTTATGCTGCATGTGTCATTTTCTGCACACTAGGTGAGGCGGCAGGCCCTGCAAGAAGAAATTGACAGAGAATCTGGCAAAACCAAGGCTCTCAGTTCCAAAGTGGGACAGGTGATGTATGAGTTTAGACCCCAGCCTGATGGAAATACTGTGTTCCAGGGCAGGGTCCTGTAAAAACCACTGTGCTCTTCTTGTATGTGGCTCATGTACAGCGCTGTTCCTTCTACTGCAGGTTTCAGGTCATGCTATAGAACAGCTTGGTACAGTGCCCAGAGTCAGAGAGCTGAGCACTGAACTCCTTGCCACTGCACAGTGCTCTAATTCCCATCATCACTCCTCAAAAGCAGCATTTTCTCTGGTTCCTCTGGAGAATGAGCCATCAAACATTGCTACAGAAGCATTTTCTGCTTACTGTGAAATACAAGTAATTTTTGGGCTGTGGATGCAGCAGTTACTGAAGTGTTTCTGATTTCTTACCTGCAAGACTTTGCACACATTCAGCAGCAGGGACACCCATGGACAGGTGAAGGGGTGGCAGCTGTTAACACAGGTGTGTGATGTTCAGAGTCAGTTCTCTCATGGCTTCTACATCTTCCCCCACCATCTCTTTGGAAGATATTTTCTGATTCTTTGCTTTTGCATCCACTCAGCCTGGCTCCTGACACATTCACAGTACGGTTGTTGAAGCTTGCTGCAGTGTTTAGCCAGGGGTAAGAATATTGAGGTGGAGAGAAAGCTTTGCTAGTAATTCAGAGTAAATCTTCTGTTGCTTTGCAGGACTGCCAGAATGCCTAGAAAGCTGGAATATGCCTCAAACAAATGCCAGAAACAGCTCCTGTAGATCTAACATAGTGGGAGGGAGTCTCACTGCTCTGGAACTACAACTGTCTAATAGTGTCTGGAGTCATTGAGAAAAATGACATCCTTGGCAGGAGATCTCAGTTCTTTGGCACTGATCTGTTTCTGTTTAGTAGTATGCAGAAGAATAGAAGCTGTGAAAACTAATTCATCAGCTCCACAAAGTGAGCTGGAAATGCTTCAGCAGAAGCTGTGTGTAGTGCCTGCCAGCAGCTCACTTAAAAACAGGGTTTTGACAAGCCATAATTATATTTGCATCAGTGCAGATGTCTCCCATTGCAAAGGGAGGACTTAGATTTATTTATCTGTGTCTTGTGTGTATCTGGGTGTATCTGTGTCACAGACTGGGCTTGTGCAGCAAGGTCAAAAGGCTGAAGTATTATGGGTAGCTTTCTTTCATACCAGGTATTCTGGCCTGTGATGGTGAATGATACTCCAGCCTTGCTTTTTTTTGCCTTAAACCCCTGCTGTAGCTTTCCTGCAGTTGTGTGGCATGCTGTGTGTCATGTTGGCTGTCTGCTGGAGAATGACTGTTTCATGCAAGCTGCAACTGTTCTGTTGGAAGGATTTCAGGCTGACATAAACATACCACTGAATTCACATTTTTTTTCCTTTGATGTAGCCAGCTTAATCTGTTTAATTAATAATCAGACATTCTGCCATTTAGTATCATGCCCAATTTTAAAGAAAAAATTCTGAGTAAGTCCTGCCAAAAATATTAATAAGAGACTGCATAGTTGTAGTGCAGGAGTCAAATACACCCTTGAATAATGAAGCCTGTTCTTAGGTAAGCCAAAAGTTCATGAACTCTGTAAATCCTATGGTGTATCTGGGGTTTTCCACAAACAGCTGAAATCTCATTTTAGTTGGATATTGCCTCCTCAGAAAGGGGCCAGAATCTGCAGACAGAAGAAAAATCCTGAAGGGGTGAAGTAGTTCAGAGAGGGCAATTAAATGCAAATACAGTAAATACAAAGAACACAGCAAACTGCAAGGGAGGGGAGGCTTTAAGAGAACTAGACTTGTCCTGTTGGATAGGGGAGGCCCTCTGGTTGTGCACCCTTGCAATATTAACTGTAATTAGTGGGGTGAGAATGCAAATATTACTTAAAGCTTATAAACCAGATTGAACAGTGTCCACAACTAACAAACTCTGCTGAAAACAGCAGCTCCCTAGCTAGGCAGTGGGAGGATGAAAAGATAACCCCACAAAGTGACAGTGGAAGAGGATTAAGTCTGACAGTTTTCTTAGAATAAGAGATGCTGTCTGGCTCTTGGAGCTGGGTAAAGAGAGAGCAGCAAGCCAGGGACAGAGGGAAAGGAGCTTCTCAAAGGGCATTAACCCCTGGCTCCAGGTGAAATGGCTGAAATGCTGATGAAGGTGCACTGAGGCAGAGCCAGCTCAGTCTGGTACCACATCCCTGGAGAGGTTCTGCCCATGGAATAACAGTTCCCAGCTCTGTGCCCCTCTCAGGCTTCTGTGTTCTGTTCTCATCTACACAGACAGAAATTGTCTTCCTTGGTCTTGGTATTTCTTAATTTTAGTGTTAACTTTGTTTTGCCTCACAGGAAATGAACCTTGGACAGTGGAGTACAGCTACTTTTAAAAGTGCTGAGGAACAAAATAAGTTTTTTAGACTGTTGGGTGGTTTTAAAAAGGGTTCTGTGCCTATGCAAAGTCCTTCAGCAACTACAAACAAACCAAACATGGCTCTGAACCAGGAAGGGGAGGAGAAGTTACAGCAGGCTCTGAAGATGGAGTTTGATAAAGCAATGGACTTGAAGCAACACAGAGGAATTGGTCTTGGATTTCAGCCTAATGCCAACAAGAAAGTATACATAGACAAATATGCATCTAGATCTATAAAATTTGAAGATTAAAACTCAGAAGTAATAAAGAGAGGAAAATTTCTTTTTGCCTTCTACATCTTTTTACTTGAAATATCAAAATGCTGAAGAAATTTCATTTATGAAGTCCTTGAAGTTCAAGTTTTCAGCTACATATAGCAGAGGAGCTGAGTCCTCCCTTCATCCAAACAGTAAGTTTTTGAAACCTTTATTTTGTTCTGCAAGGCAAGAGACAGCCTCCTTCAAAGACTGAAGATGTGTGCCATGCCTGCAATTAGTTGAAATTCAGTAATTTTTTTTAAATGCTGATTTAATAAACTTACTTTTATCTATATTATAAGTGATTCCAAAGGATTTTATTGTTCTGTAAAATCTTCACATTTTTTACATTCAGTGGTACAAAATGATGGTGCTTTACTTTGAAGACACATTAGTGGTGTGCCCTCAAATTTGATGTGGGCAGACTTTTAACTCAGAAAGTAATTCTTAAAAATCTAACATCTTCCTTATGATAGCATTGAACATCCTCTGTATTGGAACTATGCTCTGGCAGTTGGATTTCCCATCAGCAGCTGTTAGCTAAAAATGAAAGTATAAGCAGTTTGGAGAGTAGCACCAAGAGAATTACTACATTTCTTTATCTTTTAAGACAGCCTCACTTTTCCACAATAGTTTTCTGCAATGGACTGCTCTACCTGAAAGCATCTGCCTCCAGCAGAAAACACACTTAAGAGCACTGGGTTCTGATGCATTGTAGGCAGCTCTTGAGAGGAAGTGAAAATTATCCTGAGACTCCATCTTAAGGGGTTGCCATGAATCCATTCCTGTATCTGGGAAGAGGGAGATGCTCTTCCTGCAGGGTCTAAACTTCCTGGAGAAAACCTTCTCCTTTAAAGTGCATTTAAACCACCCATACCTCAACATGAGGCTGATTTGCACTACTGCTCTCAGTGTTCAGCACCAGCTTCCACCAGCCCTTCTAGGTTTTGGCTCCTGTTTTACTAAAATTCAGGTGGTTGAGGTTCTGTTTTCTCTTCTGGTTTGAAACAAATGCTGAATTCAAGCCCTCAGCTACTTGCCTGGCAAGGAGGAAAAAAAAAAAAACCACTAAACAAAAGTAGCAATAGATATAAGATCTCAACATGGGGCAGAAGGGGTGAGAGTGAAATTTTATTAGAAATAATAACAGTACATGTAACTAAATTCCAGCAGGGGTAAGGTGATAGATTTGTATACACAAACTCCCCCAGAACACACAGATGAACTGCAAATTGTTTTATTCAGTGATAGGTACTTTGCAAATATAGAGGACTTTGCATAATTTCCATTTTCCTTTGCAACACTTAAAGATTCCTTCCATTTTACAAAACACTGCTGGACTAAAATGAAAACATAAACATTTCTGTGTAAATGTATTGTAGAAATTAGAGCAGTAACACCTCAGCCGTTGTTCTCTGCTACTGGAACCAACCAGTCAAATGCTGGCAGCATCCCAAAGCAGAGAGACAACTCAGTCTGTTATACTGAAATGCTGCTTTCTGCAGAGGAGAATGAGTATTCTGCAAGAGGGATGAAGTTTTGAGGCTGTGAACTCATTTCTACAGATTATCTTCCTTTTTTGTTAAAATTACAACAGATTAGATCTCAAAAGGCTTTTGCAACCATAGAGGTTCAAGATAACTTTACTGAATGTAAATCAGCATTTAAAATAATAATGCTATGGTAAAACTGGATAGAGAAACTCAGGTTAAATTATTGCACTCAGAACAGTTTTACCTTTGCTGTGCCCAAGTAAATTGTCTCACTAAGGAAAGTAACAATGCACTGAGCTCCTGCAGTGAGAGTGGATCAGTGATTTGTGGCCTTGCTTCCATGCTCCCTTGTGCAGGTGACTCCCTGGAAGAGGCACCCGTCAGGTCCTGGACTGCAGAGGAAGCCGCAGGGCCAAGTCTGTGAAATGACTCATTTCAGGTTGTTTGCTCCTCCTCTTGATGTATTCCAGGGTTTTCACCTAGATTTGAAAAGAAAGGTATTTGGAGATTTTCAGTGTCTCATTTCACAGCCATCAGTTCATCTTTGTGAAGGTGTTTTACATCATGCTCTTTATCATGTATATGTTTCTGAAAGGCTCTCAAATGCCACTTTACAAGCTTTCACCAGGCAGTTCCTCCACAAAATAAAAATGCAGTATTTCTCTTAAAGCTAGTTTTCTAGTAGTTAAGAACAACCAACACTTTCAGGTTCCTTAATGCTTGTCATACTATTAAAATTCTAGAAAGATACAGACCACTTGAAATAAGACAAGTTGCTTGTTCATTAAGAAGCATTTAGAAAAATAACTTGTTGAGGTTTTAAGACAATTTGATTTTTTTAAGATAGTAGCTTGTAAAGAGATGAGGTTTATTCAGTTCAAGAAAATGTTGCCTTTTCCCAAATAAAGACTGGAAAAGATTTTAAGAACTAAAACCTCTCTGCATTGTCTGTCTCCTTCCCTTACCATAGTCTTGGTGTCAGCAAAGCCATGCTTCTGAGCAAGATTCCAGAGATTGACTGAAAGCTGGTTCAGTCTGTTGTTTCGTAGGTCCCCATGAGCCAGAATGGTGTTAAAGAAGTAGAGAGCCAGCTGGCTCTGCCTCTTCAGGGTCTAGGATGAAAACAAAAATATTCCCATGTTACTGTACACTCATCCCAAAATACCCAGCTTAACCTCACCAGCCTCTCTGAACCCTCAGAAGTTCAAAGGACTCTCCTGTTGTGACACACAGCAAGAGTTACAGACATAAAAATACAGTCAGGGTTTTCACTCTCCATTCAAAATGCAGCAAACAGCACTAGCTGTAAATCAACATAAGCTGCTGTAAATAAAATAATTACTCAGGACTCATCCCACTTTGGCACAGCACAGAATGTAGGTCTGACACATTTACAGCTCCAGACTCCCTACAACTGCACAGAAATCACCCTCCCACCAACCAACCTTGCACTTAGACTGTAAATTTTTAGAGAGACCACTGGCATTAATCTAAATTAATGCAACTTCAGGCTTTTTTTCCCCCAGTCTATTCTGCTTTTATTTATTTATTTAACCAAAGATGTTTTTTCCCTGCTATTCTTTCACTGAAACTCTGGTGATATGAACATATTTGCACCACATTTGTAGCTACTTCCCCTAAAATTGCTGAGGAGGGACCTTAAGGAGCATAAGAGCAGTTTTCCCCCCACACAAAGAAGAGAGGATTCACTGCTACATGTTCTCTTGACCAGAAATAGCTTGAACTTTACAGAACTGTCCAGAACTAAAAATTTCCATTCCAGCACTGTCACACAAATGAAGCATTCTCTAACACTGTGAAAAGACCACACTGTGTTAACAATAAGATGCATTGTTCTCTTCCAAGTTGCCATTTTGGTGAAAGGATTTTATTGTAAGAAAAATTTATTTTCCTTTATAGCTTTTAAAGGAAATGAACCAATAAAAACACAAAATCATTAGAGCCTTGTTCATTTAAATGAGCAGCCAAGAAATGAATAATAAAAGGTCACCAACACTGAAGCAATCCAAATACCACAGTGATTTTATGACCAGCTTTACTTTAGCACAATTAGAGATCTCTGACAATATTCTCATCACTTCTATTTCCTCAGCAACAACAGCTTCCTCAAACAACCATTCATTCTTACAAAGCAATTTTTATCTAAATCTCTCAATGACTTTCACTCAACAAAGCAAAACAAATGGTGCCTCTTTGTAAATGAGGCTGGACAGAGGAGCAAATCCAAGGTGCAGAGGCAAAGGCAGGCCAAGCACCTGTGTCTGTGCTGCTTAGCCTTAAATCCAGTTTTCTGTGCCACAACAGCCTCAGTGAACTAACACAGGGTCCCCATACTCAAAGCATGCTTGAAAGGAGAAAACAAACAAAAAAAGGCCTTTCAGAAACCATGGATTTCAAGCACTACAAACATTCCTACCCACAAATTCCATACAGGAGTCAGATGCAAAAAAAATCCCTAATATACTACCCACTGAAACACTGTTTAAATTTCCTTCCCAGCCCTGGAACATTGGGCATTCTTAGCTGTGCTAGAATGGTTGTTTCTGCTGTTGCTGTTCTGAAAAAGAACTACTGTTCCCTGAGGTGATGTGTACAATGATGTAGAGGATTTGAGCTAAGGATATTTTCATCTTCCATCTCTGCCATTGCTCAAGGAAGGACAAACAGGATAGCAAAAGCAGAGAAAAGGCTAAACTTAGCACAGTGTCCTCCCAATATGTATCACTTAACACATTCTGTATTGGCAAACACTCTGGGCTACTGTGCAAATAGCCCATCTAAAATATTCCATCCAATCAATCACACCCTGCCCTCCATGCCAGGCCAGCAGCCCCAGGATTTCTATCAATAGCAGCCATCCAGTAAGGGCTGCCTGGGAAGCTGTCCATTCTCAGAAACAGGTACATTAACAGAACAGTGAGTTCTCATTATTTCAGCAAACATCAGTCACCTGCCTTTCACATACAATCCATTAAGCTAGATTTGATCCCTCAGAGCCTCTGAATTCCAATCAAGAAATCCTATAAGCTGCCTAGAGATTTCTTTATTTTATATGGAACAAATATACTAAAGTCAGAGTAAAGACAAAACAACTATTTCCTCCCTCTGTACCTCTCTCCTGACATCATCTCAGTGCCTGGGATCTGACCCTTTTATAATCATAGGTGGCTTTCATTGTATTTTCCCCAGTAATAGACTAACTGAATTCTCACTTTGTTTATTACAGAATTGGACATCATTAGGTGTCCACCACAAGCCTGCCTATGTGATGGTCTCACTTTCTAAACAAATTAAAATACCCAATTTCCTTTTGTTATGAGGTTCCTGAAGCTTTTGAAAAGACCGAGTCCTGATCAAAGCTGTTTTGTTTCTTCAACCCCAAATTACTTTTGGTTTTATATTGAATCAAGCTAAGAACATACCTCCTCCTTTCCCAGGGTTTTCAGGTGATCCAGGATCTGTGACACCACTGTCTCACTCAGTTTATTAATTTCAGCCAGGAACTTGGAGTCTCCACCATAGAGAGCATCATTGGAATCAACTGCAGAGATGAATTCAAGCTTAGGTCTGCCTAAAGAGCTGTACATTTATTTGATATTGAAAACATCATATATTGACAGAAGACCAGATTTGGAAGTGATAAAATGACCCTCCTCCATGAAACACACACAGAAGCGTTTCTTAAGTGCCTACCACTTGGTTGCCTACTGTGTCCTTTTGATTTTAAGAGCAAAACACTGAGAAGAATCTTTTAACTTAAAGCCAGTCCTGTATTCCTGGATGCAGACAGGCTCACAAATATCTCCTAGACTCAATGTTCAGCAACATATCTTGTCAATTTTCAGGTTTTCCACAGAGACTCCCTGCTTCCATCACTTTAGAAGAGCATGGCCATCGTCTCCAATGGTAGCAGCACTGGACCAAAAAATTTGAGTTTTATTTAGTGAAAATAATCAGATTTTCAAAAGAAACTGCATTTTTTTCTTAAAATAAACACATGATTACCTCAAAGTCATGGATAGAAATTCAAAAAGTGTATTTTCAGTTTCAAAGACCTTAAAGGATTCTTAGGAGGGAAAGAGCTCTTCAAGTTTTTACAGCTTATATAATTGTGATTTTAAACATATCTTTTGTCCTAATTTATTTATGTTCTATTAAGAAGTAGGGTAAAAGAAATTTTTAGGTTTAAATATATTCTAGGTAAATCAGAAATCACAAAAGATGAAAGATAATCCCCTGTTTCCAAGTAAACGTCATTTCAATAAGCTAAGGTACAAGGTCCACCTGGAAAAAACTCCCATTGCCTTACTACAGGGGGAAAATTACTAGTTTATATTTCCATGCTTCTCTCCATTAAAATCTAATTTATTTAAACTTCTTATCTTGGGATTATGCAGCTATTTTGGTCATATAGAAAACGGAGTGAAAGAAAAAGCTAAAGCACACTTCCTTACAGAATTTGAACAGCAGATTTACTACAGAGTAGCACTTCCACTGACAGCTGTTTTCTGTGCAATAACTGCAAGGGGTTTTTTGTCATGGGTGGTAAATCTGACAGACTGTTCACCAGAACTGCAGAACACCTTCCAGCCTTCCTCTGTGTGAAAGTCTGTGCAACAAAGTCAAACCATCTTGGCCACTCTGAGTCATGAATCTTCAGGGTGCTTTAAAGGATTTTTATTTATTACTCTACCTTAGTTTAGTAATCTATAATCAGAAGGAAGATATGCAAATTTTAGAGCATATATCAAAATATTCCAAAACTTATTACAAAAAAAGATGGCAGCTATTTTTCAAAATGTAAAATCTTTAGAATTTTCTAGCTATTCTGAATATTTTTGTAAGTTACTGCAGTTTCCAGAACTCAAAGCCTGCCTTCAAAGCAGCAAATACATCATTTAAATAATGAAGACTAGGCAGGCTTTGCATTCTGAAAACTGGAGTTGTTAATAAATGTGGATGAAACACCAATGATCAGTATAAACCAAGTTGATGCTTTAGACTTAAATAAAACCCTTCATATGCATAATCTTTACTTGAAAGTTCACATTTATAAGCATTTGCACCAATACCACCTGAAGCAAACTAAGTAACCCACTCTGCACAGATTCACTTTAAAGAACAGACTGCACCTGTTCAGAAGCCAACTCCTGGATTATTCTAAATTACAATACCTGGAACTGGATAGAAAAATAATCCATCCTGTGAGACTGATTACCACTGGTCTTCATTAACTGGCTATGGTAATAAGATAATACTACAAATGTCCTGGTGGAATGCAAGGAGCCAGAACCCCCTTAGGTATTACCTTTATCTACATGGTAGATAAATGCTTCTTGAGTCATTGCAGACAGCAGATGCAAAACATTGGTATAAATCCTGACTTTGTCATCGCTGTTATCCTCCCAAGTGTAATCCTGGATCACATTCAGTAATCCTCTCACAAGGAACAACACTCCTTGTTCTGGATGGTCCTACAGAGGAGAAAAAAGACAGGTCAAAACCAACAGCACAACCCCAGAACAAAAATAGGATTATTTGCAGTAATTCAGTGGTGGAGAGTCACAGTTTGAGCTCTATAAAAGCAGACCTACAATATAATTAAAGCTGACAGCTACTTTTCTTAAGTGTGCTTCCTGCAAATCCTTTGAATTTTTTTCCAGTTTCCATCTAAAATGCCCATTTGACCCATAAGCAGAACATGATCCAGGCAGCCTCCACAGACAAACTTTGAAATGCTTTGTTTTGGAGTCATGGGGGAGCAGTACAAAATTAATTGTCAGCTTCTTAACAGCTAAGCCTCTAAAATGAAATGCTGGGTAGATTTCATTATTAAAATGGTATCAGTAAGCTGTAGTGTATTACTCATATAATTATGAGTTTCAGAAGAACTCCTACACTGGGAAGTCTGTTACAGACAATCAACAATCTTTTCACATGAAATGAAAAGAAAGACTCTGCTTTACACAAGCTGGGAGTTTTTACAAGCAGCTCTATACTGCACCAGGGTAATTCCAGCTGGCAGTTGGAGCAGTGGCACCAAGACACACAGGACAAATCACAGCCCACTGGGGACACTTCCTTTTGATCTCCTGTAAACAGGGAACAGAGTTAGGGAAGCTAATTCTGAATGCTGGCATCTTGTTGCAAGTAATTTTTCATTAGTGAATCTGAGAGGTTGTATCACTCCCTTCTTCCACCACCTGCTAATGATCCCAGTCACTGCACAGCCCTCCCTCCAGCCTGACTCCTGCAGTGACAGCAGTGACATCCAAGGGACAGCTTCCCCTTCCCTCCGCGTTTCTGAACAGGGGACACCCCTGCCACTGCAACAAGGGGAATGCACAGCTCTGACAGCAAGGATGTGAACAGCACCACACTGAGTGCTGCTTCACCAAACAGGCAAAGGAAAAAGGAGAAAACCATAAGGGAGGTTTCAGTGAGGAGGAAAAACCCACTCTCTCCAAGAACAAATGAATATACAGGTAATTTACAATTTCCCCTCATCTTTTAGATATAACTGAAAATATTGGAGAGAAAATTACATCTCTCTCTAAATTTGACAGTTAGTTAAAAACTGGAAGGGTGTAGAATGGTGGTACTTTGTGAAATATTCATCAGAAGAGGAAGGTTATGCCAAAACACATCTTCTAATTATTGTTTTCACTCCAATGATTAGGCAACCTATACCAAAGTAACTGAAACTAATAGGAACTGGAGCTCTATATTTTTCCCCTCATCATGTCATAGAGTTTTTTTGAATAGTTAGCTAATAAACCAGTAAATGATGTTTACATAATTAAATGATGGTGAGATTTCACCCCAATCCACCTGTAGTGAGAGCTGCTGCTGAGAGTGGCAGTGCTGCACCTCCACCTCCACACAGCTGTTCTGCCTCCCCATTTTGCATTGGGGTGAGTGATTTTGCAGAACAGTTCATCTTGTCACAGAAAACAAATCCCTGCATTTCCCACTCCAGAAGCCCAATCCATTCTAAATTTTTAACAAGGAAAGTCAAAAGAGTCTATACTAACCTGTGTGCTATTCATACACACTCCACTTACCGGAACCACTAATAATGTGGAAAAGAAATTACACAGGAATTCCAGGAGGAAGGCATCAGAAGGTCTCATCTTTCCATCTACACTGATCATTTTTGGCACTTCAGGAACAAGGCTCACTGCAGCTTTGAAAAAAGCATCAGCTACAAAATAAAAATAGGGTTGCTGTTATATCACTCCAGCTGTGATGACAGCCATGCCTGTAATCCAATGGTTGCTTTGAATTTGTTTCAAAATTCAAAGAAATTACAGAAAAGGAATGTGCTGAACTGCAAAGAAACCCAAGACTCAGCAGTGGTCTGATTCTTGAGAAATCTGTTAATTTGAATGATGCTGTTTCTCCAAAAGAAGTTCCCACATCACTCAAAACTTCTGAAAGTGTAACTCTTCTCCTTTGCATAACATGGAGACACCATCATGTCATATATATTGCATATGTAATAAGAAATTAGCACAGGATTCAAAATTGACTTAGCAAGGAAATGCTTATGCCAGGAGAATGGGGAATCCAAAGTGGGGGAAAAAGGTTCATGCTATCTTGTTCAGCAATTCATTCACAAAAGGATGTTAAGTTCTAAGGAAGTACCAACAACTTCATATTTCTAATTATTCATAATCCCTAAAAGTAAAATATAATATAGTACCAGAACCTGGGGTATTGCTGGTTATCTTGATAAAAGAATATTTTCCAGAATCACAATACAGGAATTAGAGAAACCACCCACCACTACAGCCTTGGCAAAATAGCTATTAAGAGGTTTTTCATAACTCTTTATTGTGTCTCTAATCTTACAAAAACATAAATGTCAAACACTAGAACACCTATTCCTCAGTTTATTAATATTCACAAATTAAAAGCAACAATATTTTCCCTCTTACACTTCTATATATGCTGAATTCACAAAAAAAATTCTGACAGCAACATTATTTTGCACTTTCTTGGCAACATTTCAGAATATCCAAGTATCCACATTCTACTCAAGTTGCTGAGCCATACACTTCAAAGCATCCTTCAGAATTAATATTGTATCTTTATTTGACAGGAACAGAGACCCAGGCCATGTAATCAACTTTTATCAAAAGCAAAAGGAGAATTCTTGGTGAAAGCCAAGAGGTGTTAGGTGGCTGGGATGGAGATCCCACTGACAGGCAGGCATGGGCATTTCCAGGAGCACGGCTTGCTCTGGAAAAATTCATTTGAGACTCCAAGCAAATTTGCTAAATATAGTACCAACTGATATCTAATTTAAGCTTATGAGGAATACCAGAGAAACATGTGCTTTGGAAAAACTGTAGTTCCTCTCACTCTTGTTTTTTCAGCACACAGGTGCTCAAGGACTTTTTAGTTCTTAGAACAAAGACCCCTTCCATCAAACACTGTCCTTCCTTTTATTCTGCACATTTGTTTTGAGGTGAAAGAAGGTTTATTTCAAACAACTTATAAGTTTAGACAGCCAACCCAAAGGAAAGTAAGTAATCTTTCTCTGCTTTATTTGAGGAAGGAAGGCAGCAGCAGATGTTCATTCTAGCACGAGTAAATGAGTTGCTGTCACTTCCACAGTTGTCTCAGCAGAAAAAAAATAAAAGTGCATGTCCCACATCACCACACAATAAAAACATGTGACCAGACAGATGAAAAAATGTGCCTTAGAGAATAGTCTGCATACCAAAGTACCCATGTCTGTGCAGGGAATGCTCCTGCCTTCTGAAGTTATTTCATAACAGGGTGAGAATGACCTGTGCAGCAATCAGCATCCTCGGTGAAAAAGAGCTGCAAAGTGCCTCACCCTAATTTACTGCCTGCTCTCCCAGCAATCACAATCCTTCACATTCTCCTCTAAACTTCTGCCATAGTGCAAACCCAAAACCTCTTATCTTCAATTTGAAAACCTGAAATTGATTCAGTTTACTCTTCCTGCCTCCTGCTGTTGCTGGTACAGCCAGAACTGGCAAAGGAGAATGTGTTCATTTTGCAGGAAGCCCTGCCAATCTGTGCTAACCATTTTATGCTGGAACACTAAAAGCACATTTATCCAAGATGTATGTGCTTCATAAGAAGCAAAAATAAATGCATATCAATGCAAAGGTTTTTATTACAGACTGTCCCCTACACATTACCATCCTGGCAGAGAGGTGTCAGAGAATGCATTACATGCTGTGAGTTTGGAGAAAAGGCTCACTAAAAGATTGTCACATACATGCTGTTTTCTCAAGTATGAAACAAGCATCAGTGCTTAATTCTGAGTTACATTAATTATGAGGTTATGCAATGATGGTTTCTCTGTATCTTTAAAAGTCAATTTTTAAAACTATTACTGTAGAGATGTTTTAAAACAAAACCATACATCACTTTTCCTTGCTTCCAAAATTTCCTTGCTTCCAAGATATAAGGAACCACTTAAAAAGCACTGAAAACCACAACAATCTTATGTTCTTGATTGAAAAACCAAAAAGAAGATAAAAAAGGTTTCTTTTGATGAAGGATGCTGTTTTCTTATCTGTCTAAAGTACAATACTGCTTCTTAAGTGAACCACTGTTAAAGTGGATAAGAGGAGAGCAGCCTGTGCATTACAACAAATCACCATGATGGAGCCTTCCCCAGCTGCTGTTAATATCTTGTGCAGTGCTCTGAACATATCAGACTTCATGCTTCACTACATTCATCCTTTCACAGCAGCTCCTTCATTCTGGTTGACCATAATCCTATAAATCTCTCCCCCAAGCATACATGCTGACCTTCAGGCTACAAAAACTAACAGTCTTGGATATCCAAGTCAGCACTTCCAGAATTAGCCTCCTACAGAAGACCAAACAAGTGAAATTGGTGTTGAACGTTCTACTATTGACAATATTCACTATGGCACATGTGCACATTTAATTATACCTACACACAACCATATGTACCTCCACATAGTTCTATATCAATCTCTCTCTACATAAAAATTCAACTTGCATTGTATTTTCTGTATCTCTGATAGCTAACTAAACAGCACAAAGTCAAGACTTCAGGCAGGCAAAATAAAGTCAGATGGGAAAACAATTCAACTCCTTAAGTCCACCTTCAAAGAGCAGAAGGGAGCGAGTTGCACATACCTACCCAAAGTATTTTTAGTCACAGCTACAATTACACCAGGCTAAGTCCACCCAAAGGACAAAACCAGGGACCATGCACATCTTCTGCATTCCACACCACTTCCCTGCCTTACAGCACTGTCAAACCCAATTTAATACTCTGAAGATTTTGCTTCCACGTCCAACAGATGTTGGAAATTTAATGAAGCTTGTACTCCAGTGCAAAAAATTATTGGGAAGCAAGCGTGGGGGTTTTGATACTCTATTTTTTTCTGTTAAATAAATTAATCCATTACTGTTTTGACAACCAAGCATTGTAAACATATGAATCTCCTTCTTCTCACATTGGTGGGGTCACTGTGAGTTCTGCCACATTGTTGAAACGTGGTTCTCCTAGAAGTACTGCTAATTGTTCTCCATCTTAAAGACCTCTACACATCACTTCCAATCCAGAAACAACCAAGAATTCTTTGAAGGAAAAGCTTGAAATTAGAAAATGAATGCACTGCTGCTTGGTGAGCTGAAATGTACTATGTTAATTCATACTATGAATTAGCTGCAGATAAAAATAATCAGCATGATTGTGTTTAAAAGTAGTTCCCTTTATAAATACTTAGATTAAAAAAAAAAACTTTTAATATTTATCCTTCTAGAAGAGGCTCTTCAAACAACTAAGCTGAAAGAAGAGAAGGAAAAAGGTCCTCATGAGGGTACATAACTTAATAAAGGATGGGGTGGATGGAAGAAGGAGAGGGAAGAAGAAGTTTTCACAGTGGAGCAAAATAACTACTGCATTCCTTAAGGTTTTGCAGAGACATGTCCTGAGGAGGAGCTGGGAGGTGACAATGTCTGCAGACTGGTCTGGAACGTGACTGCAAAGCATCACAGATGGATGTCATGATTCTGAGCAATAAAGCAGCAGATGAACTCTAATATTAGTATGGCATGTGGGGAAAGAAACAGCCCTTGCTATAACTATAGAAAGAGGAGCTCTAAATAGGCTATTTACACTCATGAAAGATTTTGGAGTCATTATAGATGGTTTCCTGAAAACTACATCCTAAACAGCTGTTGAAAAGGCAAGGCAATTATAAGAATCACCAGGAGAGTAATGGAAAACTGAGGTGCCATTGTATCCTTTAGATTGCTGTTGGGCATTTATACCTGGAATAATCTAATCTAGGTCCAATCTTGCCATTTCCAAAAGCACAAAAAGATAAAAGTGCTAGGGCATGGAACTGTTTCCATATTAGAAAAAGCAATACTGACAACAACTTCTTCAGGAACTTGCAGACTACATCATCTCATAGACAGCAAGAAGAAAATGAATCGGGAGTGGCTGAATTCTGCTCCAGCAGATCAGCTGCATGCTCTGAGCCACTCACTTCACTTTTAAAAAATGAATCCCTAAACATTCGACTTCCAAGTAGCAGGTCACTGTGGAACTCCTAATCCCATGAAGTTACAAAGACCAGAAAGTAAAAATTGATTAAGAATATTAAATTCCCATGGACTGGTCCATCTATTTTATTAAATACCACGGTCTGATTCATACACAAGCTTTGTTGAAGGATGTATTAAATCACCTGTACCTGAAAGCCAAGAAGCATCATTCTACATTATTGTTTCCCTAGGAGATGCTACAAGACACTTTCAAAAACAGGTCATGGGCTAGACAGACTTGAAGAACTGACAAACTGATATAAAGTACTAGTCTGAAAAGCTTACAGAGACAGAGATGTCACCTCTCTCACATCATACAGAAAAGTGACTGGCTGGGATAAGGAGAGGAACAAGAAAAAGCTCAGGGAATGGGAGAAGCCTCCAGCTGTGGAAGTCCCAGGTAACAGGAAATGTCACAGCTGTGTCCAAAGGAAGAACACTCAGCATTGCTAGCAAGGAAAACAGTATGACATCATGCTTTTCCCAAAGCTCTTTTACTGCCCTCAAGGAAAGCAGTATTTAAAAAGATAACAGAGTCACCATATACCATTCTCACCAGAGAAACATGAGCCAACAATCCTAGTATCTGTAATTAGGAAAATCTCTTCCCGTTCCAATTCTCTAAATTCATCATCTCAAAATCTCTCTATTTATATTTGTCAGATCTATAAAGATTTCAGGAGATTAAGAAGAAATGCTAAAAACTGTTATCTAATGGTATTTAGAAAATACTCTAAACCATTATTGGTTTAGAGTCCATTATTGGACTATGATTTAAAATTACTTATTAGGTATTTCATACCATACTTTCTCCAGAGTGTGACTGAAGTATTTAGAGAATACTCATGGAAAAGTTACATTTTCTGCAGTAGAAATGAAATTATTTTCCAATCTCCTAGGTGTAACTGTGTTTTAGCCACAAGTGGAAAACAAAACAAATATCTAGAAGTGCATTAAGCACTATATGCTTCAGAACTAAAATCTGCATTTGCTAAGCAAAAAGGTCTGCAGCAGTTGATCTGAGGGACAGGCTTTCCATTTTTATGAAGTTAAATGTTTGACAATATCCCAGTGAAATCAGTCAGACAGAATCAGTTGAATTACCTTATTCACTCAGCATGTTATTTCTCAAATGAGGCAAAGATTTCACAGCCTTTAAAACAAAAATGCTGCTTAACACACATTACCAGAAAGTTATGTCATCTCTACCACCTGCTGAATGCTGTGACCAAACATTAAAAACTCAAGCTGCCTCTTTTCTTTGGCAGACAAAAGCAGCATTTCCACAGGGAGGAAATGTGTGCAATGGAAATCATACCTATATCTCAGAAGTCCAGAAGAGTGGCACAATGGAGCATGCATTTAATCTCAATTTAGTCCAAGCACCCCCATGACAGAAAGCATGACCAATGAGAATTTATTATTCTCTGCTGGCAGCATGCAGTGCTCAGTGGCTCAGCTAAGAGAAATGAAAAGCTCATCTCTGTAAAATCTAGCATCTTCCTTTCAAAGGTGGACTCTTAATAGGCTCTCCAGAGGTACAAACTATGCATACAGGGCAAATTCACCTAAAACATTTTAAACACAATTACAGATTCATTTCATTTAAAGCAGGTCTTGGGATCTGGAGATGAAAGAGACAACAGTCATTTTTAATCTATTCTGAACATTCCCAGACAGACATCCATCAGTCTATTACTGCTGGAGTTTCATGAGCCTATAAATTCACAGTTCTGACCCAATTCATTGTCTTAAAGAAAATCTATTCCACAGAAAAATTACTATTTTCTAATACTGAAGTATTTGGATGAGTTCAAACACTTGATTTGATTAACAGTGTGGGAAATCCAAGTAAGCAAGGCTGGGACAGAGGAAATGGGAGTAGTGAGACACAAGGACTGATGGTTACCACTGCTGCCCCTTGAAACTGGGAATGAGGCAAAACCCCAAACTTATCCAGCTATGAGCAGATTAGCTGTAGCTCTCCAATTGCTGATAGTTTATCAAAGCAATCCTCAGGTTCATAAATCCATTTTTTGTTATGACCTGCACGTCCTTCTTTTTCAAGACAGATATATTGGCAATTTAGAGAAATCTTCCTATTGCCAACAGAAGTTGTGGAACTCAAATTTGTTATGTGTTTAAGTGAAAAGTCAACTCACAAGCATCTGGACCTTCCACAGAAACTTAAAATTGAGAAAAATCCAAGACTTTACCTTGCTACAAAGACCAGCTGGAATCTTCAAGGAGGAAATGCATGCACAAAGCTCATGCATGCACCACTGCTGACTGAGCTATCAGATCAGGTACATTACCTTTCAGCTTTATTTCTCTTCACAATTTTAAACCAATTAAACTAATTCAAATCAACGTGAAAGAAAGGTTACAGACAAGGCACAGTTTCCCTTCCTGGCCTCATGCTATCATTAATGGCACACTCTTAAATCTTCACTTCATGCTGCATTGGTTTTAGTAGATCAGAGTCTAATTGACACCAGTTAACTGACTGGAGTGAAATCTGCTGTTATGAATTAATCAGTACTTCTTACTTCTCACTCATTCAGTTGAGATACAGATTAAACTGAGTGAAAAGTGACTTTCAAGGACACATTATGTGACTTCAGTGCATCAACATATGGAAAGATAGTTCACAAAAAATGTCCCAAGACAGTTTCTGTTTAACACATGCTAAATTACTCATGCAAGTGGCATGTCTCTGTGTACAAATTATACCCAAAATAGCTTTGCAATGGGAGCAGAAAAGTGAATAACTATAAAAACTTGGTAAATGAAGTGAGTTACTGAACATCAGTTTTCTCTTGCTTCATTTTAACAAAAGCAGAGATGGACCAAATACTCCTCTCTCTACCTCGTGGGTCTAAAATTCAGGAGAGTGTGGTTAATGAACATGTATTTTAGAGACTGAGTTCATAATACTTTGCATATATCTGCTCTCTTAAAAGATTTCAGAATGGGGATCCAGTAAATTGTTTAGTGAGTGCACTGTATTCGTGTGTCAGACAACAGCTGTGCACATTTGTAAACACTCACACTGAAAAATCTGGACAATTGTTGGGGCCCAGGAGTCTCACTCAGAGAAGAACTGGATCACAAAAATAGTTGAAAAGCAGTTTATAAGTTGAAAGATATTAAATCACAGAGTGGGTCCCAACATGGTCAGGGAATAATTCTCAAAGACCAAATATTACAGAAAAACTGGATTTGCTTCCAATAAGAGAAGCTCTGCAACACAGCAACAATAATGAAAATTGACATACAGGATAAGGTAAGCTGGTCAATTAAATAAAACACCACAGAGAGAAAAGGTGAGCCCATTTTATGTAAACTCTGAAAGCAACTGCACAATGCTAATGGCACAACAACAGACTTTGCAGATCTTTTATTTGCACAACAAACTTGGACACACCAGTCAGCTTTACTCTAAATCCCTCTGCTTTGCTGTATGGGCAACATCAGATTCAAAACAAAGAAATGCAACAGTCACCATGCACTAAAAGTCTTAATCAGCATCCTAAGTCAGCTTGTTTGTGCAGCTGGAACTTGCTGGTAAATGCAGAGCTGGGAAAACAAGCTCTCATGAAGAAGCACAGAGCTAACCCAAAGAATGAACAGCCACAACAAAAGATGTTGCAAAGTAATCCAATTTATTACTCTCACAGCTCCACTGGAAACATGTAAAGGAAAAGCTTTTACTATTGGAGAGCAGACATTTAAAGTCAAATGCAAAATAAAGTAGAATGACTTCAAAAAGGAAAAGAAAACTACTGCAAGCAGTTAAAAGTACGTGAAGACTTTTGGAATAGATAACTGACTTCCATTTGTAACATGAATGAGATCATATTAAATGGTGATACAGATTTAATGTTCATTCTGATGCCAGAATAGCTCCCTTTTTTTTCCCCAAATCACTTTTTGTCAGAATCTACTATTACTTAACACTGAACTAAGAGAGGATGGCTGAAAATGTGCTCAGGTGCATTTCAATCAATAATTCAGATCCAAAAAAAGAAAATATATTTTTCAGTCTTCATGTGATCTGATATTACACCATTGTTTCACTCTGATATAGTGGCACATTTTCCTGGCTAAGCATTTGTCAAGCAGGTGCTTTGATAGCAAGTTTCTGCTGTCACTGACCTAACCTGGAATTCTTTCCCAGCTCATTGGTGAATTTTGTCAGTCTGTGAACTACTACACAGATGTTTTTATTTCTTTTTTCAGTTATAATAAAGCACATTATTTGTGATTAGAGTGCTTGCATAATTATGCAGGAGAAAAGCTTTCCATGCTTTCCATAATTCCTAAGTAATTTAGGACAACCTACCTCATGGCCAGGACTATGACAGCTACAGTCAGCTGTCCTGGCTGCTGAGATCACACTGAAGAGCTGCTTTAATGTGACAAGGTTTTCCTTTAACAGTGTTTGAAACAGAGCTGGATTTTAATTGCATCATAAATATACATATGACTGAGGATATCAACCAAGTTATTTTTCAGTTAGAAATGCTTCTGAAATAAGAGAACCTTTAAGTAGCCAAATTGATGCCTTACCTTGTGAAAGGCACTGATTTGCCAGAGCAACCTGTCCAGAGTGCAGATAGAGATTGAGACGTGTGAAGATACTGCTCAGAGATGGAATTGTGATGAAGCAGAAGGCAACACAAGCCTAAAGTAAGGTTAAAAATTTGAATAAAATTCCTATCTCAGAGTTATAACAATCTTTACTCATTTAATACACAATTAGGAATCAAAATCTGTACATCAGTTTTGGGCAAGATTTTCAATACAAAGCAAATTATGTGAAGCTCAAAATCAGCAATTTTAGATTTCTAATGAGTATTTCAATAATTATATTTTTTTAAATTGTTGCTAGTACTAGATAAGCTCAAAACTGACTCTATGACTGTAGCTGAAAGAGCTCCTCTCTCCTTGCAGCTCAAGACCAAAAGCTAACTAGAAAAGGAGGTAAATGTCCTCAGGGGGAAGCCAAAGTGGTCAGAGCAGGTGCCAGAGTGTACAGGGAGGAAGCAGAGGAGCCCAGGTGCTGCAGCTGCAGCCCTGTGGGCACAGCCCAAAGCCCTGGATAGAGCAGGAGCCCCAGGCAGAGAGAAGCTGCCCAGTGCCAGCCTCTGCCTCTGCCCAGGACAGCACACAGCTGCCAGGACCTGGAGCACACACAAACAGCTTCCCACCTGCAGATGGACACATCCTGGTTGCCTGTTCCAGGTTAGAAGAAGGGAACACAAGCAACCTGGGTATTCTGTGATGGCTGTGCACAGTTCAAGGCACATTTGACCATCTCTATATAGACTCAGAGGCACTAAAGCTGAAAGGAGCACCTTATTTGAAATTCAAATCCTGATTTCAGCATATCAGCACTGATATTATGAGACAGAAGTTTGAATATATTTTATATATTCATCTCCCATTCTCTCTGTGACCGAGTTACATAGAAATTTGGTATTATATTTCAAAAATAATTTGAAAAGCTGAGATTTCCAGAATTCACACAAACACCTCTCTGGTGAACCTTCCTTTGGAGAGGGAGTCAATCTTCCTGCTCTTTTTCAACACAAAGCTGCTATTAGATGGTTTGGGTCTTTTTTTTTTCCTTAAACAGCAACATTTGGCTGTTGGAAAGGAAAGAAAGACTGCTCTTAACAAGAGAAAATGGGACTACAAACAGTGTCAAGAAATACTAACATAGTGGTTTTGCAAACATGATAAACTCAGGTGGCAGCAGACAGTATTATGTGCAAAGAAAGCAGGCTCAGAGTTTATTAGTCAGACCTACCCTGACAAATGCAGCAGTCTTTCTGGAATGATTTCCTTTCATCACCCTTCTGGTTTCCATTGCTAGTTGATTCACAGACTACACACACAAAACAAAAGCAAACCATTAAGAAAAATGCACAGCCTCAGTGGCAAATACCAACCTGCATGTTTTACTGCATGCATTTAGAGAACAGCCAGTGTCCAAATGAACCCCGATACAGTGTGGCCCCACTGTACTATTTTCTTTTTCTTGGGAGAATTTTAGTGACTTCCTTAAAGCAAATATGACTCAATTTGTGAAAGTAGACTTGTTTTATTCAACCCTTTAGCTTATCACTTCCTTCCCAGCTATAGTGCTGTCACCTCCTTGCTGGCATAACAATCACAATTTCTAGCTAACACAGATGAAAACAACATAAACCAAAATAACAGAAGGATTTAAGGGAAGATACAATGTTTCAAAGGAATCAGAGGCAGCTAATGCACACCTGTGACTCAGTACAGAGAAGAGATTAACCTTCCCAGGCACAGCAGGACACTGCCTGGATCTGCAGCCAGACACAGTCTAATCTTTCCTAGATGGAGGATTACAGAAGAGACAACCCAAATTCTGAATGCACAAAAGTGCCATTTATTTTATTATACATGAAATCTCTTGCAAGGTAACTCATTTTCTTTGTTGCAATGATACCATGCATGCCTGTTAAGCAAGAACTTCAGAGTATTATGGGGGATAAAACCAGAGATGAGATCAAAGTTCACTTTATAAGCACCTGATTAAAATACTTCAGACTTCTTTTGCAATAGACCAATAATCTGAGCAAGGAATGGGAGAAATGCAAATATATCCCTATTTATTAAGGAAATGTAGATAAACTGTGGCTTACATGAATCAGCTGGACCAGAACAGGCTCCAGATTGCAAAACATTGACCTGGCTTCAACATAGAAACTCAGCTGTTGTTCAAAGTCACGGCCAAATGAAACCTGCAAGAGAAAAGACTTTACCACCACAGCCCTTAAATATCTGTAAAACTGCATGCAGATAAACCACAGATACTCAAAAGTCAAAATCCCCATATACTGCTAAGGAGAAAACCCAGCAGTAACAACAAACAGCAGTCAGAGCATCTCTGTTCTTTTAACTGTGTGCAATACTTGAGCTGCAGGGAAACATGAAAGCTTTACTGTTTTGGGGATTTGTTTGGTTTTTTTTGTCTACACTCCACATGACAGTCTACTTTACAGATGGAGTATTTTTCAAGAAAACAAAATTTAAATCCTGTTTGTGAAGTGTTTTCAAACCTAGCAGAAGTCTTGATTCTTTATGGGAGAAACAAAGGCTTGGTTTTGATCATGCTTAGAAAGCAAGACAAAAAAGCCCAGAATAATAGAAATAGATCTGTGAATCTGTATTCAGATTTCTCTAATTTCTAGTTGATAAAGGGCCTTCAACAGAAAACAGCATTTTTCCTAATTAGATAAACCAGTAAGAAAAGCAGGTTTTCCTCAGGTTTGGTTAATTAATACATGCTTATATAATATGGCAAAAGCCTGTAACCTTGCATTCTGGCAGGAAAGAAGTCAAAAAACAACCTTTGTGTGAGAACAACCCTCTTCCAACCCTGTACATTTAAAAACACCCAAGTGCTGTCAGCTGGAGTGTCTCAGCTGTCAATTAAAAGCAGAGCATGAGGAACAGTCTCCAGGCAGTCTACATTTATGTATTCTATTGCAATTTTTTTTTCTAATAGAAGTCAAGGTTGCATTATTTATTATTTCTCAAGTCACATGCAAAAGAATTTTTTACAAAATTAGAATAAAATTTACATTTAATCCATACAGTGAAAGATCAAAGCAACTGCACCAGAAAACAAAGGATTGCTTCTCACATTACAGACAACTGTCTTTGCTTTTCCTCTATTTGTACAATTGCTGATTCTTGAGTCCTAGTCACAAGAAAAAGTACCCAAAGGAATAAATTTTTCTACCAAAAAGACTGTCTGTAGGGATGACTGTAACAACTGCTTTTCCCTCCACATCTTAATGTGTGCTGGTTTAAATTCATAAATAGTCATTTTGCTGCTATGGGATTTTTTTTCCCCCCCAAACCAGGACTATCAAGACACATCAAATTTTCTTCAATGCAAGAAATCCTCCTAAAGGAAATTATACTGCATGTAAAGCTTAATAAAGCAAGACTATATTAGAACATTAATTAGCAAATTATTATAGCTGAAGAAAAAGCAACCATCTAGAGTAAATCCATAGAACTGCAACAAAGAACAAAGAGGACAAGTAGGCACAGAGTCTGACAGCTCTGTGTGAAAGAAATACCAGGCATTGACAGTATGTGGTTAGAGAACACAGAAAGCTTGAGAAAGTCTCCCTAAAACACCTTCACATTTCAAAACCAACAGAGATCAACAGAAGATTTATTGGAATAGGAGTGAGGGATGGGTTCAAGACTAATTTCAACACAGAATACTTGGGGTTCTCCTGGGACTACTAATTTAATGATACAAATTGTCTTATTTATAAATTAAGATAAACAAGATAGAATAACAAAAAGTTACAATTATTTTGTATTTTTGAAAGCTGGTATTGGTTCCATTTAGAGCCAAGTAGTGGAACTTCCTTTACATAAACCAGTGACCTTTCTGATGCTTCAGCTGCTGTTTAACTTTTAAATATGTGCTCTGTTTTACAGGAGATTTACAAAACTAGCAGAGAATACAATTAAATAAACAACATGTGTACTTTAAACTTTCATCTTGCACCAGTCAGCTTCAGCACTGGGTGACATTTCTTTGAACACAGACACACTTATTTCACTGAAATGCACTGCCTGTGGTTTTCAGTGCTCTCAGCCACACAGCACCTGCTCCTCACGGGCACCTCACCAAAATTCCAGCTCTAAGGTGCACCCAACACTTGCACACAATTGTCACTCACCATTTTTATGAATCCATTTATCAGAGCTGCTAACATTCTTTTCTCATCCTCAAGTGTTAGTGCACTAGAAAAAAAATTATTTGGTAAATTTTAGAATATTGTTTATCCTATTTATCTATAAAGGTTCAAATGATATATAATATTTTATATTTTTTTTCTGTATAAAACTAATTTTTATATTAATATCACCAAGTCAGCCATGAACCAAACTAAATTGCAAATTTTTTAAAAAGTAAAAATTGCTGAGTGTCTTCAGACTCTCTAAAAAACTCCGACTTTGGCATGAGGAGAAGGAAGCTACACTAATGTTTTTTTATTGTAGCAAACAAATGGCTTCAGTCTTGTGCTGCAACATAAGAACTTGAGTAAGAATTAAGTCTAAAAACTTTAAGAAATTAGTAAGTCTATTCTCAGGAGAAAGTTATCCTATTTAAGGAATAAAGCTTTTGAAATACACCTTTAAATATTATACACTGTATAACACAATAAACACACTTCTTTATTCTTTTGTTTGGGGTTTGTTTTAAGGTTTTCTGTTTTCATTAACCTTGCCTCAGAATTTAAAAAATAATTAACTTCACCTTGCTACAGTGCTGATTTTCTTTATGTTTTAGTAAGAGCTGAACTAAACTGATATGTAAAAAAGGAGTTTCTTTTCAAAACTATCACAGATACCTATTCTACACTGAGTCCAAAATCTGATTTGAAACAAATTTACATCACATAAAAATCCAGTCAGTCAAACCTGTTTCACTGACAATGGATGAACAAAAAGTTAAATTACAATTAACTAATACAATTTAATCTCTTGACTATTATATGCTTGGCTCCAGCTTTGACCTTTAGTGTATCAGTTACCAATTTCCAGCTTAGACACCAGATGGGAAGAGAACAATAGTTTTACTGTACCAATTCAGTAAGGGAGGAAAGGAAACCTCAGCATGATTAGCTCATTAGTGCATTGCCAATCAAAAGAGTCAACTGATGGGCTCTGAAAGGCTCAGGAGGCTTGTAATGAGATCTCCAGGTCAGTAATAGGTTTCCAGTTCAATTGTGCATCAGATCCCTACCAGTCAAAGGCTGTTATCCCCCAACAGCTGCTACAGGGGTCAGCCAGCCCCACACAATGGGCTGGGAGTTTCCTCAACCAGCATGCAAAAACAGATGCAGGAGTTACTTAAAAATAACTGGAATTTAGGATGATTTACCAAGAGTTGTACAACCATTTTAGCTCAGGAACTGCTGGTTTAAGGGATTTTAAATGTCCTAGTAAACTATCAAATTGTTTTGGCAAAGTGTCAGAGGAAGCACCAATATGGATTGCTATAAACTGCTTTATTTTTTTTAATAAGCTGGTTTAGGTACAATATATTGTTCTATTTAAAGGCTGAAGTGGCTTTTAGTGCAATATACAGCCAAATAAGGTACTTTAACCCAAAATAAAGCACTCTAGCTGGTATAAATTTGAATTATGTGCTAAATCTGACCTCTTTATTGGCAATAAATCTTGCATTCATGGCCTATGGAGGATGAGAAAGTTTTAAGTTCCTTTGCAGCATCTGCCATACAAAGAGGCTCTGGGCTCAGAGTGGCAAAAGAGACTCTGCCCTTGCAATTCAACCCAAACCAGAAGGAAGAAAAGGTTTGTCCTCTTGAGAGCTAGAATTTGCAGCATTGCAATGCTGGCCCTGTTTTTAATCAGACACAGATTTTGATGTGTCTTTTGCAAATTACCTACAAACCACAATGCTTTCCAAACTGCACAACAGTGAGGGTGCAACAGGGCACAGGGGACCCCAAACAACCTCAGCTCTCAAAGCCAAGGGCAAAATAGAAGAGGAGGAATTAGGGGAAAGATATAGGTGGTTCAACAGCTTCTGAGTTCTAGCTCCCCCTATTGAAGTTCCTAGAGATCTTCCAGGTATCCTTTTAAAGATTTCACACCCTTTGTAATGGCTGAAAACACTGACCCACAAAAAGGTGTAATTGAGTATGGCAATCTGTGCTTTAGTAGCTACACATTCACTTGAATCTCAGAAATAGCTTATTATTCACTAGAACTCAAACATTACATTGGTTTCACCCTCAAAGTGTTTTGAAGATTGGATTGTAAAGTGTCTCTGCTTCACTGGAAAACTACAAAACCACTGCTACTTCCTTTTTAAAATTCTTCTTCAGTATTCAAAATACAGCAGTAATTAAAGAGCAAATGGTACGTGCTGCCACTTCACTGCACAGCTCTTCCCTCAGCACTAATTGGATTCATGTCTTAATCCACCTTGAAACAAACAGCCCCAGAAACATGAAACCACATCAGGCAGCCTCACTGTGCACAAATGAGAGCTGAGGAGAAGTTCATCTTACTTCACAGAATCGTGCATTGTCTTGCAGACATGCAGCAGGGCATTGAGGATAACGGGGTCCTTCGTCGGCTCCTGCTGGTGCCTGCAAAGGGGTGCAGAAAAAGTGATCAACAATCCTGCTCTGTCAGAATGGAAAACAATGACTAGAATGACACTTATTTTACTGCATCATTTCAATCACCAGCACTGTATGACACTGCACAAGTTTAAATTCATTTGTGAGCTGTAAGAGCTGAAATGAGGGATGTGGGACTGCAGGGGCTCTCCAAAATGCAGTTTATTCCATCCAAGACATTACAGCAGTCCAGGGTGGTGGGTGACAGAGCTGTGCCCACAGCTGTCAGCTCCAGCTGCAGGCAGGCCTGGAGACCCCTTGGTTTTGGTTACAATGCATTATAGACTTTTCTTTGCTGAGCACCCTAATACAGTAGAACCAATGTATACCTTAACTAGTCTCTACAGCCCAACTACTGTAATTACCATGTTCATGTCACTGTTCTCCAATCACTAAAAGTTGGTACATTACAGTTTAAGCTAGAAGTTGTTATTCAGTTTTCTTGCAGTGGAAAATTCTGAGACCTTTTTTCTACTTGCAACATTTGCTGCCTTGTTTGCCTGTGCTATCTTCCTGCTTGGTAAAAACAGCTTCTTGTTTGAGGTGGGTTTATCCTTTGTTCTAAATCATAAAAACCCCTTCTAACTAACATATCCTTTGCCTCCTTAGCCAGTGAGACTGGCTCAGCAATTCTTTTCTTCTATATCAAAACTTGCTTCCATCTCTATTCCTTCATCAGACTCCACATTCAAAAATCTTTCTGCCAAGCATGCATATCTGTGAGATTTTCTTGTCAAGCTTTCATCCTTCCCAACAGTGAACCAATGAACATCAATGATCACATGGTTAATATGGGTAGAATTGCAATAAATGCCAGCCAAGAAATATTATCTTAATGTACACATTTGCATTGCCAAGCCACAGATTCTGACTCCTTAAGGGACACAGTAAGGTGGACATGTGATACACTGAGGCAATCTAAGAACATTAAAATAAAATAATCCTGGATTTACCAAGATATATTTTAATTTCTCAGCTACTCAGGGACAGGCAGGAAGGATCAGTGTCAGGTTTAGGTACAGAGGCACATGTGCAGAGCAGCTCCACTAAGATGATTAAGGGGCCACAGCATCTCTCATTTCTTGGCAGTAAAGCCAAGAGAGCTGGCCCCAGGTGCCCTAGGGGAGAGAAGGCTTGGGGGGCTCAGCAGTGAATATAAATACCTGAAGGGAAGGTGGAAATGAGAAAAATGTTTCAAGAAACCTGTTAATTATTTGAAAAGAAAAGGACTGCTTGACTTTCAGAACAGTTGAATGTATTTTCATTTTCTAAGTTCATTTTCAGCTGTAGCAATACTCTATTCTGTGCTGCCACACCAACTGGAATGTGAAATAAATGTCATAAACCAACTAAGGCAACACAGAAAAAAATAAGCTCAGAGAACAACTATTCTGTTAACCCACAGCAAGTCAGCATCAATATAATTACTTCAACTTTCTTTGTGAACAGTCAAACAGTCCCTCAATAGATGAACAAAGCTGACACATTTTCTTTTTTCTTTCCCATAGCCTGGAACACCTTCACAAACTAAATAGCCAAAATACTGACTCCTCTTCCCTAGCCATCTTTCACTAAGTTTCCCAGAGCCTCCAGAGTGCATTTCACTTCAACAGTCTCCACTTACTTAATAAAAGATTCCATAATGCACTTGCAAACCTCCACTCTCACACTTTCCTTCTGGAACATATCCAGAAATGGCAAGAATTTCTCCTGAAAGTACAAATACATAAACAAGTAAAATTAGGTGTGTTCAAACAACACACTAAAACAATAAATATTTTGGGTAAGTCTTATAAGCACAGCTATTTAAGTAAAACTATTTTCATCTGTTTTTAAAACAGTAATTAATCTGAAAGGATGAAAAAGTGGAACTAATGGAAAAGGACTGCTGGCTGAAAGATGTATCAATTTATTGATTGCAGAGATGCAGAAGGGAACACAAAATACAGAACTGTTTGGATCAAATGTTGCACTTTATTTTTAAAAGCAATCATATGCTTCAAACAGCTTAGGGTCATCACAAATTCAGGTATCTATGGGGAAAAAAAGCTAAGATATTATATACAATTAAAATAGTCTACACATCATCAACAATTTCACATCTATCCAGAGCAAGTTAAGAAGGTCTAAGACATACAAATTTCCTTCAAAAAAAATGGTCTAACATACTAAAATACTTCATTTCTGTATCATCTCAAGAATATAGTGAGGGTAAGTTTTTCAGAATTATCCAAGTAATTTGTGAACAAAACTTGACCCCAAATCCACAGCATCAATCTTGAGTTTCACTCTTCAAATGGTTTCTGTACTGTGACACACACTTGCTGTCTTTGTTTCTATTTTTCTACCTCATACAGAGTCTCTGACCTCCCTGAGTTCCACTTTGTTCCAATGCCAAGTGCAAGTGCTAGGAGAGGGTGTGATAAGTATGTGTCATAACACAGAAACAGCTACCAGCAATTACATTAACACACACACACACAAATAAATGGTATTTCATCTTCCATTCATTGTCACTTACGCCACAGTAACAAACAAACTTAAAGAATTTAACAGCCTAATGAAAAAAGTATAAAAAACTGGAATTGGAGTAATAAGTACTTAAGTGATAAGCAGCAGAAAGCTCAGAAAATATTTCTGCACTTAGCTACTTGACAAAAAGTCCTTGCATTCTGTGAATTTGTAAACAATCTAAATATTCCAGTCAAGGTAAATTCTCTTGCAGAAAAACTGCCAAACAGTTCTTCTTAAAAATTTATTAAACAGAATATCACTTACCACTGAAAAAAGCAGAGCAAAGTCATAGATATAGGTAATAACTTTCTGAATAATTGACTGCAGCTAAAGGGGAGAAAAAGGAAAGTTTTAAAATAGGGGAGAATTACTGTAATATGAGTTAAATTAATACTGTCCACACCAGAGACTGTTCTTCTTTAGTTATTCATAGAAGACTCTTTTGAAAGATGCTTCAAGTATTCATCAGCATCATTTCTTTCCCCAAAGTGGGACAAACTGTAGCTCTGCTGTTCCTCCCCACTTTTCCTATATACACCTCAGAACCCATATTGAACAGAGGCTGACCAGCCTGCCCAGGCTTTATTTGCCCTTCACTTCTATAGTTAGGCACATTTTTTTAGAGTCTCCATGTCCTCCAGCTCTCTGCACTAAAAATCTCAGCCAAATAAACAAAGAAAAAAATCTCAAACCAGTTTGTTAAACCTTCTTTTGTAGGCACTTTTTCTATCCTCCAAGTAACCACAAAAACCTTCTCAACTAATCCATATCTCATTTGGCTTTCAGTCTCAAGAACTGGAAACAGTAATTCACTGAAGCCTTAACAATGCCAAGTTGAGATAGATTATTTTATGGTTTATTTCTGTTTGAAGAGCCTATCATGATTGCTAATTTCCTCCAGCAAACACCACTGTGGATGTAGGAGTTAACTCTTGCTACTTCTAAATAGATAAATCATTCAAGTTTAGCATTTCTCAGAATTAAAAGATTGATATGCATAGAAAAAAAGGAGGAATAAATCACAGCATTACAGTGTTCCAAGAGGCTTCCCAAACTATTAGCCTGTGTTTAAAAATAATTATTTTGTTAAAAGAGTTATCAGTAATGTTTAAGAATTGATTCCACCTAAGAAAATGCATATCAGATTTTTACAGTTTTGGCAAAATAAACTCTTTACCTGTGGGTAAGCATCTTCAAATGCTCTATCAGGAGTCATGTGTTTGATAACATCAGCCAGAACTGTATTGACCTCTCGCTTCTGTGCAGCAAAAAACAAGGTTACATATTGAAACTGGCACATAAATCAAGTCACTAAACACCAGCTGAGCAGGTTAATTTATTTCCATTTGCCAAAGCATCAGCTTTTTACAGAGCTCTAGTTAAGCCAGGAACTTTAACCATAGCTCCAGTAAATCCTTACTTAAACTGATCCATCTGCCATTAAAACAAAAGGATAAGAAATGTTCAGTGCTGTGGGGTAGTAAAGCTTCAAAGCTGCATCTTTTGTCCCCATTCATCTTTCATGAAAGGAAATATATTTTTTCATTCCTACACATTTATACTGAATAGTCAAAGCCTTTCCATCTTTAATACCAGACTGCTAACACAGCCACTTAGTCTGTATCAGAGAAATTCAAAGGAAACAAAGTAATTTTCACCTACCGTAAAATGTCTGCAGGTATACTCCACCCACACTTCAGCACAGTTGATATAATCCTAGAAACACATGTGTCTCATGACTACCAGTATTTGTAGGAGACTGTGAGAAATACACTTGCAAAAATTACACTTAAAAGAATTAACTTCTGAGGTATGATTCAGGCAGACCTAAAGATCTAGAACCCAAAAGCTGCAATTGTGTAATAATGTTATGTAAAATTAAGTTATGCTTCAGCAGAGCTAAGAAAAGCAGGGATGATCCAAAGATATTACAGCCATCACTTATTTTTTTGTAACTGTGTGTATTTAGAAAAGGTAAACAATGCCATGCCTGAACAACTGGCTGCAACTTTGCTCTCAACACAGCCAGTAGTGAAACAGAAAGGACAGTAACTCACCTGTGGGTTCTTCAGCTTTGTTATAACCTTCCAGGCTTCATTTAGTATTTGAAGGCGATCATTTTCAGGAGGATCAGCCAATGCCAAGTTTAACCCCAGGGAGCGAAAGAGGAGATGCTGAAAGTTAATGAGTAATTTTTAATTAAAAGCAGACAACGCACATCCATCCAAACTGGTCTGGCAGGTACAGTGTGCAGAAAGATTCTCAGATCAAACCACTTGAATAATTTTATTCAAGTGACACACAAGTTATGGAGACAACTAAGAGCATAAAAACCTCTGTCAAGGGAAAGGAATTGGTAGAAATTAGACAGAAAATGTTACCTTTGGGAATCCAGACTCATCACACTCTTTAATCATGCCAATGAAGTCCATTGATCTCGCAGCAATAAACTCTGCTCTGAACGCCGACATCACTGAATTCAACAGCAAAGCACTGCCATGAACAACACAGATCAATACAGCTCAGCAGCGGCTCCAAGTCAGTAGTGCCTGCATGCACATCAATCTGAACTGCCTAGACTAACTACTGTCCAGCATCTATCATAAATTTTAAAAAAAGAAAGAGAATAAGAAAAAAAAAGAACCTCACACAAATTGAGCTTGCTTTGATGAGGATTAATGATGCATAAGCAAAACAAGAAAACATTAAGCCATCAGGTAAGGAAAGGCAACCCAGCCTGTAAAATACTTCTTCCATACAGGTGTTTTTGAAGCTATCATTTTAGCAGGAATTTACTAAAAATATCAAGGAAACCAGGAGTAGATGACATTTAGAAACTTACTCTCTGTTTAACTACAGTTCAGAAGTATACTCAGGGAGGGCAAATCCCTATTGACATTTTAATTAATTAATTAATTATATATGCATTATAAAAGCCACATTTCGAGCAGCTGCACAGATAGGATTAAAATAAATCCAAAGTCATGGCCATGTGATAACTGGCAATAACACATTTAGACATTTCTGATTAACCATTCAGACAGGTATTTGAGTTACTATCAAGCCAAAGCCACAAAAGAAGAATGAACTCACTGCATCACTGTAACATCCTCAGCTATGAGTTAGCTCAAGAAGCTGCCTCATAAAACACTGTGCCCTTCACTAGTGTGAAACAGACAGTTTGAATGCAGGGCAATTTACCTTGAGGGAAATTCTGTGAAGTGCCTAAAATAACCCAGCAGCTTCTGTGTTTCTGCCTGAGCCTTAGTGGTCCCATCCCAATTTGACTGGAATGTGCATTTTGTCATTAGACAAGCACTAATTCCAGGTCATTAGTTCTGTGCTTGGCAATACAGAGAGAAGGATGTTCCTTTTCACTCAGATGGCTGCAAAGCAGCTCATGGAACATACTGAGATTATTTCAAGATTTATATTCTGATGCCTCTTGCTTTGTAGCATCTTGACTGTCATGAGAAGACACAAATACACAGAACTCCCCTTTGAAAGAAGACTACTGTGTTAAACTGGATTACTCAACTTCCCAGT
This sequence comes from Molothrus aeneus, assembly GCF_037042795.1. Classification (NCBI taxonomy): domain Eukaryota; kingdom Metazoa; phylum Chordata; class Aves; order Passeriformes; family Icteridae; genus Molothrus; species Molothrus aeneus. The sequence continues at coordinate 8,660,519 of NC_089661.1, read as the reverse complement.
AAAAAAGACATGTCCCAAAAACATTTCTTTCCAAAAAAAACCCTCATTATAATCAACATTTTGTCCTTCCTTCAAAGAGCAAACAGGAACAAAGAGGAGGAGCCCGTCTTTACAGTGAAAAATGCTGAAAGTTGATTTGCAAAGTTCCACAGAACAAATCAATACCTATCCAAAACAATTTGTCCATCAGAGAATGTGAATTATTTTTGTCTAGTCTATCCCCTCTGATACAATACCACTTCCACAGCCCATTTTTTAAATGCTGCTTTCCCTGCACTCCCATGCTCAGTCACAGAATGCTGGCATTCCTCAGCTAAGTGATTAACATCATTTAGTTCCTCAGCTGCTGCAGAACTGGACTGTGCAAAGCACATAAGGAAAAAAAATAGGAGAAAACTCACAGAACTCAGCCAAGCTAGCCAATGAAATGCACAGAGAGGAGCCCATCAGCAGGCCAGACTGCATTCACAAAACCCAGTCAGTACATCCAACTTTCAGACCAGACCATCTTCCTGAACACAACTACCCTGCACAAAGACTTCTAGCAGATAATTGAGATACCAATTTTTAATGTTGAAAAAAGCAAATCTCTAAGTATTGCCACCTTCCAAAGGTTGCCTGCAGCTTTACAACTTCCCTTGCTGAATGCATGAATGGCCTGACTGTAGACAATGGAAGACAGGAGAAAGAAGGGGAGGAAAACCCAGAAAAGTGCAACAAAACCAGGCATGAGAGACATGGCTAAGGGAGAACACATTAATGTCCCAGACTTTGGCTGAGGAGCCAGAATACAGCAACCAAGTTAAACTAATTAACTTTAGCTTGACAAGTAATCTACCATATTTCAGAACTGATCTCTGGAAAACAGATGTTCATAATCATGATTTAATAAGCTACTGGAAGAATGAAAGCTGCACTATGCATCCAAACTGTTTCCAAAAGAGGAAGAGAACATTTTTGCAGGGACTCAGGGGTACTCATTACAGACTCCTGCCTTCTACACTCTGCCACACTTACTTGTTCCCCAACTTTTTGCATCTCTCCATCATCTCAGTAAGCAGAACCTGGAACAATTATTTATTAAAATTAGTGAATAGAGACTTTGCAAATATATTCAGCTTTATTTACTGTACTGAAATCTACTAAAAGCTGTTTTAATTATCTTTCCAATAGTCCTGTTTTACCCTGTATTTACAGCACAAAAAACAATGGTGTAGCTAAACATAAAACACATCTTCTGGAACACATATAGTGGCATTTCAATCAAAACCACCATTTTATGGAAGTCAAATCTGCAATCCTTCACCCATGCCATTACTCCAGGTAATCACTATTTGCCAGCCAGGTCAGTTACCTCTGGCAGGAGAGGTGAAAACTCTGCCAGACTGACAGAGATTGAAACAGCCTGTTCACTGTGTTAAGCTACAGTTTAGTCAAATCATTGGTATAGCTGTATGACAGAAGAAAAGGATAATTCAGCAAATAAAGATTAAACTAGCTAAAGAACAGCAGGAAACAAACAAGCAGGAATACTGCCTCTGAACTTGAAGTGGTCACACCTGAGCTTTGTGGAAGCCAACATTGTTCCTGTACAGCAGAGAGCACCAGACAGGCCTATGCAGGCTCTTTTTACTTGCCTTCACACCCATGTAAAAACTGACTGAGGGGTTGTTTTTTAGTAGGCAAAATTAACTCTTCACCACAACTTTAGTATTGAGCATTAGCACATTCACTTACATCTGGAGCATGGTATGCAATACACTGTAAAATCCAGTCTATAGCAGGAGAATACAGGGTCAGATACAAAGGGATCTCCACACATTGCACCACCAGCTGGTTCTGAACTGTATCCCCATGGATCTGTTGAAATAAGAGACAAAAATGTGTTGCTGTGAAAAGGTATTTAATGGGAGATATGATAAACTGGTTAAAGTTTGTATATGAATGCAAATGAAACAGATGATAGCACAAAGGTACAGATATTCTGAAACATTCACTGCAAGCTGGGAGAAAAAAATATCAAGCTCCTAACATATATTATTCAAGTCTGGAAAGATGCTGAATAGAGCAGCTTCAACTTACCAGAATGTATGTAAAATTTCCCATACTACATCTGGATACAGGAACACCCCTTAATCTAAACTTGAGAACTTCTGAGATTTTTCTGAAGTATGTGGCAGTTTGATTAAGGAGTATATTTATCTGATTTTGCAAATAAAACACTTATTTGCTTACTTGTTTAAATGTTAGGAGAAAGTCAAAAAAGTTTTTATTCAGGCTTTCTTTGAGTTGTGGTGCCACTTCCATCCCAACCTGTATTAAAAGAAAAAGATTTTATTGGCATCTATCAATTCTCCTTCAGAGTGAGACAAAAATGCATTTGCTGAAGGAATACACCCAAATCAACAAACAGCATTGAATCACATGCTTATGACTGATTATTTCCTAGCTTACTATTATCATCATGTCCACTAACAATCACCCCAAGGCTGTTCTTAAACACCATCCTAACATCAGCTCCAAGTGTCTGTAAGCACTGAGGAAATCAGTGTCTACTTCAATGCACTGCAGCAGCCTGCAGCAGCACAGAAAATTATTCTTACTTATTACAAACACTTAAAGAGAGATTCCCATCTGTAAAACAGGAGAGAAATAAATTTTTGTTTGTTTGTTGAAAGGAAGAGACAGGCTGCTGACTGCTTGAGATAAAAGTGGCAGTTCCTTGAAGCAGTGGCAGCACTGGCTGCAGGAACTCCTTGGTAGAGATCAGAGGAGGAAAATGAGAGCCTACCCTGCACAGGTATGCTCTGGCATAGACTGCAACCAGTGGGTCTCCAATTCCTCTAATCATAGCTGTTAACCGTGGCAGACACTCCGAAATGCCCCTGTTTTCATCAGAAATGAAAATGAGCTTCAACAGGCAATAACAGACTTACATCACTTACAGGTAACTTCAGTAGCTGCCTTGTAGACTAAAAACTGAGCATGAGTTATAGAAATGTCTATCAAAGAAAAAGGATACTAGCAGAAAAACTTATTTCATAAGTAAAATTTCTGTGTACAGTAATACATGTGCTATAGTCAAATTGCAGTATTTGCTATTCACAACAAGACAAATAAAAACTAAAGAACTCCTCCTCCTCCAGCTGCAAGAATAGCAGAGCTATGGAAAAAACTCAGTGTAACTCAGAGTAAGGAAAGCAGATGCTTAAAGCAGAACTGGCAGAACTCCTTCCATGTCTCATTTTCCCACAGGTCCTTTTTGACAGAGCTGTACTAGTGCCTGGATATGAGGCCCACTAATTCCAGTAAAGAATTGCTTTTTAGGGATAATAAAGTTGTCACTATAGCAGCAATTTGGCTTCCAACACTCATTTCAAAATATAACTGAAGGACAACTACAAGGGAAGGAAGGAACATTTTCTGCTCAGCAGCTGGCACTGTTTGGCAAAACATTAAACTTATACCTAAGTTTTCAACAGACAGTGGTTCATTGCTCCTAAATTATTTCTCCTACTCTGTCTCTCCCAGTATGATATCAAGATTTTCCTTTCAGTTTTCTATCCTTTTTCCCCACACTCCTCATGTCAACAATTTTCCTTCCTCTCCACCCCCAGAAGCCACAGCTTTTCAATTTGCACTGGGATTTGGACACCTAATGTCACATTTGTACATAGGTTTGAAAACTGAGAGCACTGTTGTATTTCAAAGTATAGCACAGTTCACCTTTAATTTTTTTATGGTATTCTCATTAAAAATTCCAAAACCTCTCTGTAGTGCTTCTCCTCAGTTCTACTAAGACCTTACCCACCAATAATCACACCCCTCTCATGCTTAATTCATTTAATTAGTTCCTAAATCTACCCATTCCCTTCCTTCCCATACTTAACACTATTCTTACGTTTTGGAGAGGAACTTATTGCACTTCAGTATTGCTGCTTCCACATAACTACAGGGAAATCAAGTTAAGGAATAAAACTAAGATTCACACCACTGAAAAACCATAAGCAAACATACACCAAATGGATATTGACCAAACTATTTTAAGGGCTTCTGTAATTCATGTCACTACACTTGGCTGATTTTTACAATTTATCTACAAGGTTTTGTTTCAAAATTTTTCACACATCATCTCTGTCACTGCCAAACTACTCAGAGCCAATGATTAAGCATTCAGTTTACTATGAAACATGACTCAAAAGAACATTCAAAACATACAGCCTGAAACAAACAAAACAAAGCCAATATAAACATGAGATCCTGTGGGTTTTATTGAAACAAACACATTCACTTTTGGAAAAATCTACAAAAAACCTGCAGACACACTGTGAGGGTCTCATTTGACAAGGATACAATCTGGGAATGAGTTCTCTGATTGAAGCAATCTTGAAAAACCAGTTTAAGCAAGTTTCTTTAGCTGTATCGTTAACACTCTCTGGAGAAAAGTTATCTGGGAAAAAAACCAACCCAGAAATAGTTACATTCTTCCTGGAAACAAGTTATTTTTCATGTTAGGTTTAAAACTGTATTCCCTTTCCATTCATCAGAAAATTAAGTGCACAATAATAAAACTAGGCAATACATTTGCTTCTCAGCTCTTAAGCAGCAGTCAGAGCTGAGAACATAACAAGAAAAAGATACAATCTTGTAGTAAATAACATTTCAGAACCTGAATTCAGGCTCTTGGAGCTCATCTCAAAGCTGCTACTGACAAATCCAACCTCTGCCCCTGCTCTTCCAAAATCAGAAATTGTAAAAAAAAAGAAAACACAGAGAATCTGTAACAAACATGTATACAAATTTACAATGACTAGAGAACATGCAAGACAGATTTAAGCACTCAAATAGTTTATTTTAAAATGCTAATATAAATTTTAAATAATACTATTGCAAGAAGCAGGAAATACTGAATATGGACAGAAACCTTGTCTTTATTTCTCTATTTAACCTTCCTCAAGGTTGGACTTTTTTTTTTCTGGAGCCCAGTGGAAACAAACACAAAGTTACCTGGCAGAGAGACAAACAAAGTTACCTGGCAGAGAGACAAACAAAGTTACCTGGCAGAGAGACTCGGTTATCCACGCACATCGACAGAATTCTTTCATAAACCAGTTTGCCTGGTAAAAAAAAAAAAATGAAAAAAAAATCAAAACAAATTAACAAAATGTAAAATGCAAAATGCTGGTACAAAGGTTCCCTTCACAACATACAATGAAATTAGATGGAAAAAACTCCCTAGAGCAAAGACATTTTGCTGCCCTCTAGTGAGGCTGAAATGTTCAGTGTGATTTAGCACCTCTCACACTATAATAACATTTTCTGGCTCCCTGAAGTGCAGAGGTAACACACAGGTCAGATTTCTCCCAGGCCAGGAAAGGACAGCTGCTGTCCTGACTTTGCTGACTTTGGATATTGTGTTATCTCTAGCAGCCTCCAGCAGTAGGAAGGAGCACAAAGAGGAAGAAGGAGCTGAAAAAACAATTGGATCTCTGTCGTAGCATATCCTGCTGGCACCAAAATACCCTTCAACTTTCAATACTATTGTGAATGTTTTCCAAAACATGGCAGAAAAATAAGAGAGTTACATGAAGTGAATGACAATTTCACTTACAAGTTTAAAAATATATTAAAAAAATCAATAACAATATTCTCATAGTCCCTATACAGCCAAAGAAAACTTTATGACTTCTGTTCATCAAAATACAAAAATAATGAAATATTGAGTCAAAAGGATGCTAAAATCCAAAATATTTTTATAATGACAGCATGTTTTTAATTTCAAAATGCAGAGATCATGTTTTTTCCTAACATTTTGTTCTAGATAGTCACTAATACATAAAGCACAGAACAAAATGAAGCACAAAATGAAATATTTTTTTCTTAAGGACTTTGCTCTTAGGAGATCTTTTACAATTATATATCGTGTTTACCACCAGTGTCCAAATGTTTAACATTCCATGTTAAAACTAGAAGTCATTTCAGGCCTTTTTGGATAACTTTGATGCTTTCTAACATTACAAAAAAATAATCTTATTAACATTTGTGTAGTAAGACTGGCACAGTAGATACTTACCAAAAGTATCAAGGATATCTGTAATTAGAACAAATTTGCTTGGATAAAACTGGATTACTGTTGTGTCTGAAAGAAGCTTAGAACACTAGAAGGAGAAGAAAACAAAGAAACATTTTTAGAGGCCACCACAAGTTTGTGGTTTTACTCCAGAAAAGCTGGATAAATATCCACAGGTGGAAAGGGCCAATATGAATTATGAAGCCATTTAATTTTTTTCCAAGATCAAACTGGAGTCAAAAACTTTGGCAGAAGGTTACTCACAAAAAAAACAGCTTCTACCAAAGGAAAACAGGTGAATGCTGACTGGGGAGAGAAATCCAATTCTTCCTTGCTTAAGCCAAATGTGGCCTCTGGCCCTGAGTCTTCTCTGGTCTCTAAGACTGACAGTATTTTCTATGAGCTCCATCCTTTCTCTGTCCTGCACCAGGAGACAGTTCTTCAATCTCAGTGGAATAAACAAAGTTTAAACTTTTGTTACATTTCAAAAATCCAGGAAGCAATCCAATCCCTCACAAGACTGCTCTGTTTAAAGAAGGAAATAATAACATTTGAAGATGCTTAAACAAGGGGCACACTTAGTCTTTTTGCTTTATTCATCAGACAGGTGAGAGCATTTACATCCTACAACCTTCTGTGTGGTCAGTCACCTTCACAGAAAGGTACCTCAGTGGCTCTTTAGGACCTACACACAGCACCAACACCTGATTCCCCACTTTTCTTAGAGCTCACACACATAATCAACTTAGTGCAGCTTTCTCTAAGTAGCTTAGCATACTCCATCTTGACAAGTAAAGTATCTTGCAAAAAGCCACTTGAAGAATCACAGAATCATAGAATTGCTTAGGTTAGAAAAGACCTTCAAGACTGTTGAGTCCAACCTTTAAACCATCACTGCCAAGATCACCAATAAAAAGCATCCCCAAGTGCCACATCTACACATCCTTTACATATCTCCAAGGATGGTGATGCCACCACTGCCCTGGGCAGACTGGTCTGGTGATTGAGAACCCTTCTGGTGAAGAAATTTTCCTAACCAGAAGCCAAATTCACTCCTCCTACTGCATACTAACCAGTGTGTAATAATAATGACAGACTATGGATAAAACTACAGCCTGATGCCAAGAGAACTGCTCAGCTCTCAGAGGATACAGCACTCTGCAGGAAGAAGCACAACAAGTAGAGTTCACTGAGGGTTCTACCCTATCCTGCTTTGTAACTACAGAATTATTATCCTTCATGAAAATTTTCAATTCATTAATTACACAAGTACCTATTTCATTCTTAGGCAGTCTTTCAATCAGTGATGAGCATCTGCAGCATTAAGTGCAAAGTGAATAACACTTCAGCAGAGATAAACACATTCAGCTTTGGTACCACTCTCCTAAAAGGAAGCACTGGATCCCATGTTAGAAACTGTATTATTTCAAAATTGTTTGTGAACCAGTTGCAAAAGAACACATGAAAGTATCAATGCATAGATTATCACTGCATTATCACACACATTATATATATAGATATATTTCACTATTTCACACAAAGCACTGTAAGTACAGTACATCCCTGCTGCTTTTCTTCTCATCCAAAGACCACAGACACACTTCATAATCCTATATATAGATTTTTTTTAAAATAACAATAATAGTGCTGATTTCATAGTATTACAATAGTACATTAGTCACCCTAGGTCACATATAATTGTTTGATCTCACTTCATTAATGTTTCATTTCCTTTTTTGTCTTTACCACAATTTAAGCTGAAATTACTTCAAGCAGTTTTCACAAGAGTATCCAGAATGGCCAAAAAACTCCTGACTTTATATAACCCCACTGGATGACTATGAGCATTACATCAGTTTTACAGCTTTTAAGGATGTCATTATCTCATCTGTCCTCTGCTGCACTGTGCCTCTGGCCTTTTTTAAAGGCCAAGCCAAACAAAAGAGCATTCAACTGTCCTATTTCCCCATGCCCTCCTCAAAGCACATCACCCCAAATGACCCAAAGGAAGACCATGGACAATTTCTCAAACAAACAAACAAAAACAAACCTCATACACACAATTTAAAAAATCTGGAGCTGTTTTTGGTAGCTTGCTAAGGTCCTAAATCCCTTTATTTAATTGCCCTACTAAGCTTGGATGGGTAAAATGCTGATGTTCAAAAAGCCATTCTGGTATTATTTGTAGGGGGCAAGGGGTTTGAAGGGGAAGAGGGCAGGAAAGGAAATGACATGTCCTATAAAGAGCTGATCATCACTACATGGTACTTGTTCTAACTACCCTTAAGCAGGTAACATTTCCACATCTGTCATTTGGTGACTCATTGAGAATTCCCACCCACATAACCTAGTCAAAACCAATCTGTAACAACAAAGCTGAAAATCCAACTACTGTCAGAAGTTATAAAACTCTGGAAGAAATATACTTCAGAGAAGAAGAAAGGAAAATAATAGAAATAATAGAAAAATAGAAAGCCTTCTTTTCCCAAGAAGGAAACTGGACAAGTTATATCACCAAACTCACTGGTTCTGCATAGAACAAAAACATCAAACTGACCTGGATGACTATTTTCAGAGCTTTTACTTTCTGATCAGAGGACCATGCATCCTTTAAAGACTGGTTCAGTTCTTCAATTCTGTTCATGTAATCCTGCTGAGTCAAATTCAACAGCTCTTTCTGTGATCCCTGGCAAGAAAACACAAACCCTCTTAATAAGAGCAGGAGGGAAGGAAGGAGAGTGCTGTTATTATAGACTCAAATCACCATGTTGTGGAAGAGAATCCTACAAAATTTATTACAGTTTCCCTTCAGGTCTTAGGAAAGTAGGTTATGAAACATCTCACTTTTGCACAGTAAAACACTGCAGCTTGAGAAATAACTTCAGTACTCAGTATTTCTATCAAGCTCATAATTGTAACTTAAACTAAACTCAGGTAGACATTTGCAGCTTCTGCAACAGGGGACACCAGAATTATCAGATGTTAAGACTATAGGGGGCTCCACAAAGTTTTACAGCAGTAAGAAGGTAAATCAACAGCAACAGATGAGGTAAATTTTCAAATCACAATTTCTAGTGATACAAAAATATGACTCTGCCCAAATCCTGTAACAGTAAGGATTAAAATCAGCAGAAAATTCCCACAGAAAGCACATAATCATCTAAATACTGCACTTGCAGAATCAGGACCTTTTTAAAAGGTTTCACAAAAGATTTTTATTTCACAAATTCCTTTCACTGTTATAATGATGCTGTAATTTCATCAGAAAACTTTCTCACCTCTTCCAGATCATCCAGTTCTTCTAACCTTGTCCTTACTTTTTCAGAAACTGCTGACCCAGTAGTGGTGGCTTTTCCTGCAAAGAATTACAGATTTAAGTTTCTTTAAAATTTAAACACTGGGACTTCTGAAGAGAAACAAACCTGAAGGAGCCTGACATGGACCAGTCAGCTTCTGTGAGAGAAGACAGGTGACAGATTCCTTTAGTGACTATTCCTGAAGACACACATCTAAACACACCTACAGTGCATTCACTTTGATCAAGGGCAATGAATAAGCAGAATTGAATATGAGTGGATTTTTCTGCAAGTTTTACCAATAAGAAAAGAATCACCAGATAGAACCATAGGATAGTTAAGGACAGAAAAGCTCTATGGAGGTCTGTGTCCAACTCTTCTCCTCAAAGCAGGTCCAATTCTGAAGTTGTAACAGTTGCACAGAGTTGCATCCAGTCAATTTAACAATGTCTAAGGATAAAGATATCACACTCTGCCTGAGCATCCAACTTCAGTGTCTGACCATTCTCATTGCAAAAAAGTGTTTTCTATTTTTGCAGATGCTGAAATGCTGCATGTTTATTCATGTAGAAAAATTCTGATTTACTATGCTATGATTACCTAGCCCAGATTCTCTTTGCTAGAAAACATGATAAAATATTTAACATTTGGTTCTTTTTTAAACACCCAGCATACAGCTGAAATCACTTCACTTTCATGTAAAGAGAATAACTGAAAAAGTTCCCAAAGGACTTGTTTGCTTTCCTTCCAGCTAGCAGAAGAGTTGATAAACATGATCCTCAAAACATCATTGCTCAGTTTAAATGGAAGAAAGTTTTAAGCTACAGTGGAAGGCAGCGCAGTGAAATAATCACAAATTCATCAGCCCATAGGAATAAAGGTGGTCAGGTGGCTTACTTCCAATAACTATTTTAAACATCCAGACATCCACAAAAAAGCAAGGACCATGATGTCAGAATGGAGGAGGCAGGAAAATACATTTCAACTATTCTTGACCACAAATCTGTCACTGTACCCTGCCTTCAAGCAACCTCTGTTGCTGGCAAAGAAAGTTCTCACCTTTTTCAGATCCCATGTACAGATTCTGTGAGGAAGCAGAAAAAGCAGATTGTTAGAAAACATGTCATGCACAGGGTAATTACACTGCTAATCAACCCTCTAATCATTTAGAAGTAGATGCAAGACTAGAAGTTATTTGCATGGTTACAAAAAACCAAAGTGATGTCTTCTAAATATCAGAAGACTTGGACTAAGCTCTAAAACAATCTTCAAAAGTGAGAGCTTATGATTCAGTTTTCTACAATATTAAAACTGAAATGTAGAGGACCAGTATTTACCCATGAGGGAATTATAAAATAGCAATATCCAAAATCCACTAAAAGTCTAGTACAAATAAAAACAACTGTGGCAGCCACCACTTACAATAGAAAGCTTCTCTGTTGTTGTGTATCTAGCAAGGATTTCACCACGTTTGCTTGACCATGGCTCAAAGTCACTTCCCACAGCTGAGCTCTCATCTTTGTCCCGTTTCCTTCGTGCACCATCCTGTTACAGGAGTACAAGTGCAAAAGTTAATACAGACCTGGAAAAAGAAGAGAAGGCTGATAAAGGTCAGCTTAATATTTCAAGTGCTAGCTGATCCTTTCAAAAGTTACAATATTTTTTAAAATACAAATTTTTATTTAAATATGTCAACATAAACCAGATAAAAGTAGGTAAATAAAGAATCTTCTATTAATATGATATATTTCCTATATCAAGCTCTTCACTGGTGAGACAATACATTTTATCCAGGGTTGGCTTTATGGTTTTGGTTTGGTTTTGGTTTTCCTTTACTTAGTTGAGCTACAGCCCTCAGAGTTACCGTGGGAGGAGCAGCAGTCACAGGATCTGCAGCTGCTGCAAACAGTGACAAGGGATCAGTGCCATCCAACACGCTGCTCAGCGGGTCCATCACTGAACTGGAGGAAGAGGAGGAGGTAGAAGAAGTGCTTCCCTTCCTGTTCATCTTCTTTGTCTTGGATTCAGTAACCTAAAGAAAAATTCAGAACCATTAAACAAAAAGGCTTTCTCTTCCCTCACTTTTCTTTAATTCTTTTTCTTCCCCCCTTTTCCCTGAATGTGGAGGCACTGTCTCTTCAGAAGAATTTCCACTGCTTTTTTTTTCCTTCCAATTCTAGGTCTACAAAATTGTAAGAACCACTCCAAATATCTTTCTAGTACCCCTTCTCTATTTTATTAGGTTTGTCCCTGTCCTCCCAACTCTTTCTTGCTATTTAATTTCATCTTCACTTTTCTCTTATGACACTCAAGCCTGGAACATCAAATCCATACCTCAGGCCAACATCTTCTCTCTCTACTGACCTTCCTGAGCAGAAGCTGCTGCCCATTTATCATTCATTAGTGGATAACTCATCTCTTTGAAGCTGGTTTTTTTCTGTACATCTCTAAAAGCCTCTTACACATCAAAGAAATTATAAATGTTTTAAAATACACAGCTGACTGGAAGCTAACCCAAAACCAAACCTTACATCAAGCAATTATGTAAGGCCATTTGTAATGCAACAATTTGATTTTAAATTTATCCATTATTCAGCATTTAATGCAACCAAGAAAACCTACAAGCTGGAGGTGCTGTATTTGTCAGGAGACTGTTTCTGACACATAACAGCACTGAAAACTTCTGTGAAGGGCAAATAGAATAAACCTGGATGCGTCTAAAACAGGCCACTAACACAGAAAGCAACTTCACAAGTTAGTACCACCACTAACCTCAAAGCCTTCTAGTTTTAAAGGAACAGATGTAAAAAGGGAACACAATCAGTCTGAATTCAGATTCATTTTCCAAAAGCACAAACAAACTCACTGTAATGGGTTTCAGTGGATGGTAATCACCAAAATCCAAAGGTACAGATTCCAGCTTGCACACTTCAGATTCTGACACATAGTTCCTTGATCTTGCATGCCTTAAAAAATAAAGAGTGAAGGGAAAGTATACATGGATATAAATAACCACATACTAATAGAGAAGCATATCCTACATCTATGGTTGTCTACAAAAAAAAAACATACTGAAAAATAAGCAAACAAAGATCCAAATTTCTCTCTACTGAGATAACATAAAATGGAGATATTTTACTTTCAGCCATTTAGTTGTACTCTTTTTAGTCTTTGAAACACACAGAGCTGCTGATTGTTCTTTTCTGTTTCATTCAAGATTCTGAGAATGTTTATAGCACATCCTCAGCTGAATGAGGAAAATCAGGGGAGACCCCAAAAATTCTTTAATCAGACTCCTAACAAAAGCAAACAGCACTTCCCCCACACAACACACATCTTTGCCACTAGAATTAATCCAAACTTCCAAATAATTCCATTCCTACTCAAAGCCATAACTCATTTGGAAGATTTTCAGCAGCGCTAAGCGGCCAGGTGTTTTATCTACAATAATATGTCTAAGTTTCCTTAATAATGAATTACAAATTAGATAATTTACAGTTGTGCCACTCCAAGGAAAAACTTTTGATATCTAATGAGATAGAGCAGAGCAAGAGAAAGAGTCCAGTGAGATCCACATGCTTATTTGTTCTCTTGATCTCCAGTTTCTTTTCTTTTTGCTCTTGTCTGATTGTTCAATGACTCTTCTTGCTCATTTCCATCATGGGTTAATCAGCACTTGGGTGGAAAATTTTCAAACTCTTTCTGGCTACACAATTATAACATTTCTTTAACTGCTGAGAGCTCTCTCAGCATCCCCAGGCCAAAATCAACTGCACTCCAATTAGTGTAAGCACACTGGGCAAGTGCACACGGTAATAATACACACATAGGAGTGAACAAGAGCTGCAAACCCTGAAAATAAGTCTTTTAAAAGTACATTTTTTACAATGTGGCTATTCAAGTGATAAGACAGCTTGTAACAGAGCTAATACAGAAGACAAGATCAAGTTTGCTCTGGCATTATGTTCTGCTTACTTTCCAGTGAAAGGAGATTAAGCATTCCTTTCTTGACCACAGCAGTGCAGCCAACTTTTGCGAGGAAAAAAAAATAAGACTCAGGCCAAGCTGAGGTTTCATGCTCTGTGCATCCTGCATGACAATACCCCTGCTTCAGCCGCTCTTTTACCAGTGGATTTCAACCTTTCCCACACATGATCACCACTGCAATTGCCACCACTGCAATTGCCACCACTCTGCACCTGAGTATTCCTAAAGAGCCTGTGAAAGATAACAGAGGCTAGATGTGCTGGTATCGGTAAATACCCAGCAGGAACTTCCAGCTCCCCTGGCGCCGCGGGGCGAGCAGCGGGCCCGCGGTGACCCCGCCCGGAGCGCTCGGGCCCCGCTCCGAGCAGGACACGTTCCGTGATAACACCTGGCGAAAACCAGCGGGGCTCGGGGAACTCCTGCTTATTGTAGGGGAAATAACGGGAGGCCGCCCGGCTCACAGCTGCCGCTCCGTCCCACAGCAGGGCTGTGCCGCCGGCCCGGCTCAGTGTAAGGCCAGGGTCTCTGAATGTGATCTGTACCCTCGGGTGTCTCAGACTGCAGCGCCGGGCTGAGCTCCCACGGCAGCGCCCCGGCTGCCCCCGCCACCCGCGGGGGCTCCCACTCCCCTCAGGCCGAACTGCCCCAAGCCCCGCGGGCGGAGAGGCCCCGCACTTTCCCCTCCGGCACAGCCGTGGCCGCCCCCGCCTTAGCCGCCCGGCCGCGAGGGTCGCCGAGCATGACGGCAGCCCTGACCCGGCCGTGAGGAACCCGCAGCCCCCCGAGCCCGCCGGCCGCCCCGCGGGGCACAGGCGGCTCCCTGAGCCTCACCAGGGGAACGCGGCCATCTTGCGCCGGTCACATGACAGCGGCGCGGCCGCGCCTTCCGCCGGCAGCCCCGGCCCGCCCCGAGCGCGGGAAACGCCTGAGGGGGCCGAGCAAAGAGCACGCGGAGACACAGCTTGATAAAGGTTTAGAGTTTATTGTGCAGAACGCGCCAAGTAAAAAGCGAGACTGGTGAAAGTGAAACAAAGTACAAAAATAAATAGACTTCTGTAATGGTATCACAATTCCACACAAAATAAAAAGATAAATATGTATAAATACAAAACAGCAAGTACAAAACCAAATTCTGGCACTTGCCAAGAGAAAGGCCTCATGAAAGTTAAAAAAAAAAAAAGCAAAAAAGACCCTTGTGCTATAATGCTTTATTACACACTGGAAACATGCTTGAAGAACAAGAGGTTTAGATGTGAAACCCTAAGAGAAGGGAAACATTCATTTCTACTAACACACTAAACCTATCTGTGCATCAACATATTGCCTATGCTAATAATAAATACAGCACATCAAACATCCATTGAAAGCATCAAACTTTAGTGCTGCCATATCAACAGCACCTTCTATCATCTGTGACACAGGTTACTCTTGTCACTCTAAATTCTTTCTCTCGAGATGTTTTCCACTCCTAAGAGAAGCTGGGAATTAAAACACAGCTTTGTTGCCCACTGGGTGAGCAGGAAACTTTCCTGGAGCATTTTCCTACTACAGCTGGGATTTTAAAGCACCACAGCATTAGTATGAAGGAGGCAGGTCTTCCACTGCTTAAACTCTGCTATTTTCACCATCAGGGGAGCCCCTGGCCCCAGGCTTTCAAACAAACCCAGCAATGTCATTCTTCAAGGTGCTGGGGCAGTGTTTGTGCCATTTTGCAATCATGCAATTTGGGTAACTTAGTGCCTGGTATAACACAGCATCACGAGCTGCAGAAGACAGACTTGGTGGCAGATAAAAGCCACAGGCTGGTGCCAATCCACTCATCACTGCCTATGAAATAACTGTCCTCATGCCATTATTAATGTTCCTCTTTCATGCTATTTACCACAATCAAATTTTCAGTTAGTCTTTTTTCTCTTACATTCATGTCAACACACTACAAAGCCTCCAAAGTTCAGTGTGTTGTATTGTATTGACACTGGGAAAGTAACAAAATATAACCTAATTTACATTCTGGCAGTCAGTTCTCTTCTGCAAAGATTACACAGCTGAGCTTTTCTCTCTAGAACTTTGTTAATTTCATGTCTCAAGTTCATTAAGATAAGGTGGAGAATGATCTCCCCTGAAGTTGATGGATAATATCCATCAGTTGGAAGACAAAGGTAGAATATGACCATGATCTTTTAATGTTAGATATTCATAAATATGGAAGTGTTGGGATTTGGTAGGGATTTCCCACCTGCAGAAATCATGACTTCAGTACAAGGGCCTGTTGGATCACACAGCAGAAGATAAACTGCTCAGAAAAATCCCACTGTCATCAATTAAATGTAACATATCTGAATTACTATTGCAGACTGAAATAACTATTTAGGTCTGAAATGTTAAAACAGTTAAAATTTTACCTTCTGCAGTTTTTGTAGAACATACACATCTCCATGTTGGATAGATGTTGTTTCCATAAGAAAATGCAGTGGACAGCAGGGCAATAAAAACCCAGGGCCCTTTCAGTACAGTGGTTTGATCTACCACACATATAAGTGCACATTTTTGGTTTGATCAGTGAAAGTTTGTCCATCAGCCCAACAGTGAATTTGGACCACATCTGTCCAGCTCAGAGAAATGCAAAACATTTGGTACAAGGCCTTTAAGTACTGAAATTGAGCTAATCTCATTCCTACAGAAAGTACATTCAGAACAGCTGCTGACAAATTCACTGACTTGAAAGATCACTTTTGTTTAAATTAAGTTTGGGTTTTTTTTTTCACATTTAGCGGCTTTAACTTTATGGTATGAAACTAAATACATACCCATGACTTACTTATGGTGGCACTAACACACAGAAATTGCAATTTAAGTAATGCAAAAAGCATAGGTAAGACACTAGAATTAGAAAGTGTGAAAAAGTCACAAATTACCTTCATGTTGCCCTGTGCGAGTCTTTAAATAAACAAGATTATGAATATTTTATATATTAATACTGGTCTGTACACAAGTTCTAACATGCAATTTTCCCACAAGCATTAGAGCTTCAAAGCAGCTTCAATATGATTGTGTTATGTGTCATCTGAAAATGACAAAGTAGGTTTATGATGTCTATATATACATCTATGTAAAGAAGATGCAATATTAAAAATCAGTGCTGACAAAGCCATCATTAAAACACAGCCATTTTATCCCAGGGAATGTTGTCTTCTTAAATTATCACAACATTTGGCTTCTTTCTTTGGGTTCTTCCTGCATATGCTCCTAAAAATAAGTAGAAACATTACCATATTACAATTAATAGTAATGGTTTTTGAAACAGGACTATCCAACAAAAACAGCTGAAAAAAATCAGGACTATTTTTTTTAAAGCAGTATTATGCATTCAGTGACTACTTTTAAAATGACAATTTTCATAATGGTACACCCCAAAAACCTTATGAAAACTACCTATAGGTTTAAAAGTAATGAGATTTTATAGTATTGCCTTGATAACTATTCTATCTTCTTTTCTGCTATTCTAAAACAACTACAGCCACAATTTACAAATTTTTAAAAGAACTATTGCATAACCAAGATAGATGAAATGGCTGATTAAGTTTAACTATGCCATGTATTACTTTAAAAAAATATAAATTAAAAAATATCATACAAGCTGAATACTTAACATAACTTTTTCCTTTTGTCAGATTAATTAAAACAAGAGACAGCTGTAGGCTCCCATATGTCAATAAGACAACCAGAATTAGAGGTGCAGTATGAAAATCATCAGGCAGAGCCCTTATAAAAGGAAGGATGCTTAAGTAAAAAAATAAATAAACAAACAAATAAGTCTTTCCAGAGGGAACAAGTACATAATACATATATTGAAAAAATCCATATTATAGTATGCATAGCATAAGTATCTTCCAGGAATGAGGGTTCAGCACTGCAGGCTGCTAAGAAATAGCACAACTCAGCATTCTTTAG
This sequence comes from Molothrus aeneus, assembly GCF_037042795.1. Lineage (NCBI taxonomy): Eukaryota > Metazoa > Chordata > Aves > Passeriformes > Icteridae > Molothrus > Molothrus aeneus. Next base: position 8,643,215 of record NC_089661.1, on the reverse strand, counting down.
GTTCAAGCAGTTATCAAGAAAGTGCAGCAGTGTGAGCAAACATTTCCACAAAGCAGTGAAACCATGTCACAGGGTGCAGAGCAGTGGGAATGGAAGACAGCCATGGAAGAGAAATGACTGCCAGGCAGTAAATGAAGGTGACAAAGGAAGTGCCAGTCCTTTCTGGGCTCTTTGGTTACTCTTGGTCAGAGCTGCAGTGGTTACTTACAGGTGTCCCTGGGCTATGATCAGCACAGGCCAAAGCAGGAATTCCCAGAGCCCTCACATCTCCACAGGCTCCCAGGACACAAAAGGAATTCTCACTGGCCCTGCCCTCCCCAGTGCTGTGCTCTTCACATCACCTGGGATCCCATAGGACAGACAACCAGGCTGACAGACACAGCCCTTTTTTAGTGATCAACACTACCCCTTGACTCACCTCAAGTGTCCTCCAAGTTATAGAAAAATGTCCCACAAGGAACAGGACATTACAGTAATAGCACATGAGTGTGCAAAAATCCCCCAGCAATCTAGACTAAGGAATTGCAGAAGGCAAATTTGAATAAAAACAGTGACAGTTCTGAAAACAAGGGACAATCACATGAGGCCTCTCTCCTGGAACAGAGGACAGACCTGCTACTCACACACAGCAGGTCTGAGGCTTCCTGAAGTGCTGGCCTGAAAGCCAACACATTTCACAGCCCCCAGCACCTCACATGGGCAAGCTGTGCCCTTGGCTTGGCCAAGAGCTGCCACCACCCAGATATCCTGTGTGCCTCCTGCCTCTATTTCCTTTCCACAGGAAAGGAAACTGGGCAGAGGAGATGAACAGGCCTTGTTGTAGGAGCAACCTGATCTCAACCCCCTTCTAACACCATCAGACCTCATTAAATGCCCTGCCTGGCCCCACTTGCAAGCTACTGATGGAACATCTCAGCCTGATTTAAACTAATTGAAGTTTAAAAAAAACATTACTGATTTATGAGTCTGTGCTCTTAAGCAGAGAACTTTGGATTCAAGGAATAAAAACCAACAAAAACTAAGTTTAGGATTGCCACTTGATTCCTAAACAAAATGTCTTCTTGCCAGAAAAAGAACAATCAGTCTGAGTGGTATTAAAGCTGCGAAGCATTTTGCATATAGAATTTAAAACAACAATCAAGAGAACAAAAGAAAAAAACATTGGACAAGTATGTTATTTTCTTCTGAGGGTTTGTCTCATATTGAAGTTGAATGTATTTATAATTATAGTAACTGTATCTTACTAGCCCTCCTTCCCCTTCTATCCCTCTAATAAGCCCAATTTAATTGGTAGTCAGGAATGAACATAGAAAAGAAATTAAATCAACACCCTATTTAACATACTGCCAGACTTTTCACTATTCACATTTCATCCATATATAAAGGAAACCATACTCTATTTAAATATATTTAAATTAAGTTCTTTCATTATTGCAGAATTATGCAGATTGTTTCTTTCATGCCCATGTAATAACTTCAGAATGCATTTCTATTCATTCAATACAAGAAGTCTAACCTATTTCTGAAGGAGCACACAGAGGTGCTGGCATTGCACCACAGAACATGGGTGATGTCCAAGCTCTATGTGAGGTTACACTGAGCAGCCAGAACTACCCAGCATAAACCTGGTGAGCCCCATCTGCCTGAAGTTCCAAGAAGGCCACTGCAGAAGGCATTCAGTGACTTTCCAGACACTTGACAAACAGCAACAAGGCAAAGAGAAGTTTGGAGATATATCCCAAAGGAGTTTTTTCATTGCCAAGCATGACCTGTCACAACTTTGGGAATTATGACTAAGATAAACCCAGGGACTTCCTTAGCAGAGCAGCACATGCTGCCAGCACAGCAGAGTGCTGAATGCTTAACTGGATGTCTGGTGCCAGACACACAATGTAAACACCACTGTGTTCATCAGGAGCTCAGTGGGAATTACACGGGTTTGGGGATGGGACCCAAACCTGGAATCAGTGCCAGACCTGACCCTGACACCACCCTAACACTACTACTATTTCACAACCTCTGTAATACTATAACTGGCAAAGGCTTTGTTTTGTTGTCCCTGATCTTCAGCATGCTCCACTGAGTCCAGACAAACAACTGCATTGCTCTACTTTGGTGATGACAGGAGAACTAAGTACAGAAAAATACATGAACGCACTCTGGTTGTGATCTCATCACCTGCCTTTTATTTCCCCCATCTGATACTGCAGTGCTACCTGTGTTTATGCCTCACTATACATCCTTGTGTGGCCACTTCTTTTGACTTCACAAAGCATCATCTGGGAAAACATCCCACTTAACCAGTGTAAAACACACTGCCTTCAAACTCACAGGTACTCCCTGCTGGCATTGCTCTGGGGCAGCAATAAATAAACATTTCCCTTATAGGAAAGGTTTGATCCTTAACACATACAGATTATTTAAAACATTATGGAAAACAGTTGAAATCCTACTACATTACACAATTCCCTTATTAAGCCCCAAAATTCCCAATTTTTATACTTGACTTGTGGAACTCTCCTTTGAGAACAAAGTGTAATTCAGATCTTAGATAGTTTTAAAACCTATCAACCACTTTACCTTTTGATAAATCTAGGCTTATCACTTAAGAAATTTAAAATCTAATTTAAAAAATAGAAACTGTGTAAGACCATTCAAAGTGATTTATTAGAGGTTCAGCACTATTATCAAACCTTTTATATAAAAGGTAACCAATCAGTAATCTCTGTATGGTAGCACCAAAATGCTCCACTTTTAAACTTGGGTCATTGAGACTTAAACATGCTGTAAGATGCTATAGGAATATATATATATATATATATAATTTTAGGACTGTATAATGAGTAAACACCCTCTGAGGAGTTGGAAACTGTCCTTCCTGTCCTCTGAATATGCTCCATGCTGAAGATGTGTGTACAGAACTAAGAATCAAATGACATGAAGATTCTAATCCAAGTCTATTTTGACTACTAGCAATTTCTCAGCAGTTCCAGTGAATATATCTGGCAATCTTTTTTATGACTGGGCATCTGGTGAGTGAAAGCAAATGAGCTGTGCAGCACATTCTATACACTATGTCTATAGAATCTGAAAGTGGATGGTTCAGTTACCAGCACAGGTTTGTTTGAGAGATAGGTTAGACTTAAGGCAGAGCAAAGCAGGTGCACAAGGAAAGGAAAACAATATATTGCCAATTTACTTTGTCTAGATACTAGTAACTTATTTACTCTAAGATCCAAGCACCAATTTTCTACACACCTGAAACAGCCTTGTTAGGCACTCTGCTCCCTGCAGCCTTCCTTCTATTTTGCTCAGCCCCATTCACTGAGGCCTTAGAGGTTCTAATTAAATATAAAACAGTTAATAAGTCAATTACAATAAAGTTGAAAGGCTGTATACAAAAATATAGACACTATCAAAATGTGTTTGGCATGAAAACATTTTTACAATGTCCCAGAGCCTCTTCCTGAGGACCAGTACAGTTCCTATTGATATTATTATGGCTCACTTAGATACATTAAGTAGGAGAACATCTCCCCATGAACAGATTGAAAAATTCTATTGAAGAAAGTGATTTAGTTTAGATATCATGGCATTACAGTCTACATATAAAAATACAGTATTTCATTAAGTGGAAGCAAAGCTTCATGGAATGAATGTTACAAATAGAAATGTTGGAACAGTGTAAATGAAGACAATACACAAGAGGATGACAACAATAAACATTTTCCTGCAGTATAAGGTAAAACAAAGCTTCAGCACTCTCTCAAAATACTGAGACAAGTAACTATTTTTACTCTGAACAACAGTTGTACTGTTATGTGTATGTTATGTGTAAACATTATTCATCAATCACTGTTTCTTGCACTTGGAAATTAGTTTCATCTTTAGGCTAGAAACATGCTGTGCTCTTACCCTTGCCTGCAAAGCAGTCTATGAACTGGAGCATTCTGTCCTTGGTTTGGTTGAAGTATGCTGTTAAAACACAAGCTTTTATTAGTGCTTTTTCCCTTCAAAAATAAAAGCCTCTCAAGAAATACCAAATTATGCATCATCTTCCACATAACAAATTTCAGAAAGGCTAACAGGTTTTGTAATGCAAATGACACATAGGCAAACTGGCTGGAATTGAAATTCCAGAATAGGATTACTACTTCCACTATTTAAAACAAAGCAACAAAAAAGCACACAGATAGGTGTCCCTCAGCAGTGCCTTGGGTCCCCAGTCATTGATGAGAACACACAGGAAAAAGGGCTGAATTGCTTACAGTAGTCCTTGAAGGCTGAACTGTATGAGTAGACAGCATGTCTTCAAAGCTTTTGGGTAAACATGGGATAAAAACTGTTTGTAAGGGATGCCAGGTATCTGATTTTTAATATGATATAAACATGCAGACAGGCCTCATAAGAGAGCAGCTGTTATCTGCCTGAACAACATGTACTGAACACTGTAACTTCTGTGATCTGAGCAAACAATCACACAGTCAAGGAACAAAATTTTCCTCACATTAAAAAGCCACTACTTTTCTGACAGCTTTCTAAAGATAAGCATTATCAATAATTCCACTGCAAAGTAAAAGGTATTAGGAAAAGTAGCAGTGCCAAACTGAAGTTTAATAGTGCATCTCAGAGAAAAACCTTAAACCTGAGCACCAAGATTCAAAGCCATAAAGAAATAACTTCTGAAGATAAAATTTCAGAAATTACTCTGAAGAAAACTTATTTTCCTAACTTATAATGAGCTAATAAACCCTTTTCTTGGGCCATGGTTAATCAGATTTCATTAATTTTCATGACAATAGTAGCAGGAATTGAGCTGATTGATGGCAAACCAACAGTACAGATCACATTATTGTAAGACAGTTTTGTAAAAGCATTTTAATACAAGTAACCATCACCTACCGATTTTGAGGAGTTTTTTGTTTTATGATTATTTTTTTACTTGGCATTCCCATTTCTGAAGCCCTAGAGAAACAAAAGTATTGAAACATATTTCAGTTAGCAAATCATCATCCAGGTCTTGATCAGAAACTCTCAGAGAAAGCCTACAAGAGGAACTACACTACATGTGATTCTCCATATATTTGACAAACAGCAACAAGGCAAAGAGAAGTTTGGAGATATATCCCAAAGAAGTTTTTTTCATTGCCAAGTATGACCTTTCACAACAGAACTTCACTACATTCCCAGAGCAGTCCTACAGATTATCACTTTACTCAGAAGCAAGTGTAACAAGTGTCCACCATGTTCCAAGATAATGCCTGCTACCATTCCCCAAAAAAACTCTGCCAGAGATACTCTATTAAGTTTCTTTATTGCTAGGCACTTAAGATAGATAAAATCACTTGGGGCACTTTTTACAGTTTGCAAAATCAACCATAAACTAAGCATCCACCACTGCACTATAGTGTAAATGCAAAACTTAGAACATTATTCTCCTTACAAACAGAAGACTCTTAAAAGTACGAGCAAAATACAATTAGCAAGACACGATAAACCTGGAAAGCTTATTACTCCTTCTCCTAGCAGAGACGTCAGTCTGCAAAGAAACTGTTATTCCAGAAACTCCTCCTCACTATTTCCTATGCCTCCTACTCCTTCTCTTGTACCCCTTCCACCAACCCTCTCCACCCAAAGGAGAGCTGCACATACTTCATGTACTTTTTCCTGTCCAGAGATTTCTGTGTGGCTGTTGAAAGTGTCACTCGCTCTCTTGGGCTCTTTACTTTATCCTTAAAAAAAAGAGGATACAGAAGAAAGTTACCTACAAAAGCATAATTTAAAAATTTAGATTTAAGAAACCTTGTACATGGGGAGGAAGAATCTCTTAAAAGGAAAATGGCTCAGTACTTAAAAGTCCTGAAGCAGTTTATATTTCCAGGAGGTAACACACCATTTGCCTGAGCATCTTCTCTTTACGAACTTCGCGATCGTGCCGCAGGATGTTCATTCTCTCCGAGGCACCCATGGTGAAAAAGATGTCATGGATGTCATACAGAGCAGCCCGCAGCTGGGAAGAATCATTGAAATGTTCAGTAATCATTCAGTCAAGTTTACATGCCCGTGGTTTTGAACATCAAGCTCTTTCTGCTTTCAATCTAAACAAAACGCTTCATCATTTTGAAAACCGTTTTTTGAAATCAAATAATTTTGTGTCAAGCAAAAAAAATTAAATCTTCTCTTCTTTAAATGTTTTACTCTAAACAAAGCCACTCTAAAGGTTTCATGTATTTATGTTACAAAAGGAGAATAGCTAGCAAAGACCAAAAAAAAGGTTTAAATTGTGTCACCTGAGCCATTACTCTTTCATGAAGGGATGCATCTTGGGCTGACACAGTTCCTCTTTTCAATGGGGCTTCAGACTGAAAATTTTTTAGGAACTCCAGAGTATCCTGGGAAAGATGGGAAAATAAGAGTAAGCACCAGGCATAAGCCGTCACAACAAAACAATTACTAACAGTACACACAGCAAACAGATTCTTTGTTTGACTTGCACCTTGTGACACCAAGCAATGCAACACTCAAATGTGTTCATGTGCAGCCCAAAATCTTCCAAGAGCAGAAAATGCAGGATTTCATCTGTCAATGGAAGGCAGGAACAAAAACAAACAGAAGAAGCTGCCTATTACAAAAAAAAGCTGATCTTACTTTTACAGTTTGCTTAAGATGTTTCAGTTTTTCTGTCTGCAGGAGTCTACGAGTGAGAAATCCCTTTGCCACTGCTGTGATCTTGTCAAACTTCATCTGTATCTCTGGACTGAAAACCTTAAAAGAAATCAAAACTTTTTATAAATAAGCAAGAATTATGAATTATTTATCAAATAACATCCATCAAGTGACCTAAGTTTCCAAGTAAGAAAAAAGCTGTTGATAAAGCTTTGACTGGGCTCAAAGTACCCACCATAATTTAGCAGAAGCAATATCCTGCTATATGATTACTTTGCATATATGAATAAGAAAAATAACCTACACAGTTCTCTTATGCAATCAAAGTTGAACAGATACTAAAATTTTCTGTTACCAGTGCCTTACAAAAAAAAAAAAAATAGGACCTTTTAAGATAAAAATAAATCTGTCCTTTCCCTTACCTGAATCCACCTAGTTTTGATCCTATTACTTGGCCTGCACACTGAGGTCTTTATAACTCCACTACCTGAGGGTCCCCAGAGATAGAATGAAGCTTCACTTGTTGAAGAAAAGGTGTTGGGTGTTGTATGAGCAAAACCTGCACAGAGAGCAGAACACACAGTTCAACACACACTTCTGCCCAAAGTAATGCCTGTGTCTGTGGATACACTCAGCTCGAGGGTCACAGCTTTGTCTGCAAGGTCAATTACAGGCAAGAAGCAAGTTAAATATTTCTGATCGATTTCCATGCAAAATTTGCTAAACAAAAGACAGAACAAAACATTTCACAATGCTCTGGAACAGGTGAGAGGTGTTCCATCAGCTATAGCTGTACTGCCTTGCCCTTGCAGAGCCCCTCAAAACCTTCTACACAAACGGGACCACCTGGCCCAGTGCTGTGCAGCTACATGGCAGGAGGATAATCCTTCTGGGACATGATGCAAATCCACATCCTCACCCTTGATCAAAGGAGGCTATTCTTAGCTTGTTTTCCTTGGATGTGCCCTGAAACAGTTACATAACAAACGCAGTACATGGAACTGTTCAAGGATGGCTGAACCTGTGCTAAATGGCAGTGACACAAAGATGCAACAGCCTTTGCTGAGGGCAGCAGCCTTCTGTGTATCCTGAGCAGCCCTAGGGCAGAACACTGCACTCATCCACACAGCTGGTCCAGTCAAGCACTGTAGAACAAATTAGATCACAACACTTAATCTATATTCTTCCCTTCCAGTTTTACCAATGCTGGTGGAGTTTGTGTTATGGACTGTCTCCAGCTGAGACTGCACACTTTCCAGCAAGCCACTTTCACTTTTTTTCCTCCACTCCAACTCCATCCTGCTGTTAATATTCACTTTGGAAATTTCTATTTCTGTTGTAGTAACCTTCTCTCCTTTTGAATTTCTCTTCTTCTCTTCCAGTTCCTACAAAAGAAAGATTCAACCATGACACTATTTTCCTAACACTGCAAAGCAACAGAATATACATTCAAACTCAACTGCTTCCTGACAAACTTCCAGACAACACAAAACCTTTGCTTAGAATTTTTCCTGTTGACCTTACCTTCAATTCCTCCTGTTCTCTCTCTTGTTCAGCTATCAGAATCGACAGTTGTTGTGCATGCTGTTCTTCAAGTCTCTTTTTCACTTCTTCAAAGGTCAGCTCATTAGCTTTCAAAATACCTTCTGAGAAAATACATTACAAAGAATCAAACATTAAATACCCTCTATATGATCTTTGCCAGAGACATCCATCCTTTATCAGTGGTAATTTGCCTCATCAGTAAAAAGTAAAAAAGATGTCTTTGATATCAGGTTTCCTTGATATCAAGTTCCCACTATGTATTGCACAGAACCCCATCATTTACTAGTCCTTCAAAATATTTGCACATGCATATTTGTGAACTAAACTTGTGGATGGAACATTAACACCAAAAGCATATATTAAAATAGGGACATAAGAATTGTTATATTTGCTGGAGTTCATTAATGTTATTTATGCCACTTCAGCCTCATTTAGTAGAGACACGTGCAGATGTAACAGTCTTGAATTTGAAGAAAATATCTATATGGTTTTCTTTTAATTTACATGGGCTATCTTTTCTTTTAGGAGTCTAATTTAGACCTCATGGCATAAGACAATTGTCTTAGTAAAACTGAATTCCAGCTCCTAGACTGAAATGGGAAATCAGTATTTGTGAAGTCAAATTAAATTAGGGAAATGAGGCTTCTGAAAAGAAACACCAATGACTAATGATCACTGGGGTTTTTTCTAAAATATTTATAAACTGTGAAGTAACCCTCAAGCACAGGAAATCTTTTACCTTTTGTCATATTCTCAAGGACTGCATTCTTGGTAATGTAAACTGATCCCACGGGATATTTCTGTTCTTGCAACCACTGCTTCTCTTGTTCTTCCATTCCAACTCTGAGAACACAGGAACTGTTTTCTTTTTGGCAGTTGTCAGCATCCAAATCAAGTCTACGTTTTACCTTTTCATAATTTTCTGGGAATTGCTCATTTGCTGAGGAAACATTTGGAGTATTATCCAGCTGCTGTCGCACATTCTTGCTCTGCAGTAGTAGTGGAGATGGATTTTCCACGTCGTAGGATTTATTGAGTTCCACTAGAGAATTACATTTAGTGTTTTCTGCCAAAGTAGCTGCTTTCATTTCATTCACAGCCAGGATCTTCTGTGTCACTGCAGACTGACTGATGGCAAAGGGCTCGTTCACTTTTGGAGGTGCCATACTTGGACTGCTCTCTACTTTATGTGGCCCTCTGCTGTCCATCACCACCTGTCCTTCCAGCATAGCTGACACTGCTCCTCTGCTTTCAAAGAGCCCAAAGGAATGGCGCTTTGGCCTGCCAGCCCCCAGCCCATCACAGGGGCCTAAAGAATTCCTGCTGACACCTGGAACTCTGCCAGGGCAGACTGTAGTGAAGTCCACCATGAACTTTGGCACTGATTCAGACACATTGTTTTTATCTGCAATATCTTGCATGATTAAATCCATTGTTCTACCCTTACCTTTAGGACTTAACTCATAAGCATTCACAGGGTTGTTTATAATGATGTGTCCCATGGATAAAGGTCTGGGGCGCCGTCGGTGCATTTTAGGGCTCATGCTTGGCTCTGGGCTTGGCAATTTGGCATAAGAGCCTGTGAGGCTCCTGACAATGCTACTGTCACGCTCAAACATAGAATTCTTTTTCAATTCCTCATCTGAATCTGAATCCACCAAAGGGGGTGTTCCAACTCTCATAGGTATGTCTACTTTAGAAAAACTGGATAAAGTGGACATACTTGTGTTATTTGTATGAGTAGAGGCACAGTGGAGAAGGGTATTTGATTTATTAAGACTGGGTTTATCAAGTGTCTGAGCAGTGCAACTTCTGCCTGTAAGTTTTGCCCTCTCTTTGACAGAGTCAGTTGTTTTAACACCATCATTTTCTTTATCTGAATGACTTTCACTCGTACTCCTCTTTGAATTGCTTTTTGAGGTACGCTTGCTCTGCTCTTTCTCTATGTACTCCCTAGACTTCTTTATCAGGTTCTGAAGACTCATTACACATGGATCTTGGACATCCTCATCTGATGGTGACCCCACTCGTCCCTCCTGCTTCTGCAGAGCATGAGATGGGACCTTGTTACACATCTTGTCAGGAGATGCAGCCCTTGGACACAGCGCATCTTCCGAGGAACGACTCTCACCTGGCTTTGAAGAAATTTTTTCTTCTGCAGCTTTAACTACTTCTGTCCCATTTGATGTCATTTGCCCTGCAGTACCTGATGGTCTAAGTTCTGATGTCTTTTCCAGGTCCATGGAGCTCTGCCTTTCAGGAGTACATGCTGAACTGGTATCTGATAGAGCTGTGAAGTCAGTCAAAGCCTTTGAATCCAAACCAGGGCAAGAACTCTCAGCCTTTGATGTGTTCACACCACTCATGCTATGTCCCTTCTTCATCTGCAAATGAAAATTTTAAAAAATGACAGATTTTCAATGAAATCTCAGAATCTCAGATTCCTGCAAACTTCACTTGAACTTAAAAAAAAATTTAAAAACTAACTTTATTTAAGTGAGAATTACATGTTACTTCCAGCCAGCATTTGTTTAAAAGGATTTTCACACTACAATTATCCTATGAGCTGTGTCTCAGTTATCAAAAGGACACACTTGGAAAAAAACCAAACAAATTTACATTATTTTTGTATTGAACATACTTTCCTGGTCTGCTGGTCAAACCTCAAGCCAGCTGACTGTTGCAACACACACTCAGTAAACAATGCAAACTACAAAGTGTTGCTTGCCACCTTGGTAACTCAACAAACTCAGTATTAACTGTTTAGGAAACAGTTTAAACTAAAGGCTGTATTACAGCTGTTCCAAAGACATACAATAACTCCTTGATTAGATGTATATAGTAGTCTTTTAAATCAAAACCTCTACTAAATTCATCATTGAAGTAAAGGAAAAAAAAAGTTGCAGTAAAATTTTAAAGCATACAACAGAATTTCAAGTTGTTGTGAAAGTAATTTTAATTCTGTAATCATAAAGTTGAATATCGATTATTTTATGATTAAGCTATAAGCTTGCAAATAAAGCAGCTCTAACACACAGGAGTTGTTCACTTGTTTTAAGAATCACAAAAGAAGCAGTGAGCTCTCTTGCATACAGCAAAAGCAGCAGTGAAAAGCAAGGCCATGCACTACAACGAGTATCAGTAAATGTATCAGGACACACACATGAAATACCAGCAAATGCTGGCTCTGGAGAGTTACCTGCTATTCATTTCATGTTTATACTGGGGAATACTTAAACCCCAGTACTTTCTCAAAATGTCTCTTAGCAGTGATTTTCTGTAAATCTATGAGGCAGCTTAGGACTAACACTACCTGGACATTTTCTACAATCTCCTGAACACGAGTCAATAAAGCTTTTTTCCGGGACTCCCGTTTCCTGCTCTCTAGCTCCAGTGCTTTCTCCTTATACTGCTGTATTTCCTTTTTCTTTTCAAGGCTGAGCTGCAAAACAGAGTGTAAGAAACATAGTTTATATCACTAAATGCAAATTTCAATACAGAATTACAGAAATAAATTCAGAAGAAAAACAACAGATCAAAGCAATTAGACAAACAGAAAACACCTGAGATTTTGTGCATACATTAAATGCCAGCTTCTCAACCAATTTTTTAAGGGCAGGTGTACAAAATGCCTTCTTGGCACACATGCAAATGAACATGAATTTAAAACACATTTATAAAATTTTCCATGAACATTACATGCTATGGTATCAATCTGACATAGGATTCAGAAATTTTTTCTAAAAACCCTTACAACATCCATGCGTTTGTAAATGAAGAATGTGACAATATATCTGCGATTTATATCTGTATCATGATTTTTGGAGTTGTAAGAGACTCTCTCCCATTTCTTCCCATCACTGAAACAAGGAAATCAGCTGCAGTATTGCAGGAACTACCAACAATCTTCAGCTTAACTCTGTTTGCATTAGCACAGAATGACTTAAGATAATTGATGAGCCTATGGAATGCATTAGAGGAAGATGCAAACGTATGCAAAAAAAAATTTCCTTAAAAGCTTTTTAACTATCTCTGTATTTCTTATTTGCATTTTTACACCATTAAAATAACTCACATGTTCAATATTTGAAATGTCAATATGATTTTGTGTGAAGCCCAGCGGTAACATTACTGAAAACAATCAGCATTTGTGCTGCCTTTAGGAAGATAACTTCTAAAAAAATTAAAGGAAATGTAGTCAGTGCGAGGGGAAAAAAGTATATTTAAACCCTTATTTTATAAGATTAAGGCTAGGAATGCTTAGGAAACACTAAGCAGCAGGTCAGATGACAGCTCACACAGACATCTTCAGTAGAATCATTACATGTGCACATCAAAGCTGATGCCAATAGCACAGTTAGCACACCAGGGAGGAAAAGGAATAAAAAAAGGCCTTACCAGAGGGGAAAGCACAGGAACGCCATAGAATTGAATGAGGGAGACATTTTTGTTCTGAACAGTAAAAGAAGTTTTTCCTTTTATTGCCTCTTCTTGAATTCTGGAAAGATGCTTCCTACAGAATATTTCATAGTCCTCCATCTTCATGTTATCTAAGCTGCAAAGAATAATAACATTACTCTTCCATGTACTTCCAAGACATTGAAGGGAAAACAACATCACCACTAATTCTGTGTCACTATGTTTTGGGAAGCAAATTCTACATTAGAAAACCGAATTAAGTTTCTCTTCCTCCTATCATTACCAAAGCCTGCAAAACTCTTCATTATTTTCCCCTATGAAAGGAGAATCTGCATATATGAGCAAAAAGGATGATCACAAACACACAGAAAAGAAAGCAAGCATTGAGATAATCAGGACTCACAAAACTGTACCTGCTACAGATAATTTCCATCAAAGACTAAACCTTTGAGATCTTCCACAAGACAGATCCTATCAACTGTTAAAAAAACCCCAAAACCCAGCCCAAACAAAACTGCAGCCCAAATGAGTTTAAAAAAAAATAAATAGAAAAAAAGAAAAAAAAAGCCTTTACATGTTTGGGGGGCTGAGAGGAATTCGTGTTTCACTCCCGTGAGCCTCCGTCTCGCTACATCCCTGTATGAACAGACGCCAATACTTACACCACAAAAAAGAAAGAAATAAATCAATGACAGCCATGTCTCCTAAAAAGCGGCCAAATATCTGAAATATCTGTCACTGCCCGTCGCCACCGGAGCGAGCCCTGCAGCGCCGGGCAAGGCCTGACAACGCTTTGTTCCCTGGCACGCCGCTCCGGCCGATTCCTGCCCGATTCCTGCCCGATTCCTGCGGGGCTCCGAGCCCGCCCCGGGCTGGGGCCGATTCATCTCCGCCCCGGCGCTCCCCCCCGGCCCCGGCCCCGGCCCCGGCCCCGTCCAGCGGCTCGGTACCTGCGCGGAGCAGGGGCCGGCAGCGGCTCCCCGGTAACCGCCGCCGAACGGCCGGGCCGCCGCACTACGGGCCCCAGCGCGCCCCGCGCCGCCGCTCCGCCCCGCCCCGCTCCGCCCCCGCTGCCTTCCGCGCTCCCCGCACGGCCGGACGGAGCCCTAGGGCGGCCGTCACATCCCCCCGGACACAGCCGCGGGACAGCTCTGCCGTGCCTACGGAGCGCCCGGCCGAGGCAGCCCCAGCTCAGCGAGATGAGAGGGCATGGAGCGCCATCCCGGTGGCATTTCCAGCCATTTCCACACACAGCTCTCCCAGACAAGTTCCCCTGTTAGCACGGGTGAAATCTGTTCTGCTTCATCCCATTACACATCACACGGCTGTGCAGTTCTGGTGCAGTCAGGAGCACAAATGTGCCGCCGCAGGTATCAGATTCAGCGAGCACGCTGTGATAAGAGAGATAAACATGCGCACCTTTCCCATGCTATGTGAGGACAGCACCCACCAGGACAGCATCCAGGAGGGCATCAGCGCTGACATCCTATCCGGCCCGCCCGGGCGGCAGCCAGCTGCCGGTCCAGCCAGTCCAGCAGCAGGTAACACTCACCTGTCAGGCAGGTCAGGTGGAAGGAAAATCCACACTTGTTTGCCAGCACTTGGCCCAGTCATAATTAATTTAAATATATGGAAGCATCTAATTCCCAGCATTTAGACCTGTTAAAGCTGTCATTCTTGTTTCAAAAAACAAGTTCGTCATCTGTTACCTCTTCAATGATCTTTGAGGGGCTTTATTTTTTTTAATTTCATCTTTAATCTTAATAAATGCCGTTGTTTATCAAAAGGTTTTTTTAAATACGTTAGACATCTAATTAGACAGTCCATTATTTGTTGTGCATCTACATACATATCTCTGATTTTTCTTCAGCTACACCTGGCAGAAACACAAAACCACTGACAGAGTATCTGAGATGCTCAGAACCAGCTATGTGATAAATATTCATCTCTGCAATTAAAAAAAAAATAATCAAAAAAAAGGAAACAAAAACAACTGTTCAGAAGATGGCCTCATGCCTCTTCCACCTCTAGTTGGTCAGAGCTCCTCACTGGAAAGTCAGTTGCTTCCCATCCTTCCCACAGATACAGACACCAAAAAGACGGTCAAAACCCCCCCTTACGTTAACACAAACTGCTAGCTCCTCGTCTTTGCTATTCCACTTCTAAACATGCCCAGTTTCCCCAACCTTCATGTAACCGGTTGTTTTCATGCCGTGTTGCTCATCTCTCCGGGTTCCTGGCAGATGTTCACACAGGTGTCAGGGGCCAGAGCCACCGTCCCTGTCCAGCAGCAGCTGCGGCTGTCCAGGCAGGAGGCACCGCCTGCTCCTCCCGGGCCTGACCTGTGGGCAGGCACGACTGCACAGTCAGCTACACAAAACATACAATATGTAATTTTTTATATAACAAACACAGTAATTAGCTGGAAAATTATCACTATGGACGTTATGTTTCTAACTAGCTAGCTGGCATAGCAGTGGAAAGCCCTCAACACTCTCCATACACACGAATATTTTGTGACTCCCCGGACAGCGCTACCTTTCCTTCTATTAGCTCCCTTTACTTTTATCTGCACCATGTTTTATCAGGAACAGCCCGTTTCCCTCAGTGCCCCGTGTTCCATCAGGAACAGCCCCTGTTTCCCTCGGTGCCCCGTGTTCCATCAGGAACAGCCCTTGTTTCCCTCGGTGCCCCGTGTTCCATCAGGAACAGCCCTTGTTTCCCTCGGTGCCCCGTGTTCCATCAGGAACATCCCGTGTTCCAACATGAACACCCCGGTCCCCGCACTCCCCTCCTGGCGTTACCTGAGGCGGTGCTTGGGGCCCGGGCCCGCCCTCAACGCGGCTGGCGGGGTCGGGCGGGCACTGCGGGCGCTGATTGGTCGCTGCGGCTGACAGCCGAGTGCTGATTGGCCGGCGGATGGCTCCGCCGTCGCCCTTGGCGTTGGGAGAGGCGCGGCCGTTGTTCCGGCCCGGCGCGGACGGTGACCCGGCCCGGCCCGGCCATGCTGTGCCACGGCGAGGGCCTGCTGAGCTCCCTGACGGCTCTGATGGCGCTGGCGCTGGCGCTGAGCCGCAGCCCGGCGCTGGCCTGCCTGCTGCCGGCCGGGCTCTACCTAGCGCTGCACCTCTTGGCCCTGGAGCCCGCGGCGCCCCAGAGCGCGCAGCGCGTCCTGCGGCCCCGCGGCGCCGCCGCCCGCATCGCGCACCGCGGCGGAGCGCACGACGCGCCCGAGAACACGCTGGGGGCCATCCGACAGGTCAGCACGGGCCCCGGGGCTGGGGTTGTGTCCGATAATCCGCCCTCACGGCAGCAAGCCGCCCTCAGCGTCAGCAACTCGGGCCGCTCTTCCCATGGCTGCTGGAAGCTGTGTGGGTGTTGGTCCTTCATCCCAAAGGGGCTTCAGCTCCGAATCTTGTGGGAGCTGTTGTAGCCTTGGTGCAGCGGTGCAGCGATAATGAAATGCTGTGTTTCGTTGATGTAGCAACAGCACACAGAGAGCGGACAGCAAGTCAGTAACAGGTTGTTTATTTTTTTAAACCTTGAAGATCTGTGATGAAAATCCAAATTTAGGGGAAAATCTGGTACCAGAACTTCACTGTGGGCAGCCCTGCCATGCCTTACTGCTGCCTCATCTGCAAGGCATCAAGGCACAGCCAGGGTTCACAGTCTCTTTCTGAGAATCATTTGAAATAGTGATTATCAGTCTTTGGAATGTAGTGTTTCTGTGAGGTTGAGATGTTGCTGCTCTGAGGATCTCTTACCTTTGTGTGAGACAGGATTCTTAGTCCTGATTAATTCTGAAGCTGCACAATCCTTTCGTGGCAGACACCTGGAGGTAACCTCTATACACGGTTTTTGTCTTTCTGGTGCATTGTCCCTTTTCCCAGGAGGGCAATTTCTCCTTCAGAGCAGTTGGTGTTAGCACTTCACTCAAGTGTTTTTCTGAAGGGTTCTTGGGAAAGATCCAGGGCAGGAAGAAGGTGTATGAAATGTTCTAAGGCAGCCTGGCTGCTTCTTGCTCTCTGATAAGGCCACTCCTCAGAGAGGAGCAGGGATTTGCCATCCATTTACTCCTAGGTATACACGTGGTAAGCAGTGTTGACTAAGTGTTAAAGTGCAGACATTTGCTTCTCTTGTCTTTCAGAAAAGAACATAAGGACTCCAGGGTTATTACATCAGAAGGAGAGAGCAGGATTCTTTTCGGCATTTTTATCCTGAAACAGTTCCAATCCCAATACTGAGGCAGAATCATTATGGTTTCAGCTGTAAAATAGATTAGATGGTTCAGTTGATTTGTAAATACTCAGCAATGACTTGGATAAAACCTGCTTTTTTCTGCAGATGAAGACTACTGAAAAGTACATTAATGTTTTATTATTTTTTACCAAAATACAAGCTAATTATAGCTGTTCCTATGTTGAATCTATAAACCTGTCTCTTCTCTTGTGTATGTGATTTTTAAAATTTTTTTTAAGGCAGCTGAGAATGGAGCAACGGGTGTGGAGCTGGATCTTGAATTCAGTGCAGATGGTGTCCCCATTCTCATGCACGATGACACAGTTGAAAGGACAACTGATGGGGCTGGGAGACTGCAGGACCTGACTTTTGAGGAAATCAGGAAGCTGAATCCAGCTGCAAAACACAGGCTACGGTAAATGAACTGCTCTGAAATTACACTTACAACAGTGGAAAAATAATTCTTGATGAACAAAATTATTGATTTGATCTATCACTGACGAACATTTTTTTTTTTAATTTAAAACTTAGTTCTATATTTGAGTTTTAGAGGCATATAAGACTATATCTTCTTACTCATCAGTAGATTAGGAACAGTGGAACACAGTCAGGATAAACTGGCTTTTGAGGACAAAATCCACAGACATCTAAAGTGAAACAGGTCAATATTTACATAAGCTTGTCCTAAATTGACTGCAGGATACTGAAGGTGCTGGGATCTTCATATCTCAGAATTTGCTACAGGAATGACTTCTAAGATTAGTTTTATTTACATGTATTTCTTGACTGATGGTGTTTTGGGGATTCTACACATCAGGTTTATACTCTTGAAGAGGAGCTAGACAGATTTTGGGTGGCCTCACTGTGACCCTCGTGGCTGATTAGGTCCTTCCTGGGGATATGCAAGGGGAAATATTTTTTTACATTACTAAGAATTTGATAACAGTGCAGCTTGTGAAGTATCATAAGTGAGTCCATTTCAGAGGAAGGACTCTGCGTGTGCTCCTGAGACACTGCATTAGGGAATTCCAGAGCTGCAGATGTGCCTCCTGTGGGTGTGTGGCACAAGGAGTATCTTCCCTGTCTCACTGGAAGGGGGAATTTCCACAGGCAGTGACTGCTGAGCAGCTGCTGTTCACTGTCAGGAGTGAATGAACTGTCACCCCATCAGGAATGGTTTATTATTGATGGGAGAAGCTGCTTCTGCTGATCCTCAGCTTGCCCTCCCTGTTCTGCCAGGACCTGCATTTCTGGCTCAGGGCTGGGGAGTGCATTAGGAGCAGGAGGAAAGCAGCAGTTGGAACTGAAAGCTCATTTGTGGGAAGGAGGTGAAGAACTGGGGTTGGTGTTTTGGGGTGGGACACGGGGCCAGTGAGCACTGGATCCCACCCCCAGTTCCAGTGCAGCAGCAAACTGTGCTGGAATCAGCCTTGTTGGTGGTGACATGCAGGCCATGTGTGTGCATGTGTGTGTTGACTGCATTCCAAGGAGTTCTGTGTTTCTACAGGAGCCAATTCCAGGATGAAAAGGTGCCAACTCTGAGGGAAGCTGTTGTGGAGTCCATGCATCACAATCTTACAATCTACTTCGATGTCAAAGGCCATGCAAATCAGGTACTGCTCACTGCAGCATGACCCCTGCTTTGGGTTTCTGACCTGCTCTAGTGCTGGTCTCAGACTGCTCCCTGGGCTACAGTCCCTTCTTTAACAGGAGTGAGCCCAGGCCTGCTGCTGGTGACACCCAGAGCTGTCCTGGGAAGCTGCAGCTTGAGACTGGCACAAGGCTGGGGCAAGTGCTGCACTCAGCTCCCAGTGAAACAGAGCAAAGGGAATTCCCTGCTGTGCTGGGGGGAGTCACAACCTCATCTTCAGCCTCCAGTGAGGGATCTGTAATTTGCATTACTGAAGGCAGATGAAAATCATCCATCACTAACATTTTACATAAGTTAATTTTTTTTCTTTCGCCTAGCAAAATATAGGAATAAATAATTTTCCTCTTCAACTAAAGCCTGGGTAGTACTAAAAATTAGATCCAAAACATATTTAAGGGCATTTCAAACACTGAGAATCCTACTCATTATTGTAAATAGAGTAATGAACAGAAATTCTTTTGCTAAAAACCAAAATATCATTTCTGTGTTAATGCTATAAACAAGATGCTGTTTTTCTTCTTCTCCCTTTCTATTTCAGTCTTGTAACACAGCAGGGAAGTGTTTTTAAGATTGTTCTAAAATGACTTTGCAGTGTAAATTAAATATGAGTGTTTGTATAACATCTCTGTGTGTCTCTAATTGCAGGCAGTTGATACCCTGAAACAACTCTACCAGGAATTTCCACAGTTGTATAACAGCAGTATTGTCTGTTCTTTCATGCCAGATGTTGTTTATAAGGTGATGTTTCCTAAAAGTTTATTTTTTATTTTTTCAGTCCTGTCTGGGAATTTCAGTATAGTATTAAACTTCCAGGTTTCTTTTGGGCTGTTCAAATTCTTAAGGCTTTTAAAAACAAATGGAGCATAATGCATAATCTTATTAGATGACTCTACTCATTAGATGCAAATAGGAATCTACAGCAATTCCCTCCCTTCTGAAAGCAGTGCAGACAATGCATTGCTCTTCTAGTTGGTGTCTGGCCAGGTATCTGTGTGCAAGGTACCTGCTAAATAAACCCTTTTTATTCTAGATTACTCCTAAAACTCTATCCTCATTGCCAAGTCTACTTACTTTTTTTCCCCATTATATACATTGCATGACTGCTAATTTCTTTAACACAAGAGCTGGTGCTTATTCAGTATGATTTGAAGAAAAAAACCCTATAAAATATAAACATCTTTGTTAAAAGAGTTACAAAAGGATCTGGAGGGGAAGGGCAGAAGGATTCTGGTGGAGTTGTAAATGCAAGCTAGGACTTTGTATCTAATTTCTCAAAAAGTGTTTTTAATGCTGCTGGGCTTCTGGATGAATTACAGTCTTTTCTCCTTGGTCCTCCAGATGAGACAAGCTGACAGAAATGTTGTGACAGCACTGACCCACAGGCCCTGGCAGCTGAGTCACCTGGGAGATGGGACACCCCGATTCAGTTCCTCCTGGAAGCATTTCTTGTACATGGTGATGGATGTCATTCTGGACTGGAGCCTGCACAGTTTCTTGTGGAGATTGTGTGGGGTTTCAGCTTTCCTCGTACAGAAGAATTTTGTTTCTCAGTAAGTGTTGAAGTTTGCTCATTTATCAGGAGACATTCTCTTCTGTTAGTATATAGGGTGGAGCTAACACAGTATGTGCTTAACACGTTTAGTGTTGCATGAGGTGTCTTGATAATTTCTTTACTCTGTTCTGTTTTATGATTTTAAGCCTCTTTTTTATCTGAATTTTTACCTTCTGTTAATCTCAAAGAGAAAAAGTATTTGTTGCTTTTGCCTGTTTACAATAAGAAAACACAAAAAGATGATGTGGCAGAACGTGACACACTGTTGTTCCTTGATGTGCTGCTGATGCAAGACCAAAACTCAGCTGTAGCCTCAGCACTGTTAACTCTGTGTAGTGTCAGGCTGCTCTCAGGGTGTGTCTGTTCCTTGCAGGGACTATGTGAGGCACTGGTCTTCCAGAGGAATTCGAGTGGTGGCCTGGACAGTGAACACATTTGCAGAGAAAAGCTACTACGAGAGTGTCCTTGACTGCAGCTACATCACCGACAGCTTGCTGGAGGACTGTGACCCCCACTACTGAGCCAGCCAGGCAGGGCTGATGGACTGCTGAGGAGAGCCTGGGAAAGGCAGAGCAGCACCTGGCTTCTGCCTCTGGTCACATCTCAAATGCAGGAACCTTCTGGGGCAGCCACAGAGTCTGAGGAAATCAGTTTCATGTGAAAGAATCAGATAATTTTGGTTCTAAATTGGTGATGGCAATTTTGGTGTCAAAATTCCAAATCATAACTTGATGTTAGTAATTTTAACTAGCATGTCCTACAAGTGTATACTAATTTGAGGTTGATTTATAGCACCTTAAAATCAATGACATTACTGTTCTTAAAACAAAAACTGGAAATAATGCTACAATGGTGCCAAAATAGAAGAGGAGTATATTTCCCTGCCCTGTGTGGAAAGATGGCTGTGCTGAATACTGATGAGGAAGAAAAAGCCAACTTTCCATGTGTGATGTGATGTGAAGGTTATGAGAATTAACAAATAAAACGTGATTAACTTCTTATCTTCCAGACCTTTTAAGAGAACCAGTGGAAGATAGGAAATTGTTTTTTCTAATGAAGAAAAAACACAGCACATGAATGTATTTATTTTTAAGATAAAGCTATACAGAGAGTGCTGGTAAGCAGTAGAACAAATGGAGCTGAAATGTCTTTTTAGTTTGCTTTTGGTTGCATGATTGAAGGGCACTCAGAGGGATATGGAAACTGTAATCCAGATTTAACTTGAACTCCAAAGAGTCTGCAGTTACAATAAAAAGTCTTTGAGAATTCATGGGGAAGTGTTCTTTGTCAGCTGTGCAGAAGGGTATTTTATATAAAATGTTAAGATTAGTGCA
Source organism: Molothrus aeneus (assembly GCF_037042795.1). Lineage (NCBI taxonomy): Eukaryota > Metazoa > Chordata > Aves > Passeriformes > Icteridae > Molothrus > Molothrus aeneus. Next base: position 8,621,809 of record NC_089661.1, on the reverse strand, counting down.
GATTGTCCCAGTTAGGGTAAATCCAAACTTCTGGAATACCAGAGATTCATGCTGTGACCTGCTGGGGGGGATGGATTTTTTGTTTGTTTCCTGAGCTCCATCACACAAGGGCACAAAGTAGCACAAAGGAGGTGCTTTTTTCCCTGTCACTCACCCCCCTGCACTGCAGAAGCAGCAATCTCAGCCTCCTGCTGCACCTCCTATAGAATGTGTAGGTTTATGTCCAGATGCTGTCCTGCCCCTTCCTGGGTGCTGTGCTGTCACTGCTGAGCCCCACAGGGGCTCCCACTGAAGGACAATGACTTTTCATGGCTATGGCCCTGCTCCAAAGGTCCAGCTGTGGTTGCTGCTCGAGTTTCTGGCACTGCTGAGTCACCATCCTCAGTGCAAACACCAGGTCCATATCCAATGCCCACAACCAGGCTCCACAGGGGTATGTGCAGGGAAACAACATTGAATCTCTGCTCTTGCATTGTGTGTAAAGTTTGTCCTTTTCTGTGCCTGTGGTGGCTGGGTTAGCGTAAATTATGAGCAAGATGAAAAGATGTGCCTCTTCCCAGAGCAACAAGGGAGGAAAAAAACAGGCACTGGTAGAAAATGAGCAAAACAAAACAAAAATTATCATGGTGGTGGCAAAGTTGTAGTCTTGAATAAAAAGAAGCTGCATCAAATCTCACAGTCATGTATGATAAAAAAATAACTCTTAGTTGTATTACTTCCAATCAATCCTTTATAGAAAAAGACATGTAAAGTTCCAGTTTACAAGCAATAGTTTTACACAGATGAAAATTTGATAAGTAGACACTCTTAGTTCTGATGGCTTCCTCAAAGCTGCTTTTAAGTGACTGCAATAAACTGTAAAAATGGCTCAGAAAAATGAACCCAGTTCACACAAGTTACTTCACAGCCATTACAATGTTTCAGTCTTTAAAAACAACTGCACTTTAATATACTTCGGCTTATTTAACCAGTACTGCAGATAAAAGCTGATAAAACAGGTAAAACAATATAACTGTGAGAAAAATATTTTTAAACACACAACTTTTATTTACAGTTAGGTACAAATTCCCTTTATATTTAGTCAACAACACATGGAGGGAGCCTGACTGCATCGAGGTGATGCCAGTCCTGGGGGAAGGCTGTCACCAACACCACTGCTGCAAAACAACCCCAGCAGGTGGATATTCCCTATCACAGTAAAAAACCCAAGTCCCGACGCATTTTAGAACCTGTTCTTCCAGTTTTTTCCTTCCATTTGGACGTAAAAAAAAGATGTTTGAGAGATTCTTTTATCATTAGTGCAAGAGAGGATGGCTGTGCCTTCACTCGGTGCTGCCTGTCCCTGCTCAGGGCTGGAATCCCTCGCTGCCATCGCTGTCCGTGCCCGTTTAGGGCTGGAATCCCTCGCTGCCATTGCTGTCCGTGCCTGTTTAGGGCTGGAATCCCCCGCTGCCATCGCTGCCGGTGCCTGCCCAGGGCTGGAATCCCCCGCTGCCATCGCTGTCCGTGCCCGTTTAGGGCTGGAATCCCTCGCTGCCATTGCTGCCGGTGCCTCTCCAGGGCTGGAATCCCTCGCTGCCATCGCTGTCCGTGCCCGTTTAGGGCTGGAATCCCTCGCTGCCATCGCTGTCCGTGCCCGTTTAGGGCTGGAATCCCTCGCTGCCGTCGCTGTCCTCGCCCAGCGCCGCTGCCCGGGCGCGCAGGGCGAGCGCCACGGCGCGGGACGGGCTGGGCTCGCCGCCTGCTCGGCCCAAGGCAAACAGCGTTAGAGGGGGCGGCCACCCCACCGGAACGGCCCCTGCTCTGCAGGGATCGCTTCTGTCAAGTTTTTGCCATGAAGTTACATGGAATTGAGACTGCCATGCAAGGTCCCATGGCCTTATTTTACTCTGAGCAGGATGATGTCCTAGGGACTCTACCCCCTTTCACACCAACACATGAAGTCTGTTTCTAAACTGATTTAAAGTTCTTGCCTATCTCTTGGGTGCTCCCATAAGACAAAATGGCTCATTTACCCAGGAATTTCACTCTCTAGTACACAGAAGCTGGTGGTCAGGCTTTAGAAGTCACCTCCAACACAGAACAAGCTGCAAAAAGCAGTCTGTAGAAAAAATTCACCCCACAAGCCCAGTTGTAGGGGGATAGAATATAAGAAAATAAAGATAGTGTAGAAAGTAATCTTACCCTAAGGAGTTACAGCTGGGCCAATTAGCAAAGATTAGGAGCAGGCCTGAATTTAACAGGCCACAGCTGAGACCAATGAGAAGAAGATGCTATAAAAGAATGGGATGGGCTGGGTGAGAAGGGAGCTGGAGTCAGTGGCTGCTTTGTGAAGAAGAAAGAGTCAGTGCTCTGAGGAGCTGCCCATGAGAAACACCAAGAAGGTCTGAAACTTTTGTGATAAGGAGACAACAGTATGGAACCCCTGCAGTAAGATGGCAACACCCAGTCATTTTGTTTTCTCTATACACAAGATGCTAAAATGCTGTGTCCCTGACATGCAGCTGTCACACACTGTGTCTGTGCATCAAACATTTTTACTGAGCTGAATTTTTAAGAGTTTCCCGTGTTTTATCTTACTTGCTTACCTGGTGGAAAGTCACTGTTGCTTGAGATCTCAACAGAAAAGGGATGCTGAAAACAAAATTCACAAGCAGATTTAGGTCATGGTTTCCCTCCTGTGTGTGTTATCTTGTATTTGAAAAGATACCAGTTATCTGTAACAAAACCATGCTCTCCAAGTCTTGAGCAGGTTTGTGATTATGAGTGTTCAATAGCTATTCTGATCACGTTTTTATATCTGCTCAAGTTAGTCTTTAAAGTTATTTCCATGCATACAGGCCTTTGCCACACATATGCCCATCACCTATGCCACACCCCAGATTCTGTGTAGGGGAATCTACATTTCCCTCTTTTGCCCATCTCACCTCATTGTAGGATGTGTTTTGGTTTCTGTCAAATGCCCTTTCTGCGTAGCATGGCACCTCCTGGGCAGGTTGCATGGATGGGTGGTATGAAGAGAAGCTTCTCTGAAAAAGAGTTTGGCATCAGCAGTCTGTGATCTGGCTTCCATCTGTGACTGTGTGGTCAGCACTGCTCATCTCCCTTGTCTCAGGGAGATGGCCTTTCTCCTAAAGCCACAGTGAGATCATTCTGGCATCTCCTTCTGAAATCTGACCTTAACAACTACAAGAACATCCACACTTGGGAGATGACAAATCTCCCTCTCAGCAGTCCCACTCCTAACACTCAAAACAGGCAGATGTTGTCTGAAAATCCCCAGGATGTAGAAAATGTCCCTCATATTCAGCTTACCTCTTTACAGTCAATATTTATTTGTATTATCACACACATATTTATAGTTAACAACAGATCAATATCAATTATTATCCATTCTTGGTTTTTTATTTATGTAATCATTTTAATTATAGCCAGTCATACAGGGGGATTTGGTTTTTTGGGAGGAAGGAGAGGAACCTACCAAATACTTTTTCTCTATCAGTATTTACGTCAAGGAGTTTTTACTCAACCCAAATAAAAACACCAGACAGCACCTATATGGCCACATTTTAGCACTAGTTTGATGGCTCAGCAGGCAGGACGGCCTTGAAAAATAAATTCAAGTTCAGTTATCAGTGTTGTATGGGATTTAAAATAGGGTTAGGTCAAAGCACTCAGTTTTACCTCAGCTGAAAATAACCACAAATCACAAGCCCCTAAGGAAATCCATTGCTGGGGAGGAAGGCAGCCTCCTCCTTAGCCTAGGCAAGGTTCAGGTGTGACCAAACCCTTTGGTGACCATCACTGCACATGAACATTAGGAATGTTTTCTTGAAGTTTCATAACCATAAATTATGTCTGGTGAGGCTAAGGACTTTTCTATACCCAGACTGAATTCCAGCCTGGAACAAATAATTAGGGAACATTCACAGCATCCTTTTGCTGTCTGGAGTTAAGTAGCAAGCATTTAGATGAAGTTTGAAGTACAGCCTTTTCCCAAACCAGCAGGCTGTTTGCACAGCTGGAGGAGCCCCATGGACCTGCCCCAAGCAATTAAACAGCAGCAGCTGAGCAGTCACACTGACCTGCTGGCCTCTTCCTCCCCGGGCAGACGAGCTTCTCTTTGCCCTTTGCTCTGTTCGTAGCTTTTTGAGTAGAAACATCTTATCTTTTCCTGCCTGTAGTCAAGATACATTTGATCATTAGCTGGAATGCACTAATTATCCTTGAGAGGCTCAAGGCCTGTAAGTAACCAGTGACCAAGATAATTCCTTCTATTCTAAAACAATCTGTCTACAGAGGGAGCTGCAGCAACACATCTTGAAGATAAAATTCTTTTGCTACAACTCTTTGTGAGTTAGATTTCCCTGTAACTCCCATGAGGAAGGGCTCCCACCCTCCTTTGCACAGTTATAGACAAAACAGGTTACAGCCCCACAAAGCTGGATGAGACAATCAACACAGAAGCCAAATCATACAAAAGATACAAATGAAAGCCAAACTTACATTTAAAATTTGGTTACGTAAGAGTTTGGTCATGGTCTTTCTTGCTTGTATTATTTGCCAGTAAAGATAAATAACAATTCTAAACAAAACAAAACAAAAGGTCGATCATATAAGCACTTTATTCTAGTCAGTGTCTAGATAGAAATGTATCTTGTTCATTTTAACCCATTAAAAGACTTATATACACACATCTCTGTACACACACACAAAAAATAGATGTATACAATTACTCAAGGAATGGCAAACACATGGATTTGCCTAAAACAAGGCAAATGCATGAAATTGCTTAAAACATTCTTTTGTAAAAGACCCAAAAATTTGTGGACTTGTATTCAAGATGAGAGGTCATTTAAGCGAGTCAACAGTACAAGATGCATTTCAGATAACAAAATAACATAAAATGACTTTGTCATTGCCAGTTTTTCCCACTTAAGGCCTTTTTCTAGTTCTTTTCATTAGCAGATACTTACAGTACAACAGTAGAGATGATGAAGAAGAAAAGTTCACTTGAAATTAAATTGTGGTAGATCCACACTACCCATTTTGAGACAGTGTAGCTTTCCAGTATCTGTATCCACTCATCCACTGAAGCATACATGGAAGGCAAACCTCTGAAAGGACCACATTCTTCTGAAGGTTTTAACCTGAGATTGTGGGAAAACAGCTACTTAAAGCTTTGTATGTTAGCCAGTGAATTAGTTAATATTGTAATTTTGTACATCAAGATGCTCCTCAGTTTTCTATAGCCCTCTAATGTCTTTGGACTCCCAGGGTACTTCCATGATCTGTATTTCATTTTTAACTTGTGTTCCTCTCCAGCCATTAAATGCCCACCCCAGACAATGCAGTGAGACATGAGTCCTTGCTGCAATGGATCAGCACCAAGCCCTGTAAGCACAACCTTGACATAAATATAACCTGTCAATCACTGTAGCACACACTACAGGAAATTGAAAAACTGGATTTTTTTAACATTTCACCACAAGGTGAAATCATTTCACCTTGCCTTCAGGGACATGAGTCACTGCAGATCTTCAGTAACAACAGAAGGTGGTAAAATAAGACAGCTCATTGTAAGAATTAACATTGTCAGGTAGACTGAAAAAGGAAAGTGTTTGCTTTGAAACTGAACCACTCCAGACAGTCTGAATTTCCCACTTGCCCTCAGGAAATGATAGCTCTGACAGCTTTCATCCCATCTGATTTCATGTGTCTCACTAAATACCAAAATCATGTTGCTGACTATTGTCAAGAGAAAAGTGTATCCATGCTGCCCTCCTTCCTGTGACCAGAGTCACACACACAGAACCAAAGCAGCTTTGAAATACTGGTAACAACCCAGATGCATTACTACAGGGTCAGCCTGCCTGCAGAAAGAGCCTCTGAAGTTCAGAAATAATCCAGAAGCTGATCTCAACTGAGTTTTCCCAGGTGTTTCTCTGCTGCAGACCCAGAATCCCCTATACTCTAAGTAAGCTGGGAACTAGGACTTGGTCACAGAAACTTTTTTAAGAGGAGGAAAAGTAGAATTTTATGCCTTTAAACAGGAATCCAAAACTTTATTTCTCCTCCCACTTCCTCATGGGACAAGTTACTCAGTGAGTCACATTCTCACAAGCTCACAGAGCAGATCTTGTTTTCAGAGTACAGAACAACTCATGAACACCTGAAACCTTCCACCAGCAGTTAATACAACTTCTTTTATAGAGAAATGCACACTCCTCTGCCTGGTATCAGGTCACACAGCCCAATTGAGTAGGCCTGGATGCCAGTGATCTTCCATACCTCCAGACAGTGACTCCAATGACAGACAGGACTCCAAGGAAGGAAGGACAAAAGAGCAGGAAAATGAAGGATGTGGTCATTTGAGCAGTTCTCCAGACTTTGCGAGGGGGCTGGCAATTCCTCATCAGACTGACCTTTAAAGAGAGGAAGGTACTTTGGAATGCTGCTACCTGCCACTTCAACTTGGTTTAAGTCAATCTGAAATTGCTGAAATAGCATCTATCAGAAATTTCCAAGACCAACTTCTATGTGAATTTGATAGATAAAGTGTAGTTTTATAAAACTTCAATAATATAGTCTTAAAATAGTAAGAAGCAAAATGAGGTTCTGATGGGTTCTTCAGAAGTCTGCTGGGTAGAGTTTGCTTTTGTAGCATATGCAAACTCATGGTTCAGGGAAATTTTAATCCATCTTTCCACCTACAGCTTTGTTCTTCTACATTCAACACTACAAACTGCTTCACAACCTAACAAACAACTTCTCATCTGGTCATAGTACCAAGACAAACAATTCTGAAAAAAAGACATTTCCACCATGATCTTCATCTGAATCACCCTGCTTACACCTAGATAACTTCACAGAGGGGAGTTGCTGGGGAGTAACTGAGAGGCCAAAGTCCCAGCCACAGGCTGAGTGTCTATATTGACATATGCACTCGCCCACTGTTAATTCTCCAGTTTAATTTTACTACTTTATTATTTATGATGAATACATACAAAGTTTGTTACCTTTTTCACAAAAAATACTATAAGAAATGCTATCATCTGGATACCAGGCAACAGAGGTGAGAACAGGATACCAATCCTACAAGGAAGGATTTATAGGAGAAAAAAGTTACATCTTCACTAGTCACCATTCAGTTCTCAGTGCACTGAAAGCAGAAAAATACCACAGTAACTTCATATACAGATAGTGTGGGATTAGTTGGAAATGTGATTTTATTACCCTTGATCCTCTTACAGTAAGTCCACCTTTGAAAATATGCAATTTCAAATACACATGTTATGTACAGATCTGCAGAACCCTCTTATAACTGGAGTAACATACTCATTCTAGGAAATAAGGCATCTTTTCCAGCATTTAATACTGAGACCATTTCATCAAGAACATCATCCCTGTGAGGAAGTAAACAAAACTCCAGGATATTCCTACAGGAACCTATCGGGTTTCTCCCAGACCAGGTGGCCACCAGGTAAATTACTGACTGAAGGTATTGTTACTTTGGCAAGTCACAATCCTTACCAAAGGCACTGAACAGCTCATCTCCCAGTTATTTATCCTGTTCTTTCTGGGAAACACCCACAAACATCAGAATAAGATTTTTTCCATGATAGTTCTACATGCAAATGAAGTTTTGGCTGTAAATGTAACACTTACCAGGTCAAAGTCTGTGCATAGATCAAATCTAAAACATTTCGTCCAATATCAAATTCTGGCAGCTCCAGGCTCACACAGACTGTAGTTCCAATAATTCTGGGGAGAAAAAAAACCTATAGTACAACAGCAATTGCTAAATGATAAAGTCCTCTGTAGAAATCCCTGTAAATGACCTTCTGAAAACAAGCATCTGTGACAAATTATTTAGAGGCTGCATTACTGTCATGCAAAGAAGCCACAACTCGTTCATTAGACAGCGCAGCAAAAATGAATCAATTTGGCAAAAAAAAAATCCTGTAAAATAAAGGAGGGTTGAAGTAAGACCTAGTATATGTTGCACACAACTGAAACAGAGAACCAACAAGGATTTCCTACTGCATCAGTACATATCTATACTATAGTAACTACTTGTTGCTTTAAGCACAAGTATTCTTCTGCTAAAGCAGCTGAAATGTCCAGGGACCTCAGAACAAAACTGTAACAGCTTTTTCAGGTCCTGAGAATTTTAATCATTAATAAAAAAAATGAAATTTGTACACTGATACTCTTAATGTACCCTCAAATACATCCTACTTCAAACTAACTGAGGTTGCAAGGAGCTGAAACAGACAGGTAAGCAAGTACTGAGAGGATTCCTACTGAGGACCAACAATCCCTTTTAGTCACCTCAGTTTTCCTGAGCTGGGGAAACAGTTTTTTGCTTGTTGTGGCGAGAGCAATAAGGATTTTGGTAACTATCATATCTTGATACCACCTTATCAACTACTTCACCAACAGAGCTGGGCTTTCAGGAGGTTACTCTGAGCACAAAATATTAAATACAAGCAATTGTACTTTGAACCTTTCACATGTCTACGTCAGGTGCTTCTGCCCAGCTTATGAGAGGCCATTCCTCACAGCTGACATTGCAGTTTTAGTTCTGTGACTTTCTGCTGGGAGGTGGTTTCCTACCGAACACAAGAACGGGAGGATTAAAGTACACTGGCAAGAGCTGTGGAGGAAAAGTCCTCAAGAACTTCTCAACATTGTCTTGTGTAAACTAAAGAAGAAGTTAACAAAGCCCTACCTTGTAAACCAGTCTTGTTCAAATCATGGGCAGAGAGCAAACAATGGATCTCCTACACAAAAGTATGGCCAGGGATCTAAATGCTCTGCAGAGCTGGCAAGCACTTAAATACTGCCTAAGCTATAAGCAATGTTTGGCATTAAGAAGGTTCACACAATAGATGACAGAAGTAAATGACTTTTTCCTTACATCCAGTCCACAATACTTTCTCATTTATCATGCTGGAGACCTCTACCTTTGAGAGACTCATTATATGCTTAATAAGACTGATAAAATCAGATTTAAACTTGTGGACACTGTAGTGACATAACTGAGAAGGAAAAAATCACAGTGGGTACACCAAGGAAAGGCAGCAGTGTGCCCATGCTTATGCAGAGAAGATGGATTTGTGCTTGAGACAACTGATTGTCACCTCAGCCTCAGGAAATCCATGAGAGTAGAATGTGGCTTCCCTCCTGCATGTGCTTCCCTCTCCAAAGGGAAAAAGGACACACTGACCTCCTTCTAAGGAGGAACAGCAATAGACACAAGGCATGTACACAGAGACTCTGCCTGGTAGGGAAAATCAAGGAAACTTCAGTGGTGCCACAGCCATGCTTCTGCTGGACTTTTCTCACATGGAGAAAACAGATCACATCTTTGGTTAATGAATGAAAAGGAGATTAGAAAAGTAGTACTCACCTTCGTAAAAACTCTCCAAAGAAAGAGCCAAGCAAACAAAATATGAAGTCAACTAGAACAAGACGATAGATATCTTGGCCAACCAAAGTTTCCCAGCACTTTAAGAAACAGAAGAAAAAAAAATCAAATTAGAATTTAAAAATGATGCCATTTAAACATTGTTCCCACATGCTTGGGCATCTGAAACTTGATCAAAGATCTGAAATCTTGATCAAATACATTCTAGCAGCCTGGCAAATCATGGTTGACTTCTCAGTGAACAATGCTGCCATCCAGCTGAGACCTGAGCTGGGCCATTCATTTTTTTCTAGACTTGATTTCTCTCAAGTTGCTAATAAAAATTGTTAGGGTAAGAAACTCAGCTTCCCACGACACCCCATGTGCTTCTCTTTGCTGAAGCAAGTCTCTTATCCAAGTGGTTCCTAACCTGGCACTGCAAGTCAGAGATTTGTGTTTTGAAACTTTACCTGTGACTCTGAGGTAGCCACGATGTTCAGCCAGTAGTAGCACAGTATTCCAACAATTGACATTTTCAGGATGGTATTTCTAAAAAGAAGAAGTAACAGTAACTGGTCCATAGCTGGAGGGAGTGATGGCAGGATGACCACTGGTTACACTTTTTACCTCCTCTTGGCACTGCAGAGTGCCAGGGCTCTCCTGGGAGCTCAGGTGTGGCATTGTTCTATTGTCCTGGAAGGAGGGGAGCTGGGCATGACAACCTTGGCACAACATCTGCTTAACAGGCTGCTGGCTGGCTGTGGGGGCTCCTCAGGGGAGGGAGGGATGAGGGACACCAGGGGTTAGGCAGGGTGAATTCCAGGCATCTGTTTTTAAGTGAGATGACCTCAGTCCTCTGTCTGTTACCCTTCCTTTCCTGGGGAGGGGCCAACAGCCCAGGGGCCATCAAGGAGTGCTACAAGCCCAGTGTCACAGTGCACCCAGCTGACAGGGAAACCATTCCTCATCCTCATGCACAGATATAACATCCCAGAAGCTCATGAAAGACAAAAGGTCATGATGACAAGAGTGTACAGAAGCCTTTGGAGAATATGAACTCTCCTCCATAGCTCCCTATTGCCCCACACCACCCAGACACAACTTTGTATCAAGAAGAACTCAGACAACTTCAGGCTGAAAGCACTAAGAGGTGGCAGCAAGAAATACCTGATAATAGTGACATATATGTGCTGTCCAGGAGTCTGAAACTTCTCCAGGTGCCCGACCCAGGAGAAGAAGAATGGGATCAATGTGTTGAGGAGAGATACAATCACAGGTAGCACCAACATGGCAGTTTGTCTCTGTAGATCATTGCTATACCCTTTCATAAACAGCTAAGAGAGGAAAGAAACATAATGAAACAACCCAAACTTAGAGCCTTAACCAAAATGCTGTCTCAAGGTGTGTCCACAGGGAAGCCCCCTGGCTCACCTCCCTGGATGTTCTCAGGTTGGAGAGTCTCATGTTTTAGGGGCCCATGAGCAGCAGCACAGTGACCCTCTCCCCTTCCCCTAAATTATGTGGGACCAAGGGTGGGAGCTCCAACTCCAAAGCAGCTCCTGGGGAAGAAGGGACAGGTCCTGCTGAGGCTGCTTCTTGCTGTTTCTCACCAGATGCACTGTCCCTAAGCTGACCATGGGCCCAGGCAAACAGCTGCTGGAGAGAGGAGGAGATTTGCTCAGACCCCTCATCTCCCTCACTCTTGCCACAGTCCCCAGTGGGGCAGGCCTTGCAAAGCAGCTCCTTAGGGCCAGCAGAATTTGTGTGTGCCCTGGCAGTAACAACAGCTCTGCCTGCCTGTGCTCCTCGTAGTGAACAGAGCAGTGCTCACACTCAGTGTGAAATACCTATGTGGAAAATGCCAATTCTGGCCTTACCTCGAGGTTATTAATGGAGAGAAAGTAAACACCAGTAGAAGCAGCTACTGCTGTTGCCAGGGAAACAACCCAAGCAAGGAGATGAGTAGCAATACGACCAACTCTCTCCTTCACAGAAAAATTTAGAACTTCTTTGTTTACTTCAGTGAGATCTTCCTGCAAAGAAACAATTCCTGATGAAGATGTTCTTAGTCAACAGCAGAAGGCAAAACTTGTTTCAGGGCACTACCAGAGAAACTGAATGAAAGATTATTGCTCTAGAAGATGGGCAGAGTAATATCCTAGGAACATTTACTGGGCAATTTTGTGTTCCTGTCCTAGAAGTCAAGTTTCACAGAAAATATTTCCAGCCTGCCTTTTGTTTATAAAATAGTTAAATAGCAGGAAGGAGAGAAACCTGAACAAATACTCTGTATGGCAAATATTTAATAGTCACAGAAACTCCTTCAATAGAACAGAAGCACACAAATATTTATATGTAGCTCAATGAGAAAAGGGAAACAAGCAGCTAAGCCAATGCCAGGAGCTCAGACCAAATGAAACACAGGAAGTCAGGAAGATTTAAATCTCTTAGGTACAGAACTAGCACACTTGTGTTACTCTGCCAGAGACTTGTATGTGCACACACAAATTTGTATGCACAACTCAGTTTCTAACAAAATGACTAACACACATTAGTTTTGTGCCTCTTGTGGTTTGTACCTTTATTTGTGTGAGGAGATTCTTTTGTTGCAGCTTTACAGCTTTTTCATTGGTTATATTGAAGTCCCAAGTACAGAGCAGCTTGCTGGCATTCACAGAGAATGCCTTTGTTAACTTAACAAAGTTCCTGGAGAAGAATCTTGCCATGCTGCAATGAAAACTAAATTGGTCAGATGTGTAACAGGGAAATTCATCAAGTCTGTACAGCAGGGCAAGGAGGGAGATTTGTCAGCTTTTCCATCCCATCACAAGTTTATTGGACCTATGTCAGAGCATGTCACATACAACAATGTGGAAAATAAACATTAATGTAAGGAATTCTAGCATTTCCATCTCAAGATTGTTGCTGACAATCTTTACCTCTGGAAGGCCACATCCATAAGAAACAATATTAGGAGCAACAGCTTACAAAAGGGGATCACAATATTCCCAGTTTGAAATGGGATTCTCTGTATGTCCTTCACTCTTTTGCAGTTGTTTTTAATTTCTGTAATAAAGGTTTGATTCCTAGAGACAATCTTTTGAGCAGAAATTTCTACTTAAACTCTACCCCTGTAAATAAGGACTTACAGAAACATACTCAAGTAATTATTACCTCTAACTGTTGGCAGGATGGGGTTTTTAATTGTGTGGGTATTTTCCCCTTAATATAAGAGAAACAGGAATTCACAGTCAGTTTACCTGAACAACAAGATAAGAAAACTGATGACAAAATATATTCCAACAGTGAAAATATAGGCCAGCTGCATGTTGTAAGATGGACCATTCTCCACTTTACTGATTGTAGCATTGGTGTAAAAGCCATAGTAGAGCACTGTTTGTTGAAAATAACCCTGAAAAGACAAGGACATAATTCAGAATATTTGCTATCACCTCCATGGTAGGAAGCATAATAATCTGAAGACAAATTACTGGAGGTGGGAGCTGTCCTATTCCTTATTATGAAACCACAGGTGTGATTAAATTTAACACTTACAGCTCCAGTGAGCAGCTCCAGGCCCGTGAATGAAAGGTTATTTGGTTCTGCTGCAAGAAACTGAGGAATTGTGATGAAACCAAAGTTTATGAGGAATGAGAAGATGTTCAAATTTAGCAGCCACTTCAAGAAAACAAAGTAAGAAAGAACACTTGTTCCAAACTCAGCACCAATGATCTTCAGAGTCTTGTGCCATGGCTGCAGTTGTTGAAAACATTCTGAAAGGGTATTTCCAAATCTCTGAAATGACTGCAGGGAAAAAGAGGAGAGGCATGAATCTCAGCAAGCAAACAGGACTCAACTTCACAGAATGAAGCTTCACATTTTAATGTTGCAAGAATACACATTTTAATGTAGTTAAGAATGGATTTGCCCCACTCCATGCACCATAAGATGATGAACTGGTGCTCCTGCAGTGCAAGTCATTGTTAATGAACACTGCAGCAATTAACTGGATCTTTGGTTGGTAACATGAAGAGAGACACCAGATGCCTCTGGAGGCAGTGGTAACACTGCAGCTAGAGTGGTTTGCTCTGTTGTGACTGACAGAAGTTTCTGGCACTTACCACTGCTACTCCCTGTGTACACTGAGCACCACGATGCCTTGATTTTTTGGTTATTTCTTTCAGAACCTTGTTTCTGTGGAAGAGCAGGGCAGGGGTGACAAGCATTATAGTATGAGTTGCAATTGAATCAAGAAGCCAAAGAAGATGCTGCAAATACAGTTTCACCCCTGTGCACATGAACAGAATTAGTACCACGTGCAGATGCTCTTACTGGTTCATTTCATATCAGCTGATACCTTGGCTCCTGTCCCTGCTATGACAGCATGTTCTAACCCCTCCACTGACTCACACTGGCAGCAGAATTTACATATATTTTGTAAGGAGACAAAAGGGTGGTTGAGATCATGTGGTCTCTTCTCCATTTTTGATGGCCAACATCCAAGTTTCCTTTGAAAATAAATCTCAGGTTATCATTTATAACCAAATCTCAGGACCTTGATATTCTGTTTTATATTACCGTGAGAGATTCTTCTTATCTCCATCATTAAATTATTTTCTCTTGCAAGACATTAAATTTTAAAAGTGCATTAAAAAGTACTTTGTCATAAAGTGGTAAACCAAAGTTCAGCAAATGGCAAACTCCCATAGTTGATAGCTAGATGTGAATTTTAAACATTTGCAACTTCTAGAAAATGTTTGTAAACATTTGCTAGAAGTAAATGTTTTTAAAACTAAACACAAACTTTTATTTTTACCTGATCTCTCTCTTTTGTCTCATGGTCTTTGGCATCTTCTGGATTGCTTTAACCCTTTCATTGCTGGACATACTTGCAAGACTTCCAACTAAATCTTCCTCTGCATCAAACCCACACAAAAAACAAAATTTGGGGATAAGAACACAGTAATTTTTATACACAACCAGAAATAGATATAACAACATCCCTCATTTATACTGCTACCAAGGTGTGTAAGCTGAGACTTAATTATTTTGCCCAGAATATCTTCAGCTCCCTCAAAACTCTAAATCAGATGCAAGTAGTCCAATAATGTTCACAGAAAGAGCTGCCATGTAAAGGAAAATTAAATACTGACACAACTCCAAGATTCTGGTCTACCTGATCACGTTTGATAGTTACACTTCTATCATGCTACATATTGACTTGAAAATTAAACTTTTGCTTCATTTATTCTGTAAGTTTAGTTGATCTAAGTGCCCCTACTTATCACTACCTAGGCCACAGACACCCCTCTCTGACCTGACAATCAGGCTGCTTCTGCATATTGGAATTTGATGCTAATTCCAGACACAGTGGCTGAAAGCAATCTATTAGCTGGTCAAACAAATTCTAATAAAGAGCTTAGCATTTCCTTCTACAATTTAACACCTTCATACTGCACTTAATTTCATTTATCATGGGATTTGAGTGTGTTAGGAGAGCATAAAAGATTAATCACTACCATAACACAAACCTAAGATGTCCCCATAAGCACAGAAGGGCTGTACACACAGTTCTGGTGAGAAACAGAGCAGCACCAACCACACCATCCTTGTACAAGACACTGTCAAATACTGAACCCCTTATCTAAACCCTACCTTCCTTGCACACTGGGTCTGTTTCAAGCATGCTGGAAGAAGTCATGAAGATCTCATCGGGTGGTCTTCGGTTGCGTCTCCGAACGAAGCTGTCTGAATTGAATAACACACGTTCTTTAGGAAGCCCAGAGAGTCCTGACAATTTCACTTAAGAAATTCAAATTTCACTTTGACAAGAACAAGCTAAAAGTCCATCCTTTAATCTCACTAACTTCATGCAAACACACTCCCCCACTCACTTCTTTCCTGGTTGTCTTTGACAAGCACAAGCATTTTTTCAGACAAATGCTGGAAAAGAGGTGCAGAACGCAGTCTTCATCTGTCATGGAGAACTCCATCTAACCCATTCACAAATGCACACATTCACTATTCAAGACTTTCTTCTTAGAAGACAAGGCCTTTCTTTAAAGAACCTTCCCCAGCCTTCAGGGGGATCATTTTGGAATCACACTCCTTCATGCTGAGTAAGTTCTATGTGCCAAACTCCCATTTCCCTGAGGTCAAAATGCAGCTGCTCTCTCCACCTCCTTTCATCCACTTACTCAAACAGGTGACTACACTCCTGAAAAGCATCTGCCTTCCAGCCATGACACAATTGAGTTTAGCCACAGCTTTCCTTGCCTGGCCTTCCCAGTAAGATAATGGCCAGTCCCAGTGTCACATCCCAGTGTGGAGCTCAGCTCTCTGATGTGGAAGAACCCCATTTATAACCCCTTTTATTATGTGAAGGTGTTCATACCTGAAAAGAAGGCTTTAAAATATTTATTAGTATGATTTTTTGGAGGCTGAGATTGACATGCAATATTGTGATGCACCACAATCCTTACCCTCTGATCCACTGGAAATTCCATGAGTGTAGGGATAATCCAGCATATGGGAGGTAGAAAGTGGGGTGTAAGTCAGTTCTGGCTCAGGCTCAAAGGTAAGATTGTCTGTTGAAGGAAATCAGAGTTACACAAAGCTGCAAAAGGCTGTGGGTTATTTACAGACACAGAATGCCAAGCCTATGACAAAATACAGATCTAGTGCCAACACAGCAACCTAGTTCCTCAACAAAACTCCCACGTCCCACCCCAATGTACATCCAAGTACTCAACACCTTACTCAGTCCATACAAGACAATATTTATTGATCTGTTAATACATCAATCCATGGATTTGCTAATAAAACACACGAACTGCTTAAAAAAACAAAAAGCTAAAAATATTTACAGAGTTGAGCTTTGCAGAGCAGCAAGACTCCCTCAGGACAGAGTCAAGTGTTATTTGTTCCAGGCATTCTCTAAGCTGGTCACATGAGAAATTACATACCTGAGAAATTTCCATATGGACTTGGGCTGGGTAAATCCTGGCTGTAGTCAGAGCCAGGTCCCAGGGAAACCATTGGGATGGCCACAGGGTAGTTCTGCTCCCTCCCTCTGTGCTCTCCATAGTAATCAGACTGAGATGAATCATAAGGAGTTGGGTGAGAGAATGGATTCCTTTGAGAGCTCCCCCTGTGTAAGCAATAAAAAAGAAAATCCTGACTGTCATAAAAACCCTCAATAGGTATCTTGAATTTGAGTACATTATGAAACAAACTGTGATACTGAGACATAGTTTGTATTTACAACTTCAACCACATAATTCTGATTTGATCATCAAATTAATTAAGAAGCTAACATTTTCTCCACCTGAAGTTAGCTTAGACTCTAACTAAACAGGAATACTGGCTTGGAAAACAAAGACAGCCAAGGATATATCCCACTGTAAAAATTACTGGAACTAAAAAATATGTACAACATTATGCCATAAATATATTTAACTAAAATTCATTCAACACGTAAAAAGTAAACACACCATTTCCTTGGAATGCTGCCTTCCTGGTAACAGTTTTAAAAATTTGTCTGAGAATGAAAACATAAAGGAGGGATTCAAATAAATCCACAAATTAAAACTCCAGAGAAGATCTTCTGCATATAAATGAATATTTCTTATGGCAAATTTACAGAGCAAAATTAAATAAACTCACCTTCTATCAATTTCCAATGTCTCTGAGAAGTGGTAGTCTGGATTTTCAAAGGCTTCATTGTAATGATAAGACATGGAAAGTCCTTGGTTTGAAGGATGAAATCTTCCTTATTTTTGTCTCTACTGCTTCATTACCATGTAAAAAGGAACACTGATTACAGACCTGATTACAAAACAGATGCAGGTGCATAAAAATTAAAAGGAAGGAACTCCATTTGAGCAACTTAGAAGATTCTACTAACAAATAACATGAAACAGTATAAATCAGCAGTGGTTGTAACTTCATCACCTCACCATTGGGAAATTGGGGTCCACCAGAAGTGGCAGGTCAAATAGGAACTCATATTTCTCTATAGTTAGGTCTCTCCAAACCTACAGAACTGCAGTGACACAGAAGTTTTCCCAACACTAATGAGGCCAGGCTTTAGAAGCATGTCAAAACATTGAGAAAAAATAAAGTTCTCTCTCTCCTCCTTAAACAGCAAAAGCCAAATGCACAAATTTTCTCAAAAAAATTAACTCCATTTCCAAAATGAAAGAGGAAGTGAAGCCTGCCCTGTTCCTTGCTAGCAGTGCATCCCTCAGCCCCAGTTGTGAATAAGGGACCTGAGGGACCGTGATTTTGTACAGAGCTGACAACATCTAGAGACTTATTCTTAATAAGGGCTCTTCTAATGGTTTAATGCCTCAATCCTTTAAATAGGCCTGGGTTTAGATTTCTCACAGAGTGCTCCATTTTCATCTTAAAAAAGCCAGACTTAGAACTTATTGAATGGGAGTCCTCATGAGCCAGTAAAAAGGGAACATTACATTAGAAGAAGAGAATCCAAATTAAGCAGGCAGTTCTTGCAATTAATCAAAAGTCATAGTCAAAATAAAAAAGGAAACTATTTTTAGCATTTCTTCTTAAAGGCACCATGCAAGTTTCCTAAGCTGGCAAGCTATTCCACAGCAGGGAAGGGAAAAATAAACGATAAAGGGCAAAGCTGGTAAAACCCATCAGAACCTATTTTTATTTCAGCTCCATTCCTAGAAAAGCAGAGCTGAATCTCATTTAACAGTAGTCTCAACAAACTTTTTCATTTGCAGTGGATTTTATTTGTGATGTAGCAAAGGAAGTATTATATGAAAAGTAGCTTCAAAATGGATAATTATAAGGTGTCTAGTTTCTGAGGGCTTTTCAAAATCTTACTCTGCAAAAAGAAGCTCTTAAATTACTGTTGTGTCATTTACATGCTTTAAGAGCTTGGAAGACAGTCTAAAATCCTACAGTGTGATGTAGTTGTAAAACATTGCCCAGGTTTTGCACTCTGACTTGCAGAATTATGCTTATAAACGCAAGGGACTGATTGAATTCAAAGTCCAACATTTGAATCAGAACTCTGACCACACTTTGATTACAGCATGAGGAAGGGTGCTCTGAGGCCCAGGCACTCAGCACCTCCAGTAAAAGCACACCAGGCAATGGGAGCACACAGTGCATCACCCTGCTGCTGCAAACAACAGGGTGTGATTGCTGCCAAAAAGAAACCAGAAACAATCTCTCCTAAGTGCCAAAAAGAAACCAGAAACAATCTCTCCTAAGTGACACTTGTGTTTCTTCAGGCAACAATTTCACACCTACAGAGACAGAGTCAGGTTCTCATGAAAGCACAAGAGTACTTAGCAAAGCCTTCTTTCCTCATCTCCAAAAAGACTTAATAAATGCCCCATGAATCCAAGGCTCTTTCATGAAAGAAATCCAAGGCTCTTACTTAAAAGTCATGAGAAGCTTAAATCTCCTGAAGAGATAGATTTCCTTTGACAGGAAGCACTTAGCTCTCGGTGATCTCTTGAGAACTAGCTCAGAATATATCGGAACTTCTGTACAAACCCTTCAGGAATTAGTACATTCTGCCCCTATATTCTATTTAAAAGCATGGAAATGATTCTTGAAAAATATTATCATGGTCTTCTGCAAAGACTTGCTTGGAAAACTAAACACCTCCTATAAATGTGGTTTATATTTCAAACTGCAATGAAAAGCTGAATAAGGAAACATTACTTTCTCAGGGGAAGAAAATTCTGAGACAATTCCCTTTGAAGAGTGTGCAAAATTACATTTTTCTATTTTTTTTTAAACTGGTTTCCCAGGAACCCAACTCTCTTGGACTCAGCTATCCAAAAAGCTGGGAAGTTTGCCAGCAGGGCAGCTGGAAAGCTGAGCACTGATCTAAACAGTTTGCCAACTTGCCTGGTCCTCATTGGAGCTGTAGAGAGCACAGACATTTTGATGGAAGTGTATGGGTTGTGCAGACTCAGCATTACCCATAAGCAAACTGGCAGAAAGCATCAGCCATCCATATCAACCAGCCAGAAGAAACAGATTAGCCTGGCTGGAAAATCTATCCAGCATTTCTTTCTCTTATTCATTTGAGAGACCTCAAGGCTTATCCATAAAGGCTTCCTCAGAAACTCAAAAAAGCCCAAGACAGATTCTCTGTTGGCTCTGCCATTATGCACTCTGTTTTCTTGGGTCTTATGATGCACTGCATGCCAGGATCACTATGAAAATCCACAGGGATATTTACAGTCTAACACTGAACCCAGCATCTGAAAATACAGTTTTTCCTCCACTCACAAAGTTTTAATGACTTGAAGTAAATTTTCCACGTATGCAGAGGCAAATTCAAATCTGACAGTTGATACATTTCTGACCAGTCATAGCTCACTGGAAAGAACCCAAAGCAGGTAATGCTCAAACTAAACCATCTCTTTGCTCTTTTCACCCTATGATGGAATGCAGCAAACCATAGTTCCAGGAAAAGATAGGACATTTAGACTTAGTTCTTCCTTAAAAAAATTATTTAGAAGGGAAAAAAATAGCTGGAAGACAGAGGTTATTTATGAAAGACACAAAGAAGGATCTTGATAAATTTTCCCTCTGCATAGTGGCATCCACTTTTGGGTTACATTTTTGGATTTCAGCAAGCAACTTATCTTGCTGAAACAAACAAATCCTGTGCACCTTCTCTGGAGTATAGCAGCGTTTAAGATCAGTGGGTTTAATGATCATTGATACGTAAATAAGTTAGAAGACCTGTGGAGGGCGGGTGCTTCCCACTTAAATCCTTCAACCCTGTAATGATACAGACCAGGAAACTCCAAGCAGTGCAGACTCATACTTCTGAATCATCTCCCAGAAAAATGACTGCCTTCAAGTCACAGATTAACAGCCTTGACAAAATATTCCAGGTTAGTTTAATCCCTTCCTGTGCAGGTAATGTTCTGCTATAGACACTAATCCTCATGTAGAATATAATAAAACAAACATGAGTGTCTTGCCAAAACAGCACTTTGTCCTGGCATCAAGCTTAAGGAAAGCCATTTAGACCTTCACGCTCCTTACCTGTAATCTCTCAGTAAAAAAAAGATTTCATTAAGTAAATCTTATTTGCACACATCTTAAAATGGAATAAAAATTGGGAATTCCAGAACTGCATCATAGATAACTTAATAATGTTGAATGAAGGAAATAGAACTCATGGAAGAAGTGATTCAGAGGGCTGAATGTGCTCTATATCCACAAAGATTGTTTAGTTTTGTAGGGTATGACTACACAGGTCTTCACTGTTACCCAAGTTTTATTCATGAATGCTTGTCCTGTTCAACATGTTCTATACATCATGATGATAAAGAACCAGATTGATTTCTGGAAGCCAAAAGTGAGTTTGAGAGACAAGCTGGAGTTTTCCATTCTGCATCAGCAGCTGGACTCCAGTACTGATCACTGCTCTTCCACTGTCTCAGTCCCAACAGTTTCAACACGTTTGCAAGAGACCAGGAAAGCCTCTCAGAAAATCTAAAGGGCTTGTGTACTGACACTAACCAAACACTGCACTGGGGAAAACCTCATCTCTAAATGATGTATTAACAGTGGAACCAAGTGAATCATACACGGAAGCAAAGCCACTTATCTTTACTGCATCTTGCCAAAGTACCCAACCAGCACCAACAAACACCACTTCTTCCAGGCCTCCCTGGGTGGTTTCATTGAGGTCAGCAGGGTCCATTAAAGGAACCAACATCAGCTCTGCTATTTTAGACCTAGAATTCAATTTAAGCAATCTAAACTGTGCCTTATTTACTCTTAATTCATTTTTCTGCACCTACTCACTTTTTTGCCTTATCCCTTCCATTTAACATTCCTCTTGTAATTCCTTCACAATATAGTAAGACTACAGTATTTTCATTGTGTTCACTTTCTTTGCAAGTTAAATCCTTTGTATCACCTGTGGTTGCTCAGACAAGGTTTTTGGGGAAGGACTGCCATCTACTTTGTGTATGCAGTGTCCCAGACAGGTTCCTACTTCTTCACCTGAGTTTAGAAACCTGCATTTTAAACATGCTCCAAAAACACCTAGAAAATTGTTACAATATGTAGTTAAATTTTAGTGATCAGTAAAGTGTTATTAAGTGGAAGCACATACAGTTTTTGCATAAAGGGAGTGGGTGAAAGTTCAGATACTTCATTAATTCTGTGAAATTTGTAGTACTTTCCCTAATCTACCACACACATCCCTGCTTCTTCACCCAAAAGGCTCCATAGACCCTATTCCTGTGGACTGAAGTACACATGACAATGACTTTGAAGGATCTAATCCTTTACCTGAAGGCTCCTTTGAGAGCAACTCTCTGTGTTTGGTGCTTTGTTGCTTTTATTCTCCTAAATCTGACCACAAGGGCAAATTTAATTCATTGGGAAAATCATAAGCACTGAGATATATAACTACTAAAAATAGAAAGAGCTGAAGAACAGGAACAGTATACCTGACAGAAAGAGGCAGGGTTATTAAGAATAAGAAACAGAACTCTACATTATTTCTTTAACCCTTGAAAAACATTATCTAGCTTGTATTGTGACCATTATGTGGAAAAAAAGGCTGAAGCAAGAATTGTTTCATATCAGTGCAAGTCAGTCTTGTGACTAAATTTCTAAAAAAGAATCACAAGGAAATGAGTACCTGGTTAGAATTAATTTTCTGCTTTGAATGGAAAGGCAGCCAACAACAGCAGGTCTATTAGGAGATACTGCTTACTAGAACAGTTCTGACTGAAAGAAAGCCATAAAAGAAAGCTGTGTTTATTCTGCACTTGCAATGGATACCTCTCCACTTGCAAGCTGCAAATTGCACTTTAATGAGCAGTATCAGTTACAGGAGTATCATTCACCAGTTCAAGTGGAAAAGCTTATGAAGACTACAAATATGATCATTTTGGATAATAAACAAGGGTTTGCATACACTCAAGGATCCTGGACTGAAAAAGGGCATTGTTCTCTTTGCAATTTGTGGCCTAACTTCCTCTTACGAGTACTGTTGTCCTGTTACTATTTGCACAAGCAGCATTTAACAGGACCCTGAGGGAAAACAAAAAGTATATCTGTCAGAATATTGGGAATACCAAGAAACTAGAACATTGCTAGGGGGAACCAGTCCAAGGAAGAGAACTGGTTTTGTCAAAATCCTTATATGCAGTTTTCAACATTTTTAACAAATAATTTCACATAAACTGAATACTTTTTAATTTTCCAGACAAAATGCAGCTCCATTAAAATCCAGTGTAGCCTACTGTCATGTTAAGGGTGTATTCTACAATGAACATAAACAACCTGTGGACTATACAAGCAGCAATTAGGGACTTTTTCACCAACACATGAAGAGGACACCATTGTAAAGTTCTAGTTCCTCTTAAACCTGCTCATGCAGCCATACCACACCACCTCAGCAGTTTATCACTCTCCAGGGTAAAAGTCCTTTGTCACTGACATATTTTATGAAAATCCTTTCACTAGGATTTTTCTCCTGAGAAGCTGAGAGGCCTCAGAAATGAAATGTAAACAATAACTATGTGATAGCTGTGGAATGTGGTCTGGAGATGGGTTTACCAACAGGTGCATCTTTGATTGGTTGCATGTGAATTGTTTTTAATTAATGGCCAATGACAGCCAGCTGTGTCGGACTCTGGGTCTGTCACAAGATTTTATTATCATTCCTTTCTAGCTTTCTGATGTCTCCTTTCTCTTTCTCTTTCATTAGTATAGTATTAGCACATCATTTTCTTTTAATATAATAGATATCATAAAATAATAAATCAGCCTTCTGAATCATGAAGTCAAGATTCTCATCTCTTCCCTCATCCTGGGGAAGAGATGAGAATCCTGGGACCTTCAAACACCACCACAGTCCTTCTGACAAAATTACTTTGGGGGGAAAAACAACAAACAGAACAAAAAACCACTAAAAGACTAAACCCAAAACCAAAAAAACCCCACTTCAAAATAGAGATGAATTGCTTTGGGTGGAGTATTGACATATCAGCCCAGCAGAAGTGCCGTTTCAACTGCATTCCTTATCACCTGCAGCCTGCTGTTCCCTCATCCTGCACTGGCTGTGCCGCACGGGCAGGGACGGACACGCGGCCTCACCTGAACTGTCGCACCTTGAACGTGGCTGCGGAGCCACTGAGCGGCTGCTTCTGCCACCAGAGCAGGGCCGGGCGGGAGGGGACAGGGTGGCAGGGCTGGCAGAGGGGACAGTGGTGACACTCAGGCAGAAGGGGGAAGCAGAAGTCAGCGCAGCTCCCGTGCAGTGCCCCTGCTTTCGCAGGTTTGCTTTCCTAACAGAGCATTACTAATGACAGCAGCTCAGCAATAAAATCCAGAACACGAAGATTGGCTTTTAGATGTACATTAAGTATTCTGCATAAAAACGTTTCAGCCTTTGTAGGTTAAAGAGTAAGTCTGTGTGTTTTGAGGGAGTAACAGAGTGAAGCACCACAAAGAACACGAAAACTGAAGCCCGAGATTTTCCCCACTTATTTAACACAAATTCCCGTTACCTATTGTAACACAAAAACCTTACAACCTGGAACACAAAAAAACTCACAACCTGGAAAGTACAGAGCCACATCCATTCACTAGCTAGCAGAACACCCAACACGCAACTTACACCAAACTGAAATGCCACGCTCCGGGCTGTGATCGCAGCCAGGTGCCGTCACCTCAGAGAGAGGGTGACACACTGGCTAAACACCTCAGGGAAGTGCGGCCGGTTCTCCCATGAGACCAGCCCGTCCAGCTGAAGGCAGAGGAAGCTCGGATGTGACCAACGGGCCGATAAAGCTGTGAGGCGCTGTTCGTGCAGCAGGGCTGACACCAAGCCCTGGGCGGATATTCACCTTGCAGCGAGCAGAAACCGAGTACGCTCCTGACATCCCCGCAGTCCGACTCTTACGGTTCCATCACTCCAAGTGAGCAGCAGCCGTTTGGAAGCGGCAGCACCTGTCGGGGCTGCGGTGGCTCCTCCCGCCCCACCGGGCCCCCCTCGGACCCTGCCCCCGGCC
Source organism: Molothrus aeneus (assembly GCF_037042795.1). NCBI lineage: Eukaryota > Metazoa > Chordata > Aves > Passeriformes > Icteridae > Molothrus > Molothrus aeneus. The sequence goes on along the minus strand of NC_089661.1, from coordinate 8,597,350 downwards.
CTGCCCAGCCTCTCCGGGACGCAGAGCCCCGGAGCTGCCCATTGCGGCCGCTTACCTCGCTCCTGGGCTGGGAGAGGCTGCCCGGCCCCCCTCTCCCGCTCCAGGTGCCCGGGAGCCACAGCCCCGCCCCGCCGGCCGCCCCTCCCGCCGCCCGGCGCCGCCTTCGGTCCCCGTGTGGGGGACCCGCTGCGGCCGCCGGCTCCCCTTCCCTTCCCTTCCCTTCCCTTCCCTTTCCCCCGAACGGGATGTGCGCGGAAACGCTCCCCCGGAAAGGGGAGCTGAGGTCCTGCTCGTACAGCTCAAGAGACAGAAAAACAACAAAAACAACTCCCCGAAGTTCTTTGCTGTTACCTACCGTGCGACACATTGCTACGTTTCTCTTCGAACTCCAAGATGTTCACTCTCCTTCTCCCACGAATTTAAACATGCTTTCTTTTGGCCTGGGATAGCAACAACACCACAATAAAAGGACAGAGAGAAAGAGTTTTCAGACACAGGATGCATTTCCTTTATCGCTGGATTAATCACTTGTAAAGCAAAGGAACAATCTTTCCTCATATATTTTTACTTGAATTAAAGGAAGGCTCTTCTAAGGGTGAAAAATTAGTTCACTGTAGTGAACTCCAGCATATGTTCTCTAGCATAATCCACAATTCCTGGACAGGGTGTTTAACACCAGCCCTTCCTGTACTCTGTATGAACTAGAAAGAGTTTTCCTCTAGTCTGACACAAGAGATACTGATTTCTCTTGCCTTTCTCCTTTCCCTTCTTCTACCCATTTCATGCAGAGGTATGAAAAACTACAGACTGGACTAAACTCCAGCTGAGCATCAGGCAGGGTGCAACACAGAGTAGCCAACAAAGTGCTGGGGTGGTGCTTCTGACATGAATTTCTATCCCACAGCAGCTCAGCAGGGATGCCTGCCTCACCTTCCCTCACTCCACTGCAGCTGCACTCAGGGATCCCCCAGCACCCTGCAGGCACTGCCAGGGCCCTTCCCAAAGGCCAATGCTTTGGAGCAGGAGCATACTCAAACTGAATTAAAGGGCCAAATAGCCACCACTGGGTGGGCACAAACAAAGCAGGAAACAGGGTAAGGAAAAGGCTGGCTCTGCTGTCCCACACCTGTGGCCTGCCTTTTTCCTTTTTGCTAATACTGTATAGATTACAGACTCCCCCCCCCCCCCAGCTGCTTCTGTGTTGATATAGCTTCTTATGCCATTTTGGCATATTTTATCTCCCCAGAAAACCACACATCTTCAGACTTCTACCAACCATTCCTAATTAACTTCTCTGGTCAGCAAGACTAAAAATGCAAACAGATGAAAAATGCCCCTGTCAGCCTTCGGATTAATGCCAGCAGGGAACTGGTGATAAATCAATCTGCTCTGTGTTCAGAAGCTGTGCTGGTGTAACTGCTGACTTTTACCAAATGACCAGTGCTTTTCCAGCTCCTGAACTCAGTAAAACGTGTTTATCCTGTACCAGACACATTCTACCAGACTCAAGTGAGTTTTCTAATGCTGCTTTAAGATTAGGTTTTGCCCTAAGCAACATTCCTGGGATGGCTGCAGAGGACCTGTCTGCAGATCTCCAGTACTGCCCCAGAGCTGCCTGCACGACGCACAGGCCACAGCACAAGCTACCAGGGTAGTGAAACATGAGATCCCCCAAAATTAAAGCAATCACTCAGAATTTCCCTGAATGCTTAGAAGCATTTTTGAGCTGTGGCATTAGGAAGAGGAATGACACAAAAGAAAAATTGTCCTGGAAATGGATGGTGTTACTAAATGTGACAGACCTTTCTCCAACATCCTGGGAAACAGAACATGGCACTGGCTTCCATGCTCAGCACAGACAGAGATGCTGCTTTTGTGGATAAGGAACACTGGACAAATGATATACAAGTGGAACTTACTGCATTCCCTGCATGTGACTGTTGTGCTCTGGTAGAATCATCCATTCTCTCCTCCCCAGCATGTCTGTCTTCCTGTTTTTCCACCTGGGATTGCTGTGATCCATAAAATTCATTGAAACATTTCCAAGTGTCATAAAAGCTTTCTCAACTGAAAAAAAAAATAACATTAAAGAATGTTCTCACAAAATTCCTGGGGAAGTCAATCTTGTTTCAATTCCTCCAAACTTTATTTAAATTTGTTCTCATGGGATCATTAACACAATACTTCTTTAGAACACAGAGTTTCAGAAACCGTCTCATTAACCTCAAGTGTATTGTTCACCTTTCCTCTTTGTATTCTTCATGGTAAAAAAAGAAACATAAATAAAAAGTGAAACTGCCACCCCAGATGACACCCCAGGGCAGCTGTACCCTGTAAATATTCCTATTTAGGGCCACACAAAGCCAGCCCATGCTTGGGTGGCTTCAAGGCACCAGTAACAGTGGGTACAAATGCACATTCTCATCCAGCACATGAATCACACGCTCAGCACGAATGCTCAACAACACTACATGATTTTTCAGGAATGCTGCTGAGGAGTTTTATTTTCCATCCCTTGAGTTTTTCAGAATGATCAGCTGGGAGTTGTTTAAATGAATCCCATGAAATGTGGCACTCAACCCAGGAACCACAATCACCTGTGCAAATGTGTAACACTGAGGTGTCCAGCTTTGTCACCAACACCCCGATCCTGCTGACACTCACAGCATCAGCCTTTGCTATAGGAAAAAATCCCACCTGGCAAAGACCATCCTGATCTCTGAAATCTCTGAAAAGGAGAAGGGAAAAAAGTAATAGGTCTCCAGAATGAGTCATAGAAGGATGAGGGCAAGTTATATGTTGTTCTCATCAAAAACAGCTAAAAATCCGTATTAGTTATAGAATCCGTAGAACCATCAAGTCTGGGAGATACCTTTGAGATAATCAAGTCCAACTGTCAAAGATAAACCTGCCAGCACGAAGGCAAGAGCACCTCCATGGTGTGTTTCTTTGTTGGTTTTTTAAGCCATTCAATGCAATAAGGAAGTTGCTGTGCTTAATTCCATGTGTGTATTTCACAACAATTCCCCTTAAGATATACCTTTCACCTCTGCTGGTGAACAGATTACAAACACCAAAATCTAAATTACTTTGAGAACTTTTATTTTTATCAACAACATTTTATGGTTTTATTATGAAAACAGATTACCTACATAGATTGTTGCTAGCAAAGCAACTTGAAAAACATATCTGAGCTGATGACACAGCTAAGAGAAGAAACATGCTCATTTGTGTCTGATTCAGCATTCTGAAGCCTAATAATGACTTATTTTTAAAACTACTGCAGAAAGTGCATTAAGAATATTCAGACAAATCTGGTTATCTTTTAACTATCAGTAGAATAAAGTAAGAAAGGCTAGAAATAATTTTTCCCCTCCACGTAAGGCTTTTGAGGCTTCTGAAGGTTTCAAGTCTTTATTTGTCACATATGCTGTTATTTCCACACAAAAGGCAAGAATTGTTCCAAGAAATAAGTCTCTCTGAGACGTTTTCTACAAGTTCACACAAAACCCACGCCTTGCTCTCAGATGGAAAAAAGGTTCAGCATCTACTGACTTTATTTGCTCCAGTTCACACCAAGTTTTCACATTCAAGAGTAAAGGTGTGTTGTTTCCACTGCAGCCTGCGCCACTTTGTCCAGCCCCAGAACAAGCTGTGAGTTGGGGCTTGTGACCTAATGAGAGTTGACAAAGTATCGGAGTTTGTAAGTTTTTACAGCACCCAACACCAGCACGGGCAGTTAATACTGACGGAAGACATTGAAACTAATTTCCAAGCCAAACATCGGTGAAAGATGCCCACAGCCAGAACACCCCCAGCCCGCACCTGGGACGCCTGAGCCCCTTCTAGCGCAGAGGGCGGCTGATGGCAGCAGGAGCCTTTACACCCTGCCGTGGATCTTCACGGAGAGTTTAAAACAAGCCTGGGCTAAGAGGAACAGAAAGACGCTGCTGCCCCAAAATGCGATCCTGTTGGCTGCGGGCGCCCCCGGCGGGCGTGGGCCGGGGGAAGGCGGCCCCGGGGCAGCCTCGCCCCACTCCCGGCAGCCGCCGCCCGGAAACGGCAGCGCCGGCGCGGGGCTCCGGCTTCCCCCGCAGCCATGAGCGGGCTGGGGGCCGCCGCGGGGCCGGGATGGCAGCGGGACGGCGGCGGTGAGGGCGCGGGGCAGGCGGGGCGGCGGCAGCACGGCCGCAGGTGGCGGGGGGGATGGAGGCACGGCGCGGGAGCGGAGCAGCGGCGCTGCCCTCGCTCGCCCCTCGGGCGCTGCGGGGTCCCGGCTGCCCTGGTGCCGCGACCCCCGACTCGCAGCGCCCGTCTCTCCCTCGCAGGGCTCTCTCTGCTCGCCGAGGAGCCGCACGGCGCCGCACCTGTGGATTTCCTCCAGGAGCTGCCCAGCTGCCAGTCGGCGCGGAGGCGCCGCTGGGGCACCCAGGAGCGCCGGCCGGCCCCGCTGGGCACCGCCGGCAGCCGCGGGGACGCGGCCCGGGCGCTGCCGCAGGAGACGGGCGGACTGGCTGAGCGCCCTGCCCGAGAGCGCCCGGTGTGCATGGCAGAGAAGAGGAGAGCAAGGTTAATTTTACGCGTTTCTTCCTTGATTTGGTTTTTTAAATGACTTTTTCCTAAACATAACCCAGGTGCGATGGAAGGGTGAAGGAGAACTGGGTTTGGCTGTATCTGTTTCACCCTGTGGCATGTGATTCTGACAAGAAGGTGCCCGAGTGCTCTTGGCTGGCACGAGGGTGTGGCTGACTGGGGACAGAAGTGGGTTGAATTGCAAGAAATTAGGCAAAACTGGGAATTGCCTGTAGCAAACAAACGCGGTTTCTCACTGTTTTTCGTTTTGGATTTTTGGTATTTTTTTTTCCTCAGGGTTTTGTGCTTTCAAGGGTCACTGTGAGTTATCTGCTTGAACACACACACCTCCCCCCGCTGCTATGCGAGTGCTGCTGCTCTTGAGTCTGCTTAGCTACTCTTACACAAGGCAGTGCTCGCTCTCTGCTGTGGTTCTGTACAGTCGATAGGAAGCTTCCTAGGCCCTTTGATTCTTTTTATGTTCTCCCCCCGCCCCATTCCTTTTTAAATGACTCTTTTCTCTGGGCTGTTCCTGCCCCCCGGGTGGTAACCCCCCGGAGGGAGGGATTGCAAAGACCTTGCTTTGCCCCGCCTGAATTTCAGTGCTCGTTGTCTCATGTCTCACTGCTGGGCTGAAAGCTGCTTTGAGGATAGAGGATACAGGATGTGGTTTTGCACTGTCAGACTACAGCTCCACCTTTAAATCAGGTACATTGGTTCAGTACAGGTTCTAGTCAGGTGCAGGTTCTAGTTATGAACCAGAAGATAGGTGGAAGTACAATTAATGTCTGGTGCTCCAGGGAGGACAAGAGCTACTCTATTGCAAGAGCAGTGGCAAACAGCCTGACCCTGGAGTTTAACTCTATAGGCTGTACACCAGAAACAGTAGAAGATCTAGGTCACGGTAAAGGAAAGTGCTTGAGACCTTGAATTTTTATTTGAAGTTGGGTATCTAAAGTTCAGCTCTTCAAGAAAAAGGAACTGGAGGGAGGAGTGGAGTTGCAATGTCCCAGGCTTGTTTACACATGTTAGTGCTGAGAGGTTCTGGTGGGGCTTCCTGGCGCTTCTACAGATCGGTGATCTGCATTTGTGCAGCAGCTGCCAGCACAAAGTGCTTGGCACAAACGTCCTGAGAGCTGAACACTCAACTTCTGTAACTCAGATGAATGTGCAGCCCACGCTTCTATTTACAATGCAAACCGAGCATGGGCCAGACAGTTCTACAGAGTTAAAACACTGCAAACTGCAGCCTGTAGTTTCCACAGAATGAAATCTCTTGAGAGGAGCTGTATTTGCTCTTAAAGCTGAGGTCATCTGCTGCCTGCTTGATTGTTTGTATAGGTTTAATTTGAATTCCTGCCAAAATGCTCAAGTCATGAGAAAACAGCCAAGACAGAGCACACATGGCAGTGCATCCCTTGGGCACATGAGTAGGATTGACTACAAGTCTTAAAACTGAAACCTTGGTACCACAGTATCATGTCCTCATGGGTACTTAAGTGCTGCCCTTCTTCAGTGGCATCAGAGGCTGGAAAAGAATTTGCTGCATACAAGTCCATTTTCAAGCTATATTTCTGTGAAATTTTGTCTGGTATAAAGGTTTTTTAAAAGAAACAACAAAATAAAAACTCTGAGCCACTCAGAATTTTCCTTGATGCTGTTGCTGACCAGGCAGCATTTTTTAAAATGCAAATGTATTCATATGGTATGAAAATCCATAAGTGAGTGGTTAAAAATTACAGACAGTGACACATTCTCAGTGTTTGTTTGCAGCTTGTTATTCGAACAGTGCATCCCCAGAGGTGGTGGCAAAAAATATTTTCTCAAATTCATTGAATTGGCACTTTCCAGAAAATATTTCAAAAAGCTATTGTTGTCAATTTTGTTTTGTTTTGTTGGGGCTTTTTTCTTTGTTTATTTGTTTTTTCTCCAGGAGAGGTGAGTGTTTTTCATGAGACAGCTTGCCCTATTTGAATTACGTTGATGTTGCCATTGTCAGCAAGATCAGATGGGGAGAGCTTGTGTGTCTGCAGCTGTTCCCCTGAAGGCTCTGGGCAGGCTCCATCCTGCTAAGCCCTGTTACATGGAGTGAAAAATTATTTCTTGTGCTCAGTAACTGTATTTCTGGATTCTTAGGGACTATCAGCAGGCTGAAACAGAACGTTTATCCAGATGGGAGAAGTGGAGAAGAACTAGCAGTAAATCACTGAAAAAAGCAGTCAGTGAAGTCAAGGGCTTGTCATCTTACCTGGTGCTTTGGCGACATGATATTCGCAGCATAGAAGGTATTTCTTGTCTGATGTCCATTTCTCCTCTGGAAAGTTCCTTCTGTTATTGGCAGTTTTACCTGTGTGAGCATAGTTTCAGATATAACTATATGTGCTTAAGAAGTTACTTTCTTTCCTTATTATTGCTGAATGTAAAATCCATTATATGATAGAAGGAAATATATTGGAAAAAATTATTAATATGTCCAACCTGCATTTCAGTTACATTGCTAAAAGTCTGTAGTACTTAAAACTAGCTTTAATGTTTCTTTGGTTTAGTGAAACTGATTTTATAATCTGCTCTCTCTGTATTTTCAATGGTTTTATCATCTTAATCATTGGCACACGTTTCTTTTATTCACAGGGAAATTTGGTACTGGCATCCAGTCCTACTTCTCCTTCCTGCGCTTTCTGGTCCTGCTGAACTTCATAATTTTTATCCTGATGTTCAGTTTTGTTATTCTTCCCACCATAATTTCTAAATATGGACTATTCAACAGTACCATTGCTTACATTTCTCCAAAGAACATAGGTAAACATCTTCTCTATGTACAGCTGTTGTAAGATTCCCCCTTTCCATCAGCTTCTTCTCCACCTCCCAGAAAAAAAGGAAAGCCTTTTTATAAGAGTGTGGCATGTTTGAATTAATGTGATCTTGCAGTTCAGTGGGCATTACCATTTGAGTGACTTTTCATACCTTTCTTTTGACAGATGATATCTGCACAATTTATAAACCTAGTGGTAATAAGGGACTTGTGTACTTCTATACTTACCTCAAAGATTTGCTCAGTGGCACTGTAAGTAATTAGTTGGGTTTTTTTAGTTAAGTGTCTCATGTAACATTTAAAACTAAAAAAAAATTACTTGTGGAATGAAGCTTTGATAACTTTGAGAAATGACAAGGCACATGCACCACTGGGGTATGTTATCTCTGAGAAGGGCAGTTTTCAAAATGACTTCTACTGAGTGAGCACAAGGCCTGTCTGGCCACGTGCTGCAGCCTGTGCCTCTCCTCCCCAGCTGCTACCCTTTATTATTCTGGAGCACACTGCCTATTGTGCTCACTATGTAGGGTCCCAGTGTCTGTGTCCTCCAGCTCTTTGATTGGAGAGGGAAGGAATTTTAAGCACACAGTGTCTGCACTACAGTCTGGTAGAGGCAATGGCAATATTTAGAAGCTACAAGCTTGTAGCTTGCTGGGGACCCTAATTTTAAATTTACAAAATTTACTTGCTTAATTCCATGTTGGATTTTATGGGGCAGTTGTTGCTGCTGTTGCAAATTCTATTTCAACTTCATTTTCACAGGGATTCCTTGAAGTGACAATTTTGTTTTATGGCTATTACTCAATAGATGCTGTATGGATCAGTATCATGAAGTACAATTTGCCACTCGCATACCTGCTGGCTACATTTGCCTACCTTGCCTTATGTTTGCTCTGGATAATAAAGAGGTAAAGATGTTGGTGTTGTTTATTTACTGTTACTTGTTGCACAGTTTAGATTGTATTCCTTCTTGAAGGGAACATACTGTTTTCTAGAGCTGTTTGTGTGGAAATGGGGAGTCTTTTGCCTGAGGATGCAGTGCCTCAGTAGCCTTTGGAGTGCTTGGGAAAAAGAAAACAATTTGAAGTATCAGTTTTTCATATGTATGCATGCCTATAAGTAAAAGGCCCTCAACTATACTGAATTTGTTGGAGGATTTCTTTTAGGGGTTTCTGGTTGAGTTTTATTTGTGCCATCTGTTTCCTTTGCTGAGTCTGGGTGAGGTGAGAAGGTGTGACTGTGGTGAAGAGCAGGTGGGAATAACCTGTATCAGGGTCAGCTGCTGCAGAATCTCACACTCAAAGAGTCCCAAACAGTGGCTGGTACTAAGCAAAGGTAACAGTTTGCTCACTGTGGGGGTCTTTGATCAGCCAGGCTCCTTGTGTGTGTTTTTCCTGTGCATAAAATACATCTTCTCACAAATTTTTCTCTAGGTCTGTGGAAGGCTTTAAGCAAAACTTAGTGCACAATGCAGATCCATTTCAGAGTTACTGTAACAAAGTCTTTGCGGGCTGGGACTTCTGCATTACAGATCCAAGTGCAGCCCGGCTGAAACATCGCAGTTTGCAATATGAGCTCCAGGTGAGTAACTTCTGCTTTTTGTGCTTATGGTTTCATACAGCTTAGATGGCTAAAAAAGAGATGTGTGCAGTTTTGCAGATAAGAGAATAAAGTTAAGAAGGATTGCAGTTGCTTGTTTTGGGGGTGCAGCCCACATCCTCTTGCATGCTTTCTAGGTAGCTGGAGTAGTGCAGCGTGAGAAGGATTGGCACAGATGTTGTTGGCCCTTCCCCCATGCACTGGGGACCCACGCCAGCCTGTAGCTGCTTTTCTTATCTGCCTCTTCCTCACACTCCAGTCCTGCTTCCTGTGTTAGTTTCTGCCTAGTCCAACAGGAAAAGCTGTCCCAGCTGCAGGCAATACCCTGCAGGGATGAGTTGGAGTGTTCTGGGGTTTAAGCATGCAGGGCAGTTAGGAGTAGTTTGGGGAGGAATAAAATTCAGATGGTGCTCTTTGTACTGCTCGAGAGTAATGTTGCAGTAAGAAGATACTGAAAAATTCTCACTAGGTGTCTTTGGCACACATGCACATACAAAATGCTATAGATTTCCCAAATCATAAAGCTCTGAAAAAAGTCTGAAAGGTTCTTTTGGTAAAACAGGGACCTTCTTTTTGCTCTCTGTACACTGGAAGCAGAGATTTGTGTAGTGAAAATATTACCTTTGAGAAGATGCTTCCACTTCAAACCACAAAGCAGTAATTACAGACTTCATAAATTACAATGAGTTGCTTTCTGCTCTAATGAAGTTCGCAGTCATCTATTTTCATCATAGAATCAGAACCTCTTTCACTTGCTACACTTTTGCCTCCAGAACATGCATCTTAGAAGAACTGGCCCCTTAATATTAGTTTGATGGACATAAATCATCAGAAAATACTCTCATATAGGTGTTATGTTGGTTTGCCCAGGTTAAATTGCCCTCACAGGAGATATTGTATTTTCATGTCACTTAAGGTGAAATACACCAAGTTTACATGACAAGCTGTTTAAAACTGTACTTCCTTCTTTCAGTGCCAGCCCCCAGTTTTCCTTCACAAAGAGTAGAAGGAATTTTGAGCCATAATGGTGAGGGCTGGTTACTTACCTGCAGAAGTAATGAGATGAGTGACTGGCTTACCCATTTCAGAGTTTAGTTTCAAGCTGAGATCAGGCTCTCTCAACAAACAGGCAAACTGTCTGTCCTCAAGGAAATGTGTTACTGATACAGTAGAGACAAGAGGATTGCAGGGCACTTGTCTTTGGCTACGGAGCCCTCAGCTCGAGGAGGCTGAGCACACAGGGGCTTCCATTCCTGCATGGACCTGTTTTGTCAAAGCAAAGACACTCTGTTCTGTGTGCTTGGGCAGGCACTGGAGTGACTCTCCTGGAACAGGCTACAGATTTGCACTTCTGAGGGGGAGAAGACATGGTGTTAAGTGTTGTATGCTGCATCAAAAAAACTGCATCTCTTTTTTCTTTTCTTTGTAGTCGGACTTGCAGGAAGAAAAACTGAAGCAAAAAATAGCTGAGAGGAGAATGGAAGAAAAGCTACGCATCTACTCTCTGAGAATATTTATAAATATAATTGTCATTGCCATTTTATCAGGATGTTTTTACTCAATTTATAGAGTAACTGTCTTCTCTCAAGAAAACTCCAATGTGAGTATAAGAAATGACACTCGAACAGTTTTGGTCAAGGCTGGTGATTACAGTAAGAGGAACTATTGTGAAAGAGTCAAGTATCTTAATATAGCACTTTTCATGCAGGGATCTGAAAATGCTTTCTACAGACTTAGAATTTTTTTAGTAGATGAGAGCAGGAAAGATCAAGAACCATGTGCCAAAACAGCCTCCCCAGTAATGTCTCCCATTGCAGAGGCTTCAGTGTTGAGTGCCTTGGAGCTGACAAGAAGAGCAGCCCTCACTGCCTTTCCCTTGTAACTGTGCTCACCTCACTGACCTGCTGGGTCTGGACAGTGAACTGGCTGGGAGAACTGACCTGGTTAAATCAAACTTCATCATGATCTGGTTTGCTGTCAGCTGCAAAAATGCACTTCAGGGGAAGGCAGAGTGAAGATTGTGATCTATCTTGTGGCTTGAGTTACCCTGTGTGGGGAAACAGGAAGGCTTTGATCACACAGCAGGTTTCAGAAGCAAAGGTTCTTGCATCACTAGCAGAAAGAATCAGGTTGAGTTGGTTTCACCTCTGGCAGGACAAGCAGATGGAAAGAGTGGTTCAGAAGCAGAACAAAGCAGACAAGCTTCTGGTTGTGACAGCTTCACAAAAGTAACTGACTTCTCTGTAGGACCCCAGGGTTTGATTAGTCTGGTAGAAATGGGGACCACCATTTTTCTCTCTTCTGTGTAAGTTCCTGGTGTGATGGACTTAGCTGTTCACAAGGAACGTTGTGCTCATGGTGGACCTAACTCTGAACTTCTGTAAACTGCCAGGATTGCTGGGACAGAAGCAGGAAATGGGGGCTAAATGAGTTTATGTGTCAGAGATACTGTTTGAGGGCAGAGAAGAGGACTGCACAACACTGAACAGCTCCACTTACTGTGGGCTTTAAGTAGAAGGGCTGATATCTTGACCTTGTCTTAACAAGCAGTTAGAGGAGCTTGTCAGGATGGTAGGAAAGTCAGGGGAGTTGCTTGGCACCAGCAAGAATAAATTGAAAAGTGTCTGCACTTGGAATAGCTGTAAAACCTGGTAGCCTTGGTGCTGGTTAGCAACAGTCAGACACAAACCTTGGTGAGTTGAACCTCTTTAAACAGAAGCTTTGAGGAAGTACAGAAATGCTCTCACCTGGAGGGGGAGGGAGTTCCTGATGAAAGGAGCAGGAGAAAGCAAGGGTGTGTAGCAGCAAATTGCAGAGATAGCAGTGATCAGGCTCATATAAAGGATAGAGATTTGTTCTCCATGAAATTTGCTTGTCTGGAGGTATTCAGAATCAGCCCTGGGTTTGCCATTCATGTTACACCTGGTGTTGATTCTTACTGCCAATGCAGATGTTAGTGGAGGATGAAGACAGAGTAAAAGACGCTGCCTGGATCCTGGGCAAGGCAGGCTGTGTGTAGCTGGAGACAGCACACTCAGGAAGGTGTGTTGCCCTAAGCCTTGTGTTTGTCTCATCTCTTCTCCTGCAGGACATTGGCAATGCAAACTCCCAGGTTAATCTCTTAGTGCAGTATTTGCCTTCCATGGTGATCACACTGGCCAACTTCATCGCTCCTCTGATCTTTGCATTTCTGATCAAATTTGAAGAGTATACACCAGCCTTTGAAATCAAGCTGACACTCATGAGGTAAAGATGTTTTTATTGTGGCTTTGGATGTTTCAACAACTTGTTCTTGGTAGGCTATATATATTGTTACATTGAAACATCAAGAAGCAGACAAGGTGGCACTGGAAACCAAGGAGGCATTGTTTGGCCAATGTTTAGTTGGAAACTTTAAATCTGGGAACAATGTGTTTTGATGACAGTACAGTGCAATCATCTCAGTGTCCAAGTTTTTTTCTTGGTCCCATTTAGCTGTGTGGTCTGGACATCTTCAACCAGAATAAATAGTCAGTAGAAAACTTGTGGCTGCAGAGCTGTGGATTCACTGCTTTGCGTGCAGCAGTTCCCTGAATGAGCAAAAGTGAGTGTACAGCAGTGACTGAGGCACGGCTTTGCTCAAGGCAGAAGTTAAAAGATTTGGGGTAAAAGATGTGTCAGTGTAAGAGCTGGTGTTTGGCAGCTTAAGGCAGTAAGATCTGGGTTGAAGAACCTGAACTCTGCAAGTCCATGCTTTGTATTTGTGATTTGGCCATGTGCTTCAGAAGGCCTGAAGCTACATGAAATGGAAATGCTGCACACAGAACGGTACCTGAGGGAATGGCAACCCATTGCAGCATCAAGATCTGCAGCTGAAATGACTGATCTAGGAACACTATTGAGAGAAGAAACAAGGGACTGTAGCCTAAAGCTGGGGAGGTCAAAAGCAATTTTAACTTAGAGCTAAGGAAAGAAATGTGTTTATTATCTGGCTGGCTGCCCTGTTAAAGGTCTGCATGACCCTTCTGTGTTTTAAGGCTTCCTTGGACGCCTGCACAAGGTGTGCCAAGTGTTAAATGGCTTTTTTTTGGCACATTTGGAGTCAGGTTTTGCCTTTCTTGCAGGTGTGTCTTCGTGCGGTTGGCCAATATTGGCGTTCTCTTGTTCTCACTGTGGAGTCAAATCTCCAACTGTGGCAGTGACAAGTGTAAGCCCTGTGGATACAATTACAAACTCTATCCTGTAAGCAGATTTATCTTGGTGTTTAATCATCTGAGCTTGTGAAGGGAGATTTGTTTTCCATGAGAGTTGCTTGTCTGGAGGTGTTCAGTAGGAGCCCTGGGGTTGCTGTTCATGCTATACCTGGTGTTGATTCCCACTGCTCAGTGCAAACCTGTACAGTTGTTACACATATATCCTTTGCCTGTCTAAAACTCTGATTAGAGTTAATCCAGTGTCAGATGATTCCTTAGCACAGACCTGTCCACCATGAGGATTGTCTGAGGTAGCTGTGTTTTGCAGATGTTGTGCTACTGCCTTTTGTGCATTAAGGCAAATGGGTTTTCCTCAAAATAACCCCACCCCCCCCTTCCCTCCCCCAAAAAAACCCCAACCATCAAAACCAAACCAAACACACCCAGCCACACACCTCCCCCCTCCTGCCCCACCTCAGAGAAAAACCTCAAAATCAAACAAACAAAACCAAAAAAAAACCCCAAAAGTGAAAAGCTTGGCATGGGAACTTTAAAACACTTGAATATTTTAGAAATTGGACTTAATAGCATTTGAACCTTCATGGTGTTAACTGAGATGATTATTGCTTTTTCACTTGTTTATTTAGAGTGCTAATCTTGTTTTTCCTGACTTGTTTTTATAGTGCTGGGAATCTGATGTTGGGCGAGAAATGTACAAACTGATGATGTTTGATTTTATTGTAATTCTTGCTGTGGCCCTGTTTGCAGACTTCCCCAGAAAGTATGTATCTCTGCTTTTTGAGCATATTTTTACAAATGACATATGAAACACATTTTATTTTTTCTGCTTTACTTTCCCCATATTGCTAGCCAAAATAAAGTTTTAAAATAAAGCATAAACATATTTCTGGTGGTTTGAGCACCTGTTTGCTATTCACATGGCTGTATAGGTTTTGATATTTGAGAGCTTTTTTCTTCAGACCTTTTCTGTTATGTTGTCTAATGCTTAAATGCTAAGTTGTGTGTGTTTCAAATGTGTTAGAATGCATCTAAATTCTACAACTTCAGTTTAGGACTAAAAATATTCTTTGGTTTCAGGTTGTTAGTTACTCATTGCTCTTGCAAGCTTGTTCAGTGGTTTGGACATAAGGAATTTGGAATTTCTGACAATGTCCTGGAAATCATTTATGGGCAGACTATTTGCTTCATTGGAACCTTCTTTTCACCACTTCTCCCTGCAATAGCAACTATAAAATACTTCATCATCTTCTATGTTAAAAAGGTAATGAGGGCATGTGCTTGATAAGAATTGAGTACATCTCTGTGGTGTTTGTAATGCAGGCATATAGATATGCAGGTGATTTAAAACCAACAAAAAACTCAAAACCATCTGTGGATGGAATGAGCCAATGATATTCCATTTTCAGTAAGGTTTTGGTCTTTTAACAGACAGTAGAATTTTGCTTTGAAATCAAGCAAAGCCATGTTTCAATTACTACTTCTCAAATTATTTGCCTTTTTTTTAAAAAGAAAAGCTTTTTATGTAACAAAGCTGGTTTATAAGACTTTCCTGCAGTAGTCTATTTACTAGCAACACAGCTTAGAACTTGGACAAAATTTTGCAAAACTGCTAAAAATTTGGGAGCAAAATGGAAAATGCAAGCTGGGTCGGACATTTGTGTGATTTCTGACTATCAGAAGTTTTGCTCAGTGACCACACAGCTCCTTCTGTGCCTCCAATTCTTGCTGATACTTTAGCAAGAGGGGATGTATCCAGAGAAGATGTGGCTGAACAAAGCCAACAGCAATGCCATGGGTCATACACCAAATGCCTCTGTCAGTTGACTCTGTGCAAGTGTGTGAGGTCCTCTGGATCAAATTCTTACACAAATTAGGAGACATTGACTTATACCAAAATGTGTGGGCAATCTTGTCTTAGCCCTTCCCAAAGGAGGTGGTTGTGTGGTGGCTGGTGGCACATTAGAGAATGGAAAATTCAGTTGCTAGGGGAAGTATATTTGGGTGTATATCTAGATAGATGTACTGGTAACAGTTTTACTCACCTTCCCTCTTCAGATTGTTTTGAAACACACAAGCAAACCTGCAGCAAAGCCTATAAGGGCATCAAGTTCCAACTTTTTCTTCCTGGTGGTGCTGTTGATTGGGCTCCTCTTGGCTTTTGTCCCTCTGGGGTTCAGCATAGCACGGTAAGTGACAACTTTAAGTTCTGTGAAGCTGACACTTATTCAAAGCTTGTCAGTTCTGTAAAAGCAGACACACAACTTTAGAATGATTAATGGAATAAAATCTATAGGGTATAACACATAAACTTACAGCTTAGTTCATATAAACAAAAATTACAGTTTTATAGACATAGGACACTTTTACTGCATCACCAAACTGCTGCTGGGTTTGTGCTGGATTATTTTATCTTTACATTTTGGTGTAATATCTTTCTGTTCTGCTTCTTTGACAGTATTCCCTCTTCCAAGGCATGTGGGCCATTCAGGCATTTTAACACTTCATGGGAAGTCATTCCAGATACAATACTTCAGTTTCCAACAGGTCTGCAGCAGTTCCTTTTTGGCATTTCATCAGAAGCCTTTGCAGTGCCTTTTTTTGTGATCCTTTGGTGAGTACTGGGGAGATTTGATTCCCTTATGCAGCTTCATTTCCTTGCTTACTGAACTCATATCAAGCATCTGTTAGGCCAGATTTTCCATTTGCAGTCAAAAGCATCAAAACCCATAGGAATCCTCAGCCCTTATGTCTTTGCCCATGTGGTCACACTCATCAGCTTTGTTCCATTTCCTCTTGCACATCCCATATTCAACAATGTCCTTCTCAAAAATGTTAACTGTGAATCCTCTGCAAATTAGTACTGTATGTAAGCCCTGTGATCACTGCTCCTATCCACAAACCCTAGTCCGAAAAAACAAAACTCCCAAAGCAGTCATTCTGGAAGATAAAATTCAGTGTAGAATCAGAGTATTTTTAAGGTTGGATGCCACCTGTAGAGAGAGTCTAACCCAATTCTCCTGTTCAAAACAGAGTCAAGTATAGCAGGAACCATACCCAGTTATATTTTCAGTATCTCCAAAGATAGAGACTGCACAACACTGTTCAAGGGTCTGGTCAGTTTTCCAATAAAAAGGAGTGTTTTTCTTAAGTTTAAATGGAATTTTTTGCATTTCATTTTAACTAAACTGTTTGCAAATTTTGGAGCCTTATTACCTGATGCTTTCTAAAACTTCTATGCTTGTGGCTTATTTAGGACTCCATCCAGCCCTTCCTTTTTGTAGGACACATTTATGTCTTCTCCTGAACTGAGCTTGTTATTACATACATGGGAAATCTCAAGTCCTCCCTTTTTGTTTGTTGTTTACAGCATCATTATGTTCTATGTTATTGCCTTGGCTCAAGCACACAAGCGAGCGGTTGAGCAGCTGAGAGAACAACTGGTTTTGGTAAGATCTGACCCACCACTTTGCTCACACAACAAAGAGAACTTTAAGGGTACAGAAATGAGAGGAATATTGGTTTTCATAGTCTCCTGGATATTTGGTGTTTGCAACAGGCAGTAAAGAATGTTTTACAAATTACCCAGAAAAAATAACCAAAGCATTGTGGTATTTCTCAGTGGAATTGATTTTCTTGGGTACCAGCTGCAACTGCAACAAGGTCTGGTTATATCAGGCAACACACATGCAAGGGATGTGCCCCTGAGAAGCTGTGTCCCTGTTTTTCATCTATTGTCTTATGTAAATCCAATTATATGTTGGTTTTTTTTTCTGCCAAAGAACCTGAATCCTGTGTTTCCTGTCCTCTCCACCATCTTGCACAACCTCCACTTCTGTTTCCTTCTCTGCCCTCACAAACAGGCACCCAACTGCTTACCCTGCCCTCCAGGCCTGTATTTCTGCTGCATCTTTTTGGTCTTGTTCTGGAGTGTAGGCCTGGAAGTGCTTGAGCAGGTACTGAAAGTGGAACAAGTCAGCACTGAGAGCCCTTTGGAGAAGGGTGCCAGTGCAGAACTGCTGCTTTGTGGCCATCCAAAGCCACTGCCAGGTTTGGCAGCATTTGTGTGCTGTGGTCTGACAAACTGCTGGAGTCAGGAATCAGCCTCAGCAGTGAAACTTCTCACTTTCTTATTAAATAGCCCATTTCTGGATATGTGCTTCTTTTAGATATGGCATTTAACAACCTGTTTGCAGAAAAACACTTACTGGGGGGAGCTTTTTCAGGAGTGAGGAATTTAGGAACAAAAGCCTTTCTGCTTTTTGAAGGGTTCACAAATCAGCTGGGAATTCTAAAAATTCTTCTGTGATTTTTATTTTCGTTTGCTTGCTCTTGTTCAGCTTCCTGGAAGCGTGGTTTTAAATTTTGAGGTGTGTGAGATGTTTTTACGAGGCTCAATGCAGAACTGTTAATGTGTAACCTGAGGTGAGATAAATGAAGTCAAGGCCATTGTGAGCTTGAAATTGTTCAGGCAGTTGGGAGTGTGCTGGGGGAGTGCAATTGGTGAATGCACCTATTTCTAATGAAGAAATGAGCTGTTGTAGATGACTTGTATTAACACTGTTCATGTGGAGCATTCTTGTTCTTCTGTCTTTCCAGGAGAGTCGTGACAAGATGTTCCTAATCAGAAAAATAACAGAAGCACAGAAGTAACCTTGAAAACCACACAAGCCAAAAGAACTTGACTTCCTGAAACTCCCAGAAAAAGAAGATAATAGCAGAAGCATTTGCAGCTTCTAAAACCTGAGCAGCTGACTGACACTCTGGGACTGTGGTCTGTGTAATGGGCGCTTGTGGTCTGAGGCCTAATGTTTCCAAAACTTGGAAATTCAGCTGATTTATACTGTGTTAGAGCTGTTCAAAAAAGGATACTTCAACACTCATACAGCTTCAGGGTCGTTGGGATTTGATCCCTATTTTTTCAGGGAGTTTGGGTAAAATGTGATCAGAAGTGAAACCTTTTTGTACTGTTTTTACACATTATGCTATAAGAATCATGAGAGAGGAAAAAGGTATGGTTTTATATGTTTTCAATGCCTTTCATTTGCTTTGGTTTTAAAAAATAAGTATGTATGGAAGTATGTTGAAATAGTGCATAGGAAAAGAAAATATAGCATGGGTTTGAAATCAGTCTTCTAAATATTTTTAGAGGTGAGGGTTTGCTATTTATGCTGCTCTGAAGTAGAGCAATTGAACACTGGATAACTGATCATAAAATGGTTCAGAGATAACAAACTGATAAGAAAGCTCTGAATAAACACTTGGGGTAGGAAGAAGCCAGCAGGCACAGCACTGCTGGGGCACCAGCCTTGCTGCTGTGGAGGGGCCTTTTTGGGATTTTTTTAACGTTTTAAGTCATTATTGTTTGTGTTTTATTCTTGTATGAACATCTTGACATCTTGACTACTGGTCTATGTGTTTTAAAATGTGAATATTTCAGGGTTAAATTTTTGGTTGGCAATAGTGTGTCAGTACCCCTTAATTTCTCATTTTCTCTGTCTTACCTGAACTGCTGGGACCATGTGTATCAGACAACCGTGTGTCCCTGTAGGCTACTAACCCAGTCCTTTATTTAAAGATTCTGATTAAGGATTTCTTGTACAAAACTTTTATTGTTTGAAATCTGCATTAGTCCGCTCTTAGTTAATGTGAGACACTATCTTTTTAATATAATATTTTGGAATGTTTTCTGTGCTCATTTTAAAGGAATGACCGTTCAATAAACGCTATTTATTTTACCATACCGCCTGGTGCCGTTCGCTCGCTGTGCCTGTGGGGGCCGCCCTCAGCTCTCGCTCCCTCAGCGCCGCTCCCGCCGCCGTTCCCGCCTCGCCCGCTAGGGGCCGCCCCTCCTTCCCATGGCAACCACGCCGCGGGTTTTGATTGACAGCTGCGCTGTCCCTTGCGGCGGCCGCGCGGGGCCAATCGGAACCGTGCCAGGGCGGCGCGCGGTGATGACGTCGCTCCCAGCGCGATGGCGGCGGCCGCGGTCCTGGCTCTGCGGTGCTCCCTGCTGCAGCGCCGGCCCCTCCGCTGCGGGCCGGGTACGGGCTCGGCTCCGCTCCCTGCCCGCCCCTCAGGCCTCCGCGCCGCCGCCCCAGGCCGCCTCAGGTCCTTCGGCTCCGCGGACGGGGAGCGGGCGGCGGCGGAGCGCGCGTCACCTTTGTCTCTCCGGCAGGTGTGCGGGCTGTGCCCGGCGCCGGGGCCGCCCTCAGGCCGTGCAGCTCGCGGGTGGCGCAGGACGGCATCAACAAGCCCGTCATAGACCGCATCATCCGCGTGGACCATGCGGGGGAGTACGGGGCGAACCGCATCTATGCGGGGCAAATGGCCGTGCTGGGCAGGTCGAGCGTGGGACCCGTCATCCAGGTCAGCCATCCCCGCGGCTGTGCTCCGTTTGCGTGTGGCTAACAGCGGCCGGGGGATGCTGAAACATCGTAGCCTTCATGGCAAGATTATTGTCCAGTTTTTCTGAGCGCTTCCAAACGTGCGCGTGGGAGTACTTGGTAAGGGGGTGACTGATGCTGCAGTTGCTGTAGCGTTGCCCTATTTTGCAAATGTTTTTATGTTATCTTCTTACAACTGTCTCTTTGTCCTTTTTATAACGATCTGCACCTGCCTTTCTCCACTATTTCTCCTCTCTGATGTTACATCATTACAGTGTTGCCTCAGCTATCACAGCATATGTGCCTGAGCTGTTTTGGTTTTTATTAGTTTTATTGGAAATGTTTACCTCTTGTGGTTTTATTCTTCTCTGCCATCTGTCTCTTTTGCAGCAAATGTGGAATCAAGAAAAAAACCACCTGAAAAGGTTCAATGAGCTCATGGTGGCATACAGAGTTCGACCTACTGTTCTATTGCCTTTCTGGAATGTAGCAGGTTTTGTTTTAGGTGAGTCTGAATAATTACTGTTATTGTTGTTTTGTCAAGTCTTCAGTTGTGTTATATTATTTGTTTTGCTTCAGATTTCATTGTATTCATGTGTCTGGTACCCCAATCCCAGGGGCTGGAAGTGCTTTGCTTGGGAAGAAGGGTGCAATGGCTTGCACAGTGGCTGTGGAAGAGAGTATATCAGAGCACTACAACAACCAGATCAGAACTCTGATAGAGGAGGATCCAGAAAAGTACAAAGAGCTATTGCAGGTATTTAACTATGGCTTAGAAGATGTTTAACAAATTGATTGAATTATCTGATGTGATTTAGTCTTTTAAAAATAATATGCTTTTAGAATTTACAGTGGATCTTTTTGTTCTGTCACTTAGAATGCTGAAGTCAACAGAAACTATTAAAAATAAAAGGATGCTTTTTCCTTCAGCAGCACTAAATTGATCAAGCACCAAACTTAAGACATATGTTGGGTTATCTTCACTGTGCTTTCAGTAATGCACTGGTTGCTTTTTAAGTGAGAAGATTATGCTTTAAGTCTGATTAATTTTAATTGAAAGGAATTGTCTAGAGGGGAAACAAAAGGAGGAAATATTGATTGCACAGTAGCTGTGTTGCTTTCCTCTGAAGGCATTTCAATTACCTTCATGTGCTCCTTAACCTGTAGGACCCAGAGCCACACACAGTGCTCAGGGTGAGCTCGAGGTGACTCCTCCAGCCCCTCTGCCCATGCTGTGTTTGATGCACCCCAGGGTGGGGTTTGCCCTCCTGGCACTGCTGCCACCCAGCACCCTGTTCATCTTCTAGTCCTGGATGCTCTCAGAGTGTGTAAGGAGCTGATGTTTGTCAGCTCTGTGAGAAAATAACTTTACAAGCATTTTAGGTATCAAACTGGGACACATTCCTGCAAGTGGTTGTGGCAGATTGAGCTGTTCCCCCAGGCAGCAGGTGGAACTGGTTCATTTCCAGCCTTGCTGGCTACTGGTGTGTTCAGTGTGCATAGTGTAACATGTAGCAAAATCTGATTATTCCAATGTATCCCATTGTGGCAGAAACTGTCTCTGAAGTAACCAGGGTTGTGCTGAGGTGCACCAGGGAAATACCACCCCTGAAGATAATGGTATAATGAAATAGATAGAGATGACACAAAATAAAGAGAAAGCTCCAGGCAGTGAGTTTATTCACAGTGCCAGTATGAGGAGAAGCAGGAGGGGCACCAAAAGCAATGCAAACCTGTTGGGCAGGGACAGTGCCCAGGTGTGTGTAAGTGCTAAGCTCTTCATTAAGCAATCCTGATCATCGGCAGGCATCTCAGGAGAAAATCCTCTAAACCTTTTTGTTCCAGCTGGAAAATTAGAAAACAAACAATTGTTCTTTAGAGTATGGTAGAATGAACAAAAAAAACTGATTAGCTTACAGGGGAACACCCTTAGTGATTGGCAAGCAGGGACCTTAATTCCTTTATTCATGAAAATTGTCAGAATAATGTGGGGGTGTGAAACTAGTCAGTCTTAAAAGTTACTATGGCTATAGCTTTTTTGAAACAGTGAAAAAATAGTGATATATTGTCACTGTCATATTTTCTGAAAAATCCCTTCACCAGGATTTCTTCTCCTGGGAAGCTTAGAAGCCTCAGAGAAGAATGAAAACACTAATTATCTGATTGTTTCTCCTGTGTTTTGCTGCTTTGGAAACAATAATTATCTGGTTGCTTCTCCTGTGTTTTTGCTGCTTTAAAATGTGGTCTGGAGATTGTTTACCAACAGGTGCATGTTTGATTGGTTTCATGTGAATTGTTTTTACTTAATGACCAATCACCATCAGCTGTGTTGGACTCTGAGGAGTCAGTCACAAGTTTTTCATTAGTGTCTTATTAAGCCTTCTGATGTATCCTTTCTCTATTCTTTAGTATGGTTTAGCATAGCATTCATAATAGAATAGAATATAATGTAGTATAATATAAGCCTTCTAAAAACATAGTCAGATTCATCAATTCCTCCTTTGTCCTGGGCACCCAGCAAATACCACAATATATTAATTAAACAACAGCTTGAACTTAAAGACTTCTTTGGAGACCACCAGAAGAACTTCAGGTCAGGGGAATGCTGTAAATAATTCTCTTCTTGCTGAATTGGAGGTTCAGGTCTTTGAGAAGTGTTTGAGAGACCCTGGCTTGCCATGGTGCACATAAGGACAGCAGGATGTAGTTTTGTGTGCTGGCTGCCTTGGTTTCTGTGCCCAGCAGGCTCAGGGGGTGCTGGTGTTGCAGGTCATAAAGCAGTTCCGGGACGAGGAGCAGGAGCACCACGACACCGGGCTGGAGCACGATGCAGAAGCTGTGAGTAGAATGGTGCCTAATTGATGCTGCCTGTGAGGATGTGGATGTGCTGCTCTTTACTTTCTTACTTAGAGATTGGGATGTGGCTCTTTGAGAAGCAGAAAATAAGGCTCTTGATATTCTTTCCCAAAGATACATAGAAGAATGTCCTGCTTGTTATAACCTTCATTTTTCTAGAACAGAACTAAATCTGTTGGAATTCATGTCAAGTGTTAAAGTGTTTTGTTTTTTTTTTTTCTTTCCTAAGAGGTATCCTCTGCAAGTTTTTAGACTTTCTTTTAATTTCAGTTTAAATTAAATATTTTTGAAGATAAGGCTAATAAGGGCTATCCATACAGTGTTGGGAACTGGAGGCACCATCTTAGAACACTGAACTGAATTCTGTGCTCCCGTGGATACTGTATGGGGAATATGTGACTTCTCTATTTTTTCTCTTGACTTGCATTTGTGGGGAAATGGGAATCTTCTGAAAAGTTGATAAATTTTAATTTAGTTTTCTCTAGGATAGATTAGACTGCAAATACAGGTGGGGTTTTCTTGGCATGCATGTGTTTTTACTTTGATTTTTTTAATAGTGCTTACTGTTCATTATCACAATCTGGTTCAAGCAAAACACTTCAAGTAGATGTATTTAATCTATTTATCTTTTAAATCTTTTATTCTTTTTACTATTTACTATTTAATCTTTTATTCTTTTTACAGACACCAGCTTATTCTGTTTTGAAGACAGCCATACAACTTGGATGTAAAGCTGCAATATTTTTATCAGAAAGAATTTAGTTATATTTTTCATAATAGCTGTGGCAATAAACTGTGACACAAAAGCATATGGAAATTGTGGAAGATTCAGCTATTTTATTCAGCCTTTTAAAATTTTCAGCCATCCTTTGTCACATTGAGTCCCCATTTAAAAAGTATCTCTATTAAAGTCAGTTGAGCTAAATGTGAATAAAGGTGGCAGAATTGAGTCTGTGTGAACTAAACCTCCCTATTCAGAGACTGTTCACAAGGTGGCAGCACAATATGTATATACATGGTGTATATATACAGTATTTGTGTATGGATGCACACACAGATAAATGACAAATACATTCTCTGTTGCCTTCAAATTTATGTGTACTTGAAATAAGCTGGAGCAGCTCATTTTAAAATAGTTATCCAGACCAAGAAGAATATTTTTTTCTGTTTCCAGGGTGAGTGAAGTAATAGTATTTATTTTCAGTCCATCTTGAATAAAAATTGGTATTATAAGACCAGTTTTACTTAAAGACTTCTGTGTGTTTTGGGGTGGGCCTTTTTTCAGGCACAGTTCCAAATTCTTTGAATAGAATTTTTCTTACTATTTTTTTTGTTGTTGTTGTGGTGGGGATTTTTTGTTGGGTTTTTTTTTTTTTTGGTATTTTCTTGGGTTTGTTTGGTTTGCAGGTTTTTTTTACCTGAGCATGTAAGGAATACCCTGTCATAAAGCAGGTGGAGAGAGCAACTTGGAGCACTGTGAAATTGCATTCAATATTCTATTAGAGCTTTCAATCTTATCTTACTTTGTTCAGACAACATTTAATCCAGGTACATCTGGGCTTGCCTTTTTTAGTAGCTCTGTTAGTGTTTGTAGGTACTGATTGATGAATAAATTGACATTAAAGGCTTCTTAAAGAGGATTATTTACCCTTTTTTTGGTGAAGGAGCTTAGGCAGAAGGTTAAATCTTTATACAGAGAAATTACTATTCTGTGTGATTTTGTTATGACTTTCACACTTAGTATGTTCTTTAAAATTTAAATCTCTCAAACTGTTGCAAGTGTCACCTTGTTAGGCTCAAACTACTGATGTTATTTATTTTGTTCAGTCAAAGTAGCATTTGGTTCTCTGTGACTGATTTGGAATAATGTGACTTGAGGAACTCAAAGCTACATCACAGATTCTCAGGGACTGCAGAATCAGAAGATAACTCTGAGGGAGTCTCATTTTACTGCCTCAGTCCCAGACAGTTGTGAGCAGTGTGTGTGAAAACTCAGGTTTACTACAGGTCCATCCTATTACACTAATGCAATATCTTCCCTAATTTGACCATTTCTCTGAACAAAACTTACATCCAGCAGATTTCTTGCCTTAATTTTTCTAAAGTATTCAATATGCATGTGGACAACTCCCAGGTAATTTGTAGGAGAAGGGAATCAGCACAAAAGAATGATTAGCTGAAGTGGTTAAAGGGGTAACAAGTGGTGCTGGAAGCTTGTGCAGTGCAGTTGTGTCAGTCACAGGCTTTAATAATTGAGTAGAAGAAGAAAAAAAGATTGCTTGATGAATAGTCCATTGTAAAGTCTTTCATACCAGGGGCAGCATGGGATGGCATCTTTTGTAAGTCCATTATTGCAGGGGAGGGAGGGCAGGGCATGGTGTGTTTTCACTCAAAACTGCACACCCATACATCCAGTGGTCTTGTGACATAAACTGGAAACTGAGCCAGGCAGTTCCTGCTCTCTTAGCCATTACATCATGGTTGAAAGCTGAACAAGGCATCTATGGGGGTTTCCAAGAGAGCTGGTACTCAGCTGAAGCCTTGTGTTCTCCATGGCTGTGGTTGCAGAGATTCTCTGAGGATATCTGTGGTGTTCAGCAGTGGTGGGATTGGTTTGTGACAGAGATATGCTCATATGATTGTCCAAGATTTGGGTGGCCCCCAAGACCATGACACACTGCTCACTTGGGCAACAGATTTTAAGAGACAAATCTCATGTTCAATGTATTTCATTTGGCCAAGGGCTGGGAACATCAAATACTAAGAAATTGCCATGTGAGGTCTGTGTTTGGTCATATCTGCTGTAATTGAAAGTGCTCATAGAGAGTTCTTTGTCCTCAGCAGCTGAACACATCCTGCACATTTGAGGAGGGTGTCAGACACTAACACTGTCTCCAGCTGCAAGCATGAAATGTGAACTGAGAGATCAAATCTGCTTTATGCTCCTGAGCAGGATTTGTTCTTTAATGGAGCAGCAGATTTCTACCCATCCATTAAAGTGTGGGTGGGCTGTTCTGCCACTTCCAAAGCTTGTGCATTTTCCTGCTCACTGGCAGTTTACTCTTTTTTTGTTGTTTTTTTACATAGAAAATGTAGTTGCTTTTCATTTTTCTCATGGAAAAGGGACTTTTTCTTTTGTTAAAAACCTGTTTCAGATTTTGAAAGACTAAAAGAAGTGGTAAAAGGTTACAAAAGAACAAGAGGTGCTTAGTGCTGTACAATTCTATTGTACAGCTGCTGCCAGGATGTAGTTACTTTTTTATGTTGAGGCAGAACTAAGCTGAGTAATACCAGCCATCCCAGCAGGGGTTAATGGCAGACAGAGGCCAAAGTATATAGCTTGTAAAGTCTGTTATCATAGCAATCCTCAATGAACTCTGGTCGTGTTGACAGAGGAAGGGGAGCTTGGATCAGAGAAAGGTTCTGAAATGCTGCATTTTCAGAACAGGGAGTGGAGAAGATGACTGGGTCTTCACTGTGCCTTCGAGTTCTGTGCCTTCCTTGTAAATGATAAAATACACACATAATTTGGGTTTTACAATATACAGTGGGATGAAATCCTTCCCCTCATAGTAGTGAGGTCTTGTGATAAGCCAGGGCTTGATCCCAGTTTTCTCCTGCAGAAGCAGCTGTGTCTCTCAGTGAGGAGGAGCACAGGTACCCATCAGTGTGTGCAGGGCTCCAGGGCTGTTCCCTGCTCTGTGAACAGCAGCTCACCTCTTGCTGCTTCCTGCTGCAGGCAGTGCTGGGGGTGAGCTGCCCCTGTTCTCCAAAGCTGCTCTGAGTCAGAGATCAAAGTAACCTCTGATGGTGCTGGGAGGGCAGTGGCAGATGGTGCAGCCCCTGTGCTGAGCTCTGGGCTGTTCCTGGAGCAGGATCTCTGCTCTGGCTGTGGGCACTGCAGAAGGCACATGTGAGATGTTACCATGCAGCTCTGGCTGTGCCAGGACACGTTCCAGCAGCAGCCAGGCAGAAACCAAATCCCCGTGGCTGGGATTAATGAGGTGCTGCTGACACAAGCTGAACAGACTTTTGTCAAGGGCATACAGTGATAGGACAAGGTTTTATGGCTTTATGGTGATAGAGGGCAGGTTTAGATTAGATAGAGAAAGAAATTATTCTCTGTGAAGGTGGTGAGGGCCTGGCACAGCTTTCCAGAGAGGCTGTGGCTGCCCCATCCCTGGGAGTGTCCAAGGCCAGGTTGGATGGGGCTAGTGGAGGATGTCCCCACGGCAGAGGGCTGTGGAATAAGGTGAGCTAAGGTCCCACCCAA
This sequence comes from Molothrus aeneus, assembly GCF_037042795.1. Taxonomy (NCBI): domain Eukaryota; kingdom Metazoa; phylum Chordata; class Aves; order Passeriformes; family Icteridae; genus Molothrus; species Molothrus aeneus. The sequence goes on along the minus strand of NC_089661.1, from coordinate 8,570,662 downwards.
CCCAGCACAACCCACTCTATGACTCTGTGATTTATGATGGAAATTATCTAAAATGATACTCATAGGATTGTTTGGCAGACAGCTAAATCATTGTCTGGGTTGGGCTTCATTTTTGTCTGGAGTAAATCTGTGTGGCTCACTTGAGCAAACAGAGCTAGGCTTATGATCAGCTGAGGATGTGCCATACAGTCCCTGTGCTGGGGATGACATGGTTTGTACATCTCTATTTGTTCTTAGTATTACAGGAGTTATTTCATTTATATGCATCTGCCTTGTAACTTGACTTTAGAGAAGACAATTTCAAATGGCAGTCATTTTTTGTCACTAGCTTTGAAGTTGTGGCATGTCACTTGCATTGAATTCTACGCATATTTTTTAGCTTGGGAGGCTTAAAGGGCTGAGGCAAAAATATTGGCCAATTTAAAGGAGGAATGTGTGTTATAAGGGAGAAGATTGTTTAAAGGCACTACCATTTTTCTGTTTGTTACTTCAGTTTTCATTGTGTCTGACATGAAATATCTGAATGGATTTAGGAGAATGACAGCAGCTTTGTAGTTTTACTTCCAGAGTGGCAGAACTTAGCTTGTGTTGGAGAAGTGTTGCTGATTCTCATTTTTAGAATTATGGGGCTGATCTAATGTTGAGTAAATGAATTAACAGTTCAGTTTCAGTGGGTAATGTATTTCTAAAAGCTTGACTGTGTTAGAATGAAAATTCCAGTTGTTGATAGGCGCTTTCAATAAATGCAGCCTCTTGCCACTTCAGGTGTTTTTGAGAAGTACCACCTTATGCTACAGTTTGCAGAGCAGGGGTTGGTACCTCTGTGTCCAGAAATGCAGCTTATGGCAGCAGCAGTGTTTCATTGTGTTAGCATGCAGATTAATACACTATGATGATACTTTTAAAAGTGAGGATTTTTTGGTTCTGAAGCTCTTTGTCTCACAAACTCTGGCCATGGCACTGCCTTGTTCTTAGCTGGAAATAAATGATCTGATGGAAGCTCAGGAGTCATGCAGAGTTACTTGGAAAGAAGCTCTGGAGGTCATCTTGTACAGCCTCCTGCTGGACTCAGGACTGTGGCCAGCACTAAAACAGGTCAGCTGTGATTTTTTCCAGACAGGTGATGAAAACTTCCAAGGACAGAAATTTCACAGCCTCTGTGGGCAGCCTGGTCTGGTCCTGTATTACCCTACCAGTGGCACTTTTTTTTTCTGATCTCTTTCCTGAACCTTCCAAGACTGTCACTGCTGCTGCTTGTTATGTTATGTAGCATCATGGAGCAGAGTTTGCCTCCACTATCTTGGTAAATACCCTTTGAGTAGTTTTAGGCAGCTATTAGATCATTCAGGTTAGCTGTGCTTTCAATGCCTGGCTCCTGAACTGGCACAGAGGAAAGGAAGAGATGCATCTGATGACCACCTTGACAGTCTCATTGTCTGCTGAAGACTTCAGGCTTCATATGTCTCCTCTCCTTGCAGGTATTTTCCACCCAACTGTTTGAATGTCAGTGATTTGTTTTTCAGTGTTACTTGTGCCTAGGACAGATGGATTTATTGATTTTTATGGTACAGGTGGACATGTGTAGTCCAAGATATTAATGAAAGCAAGTCATACATGCATTGGGTGGTTTTCATATTTAAACTGCATTTTCTGGACTGTAATAAAAAGATTTTTTCTGGCACTAAAAGTGCTTTTCTGTTTTCTCTGTGGCTACTGGCCCAGCATAGGCTGTCCAGGTCAGAGCAGAGGCAGCAGTGGGTGAGGGGAACTTGAATTTTCTTGCAGTTCATTTTGAAGACAAGCTCTGCCAGCAGTGTTTTAGCAAGCTGTCAAGAACTTTCCCAAGCATGTGGCTTGGGGGCACCTGTATAGTCAGAGGCTGCTAGCTGTATGTAAATGGATAAAATGTTTAGTGGAGTGAAAAGCCTTTGCTTATAGGTGCAGACAGATGTGCAGTGTCAAGGCAGATGACTCAGTCCTGTTGATCTTTGTTGCTATCTCTGCATTAAAGTGAGCTTCCTTTTTAAGCAGTAGCCTATGTCTAATTTAGGGTTGTGTCTCATCTTGCTGATGATAAATTGTTTCCCCCCTCCTGTGGGGCACAGCCCTGCTCCTACCAGGCCTGTGGCAGAAAAACACTGGAAATACAGTTTGAGAGGAGCTAAATCTCCCTTGTGGCTGTATTATTGTCCTAACCATACAGCACTCCTGGTCTGTGAAAATGTGCTGACCTTGCTTCTTCTAAGTTGGGTTTTATCCAGCAAAAGAACAGCAGGAGGATTTAAAATCACTGGTGAGATTATTCTGCAAGTGTAGCTTAATGGCTTGATTCCAGCCCTGACCTGGAAAGGTAACTGCTAGTGACAGATGAGGAGCTGTCTTCCTCATCTCATCTTGTCAGCTCTCATTGTTCTGACTTTGGCAGGAAAAATGCTGTTTACTTGAATACTTTGAAGGTGGTTGAAAGAAGACTTTAGACATGGTTGAAATGTGATTTTTTTAAAATTAATATCTATCCACTTTTCAGTTCCTCCCACCCAAATATCTCAGCAGTACTTGCTAATGAGAAATAATTATGTCTCAATTTTAAGTGACACAAGTGCTATTGTTTACACAAAATGTGAGAATCTTGTAAGACATGGGGCATATGCTTGGAGGGATAATGCATGAGCATCAGTTCTGCCTTCTCAGGGAGCCAAGCCTTGCAGAGGAAGATGACAGATACATGTGTTTATATACAGACTCTAGGGCTGGCTGTGTTTGCTTATCATTTGTCATAAATGCAGAGACTCCCAGCACAGAGCACAGTTCAGCATAAGCTGGAGCATATGGTCCTCTCCAGCAGATGTGACATGAATTCCAGCACTCACTGGATGTTTCAGGCTGATGACCAGCAAGAGGATTTATCCTGGTAAGATGGAATATTCTTGAAGCTTTCCTGTGGATTGCCACTCCATTTGGGATTTTTCCATGGATAGGGCAGAAAAAATAAGGCCTGGTTGTCAGTTTGTATTGCTGGCAGTTCACAGCTGCTGAGGCAGCTACCTGGACTCACCTGATACATTGCTTGGATATGATGTTGCAAACTCCTGGGATAAAAATACTTACATGAAGTTACTGCTTTGGAGTGACCTGATAGTTCATTCTTTCTTTCCAACTGACTCATCATTCTCCACAAACTTGGTATTCAAACAGAAATAACTCATCAGACCCAGTAGTGAAAGCCCTGTGTGTTTTCTGTGACTTTCCAACTAACAAGAAAATTCATGGTTATATTCTTCCCTCTTTTATCTCCCTGCACTTACCAAAAATGCATATGATACTATTACAGCCTTTGCTTTTAGATGATGTGTTATGACACCCTCCATGTGTCACGTAGAACTGACCTGTAGTGAGTTAGGAATAATCAGCAGAACTCATTTGTCTTTCTGATTTACTAAAAAAACCTCAAAAAACCTAAACCCAAACAGTCTAATTATCCCAGCCAAGAGAAACTAACAGAACAAATTACACACATGACCTGCATGTGTTATGAAAACTGCATAAAACCAAGAGGTTTGCAGAGATTTCCTAGAGAATATTCATCCACATTGTAAAACCAGTGATAAATTTTCCTGCATCTGGCAATTATTATGCCATACTCTACTCTTACTCAATGTTTACCCTGTTCATCTTAGGCAACACTTACTCATTCCTGAGTTCTCTCACATACCAAGATATTAATCTGCTTCTCATACAAACAGTCAAGGAGCTGAAATTGCTGCAGCACACCAGCATGGGCTTGATTCAGTATCTGTTTTTGTTTCCTTTCTTTTGTTTGTGGTTAGGGAGAAAGAATCCAAAGTGCATCAAAGTCCATTTGGTCTCTGGAGCTGCACCCATGCCCATACTTAGCATCCCTGTGTTTAGACTTGCATGCTCTGAGGTTTTAGAAGTCACAGCAACTACCCATCTGTATTTGCCTTAAATCAAACAACTTCTTAAATGAAATTTGGGTGCTTCATTTTTCTTTGCATTCTTGGACATAAATTGGGTCTGATTTTTCTGTGGGCTTTGCTTTCCGTGGCTTCTAAAATAATTTTATAAGGTGTTGCTTACTTGAATCACGTGGCCATTGGCAAGTCCAGCCGTGCCCCTTGGCCAGCAATGCTTCAGGGAGCTGCACACACAATCAAAGGCTGCTCCAAAGGTAACAAATCACAAGAGGAAGCATTATCATGACAATTGACTGGCATTATTGATGGGTTGGTGGAAGTATCTGTGCAAATACATATCAGTGTGTGCTTCTCTATCACACAGCTCTGCTGACTCGAGGAGTGGGCAATGTGCCTTTCACTCAGAGCTGCTTACAGAGATCAGTGCTGCTATGGCTGAGCCACATTTGGGGGGGACTCAGCTGCACCTGGAGAGCTCACAAATAATTCATTGTTCTCTAATGTATTTAGGAGTGATATTTAAAATATATTTATTTGGCTTATAATTCATAAACCTGTCAAAAAATTGATCTAGAAAGAGGGTTTATTATTTATTCCAGAGCCAAAGGCTGAAGTGCTGAAATTGTGTGAACTGAAATCTTTTACCAAGATCAGATAGAACCCTTAATATTTCATACTTCTTAAATGACTAAAAACCTTCCCACAGAGATGAGCTGTTGAAGCTGTGCTCCCCTCAGAGCACATCCCAGAAAAGCTGTAACCACAGCAGAGCCCAAGGTATGGATATTTCAAGTGTTTAACTTCCAATATCAAAGTGCTCTCAGAGAGAGCTTGAAATTCATGCAGCCTGAGGCAGCTCTCCCCAAGCCTCTGTCATCTGTCATGCTGTGGCAGCAGGCAGAGCAGAGATGGAGGGAAAAGCACATTAATATGAAGACAGTGTTGTGTCATTTAAAGAGATGCAATCTGAGCAGAAGCTTGGTTTTTGGGTAGGTTCAGTTCTTTGTTTTTCAGTCCATGCTCTTCATTCTTTGCCCACCACAGATATTCCTTCTCTGTGCTACCCTGAGGATCAGAAAATTATTGCAGGGGTGGCTGGCATGTCTGTGCTCTGCAGCACCACATCCACAGTCCCTAAAGAGGGATGCTGCAATGGGCTCAGGTCTTTTACTGCTCCACACTTTCTTTAATATTTATGTCCTTCTTCAGTTGCAGGCATATTCTCCATTCAGCTATAAAGATCCCATGGACACTGGTGACCCCCTGGCTGGGGAAGGGGCTGGTTCTGGGCATTGCAGCATGTACCCAGTGCTGGTGAGCTGCTTGTGAAGCCCCCAGTGAGGGATCCCCTCCCTTGCATGGGCAGGACCTCAGCCAGGTCATGGATGTGTCTGTTCACACAAATGCTGAGATGGGGAAAGGGAACCTTTTGCATTCATCATTCTCCTCCCCTGTTTGCAGGTACCATTTAAGGACAGCAAAGGGAATAGAAGACTGAATGAGTTCTGGAAGTAAAGAAATAAGATTCACACATGAACCAGCTTGTTCTAAAGGCAGTTTGTTCTTGACCTCAGTCTCCCTTAGCAGAGCCTGGGCCATTCCTGTTGTTCCAGTGGGTTTGCTTTGCATTTGTATCTATGTGAGAAAGCTGTATTTTACAGTTCCAGGGAGTAAATATGATGCCTTCTGTATCATAAATTTAAAAAAAATATATTTAAATTAAATTTGGAAGAACATGAAAGATGCTCCCACCTCTGTTCAAGTGGTTGACACTGTAATAACGAAACCTATGACACCATATGTAAAAATAGCTGTCATTAAATGAGCTCATCTGAATGGCCTTAAAGATAGGAATATGCTGCCCTTGCTGCCTTGCAAATGAAGTAATTGTGCTGCTTTGCATCGATCTGTGCAGAATTTAATCTTAGTTAAAGAGATGCAGCCTGAGAAATCACTGTGGAGAGATGCTGGGAAGAGAACAAATTTAGCCCTGAGATTTCAGGCTCCATCACTGTACTGCTCATCCCCTCACAGGGCAGCCAAGCAGGTAAAGAACTGATTTGGAACCAGGAAGATTACATGACTGAGGTTGATTTTTAGCCATGATTTTAACAACTCCATGTGCAGACATCTCCTAGACCAGGCACTGTGCTACAAGGTTTTCATTTCGTGCTGAGCAGTGCTGGCAGCATCCCCCCAGCATCTTTCAGCCAATTCGGGTGGGCCAGAGCAGTGCACAGGACACTGCCCTCTGTGGGCGGGTGTCCCCGGGGTGGTGTTTCCTGATGCAGATAACCCAGCTGGGGATTGCTGCCAGGCTCCACGTGTGGGTGTGGGTGTGGTGAAACCTCCCTGAGTGCCAGGACCTCTGCTCCTATCCCTCTGGAAATGCAGTGAGAAACAGTGCTGGCTTGGGTCCTCTGACAGTCTGGGGTTGCTTTGTCTTCTCTGCAGGTCACTTTCCTTTAAGCCATTAGCTTTCCCCCTCTCTGTCCTTGGCAGGATGAGGTGAGGGTCCAGGAGCTGCCACTGCCCTCCAGCCCTGCAGAACAGGTGCTGTGAGCCAGAGCCTCATCTTTTCCCACCCTAATTGCTGAGTGCTGATAAGCCAGTTTCCCCAGACAGATCCTCCCTCCCACACTGTATTTTCCCTCCTTTTCCCTGGGTGGGTGATCCAGCTCAGGCTCATCAGGAGAGTGCCAGCTGAGCCAGGATCATCTCATTATTTGGGGCTGTAAGCTGATAACAGAGAGCTTGTTCCCTGTTGTGTGCTTTGCTTTGATTCTCTGAGCTGTATCTCATCACTCGGTGCCTAAACTTCATCTTTGTAGCTTGCTGCTGCAGGGTATTTGTCAGGCACAAAACCCCTTCTCTCATTTCATGGCAATAAAAATGGGGGGCATAAACCCAAAGCAGAAATGACAGTCACTGGAGGGGATGGGGCAGCTGCTGCTGCTTTGCTGCTCTTTGAAAGCCACCAGTGACACTGACACAGCCCTGCTGAAACCAGCACAGAGCTGTGGGACAAGCCTGGTGTCTCTTCTCCAGCTGCCTTGCGCTGGTTGTGAAAAACAGAAATGGCACAACCCAAAAACTGGTATAATGAAACTGCTAAAATCCTCATTTAAAATACTCTGCTTTAATCAATAAATTAGGGCTCAGCTATGCAATCATTTTTTATTAGTTAAGCAAGTTATGGTGCAAATACACATTTCAGTTACTTTCCATTAATTAAACCAAACTTTTTCAGTCAGTGATTAAATTCACATTTGAACACACTCAAATGCATCCAGTTTATTAAATCTGTACTAAACTGTTTTTTGTTAAACTATTTCAACACAAGCACGCACAAGGTCTGGCTCCATCTGATGCTACTTAAACCTGGGGATTCCACAGTGGGGATCCTCAGACCCACAACATCTGCTGAGCCCTGGGGGTGACAGGGAAAGGGAAGGGCTGAGGAGGCTCCTGCATGGAAGGTGACACTCTGGGGCCTTGTCACTAGCACAGCATGATCACCTCCTCTGCTGCCCTGGGAGGGTTAACAGGAGTTGGCTGGAGTGTTTAGATACAGCACTGGAAGCTGTGACTGCTGTCATTCATATCTGGATGACATCAAAAACTGAACTTAAAGTGTAAGACTTACAGTCTCGACCTGGAGTGTTTGTGTTTCCATTTTCCATGTAGGAAGCATTCCCCATCACTGCTGATAACCCTTCTGGATGATGGTTGTGTACTTGCACTCTCCCTGCTGAAAGATGTTTCCTTTTCATGATGCTGTAGTTGGAATTCTTCACATGAGCCACTTGAGCTTCATGGAGAATGGGACAGCAGAGTCCCAGACTCACAGCCCATCAGACAGAACTCAGGGTGCCAATGACACTGATGCAGATGGGCTGGGGGTTTCATTTCTGATTCATTCCTTAGCTGCAAACACACAGGCATGTCTTCCTGAATGTCAGGTAATGGGTAAGTCTAAATGCCCTGCTCAAACAAGTTTCTATGCAAAAAAGTAATCCTTGATGATTTTCAAATGATACAGGATAAACTGGAAATGTACTGATCACCAGCATAGAGCCAGGGTATTGCTGTTTGTGATAAGGACAGGCTTGGACAAGACATTGTTGTATGAATTACTCAGGAAACCATCCTTCTACAGAAAGGAAATCCTGTATTGGGCTGTGTGTGGTTTACAGCGACCCAGTCTGCTTGCAGGCTCTCAGATTAAGAAGTGCTACACCCTGCTGATAGTTAGTGAGCAAACAGACTGGCAGAGGTGGCAAGCACATCCGACTCAGTAAACAAAATATTTTAAGAGAGAATGTGCAGTTACACCCTAAACTCCTTCATGTCCATGTAGTGCTCTGGAGGTCTGGCTCCCTCAGCTGTTTGTGGTAGCAAGACACCCTCTCCTGTTTTCCCATCCCCTGCTGCTGTGACTGGCAGAGATCCATTAGTCCACAATAAAAACTGGATTTATGTCTGTGTGATGCTGTTGCTTTGTATTGTAGTTAATAGTATCCCATAAAATCTGGGAGTCAGAGGAATGGCAGGCAAAGGATATTTATTTTGATCATGGCATCTCCTTGGCTGGCCCATCTAGAGGGCTGTGGGAGATATGTGCTGGTAGCTTTGCTTTCAGAGGAAACAATTAGAAGAGTAATTACTGGGACATGAAGCCAAGTGACCAACCATTCAGACTTGTATTTTTTTGCAATCAGTCATTGTACTTTCTGCTCTAGACTGTTTAATAGTGCATTATGAGAAGATGGAGAAAAGCAGCTGCACAGCACTGGTGCAGGAAGGGATCCCCAGAGACTTCCCCCTGCACCTGCATAGACTGTGCAGCTCTGGTTCAGCAGGGCAGATACTGACCTGGGATAACTGGGAGGAAGCCTCGGGCTTGTGTCTCAGGTAGATCATAAAAGCATCAGTCAAATATCATCACCTGTTTGTGCCTTCTGTCCTTCTACTTCCTTCTGTCTCCTCGGGTGCTGTGCTCTGCCCCTGTCTCTGACAGTGGCTGGTGTACTGGACCATGAGCAGATCAGTCACACAGATGCATGAAATACTGCCAGCTGTGGAGAAACTTTAATGGATGCTCTGACCCACTGCTTTCTTTTACCTCTGCAAATCTCCCCCAGAGCTACCATGAGCTATTTTTAGCTCAACTTGTTAAATAATAACATTATTCCTTATTTAGTGAGCAGGATATCCTGTATATGGGACATTCTGGAGTGAGTGTTTAGATAACAGATTTAAACAATGGGTGATTTAAACAATGGTAGTAAAAATTGATGTTATGAATTCTCTCTGGTCACAATTTTGAGGTCATGTTTATTAGTGTACAACCTATTATTTTTCTTGAGTACGCAATTGCTATTAAAAACTTCATAAAGCTGAGCACCTCTGGGACGTACTCAGCAATTTTCCCAGAGACTCACCCTGTGCTCAGGGAGTCATGAAGCAGCCAAGGTCCCAGAAAACAGGCCACTGGCCATCTTTCATCAGCCCAAGGCTCTACAGATTTCATCTTGCCTCTGGCCGAGGAGGAGAGAAAGGACTAATTTAATTTAAACAGCAGTGGTAAAAATCATTGCTGTGGATTCATTCTGGTTCTGATGTTAAGGTCACATAATTAGCATTCAATCTGTTACTCTGCAGCCTGGGAGAGTCTGCCCCAGCACCACCTGGGCATGTAGAGGCACCCGTGTTTGCACTGCCAGGCCTGGTGTGGCTGGTCACAGCTCTTGGCCAGCTGGCCCTGGGGCTGTGCCACTGGCTGGGGTGACATCTGCATTTCCCCCAGCCCGTGGGCCCACAGCTGCCTGGGAAGCTGCAGCACTGCCCTGTGCAGATGCCCCACTGTGCTGGTGAGCTCCAGGTCCCCCGTGGGCAGCAGGCATGAAGGGCTGTGCCAGCCCCTGCAGATGCAGCTGTCTGTCTCCTGAGCGTGGCCGTGCAGCTAATCAAATCAGCCCTGCGTGAAAAGAGAGTGCAGCCTGTCTTCAAAAATCAGTGTTCCTGCAGCAAGGCCCAAAGGCATGTGAAACATGCTGGGCTTGGGGGTGGAAAAAACCCCACAGGCTAGTAAAAATTGAATGTATGAGCCAAGGGTTCACAGAGTTCAACAATATTTTCCAATAAAACATCTTGAAGGATTGGTTTAATACCAGGACAGCTGTGTTATTTAAACAGTTTGGAGGTTTGGGGGTGCAGGACAAAGTGAAGTGATGGGTCACAGGCAATAAGCAGAACAATGGATGGTTTTGTCCCCTCATTCAGCCTTGTGAAGAAATATAGGAAAACATGAAAAAAGGAATGGGAAAGAAAGATGCTTTTCATTTCCTGGGTTTTCTTTGCAAGATATGGCTGTTGTGGGATGATATTTCTGAGTAGCAAGGCTATGGGCTTAGCTGGCTGGAGCTGTCAGAAAACATGCTTTTGGTTGTAGGACATGGAATATTTTGCTGGCTGAGATGTTATAAAATTGCCTGTGGTTTCTTGCCTTTACATCTGCTTTATTTTTAATTTCAAAAATCCTCAATCTCTTGATTGTAACTCCAAGACTCAGAGTTGGAGTGATTAGGACTTCTCTTTGTATCACTCAAGTGTACTCTTAACTCTCACCCTACGCTGGTTACCTGTGAATTAATTCAGACTGCTTGACCTTGGTTACCTGGTTTGCCTTTGTGTGCAGCATCTTGGCTATGCAACATATGCTACTTCCTGTCAGGTATGATTTTTATGTACCTAAAGTCATATTTTGTTCCATATAAACACAATTACATAGCCATTTGTATGGCATATCTCTTGGTTCTCTGACCCATTCCTTGTTACAGCATTTGCAGCTTGCTGGGTTCAGTCTCTTGTGTTCAAGCACTGCTTTTCACCTACGTGGAGCCACCCATGGCACTGGGCAGATGCAGCAGCAGGAACTTTATCACCCAAAATTAAACTGAGCAGAATGCTTACATAGGTGGTCCTTAAACTTCAGCAAACAGCTTCAAAACTCTGTAAATATTTATTAGGCAAACAGAAGTTGAGGATGATGACCCTGTCCCCATCAATATTTGAGACAGTTTAACAGCAAACTGTGTTTAAAAATCATCTCAAGTATCTGTGTAGATTTAACCCCCAGGGTTATTTCTTCTCTCTTAATTTGTTAGTGATTTGGGTACAAGGTAAAAAACCCAAGGCTTTTGAATGATTCTACGACTGCAGGCAGCTGTTAGTCCGACAGCAGCCCATCCACACCCTGGTGCACTGGCACTGATGGTTTTGCTGCTCCTTTGGCACCGAGACTCTCAGGCAGAGCTGGGAACTGGATGGACTCGCCTGCAGCGGGCCAGGCCTGTAGGACTTCTTTGAGGAAAAACGTGCAACGTGGAGCTTGTGACACCACACCGCCGTCCCCTCCTGTGGGGGTACAGAACTCGCAGCTTCACACTAAACCACGCTGCAGGACGCTGTTGCAGTGAGGGGGGCACGGAACTCGATTCTCGCTCCTCTTTCGGGGCCAGCACGGGCAGGGCAGCGGGGGCTCTGCCCGCCCGGGAGGGAAGGCGGGAAAGCGGGAGATCGGGGAAGCGGGAGAGCGCGAAATCGGGAAACCGCGACCTCGCGGGCGGCGCCGCTCCCCGCCCCGGGCCGGCCCCCGTCGGACAACGCCCCCGGCCCTCGGGCCGCCGCCCGCGGCATTTCCTCTGAGCTCAGCCGGCGGCTGACGCGGGGCCGCGTCCCTCGGAAGAGGAAGCGGGCGGCGGAGCGGAGCGGAGCGGCGGCCGGGGCAGGCAGGGGCGCCGCGGGCGAGGGGCAGCGGCGGGGCCCGCGCTGGGGGCGGCCGGGGCGGCGGAGGAGGGGGCCGGCGGGGGCGGGCGCTCCCCGCCCGCGGGGCCGGGCGGCGGCGGCGGCTCCCCCCGCGGCCCGAGCCCCCGCAGCGCCCTGCCCGTGTCCCCCCTCCGCGTGCGGGGCTTCTGGCCGCTGCTGACCGCGCTCTGCACCGCGCTCCTCTGCCTCTACCAGGCGCTGCGCGGCAGCGCGGCCGGCGAGGGCGCGGGGGGCCCGGAGGACGCGGCGGCGGAGGCGGCGGGGTCCGGGCTGCCGCTGCTGAAGGGCTCGGCGCTGCTGCTGCTCGGCTGCCTGCTCGCCCGCTGCTACGGCGCGGCGGGCGGCGGCCCCGGGCGCGGCGGGGCGCGGGGCGCGGCGGGGGCGCGGCGCGGAGCCCTGGAGCGGTTCCACGCGCGGCAGCTGCGGGTGTCGCCGCACGTGCTGGGGCACAGCAAGGCGCACGTGGGGCGGGTGGTGGCCGAGCTGGTGCGCGCCGCCAAGGCGCAGGGGCTGCAGCCCGGCCCGCTGGCTCTCAGCCTGCGCGGGGACTTCGTGCGCATCGGCAGCGCCTACGAGCAGCACAAGGTGCGCAGCCCCGACTGCTTCGACATCCTGGTGCCCCTGCGGCTGCCGCCGCACCTGGAGCCGCAGCCGCGCTGCGCTGACGGGCTGGGGCCGTGCGGCGCCTTCGTCTGCGGCCTTCGGGCGAGGGACGGCTGGACACGACGCTGCCGGCCCTTCGCCGAGGGCTTCTGCGTGGAGCTGCAGGGCCGCAGCCACCTCTCCTCGGGGCTGGTGCTGCGCTGGTTCCAGGGCCATCTGCAGCGGTGCCTGGGAGCCGTGCGCTATCGGCTGCAGGAGCGGTGCCGCGTCAGCCTCTCGGCGTGCCCGGGGCAGCCGCCCACGCTGCACATCCTGCCCTGCTCCGACTACGTGTGCTGCCACATCTCCATGGCCGTGCGCCTCATCCCAGCCATCCCTCTCGGCGACGCGCTCTACCTCACAGCCCTGCCGCCCGAGGGCCCCCACGGCTCCCCGGCCCCCGAGGCGCTCTGGGGCCTCAACGCCTCGCGGCAGGAGCAGCGGCTGCTGGGCTGGCTGAAGGAGCAGGCCCCGGCCGCCTCCTGCCACCTCAAGTGCCTGCAGATCCTCAAGGGCCTGCGGGACCTCCGCGGGCACGGCCTGGAGGAGCCCTTCTGCTCCCAGTGGGGCCGGGTGCTCTCCTCCTACGTACTGAAGACGGCTCTCTTCTCCCTGCTGCTGCAGGGGCCCTTGGAGGCCTGGGATGAGCAGTTCCTGGTGGAGCGGCTGGAGGACCTGGTGCTGTACCTCAGGGACTGCCTGCGCAAGCAGGTGCTGATGGATTTCTTCCTGGGCAACACCGGCCTCCCCGAGGCCGTGGCGCTGCCTCGGTTCCTCAAGGAAGCCGCCCCCGTGAACTTGCTGTCAGCTTTTGACGGTCCCACGCTGGACCTCGTGGCCTTCCAGCTGATCAGCACATGGGTCCAGGCCCCGCACATCATCAGGATGTACAGCAGCCCCCGGTACTGGCGCCCGGTGCCCGCCCCGTGCCACCACAGCGCTGAGGCCAAGCGGGAGCTGCCAGTGGGAGAGTGAGCTGGGAGAGCCGCTGGCACCCGGGACTCTCCATCGCACACTCCAGACTCGCTGGTGCTGGGAGAGCCGCTGGCACCCGGGACTCTCCATCGCACACTCCAGACTCGCTGGTGCTGGGAGAGCCGCTGGCACCCGGGACTCTCCATCGCACACTCCAGACTCGCTGGTGCTGGGAGAGCCGCTGGCACCCGGGACTCTCCATCGCACACTCCAGACTCGCTGGTGCTGGGAGAGCTGCTGGCACCCGGGACTCTCCATCGCACACTCCCGGCTTGCTGATGCTTCAAGAGCCTGCATCTGCCTGGGATGGTGGGACTGATGAATTGTGCTTCTGTGGTTCTGTTCCTGACCAGAGAAGAGGGGGCCAAGACTTACTGAAATTGTGGTTTTCATTCTCAGTGGTTTTACGTGGGGAAATTCTGACATTTCTGGGGAAATGCCTTAGTCCTCAAGTGTTGCCTTTGGTCGAACGTTTGCAAACTAAAACTGACATTTTTAGAAATCCGTGTTAACTTCTTGTCTTAGTGGCAAAATAGAGCTTTTTCTGAGATTTTCTTTTTATGATGCAAAATCCATGTGGGATTTAAAAATCTTCCAAGTGCAAACAGCACATCCCCCATCCATCAATGTACCAAGATGTTCCTAAAATGTGATAAGCACTAGAGCATGGGTGTGGATCACAGTTTGAAACGCTCAATGCCATGCTTTAAATTTCCTGGGTAATCGAGCACATTGTGCTAAATAGTAAGTAATGTAACACATGCTAATGTAAACTCGAGGGAAGAAGTGAAACTGCTCTGATGACAGGATGAAGAATCTAGTTTTACATTTGTGTTGAAGTGAAGGTTATACTGAAGGATTGAAGTGCAGATAGAAGGAAACAAATAGCACTTTATTTTCACAAAGGCCTTATTTTTAGGATAATTGGCTGCACTAAATATTGCTATTGAGGAGGCATTCGTGTTTTGTTAGAGTGGTGGTTGAATTATCCCAAGGAAAACCTTTTAAAAGAAATACTCTGAGGTTCATTTGTTTGTGGGTTCTAGTTGAGTTTTATTATTTGTTTCTGTATTCAAGTATTATTTCCTTAGAATATGCTTTACCTCAAGGACCAACAACAAAATAAGAAATTCTTTATTATATTTTGGAACAAACTTTGAACCAGTCCAAATCTCAGTGCCATAAGTTGACTGTGGCACCCTCCTGCTCCCTGGTAGGAGTTTGGTAGGATTTTTGGATAACTGCCTAACCAGTTGTCTTGATTGTGTCAGTGTTTGAACCAAATAACCTTGATGGGATTTTCTAGTGCTGCATTATAGAAAATTGTTATTTTTTTATGGGGAGAAGAAAGTAAAATATTTCAGGGTACTTCAGAATTATTTAGCACTGATTCGTGGTACAGTAGCAGTCCTGGGCTACAGATTGTGATGCCCTCTGAGTATAAATATCAGGCAGATAATTGCCACTTTTTATCTGGTTATGTCCCAGTTGCTGGAATAGCCTGGTGAGTTGTGATGCAGCCAGGTTTGCAAGTGTCCTTACAATGCAGGTGTACCAGGGTGTCAAAAAATTCAGAAATTCAAATCCTTACTTTTTTTGGTCACCTGCTCAAGCATTTGATGTATTAAGTCCCAAAATGTGTTGCTGAATTGCTGGTGCTCAGGAAGCTAAGCATGTGCCTTATTACCTGCAGTGCTTGTCCTGAGAGAGCACTCCCAAATTGTGAAGGACCAAGTGTAACTTCTGGGAAGCTTTAGGATAGCCTGAAGTAACTAACCTGCTCTTCCTCTTCCTGGTGGATTGGGTGTGCCTTACTCACAGTTCTGTGCATCAGAACATGAAACAAACATTGTCAGAATCTATGAAGCTTTATACAAATCTATTTTTCTAAATGGAAACACTCCCTAGGCAGATGTTTGCCTACTTCTGTCTATTTCTTTAACTGCTCTTGCAGTCGTATTTTCAGGTAATTATGGCATAGGTCACACCCACAAGCTGGGTTATTTTTGTATTCGAAGCCCTGTGCTTCTTTCTACAAATACAAATAGTGTATTTATAGGTAGTATTGATCAAATGTTCTTTGCACATGGTATTTAAGACTAAGTCAGCTACATTCTGGGTTGTTGGTTTTTTGGTTTTTTTTTGTAGCAGACCATGATATGTACTATTTTTGCAGGCTTGTGTTTCTTGGTATTTAAAATAAGATTCAGTTCTGCAATCAAAGCCATTGAATCTTTTGCCCAAAGAAGATGACCAGCCCAGGGTCTTGTGGCTGCCTGAACTCTTGACATGAAAATCCTTGAGCTGTTAATTCTGGCATCATGATCACTTCAGTCAGCTGTCTGTCTGTTTGTATCACTGCATCACTGTCTCTGAAAAGGGATCTTTTCTCTGGACAGGGGTGTGCATTTGTTTAGTATGGCCACAATACATGGAAATCTGTAATGGACTTGGTAAGGACTTCCTAACTAAAATGTAGTAAGGTCAGGAGAAGGGAGTTGCATTGGAAAAGACATGACAAGAAGAGATGGTGGAGAATGTAAATAGTTTAGAAAATGAAAGTTGGGCTGAGGGGTGAGTGACAATGATGGTAAACTCTCAGTGAAGATGCACTGCAAACAAGCCAAAGGACATGGGGTAAAATTGGAGAACTATTAAAAACAAGTGGATTTGGAGTGTAGGGTAAAGAGATTTCAATGGGTTTTATTTTGACAATATTTCCAAAGCAGTTGAGTCCATCAGGATAAAAAGCGAGGCACACCCTCACATAAACTATGGTTTAATGAACCATAATAGTTCATTAATAGTTCATTAGCTATGCAAGTAGATCTTCAGTGTGAGTTTTTGCTCAGAAGGTGTGCTTTGAGTTCATGATGGAGAAAATGCATGTGTTGGCTTTCACCTTAAACTTAGGTGAGCCTTCTTGAAGTGAGGGGGCATCCTGCCATGAGCCAGTGTGTGTGCACTTGGTGGCTCAGGTGTACAACTGAGATATTAAATGTATTCCCCTGATCTACTCTAAAGCATGCATTCATGAGTAGGATTGATGAAAGGAGCTGACAGAAGTTGGGTTTCTGTTACAGCATTCATCTTATTCCACAGAAACATGACAGCACTGGTGCCTGCTGTGTGCTGGAGCTGTTTCAGGGCCTTATCTCCAGGGAGGTGTACAGAGAGCTTGACCCATATGAGTAATCCTGTGGCCCTTTTGCCTTCTTCCTCCTCTCCCAGCCCATGGATACACAGCAAGGTTGTGCTTACCTGTTTGTTAAGGCTGTAGCTGTTAAAATGTGCCATGGATTCAGTAGGGTTGCCTGTGTGTGTGTAAATAGAAACACAAACACAGAAAAAGGAGCATGTTATTTAGCACTAACACCGGCTCTTGGTTCTCTTACCTGCAACCTAATTTTGCAAAGACTGTGCAAGTGAATTTGTTTTTATTCAATGTTGATTGGGAAGAGGAGTCACACCTGCAAGAGAATAAGTTAATTTACAGTACCAAAATTCGTACATGTAATTTCATTTTGTGTTGAAAAATGCTCTCTGTTTCTCAAAGGCATTATATTTTATCTGACCAAATATCTTGCAAACATTCCTGATTTCGAATCTCTGCAGAGTAATGTAAATTTTAAGTATCTTATTGTAATGGACATTCCTGGTACAACTATTTTTTGCTGGTTAATCATAAGACCAAAGAGGAAACTGAAGTGTTCAGCTGCTATTGTTTTGGTTTTTTAAGTGTTTATAGGCTCAAAGTGTCAGCCCATTTTAATGAGACGTTTATAAATTCATTTCCTATTTAATTCCAAAGTACATTTGCACTTTTGTTGTTTCCATAAAAAGTTGGTGGTTTTGTTTGAATATTTCACTTGTCATAATAAACAACTGTGTTAAAGCATCTGTGCCTCAAGATTTAAATTCCTTGTTGCCTTTTTTTCACTAACAGCTACCTGCAGCCACAGAACTGTAATTGGCAGGTTTATGTGCTCTTTAGGAGGAGGCTACTGAAGTGGCCAAATGATGGAAAAGCAGGAAGGCCACGCCTTGGGAGTTGTGCAGAGGGATGGGGAGGAGAGCCAGAAGGGAGAGTGGAGCACGGCTGGCACCGTCTGTGGTGGTGCTGACTTATGAAATGGAGCACCTTGGGGTTTGTGGTTGGCTTGCTCAGAGTTGTTGTTTCCTTGGCTTGCTGCAGATCTGCTCTTTCTGGTGCTTCATTTCACAGTATCTGTGTGATCCTTCAGCATGGCATGTCCAGACACATCTCCGTGCCAAACAGGGTAGGTCAGGCTTTTATTAAATATGGGAAAAGTCCTGCTGAAGGCAGCAGGAGCTTTGTGGATGGGCCAGCAAATTACTTTTATTAGTCTTTGTAAGGTGCAAGAACTATACACATGTCTTTGCTGGTGTTCCCTATTAATGAAATAACAGCAAGACCCTGAGCTTTTAAATCATTGAATCAAAGCCAGGCTGGAAGTGGCTTTCTCCAGGTCTTTGTGTGCCTGCCTTTGCCTTGCAGGAGCTGCTTCTGTGAGAAGGGCAGCAGTTGCTGACACAGTGTGGCTAACGGGCTTCTTGCTGGCAAAGTCTGGAAAAATGTCAACATTTAGTGTCAACACTCAGCCACCCAAGTTGGCATGGTGAAAATGTATTTAGAGCTTCACCTCTAATAACATTATCTCTTATTAATGGCTTCTTGAAAGCAATAGCCCTCCTCTGGTCTCCATTCAATCCTTGCTCTGAAGTTATTCTCTGTTTGAAGCCTGAGTTCCTATTCAACAGGAAAGAAACACAGTACTTTCCTTTCCTTAACAAAAAATTAACTGGCCTAAGGACTTGCATGCATGGTGTTTAAAGAAAAGCCTGTTTGCATCCAGCACACTGGATAAATTGTTTAAAATCTTTCCATCCTTGTGCAAATACCTCCTTGTAATGCAGCCAAGGTCAGCAGTGAATTGCTGATTAAATACTGCTAATGCAAGTTAAAGCTGTCTGGAAGGAAGGGGAGTCTTATTTGTGCATCCCATTTTCATATGGCTCCAAAAGATTTCAGGCACGAGAAATTTCCATGCTGGTTTATTTCTTGTGTCACCTCTTTAAATGTATGCTTGGTGAGTCTTCCTGAGGTAAGTGACAAAATCTCAGTAGCTGGCAAGAAGAGCAGCCAGTCCCACTTTTCTTGGGCTGACAGCACTGGGAAGCTGGTGGGTGAGAGAGGAATAAGGACTGGCACCCCTTACAGCACCAGGATTCTCCTTCAGTGCTTGCTGATGCTTTGGAGCACACTGCTCTGCTTGCTGGAGAGGCTGAAGGAGCTCCAGCCCTAAAATAAGCAGGATGTGGAGGGCTGACCATGGAGAGATCTGTCTGGGTTTCTCAAACAAAACAGGTGGCTAATTAGGAGACTACCTCTGCTCTTGTGCATGTACCTTCAGTGTCTATTTTAAATAATAACCAAGAATTGGAGTATTTGCCAGTGCTTTGTAAGAGATCAGCAGCAGAGCTCTGCAGTTAATGTGTGTTCTGTGTCTGTAAACAGCCTGTGGATTCGAGTAACGATTTACATGCAAAACGCCTAAAGGTTGTTAGCAACATGTGCATCAAATGTCACCGTGTACCAGGGTCTGTGTTGAGCTTTGGTTTTTTCCTTTTAAAGGATAGCAGTGGTGATTCAGAGACTTGGAAGAATTCGGTGTATTCCAATGACAAGCTACTGTTCTTGACACCTCTGGGAGTTCCTCCCCCCTCTCCCACCCCACCCAAAAAAACCTCAAACCAAACCAAACCAAACTAACAAAAAAAACCCGAAATACAAACACTCCCCCCAAAAACAAACAAACAAACAACCCCAAAAACCAACCAAACAAACCCCACAAAAAACAACAACAAAAAAACCCCCATCAAACCCCTGAAAAAATGGGACCAGAGCTGCATAGAGAATACTCATCTCTCTGGGCTGGGCTGGATGTGACAAGGGTTTGTTAGTGATTTCTTGATACTTGTGATTGTCTATTGGCTTTTATCCCTGCTACAGGATCTCCATGATAATCTGGGTGGGGGCGAGGGAAAAGGGGGATGCAAGGAAACGAGCAGACAGGCTTGATGGAGATAGTGCTGCAAAGATTACCAGCTATCAAATTAAAGAAGAAAAGTTACCAAAGTTACCAAAATTTATGATGGATTCCTAGGGAATAAAGTGAAAGAGTTGCTTTGAGAAGTCTCACTGTACTGACTGAAAACAAACAGCAGTAGAAACAGGAAGAACAGCAGCAAATAGCCCACTTCTCCCTGACAATTTCAGTCCACTCCTTTTAGTTTCAAATAGGGGAGAAGAGAAACTTGGAGCTGAATTCACTGGCAAATCCATGTGTGTATTGCTTCAGGGGAGGGCAACTCTTGGCTCTCTCTTTCAGGGTTTAATCCTGTGCAAAATTAAAATGCTGAAATACAAAACTCCCATCGAGGGAAGGAGTGTTTGGGTGCAGTTTGCCAGTCTGTCTCCTGTGCTCCACCAGATGACAATCAGGGATCACTGGTTTTGAAGGCAAGTCAAAATTCAGTTCGATTTACACGAGCTGGAAGCTGCTCTTGAGTTTCCCAGCTCCTCCTGCCATGGCACAGGGAGCTGCTCCTCTGCCTGTGCAAGGGAAATGCCGGAGCAGCCGCTGCAGAGGAAATGAGTCATTCCTCTATTTCTGTTGCAAAAGACTTCTCTGTGCTCTGCAATGCATTTAGGAATATATTCCTACTGCTTCTTGGAAGTTCTCCTAGGACCACGTTTAGGCATAAAAGCATCAGCAAATGAACAGGCACATTACAGATTTTTTCTTCATTTAAATTGGCTGTGCAGGCTTGGCTTCTATGGGAGCGATTTTCAGGAACCCTGAATTCTGTGCAGTTCTCACCTCTGGGTCTGTTTGCTGCCCAAGAAGTGACTGATGGGGATATGAGTGTGTTTTCTGAGCATCTCTTTATGTCATGTCCCGTGTGAAGCTTGTTGAAGTGTGTTTCAAAAAAGAGAAACTTGCTACTCATAGGGACTCTGAATCATGGGCACTTCTCCAAAAAATATTTCTGCACAGAGCCTGTATGTTTTCCCCAGGAGCCACTTGAGCTCAGCAGTCATTCAGGCCCTACCAAAAATAATGACATCTCCTGAATAGTAAAAGAAAAGGGGGAGTGGGGAGGAGAACAGCACAGTACACTCTGAGAAAGCACCAGGCCCATTTCTTGCCTTTTATTTCAGTGTGGTGTTTTCCAGAGTGCTGTGAACAGACCCAGTTGGCACAGGGTGGATGGGGCAGTGCTTGAGAAGCATCAGGCTTCTCTGTGTCCTCACTGCTGCACTGACAGATGGATGATTAAGTAAAGCGAACTGGCACTCAGTTGTAGCTTCTGCTGTGGGAACCCTGAAGATCTTGGTAAGAATTTGGCAAATTGTCCATTTTCAAATCTCTCAGGAGTCTGACTTGTTCAGGAATGAAGGAAGTCTTGGCCAAAGCTCTGTGTGTGACTAAGGATGAGTTTTGTCTGACAGTCTGTCTATCTCCTGGCTCCCTGAGTGCTGCCTGCCTTGAAATGCAGACTCTCCACGATGTGCTGCACCTGGCTGGGGGCACCAGTTCCAGCAGAGCAGCAGCAATGCAACTTTTCTGTGGCACAAACCCCTTGCATTTTACAGATGCCTCTTAAAATGTTCCCACTTCCAGTTCCATTACATGACTTTCAGACATGGTGAGTGCATGAGGGAGGGACAGAGGGAGACTGGTAGCAAAACACACTGACTTCTGTGGTTTGCTCCTTGAAAATGCTACTAGTGCTCCAGGAAACCGTATAAATCTTGTGTGCAGAGCTTGTGTGCACAGCAGCGTTTTAAATTTGCCTCTTGAAATCATTTTCATTACCCAAAGGGTGTATAGGGGCACATAACGAGCTTTTAACACTCAATTCTTCAAGGAAGAATGGCCTTCTAAAACGATCCCTGTGTTAAGTGGCAATTAAGAACTAATTATAATGAGATGCTGTTGGATGAAATTAGTATCTGACTTAGAATGGCAGCAGAGACATCAGTAGATAAGCTGGAGGGGAGATGGTGGGAGGAAGGGGTAAGGAGGGAAGGCAGCAGGTCCACGGCAAGGAGGGACAGGAGATCACCCTGGGGAACATGGTCACTACCTGGGTGGTCATCAGATCAGCCCTCAATGACGGTGTTTCTGAGGGAGAACCATGAGATTTGCATGAACTTTTTCAGCTAAAGCTGTCAGGGCTTGTAACTCTTGTGGAAGATAAGGTGTGAGCCCTGCTTCCTGCCTCTGAAATGCCAGCTGGTGAAAGTGCTGCTCACCTGGCTCTGGCAGCTGGAGGGACTGTGAAAAAGGGTCATTTCAGTGGTGAAATTTATCTCTTTGGCTGATAAAGACCTTCATAATGAGACTTTCACTTCAAAGGGCTCTGGCAGCACAGCAGTTTGAGTATCTGTTTGCCTGACTGCCACTGGAGTAGCTGTATGTGAAGTGCACAGGTATTTTATTTGTATAAAACTGCTCACTCTCAGAGGTCAGCAAACACAGCTACCCCAGAAACTTTCAAGTTGCAGAGCAGAAGGTTAATTTTGAGTGAATAAGTTGTTTCTCTGATTGAACACAGGACCCTGCACACACCACAGTATGCTGTCCTGACTGCTCTGGCACATTTGTCCCTTGAGAGCACCTAGGGTTTGTTTTCAGCAGATCTCCCTGATCCAGGCTCACAGAGGGAGCAGGCCCTTGCAGAGAGGGGAGCAGATGGATGCCTCCTTTCTCTGTCCTGCTCAGTATTTTCATAACCTTTCAATGGCATCCCTGTGGAATGGGGACAAGATGGCAGTCACGTGCTGGCCACAGCCACTCCGGCTCTCCAGTGGGGGAGGAAGCTGGGATGAGATCAGATTTACTTTTGTCCCTTTTCTGCTTGGAAACTTATTTGTGTTGCTAACGAGGTCCCCAGTCCAATGCTGTAAAAGGGATGCTGCAGGGAGGAGGAGGAGTAAGCTTCCTCCCTTGGGAGAGGGCAAAGCAGGCCTTGACTCGTATAAACTGCTTTGCTGGGCCAGTGGAAAGAGTCTGTCACCCATCATGGCAGGGGACACAGACTGGGCTGTTGGCACAGTGGGATGAGGTGCAGGGAGGGGCTGGGCCCACACCAGGACATGGCTCAGGAGCTGGGGCATCTTCCCTGACAGCATTGCTGCATCAGCTGCGAGGCTCTGGCACATTCTGGGGCAGGAACATAACACACAACTGCCCGTGTAATGCAAGGAGCACCCCCAAGATCAAAAGGGTTCCCATCTGATCTGTAAGAGCAGGGTTTTCAGTCAGACACCCAGGGGAACTCCCAGCAGCAAGGAAGAATGTTATCACCTGGATTTTAGCAGACTTTTGCATAGGAGCCTGGCTCAGTCTGCAATGAAATAAGGTTTGCCTTCCAAACTCGGCTCTGAATGGCAGAGCACGGTGTGTGGGTAGTGATTTTGGTTTCCATTAATGTCCAATTAAGAGATTCCTTGGGAGAAGGAAATTTTAATTTGGAAAGGACTCAGTTCATCTATATTGATTGCATTTAGCTGGATTTGCAGCCTCCCTCCTCAGCAGAGCTGTGTCCCACTGAAAACACTGCAGGGTAAATGCATAGGATGGAGAGGAGGGAAAGAATTCAACAACAGAAACACACAGGTGAAACCAGGTCCTTTCAAGGCAGAAATATTCAGGAATTCCATTTATTTCTCAGCTACAGCACTGCAGTGCTTTAGAATGCAAATTGCCCCTTTAGCCCACCAAGTTTAGCTCTACTGCATGATACAGTATTTTGCACATCTGCTTAATGAGATGTGCAGAATGGGAAAACCAGATGTAATGGTCTCTGCTGCTGTGAGGAGATGACTGGAAACAGAACCTTTTGTCATAAAAACAGTCA
This sequence comes from Molothrus aeneus, assembly GCF_037042795.1. Classification (NCBI taxonomy): domain Eukaryota; kingdom Metazoa; phylum Chordata; class Aves; order Passeriformes; family Icteridae; genus Molothrus; species Molothrus aeneus. The sequence goes on along the minus strand of NC_089661.1, from coordinate 8,547,329 downwards.
TGCCCTTCTGAACCTGTTGAATTCTGAAGCTGTCTTGGGCATATTTTTGCAAATCATGATTTGGTATTTGCAGCTGAATGATCCTGAACATGATCTTGTAGCTGTTCCTTTGCAGCTCAGAAGTGGGCTTTGCTGCTGTTGATACTGTTTTTTTCCAAAAAAATTAAGCAATCTCTATTTTTCTGTTTTTAATTTGTTTCATAATTTAAAAGCTTTTCTCTTATGAGCTATATTTAAATGGTTTTGGATAACTTTTCCTGTATTTCACAGCTGCATGGCCCAGGGCTCAGTTATAAAGCCTTGCTGATTCAGTTGAAGAAATGTGCTTGACCACATCTGTTTCTGTGTTAATTTACATCTTTAAGCCACTGCTGGAAAGGAAAAACCTGTAAATTCTAATTCCTTCCCTGTCCACTTTCTAGGTTTGATGTAGTTTTTAATGCTCCTATGAATATGAATTGTGACTTGCCAAATTAGTGTGAATTAAATGGGAAGAGTCATAGCACAGTTATTCAAACCACTTCCAGGGGATGAGACTCTTCTTCTAAAATAAGTCATCCACGAGTCTGTAACACAACCAAAGCTCTCAGCATTTATTTTACAACTGTTCCTGAGTTTCAGAGAGATGATGTTGAGACAGACTTTGCCTTATTCTATAAAATCCACACTCTGGCATTTTTAGATGATATTATCTTATTTTTTAGGGTGGGCACCTCAAAGTATCTTGAGTACCTTTATCTGTAAAGCACCTTGAAGCCTGATTTCTGCCCCATTTGAGGAGCCCCTTCACCGGGATCACACTCAATCTCCACATCTGCAGCTCCCACCCAGCTCCTCTTGGTGGAATTGACTCTCATTCCACTGAGTTTGTCTTCCTGAGAAACAGGGACACTGCTTGGCTTCACACTGATGCTCCTTGTTTCTCACTCATTAAACTGAAAAAAATATGAAGTAGAAATTTACTTCCAAAATAGAGCTGTCTTCCTTAAGAATTTGCTTCAGTGGGGACTGTGAGATATTCTCTCTGTAATGATTTATATTACAAAAATAGCTCTGCCCTATGTCTGCAAACAGTTAGAAATGTGAGCCTGGAAAAGCAATCTAGCAGCTAACTCCTCAGCCCTACAGCTTAAATAAACCAGTCATAAACAAAATGAATTACAAAAGCAACTGAAGAACTAAACTTCCCTATAAATACAGCGTTCTCTCCTCGGAAGTCTGAAAATACTCTAGGCTTTTTAGCCTGACCCAAAGCCTGCTGTATCCAAGATTTTCTGGCCTCAAAGCGGGGATTGAGTTCCAGAGCAGCAGAGTTTCAGTGGCTCTGTGCCTCCTCCCTGCTGAGGCTGTGCAGGGGGACCCTGCGAGCCACAGGTCACGGAGCTCCCATCCCCACTGCAAAACGAGGTCCTCGAAAGAGCACGACCTCCAATTCCTATTTATACCCCTGACCTCGCAGTGCCCGTGCTCCTTCCACACGACCTCCAATTCCTATTTATACCCCTGACCTCGCAGTGCCCGTGCTCCTTCCACACGCCCTGCTGAGCCACTCGCTCACACCAGTGACACCGTGTGAAGGCACCGAGGGCTCTCGAATGGAGCGTGAGCTCGCTGGGCGGTGGCAGCTCCCTCCGGGGACAGCTTTCCTTCGAGCAGGAACTTGCATTGGAGCGCTCCGTGCAATAACACACGGTGCTTGCTTCCTCGGAGCCCGCATGCCCTTTGGCTGTGGTTTTTATCTCTGTTTACTATTGAAAAAGCTTTAGCAGATTATGCTGTGTCATTCAGTTCCCTGCCAGAGTGCATGTCAGAGAAACTAGAAAGTGTGTGAGTGCAAAAAAAGTAGCTGTAATTTTTTGTGGCACAGGCAAGGTCATTACAAATTATATGAGGCAATGAGGATGTGAGGATCTTAGATCAAATTTAACTGTTTTATCTGGAGACTTAAGAAAAGAGAAAAATGTGCTTTTTACTGATATTACCAATTAGGGAGCTGCCAGGTGGCCATTTAATAACCCAGATGTGCTCCAGGATGCAGCATCAGCAGAGGCTGTTTGTGCAGTGAAGCAGGGGAGAGCACGGCACCAGGCAGCTCCTCCTGGCTAGGGGTGTGACTGGGGTCTGGGAGATGTGACAAGAGAGGGAGCCCAGGGTGGAAAATGCCAATCCATAAGGGGATGAGAGCTTAGGAAAATTGCAGAGAAGAAGGAAAATGCAATGAAAGAAGGAAATACAATGAAATCTACAGAGCAGTTGTCCCCTGGCAATGGTGCCCTGACTCCACATCACACAGACTCACAGGTGTCCCTGGTGCTGCTGGGCTGACTTAGAGGCAGCTGAGACCAAAGGCTGTGTGAGTCATGGAAATGGGTTGTAGCACCTTCCCCTTTTGTCACTAGCTGGAATATGTGTCTGTCACACTGATGTCAGCCCAGTTCCTGCTGGAAACTGCATCATCACTGGCACAAGATCAGCTGCTGTGACTCTCTCATGCCTCAAGGGACCAGAGCCTGAGACAGAGGCACTGGAGCCCAGGCTTCTTGCTGATCCCTGAAGTACACCAGGAATGATGTAGGGGAAGGGGGTAACCTTCCATTACACACTGAGCTGTCTGGGCATGATGCCCAGTGAGAATTTGGGAGAAAGGATTGAAGGGAGCAGCACGTGAGCCTGGGAGGCAGCCAGCAGGGTTGAGCTTGCAGCTTTGCCATCAGCAGGAGGCACAGAGCTCAGCTCAGCTCAGCTCAAGCACTCCCTGCCCCTGCCATGGAGTCAGTCATAGAGCTGGAATAAATACAGGTCCCTGTGGCAAAGCCAAAGCTAATCCTTGTTGCTGACACACTGGGAGGGGAGTAGTAGGGAACAGTCCTGCTCCTTATTGCCAGAACTTCTTGAATAAAACCACCTGGACTTGCCCCTGCAGAGTACAAACCCAAGGCAGAAAAAAAGCCTCAAAATCACACAAGGAAAGAAACTGCATTGCCATGAAGCCTGTAAAGAGAAAAATGTTGCTAGAGATGGTCCTGAAGAGTTAATTGCAGGTACATTTATTGGAGGGAGGCTGCTGAAAGGAAATGAAGTCAATTCTGTAATGACAAGAGGAGCTGGACCTTTATCAGCTGCCACCAGCAGTGGGGAAGCACCAGCTACAGTGGCTTGCCATTTATAAAAACATCTGGAGATAAGCAGCTTATTTTTTGGCAGAGTGGCAGCTGGCTATTCCAGCAGGCTCAAGTTGTGGTAATAAGGATTTGGCAAAAGAACAGGAGAGGAAGACACCTCATCTTAACCTTGCATAGCCTCTGTTCCTCTTGCTTGCCCCTTGCAGCAGAAATCACTGGCAACTGCTTTAGTAGGATTCAAATGGAAATGCTCAGAAATAGCCATCAGATTGCCTTCCTTTGCTTTCTTTACTTTTTCAGAGTGATGCTCTTTTCTCTTAACTTTCAGGCACAAAGAGGCTGAAAGTCTTTGGGTAGGTTTGGGCATGGCATGGCATTTTGAACACCAGCGTCCCAGTTTTGGTTGGTCTGGGAAGCTGCTGAGCTGATTTGCTGTGCTGGAAGTAGATTTTGCTGCTTGCTGGGCTGGTTGTAATGATTTGAGTGCGTGCTTTGGATGGAGCTGATGTTATTCCCAGTGTGTATTAGTAAGAATAAAAATCTGCCATAAAATCATGTTCTGCAAAAGCAGTATTCATTTCCTCGTTTTCTGCTTAAAACATCCTGCATTTGCAAGCCTGGCCATCTGCATCACAGCCATTACATGTGGGAAGTATGGAATGTGTCTTATCACACACAGAGCGTGCACAGCAAAGGACATCCAAAGGTTATGTTGTCATCACGTCAAATGGATCTGTTTATTCTGAGTGCTGGAGGAGCAGAGCTTAATCAGAGCATCAGCCATATGCAGATTTGAAATTAGATTTTACAATAACCACCTGTCTACTGTTTTGAATCCTTGTCATATTCCTTGGGTTAGAGCTGTGCTTGCCTAGTGAATGGGTGTGCTGGGAGAAAATCATCTAAAAGCCTTCATGCCATGATGTAAAAAGCACTTAAATGCATGTATATGTATGAGTGTGCAAGGGGAGCACATGTATCTCATGGCTTTGTGCTACAAGCTGCTACCAAAGCATGTGAAGGGGAAAAGAGGGCATTCCTTTCATGTAAAAATCAATAGTATTGGTGACTCCCCACATAAACTTCTTTTGCTTTTCTTTTTTGGCTCATAATTTTTGTATGTGTCAGCCAAAAAAGTCACTGTGAAGTGATGCAGCATTTGATCTTTATCTTCTGTAAGTTTTTAAAGGAATAAGTACAAACATGCACATAATGTTTGTGTAGTGCCTGCCACAGTTTTGTGACTCACAGCATTCTGCCTTCAAGGAGTCAAAAAAAAAAAGAAATCTGTCTGAAAGCTTAAGCCTCTCTCCTCATTATGTTGCAACATAAAAAAAAAAAAAGAAAATCTGTGCATTTGGTTATTGCAAGCTGCATCAAGGCAGTTGTGAAAAGAGCAACAATAGTCAAAGTAAAGGTTGACATTTTAAACACTGGCACTTAGAAAGAAGTGGAATAAAAAAGAATTGCAGAGCAAAAATTGACAAATAACTTGTACCACCACTTAATCATATGCTCAAAACCGCCTGAAACAAGCAAGCACTACAGCCTTTTTTCTTGCTTATCTCCACTGTGATAATTATTCTTCTAAAGCAGTAGCTGCTCTCCCTGGGGAAAACAGAGAGTTCATTTTTTTAAAAATTCAGAGTATTGGCCCTTCCCACGGAAGTCAATGGCAGTTTTTCATTGAATTCAACGAGAACTTAAAAGGCCCATTAAATGAGATCAGTAATGCAAGAGCTTTCCAAAGACATCCTGGCCCAGATGCTCCCTCCCTATCACAGGGAGCAGCAGTCACCAGTGTTCTCAGGCTGGCCAATGTCTGAAGCTGTAGTGTCCCCTTCTCCAGAGCAGGAGATGTTTTCAGCACTCACCACAGTGAACTGAAATGTGGTGACTCAGAGCTGTTTTGAGTCAGGGAGGTGCCCTGGCTGCCCAGCTGGGCTGAGGTGGAAGCTGCTGCCTCTCTGCCTCTGTCCAGGGTTTAGTGGGAATCAGCGTACCAGGAAAGTGCCAGAAGTGTAGCCCGAGCTTCCTCCAAAGCCGAGGACAGAAGCCTTTGTTTACACCAGGATGCTGGGAAGCCTCCAATTTGTGTGGCACCAAGGTGGTGATCAAGAGAAACGGCCGAAAAGCTGCGCTTTTCCTGTGCTTTCCCTTTCGAGAGTTTGACCTCAGGAATGTTTTGCTACTTGAGCTCTCCAGGTCCAACCACCCCCGTGGTGGGATTTGCCCATTGCTGGACCACGTTCCCTCCCACTCTGCCTCTGGCTGGACCCAACACATCAGGCAGGGGCAGGATGCTCACTGTGCTCTGTGGGTTACAAGCTCACTCCTCGCTCCAGCTCCTCGTCTCAGCTGGGGAAGGTGTGACTTTCTACGTTTTGACTTTGCTCATTCAAGCTCACAAAACAACCGCATCTGTCTTGAAACTCAGGTGTGCCTTCTCACCCAGCGAACTCTTCGCGGCAAAGCGCTGCTGTGAAATCGCTTTATCAGCCGCGGCCACCGCTCGCAGCTGCCCCGGCGCCTCCCGCGCCGTGTCCCGGGGGCCAGGAGGGCTTCGCATCCCTGAATTTCCGCGCGGGGCCCTCTGGAGGTCAGTGTTCGCCCGCGCTGCGGCGGACCTGTTGCGGGCCCGCGGAGGCTCCGCGGGCAGGGCCGGGCCGGGGGGAGCCGCCCGCCCGCTCGGAGCGCCGGCCCCGCGCCCGCCGCCCGCCCCATCGCCCGCGGGGGCGGCGGGGCCCGCGCTGCCGGTGCCGGTGCCGGTGCCTGCGCGGCCGCGGAGCCGCCGCTGCCCGGGGCCGGCCCCGTCCCCCCGCCCGGGGCGGTGCCGCTGCGGCGCGGGTGGGGCCGCGGGCGGAGGCGCCGTGCGCGCCCGCGGAGCCCCGCGGAGCCATGGCGTACATCCAGGTGCGTGCGGAGCGGGGCGGCGGCGCTCCCCGGGGATGGGGGGGTCTCTGGGGCGGCTGCGGGACGGGAGCGGGGCCCCCCCGTGCTCCGCGCCCGGTGCGGGTGCGCAACTTCGGGTTAACTTCTGGGGAGGAGTTCCCGGAGGCGACAGCAGCCCCCGGCGAGGGGCCAGGCGGGGCCGGGGCAGGAGCGGGGCCGGCAGCTGTTGATAGCGAGGCGCCGGGGCAGGAGAGGATCCCCGCGGGGCTGGCGAGCAGCCCTCGGGCCTCTCTTTGCTGGGGTAGCGGGATGGCCCCGGGGGCGAGGAAGCTCGTCCCGATCCCGCACAGGGACTTCTTGGAGGGAGGAGGATGCTGACCCCGCGGGCAGACTGGGATGCGATGGGGGCCCAGGCTGGGCACGGTCCGGCGGGCGGGGGGCACCGGCGGGGTGGGGGAGCTGCGGGGAGCCCGGGCTGCGCTGTGATGGATGGGCTCTGCCTGCACTGTGGGGCTGAATTTTTGTCAGGTTGATCAGACCCTGAGCGACCTCCGAGCCGCCCGCTTCCCAGCAATTGCCCCGAGCGCAGCCGCCCGCTTCGCGACGAACCCGAGCGGGGAGGGGGCATCTCCAGCCGGGCGGGCGCTGGTACCGACCCCGCTACCGACGCCACCCGTGCCCCGTCCCGCGGGGCCGTGTCCCCTCCGCCCGCCCCGCCGTGCCCCGCGCTGCCCTCCCTGAGCCGCCGCCGCCCCGGGGATGCTGAGGGAGCTGTCCCGGAGTCGGGCGGGAGCGGCCGCGGGTGGAGCCCGCCCGAGATGTCCTGCGAGGCTCGGGGCTCCCGGCACCCCCCGGCTCGGCGGGGTCTCCAGTGGGGCCGGGCAGGCCTCCAGCAGCGCGGCCGTCGGGGCCCGTGGGTACAAGGCGGGGTGCGGAGCAGGGCATCAGCAGCACCCCGTTATCCCCACACCGGTGTCGGTCAAGGTGGGATGGTGGGGGGTGTGTGGCTGAGGGGACCGCACTGTCCCCAGGCTGCGCTGTTCACTGCCGATGGAGCTTGTGAGCCTTTCCTGGGGTGTCCCCGTGATCTGTGACCGGCGAGGACCCCACCCTGCTGCGGCATCCCCGGGGGTACTGCCACGGTGGTTTGCTGTCACTGCTCTGAGGACCTGGCTGGGATTGGTGGCTCTCCTAACCTGGAGCAGGTAACCCCCACCCAGGGGCCCTGCAGCAGGTTGTGGAGATGGAGCCCTGCCCCCAGCCTCGCCCTTGGTGAGGGTTCACTCGTGCTGGAGACTCCCATCTGGCTTGTTCTGTGCTCGGCCAGTTGGGATGACGTGGCAGAGCATGATGGTGCCTCCCTGACCCTGGAGACTGAGCTGTTCTCCAGGGGTTGCTGAGCACATGGCAGCTGCTGTGCTCCTGGGCATCCCCAAGCTCCAGCCCACTGCTGCAGCCATCCCCAAGCCCCTGTCCTTCCCCAAGCCCCTGTCCTTCCCCAAATCCCTGTTCTTCCCCAGACCCCTGTCCTTCCCCAGCCCTGCCCCTCGTGCCTGGTGCCAGCAAGGTGGGTGCCCAGGTGGTCGTGTTTGCTTTCCTTTCATGGGCCCCTGCATTTCAGCTGCTGTTGACTTGTTTACCTCTCCAGCACTGTCACACTCAGTCCTTACCCCTGCCCTCCCATTTAGGGGTGGCCACAGGCTCGCTCTGTCCCAGTACTGTGGGACAGCTCTGTCGCCTCGGGGTGGCCGTGTCCCCTCGGGATGGCTGTGTGCCCTTGGGATGGTTCTGTGCCCTTGGGGTGGCCGTGTCCCCTCAGGATGCCTGTGTGCCCTTGGGGTGCCTGTGTGCCCTCAGGATGGTTCTGTGTCCCCTCGGGGTGGCCGTGTCCCCTCGGGATGGCTGTGTGCCCTTGGGGTGCCTGTGTGCCCTCGGGGTGGCCGTGTCCCCTAGGGATGCCTGTGTGCCCTTGGGGTGCCTGTGTCCCCTCAGGATGGTTCTGTGTCCCCTCGGGGTGGCCGTGTCCCCTCGGGGTGGCCGTGTCCCCTAGGGATGCCTCTGTGCCCTTGGGGTGCCTGTGTCCCCTCAGGATGGTTCTGTGCCCCCAGGATGGCCGTGTCCCCTCGGGGTGGCCGTGTCCCCTCGGGATGGCTGTGTCCCCTAGGGATGCCTGTGTGCCCTTGGGGTGCCTGTGTCCCCTCAGGATGGTTCTGTGCCCCCAGGGTGGCTGTGTCCCCTCGAGCTGGTGGCACACAGGGCTGGCCTCCTGTGACCCGTGGTGGCCAGGAGGGCTCTGGGCTCTGAGCCTGCCGTGTCCCTGTGGGCTGTTTGGAAAATCCCTCTCTTTGTGTGACACGTGCTCGGCCTTCGATCGCGTGGCACCGATCCAGCCGCTTTGTTTTAGAGCAATTTAAATATCCTCCTTGCAGCTCTGCTAAACCACTGGAGCTTTGGCTGCAACTTTGCATTAATAAGGAATGATAAAGCCCTTTTAGCCATTTAGCATTTTCTTAAACAGCTGGCCCATGGGTATCTGTAATCACTGTCTTGTCTCATTGCACCACAGCTCTTCTAGTCTTTTAACTGCTCCTAACAAGTGCTGGCTTTTTTGACAAGCACTGGCTTCCAAGAAATTTAAAAGGAAGGCTTGCACCAAAACGTGGTCCATGGCAAGAGTTCCTGGAACTAAAGGCAACTTCTGCATCCCAGCTTCTTCAGAAAAGGCTGTTCGTGTCATGTCATGAGTGTGAAGCTAGGAACCAATTTCTACATTTGGAAGAGTAGGATGGAGAGTTTTGTGGGGTTTTTTTGGTATTGCTTTGTTCTGTGGTTTTTGTATTGGTTTGGTGCTTATTTTAGGGGTTCCCCATATACAAAGACAGCCAGGGCATATAGGAAACTCTTAGACATTATCAAGGGAATGCAATAGATAAGACATTTCAGCAGGTATCAGAAATGCTACTGAGTCTCCAAAGGAAATGGGTCCATTATATAAGTAAATAAAGTTCCAAGGGTGGCTTTGTGAATAAAAAACTGGTTTGTGATGCCTTCTTCCTTTGCTGTAGATTTTCCCTGTGCCTTGGGGGAGGTGTCTGCAGTGCAGATTTTTGATTGGGAGTGTGGGACTCAAGCCTTTAACTTCTGTTGTTTGTGTTCTTCAGTTCACATCTGAGGATTAGGCTGAAGGTGCCCAGAGATGTGTATGCAATGGAGAGTATTCAGTCTGTACCTCTTCCTAGAAATGTTGCTTTAGTGAGTTGGCATTGGAACTCCATTGATATGGGCTGAATGTGCAGAAAAGCTTTTTTTTCCTGCTGAAAATTTGGATATGGTTTGCTGTCAGCAGCAAGAAGTTGGTGCAATTAGAGTCAGGTTACTAAAGAAAACAAAATAAGTGGTTGCATGTGATACCCATTAGCAAGAAGCAATGAGTAGGATTTTCATGCTTCAGAATGGGTTTGGGAGTTTTGATTGTGGGAAGGGAGGAGCAGAAGGAGCTTTGTAGAGAAGGATTGGAAATGGCAGAAGCTGATGCCCAGTCAGACGTCTCCTTCCTCTAACATCTACAAGGTACTGCCTTGCCAGAAATTCAAACTCATCCCAGACTGGAGCATGTCATGGCAGAAAATTTAAAGTTGTTTGAGCATTGCTAACTTGTTGTTGTCTTTTTCATTCTGTTCCCCTTTGCTTCATCGTGAATGTCTAAAAGGACAGTTGGAACCAATAAATGAGGTGAGTTAATCTGATGATTCACTCCCCGCTCTGTCTCCTTGCTCCATCCTGAGGGGATTGTCTCGTGTTTTCTGACTCTTTACTGATGTCCTAGATATAAGTAATGCACTATATTTTGGGCTGGTAATTTTTTGGTTTGCAGTGCCCAGATTTTGTTTATAGAAAAAAATGTGTGTTTTACTGTAGCAAAAAGCCATGTTCCTATGAAGCTTTCTCTGCAGATCAGGTTCCTCTGAGGAAACCCCTCCACATGGTCCACACTCATGAATACTGCAAATGTCTGGAGTATTTTGGGGAGATAACTAAGGAGAATCTCTCATACACTTTATTTCTGCAGTTTCTCAGGAGCATCTCAAGGTCACATACACTTGTAAAGCAGTTTGACCTGGGTGCAGGTGCTGTGCCCTTGTGGCTCTGTGTCTCCTACAGAGCCCTTGTGCTGCTTAATGAGCCCTCTCATGAACAGCAGGAATTGGGGCTAGTGTGGGTGGGAAATGAGCTGAGGTTTGGCTCTCTGCTCCTCTCCAAGCAGAGCTTTGAAGTGGGGGGAAGGCTGTGGGGATGGTGTGGAAATGGGAACACAGGATGCTGCTGCTCCACTGGGGAGCTGACAAGCACTGGTACAAGTGGTGCTGCCAGGAACCTAAGAAATGAGACACTCTTCTGGGTCAACCATTCTTCTAAAAGACATCATTGATGGTTCTTCATTAAATTAATCATGGTAGCAGAGCAGAAGCGTGAGGATAGTGCGCTCTGGCTAATCCATTTTACTGGTGAGTTTGTTGGGCTGTAATGTTCCATGTGTATGGATTGTACAAATATTACTGGGACATCTACAGGGATGAAATGTGTTCACATTGCTGTGTTAATTAAATAGATCCTTGCTGGATTAAATTGAAGCTTTCACTTACCTTCTGGTTTTAATTCCTTCTGTTGTATGTTTGCTGATCTATTAGATTGTTGATGTGTGTGGAGGAATATGCATGTTTCCACTCCAACATATTGCTGTGCCATAGTGCTTTGTAAATCACCCTCTTGCCAACCTACATAATAATACATTGCTACTAGAGGGGAAAATACCTGCAGAGAATGCTTATTTTCCTGCCTTGTTATGGCGTCATGGGGTTGGGCTGGTAACTGCATAGCACTTGTCTGTTGGTATAGATGAAATAAATACAGTTCTTAATGCTCTGTTGCAGAAACACAAATACAGCTGAGTGTTTTTTCTCAATAGCTATTGATGGGCTGTAATCTTGTGCTTTGGTTTGCCATGGCTGCAGGGTCTGCTTGCTCGCCTCTCGGATCTCTTGCTGTGCCGCTGGACTTGCAGGAATTGTTGTCAGAAGTGTTTTGACTGTAGCTGTTGCCAAACAAATGAAGATGAAGTTGAAATCCTGGGACCTTTTCCTGCTCAAACTCCAGCCTGGCTGTAAGTTTAGATGCATGATTTCCTAGCTTTAACCAAGAGTAGGTCAGCTCAGCTGTGATGAGAGGATTGATATGAATCGCAATGGGACACTCAGAGGATGCCACTTAGAGAGCAGGAACCTCCTGAGGGTGGGAATGCAGGCTACTCCTGGCATGGTGAAAAGGGCAGCTCTGTTAACTCAAATAGCAAGGTTAGTCTTTGTAAAATCCATTAATGATGGGTAGGACAGAAGTTGTTTTGTAAGCTGGCATAACAATAACAACTGGTTTAGCTCTGCCCCCTTCTCTAAAGATGCCTTTCATCTTCAGTCCTATTTCCTCTTCAAATGGACCAACCCTTTGGAGCACTTCAGCTTGGCTGAAATGCTGATGAGGTTGTTTAGAAATACTTTCTTATCTTAGCATGAAGGTGGTTATCATATAGGCAGATGAAAGGCATGGCTCCTATGTGCTCTGAAGGGGAAATTCATTTAAAGTTTCATTCAGCAGGACTTGATCTCCTGAGTCACCATAGTACTCATCAGAATTTCTTCTCAAATCATTAAAGAACCATAGCACTGGGTCTTATCTGGAGCTTTGATTGGTTGCTTGGTGTGTTTGCAAATCCACTGCAAAGGAAGTCCGTGAAGTCTTCCCTCTTTTACTCCCTCTCAGTCAGGAGTCTGCAGCACAGAGGTGACCCTGTGGAGGCAGCAGTGGAACCAGGGAGGGAGCAGAGCTCTCTGGTGTTTTAGTGGCTGTTTTGTCAGCTGGGCTGGGCTTTGTGGAGCAGACCATTTGATGGACATTGCTTCAGCATGTCCAGAACTTGTGGCACAGGAGAGGCCTGCTCAGTGCATCCTGTGATGCTCAGGCTTTGGTACCTCGGCACTGAGGCACTCAGGTAATTTTATCTACTGCTGTGAGTCTGTGCTGTTGTTCTGTGTCAGCTCTGGAAGGGTCATGTCTTGGTGCTGCATTAAATAAATTTTCTCATGTTTAAATCTCAGTCTTGTCCACATACTCTTTTGAATTCAGGTAGAAGAGCAGGGTGGTAATTAATACTGAAGCAATAAAAATAGAGCTGTTCAGGATGTGTTAGAGTGGTTTTTAGATGCGGAGCAGCATATTTAAGAGTCTGATATATGCTCAGAAACTGATTCACCTGCAATTAATGGGGAATGGAAACAAAATCAATGCTAAATAGGAAAGCATCACGCACAGGAGAGCACAGTGATGAGGCTGCAGTATTGGACGTGGAGAGATTGGTGCAGGAGCAATTACATCTTGGGAACAAGTAGCTGGGCTTGTGGGGAGAGGGTGATTCAGAGCTTACCTGCTGTGCTGAGCAGCAGAAGGGACATCCTGTGTGTTTTGGGGTGTGGAGTGATTGTACCAGGGTGAAGTTTTTGACTCTTGGATTCTTCTGTCTGGCTAAAGGGCTGATGTGAGTGCTGAAGCCCTGTTCTTACCATCTCAAATCTCAGCTCTGTGGTGGCTTTGAGATGAGTTGGGCTTTGCCATGGGCAGTGAACATGGAGACCTTTGGACTCCTAAAATGCTCTCTGCAGCCTGTATTGTTTCTCCCTGGTCCTGCTCCATCTGAAAGCCCCTACAATAACTTCATGGAATGGCCATAAGCAGAGGACAATGCTCTTTGGTGAAAAACAACCCAGTTCTTCAGCCCTGCTTCACTTTATGCTTCACCCACAGATGCTCACAGCCCTGGGGAGGGTCCCTGTGACCCCAGCCCAGGCCATTTTCCCATCTTTCCATCCAGCTCTGGGTGGTTTGGTGCAGTTTGGGATTTGGTTTGGGTCTCCCTGTTCTGCTCCATGCTGAGAGAAGGTGAATTCCCAGAGGTGAAGGCTGAGAGGGGCAGCAGGCACCAAAGAGGAGGGCACAGGACAGGAGACCTGGGTGCTGCCATGCCCCAGGGTCACTGCAGTGGCCACTCCTGTGACACCACTGCTCACTGTGATCTCTGAGGGTGCCTGCTGACACACAGTGCAGTATCAGCTGGACATGAGGCTTTGCTTGCTTGAGGATGCTGTGGGCTGCTCTTGAGCAGGCATGGACCCAGAGTGGTGCCAGGCAAGGTGAGAGTGCTTTGTGCCCCCAGGCTGGCTTTGCTGGAAAATGGCGAGGGAGCACAAAAGCTATTGAAGCGGGGAGGACAAAGGGAGATAGGAGATAGATCCTCTACTTCTCCCCAAGATTGAGAGGAGAAGGGGAGAAAATGAGCCTGTAGAGGAACAAGGGTCTGGAAGAAGAAGAGGAAAAGCAAGTAAAAGGCAGGAGCCAGATTTGGTATATTATGTTTGCTGGCAAATAGGAGACCCAAGCTTTTTGTGTGCATGTTTAAGTGGAAATGATTCCATGTTGACTCAGAATTCAGAAACCAAAGAAGAATTCTGTTTTCGCTGTGTTGATCTTGTATTTTTATATCTCTATATGCATTTTGGGTGTAGGGAATGATCTCTGGAGTTAGATGAGTTAGTTACTCAGAGTAAGAATTTGGACTTGTTCTTAGAATAGGGTTTTTTATGTTTTTAATACACAGAGATTTGTGTATACCAGTTGAATCCCTCATTCTTCTTTTTTTTTTTCCTCTCTTATTTTTGGAGAGGGGAATTTTGTATTTAGTGGATTTCCCTACAAGGAAAAACAGGTTTGACATCACCTTATTTTTTATTTAGATGCATGCTTTGAATTTGGGAACAAATCAATTTATTGTATTCCTTGCTTGCAGCCTGGAAATGTTTTAAAAATAGATCTATGTTTTCAGCTGAGCTCTTTCCATCTTGCTTATTCTTCATGGGTCTGAGACACTGGTGTGATGTAGAATGCAATTGGTGCCTTCCTCACCTTCCTACCCACTCCCCAGGTGAAAACTGTTTTTATGGTCCTCATTGGTGAATGAGCAAACATATAAATGCCTGTGGTTAATGACCCATCCTTTCTATTTTGGCCCAAGGTTTTCCCTTTGGCGACTCTGAGACGCTTCATTGTCCTGGAAATTCAGGAGTGGACAATAAAGCTGCAAGTTTAAGCCCTTCCTCTTGGGAGAATATGGGTTTTTCTCACTTTCTGAATTTTTTTGCAGTGGCATCCGGGGTGGGGAGGGAAATTGTTGCAATGAGTCCAGTTGCAATGACCTGAGTGCATGGTAACTTTTGTTATTTCATGAGGAGCACTTCCATCCTGGTCATTGCAGAAATGGCCTGGGAATGAGGGTGGATGTGAGCTCCTTGTTATGGAATATTCTACACAAACCCCAAAGATAAACAGTGCACACTGAGACTGAATTGAAATCAGGACACGACTCCTCTTTCCAAAGGTTCAGATTAAACAGAAACAGAGCTGCTTTAACCAGAGCCAAAGTTTATTTGAGGAAAAATTATTGTAGCTCAGTAGCAATTTCCTTACTAAAGGTCATCTGTATGTTATTAACTCACTATTACGTTTACCCATTGTAGAACATCCTTAATGCCTCTCTTCCTGATTCCCTTTTCACCCTGCCTTGCTCTGTGCATTTGCTTCTCAAACACAAGCATATCCAAATGCCACCTGTGATTGTGTGGACCTGCATTTAGGCATGAAAAAGCTATTTGTGTTCCAAGTACTGATTATATATCAAACTGTATGGTTTGGACTGCCTTTAATGGGCTGCAGAGCTGTGCAAATATTGTACACCCCTTTTAGCAGAGGGTTTGGTTTTGATTATTAACAGATTTTGTTTTTAGTGTGGATGAGTTGTGTGCGTCTGACTTGGTGAAATTTGCATGGATCCTGCTGTGAACTTTGTGGCTTGGGTAAGAATTTCCAGTTGGTTTTGGGGGTTGGTTTGTTTTCTTAATGCTTGTTGGGCTTTTATGCAAGTTTACTGCTTTTAGCAGAATATATCAATTGCTCTGCTCCAGTCATTGGTTACTAATGAAAATGATTCAATATATTTCATTTATACCCAGCTGAGTTGTGCACATAGAAAGGGTGGCTTGGAAGCAAATTCACACAGAATTCCCCTTTGCTTTGCTCATTTTGTGCTGATGCTTTCCCTGTGATCTGCTGCTGTTTTCTGTCTGGTGGCCTGGCTGTTTTGCAGGATGCACCACACGTCATGGAGCCATTGTGTGATTCCATTTCCATCAGCAGCACTCCCCTCTGAGCACACAGCTGCAGACTTTGCCTCCTGCAGTTGTCACTGTCTGCTCCTACCCTGCTTTCAGTCAAAGTTGGGAGATCCTCACTTCTTTCAGGAGCCACTGCAGCTGGGACATGTTGGGGTTTTTAAACAGAATGTTGTTTTAGATAAGAACAACTTGTCTGTACATGTAACTCCCCTTTCAGTTTGTTTAAATGTATATGTGTGGACTTCTCTATGATGCCAGCCTTCTGTGGAGTCTTCTCCAAGATGCCACAAAACTTGCTTTGTCATTTAGGTCCTGCCAAATTCCCTGCTCCCACCAACATCCCCGGGCAGTACAATTATTGTCTGCTGAGAACCACATCTGGTTTATAAAAGTGGATAAAAAGCAGCTAAATATTTTAAAAGGCATGCCAATTCAATCAAATAATGAATTGTGTCTGTAAGATCAAGTTTTGAAACTTTGCTGGCAAACATGCAATATTTTACCAGGAGTTGTGTGGTAGGTTTGGGATATCTGAGCATGGTGATCTGTGCTGGTTCCTTCCTAGTGAAGTCTGTGCTTCCAAAGTGTAGCTGTGAATTACAGCAGGAAGCTGCTGTTTGAGGTTTTGGGGTTTTGGTTTGATTTTTTTTTCCCTTAGAGAAAAGTATAATATTGTGGGGGGATAGAATGTAAGAAAATGAAGATAGTGCAGAAGGTAAGAGATATGTAAAAGATAGTGCAGAAGGTAATCTGGCCCCTGAGGAGCTGCAGCTGTACTAATTACCAAAGATTAGGAACAGGCCTGCCCTTAACAGGCCACAGCTCTGTCCAGTGAGGATGAGTGCTGTAAAAGAGTGGGTGAGCTGGGTGAGGAGAGAGCTGCAGTTTGTTGGCTGTGCTGTGAGGAAGAAGGGGTCAGTGCTGTGAGGAGATGCCTATGAGAAATCACCAAGAAGGTATGGAACTTTTGCAATAAGATGACAATATAATATTTCTGATCAACATCTGAGTTATATGTGCCTTAGTGGCCTGTGTCGTGCTGAAATACTGATAAAACTGTTTGAAAGACAGGCAGAAGGGTCAAGAATGTGTTCTTACATAGGTGTGAAGTCAGTTGCTCAGCCTTTTGCTTGCCAGACTGATCAGGAGATAACCCAGAGCCTCAAGGGACGAGCGCCCCAGACTAGCCCAGAATGCCAGACCATTGTTATCCTGTGTGTCCTTCTTGTACTGGCTTGAATCACCCGAAGGTCTCTCATTATAACAGGATAAGCAGCCAAAACGAGGACAAAGATGGAGACTCTGATAATGCAGTCAGCGAGCTGCCTCCCGCTCTGCAGGACGTGTCCCCTGACAGAAGGCGCTCGTCCTCGGACACGTCTCGCTCCGCTTACAGCCTCACGCGCCGCATCTCGAGTAAGGGCTCCTCCTTCCACCAGCAACGCAATTCTCCTGGGGCAGCAAACCAAACTGCACTGCTTGCTGTCCTGTCCCTTGGACAGGGAACCAAGTCAAGTTGAAGGCACATTGGTTAAAACCTCATCCTGTTTTGCAGGAGTGCAGGGGAAGGGGCCAGCCCTGTTTTTCTTGATGAAGAATGAGCACAGTTATTGCATGTGCAGATGGACAGGGAGGGAGGAGTGCAGGCCAGCTCGTGCTTCAGCCTGGCTGTTAATTGTGGGCAGGAAAAGGGGGAGGAAAACCCAACTGTGGAGCCTGTGCACGCACACAAAATAGAAGCACCCAAAGCTGATGAGCACCTGTAATTGCTTTAGTTAATTGTGGGCAGGGCAAGGGGGAAAACCCCACTGTGGAGCCTGTGCTGGCACTGCACGCACACAGAATAAGAGCACCCAAAGCTGATGTGCACCTGTAATTTCTTCAGTGGACTTCCTAACAATCACATTTGTGTGTTTCTCTCATTCAGGTCTGGAGTCGAGGAGGCCAAGTTCTCCACTAATTGACATCAAACCCATTGAGTTTGGAATAATTGGAGCTAAGAAAGAAATAGTTCAGCCAACTATCCTGCGAAAAACCTACACCCCAGATGACTATTTTAGAAAATTTGAACCAAGGCTGTACTCTCTTGACTCAAATAGTGATGACATGGACTCCTTGACAGATGAGGAGATCTTGTCCAAGTACCAGCTGGGCATGCTGCATTTTAGCACACAGTATGATCTGCTGCATAATTACCTAATAGTGAGAGTCATTGAGGCTAAAGATCTGCCTCCTCCAATTTCTTATGATGGTTCAAGGCAAGACATGGCTCACTCCAACCCCTATGTGAAGATCTGCCTCCTTCCTGACCAGAAGAACTCCAAGCAGACCGGAGTGAAGCGCAAAACGCAGAACCCGGTGTTTGAGGAGAGGTACACATTTGAAATCCCCTTTTTAGAAGCCCAGAGAAGAACTCTGCTTTTAACTGTAGTGGATTTTGACAAATTCTCACGCCATTGTGTTATTGGCAAAGTGTCAATGCCCTTGAGCGATGTCGACCTTGTGAAAGGTGGACACTGGTGGAAAGCCCTTTTGCCTAGTTCTCAGGTAACAGAATTTATCAGATTATTGCCACAGTTCTTCTTGCTGTTTTGGGGGTTTTTGTGTGTGTGTGTGGTTCCTTTGCCTGTTGGCAAGTAATGCTGTTTCTAATTAGTAATTGTCATCTTGTTAACGCAGCATCTGCTGGGTTGGGATTATGTGGGCCTGTGACTGGTTTTATAACTCACAGTGTGAGGGAGAGGAGCTGTCTTTATAGTCATGAGAAAAGATCCTGTGTCAGCTTAAACGAGAACAACTCAAGGCTGCTCTGGAAGTCTGCACCTTTGGGCAGGTGTTTCTTGTGACCTGCAGCCCTTCTCAGGAATGCTGTGACCCTGTCCCACCCGGGTCATTCCTGTGCTCTGAGAGAGAGCCACTGGTGCCAGTTCAGTAATGATTTGATTCAATAAAACATGTGGAAGATGAAATCTACCCAGACCTGTGGTATAATGCATTAGCAACAATCTGCAAAGGAGTGGTAGATTTGTTTTCATCAGATCCCTGAAGGAATGAAATTTGCCATAAATATTTGTCTGATGCAAGTGGGGTGTTGCGTGCATTTTGGGCCTTTCAGCCATTCAGTGGGATGGGCAGAGGAGATCAGAGGGTCTGTGTGCTTCCACCTCTGTTCTCAGGAAGGGGCTGTTCAGTGGAAGGATCTGAGCTTTGCAGCCAGGAATGATGGTTCCCTACCAAATTTGCCACTAGTGGCATCACCCACATAGCTGAGGCACAGAACCCTGTGAAAAACCAAGGGGAGACCATAGTATGAACAGCATCTCAAGTGTTTTACTAAGGACAGGAAGATTGGTGTAACAACCCTGCCTCTCCCAGTTCCTTCCCAGCTCACAAATTGCAATTTCCAAGCAGTCCTTGCTGAATTAAACCCTGTTGGATGGTTCACTTTTTCTTTGATTTTTAGGTGCTCACAGAAGAGTTCTATAGCCAGAGATACTGGATTAAATGAGCAGTAAATCATTGGCCTCACTGCTGTTTTACATTGTGGGTTCAAGAGTCTGATTTGGAGTGGAAATTTCTGATCAGACACTCGTGGAAGGGGAATACCCCAAGCAGTGTTTGGAAGTGAAGCCAGCTGGGGCTGGAGAGGGGCTGGGAGCGCTTTCCTCTCTTGCTCAGACCTGCTGCCCTCTACAAAGGGGAGGAGGATCAGGGCTCCAGGTAACTGCAGGAGAGCCAGCTGGATTTCCTGGGACAGCAGTGTTGTGGGATTAGCCTCAACAATGCTCAGGCAAGAAAGGAAGGTTTTGCAAGTTGTGCACAAGTCAAAATCATGGGGTCCCTGAATGCGTGTTTTATGTAGGACATGTCTTTGCATCCCATTGCCCTCCTGTGAGTCCCACCATGCAGTTTTGCTTCTCCTCCTGCTCCCTACTTTTGCATGATAAATACTTTTCTGTATTTTGCATCTCTTTATGAGTAACATGGACTCATTCCACAGCTAATATAGACCTTGATTAGCAAAGATCATCTCTGCCTTCATGTGCCAAGCTCGGAGCCAGCTCTTCCTTTCCTCTCTCCAAAGTTTCATTGAAAGCTGCTGCTGTTTTCAGCAGTGCTGTCTGCTTCACCAGCATTCAAGATAAATTATTTATGCAGAAGTTGGCATTTCTGATATTTATAAAAGGAAAGTGAAAGACAAAACTTCATTTGAATGCACAGGCTTAAAAGCCTTTTGCATTTATCCCCTTGCTATCATATGGAAGAACTTAGGCAAAAATTCCTCCACACTTTGATCAGTAAAGTGGTCCTTTCATAACTTTTTGCTGGTTTTACCTCAGCTGGCAGACTGCAACTGTAAAGGGATCCACAGTGCTTATACAGGACATCCAGGGATGATGTTTGGCATCATCTTCCCATATTTTCTCAATGATAAAATTTTTAAAGTTCCTTGAGTAAGGCATATTTCATCCTAGTGGTGATTAAATTAATTGATCAAAGGGTTGAGATAAATCTTGGAAGAAGTAAAACAAAGCTTATTGCTTTTAAAAAGACATTTTTATGTCTTTCAGTAACAGTGATGTTTGTGCTAGAAATTTCTGCAGGATTTTTTAATACTAGTTGGAACCTTCTGCCTGTGGAATGATAGATTTGACGTGTTGACATTTTTTTTATACTTGTCACTTTTTTGCTTGATTAGCTGAAGGGACAGACAGCCCTTATCAGTTTCTTGTTGGATTGAACCTGAGCCTGCTGAAGTGTGCTTTGTGTTGAGAGATTCTGATAGGCAGGGACAGAAATAAACATCTACGTGCCAGTTGCATTTTATTTGGCAGAAGGAATCCTTGGATCCTGGAGAGCACCACAAACAAACCACTGTGGTGCAGTTCTGGTCTTTAGTCAGGAAAATTTGCCAGTCTGGGGCTATGACATGGAGCAGCAGCTGGCAGCACCCCCACAGGAGAAAAAGGCTGAAGCAGGCGCTTGGAAAAGCAGTAACAGGAGGGAGAGAAACACAGACAGTCATAGACGTGATATGTGAAGATGAAAGACACAAAATACGTGAATTTTGGTTTGTTTTTTTTTTTTTATAGAATTTATAGACAGAAACATCATGAGCTGGAGAGAGATGGAGGAAAGTGAATCCAGATGGCAGGAGCTGTGGAGAAGTTTTCTCTTCATCCTGGTGGGAGTGGGAGAGTGGCAGGCACTGTGAAAGAGCAGAGAAAGTGGCCAAGTGACACGAGCTAAGATGAACATCAGCTTTGCACTTGCTGGCTCCACCTGGAAGCCCTTGACACAGAGTGTGCTGATAAAGGCCGGTGCCAGGTCCTTGTCCCACCATCACACCGAGCTCCCTCATCCCAGAGCTGGAACCTGCCTTAGCACAGGGCTGTGCCAGCACCTGTGGGCTGCAAAAGCTGGGGAAAGCCAGGAAACTTGTGGTGCATGCAGTGTCAGCAGGGACAGTGAGCTTCCCCCAGGTGGGGCATGGTCCAGCTTCTGCAGCCAACAACTCTTGGCTCCTCTGGGAGCTGGACCAAGATCAGCTCCTGAGGCCTGTGGATGGGATGAACAGCTCCTCGCTGTTGGAGGAGTATCTCCATCACCAGCTCATGGAGCTGCAGTGAGTGACAAGCAGAGCATTTCCTTGGTGTGAGGAGGTGCTGAGCAGCACTGTCCTGCAGTGGCTGCCCAGAGAACCTGAGAGCAGCTGAGCTGTCCCCTCAGCCTGAGGAGCCAGAGCTACAAACTGCTGGGTGCCAAGCCCCGGGCAGGAGGTTGTGCCTGCACAGAAACACTTTCTGAGCTTGGGTCCATGTTTGGTGTTTAGCGGGATTGTGGCATTCGCGTTCTCCGAAAAATCCCTTTGCCCAGGATTTTTCTCCTGGGAAGATGAGAAGCCTCAGAGAAAAGGGAAACAACTGTTGTTTCATTTGCTTCTCCTGTGTTTTGCTCATGCAGAATGTGTTTGGAGATCGTTTACCCATAGGTGATTGTTTCATTGGATTCTGTTGAGAGTTGCTTGACTCAATGGCCAATCAGGGCCAAGGTGTGTCAGGACTCTGGAGAGAGTCCTAAGTTTTCATTATTATCTTTTTAGCATTCTGTAAGTATCCTTTCTGTGTTCTTCAGTATAGTATAGTTTAGTATCCTTTAATATAATACCATAAAACATAAATTAGCCTTCTGAGAACATGGAGTCAGGTTCATCATTCCTCCCTTCATCTGGGGGCAACCCAAATACAATAGGGGATTGAGCCCAAAGTGGAGGCATGGGGGAGCTGCCTGATGCATCAGCAGAGCCAGCAGCTAAGCAGAAGGACTTCTTGTGTAAAATGTCAGTGCAGGTATTGCCAAATCCTTTATCCTTGGTAGTTCTGGGAGGTTTTCTCTTGCAGGGTAATTATTGCTTTTCTAAAATGCAGTAGCTGCTCATGGAAAGGCTCTTGAGTCCAGTCCCCATAGGAACACTCTGCACTCCTTAAATATCCCCTGAAATGTGTGTGGCTTTGCTTAATTGCCATGAATGAAGTTGGCAGGCCTCGCTGAGCTGGGCTCACATTCGCATTTTTTGCCGCTGAAACGAATTCTGAAGCACATGTTCAGGACCCCAAGTTTTATTGACATATGATTCATTTCTCTTTTGGCAGATTTGAGTGGGCAGGAATAAATGTTTTAGACCAGCAGTAGTGAGAGCTTGGAGATCATTCTGCAAAAGGAAAAAAAAAGGCCTCGTTATGGTGGGAAAATAGCATGAAGTTCCTTCTTCCCTCAAATTAAGCCATTTTTGTAGTAGAGAGAGTGCGTGTTGGACTTGCATTTTTAACTTCATACTATGAGTGCACTGGAATGACCTGTCAGTTCTGGTGTTCAGGATGGTATAAGGTGGTTGCATGGGGCCATGTTAGCTCATCAGCTGGATGGTGAAATCACCCTGGAAGTTTTCCTGTGGCCAGTGGAGGATATGCCCTGGGCAAAGCCTGGCAGAAGGCAGGATACCCCCACTCTGCAGGTCACTGGAGTTAGGTCACTGTGACGGATGCTTATCCATCATGATAACACAATTTTTAGCTTTTAACCTGTGGTTTGTTTTAATATTTTGGCCTGTGTTGCTCTATCTTCTTTTATTTCACTCTGTATGTTTGTATTTCCTTAGTTCCATTTCAGTGGAAATGGAACTTTTTTCCCCTTTCCTTTTTGAGTCTGTAAAGCTCCAGCATTGAAAAATTTTTCTTCTTAACTGTTCTCCTTTATCCTTATCTGTATTCCTGGTCAGCTCACCCTTTCCCCTCAGTGCTGTTCACTCCTTGCCCTTCCTGCAGAGAGCTGGGCTGATGGGGGTGCATTTGTGGAGGAGGAACAGAGAGGAGAGGCTGGTGGGGTCCAGGAGCAGGACCTCTCCATTGCATACCTTCTTCCCAAAGCTTTTTGCACAATAGAGGCTTTCTCACGGCAAAGACAATTTGGCTTTAGAAGGGATTTTGTGACTCTCTTCATCCTATGTCCAGTTGGTGCCAGTTATGTAGGAAACACTGCTCCTATTCATTGGTAAGTATATTTTTTTTCTCAGGTTCTGGTCCTTAATATCTCAACCTTCCCCAAACAATGGCTGTGTCACAGGATGCTGTAGAAAACCTGTTAGAGCAAACTGTTCTAAACCATCAGTTTCCTAATGTGCCTGGAGGTACCAACACAGATCACCTTGAGGAGGAAAATCAATCTGAAACTTCATTAGGAGCAATGCATGGATGTCAGTGCTGATGCAATGTGCTCTGGTCCTGTTGGGAAGGGTTTCAGCTGCAGAATTTTGCTGGTGGTGTAGCAATGCACAAGGAACAGTCTGGGGGGCTGTGAGCAAGGAATTGCCTGGTCCAAACAAGATGTGCATTAATTAAAAGCTCATCTTCCTTTGGGGGAGCCTCTTTGTGTTTCATAGATGACAGAAAAGAACAGAAAAAATTCTGGTTCAAAACTTCTGGGTTCAGCCCAGGCAGTAACTGGAGAAGGTTCTGGATCACAGGCGAGCCCGAGGCTGCAAATCCAACCTGGCAGTGTAATACAGCCAGGAGTGAAATGTTAATCAGAGCTTCAGGAGAGTCTCAGACATCCCAGACTCGGTGTCACTCCGGCATCTCATCAAACAGGAAATTGCTTTTCCAGGGTCATCTGGGATCTCGGCAGGAACCCGCTCGTCATCAGCATAATAATGGCAGCTGAAATGATGCCTTAGCAGAGAGGGGCACCTCTGCACAGCAGAACACTCAAGGCAAAACCAACAGCTCTGTAGTTTCCTGATGGAGAGACCTGGGAAACACAAAATACAGGCCCTTCCTTGCCCTGGGGTGAGCAGTGTGCCCATGGCAGCTCTTGTGCATGGATCCATCCTCATCTCAGCTCAGCCCCTGCAGGAGCTGGAGCTCTGGGGCTGCTCCAGTGGGGCAGAACAAGGGTGGTGATGTTCTGTGTGCCCATGGATGTCCCTGAGCATGGGCTGGGCTCTGGCAGCAAGGAGTGTTCCCAAGCTGGGTGACAAGGCTGTCACAGCACCACAGGGAGCCATGGCATTGTTGGGAAAGGCACAGGGAGCTGGAGCCTCCTGCCTGTACCTCCTTGTACCTCCTGCTCCTTGGAGCATCCTGGAATTCTCTGCTTGGTCACCAGTCACAGCAGCGGCTGGAGCATGGGGCAGGGCCGGGCACGGTGGGGACAGTGCCACCCTTGGTGACAGCAGCCATGGGTTCCCTCTCCTGTGGCTGACATGCCCCACAGCCAGCCATGGGTTCCCTCTCCTGTGGCTGACATCCCCCAGGCCCCGGGGCAGCGTTTGGAGCACATTTCCCAGTTCTTGTGGCTGGGCTGGAAGTAATGCATTTATAACAGCAGAGGCATTGGCTGCTGGCACTGAGAGCCTGGGAAAGGCTGAGTCACCTGCCCGGGGAGGGGAGCTCTGTGGAATCTGGACTTCCTTTTGGAGACCCCCCTCCTTTTGGAGACCCCCTTTTTCTTCTGCTGCTGCTGCTCCTCCCTGCTGGCTCTGAGCTCACCCATCCTGCCCTGGCCTTTGGGCAGGGGCTCTGTGTTCCTCCCCTCAAAATAATTAACACAAATGTGGGCACTCTTGGAGAGCATCAGAAGGTGCTGTTGAGATTTGTGAGATGAGGTTTGATCTGAGACTGATTGAAGCTGCTCATAGTCTGCCTGCTGTCTTTGATGGATCACAGAAGATAGCATTTTATATCTCTCCTTATTCAAATTTAAGCCTAGATAGCCAAAAAGATTTTTCTAGAGGTGCTGAAATCCCTGTTAGGTTAGGTCCTACAGAAAATTAGTTCCTACCCTTAGCTGTGCAAGGCTGGCTGGGTTGGGCAGCAGTGTGATGGTTACACTGAGGGGCTCCTTCCATCATCTCTGCAGGGCTGATGGGACGTGGTTCTCCTGCCAGTGCCCAGGTGGGTGCTGCAGATCCAGCCTGGCACTGTCAGTGTACATCATCAGGCTTTTTTTAAAATAAATGGATCAGAAATGCAAATGAATTGGAAGCAGGGAGATCTGCCTTCCCTTCCTGAGCTCCATGGCTCCTCTCTGGCCCAGGGAAACGCCTCATTTCTGCAGCTCTTGGATAAGGTCAACAGGTTCCATCAATGGACAGCTCCACAAGTAATTACCCCAAATCTTAATGCAGATTTTCAGCACTCTAAGCCTGAGGTGACTGGAAAGGTCCTCCACCACTGCCCCATGCCAGCCTGCCACCTGGCTGTGCCAGCAGTTTGGTATTTGCAGCTGGAGCTGTTTGTCTCTCCCCAGCAGGTGATAAAATCACTGAGCACTTTCCTCATTTGCACTTCCAAATGCACCTGAATTTCTAGGAATTTAAGCCTGAATGGAACCTGACCAGCAGTGAATGCAAGCAGGACTGGGTCTGATAAAAATGTTGATTATGTGTTATAAAAGATAAGCTGGGGTGGAGGGCTGCCTCGTGTGGCTCCTGTTGAGGGTGGTGGTGTGGGCACTGTGATGCTTCCATCCTGTCCTGGTAATAGGATTAAAAATCACTGGCTGTTCTTGATGATAAACATGTCTGCAGGCTGTTCCAGCCACAGGTCTGAGAGGAGCATTTTTGGGCAAAATCAAATGAGAGATGACAGTTTAAATCAATTGGATGGTGTTAAAACCACTTGGGTAGTGAAACTCTTGGATCCTTGTGTTGTGCCACCCCAGGGCACCAGGGTGTATGTGGGTATGTGAGTACTCTGTGTGTATTGGGTCAGGTGTGTGTTGGGGAGTGGCTTTTTGATGGAAAGAACTTAAACCATCATTTATTGGCCAGCACTGTGATGTGGGAGCTGGCCCAGGCTGAGGGAGGAGAGGTTCCTTCTGGGTGAGGCAGGAATAATGTAGCAACAAAAGAAAATGCATGCGGTAAATGTGGGTGTGGGTGCTGTGCAGGCACAATGTGACCCTCAAGGTGCTGTGACAAAGGGAATTTGAGTTAAGAAATTAGATGCTTTTCCTGGCTGGGATTCCCAGCCTCAGTTTCCCTGTTTGCCTCTGTGCTGGCCCACCCAATGCTCCTGGTTCTTTGGGTCAGTTCAGGCTGTGGCTGTTCTGAGAACCTTTTACTTTACTGTCTACCCATAGTTTCTGGTTTCTGTAATCTAATATTTGGGGCATCAGTAAAGACATTTAAGCCTTTTGTTATGATTGCAATACTGCTGCAGCTCCTTTTCCTCTTGGGATGGGCTCTGACACTGGACCTGGGTTGGTTTTGGACTGTTTGGGATGAAGCACTAGCTCTGCAGTCCTGCATGGCCCTGGCACTGGGCAGTTGGATCAATCCCTGCCTGGTGTGTTCCCAGCCTCCAGAGTGTTTCAGTGTGGGCATTCTGCATCTGACAGGAGGAGCCTCTCAGAGCCAGGTCATGGCAAGGGGCAGAGGTTATTTTAAACCCTCACATCTGAGGAGCAGTGATGTGAGCTCTCCAGCTCTTTAATTACTAGTTTTAAGCATCCTTAAGGAAAAGGCAAAGGAATGATGGCAGAACAGCAGCGTGGCTGTGCTGCTGTGGCCATGGGGCAGGCAGGGAGCAGCAAGGGCACAGCCAGGCTGGGCCAAGGGGATCTCAGCTGTCACCCAGGGGTGCTTTAACCACTGCATGTCTGAACTCCCCAAGTGCCTGCTGTGGCCATGGGGGCTGGGGCGGAAAGAGAATGTCTCCTCCAGTGGGTCTGTGTTCTACACCTTGGTAAGATCAGAACTGCCTGGAAGCATTAAAAATGGAGCAGGTAGAGGCTGCTGACCTTGTGCCCCTGCCTCCTTCTAGGCTCTCTTTGCCTGGCTGCTGGGGAGCTGGTGAAGGATTGGTGATTAGAGGAAGATCTCCTTTTGGGGATAGTTCCTTTCTTGTTTCCACTTAGCACAAGGTACCAACAGATAGATCTTGGTTGCAGTTCAGAGCATGACTAAAATTCATTTTTCAGGCACTTAGACAAATGAGATTTATTTAATTTCTCTCCCTTCTCTTCCCCTCTGAGTTCTGTTCTAAATCTTCACATTCTCTTTTCCCTGCAGAATGAAGTGGAGCTGGGAGAGCTGCTGTTGTCACTGAACTACCTACCAAGTGCAGGAAGGCTGAACGTGGACATCATTAGAGCAAAACAGCTTCTTCAGACAGACATGAGCCAAGGTTCAGGTAAAGGGCATTTCTCACATTACTCATGCTCAGATTATATGTGCCTTTAAAGCAGATCAGTGAGGCTGCAGTTTGTGGGGGACCCAGGGGGATTTGATGCTCAGTTCCTGTTAATACAAGGCTCTGGATGTCCCTCTTGCATGTATAGACAGCAATAATGGAAGTATTTGGAACACTTACTCTGGGGTACAGTGGAGGGCTTGCCAAATTTAAAGTAAAGGCAGAGGTGAGGAGCCAGGAGCTTTGATCCCCCTGTGCTGTGTGAGGCAGCCCCTGGGCACTGCTGGCCCTGGCCACTCTGCCTGGAGCTGCTTTGTGCCTCTGTCCTCAGGTGGTCTTCCCACATTCCTGCCCCAGCCTCTGCTGCTGCCAGAATCTTGGCATTTCCCAAAAAGAACAGCATGTCAAGGCTGACATTAGCTGTGGTTTTGGCAGGGACTGTTCTTAATCTGGCTGCCTGATTTTGTGCCCACTGCAGTCTCTGTTAGCAGCGTGAGGCACAAGTCCCAGCCCTTTGCAAAGGCCATTCCCCAGCTCAGTCCATCCCTGTGGTGCCCAGCCCTTGTGAGCAGGGCTGCTGACTCATGATCCCCATAACTCAGGGCCTGTGCTTTGTGCTCTTTGCCAGATCCCTTCGTGAAAATTCAGCTTGTTCACGGATTAAAGTTAACAAAAACCAAGAAGACCTCCTGCATGCGGGGCACGATAGATCCCTTCTACAACGAGTCCTTCAGCTTCAAGGTTCCACAGGAGGAGCTGGAGAATGCCAGCCTGGTGTTCACAGGTCAGTGTGGTGCTGGTGGCAGCAGCTGTGGGTGTGCAGGGCACTGCTTGTCCATCCTGGGGAGGTTAATGAGCACTCTGCCCTCGGCAGAAGCTGTGCCCAGCACTGCCAGCCTGGCTGGGAGTTGGTCCTGTGCTTGATTGGAAATGGGCAGAGGAAGAGGAGGAGCATTAACTGCCCTTCTCAGAGGCACCCAGCCTGGGCATAGAGTCAAACCTGAGGAGAATGAGAGGACAGCAGTGAACAATCACAGAGCCCAGGCACTGGCAAAATAACTTGTGGTACTTGCTGTGGTTTGCTGGTGAGAGGGGCACCTACAGGTGCTCCACAGTGACCTCAGCTCTTCTGTGAGCAGGGCTTGCTCATGCCTTTGCTTCTAAAGGGTGGCACTCTGTGCCAAGCCCTGCATGGCACAGCTGAGATGGACCCAGGTACAGACCCTGGGGTCACAAGCAGGCTCAGAGCTGACCTCAGCTTTGTCAGCACTGGAGGTGCTGGCTGGGATAGGAATTTCTGTTTTTAAGCAGTTTCTGGGTCTCCTGTATTTGCTCTCAAGGCATGAAGACAGGCAGGAGAGCCTTGGTGCTGGGAGCAGGAGTGGCAGAGCACACTGGCTGTCCTGGGCCAGGGCCCTGCTGAGGCTGGTGGCATTCTCTGCCTTTTCCCACCCTGAAAGCCTTGAGCAGGGCTGCAGGGAGCTCTCTGAAGGGTGGGGTTCCCTCCCCTGCCATGGCTGCTGCCCCTTTGGAGCTCAGGCACCCCCAGGAGCAGGCTCAGACCTTCTGGCCCCCTGCAGGATCAGAGGGGCTGGCTGGTGGGCCCCACACTCTTCTGCCACATTGGGCTCTCGTGCTTCACAAACACTTCTTTTGACAACTTTCCATCATTTCTTTTGCTGAAAAGAATCTGCTTCTGAAAGGATGTGTTTTGAAGTATTTTTTAATTTTACTTTTTATATGGAAGATGCAGGTGTCAAAGCTGGTTCAAGGAGACTTATTCCAACCCATTAATTTGTTTTCAAACATGTTATAACAAAGAGTGATGCTGATTAGCAGCTTAAATGTTGCCCTTCACGCTCAGAAATTTCCTCAGCAAAACACCTGTAATTAATCACTGCTTTGCATGCATGTCACCCTGCCTGCTCCTCGCATGTGCAGGGATGGGTTTGCTCCTGGAGCTCCCATCAGGTGCTCTTGTGACAGGCCTGAATCACTCCCTCTCTGCTTTCCCCTTTGCCTGCTGGCAGCAGAACAGGCAAAGAGAGCAGCAGAGCTGTGCCCTTGGGAGGGTGAGGGGAGCAGTGCTGCTCAGCACAGTGGATGAAGCCAGGATTGATGGTGGATCTCTGGCTGTTTTTCCCTGTGCAGAGGGGTGTATTCCCAGGGAGCCAATGGGAACCTGGCTGATTCATCACCCTGTGTCACACAGGCACTGAGCCTCTGAGTGGGGCTTCATTTTCTGAGTGACATATTGCTTGCTGTGAGTTTGCAATAAATAATCCCAGGCCAGAAATGTCCCCAGCAGCTCCACAGCTGGGAAGGAACGTGCAGAGCTTTGGGAGGACCAGTGTGTCACAGACATATTTTATGAAAAATCCTTTTGCTAGGATCTTTTTCTCCTGAGAAGCTGAGAAGCTTCAGCTCCTCCATGTTTTGCTGCTTTGGAATGTGATTGGAGAATTGTTTACCCAGCATGTGAAATTGTTTTTGTTTGATGACCAGTGACAGCCACCTGTGTCGAGGCTGTGAGCAGTCACAAGATTTTATTATCATTCCTTCTATTCCTTTCAAGCCTTCTGATGAAATCCTTTCTTCTATTCTTTAGTATAGTTTTAATATATCATTTCCTTTTAATATAATATATATAATAAAATAATAAATCAGCCTTCTGAAGCATGGAGTCAAGATTCTCCTCTCTGCCCTTGTCCTGGGACCCCTGTGAACACCACCACACCAGTGAGGGGTGAGGGGCAGGGTGGGCATGGGCCCTGCCTGGGCTGGGGCTTCTGCAGTGCCCAGGGCACTCAGGTGTGAGGTGTGGGGTTGGTGTGGCCAACAGAGAGCTGGAGCCAGGGGTGCTGGTCATGTTTTTGTGACCCAGCCTTCTGCTGGGTCAGTGCCTGCAGGGTCTGTCACAGGGACCTCTGATCAGGGGCCATGGTGGTGGTGAGGGTGCAGAGCCACGTTCAGTGTCCATCCTAGTGACAGACTGGCTCCTGATGGTGGTGGGCTGTGGCCCCAGTTTATTGCAGTGTGCATCTGTGGGGCTCTGCTGGAATGAGTTTCTGAAGGTCTGGGAAGGGAATTGTGGTGCTCCCCACAGAGCCCCTTCTTGGCACCTTACAGTATTACTCAGCTTAAGGGCTCGTGAGGGGCTTTGGGATCCTCTGTTAAAAGATAATCAGGAACAAATGTTTGGCAGTATGGGTATCTTGCAATGTGAGATCTCTATTTTGCACCTCTGCATAGCAGGGGTGTAGTTTTGTTTTGGTTTTTTTAACTTAGGTGCTTTGGGGTTCCTTTTTGCTGCAGTGGTGGTTCTTTCTGTTGTGTGTTTTGTTTGGAATTGTTTCTTATTTATTTTCTCTTCTAATCCACATCTCTAGTCCATTAGGTCAGTTAATTAAATTTGCTGTTGAGTCAAAGTCCAATTGAAAAGCAAAATAATCCTGCTTGAAGGGTGGGTGATGATGCTTTGGATGGAGAGAGAGAGCTGTAAAAGCAGCCATGGGAGCCAGAAGTGAGTATGTCTTCAATAATTTAAAAGAACCTTTATTGTGGCTTTGTATTTTGGACCCAGTCTGCAGCTGTCTTTACATTGGCTTGGCTTCATGGAAAGCCCTGGAACCCTGCCAGTTCCCATCAGCTGGGGCTCCTGGCTCCCCTGGGGCTGGTCCCCACTGCAGAGCAAGGCACCATCCACACAAAGTAAGATGAATTTTGTTTCCCCCCCTGTGTGTTTATCTCCTGTGCATCTTGGATCAAGCTGTCTGTGTTCAGTCTGGTGTGGATTTCTCCACCCTCTGCTGTGAGTTACCAAGGGTTGTGTGTGCAGACAGTGGTAAAGCACCATCCCTGCTCTCCTGGTGGTGCTCTGCAGAGCTGGACTCCACACCAAGCTCAGGGCTGAAGCACAGCTGGGTTTGGAGAGGGGCTCTGGTGCTCCAAGATGATGTGCCCAGGAAGAGCTCTGTGCTAGCCAGGATGGGAGGAGGGGCTGGTTGGGCTGGATCTTTGCTCTTTCCTCCTCCTTAGGCACTCAAGGATTCAATACTGTCAATTATTGGCATTTACAGACCAAAATGCTTCTCCTTCCACACTGGTGCAGGACACTTTGTCCCAGCTGTTCCTGCCTTCCCTCTGCTCCTTCCTCAGATGCTGGTGGAGCTGTCACTAACTTCCAGTCCCAGGCCAGTGCCCAAAATGAGGTGGGATGAGCTCTGGTGGAAATGTCCTCTCCAGGAAAAAGCATCCAGGGTCAGGATTGCTGCTGCAAGTATTGTCTGTTAACAGCTCCTCCCAAAAGAGGCTGAAACCAGGAAAGCCACTGGTACTCATTACAAGTCTGATGTCCTGACAAAAAGAAAAAAGAGTGAGGCAACAACTGGTGGAGAGGATGTTTGATTTTCATTTACTTCATCAAACATGTTGTCTAGGTAATGAGCAGCCATTTACATATTGTAACAGAAATGCACTCTTTTGGGTGGTGCTTTTTTGCACTTTCTAGAGTTTTTCTGGCAACATGACACATATCCCCCATGTGCCATATTCTGTTTGAGTGCAGGCAAGTCATGGGCTCAACTGCTGCAGGGAAATGGGGCGGGCTCTGAAAGGTGGGGTGTTCTCCTAAGCCTGTGAACAAACCTGGGAGCAAAGGTGTTACTGTGTCTGGTGGCAAGGGGAAGGTGGAGTTTGGCCCTGACAGCAGCACTGGCAGCTGCTGCCAAGATTATTTCCATGAAGGAGAAATGGTCTTTGAGATGCAAGTGCAGCCTCAGTGCTGGGAGGGCTGGATGGGCACCCAGAGACCCTGTGCTCTCCCCACTGAGGGATCTGGGGCTGTGCAGTGAATCTCAGTCTGTCAGAAAGCTTGGGCTGTGCAGCAGGGAGGCAGACCTGAAACCTGAGCCCTGTAGTATTTTGTTAATGATTATAATGTTGTTAATAACAATCATCAGTAATGCTGTTTGCACTGCAGTAAAGCCCAGATGGTCCAATAAAAACCAGCAGCACTCCAGGGCAAACTGTGTCTCAGTGACTCTTAGCATCTTCTCATCACTTACCATAAAAAAGACACCCTTCAGCATTCACAGTGAGGGGATGTTTGTCTCCCCCAGGTCCTTGTGGTGGCTGTGTGTCTTTCTCCATTTAAATAAGCTGTTGGAATGTTTGCATGGCAGGATCTTCAGGGCTTGTTACACCATCAGAGTCCCCAAAGAGGGAGAAATCATCTCCATGCTCTGGGTAGATCATCTCCATGCAATTGTAGAGGGAAAATCTGCTTTTCCTTCTGGCCTGGCCGGAAGGGCAGCTGGGCAAGGACAGCCCTGGGGCTGATGGAGAGCAGCAGTGGGGCTCATCCCACTGCTCCATCCCTGTCTGGAAGGGGACCATGGTTCCAGCAGGGCAGGAAGCTCTGCCTGGGACAGAGGGGGGCAGGCTAGGCAGGGTGTGCTTGTTGGTGGAGAGATTGACCTCAAAATGTGTGTGACCTGCCCTGGTGACATCTTCACAGTCACTCCTGCCTCGGGGTGCAGCTCATGGGCACTCTGTATTCTGGTAGGATTTGTTATCTCCTCACTTTTCAATATGTTTCAAAGATTGGCAATGTCTCTGTTTTCTGTAAAGATTTAGGACCCTTTTTTCCATTTTATTTCTTTTTTTTTTTTGGAGTATTTTTGTTCCTGAGAGTGTTGAGACTTTGCAGAGCTGTACCTGTGGTCTCAGTGGCTGCAGCAGAGGGGCCCTGGCAATGCTGTCAGCCACCACTGTGCCCCAAGGGCTGCAATGTGTGTCTTCAGATCCCTGGATAAATTTAATGCTTTATTCCAGGGCTCTAATTAACTTCCAGTTAATTAAAATAACAGATTGCTGTTCCATAGCAATATACCTGGTTTTTCTGTTGGCTCATTTGCAGTTAGCCTTTAGGAAAATATGGGGACCATTTAATGAAGTTTGTATTTTGAAAGGGGAAGAAAAGTAACTATTGGTGTGTATTGATAATGATGCAGTTCTGGATATTGGGTTGCTTTCACTGAAATGTTTTCTCTTTGAAGCAATGCTGCCTGTTTCAGCAGGATGCAGAGCTAGTGGGGCTTTTCAGTGGTATTTTTTTAATTAACAGAATGATTTCCAAATGTCCCAATCAGCTGAGCAGAAATTTGATAAAGTTTTTGACCCGAGGCTTCTCCAGAAATGTATCTGAATTCTGATTTCCCTGGCTATGTGGAAGTGTGACCTGGAGATGCCAGCATCTACTCTAGCTGCAGTTTGCAGGGATGGAAACCACCATGTCTGGAGTCACCACACATCTGCAGTTTGACTTGCCCATTTCTCCTTTTTGCTCTTGCTTTTGCTTTCCCACATGAAAACCCAACAAACATTCAGGCACTTTGTCTTTTGCACACAGATATAGGGAAGAAATCTCTACTGTATGAGTCAAATTAAGCTTTTTTTTTTTTCCCATGCAGGAATGCAGGAGGAGGATTTGGTTTCTCTTTTGAAATACTATGATAACATCTCTTAGATGGAAGGACAATTAGACACCTCACTGCTAGAAAATTGGTTTTTGTCATCTATTAGATATGCCTTTTGGAATTATTGGACTGTCTGTATATTTCCCATATCTAGAGCTTAGAATCAAAATGTAATCCCTGACTAAACCTGTGTACTTCTATCTTAGCCAAAGGAGAAAAAATGGAAAAGCCCCACTGATGTCAGCACTGTGTTTTCTGGGGATTTATACCTGTTTAACTTAGATCAGAATTTGGCCTTTGTGTCTGTTGTTATAAAACACTCCATCCATTTATGCAGCAGCCACCATATGGTCCTTGCCCAGGTCTGGGGAGGGCAGTGAGCTCCTGGCTGGCGCCTCCTGCCCCCAGGCCTTGCTCCAGCTCTGGTGCCACACCAGGTGGCCCAGCAGGTCCTGGGAGGGGTTTGGAGAGATGCAGGGCAGGGGAGACCCCTGAGGCCCAGCAGAGCCTGTGCACACTGTGCATTTCCAGATGTACAAATCCCCTTTGGGAGAAGGGCCCCACTGCTCTCCATTTCAGTGTCCTTGCTGGGCTCCATGGAGGTGCTGGTGGTCTCCTGGAGCAGGGGACAGCAGAGGGGCAGTCAGAGATGCTGGATGGGGGCATGCAGGCCCAGTCCTGTTTGGGGGCACTCAGGGAAGATGCTCTGGGGTGAGTTTGGTTTTTTGCAGCAGACTGACTGCTTTAACAAGGAGGAGTGAAGTGCCATTAATCAGGGGAGAGCAACAAGATGCTGACCCTTCCTGACCTGGCCTGTTGCTTGCTTAGGAGGCAAAATTAGATTCATCAAGTCTCCTGACTTAGTTAATAAATGTATTGCATCTGATGTGGCAGAAACTGCCTGTCCTGGAGCTCTCTGGAATCTTTTGATAATCTTTTTCTCCTAAAGAAAGGAGCAAGCCCTCCTCTCTCCAGGCTGATGATAGGTGCTTGCTCCTTTTGCCAAGCCTCTTAATTTAAGCTGTGTCATGGCTCTGCTGCCCTCAGCCCTTCATCTTGTTTGGCTCGCACTGCAGTGAAAGGAATTGTTCAAACCTCTTGCAAGGCCATCATCTGCCTGTGCATCAAATGAAGAAAAGTCTGGGTGGCAGGAGCTGCTGTGGCAGCAGAGCAGTGTCTGCAAATGGAATGTCTGTGCCTGGCCTGTGGCTGTCTCAGGAGATGGATGTGGTGCAGGCAGAGGCTGCCTCTCCTGCATGGCTGTCCCTGCCTGTGTCTGCAGGTGCTGTGTGGCACTGGTGTTGTCAGGTGTGTAAATATGCTTTGCTGGATCTGGGGCTCATAGTGCAGAGAATTAAGATGCAGTTTTAAAAAAAGGGGAATTGGAAGTGGCAAAAGCCAGCCATAGACACTCCTTTTCAGTATCCTCTGGGCTGTTGCAATAGATGATTCCAGCCCATTATTCCAGTGTCTCCTGATGAGGCAATTTCATGAGGTGTCATC
This sequence comes from Molothrus aeneus, assembly GCF_037042795.1. NCBI lineage: Eukaryota > Metazoa > Chordata > Aves > Passeriformes > Icteridae > Molothrus > Molothrus aeneus. The sequence goes on along the minus strand of NC_089661.1, from coordinate 8,512,368 downwards.
CCTGCTGCCCTTGAGCTCTCTGCAGGACACACTTGTGCATTCACACTTCCCCTGCAGCCTGGATCCCTGTGTCTGCTCCAGGACTTTCCCCTCCCTGTGTGAGAGCAGGCAGAGATTGGCACACTCCTGGTTTGGGGTGCATGTGCAGGGGGGAGCTCCCTGTCCTGGGGGAGGTTTCCACAGGGTCTCTTGCTGTGGCACTGTGCCTGTGGGGCAGCAGCTGGGTCTGTGTGTGGCCATGTGCTCCAGCAGTGCCAGTTCCCTCTGGAGCTGGGCAGGTGCAGCCACTGCAGGGGAAGGCTGGAAAGAGTTTAATGTGCTCATCAGACCCTGGTGGAGATTAAACTGATAAATGGGAAACCACGGCATCTTCTCCCGTGCTTTTCTCTCCTCTCTGCTAAATACGACAGGCCATGGTTGAGGAGCAAGGGCAGGGTTTGGGCCTGTGACCTTCTCAGTGTGCATCATTAGCCCAGCTGCTGCTGCTCCTCCTAGCACCTCTTTGTGCTAAACAGCCTTTGAACATTGATGTCAAGCAGTTCAGGAGCAGTCTTCAGTCCTACTTAACCTGGCAGCTCAGCCCCACTGGCTCAGGCAGTGCTGGGCACAGAAAGGGCTGGGCACTGGACACTGGGCACAGAAAGGGCTGGGCACTGGCTCCTGCCTGCCTAAATGGGCAGGTGTGTGAAGGGGGCACTTTGTGAGACCTCACCAAGTGCTGAGGCTGAGTGGGAGGTGCTGAAGTGTTGATGGGTCAGTGCCAGCAGGGATGTGGCTCTGCCAGAGAGAGCACACAGTCCAGGAGATCTGTGTGCTCAGGGGGACTCTGCCCCTCGGCTGCCTGTGTACAGCCTTGGGCGTGTTTTTGCTGGTTTTTCTCTGAGTTACATGTTTTAGTTGCACTGCAGGTGATGGTGCAGGTGGCTGCAGAAGGGTGAACTGTTGGTGTGGAGCTCTCCATGCTGGTGCTCCAAGAGAGGCAGCAGCAGAGGTGCTGTGTGGCCGTACCAGGAGGAGCAGCACAGCTGGAGCTGCTGAGGAACTGCCCAGCACACCTGGCAGAGCAGAGTTTGCAGGAGATGCAGATGTTTCACGGCCCCAGCTGCAAGGCTCAGGCGTGTCCCCATCCTGTAAATGATACTGATAGCCTTGAAGTTACCTTAAGGAAGTTTTCTTAGTTAATGCTCGTCCCTGGTCATTCCCAGGATGCTGATGTGGTCAGTCAGAGGATGAATGATTTTCTGAAATGCCAGATTAAATCCTGCTATTGCATGTGACTCACAGATGATGATGATGATGATGATGATGATTTGCAGTCGTGCTCTGCACAAGTGCTCAGTGTGGAGTTCTCAGTGCAGAGGGAAGGTGAGAGGCACTTTGGCTGGATCTGGTGCCAGGGCTGATGCCACCCAGGCAGCCTCATGGCTCCATTACATAGTGCAAACAGCTGACTGGCAAAAAGTGATTCCATGTGACTGAGGCTGGTGGGAGACAAGGGCAAGCTCGGGCTGGAGTGTCCCCAGAGCAGATGTGGGAGCTCCAAGGCCCATTGCATCCCCAGTGCCCTCAGCCCTGCAGGGAGCAGGCAGCCAGGCTGGGGTCCAGCCTTCCCCCCTGTGCAGGAGCCTCTGGGGGACATGGGCCCTGACCCCACAGGAACAGCTCATGTGGCACCCAGGCCCCCATCAGTTGGATATGGATCATTTAGGAACGCTGCATCAATAAGTTCATAACATGAAAATGTTTTGTTTACATCATGTACCTTGTCCTCAACAATTCAACCCATTTAATGGATATAAGTAAAAGTGATTTTCTTCTGTATTTCAGCATTTCTATTATAAAGAATGTCTTTTTAAGAAGCCTTTCTGTTTCCAAATGTGCCCTTCTGAAGAGCAGCTGCAGAAAGAATTGGTTTGACCTCTGCTTCTTTAATTGCTTTTTGCTCTGTGTTGGCCTAGAAATGGATGTTGCTATCGTGTAAATTACTGTGAGGGTGGAAAAAGAGCTCATGAGATCAGGTGTGTAGTTTCTGTCAGGAAAATATGCTTCTTAAATGGAAAGCAGCATCTACCAGTTCATAACCAGAGTCTGGGTCAGTCTGAAAATCCCAAATGTTAATTACTTTATTTTCTGCTACTGAGCAGCTCCATGGTGTCACTGGTTTTGTGGCCAAGGGCAGATTGAATCTGAAATTTACTATGAGCTCCTTTCAGACTCTGTCAGGGGATGTTCAGACATCAGGCAGCACAGCTCAGTCACACACCTGGACTCAGCAAATCCTAAATCCTGGCCATTTAGCAGTGGAATACAGCAGTTAGCCTCCCAGAAAAGCATGCCCTTGAATTTAAAAAGCTCTGACCTGATGGGTAAAGCTGAATTTTTGGCACACAAAGACCTCTCCTCATCTGAGGAAGCTGCTGTGGTGAAGCTGTGAGTGTGTAAAGCTGAGGTCAGGCTAGTGCAGCCTCTTATGGTCAGTGTGGGAATGAGCATTTGGCCTTGCAAAATGCCTTCCCTGTTCCTCAGCAATGAGTCTGTGCTATCTACAGTACTTAGTGATAGGAGCAACAATGCTTGTATAATTAGCCATTAATACCCCAAAGGACTCAGCATGCTAATTACCTGACACAATGAGATTAGCAGGTTGCATTACAAGAATTCAAAATACTTGGATCAACAGTAGAATGGCAGGTGCCCTTAGTTAGCACACCTGCTTGTTTTACAGTCCTGGCATGGAGTATTTTTGAAGAATCAGTATGCCTGGGGTGCTTCTTCTCCACTGTTAATTTATCCTGTGATTAATTGATGGCCTGTAAGGCTTCTTGGTTTAAATTACTTGGTGCTGTCTCCCAGCATTAGGCTTTACTTTCCTTAATTTTACGAAAAAAACCCCAAAAACCCAAACCCAGCAACAGCAAGACCAACATCAAACAAACAAAAAGACCACCAAAAAAAAAAACATAAAAACTTCCTATTGAAAATTTTGGTTTTGGGGTATTTTTATGTGGTTTTATCACAATATTTGATTTCTGTAGGCTAATAAATCATAGCAAAACATTTAGTATAGTCCTGCTAGCTACACCTGTGATCCATTGCCTTGTAGGAGAACTCATTAATAACCCAGACAAGCTGTGTATTAGTTGGAGATGGATGGCTTAGAATTCCTGACTGTGTCCTCAGAAGGTGGCCTTTCCAAAAAACACCACCCTGGCCTCTTGACAGAGGCACTTACTTGATAACATGTCCTGATGGCATCAGCCCCAGATAACTGATGGTGACAGGCAGAAGAGATGCAGTCTTCCTGCTGGGGTGATGAACCCCAGATCATTTCTAAATGTCATTTGAAGATGGACTTAGAGGGCTCTGAGTTGCAGGGTAGATTTTTCAGAGCAATTATTTGAACAACTTACTTGGGCATTTGAAGGTTTTGCTGTCACCTAAAATATCCACAGGTAATTTTTGGTGAGCAGAAGCATCTCTGCCCATAAACTGTGTGTGTCAGAGCTGTCAGAGGGGATGAAGTGAGCTGTAACCTGGCACTGCTTGATTTCAGGACTGCGCTGGCAGGTGGTACCCAGAGCACGATCCCAGACTGGTGCAGAGGTGAGGAACCAGCCTGGCAGAGTGTGGAGATGGCAGAGGGGCAGGTTAAAGTAATGCTGGTCCCTTGGGGTGTGTTACAATAGGAAATGCACAGCCCTGGCCAAGGTGTGCATTTGGAAGTGGGGCTGAGTGCCTTGTGTTGGGGTCCTGCCTGCCTGTGAGGGTGTGCACACATCAGGGTGATGCCATGGGGGTTCACAGAGCTTGTCTTGCTGCCAGTCCTGGTTTCCAGCAGCCCTGTAGAGCTGGTGCTGCTGGCAGGGGCTCCATGCCAGGCTGAACCTGCTCTGGCTGCACCAGCCCAGCTGGATTTGGAGCTCCTGTAGACCTTTGTCCTTAAAATCTCTCTCTTTCCTGAGGAGATTTTTTAATTGTTAATATTCCAGGCAGTGCCTGTGGATATCCTGGCTTCAGCTTGCAAAGACTTCATTTCAACTTTTTAATGAGCTGAGGCAGGGCTTCAGTTTGCAACGCACACAGTGCTTTTGCTGCTGTCTGGTGGGAGGGCTCAGCCTTTCCCAGGATCAGGCCCATCATTAGGGTTTGCTGCTGTCTGCAGCCTTTCCTTCCAGGAGACTGGGCTAATCCCAAGGACAGGGTGCTGGGTTGGTGTCTCTCCCTCAGCTGCTTTCCTGGAGGTTTAACAAGTAGCTGCAGTGATAATTATGGCAGATGTTGCTGTGTAAACACCCTGCTGCCAGCCTGGCCTGTGTAATTCCTGTCTGGAGCAGAGCAGGCTGTGGATTAGCACTGGAGTGCTTTGTGCAATGTGTGTTTGGAGGAGGGCACTTTGAGATGCTGCTTCTGCACTTGCCCAGGTTCAGGCTGCTGAGCTGCTTTTGTGATTTCATGATGGCCAGGCAGAGTTTTTGGCACTTCTTTATATGATGTAATTCTCCTTCAAGGCTGGACAGGACTTTGAGCAGCCTGCTCCAGTGAAAGGTGTCCCTGCCCACAGCAGGGGGTTGGAATAGGATGATCTTTGAGGTCCCTTCCAACCCAAGTCATTTTATGAATCTGCTTTACCTGTTCATGGTAAATAGCATGGTAACTGTGGATGTGTGTCTCTCTTATTTGAATTGTATTTCAGTCTGTAGTACAGCTTATTTTATTCCTTCCAAGCTCCTGTTTCTCTAACATTTTTCAGATGCTGAATTCCATACAAAAAATGCTGGCACCTGGTGTCACAGACATATTTTATGAAAAATCCTTTCATTAGTATTTTTTTCTCCTGAAAAGCTGAGAGGCCTCAGAAATGAAATGTAAACAATAATTATCTGCTGCTGTGGAATGCAACAGGTGCATCTTTGATTGGTCTCGTGGTTGTTTTTAATTAATGGCCAATCACAGTCCAGCTGTCTCAGGCTCTCTGGTCAGTCACAAGATTTTATTATCATTCCATTCTTTTCGATTCCTTGCAAGCCTTCTGATGAAATCCTTATTTCTATTCTGTTAGTGTAGTTTTAATATATAATTTTCTTTTAATTTAATATATATCCTAAAATAGTAAATCAACCTTCTGAAACGTGGAGTCAAGATTCTCATCTCTTCCCTCGTCCTGCGAACACCACCACAACCTGGCAGGTGCTGTGGGGGTTCAGCTGTGTTTGGTTTCCTGGGGCAGGGCTGTGCTTTTCCCTTGACCAGTGTGTGTCTCTGCTTTCCCCAGTGTACGGGCACAACGTGAAGAGCAGCAACGACTTCATTGGCAGGATTGTGATCGGGCAGTACTCGACGGGCGCCCCTGAGTCCAACCACTGGCGCCGCATGCTGAGCGCGCACCGCACGGCCGTGGAGCAGTGGCACAGCCTGCGCTCCCGCGAGGACTGCGACCGCGTCTCGCCCGCCTCCCTCGAGGTGACATGAGCCGGGTGACCCACGGCGGCCAGAGCGGGCGGGCGGACGAGATGAGAACCAAACCGACCACTGAAGCTCCCCACCTCACACCCTACACGCGCCCCGCGGCAGCTCCGTTGGATTCGTGCTGGCACCCGGGCTGTGCTGGCCTCAGTGACCCCACTGGGTCCAGCTGCGCCCCCGGGGCCGGGCAGCTCGTGCCAGGCAAGCACGGAGTGGGTGCAGGAGCTGGGAGTTGCCTCTGCTGTCCTTCCGGTCCAAATCCATGGCTCATCCTCTTGGAGATATAAGTACCCGTGTGCTCTCATTGGTGAACGTGGTAATTAGGCTAGAACATTTTTTTAAACGGTAGAACCTGTGGTGAAATCGATTCTGACTGCAGTTTTGTCCTTGTAGTAGTTTTACCAGAATTAAGCTGCTGTTAGTGTGTGTGTTTGTGTGCCCACGTGGGACAGATCCCGTGTCCCGTCAGTGGTGACCTGCCAGTCTCGATAGCAGTCTGTGTGTGCAGTAGATTCAGTGCTGATATAGCAAAATAAACATTTCCAATAGCATTTGTACTGGGAAAACCAGCTCACGTCCTTTCAAACATGTGCTGTGCAAAAAAACACCTGCTCCAGGGACTTTGGCGGTTAAGAAGACCCAGAAACCACAATTTTAATTCTCTCACAGACTGCAGTGGCTCCTTCTGTGTTGTGTGTTTACCCAGGTAGTTCTTCAGGTCACCAAGTGAACTTAGCTACAGTCCAGCTGTCCTGTTGGTTGCTTCTGTACATTTTATTTTTCCACAGCATATTGTCTGGTATGATGGAGATTGTATATTTATTGAAAATAAAATTCTATTTAATTGTGCCATATAGATTGGGGTGATACTTGTTGAATTCACCTTTGTGGTGAGCTCCTTCAGTTATGCTTATGGCAGAAAAAAAAGCCAAATGGCCGATGGCAGTTACCCCATTGTCACTCACTGCAGATGAACTGGGAGCAGTTTGAGAGAAACTGGGCACCTGCTGCTGGAGGTGGGTGTGGAGAGTGAGCTGGATGCCTTGGTCTGGCCATGGTGGTTCCCAGCCAGACCCCAGTAACACCCTGGGGGTTGGACGTGTCAGACTCCAGGGATGGCACATGGCAGGATGGGCAGCACTCATCTCCCTCCTCTATTTATGAAATTAAGCCTTGAATTAAACCCCAGTACCTCCTGTGCTTTTAATATTTTGATTTTTAAAAAGGAAAAAACAACACACATGACTATTTCACCCATTTGTTATTTAGCTGCTACAGTAGCAGGTGAGCAGTAGTACAGGTGAGTCTCAAAAAGCAAAACAAAACAAAACTCCACCACACCAGAAAAACCCAAACCAAAAAAGCTCAGTGCTTGCTTTGGCAGGTGTCAGTGTGTGGGTCAATAATCCCTGCTGCTGTCCAGGTGTTCCTGCTCCAGGGCAGGTCTGTAACTCTGATATCAGCATCCCTTCAGCACTTTGCCCGTGGCACCTGGCTCCTGCTGCTCCCCAGCACAGCTGCTCTGTGTCAGCAGCACTCAGCAGCAGGGCACTGGTGCCTGCAGGGCTGTCCAGGGCCATCCTCTTTCTGAGCTTACTGTGGATGCTGGCTATCAATTCTAACCTGCTTCTCTGCAAGGGGAATTTCTTCTCTGCCCTGCAGTGAAGTTGATGGCAAATCTCTGTTCTCTGGCATCCTCCTGGTTTGTCTCATCAAAAAATCACAGTGGAGAGGGACCCCATGGGCAGTCCTGGGCAAACGAGTGCTGTAGGAGGCTGATCTCTGCCTGTAGCTCACAAAGGCTCAGGCAAGGGACCGTGGTTTCAGCAGTTACTGTGGTTGACATTAATACTCTTCCTGTGGACAGCAGAATGAGCTCAGGACATCCATGAGAGCAGATACATGCTTTGCTCAGCACTGGGGATGAAATGTGAACAGAAAGTAATCTTGCCTGAGGCTGTCCTTGAAGCCATGAGGTGTCTGTTCCACAGGGAAGAACAGTCAGGATGCCAAAAAGTGGTGAGGGTGCCCAGAGGGAAGGTCAGTAGGAGCAGAACAGAAGCAGACCGGGGAGCTCCTGGCCTGCAGAGCAAACAGAACAGTGTGGGAGGGAGAGGAGCAGGAGGGATGAATTGTGGCCGTGCTGCTGGGGCTGCAGCCAGCAGGTGAAGCACATCTGGTGTTTGGTGAATTGGAAGGTAACCCAAAGTGCAGCTGCAGCTGGCACTGCACACATGGTGTGCCTGCACTGTCCCTGTGCTGGCAGCAAAGCTGGTGCCCAGCTGCTGTGCCAGGCTCAGGGCTTGCCTCGGGGGCAGCCCAGAGCTCCCAGCTGGGGGACGCTGCTGCCACGAGTCTGGCTGTTAGAAACCAGCATAAAAATTAGTCAGAATCTCTGCTCCCTCTTTAAACATGAATATTCGTGCTTTGGGAGTAGATTAATATGCTCAAAGACTTTTGTTCCATAGTTTGCTAAAAGTTGTTTATAACACTGGCTTTATCTGAGGATGGCACACAGGAAAGAAGGGAAAAGGCATGTCTTGACTTCTGATAATCCAAATTCCTTAATTATTAATGCTCTGCTGTAGCAGTGGGCTTTTCCTTGAGCCAGATAATTTCAGATCAATGTATGGAAGGGGGGAGGTGTTCTTAAAAGGCTTTATTTAATATGAAGAAAACTTAATATAGAAAAGTTGATTGAATGAGTTACTGTCTCTGGAGTAAGTCTGGATGATTTACTGCACTGAAAGCTTGGTGTCACCCTGAATTGTTTATACTTGAATCTCTAAATATGGGTCAAAAATGCTGAAAATTTTAATCTGTAGCTAATAATAAAAAGGGAACAGCATTGAGAATGTTCCTAAGCAGTTCCTTCAGTGCTGATTTAAGGCATAAATTGGAAATTGAACAGGACCACTAAATTGTATGGTATTTGCACCTGTACTATTTCCCTTAGGAGTGCAACAGTTGAAAAAGGATTTTATGCAGTGTTTTTAAAAATCTGAAGTTTATGTCTAACAAAATGTTGACCACAGGAAGGAGACACGCTGGATTATATGGGTACAGACTGTTGTATCATATCAAGTTTTCTGCTGCATGATGGCATGGACCCAGCATGGACCTGGCAGATGGGCACAGAGCGAATTCCTGAAACAGCCTTGGGGCCCCGGGCACAGCTGGGGGATCCTTCTTCCAGGCTGTTTAAGTGTGTCAGTGCATTGCCTGGCTCTGGGAAAAAAATCCCAAACCAAACATGCGAGAAAAACCAACAAACCCCCCAAACCAAACCAAACCAAACCAAACCAAACCAAACCAAACCAAACCAAACCAAACCAAACCAACCCACCACCCAATGGGGCACTGAGGTGTTAATAAACCCCACTGCCCTGCTGCCCTGGGAGCCTTTCCCCTGCCTCCCTCCCCGGGTGTGCAGCGGGGTCCCGTCTGTCGCCCCCGAGGTGACGGGCTGTCCGAGGGGCGCTGCGGGATGGGGACACCGAACACCGCCTGGGGCTGCACCTGAGGGTGCGAGCAGGGATGATGTCCTCACTCCTCTGCGGCCGAGGAGGGTGACAACAGCGCTCTGGGGGCAGCGTGCGCCCGAGCGGGGCTGGGGCAGCGCACGGATCCCGGCCACGTCTGGGCTGCGCGGAGCGGGGCCGGGGGCGGGCTGGGGCAGCGCTGAGGGTGCGGGTCCCGTCTGGGCTGCGCGGAGCGGGGCCGGGGCCGGGGGCGGAGGAGCCGCCGCTCGGGGGAGGGGGCAGCCCGGCCCCTATATCCGCCCCGCCCGGCGGCCGCCCCAGAACCCGCGGGGCCCGGCCCGAGCGCGACCCCCGCTCCCGGAGGGACCCCCAGGCCGGCCGGACCTCGGCGGGACCCGCAGCCGGCGGGACCCCGAGCCCTGCGCGACCCCCGCGGCTCCGGCCATGGGCCGCGGGCGGGCGCTGTGCGCGCTGCTCGCCGCCGCCCTGCTGGCCGCGCAGGCCTTCCCCCAGACCAACATCAAGATCAGCCAAGGTGAGTGCTCGGCGCCGGCCGCCGGGACTTCATCGGGCATGGTGGGGCAGGCAAGGAGCGTGTGCCTCCCGCAGGGCCGGCAGCTGCTCCAGAAATCCCTGACTTTCCTTGAAATCAACTTTCTTCTTCACCGGGGGGACGTGCCAAGGGCAGCCCCGGTCCTTGCTTCGGGATGCCAAGAGGTCTCTGAGCTGGCTTTGTCTCTATGTGCCAGGTCAGCTCTTCGGCCTTTGCCAACAGGCGCTGCCGCGGCTCGTGGCCGTGCCCTGCTGTGGTACCGGGGTGAGGAATGAGGCAGGAATGAGCACACTCAGGGAGGCTGCAGGGCTGTGACAGCAATCCTTACACACTCAGGGAGGCTGCAGGGCTGTGGCAGCAATCCTTGCACACTCAGGGAGGCTGCAGGGCTGTGGCAGCAATCCTTGCACACTCAGGGAAGCTGCAGGGCTGTGGCAGCAATCACTGCATGAGGCACACATATGGAGGGTGCAGGGCTGTGGCCATGCAGCCCAGCAGGACAGGCTCCTCCTTTATTCACACTTACTGCGTGTGAAACAAACACGGGATTCTCCCTTATTCCCCTTCTTTGCTCCGAGCTGCTGCTGACTGCTGAATGGCACTTGGGTTTCTTCCAAACTTTTCCACGGTGTCAGTGCAAGTGAGAGTTGCTGCAGCAAGTTTGCTTGAGCCCTGTTGGGTTTACTGGGACTGTGAGTGGAAAGGGATTCCAAAAGTGCTGTTTGGTGAGATCGTGAGAAAAGGGATCGATACAAGCCTGGCTTTCCTGCCAGATGCCTAATCCGTGGGAGCTTTGCCAAAACTAATTAAGGAGGAAAAAACTCTGCAAGATAACTTCAATCTGTCAGTGCCAGCTGCAAGAGCGTTGCTGCTGGTATTGGCTGTAGCCTCACAGCTCCAAACATGCAGAGGATTTGAAGCTGTAAAACCAGCTTGGTTTTGTTAAAGAATTTTACAAAGCAATGCCCTTGGTGTGAGAAGATGTCCCTCCCAATGTGCTTCATCTGATGTTTAATATTTTACTTGAAAACTTGTCACATGTGCCTTAAAAACACTTCAGGGTGTGTAAAATATTGCCCAGTTCTGAGATTCATGTCCATCAGTGAACATAACTTCCTTCCCCTGCAGCTCCACACAACCCCAGATACACTGAGACCAAGGTCCCTCCCCTGATCACATCCTTCAAAGGTGGATGCTCAGTGTGAGACTCTTTCATCTGTTAATGAAAAACAAATATTGCAAGTAACATGAAGGTGGCATTGTTTGCCCATGGTGAATGGAATGTCAGGGCTTCAGGAGTTGCTTCTAAAGCCATGGGTGAGTGGAGGCATCCCAACATCACACAACAGCACTGTCTTAGTCCCTGCCACATGCTCCTGCCCTCCAAGCTCCTGTTTAAATGCCTATTCTGTGGCTTTGCTCAATAAGGAGGATGTGGTGGGATGGACCTCTGGCTCAGCTGGCACCCCCAGCTTAGCCACAGGCAGTTTCTCCTGGAGTCATCCTGGGGATGGGTTCTGGGGGTCCCCTGTCCCAGCCCTGCTGTCTCACCCAGCCCTTCCAGCTCCCCACAGCTCCAGCAGTGCTGAGCCTGGGTGAAGCCCTGCTGCTGGAGGGGTGACTTGGTGAGCTCCAGGGTGCTGGGACCACTGCCCATCCCGCACTGTCACCACCACAGCCCTGGTTCCTGGTGGAGGGGCTCTGCCCTGGGCAGGCCCCAGACTTCCCCATGACAGGATGTCCTCAGCTCCTCTCTGTTGGCATGAATTTCAGATGAGCCTTTGGGGTGTTGATGGGCTCTCTCCAAACCCAGCTGCTGGCCAAGAGCTGAAGAGGTTCACTTGCCTTCTCAGGTCAGATGGCAGCATTAGCTTATGGATGTGCCAAGGGGGTGTCTCCTAGCACCTCTGAGATCTGAGGAAAGCTGTCAGCTGTTGATTACATGGAGTTCTTTGATTCTCTGCAGCAAGAAGAGCATCTGCTGCCAGCACTGACTGAGCTGGTCTGCTGTCCAAAACCCTCTGATGGAGCTGCAGCCCCTCAGGAGCCCTCCTTGCCTGGGCATCTCTTGCCAACCTTTTCCTCGCCTCAGATTTCACATCTCAGACCTGCAGATCCCTGCAAGTGAGGCAGCATTGCTCCTTGGGATGAAGTGTTCAGGAGCAAACCTGCTCTTCACCAGCTGAGTGCAGGGGAGCCATGCAGCTGGTGGTAGGTTTTTTTCCCAGTAGCATCCTGAAATGAAGAGAAACCCTTGTGAAACTGGCTAGGATTTTCTCAGTTAATTATTTCTAGTTGGAAATAAGCCAGCTGGGGAAGTGAAACTTTTTTGGCAGAGCAGTGCCAGCTTCTGTAAGATTTTGAAAAGTGATTTTCCTGGTAGTTCTACAGTGGGGCTCAGCAAGTAAATAAATAGAAAGGCTCCAATTTGGCACTGACGCAAATGCAGAGAGCACAAAACTTTATTTCTGACCCCAAATATTTGTTTTCCAGCTTTTCTGAGTTAGTAACAGCTGCTTGATCTGAATCTTATCTTCAGCCAAGTCTGGACGTTTATTTTGCTGGAGCTGCTTTAAAACATGGTCCTGCCCTCGAAACTGCTGCATTGTAAATAAAAAGAGGGAGAAAGGATTCTTGCAGTCATTTTTCACCAGGAATTTGGGGACAAATGGATGGAGTGACTTGGGGTTGGCAGGAACCCCCATGCTGCAGGCACTGGCTGTGCTGATCCTGCCCTGAGTGAAGGAGCTGATGTTTTGCTGGTCATTTAGACCCAATTCTCACTTTCCTTAAAAGTGAGGATTTGATCTAAAAAGCCCCCAAATGCTTCCCCTGTCACCTTCTAGATCAAAATACCACACACAGCTGCTGGCTTGGGTTGTGAGGCTTTCCTGTAGAGCCATGAGTAGGCCCCATACTCACAACCCTACATCAGATTTCTTATGGTTTTTCTGCTACAAATATTTCAAATAAAGCAGCTCCCCTAATTGTTCCTGCCTGGTAAACTGGGACCAGTGGTTCTCCTCCAAAGAGACAGACAAAGCCTCTGATCCTGACCTAACAGACAAGATGCTAATTAAAAGCTGACCTCCCATATTTTCCTTTTTGGTATATTTAACCTTAAATTCCTTCAGGCACCTCTGGTTCACTGAAGCTCATCAAATCAATGCTACCTAATGGGAACCAGTATGGAATAACAAAGCAGGGCTCTCTCAATTTCTGACTTGCTCTCAGCTGCTCTGAGCAAACATGAGGGTGGTTTTTCCTGGAACTGGGGTGCCTGCCTTTGAGGCAGGACAGTGGGACACCCACTGCAATTAGCACTGGGGAGTGAAGTCTCCGTTTGCTGGGGATGCTGCTGGGTGAAGCCCTGTGAATTTTGCCACCATGCTGCCAGAGGTGAGGATTTTGTCAAGGCTCTACAATAAAACCCCAGTTGCTGAAACAGCTGGTGGTGCCTTGTCTGGCACAGACCTCTGGGCTGTCCTTGGCAGGAAGGAACAGCAGCCTCGAGTCTCTGCAAGCCAGGACCAGATCCCAGGCTGTCCTTACTGGGGTACAAGCCTCACCTGTGACCTGGTGGTAAAGCTGAAGCCTCATGCTGAAGGTTTGACCCTTGTTCTGCTTTGGTTTTGGAGACAGGGAACCCTGGCCAGCATCATGAGGGGAGGAGGGCTTGGCTCCAGGAGTCACATCAGCTTTTGGAGTTCCTGGTCCTGTTCTCTTGCTACGCTGAAGTAATTTGTGTCTCCTTGGGCTGTTCTAAGGTTTTTCCCAGTGCAGTTATGGCTGGGTGTGAATCAGAGAACTGAGCTCTGCCTTGCTGCTGAGCTGTCTTTATCTTACCCACTCTCCCCAAAAGCTATTTTGCTCTTCCAGCCCAGCAGGCCTTATCTTTAATCCTCCACAGCCCATAATTGGTGCTGCTGAGGATGGCAGAGCCCCTCGAGCCCCTCAAGGGTTTGTTGCTGTTGGGTGCAGAGCTGCCCCCAGTCTCAGCTCCTCTGGAGGGGTACCTGGGGGTCTCAAGGCAGGTTGATGGGGTGACAGCCCCACAGGGCTTGGCAGTTGATTTGGCCTTGCTCAGGAGAAAAAAAAAATTTCTCTCTTTGTAGGAGAAAAATTGCTCTTTGCATTTGTGGTTTGTCACCGGGAGGGGATGTGACAGCAGGGACCCTGTGGGCTGGCTGGTGGCTGTTTGTAGAACACTCAGAGATCCCCATGTGGAAAGAGCTGATGAAAGATGAAATTATCACCCAGAGCTGCCAGCACTGGCACAGGGAATGATTTGGCTCTATGAATGCTCACACAGCTGCTTTGGATTCACCTTGCCTCTCTTTTTCTCCATGCTGTTGCTTCCTGTGCCACATCCCTTGCTGCTGCTGGCAGTTTTGCTCTTCCCTCAGGGAAAGCCATTCCCCTGGCCCCTCAGTGCTGGAGGCACCACCCTGACCTCTCTGGGCTCGAGGCTGTTACCTGCTTGGATGGTCTGATGGCATCTGACATCTGCCCTCACCCCCTGCACACCCACCCTGCCCACTGCCCCACTCGCCTCCACAGCAGTACTGACCCCAACCACAGCTCCCTGGGGATGTGGGGACTGCCTCAGGGGGGGCTGGCAATTCCCCCACATTCACAAACCAGCAGCTAAGAGAATTAATTCTGTGAGGGTCCTGAGTTCTGCATCCTCCCCACACGAGGGGGAGCAGAACATGGAGGAGGTTGGAGCAACATGCTAATGCCACTGCCGTGTTTAGACAGAGGCAACTCCAAAGGCTCCAAAAGGACATCCTGCCCCCACAGGGGCCTCTTCTGGGACAACTTCCCCACTGTGCTGAAAAGCAGCAGGGGAAGAGGAGCAGCACCATGGCAGGGCTGTTATCAGTGGTGGGATATCTGTTGGATAGGCTGTTATCTGTGGTGGGATATCTGTTGGATAGGCTGTTATCTGTGGTGGGATGTCTGTTGGATAGGCTGTTATCTGTGGTGGGATGTCTGTTGGATAGGCTGTTATCAGTGGTGGGATATCTGCTGGATAGGCTGTTATCTGTGGTGGGATATCTGTTGGATAGGCTGTTATCAGTGGTGGGATATCTGTTGGATAGGCTGTTATCTGTGGTGGGATGTCTATTGGATAGGCTGTTATCTGTGGTGGGATATCTGTTGGATAGGCTGTTATCTGTGGTGGGATGTCTGTTGGATAGGCTGTTATCAGTGGTGGGATATCTGCTGGATAGGCTGTTATCTGTGGTGGGATATCTGTTGGATAGGCTGTTATCAGTGGTGGGATATCTGTTGGATAGGCTGTTATCAGTGGTGGGATATCTGTTGGATAGGCTGGCACCGCGCTGGCTGATCCTGTGCCTACATGCATGGCTGTGTCCAGGGGCAGGGACAGGGCATGGAGGGGGGTTCCTTGGCGGGAGGAGGTGCAGGCTGTCCTTGCAGGAGGGCAGAACACAGCCTTAACCCCACAGCCCTGGCTGTCAGCTCCCCTCCCAGCACAGTGGCTCCAGTGGTGCTGATAGAGACAAGAGGAGCCCTTATCTCAGTTTTCCCAATAGCAAATGTCAGTGCCTTTATTTTAAGCATCCTCTGCCTAAAATGATGTCATGCTAGCTCGGAATGTCCCTCCTGATTTAGGCAGATGCTGAAACCAAGGAACCCACAACTTGTTTAAAATGTGCTTTGACTTCTGAAAACTTTTGCATTGCTCCTGCAGCAGCTGGGTTTTCCCTGGATGTGTTTGTGGTTATTTGCCTGGGTGAGGTGGCAGAGCAGGGCTGGGCACTGCTGCTTCCATCACCTGCTCAGCTTCCTGGCCAAGCTGTCTCATCACCAGCTGCTGGATGTCCTGTGCTCTGCCCCCAGCCATGCCTGAGCCTGTCCATGCCTACTCCTGCCCACTCTTCTGGACAGAGTACGAAGGGCACTGCTACCGCTACTTCCCCATCAACAAAACCTGGGCTGAAGCTGACCTCTACTGCGCCGAGTTCTCCATCGGCATCAGGTCAGCCAAGCTGGCCTCCATCCACAGGTGAGCTGTGCAGAAACATCATCCCACGCTGACACAGCCTGGGGAGGAAGGAAACTGGGGGCAAAGTCCCATTCCCACGTCACAGCCTCTGTGTCAGCTGCAGGCTCGTGTTCCAGCCCACACATCCCTCTGCAGCAGCGCCCCAGTCAAAGCAGATGCACAGGTCACACAAAGGCAATATAGAAAAGAAATGCCTTTTCCTGGACTGGCAGCAAAACTGGCATAGTATTCCCTAAATTTCCCAAAACTGTGGTTTTTTAGTGTTGAAAAAGGGATAGAAGTACAACATGATTACACAGGCTTTTTTCCCTACTCCCTCTCCCCCAGCTCTCACCAACACTACGCTCCTCTTGCACAGATCTGGGAAAGTAACCACCAGCAGTAAGAAGCTGGGAACCCATTTGCCCACGGGTCCTGGGGTAGGATGAGTGCTTAGAGACATGCCTGACCATTTGCTGACATATCCTATTGATTGCTCTGTACTGCTCTGTTTTGCCAGCTGGCAAGAAAACGTCTTTGTGTACGACCTGGTGAACAGCCGCGTGCCCGGCATCCCCACCGACATCTGGACAGGACTCAATGACCTACGGCAGGTGGGAGCTCCCTGGAATCCTGTGGGAAAAGGCTTTGCAAACTTCACCTCTCTGTGTTTTCCTCCTGGAAAGCCACTTGGTTTTCTTCTTTGCTCCTTATACCCCTTTATTCAGGAGGTGGCATAGAGTCTGTGGTGCAGCACGTGGAGAAACTTGTTCTTTCACCCATTCCAGTCTGCTTTTAAAAGAGAAGTGTTACTAGAATTAATAGATTAACCAATAATTACTCATATCACATTTTATTACTGGATTCATAGAAAGAGTATTGTACTGGTGGTCCAAGAAGAGCAAATAAACTGAAAAGGTCTTCAGTGTCAAAAACCACTGAGTTCCATTGCTCTCTTGTGCTACTCTGTGACTTTTGGAAGCTGACATGTTGGAAATATATAGTCCAATATATTAGAAAGAAAAATGGACACCATCAGGAGAACAGTCTCATGTCAGCAAATTTTTTGTAGATATTGGAAAAGGAATGGAAATGAAAAGGAAAAGGAACAGAGAACTGGGTGGGGGTGTTAAAAAATATATAGATTTGATTTCTGGGCTTCCCCTGGTGAGAACACTGTGAAACCTGGGGCTATTCTTGGCAAGTTTCCAGTTGTAAAACCAAAACATGCTGTTTGGACTTTGCTGAGTGCTGTCTGTCCATGTCCCTGGGCTGTGTGGCACTGGGGGTGGGGACTACATGGGGGTGGCCCTCCCACCCTCTGCAGGCACAGCTCTGTGGTGACAGCCTCTCTCTGCTGGCCTCATGTCAGGAGGGTCACTTTGAGTGGACAGATGGCTCCTCCTACGACTACCAGTACTGGGATGGCAGCCAGCCTGACGATGGGATCCACTCCATCCCCGAGGAGGAGGACTGCGTGCAGATCTGGTACAGACACAGCAGTGGTGAGCACCCAGGGCACCCTCAGTGTTATTTGTGTGGCAATAAATTCAATCCACCGTGGCTCCTGCTTTTCTGAAGAGGTTGCTGGCAGGCAGAGGATTTGCATTTTAAGTTTTTAGTATTATGTTATTTTTTTTCTTTACATGCATACATAGTCATTTTTCCTCTGCTCCCATCTCCCTCTCCCATAGTAGCAGCAGGGCAGGAGCATCAGCTGCCTTGAAGAATTACCCCATTTCCCCTCCCCCACGGGAAACCTGTGGGAACACTCATTGTTTTGCCAGCTTATCTCTCCCATGCTTGGGCCAGGACATCTTGCTGAATTGGGACAAGACCCTGCCTGTGCAAAAATCCCACCTCACACCCTCCCTGCTGGTGAGACCAGCCAGGTGTGTCCAGGCCCCCAGGATGTACCTAAATGTCTGTGCATGGGCAGCCCATGGATAATTTGGGGGGAACAGGGCTGTGTTTGCAGCTGCCCCTCCACTGCCAAGTCCAAGCTGGAGCCTGGCCTCCCCTCTCACATCCCCCAGGTGAGGATGCTGGGAGGAAGCATGACAGTGAATGGCACAAATGGGAGCACATCCAGGGAAAGCCTCCCTCAGCGGCAGGAGGCCCTGGTGCCACGGGCAGTGCATGGTTCCCTCTGTTTGCCTTTTTTCAGCTAATGCTTTGTGTTTTTCTGGAGGGTAGCACTGCGCTCCTGGAATGACAACGCCTGTGGCAGAGCCTTCCCCTTTGTGTGCAAGATCCCCTCCCTGGCCCTGGACTGAGGCTGCTGGTGCTGCCCACACCCCCTTCATTCTGGGTCACCTCTCCAGCTGTGCTGGGCTAGGGCAGTCAGGACATGGATGGGCTGGCAGAGCCGTGGAGCTGCTTGGATCCCCAGCCAGTCCCTGGCTGCAAAATCCCTGCTGGAGGATGGTGGGGATGAGCCTGGCACTCAGCACTGACAGGAGCTGCATTCAACAGCAGAGGAGCCCCCAAGCCCGAGTCTGGCTTTGGATTTCAGATCAACCATCACTGTGTTAGAGGAAACCCGTGATTTTACCAGTACACCAAACTGTTAGCACCCAAAAATAGCCGTGTGTAGGAAATGCTTCTGCCTGATGATCTGTGAAGAGTGGAGGAAAAGCGTTCTTTTCTGTTAAGTTATGCAAAATGCCTCTTGTCCACGTTCTTTTTCTCTCTGCTAAAATAAACTGCAAACAGCAGGTGGAGGCTCCGCTGTCTTTCTTGCCCTGGAGTAGGAGTGATTCCCTGCGGGTTTGGGGTTTCACGTTGAAGTTGTTTTTTCCCCAACCTGCTCTGTGAGTTGGGGGGAAGCAGCTGCCTAGGAAAGTTTATTTTATAGACCCTGAGTGTTTTTTGGGGTGCGTGGGGCAGCCTGTGTGCTCACCCTGCCCTTTGCCTGGCCCCCAGCAAGCACAGAGGCACCATGGAGGGTGTGGGGGGCCAGGCAGTGCCCAGAGCCCAGAGCCCAGCACTCCCTGAGCAGGGATTTGGCCCTGGCTGCTTGGAGAGCACTGGGGTAGCTGGAGGGCAGATGAGGGCTGACACACATCAGCTGGGGGCCAGCCCATCCTCACAACCCAGTCCTGGCTGGGGAGAGCTTGCAGAGTTTGCTGCAGCCCCGTGTCCTAGTGGGGTGATGTTTTCTCCCTAAGTCCTTGCTGATGTCCTCTGCTGCATTGGCACCACAGAAGTATTTCTGTCTCCCAGGTAAATATTTTTGGGGAGGTGTGTGTGGTTGTGGCAGCTCCTGTGCCTTGTTTGAACTGCTCTGTGTGGAGATGGGACACTGGTGCTTGGACAAGGATGGATTTGCAGGGTTTGGGTGTAAGTGGGGCTGTGCTGGTGCCATGGCCCAAGGGAAAGGCACCACTATTGAGGGGAAACCAGGCTCCTCCTTAGGGAACACAGCTCCAAGGGCACTCTGCAGCCAGTCAGACACAATAAATCCAGTGCTCCCCAGGCTGTGAACTCGGTTCCCTCACAGCCCTGTAGCACCCAGGTGGCTTTGCAGGTAGCCCTGTGCAGAGGGGCCCCCAGAGGGGCTCCTTGCCCCCTCTTGGGAGCCATGAGTCCCTTTTGCCCCTGCTCTGGCAAAGCCTTGGGGTCTGACCCATCTCAGCTGCTGCCTGCAAAGATGAGTAAAGCATTGCCACAAAATTGTCTGGTCCCCCTTGGTGCCACCATCTTAGAAATGCAGCATACCAAAACAAGCCTTTCCAGAGTTACCACACTGGCTGCAATTGAGGGCGGTAGCTGAGGCTCCTCTGGGAGCTTGGAGCTGCTTCCTCAGATGGCAGTGGAGCTTTCAGCTGAGGTGTTTCCACTTGGAGAGGAACTGGAAAATTTGGTAGGGGTAATAATGGTGTTGTAAGTGGAATGTGTGTGCTGGAAAAAGTTTCTAAAATAAGAAAATGCTGTCATCCCTGATGTTGTTTTATATATATATATATATATATATATATATATATATAAAATACATATAAATCAAATGATATTATTTTTATTGTATTTTCAAAATTAACATGCACACTATTAATATATTTATATGGAAAGTTAGCCATTTGTGTAGTCTTCAGTTCTGGACTTCAGCATTGGATGTGTTTCTAGAGGCTTTTGCTTCACCTGAAAATGATAAATTATGTATGGATGATAACAGTGTGTGAAGAAACCAGCTGTTTAAAAAGAAAGCTCTTGGCTGCAGCAAGGTGGATAAAGCTGATGTGGTCTGTGGCAGAAAAGGGTTTGGAGAGCCAAGTGTGGAGCAGGAGATGTGTGATAGGCTCCTGGCTCCGTGCTGGAGCTGTCACAGCCCAGTGTCCCCTGGGGCTGGCTGTGCCCCAGCCTGTGCCAGGGCCCGGGCTGGGGCTGCATGGACAGACACCCACGGGGAGATGCTGCTGCACGGTGCTGGCTCCAGGCTGCCCCTCCCCAGTTTGCTTTCCCTGTTCCTGCTGTGCCTCCTGTCCAGAGGAGCTGGGAGTTCATCACGGCTGGGGATTGGTATGCCTCGAGCCAAACAACTGTCTTTTTTCCCTGCAAGTGGTATGAGATGTTTCAAAAGAAAGGTTAAAACCTTCCCTTGGGAAAGTGTTTGAAGATCTGGGCCCTACTGTGGTTAAAAATATTGCTAATGGGGAGCCCAATGAAAGCTGTCACCTCCAATTAACATCTTCATTTCCAGGTAAAAAGAACTCAACATGCATGACCTGAAAGTCAGGACCGAAGTTAATAGGGGCTTTGTTTCCCAACCTCCTGTCTTTCTCCTTTGGCTCCAGGGTCTTTACTTAAAAATCAACTCTCTGTCCTTGCCAGTGTCTTCTGTTTCACAGTAATCAAATAAAATTCAGAAAACAACAGGAGTTTTCACCTCCTTAATGAACTTCTAGTGGATCTGGCTTGATGAAATATGGGCCACGCCCTTTCTCTCGGCATGGACAGTTCCAGACTCTGCATGGCCTGGAGCAGCTCCAGATTCCAGGCTGAACTTCTTTATTTTTCTGTTCTCCGTGTCCCATAACCCCTCACTCCCTTGTTATCTTGAATTTCTCCCTCCTGACTCGCTCTGTGGTGCAGGCAATGGGAAACCTGGCAGCAGCAGGACTCTCTGACACCTTTCCTGCACATCACTTGCAAGTGACTGATTCCCGAGGGTATTTTTATGACACTGATTTTCTTAGGGGTTGAACACATTCTGTTGTAATGCATGAAGGCTGGCGTAAGTGTGACCAGTGTGTGATGTAGCCTGGGAGTGAACCAAAATAGTCCTTACCCTCCTTGTACCCCATTTCTGAGCTGTAGAGGCAATATTGCCCCCAGCCCTGGCATGGCATGGGGAGGGATGAGCCTGCCTACACCTCTGACCCTTTGATTCCTTTTGTTCCTACTCTGATCGTTTCCTGAGACATGCTGCTGTGACACAGGACATGGATGTCACAGCTTGTGGGCATGCTTCTGCTGCCCTGGCACAGCCGGGTGGGGATTTTCCTCCCTGGTGATTATCTTGACTGCTCCCATGCCTGGCTGGGCTGGGCTGGGCTGTCCTTTCCTTTATTAATTCACTTAAGATTTTTTTTCTCCCATAAATGACTGGAGAATAAGGGCTGCACGGCTGAATCATGAGCTTTTCCTTGTGCATTTCCCTTGGATTTAATTGCCTGAGCAGTGGCTCAGCTCCTGCCCTGAGGCCAGGATGCCACAGAGTGGTTCCCTTTGACAGAGAACAAAAATATCTCGGGACCAAAACGGTGCTTTGAGCAGCTCAGAGAGAACATTACAGACTGGCTGCAACAGTGAGGCCCATCACCAAAAACCCCAGGCCACGAAGCCCTGTGAAAAATGACATTACCCATCTGTGCAATGGGGTTAATGTTAAATCCTACAGCTTTAGCACATCCCGAGTGTCTGCAGCAGGGAGACATGGAGCAGTGGGGCACGGGGAAGGTGAGCAGGGTTTGTGCTGTGTGGGTCCCAGTGGATGTTGGCTTAGCTGAGGTGCTCCTGCTGTTCTGCAGGAGGGTTTTCCCATCCCACCTGATGCCATCTGCTCCCCGCTGCTGCCAGGCTATGAGCAGGACAGTGGGAGCCAGTGGGGACAATCCTGCTGGGACTTGGATCTCCTTCTGGGCAGCAGGAGGGCTTGGCTGCAGCAGCCATGTCTCCTGAGAGAGGCATGAATCAGGCTGCATGTATCCAGCCTGCAAGCTGCTGGTGTGTAATGGCACCTGAACTAATTGCAGAAGCCCAGTGAAACTCCCAGCAGCACTCAGAGAGACTCATGGCTGCCAGGGGCTCCTCCAGGCTGGGCCCCTGGGATGGGGCTGGCTCAGCACAGGAACCAGGCCATGCCAGGGCCCATTGTCCATTTGATTGTCCCATTTTGGTGCCCCAAAAGTCTCTTCCTCTTTTGTGGCCAAGGATTTCCAGGTGTCCAGAGAGAACTGCCTTGGTGGGGAGAGCTAGCTGAGGGCCAGTGCCCCTGTCCCTGTTTGGCACAGCTCTGCAGCACAGTCACCTAAAAAGGGTGGTTATGTTTTTCATTAACCACTTTTGCTTTGCTGGGCCTCAGTAACTTGGCTGGAAACTTTCCCTCCTGGGTGCAAATTGCCAGAGCTGCCACTGATGAGAGGGAAAGCACAGATCTGACAGGAGCACAATTCCCACTGTGGTCCCTGCACAGAGAGCCCGTCAGCCTGCACAGAGCCAGAGCACAGGTGATGTGAGAGAAAAGATCCACAGCTGGCACCGTGCATGTGAGTGCCTGGAGCTGCTCAGAGAGGACAGGGCTGCTCTGAAAGAGCTGATGCTGCTCAGCAGCCCTGGCTGCTGTCCCCAAGCAGGGTCCTGGGCACCACGCTCCTGCTGTGCTGGCAAAATGTTGCTGTATTTGGGAATCTACCAAAAAAGTCTAGTCCAGCTCTCAGGGTTACCATGGCAACTAGATATTTGCTCATTTGTATTTCTTGAAAATTATACTGGGCTGCTGATTGCCTCGTTTGTGAAGCTCTTTGTCAGGACGCCAGCAAATCCCTGTTTGTCAAGGGCTGTGAGGGAGCGAGCGGTGCTGTTGTTGAGCAGATTTCTGAATGGGAACTCTGCTGGAGTGTGGGTGTGTTATGACAGCATCCTCCCACAGACACCCAGGAACATACCCCTGGCCTAGGAAGAGGGTGCTTGCTCTGCTCATCCCCTCTATCATTTGTACTTGTGCTATTGGTCGGGTTAACATAAAATCTGAGTGACTTGTGATGGGAGACTTGACAGGAAGCTCTCTTCTTGCATGGAAAGAACTCAAATATCCTCCTCTGGCTGTTCTTGAGACTCAGACACAGGGTAGGAAGGCAAGAGATTTAACTGTGTCCCCAAGTGTCCAGGGGAGGAGGTGAGAGCCACACGAGTGGAGGGGCCCCAGGAGCAGGACCCACACGCTGGGATGGGCTGGCTGTGATGCTGCTCACAGGGGAATAACCACCCTCCTCTGCCTCCAGAGTGCACAGAGACTTGCAAAAATATCAGATTAAATGCTTGCTGGGTTTTGGTATTGCAAAGCTGGCACAAACTGTGGAGCACTGGGAAAGGACAATGCTGCAGGGCTGGCTGGAACTTCCAGAAGAGGCTGGAGAAGAGGATAGGACAGGCTTCTCTTTTTTCCTTAAGGAGAAATTAATTTGATTTGGATGCTGTTTAGGCTCTATGACCCTCAGTTCCTGAAAGTGACATGACCCACAACCCAGCAGCTGTTTAAGAGCTCAGCATTCCTTGTCAAGTATTTGCTTAGCAGTAAAAAGCCACTTGCCATGAGCTCCTCTTTCGACTTGTTGAGATAATTAAATTAGAGGCTTGTCCACATGAGGATGTGAGACCTTCATGGGGTCCCTCTCTGCTCAGAGTGCTGGCACAGGTGCCCTGTGGAGCACAGGGGCTGCTGCACCTCATCCCCATCGTGGCCAGCTGCCTCTGTCCTCATACCACAGCACAGGCTGCACCCAGCAGCCACTGAATGTGAAGATCCAGGCAGAGGGAGAGGAAGGAAACAGCAGCAGTACAGGTTAAAGCAATTAAATGTGGTATTTCATCAGTGTGGAGGGCAACTGCTTACAGGAAAGGGCTGTGGCCTTTATTAATCTCCAAAGCATTTTATGATATCATGGTCCCAAATAAATGCTGAATGCAAATGATGAATGTAATAATCCAGTATGGATAGCGGCCCCCGATTTAGATGGGTTGTGAAAGTGATTATAATATAGTAATAGCAATAAGATTAACAGCTCTAATGACATCTTAAATGCCAACTTTGCAACCTGCCCTTTTTTCTGCACTGACTCCATCAAGGGATCTGCAGGAGGGGGCTGTGTCCCTTTGCACGTGATCCCTCTGATCCCCCATGTGCACCTGCCCAACTGGGATTTCAGTGTTAGGGCCCCATATCCACACAGGTGAGGCAGAGCAGCTCCTGCCCTGGCAGTAACACAGCTATTGAAAATCCTTGCTCAGATTTGGTGGTTTTGGCTGTATTCTGCTTCTACAGCAAGTTCACCTTTCATTGCACGTTGTCCTGGCCCCTTGGTACTCCCTGCTGCAGGCATGTTCCTTGCAGGATGACTGCCAAGGCAAAAGCCACCAGGCTCCCAAAGCACCCTGGTGCTGGTGGCTTTGGTCCCTTGAACCCTGGGTACCCCCAGGACGTTACTTTTGGGAAAGCACTGGTGAATTTTTGGGGAAGGACTAGAGAGTGCGTGGCTTTGGGTGGAGAGGGGTGAGGTGATGATGAAGGGTGTGGCAGTCCTTGCACTCCTGGTTTTAGGAAACAGCCATACAAGACACAGAATGCCTGTCAGAGTGGGATTTTTAACCCCAAAACGCCAGTGCAGGCTCTCCCTGCTCATGTTGTCTGGCAGCTGCAGCCACCAGATTTTCCCCCCCATTACTTTCTCTATTTTTTTCTGGTTTAAACTGGGAAAACCCAAAAAAAGTTGCTGTTTTGTTTGAAGAGTTCAGTGTAGTGAATGACCCATTTTTCTTCTTGGATGAGTCACGGATCCTCCTTTGAAAGATCTCATTATTAATATGCCATTTGGGGCATATGTCTGAATTTTCCAGCAGTTTCCTTGTCTGTGCTGGAATGATCCCACAACACCATCATTAATGGCAGTGGAATTGCTTCTAGATTTATGTCTTTACAGTCTGTAGTTTGGGCTAAATCACCTTTGGTGTTTCAGGAGAAGTGAGATCATCCAGGAAAAGAGAAGGAGCTACACAAATACTTTTGGCAAGATGGAATCTGATCTCTCTTAGTTTACCAGAGGCTGCTTGGTTTTCTGTGGGCATTTCTGGCTTGCATTCCCCGTTCGGAAGTCAAGCAGGCTGGGTGTGAGCAGTGCAGCTCACACAGGTGAGTCAGTGCCGGGGGGTGCTGGGATGCAGGACAGCCTCCAACTCCTTCCTGGCCTTCATGTGTCTCCTCCAGGCACAGAGGGGTTTGGGAGCCCATCTGCAGCCACGTGCCAGCTTTGTTATCAAGAGAGCCTCTTGCCACCCTGGCTGGTTTGGCACATGTGTGTCCCTCTTGGCATCCCCAGCTTCTGAAAATGCACTGCCGTATGTTGTATGAGCTATAGGCCGTGGGGGATGAATCACAGCTCCCACTGCTGCCACCCTCTCCCGCCAGGATCTGTTGGTATTGATGATACAGAACTGCTTAGAGTGTGGTTGTGATCAGGCTGGGGGGTAACCCCGAAGAGCTGGGTTGGACTCGGAGCACAGAAAGATCTCAGAGCCAGGGTAGCTCCCTGCTGGGGCTTTCCAGACCTGCCAGATGGGCCCCGGGGCGCTGGAAATGCTCAGCCCCGACTTGGACTTTAATGCACGGCAGATGAGATTATCCTAACGCAGGGAGCTCCCGGAGAGCCGCTGTGCCCTGTCACCGATGGGCTGCACTGTAGCCAGGCTGCCCCTGGGGACAGGCACCTCTGTCACCCACGGCAGGGCACCGCTGCCACCCTGAGCCTGTCCTCCTGTGAGCCGAATTTACCTGCAGCTCTTTGCCCCCTTAGTTCCTTCTGTTTTCACAGGGCACAGCCTTGCATCCAAAGACTTCAGGTTCTTCTGTTTATGAAGTTGGGACTGAAGGCAGTGGCTGCAGCCTGGTGGGGTCCCATGGGAAGCGAACCACTTGGAGCATAGCAGAAATGGGGATAGAGTAGGGGGGAAAAAGCAAATGGAAGCAATCATCTGATGGATTTATTATTTTGGGAAAGGCAAACACTAAGATTGAGGTTTTTTCTGCTGAGTTTCTCTGCTGGAGCTCTGATGATGCACTCAAACAGGTCGGGGAGCACTGGGAGCTGCACTGTGCAAGGGACAGGGGAAGGGAGACTCATTCCAGATGCCCAATTTGACCAAGGATGCTGTTCAATTTTTTTTTTTTCTCCTCCAAACAACACTCAGAAGATGAAGAACGCCCGGCAAACGCCTGGATGCCCAGCCCATCGCCCGCTCAGGGCCAGAGGGGATGACAATGTCACCAATGGATGAGGTGTCCGCAAAACGATTCCTGCCCTGTCCTCCGTGGGTGCCGCTGCTCGGCGGGGACCGGGGAGTGCACCGGGGGCTCCACCGGGGATTGCACCGGGGGCTGCACCGGGGGCTGCACCGGGGAGTGCACCGGGGATTGCACCGGGAGCTGCAGTTGCACCGGGGGCTGCACCGGGAGCTGCACCGGGAGCTGCACCGGGGGTTGCACCGGGGGCTGCACCGGGAGCTGCACCGGGGATTGCGCCGGGGTTGCACCGGGAGCTGCCCCGCTGCCGCCGCCGGAGCCCGCTGTCCCCGCTCCGTTCCCATCCGTGGGGGCGTGCTGCCATCTCCCGGCTGCGCGCATCGGGAGGCGCGGCCGCCTGGCCCCGGGCCCGTGGCAGGGAAATGTCCCTCGGGCTCTGCTCTGCCGCTCTGCGCGTTGTTCCCGCTGCTCCCGTTACGCTGTGGGTGACCCTGGTGCGAGGGGAGAGCCCCGAGCACTGCCTGGGCTGTCACCGTGGTGCCACCTGAGAGCCCGAGCTGAGCATCCAAGGGACCACACCGAGTAGTGGGACACCAGCAGCTCTTTCTTCCAATCAACACACTCAAGTGGCTTTTTAGTGTTTCAGCCCAACATAGATAAAGATTTTCTGTAAGTTTGAAAACTATTTACTGAAAGAAATGGAAAGTCTCAGGCCCACCTGTTTGCTTCAGGGGCATGCTGCAATATCTGGAGCCACGTAATGAGCCCTTTCCTGGGCTAAAAAATGGAGCTTAGAAGCTGCAAACAAGTGAGCATTCTATTTTATATACAGTGTTTAGTCTGTGTGTGGCCCAGGATTGAATGGTAACTACTACCACCAGGCACAACAGGTTTCAGAAATGATCTTCAGAACGTAGAATATCTGATCCCTCTCTGGTGAGCCCCATCCAGAGCTAAGCATGACTCAATCCATCCATCCCCACAAAATCCACCAGTGTGATTTATTTCAAAACAGATTATGCTCTGACAGCTCCAGGGTACCAGCAGCTGTAGAGGTTATTTGTTGGAATGACAGCCCTTCTTTTTCATTTGTGTGAGACCATATAACTCATCTGGGGTCCTTTGAAAAGGAAAAGAGAAAATGGAAATTATTGGAAAAATATAAGTGAGTAGTTGTGGCTGCTGAGGCTGGATGTAGGAAATGCAACCTGACAGCTCACTTCCCACACCAGGCTGGGGCTGAGTGCCACCCACACTGCAGTGGCATGTTCTGAGCCCCCTGGGGCTGGGCTGTGCTGTGTGATCCCCTCTCCCCTGGGGAAGCACCCACCACTGGCACTTGCTGCAGCTCCACCGGTGGTTTGGCTGCAGCTGCAGCAGGGCTGAAATACCTCCTGGGGTTCACCCTGAGTAAAACCCTCCTTTGGGATGAATGCTTTTGGGAGAACAGCCCACTGACAGTCATCCTGAGCAGCTATCATGAGCATGTGCTCTGCAGGTTCCTCCTATCCTTCCCATGGTCACAAAGAAACGTTTGAGCAGCCATTAATTTTTTTTTTAAAAAATTGCTTGGGGAGATTATCAAGTCAGAGTGTGCCAGGTGTTTTGTTGATGCAGATGTGATCCATTTGTATGTGATGTCTCTGGTAGTGATGTAAGCTGGTTTCCCAAATATAAGGCTGTCAATAAATCATTTATCAGACACTGAAAAATAAATTTCAGTGATGCTGTACTGAAAGGAGGTGGGGAGGGAGCATGGGATGGGCTAATAGCCCATCGCTGAGGATAAGAATGTTAAATTGGTGCAATTCAGGCTGTTTTTCTTGCCTCTGCCCGAATCAATAGCAGTGAGTCATCCCAGCAGAGGCATCAGCTGCCTCAGTGTGCTGAACCTGCTGCTTTCTGTGTCTGCCTGGAGCAGGACTGACCCCAACCCCCCCCAGCTCCAAAACCATCAGCACTGCATGCTAACACGGGTTCAGAAGCCAGACACCCCTCGTTTCATTTTCAACACCAAAAGAAGCAGTGCCCTGCTGCTGTGCTGGGCTGGGAGGCTGGGGAGAGGAGCCATGAGATGAGGCCCAGAGCTCCTGCCTTGCCAGTCCCACAGAGGCAGCCCCTGAGGCTCTGAGTGTTGTGGAACTGTTGTGACAGTGATACCAGAGCCCTGCAAGAGGAAGCAAAGCCAAGCTCTGCTTTGACCCTGCCCTGCACCACCTGCACTCTGGCCACCCCTGCGCCACCAGAGCATCCCTGGATGCAAAGCAAGTTCTTCACCTCCCCACCCCAGCTCTGGGAGGATGCAAGTGCAGCAGGGTCAGGCCCAGCTGAGCTATGCCAGCCCCCTTTGGGCCTGTGGAGCTGCCTGCCTGCCTCAGGGAGCCTGGGAAATCGGGTGAGGAGAGGGCAGTGTGGCACTGTGGTGAATCCGAATCCCAGAGAACTCCTGGCACGTCTCCAGATCCAAGACTGGAACACCCTGCATGCACCCCCTTGCACAGAGCTGGTCAAGGCTGGTGGGGTCATACCCCTCCCCATCCGTGGAGATATTGTAAGGGCATGTAGATGTGGCACTCAGGGACAGGGTTCAGTAGTGGACTTGGCAGGGCTGGGTTAACAGTGGGCTTAAATAATCTTAAAGGCCTTTTCTAACCTAGATTATTCTCTGATTCCATGATGAGTGCTCAGGGCTCCCCATGGCCCTGTAGGTGGGAGGCACCACCACTGCCCACCCCAAAACCTCCTGGCAGGAGGGCCAAACCAGTGCTTGGCAGGATGGGGTGGGGCAGTGCCAGGGCTGCAGGCACTGTGCAAGCCCTCTCTTGCACATCTGAACACACACATGGCCAGTGACTGGGGAATACCTGGGTTAATCCAGGAAAGCTGCAGGACATCGATGTCACAGAGCAGCTTTTGCTGAGCAGCTTGATAAGATTTAGAAAGGCAGCAGAAAAGCCTCAGTACTTGTCATTTTCCAGGTTTGACCAGGACAGCTTAGGAAAAGCTCAGTCCATGGCTGGAGCTGACCCAAGGTCCTCGCAGGTACAGGTGTGGCCCCTAACACCAGCAAAACCAGAAAATTCTGAGACCTGCTGGCAGGACCTGGGAAGGGCGGGCTCAGTTTGCTACAGAGGTGAATATTTCAGTGGCTTTTCAAGGTCAGGAGAGAGGGATGCCCTTTTGCCTTGGAAGTCCTTCTGACCACAGACGCTCTGCCTCCTGCTTTGGAATGGGAATGTGGCTGCAGTTAAAGGAGCAGAGCTGAGAGCTGCTGCTTCCTCCCAGCCGGGGCTGCTGCAGCGCACAGAGCCAGGGGCTGGGAGAGCCTGAGCCTGCAGAATCGCTGCTGCTATCAACACACCAGCCTGACTGACTGCCCTCCCTTGAACACCAGCCTCAGGATATCAATCTACAGGCAGGCAGATTAGATTAATTGGATTTCTGCATCTAAAGCTGAAGCTGATGCCCACTGATTGGAAAGCACTCCAGAGCACAGGCAGTTAACAGGGAGGTGTTTCCCGTTGGTTTCTCAAAGGAGATAAGGGTACACAATGAGAGGGGGCAGAGGAGACTAAGCAGCTGAATTAACAAAGAGTTTGGTGTGCTGCTGGTCTGAGGGTTACAACAGCCTCAGGAATTTGGTAATTAGCTGTGTCAGATCATTATCTTGCCAGCCAGTGAGTGAAAAAGTAATTCAGTTTCGGCACTTTTTTTTTTTTTTTCCCCCTTGCAAGCATCCTTGGCACTTCTGCATCTCCACGTGCTGTTGTGATGCTGCCCGGGTTTCAGTTCATGGATTCCCCGAGCTCTGTGGGACACGGGAACACAAGGACACAGGGACACAGCCACCCCCAGCCCCTGGGGGAGCACTGCGTGCAGCCTTGCTCCTTGCTGCTGCAGGCAAGCAAAGGAGGAGGAAGCATCAGGGTTTGGGGTGTTTTGGTTGGTTGGGTGTTCTGCAGTCTGGGAGGGGTTTACTTTGGGGGGGGGCGGGTGCTGGATTTTTGATTTTGTTGTTGTTGCTGTTGTAGTTTGCTTCCAACAGGCCCCTGAATTACACCTCAAGGATGGGACCCTTTAGAAAGGAATTCAGTCCTTAACTTCTTTCACTCATAAAGGACCACGTTTTGGATAATATCGAATTATTTTAAGAATACACCTTTGGTTTTCTGAAGGAGACACTGTGATAGATAATGACCACAACTCCCAGCCTCTCTCTTTGGGTCTGGCAGAGGGTGCCCAAAGGAGGCTGTGACCCCATGGGAAGCCCAGGCTGGAGCAGGCTCCTGACAGGACCTGTGCAGAGAGGAGCCCAGGCTGGAGCAGGCTCCTGACAGGACCTGTGACCCTGCAGGGAACCCACACTGGAGCAGGCAGTTCCTGAAGGACTGCAGCCTGTGGGGGGCTCACACGGGAGAAGTTCATGGAGAACGATCTCCTGTGGGAGGGACTTGATGCTGGAGCAAGGAAAGAGTGTGAAGAGTGCTCCCCAGAAAGGAGAAGGAGGTGTTTGGGTGCCACAGCAGAGGTTCCTGCACATGCTGGGTGCATGGTGAGACAGGCTGTGTCCCTGCACCCCATGGGAACCACGATGGAAATTGTCCCAGACAGGATTGCAGCAGGAACCCCTTGCTGCAGCTGGGATCAAGGACAGGAATTCAGTGCCATGTCAAACCCCATAACCCAGCCCAGGGGGGCTGGGGTGGACATCCTGCTCTGCCTTCCCCTAACATACAGCATGGGGAGTTAGCTGGAGAAGCTGAAAGAATTGCTTTTTAATACATTCCAAAACTAATTTAATATACAATGTCTGCTGGGACTGGGTGAGTCAGAGCACTGTGATGGAACTCTGAATGTGCTGCAATTTATTTGTACTGAAGTTTAAATAAGATTGATGGAGCCATAAAGCCATTACTGAAGAGTCTTCATGGTGGAGCCCAGGGGGAAAATGAAGCATAGCAACAGGTTCTCTCTGCATTCTGTAACATCCTCCCACCTCACTGTGGGGTTGTGATGGTGGTAGATCTTTTTTGTCAGCTGGTTTGGGTCCTCAGAGAGCTGTGGGTGGCTGTAGACTGGCGTGGATGGCTGGCACTTGTGAGAGTCACCAGAGCTCTGCATGCTTTCCCCAGAGATGAGGGGTGGCTTGTGGAGCTGTATCTAGTAGAATCATGGAATAGTTAGGGTTGGAAGGGATCTCTGGAGATCATCCAGTCCAAAGGTCCTGTCAAGGCAGGGTCACTGGAGCAGGTCACACAGGAATGCATCCAGAGGGGTGTTGAAGGTCTCTGTAGAGGGAAACTCCACAACCTCTCTGGGCAGCCTGTTCTGGGGCTCTGCCATCCTCAATGTAAGGAAGTTCTTCCTCACATTGAAGTGAAACTTCTTGTGTTTTAATTTATGGCCACTGTTCCTTGTCCTCTTACTGCGCACCACTGAAGGATCTGGCACCATCTTCTTGGTACCTGCCTTTGAGGTATTTATATACATTAAAGTCAGTCTGGATTTTCTGGTTTGATATGAGATTTTGTCAGAAGTTGGCCTTGAGGAAGAAGGCTTGCAGCCCTGGTGAAGACTGAGGCCAGCACCGTGGGGATAATTGCTCAGTGGTTCCAGTGCCTTTGCCCTGCAATGAACCCCACCAGCAAACCCAGCCAGGCTGCCCATCTGCCACCAATGCTCTTGGAAGCAGAGCAAAGGAAATTGGATGGATGGTATAATAAAACTAGAAAGGATTATTGGCTTTGGTTTGCTTTTCAAAGATTAAGAAGCTCTTTCAAGTGTCTTCATTTATCATCTAGATATAGACCAGCACAGACAAATACATTTATGGTGCAAGATATCTCTAAAGGTCTTTCTTTATACTTCACAGCTGTGAGGTATCAAACCCTCAGCTTTTTTGTGATGATTCATTCAAAGTAAGCTGTAAAGAGAGCAGCAAATAAAAGTGAAGCTGTGGCAGTCTGCAACCATGGGCTGGGCATCCCAAGGTCCCAGGCAGATCCACTGTTCCAGCAAGTGCTCAGTGTGCTTGGGTGGCAGGGATGGTCAGGAAGGGTCACAGCAAGCCAGCTCCAAAATGTTTACAGGCCCCCTGTTTTGGCTGAACCCTCTCCATTTGGGTTTGTGGAAAGGTTTAGTGGCAGCTGCTGCCTTGATGTTTCCAGTGCTGCATATGTGTGGCTGACACATATGGTAGTTCCCACTTGGAAATCTCTTTCCAAACCTCAGCTTCAGGGCAAGAACAGGAAAGACTGGGGATGCACCAGGATTTCCAGCTGGGATGTTTCTATCATTACTGGATAAAAAGTGCTGAAGAAGAAAGCTTCTGGGTAATTCAGAGTCTGCAACTGGGTGTGTGTGACTCACCAATATGTTGACATGAACTCATTTTAGTAAAATCTGGTGTTTGTTTCACTAGTAGCGTTGATGTACAAAAGGCATTGAAATTAACTGCTGCATGTTAAAGATCAATTAGGTTTTACTCCCACTGAAAATGACATTGGTATTTGGAAGACATGTGCACCCATGGCTCCTTTACACTCACAGGGAAATTTATGGCCCAGCTGCAGAGAACATCAAAATTTGGTTTCTAGCTCTGCCCTTTCTCCATTTGGGTATGTTTTTGTGTGCTGGGAGGAAGGTCCTGGACAGAGCAAACAGTTCAGTGCCAGCTGGGAGCCACCTGCTGCTCATCAGACCTTGCTGCCTTCTCCTGGGTGACCAAGGGAGCTGATGATGCACACCATGTGTGCTGGCTGCAGGTGCAAACATCACCTGCCATAAGAGCTGCACCCTGGGGTCATAAAAGCACCTTAGGGGGAAGAAGAAACACCATCCCAGGTACCTCCAGGGCAAGTGAAGTGGGGTCAGTTTGCAAGGCTGGTGCCTAGGGCTTTGGACTGCTTTTTTAGAAAAAGACACGAGGCAGGGGAATGTGTGGTTAAGGAACTTGCCTGGGTTACCAAGAACACTGAGTTAAGCATGTCCCAGTTTCCAGGGGCATCCCTGTGTGGGTGTCACCAGGCTCATTGCTGGTGTGCTCCTTTGGTGGTTTGAAGCAGGGGGCTCTTGCTGCTGATTTTGTACTCATGCAATTTTGGATACAACTTACCCAGGACCCTGAGCCACTCCTTTAAAGGAAAGTGGTATTTCAAAGAGTTAAACACATCTCTGGGATGCATTATTCAAAGTAATCCTTAAATGTGGGGTAGCACCTGCCTGAACTTTCCTGTTCCTGCAGCTGGTGATGCAAGGAGGTGAAAGAGGCTGTTGCTCAATGCCTGTGACTAACCAACCCTTCCTGCCACAGCTCTTGCCAGGAGCACACTCCCTCCCTCCATCCCACCTCAGCCCTGCTGGAACCCGGGCTGCCCAGCATGCTGCTCTGAGAGAGCACACCTGGGCCAAAATACTCCCGGGGAAAGGGAGCTGGGGGGTTCTTTCCACCCTGATAATTTCCCTGATGTGGTAAAGGGGCTTGGAGAGGGGCTGCAGTCATGGAGGAAGGCTGTGCCCAAGAAATACCCTGCTGCCAAAAGAGAGGAGAAGTGGACAAAGTGGATGATTTTTGCACTGGATCAGTTCCTGGACTGGTTTTGCACTGTGCCTCCCCAAAAAAGGTGTAGTGGCTCATTTTGGGCAGGGCTGGTGCCAAGCTGGTGGAGAGAAGGCTCTCCCCTTGTGATGAGGGCAGTGTGCTTTTACCAAACAGGTAAAGCACAGGGCTCCTTCCTGCCATTTCTCCCTCTTCCAGACCTAGAGCTTCAAACACTGCTGCACAGAGTATATGGATGCCTTTTCCTGTGCTTGGTTTATGTTCTCTGCCATCCCTGCATGAGGAGAGAGGCAAGCTGGGTTTGGTACAGATGAGGTACAAAGTGATTTCAGCTGCTAGGAACAACAGACCGAGGAGACAGAGGGAGCTGTGTGCTCTGCCTCGTGTTTGTAGGTGTCACTTGTCATTTCCAACGGCGTGCACGATTTTGTCAGTTTAATCAAATTGCTCCTTCTAACGCTGGATTTGCCCAGGGGCTTCTTTCCATTCCTGCCTGTGTTAGGTAAGAAACACGGGCAGGGAAGAGCCCGGCTCGGGGCACGGGCTGGGCACTGGGCACCGTGTGCCAGGGGCTGCCAGCAGCGCTGTCCCTGCCCGGTGCCGGTCCCTGGGGAGCCCGGGGCAGCTCTCGGCCACCAGAGGAGTTTGTGGCACTGGCACAGAGGGCAGCGATGGGAGCTTGACGTCAGCGGCCGCGGCGGCTCGGCTGTCTCGCCTGCTGGGGACTATTTTTAGCCTTATCTCAGAAGTGCCTCCTCGCCGGCTGTAGTTGCTTAGCAGCCCCGCGCTGCCGTGCGGGGATGCGGTGATGATGATGATGATGGGATGATGATGATGATGAAGGCACACGTGCAGAGGTTTCCGTGCGGGCTCCTCCGGCCACAGCAAGCCCAGAGCTGCGGGTCGGTCCCCGGTGCTGGTGTCCCCTGCAGTGACAGCCCCCGGCGGCTCCTGCATCCCCTGCCCTGCACTCACCCCCGGCAAGCAGAGCCTTCCCTCTGGGTTTGCTCTCTTTGGGAACAGACATCAGGAAAAGGGGCTTGGGCTCCAAACACGCCCCTGTGGAAGTCCCGAATGCGCAGCCAGGGAAACGCGGTGCAATAAACCCTGGCAGGATGCTTTGTTTACTCTTTGCTGAGCTGTTTTACTTTCAGATGATCTGTTTTCACTGACGTAATGTAGAATTGCATGTGTCTAAAGCTGCCTACCAGGACTGCTGGTGTCTGAGACGGGAATTATGTTTGTTGTAAAGGCGGTGGTACCCCCAGTTAGAATTACGGCTCTCAAAAGACAAAAGCAGTTATTTTCTCAAATTCAAAACTCTGGTACTTAAACTACATCTGCTCCAATTGATCAAATCAGATTGCTGAGCTACAGATAAGTCTGTAAATACATTAAACTGAAGAAAGATTTGTTTTATGTCTCCATGCCCTGACAGGCTCCTTTTAAAACAAGAAAATCCTGAAATTAGTCACTGCAGGTACAAATACAACACACACTGGGGGCTTTTAGGGGCTGCTTTCCAAAATGGCAGGAGCCCAAGCTGATGCACAATTGTAAGCATGTCCCATAATTTGATAGGTCTGAAAAATTAGGCTGAGGCTGTCTGTGCATTTTGGGGCACATCCTATTCCTGTCTGCCCAAGACCCTCCAGGAGATGCTGCAGCTCCTGCTCCTGCACTTGCATCCCCTCACCATGAGTGACCAGACATGTGAGGAGTGTGTCCAAGCTGGAGAGTGGTGATGTAGAGCCCCAGGGCTTTGGGCACAGGCAAAGGAGTCTCAGGGAAGAGGAAGGCAGCAAGGGTGTGCAGAGAGGGCTGTTGGAGTGGGAAACTCTTTGATCTGGAGAGCTGAGGGAGAGACTGGAGGTCTAGAAGCTCTTTGATAAGCCACTGCCTGGTTATCAGGGAGGGATGGTTATTGCAAGGACAGATGCTATTTCAGGAGGATGCTGCTTGTGAGACAGAAGGTCCCTGTCAGGCACTGGGGCTGGAACACTGGAGGCAGGAGAGGGTTTCTGCTGTGTGTCAGAGGCTGCCAGGAGGAGTCCAACAGCATCCAAACCAGAGACTGGATTTCTGCTCAAGGGAAATGATCACTGAATATCACACCCTCTTTAGTCTGGAGTAGGGTGTGCTGCTGTGGGGAGGGGTAAGAGGTGTGAGTGCTGTCCTTCAACATGAAAGCCCTCTGTGCATACCTGCAGTCCTATTGATTTAGCATAAAAAGGCAGAAATCAAATATCAATCCAGCCTTATTTACCAGCTTGGTCCCCAGATTATGCATTTTTAGAAAGCCATCCTACATTCTTTCTTCTCGAGAGTTATAGGCTGCCACTGTTGGTAAATGTCAGCCAAAAATTAAGTAGGGTGTGAGAATGGGGCAGTCATGCATTTTCTGCAGTTGATGGTGGCACCAAGGACCTTTCCCGTAGCTCGTGCTTCTACCCAGCTTGCTGGTAATCTAGTACAGAGCTCAAAGCTCTGAGGAAACATAAAATCCAGTGCTACACAAGTGGTACACAAAGAGGTGGTTTGGTTATGATTGGCACCCTGCAGTAATCTTTAATCACTTTAAGATTAAAAGGCAATTTCTGAGCTACTGGAACCTCAGCATTTCAGGAAAATCATTGCCTTAAAGCATGCTCCAGTGATGGAACATTTCCCTCTCACTTTGTCCTCTTTAACTGATGTGCAGTAAAGGATGTGGAGCCAGTTACTAGGCAGGTTTTCCAAACAACCCTTGGGAAGATGGATCTGGCAGACAGCAGCACCAAAGAGTGGAGAGTCCTGTCCAAGGCAGCCAAAGGCAGGTGTGTGTTTTTGCCATTGTCCCCAGGAGATGATGGACAATCCAGTGCTGAGGTGTCTGTGCTCCCAATCCCCTGCAAGTGCAGCCTTGTTTCAGTGTCTGGCACGTGTCCTGGCTGAACCAACCCAGTGTGTGCCTGACTGTCTGCACAGACGTGCTGGGGTGGTGCTGGAGAGGTGATTCCTTGCCTTTTGGCTCTGTTTGTCACATTAGTGCTTGTGCCCCTCTCGGTTGTTTTCAGACATTGTGCAATGCTGAAGAGTGCAGGTAAAGCCCCTCCCTCTGCCCCTGTGAGACACTGAGAGAAGCTTTGTGTGCTCTCCTTCAAACCAGCTGAAACCATGAACCGGTGTATTTGCCAACCCAAGCCCTCGCTGGGCCTTTTGATGTGTTTAATGAAACACTTTCTGCATCCAAATTCCAGATGCCTCAGGCTCTGCCACCTGCTGCTGACCTGGGCTTTGCTGCTGCTGGGTCCAGGCCTTGGGGGCTTTCTCTATCCTGTAAAATAAATTTGAAAGAAATAAGGTTTACGTGGTTTAGGACAAAGCTTTATCCTACTACTTGTTTGCTTAAGGCTCTTTGCTTTGGCAAGCATGTCAGGAGTGGGAAAGGAAATGAGTGTCACCATTTGTCACACAATTAGTAATGTTGCATATAGAAAGGTAAATGCCAAGTGTACATATGCCATTTTATAAATAAATGCTGGCAAGGAAAGGCGATTTCTACCCAATTATGTGCCCTTTTGGATGTAAATGTTATGTATGTGTGGTAATACTTGGCCATCTGCTGCTGACAGCAAGAATTGCACAGGCATGGCAGGAGGGAGCCCCTTCTCACTGGCTCCTGCAGAAGCTGTAGCCAGGAGGGGGGACCGAGGGACCCCAACACCCTGAGAGGTGCTGAGGTCTGCCCCACATGATGTGAGGGGGCTGACAGCCTCATCTGGGCTTCCTGACATCTGAAGAAACCTAAATCCAGGTTGGAGATCACCATCTTGGTCTGTAATAATATCTGTGGGTGGCAGCCAGCAGCTGACCCTGCTGGCCTGTGGCAAGCTGTCCCAGGCTGCTGGGGAAGTTTGTGTCTTTCAGTGGCTGGAGGTGTTTGTAGGAATGCATCTGCCTGATGTCTGTGACCTACAGGGTCATGGACCACACCTGGGTACGATACCTGGGTGAGAGAGGAAAAGGAGAGGTGTGAGGAGAAACAAGGAGAGATGAAAAAACACACAGGGTGGGAAAGGTCTAGATTAAAAGGAGGTGGGAAAGTTGGTATTGTGCTGTACAAAAACAGTTCTGCAAGGGCATGTGATTTTGCAGTGTGTCCAAAGGAGGGCACTGAGGTGAGCTCTGACAATATCTGAGTGTCTGATCCTCCTCCCATCAGAGGGAGCTCTCAGAAGCTCATCCCTGGCACCCCACAGCAGGTCTGGACATCTGAAGACTGTCAGCTTTGCCCACACGGATAAAAGGCATTAAGGAAATATCCCCTGTTTTTAAGATATGTTGTGTTTTCTGTGTGGGGCTGTGCTCTCACACCAAGTGTTCTGAGCTGTCTTCAAGCACTGTGGATTTAATTGGCTTCCCAGGCAGGCACCTTGCACCATGGTCTGTCTTGTTGGCAGCCTTGGAGTTATTTTGCCATTGTTCTCTTTCATTTGGCACACAAGTGTCTGCACACAGTGTCCAGAGTAGCCAGGTCCAAGTCACTGATGACATCATGGTCTCTGGAAGAAAAACTTCCTCAGGGAGTAGGGCAGTGTGTGAAGCTTTGGGCTAAGTACAATAAAAAATCCCCTATTTTGTGTAGAAAATGAAAAACATGCTCAGAAAGACCACAGGGAGTAATAACACTGACTGCTAGCAGAAAATGTGCTGGGAGAGCCCAAAGTCAATGTGCTTGTACTTAATTCTGTCCCAGCAGCTACATGTGTAGGATGAACCCAGATCTCAGCAAATTCATCCTTTTGCCTTGGTGGTCCTTTCCCTCTCACAGGACAAACTGTGGTCCAGCAGGACCTGGCAGGACTGAGCAGCCCTGACCATAGGAGGGGAGGGCTCCTCAGCAAGCTCCTGCCTGGGGAACCTGGCACCTGCCGAGCCCCAGGTACTCACTGCAGTTTCCCTTTTCCTTCTTTTTCTTTCTTTCCTTTTATTAAAGCTGACTGCTGGCAGCAAATTGTAAAGTCCTCTCTGCTGACATTGCTGCAGGAGAATTCATGGGCTTTTCCTGGTTTGCAGGGAATATTGCAAACCCCAAGGAAGGGAAGAGTCAGCAAGGAGGGAGGAGGAACAGAGCTATTCAATGGTCCTGGGAGATTTGCATCTGTCAGCTAATAAATGCAGTAGGATAACAACGGAATTAATTTTAAATCACCTAAACAATCCAAGAGCAATTACTTCATTTAATTATAAGCAAGATGAGGGAAACAATAGGATTTAATTTCAATAATACCTCTACCAACTCAGCTATTATTTTAATTTAATTTAAAGTGACAGAACTTCCTGTGTTGCAATACTCTGCCTGAAAATACCATGCTTTACCTTCACCATTCAGTCAATAAATCGTGGTATGGACTTTGCTTAATATTCAGCACCTGATTGAAAAAGAAAACAGGGCCCTACACTTTGTTTTAAAATTACATTTCCAAGTCTATGCAGCAATATCTGTTATGAGAGCCAAAGTTCACTGGGAGAACCCAGCCCTAAACTGAATGATGACCTGCTTGTTTGGGTATTACTTATTAAGAATATTTTTTAGATCCCCCAAGTATTGTAATTCCTCCACAGAACACACAACCATCTCAGGCTCTCCCTGAAGGGGCTCAGCACTCAGCAAGATATGAGGGGAGTCTTCCAGTAATCCCAAGCTGGAGCAACATATCAAAATCTGGACAAGTAGAAAGACATGAGAGCAAAAGTAACAGCTGGATTTGTTGGCTGCAGGAGAGCCGGTGAGTGGCACAGCTGGAGAAGTTTGGGCTTGCTGTCTCCTGTTTTTTTTGCCTTTTTTAGTTGCAGGGTTTTGGGTTTTTGCTGATATTTTTAGCATTATTCCAGTTTGGTAGCATTTAACTTGGTTGCTATAATAACTGCTGCAGAAGCTGTCATGAGGGAATTTATTCTGTCTTTGTGAGTATGTTTGCACTGCATGAAATAAAGAAGGCCTGAGGCAAGCTATTGAAGAACAAGGAAAAGACAAAATATTGACTCAACAATTCAGTGAGCATCATCTGCCCACTGTGCTGAACAAGGCATGGGTCCTACAAGAAAAGTCTCCTTGATCACATTGTTAAAGAATATCTTGAAAGGCAAAGAGACAGGAGAACTGGAGACAGCTGATTGATAATTTTTGAATACTTGACTTCACAGCATATGAATATATAAAATTCATATATGATTCAAATAGGTATGTAAAGGAACTCATATACCCAGACATATATTTCTAACTCATGTAAATCAGTGTTAGTGGTTTAATTTATTCTTGTCTTGGTGCTTGTTGCTTTTATTAAGAGCAGCTCCTTCTGATGTCCTGAGTCACTTCAGAGAGAAGGACATGAGGATCCAGCTTTAGCTCCTCCAGGCAGCTCTCTCAGTCCCATGCCTGGGTTGTTGTCAAGGAGACATATCTCTGGCATACATCTTCTCTGTGGTTTCTCCTCTTAGTATGCTTTTCCATTGCTATGGAGACTATCACAAACTCATTTAGCAACTCCCCAGTGCCCCACGAGGAATATGTATTTCATAACTCACTCCTCAGAACAAGGAGTGCTGTTCAAGTTTTGGCTGCTCACCTGCATGTCCAGCCTGGCTGTGCCAGGGACTGGTTGTGCTGAGCCCTCATGAGCTGACACAGCGTGGCTCTAAGGGCAGGGCTACACAAAGGTGCCTTCAGTGGGGACAGCTTGGAAGATGAGACAAGCCTTGTGTGTGGGAGGCAGCCAAATTCTTGCCCTGGCTACTCAGCATGGCTCTCCAAGACCGAACCCCTCTCATTCTGCAGGTGTCCAGCTGGCATTCTGCTGGGTTCTGAACAGAGGTGAAACCAAGAAAAATGCCTCACTCTAATAGTGCAAAGGAGAGGTAAGCAGAACCGCTCTGCTGGGCTCTGAGGCAGGGCAGGAGGGAGGGAGCAGTGCAGAAGGGCTAGCAGGGGCAGGAGAGCAGGGAGAGGGAGGATCCATGACTGGTTTTGTCAGCCTCCTGCTGCTGCAGATGGGCTGCACCCCCTCGGGGCAGCCCCGGAGTTGGTGACAGTCACACGGTGGCACTTGGGCTCCCAGGGAGCTGGGGCACAGCTGCACTGCAGACAGCAGCAGCCCAGCAGTACAAGTGGCACCAGCAGCCTGGAGGAGCCCAGGTGGGTGCACTCAAACCACTTTGGCCAGCACAGAAGTGTAGGCTGTAATGAGAAAAGCAAGACATGAGAGAAGTTATCACTTGGGATTTACAGCAGCTGCTGCACAGGAAAGCAGTCACTGCTGGCTGAGGGGCCTGCAGCAGAGGGTTTGAGCACTGCAGAGTATCTTCCTTCTGAGACACGAGGGAGAAGGGTCCTGGCAAAATGGTCCCACAGGGACTTAATACCATGGAAAGATCCCCTCCAAAGCTGATGCAAGTAAGCAGCTGAAAATAAATGGGGCAGCCCATAAAATAGTCAAGTCCTATGTTCAAGGTGGGAATTACAGCTCTGTGGTGAGACACTGAGATGGCAGCTGAGGCTGTGGTTCCCAGCTCCCTGCCCTGTTTCCCCACTCCAGTGCAAAATCTGACATATTAGCATAATCCTCAATTCCAACTTGCATTAATGTGTCAGTCCATGCCCTGCAGTACCTCAGGAGCACACAGACTCTAATTTGGCTGCTGGGGCAGGAAGGCCATGGCAGGGCTGAGACAGGGACAGTGACTCCGTTACCTTCCCTGGGTAAGTCAGCTTCCATCTGTTCCCAGAGGTCTGTAAGTAGCCAGAGAGCCTCCAAATCTCCCCCTTTGTGCTACATAGGGCCATAAATATTCAACAGGTACTAGGAACAGCTGAACTCAGCTAATAGAATATAAATAAATAAATTAAATGAAGTAATTAATCAATTCAGTCATTTAACAAAAATGTACAAATTTACATATTTTACTAAGGCATGTGATTTCTAATGAAGAAGGGTTTGGGAAACCCAAAGGATTCACATATACCCTGTCACTTATGTAAATCACTCTCTGTTCACTGATTTATAGCATCAGTTGGCTGCACATGAAATTGCTTTAAAATGCTGATGTGCATCTCCCTGATGTGTATTGGGCTGTTCCCCTGTGCTGCACTGAGGCTGGCTCAGCACAACCCAGAGATGGGCTGGTGTGGGATGTGCACCCCAAAATCCCCCTCTGCATTACAGAGCCAGCACACTCACAGGCAGTGCAGGTGGAAAAGAGGAGGGAAATGCATTAGAAATCTACCCTGTGCAGTTCATTTCAGCATGTCTCAGCAGTGATGGGCTGCTTTGTAATTTGCTTCAGTGCCATTTTTAATCTTGTGAGGTTCAAAAGGTAAAGGATATATTTCACTCAAGCTTAGATTTGTTGTTTTCAACTTGGATCCCAGATTTGAAGGAAGTAAATTATGTTGATCCAGTTAGTATCCATAGAAATGTATAAATGTAGACACTACA
This sequence comes from Molothrus aeneus, assembly GCF_037042795.1. Taxonomy (NCBI): domain Eukaryota; kingdom Metazoa; phylum Chordata; class Aves; order Passeriformes; family Icteridae; genus Molothrus; species Molothrus aeneus. Next base: position 8,470,306 of record NC_089661.1, on the reverse strand, counting down.
CATGGAATTGCATTTCAGGGGGGTAGCTATGCCCAAGCAGCAATTCCATGTGCAGCTCTGGTTCATATGGCTACATTTCTCAGAGGCACTTTTTTGTCTCATCATGGGTTTTCTTCTGGGTGTTTAAAGGCTTGGTTTGCTCTTCAGCTGTGTGTTGGTGAAAGCTTACAGCCAGGATTTATGGATTTGCAAACATGTCATTAAGGGGTTGGTGGATTGGGTCTGCATGCTTGGAGCTAAATTCCATTTATCTGGAGAGTAGGTGTTTAACTAATGGCACATCAGACATGGAATAAATGCAGGGCAGCTTCTAGTGTCAGTGTTTTACAAAAACATCTGAATGAATGAGCTGAGAGAACAAAACATCGACTGTTTTTATATTCTGTGAACAGAAATAACAAGAAAAAGAACCATGATGAAGCACTATCTTTGTGCATTAGTGATTATTGCAAAGTTAATTTTATTCATTCTGAAGGATCACCATATCTGTAAGACTGTGGAACAACAAGTTCAAGAAACTGAAAGAACCAAATAATTGCCAACCATATGTTGAAACAACCTAATTAATATCTCAAATAAGAATTTAAAGGAACTTATGTGAAAGAAAACAGTAAGTATACGTAACATTTCTAGCTGAATGAAAGGCTGTGTTTGTTAACAGGGCTGTAATGCTCTGTGTGCATTGGCTGCACAAGCTGTGGGTAAGAAGGATGATGGTGCTACAGGGAAGTGGGAAAAAGTGTAGCATAAATGTGGTCTAGGAAAACAATGAGAAAGAGGGAGATGTGCTCTGTTTAAGGCCTCATTCTCTTCAGATGATGAAGATCTCTTTTATAGCAGAATATTAGACAGTATTATGTTATGTTGTGCTTCAAGATGCCAACCTGATCAAGGTCTGACTATTCTAAACATTAAAAAAATGTAATTTCTGCCTAGAAAGCTTTAAGATATACAGCAGTTTATGGAACAACATATTTTTATGTGAGCAATCACAAGTACTGAGGACTAAGGAGTATGACAAAATAAAAATTTGAAAGAACATGTCAATAGGGCTTGATGAGATCTACTGTCTTCCTTTTGCTTATTTCTGAGTAAATCCTTGCAGTTTTCTCTATAAACATGCAGAAATTGAATTAAAAGAACTTTACAAAGGCTGAAAAAAACAAAGCTTGAAAATCAGAGAAAAAGTCAGAAATGAGGTTGACTGGGAATAATGTGTGCTTTTCATGTACAAAGCCATATGCTATTTTTTCACCCTGGCCTGGAGATGAGTCAAAGTTGCTTTTGAAGGAAGCTGTGGTTTGTAAGAGTGTTGTTAGAGAAGCTGCAAATTGTAGTGATTTGTATAAGGCACTATGGGAAGATGATTTGGTGGTTACAATGCGTGTACGTTATTTGGGAAATCAGATTCCCTTTTACATAATGCTAGACAGCTCTCCCACACCAAGCTTTTCATAGGCTCAGAGGAATTCTGAGTCCTTGCACTGCATGTATCAGGCAGTAAAAGGCAATTTATCCTCCTTTGATTCAGATTGAATTGTGTCATTATTCAGCCATGGACACAGCCTTTCTCACAAAAGTAACATGCAATAACAACCATGCAGGTGAGATTCCAACCAAGCAGTGCCTGGGGCCTCAATTCCCCTTGTGGAGAATTTGATCCCTCCTGGGTTTGCTCTAGATAGTGCCAGTGACTGCTGTCACAGGGATGCCCGTCCTCTGCAGCGCCCTGCTTGCAGAAGAACCAGAGAAACTGCTGTTGTTCCCTGTGTTTACACAAATTTTATCCACATGCCACAAATCTATCCAACTCAGTTTGTTTTCTGCTGCTGGGTGTTTTCCCACCCTGTTAGCATGTTATCATGCAAACATCCAGAGATGTGAAAGATTTTGTCTTTTTAGCTGTTTTTGTATGAAAGCAGAGTTCACATGGTCCCTTGGCCAGCAGCTGAGCCATGGGCCCTCTAGGAATTACCTTTGGTCCCATTGCCAGCTTTGTGGTTGGATGCCTCAACTTGTGAGTTTCCACAAAAATGCCCTAGAAAGGTTGTGAGAAAACCTGAGTGGTGCTTGAGAAATGTGTGCAAAACTGACAGAAAATTTGGTTGTACATCACAGAAAATTAGTCCTACAGAACTGTCTGGGTCAGAGCACTGAACTCTGAGAGATAAGGACCTGCTGCTTAAATCTCTCTTTCTGGACTCATGGCTCCTCTCTTTCATCTCTGATACTGTGGTTTTTCTCATAAATGCTGGTTATCAAGCTGTCTCACGAAGTATGACTCAAGTGACATCTCTACTGATCTCATCAAAGTCTTTTCCGAAGGCTTCAAGGAAAGATGGAGAGATAAGGACTTGGTAATGTTGAGATCTGGAATACATTAAAAAAACAGGTAGGAAAATAAGCCTAGAAAAAGCAATTAAAGTTAGAGAAGATTAAAGGATAGATGCATTGGGGGAGTTTACTGTATGTTTCACTTCTATTTCTACTGCACCTTTTAGACCAATTTTTCTTTTCATTTTCATAGCACTCCACTATCAACATAAGCACCAAACTGATCTAAATTAACAAGTCGGATTCATTACACCATTCAAACAAATTTCCCTGGGCTTATTACACCTAAAGGCTTGATACTTTCCTGCCAGCCTCTTTCAAATTACCCTTTCAACAAACATGACATAAACTTGGGTCTGCAGAGCATGAAAATTTATGTGTGAGAGCAGTTATTTTAACAGGTGGAAATTCTCAGATTCACCAGAAAGGTGAAGCATCAAGTACCCCATTAATTTTTCAAGAGGGCTTCACAGTATAATAATCTTTTACTATTGGCATCCACAGTGAGAGCTAACTGCTTCTTGCTGCAACTCTGCCTTTCTCTGCAGTGCAGCACAGAGCACGCCAGCTCTGCTCCACCACTGTGCAGCATTTCATCATGTGCAATTGCTCGTGAGCCCCGATTCAGCTTTTCCCTCTTGCAGCATGCAGTGCTTCTCAGGCTTCTGCCCAGGCTCTCAGGAGCCATGCAAGCAGCACAAAGCTCCCCACAGCTGCCTGAGCAGCCAGCTCTTGCAGCACCATGACCTGTCCGCAGCCAGGCTTGGCTCTCAGGGAACAGAAATCTCGGCAGGACAGCACTGTCTCACTGAGCTGAGGAGAGGGAGCTGCTGCTCGCGGAGCACCTTGCAGTTGCTGTGAGTAAAAGCACACTTGATTCTCAGCCAGCACTGTCTACACATCAGACATTCAGCTGTTCCACGAAGTTTGATTTTCAGAGACGTTGAAAAATTTTTGTAACTGAATTGTTACAATGCTGTCAATTTAACTACGTAACACACTGCAGGCAGACTATGACTTTCCTCTAAGGAGCTCTGTGTGGATTCCAAAACTCAGAAAAGGATTGTTGCAGTTCCCACTCTCCTGAAACCAGCATGGTCACTACTGCTTTGGGTTATCTCATCATTTTTACCCTGGTTGAAATTTAATACATATAATATGACTGCTTGTATCCACAAAAAAATTACTCTTCTTCTATTTTTCCTTGGACTTTCAGGACCTAAAGTTTTAAAGACCTGAAACTGGTTTAAGTTATGTATTTATCAGGTCAAAATTACTGCAACAACTACTTGTTTAGAAACCTGTCACTTAAATGGAAGTGCTCAGTTCGTATGTTATGTATGACTGTTGCTGGTAACATGTAATAATATCTAGGACATTTAGGGAAGTATACTCTTAATAAACAGAAAAGCATACTGTTAATAAACAGAATATGAAGAAACAGCTTATACACACAAACAAGGACTAATGTAGCTCACAATGTAATAAATCTATGATAGGATGATGTCAGTGACAGGAACTCAGATACATATGGTACATAATGCTAGAAGATAGATATCTCACCTAGGAGATGTAAAATGCCTTAAAGATGTAATAATGATAAGGAAATTCAGGAAAGCAAGTTCTAAGAAATTTAATGTCTTATATTTGTTGCTCTGTTGTAGAGGAATACTGTTCAGGAAAAGATATCCTCTAAAAGACCTTGAGGAAATGGAGCAGATGGTTGTATGTGCTATCCCACTTAAATTCAAAGTGGCTTTATAAATACTCAGAAAAAATAAAACAATATGTCCCTAGTCTTTTATACAAGTAAAAGAAGCTAAAAGTTGATTTTTTGTTGACATTCAAATTGGAATTCCAAACAAAAAGATTGACTTTTTTGCACTAAAATTATTTTCAACTCCAAACTGGTGGTGAACTAATGGTTCAATATGCATTGCTATTAGAATTATTTGTATGTTGGATTTCCATATCAATACACCTCATAAGGAAAAATTCCAGTTTGGGATGAGACAAGGTAGGCCTCAATAGGGGCTGCAACATTTGTTGCTGCTGGACAAACAATGTCCCTGCTGGGCAGAGATCTCTGTGGATCCCTGCAGCTACACAGGTTTTTAATGAAAGCACAGTGGGATTCCTGGGGGAGCTCCTGTGCACGCCTGGGGGCTGTGCCTGAGCCACCAGTACAACGTGTTCTGGACACCCTGTGCTCTCAGTGCCTGCACAGATTGGCCACACATCACATGTGCTCTGAGACTGCTATGCCCAGAAATAGTCTGTGGGGCCAGTCAACTGAAAATTTGGTTGGTTGTTGATAGAAACTGGATTCTGCCATCAAAACAGTAGAATTGGCAGGTATAGGGAGTAACTCCTCTAAGAACACTTTCTAATTTTTAAGAGGCATCTATTTGAAATACACAGACTATAGGATCTTGGCGACTGGTACTTCTCTGCTCTGGTTAAATACTGTTTGCTCCTTGGCTTCTGTCCTATTTCCACAAGAGGAAATAGCATCTCTTTCCCTCTCATGGCTGGTGATTGTTTTTCTCTCAGTCTGTAGCTTTATTATGAATCAGAGGGAGCCAAGGGCCAGCAGTGACTTGCAATCCTCAGCACATGCTGGTTTCTCCAGACATACTGCTTAGTAAGGAAATAAATTAGCGAGGGGTAAAAGACGCAATATGGTGCTTACCACCCAATTTCAGCACATTAAATATATACAATCTGCACTTCATTCCCACTAAAAATAACACTCAGATTAATGCAGCTTTCTTTGATATATTAAATAGAGAAATCATTAGCATGAATTACAAAGCAGGAAAAGTGTGGTTCATGGTGTCTGTCACTCCAGAGCTGTGCATTAGGATGGATGTGGGCAGTTTGATGGAGCGGACTGAGCATACACCCAGGAGTGAGACAGGGCACGTATCTCCACAAGTGTCATCGACTCCTTCTGGAATTTAAGGCAGGTCTTTTAAGTACATATATTTCTATTTTGAGAGAGTCCATATTTAAACACTTTAATTTTTAGCAAGACTCCAGAATGTACAGCTCCAATTGATGTCTGTGCTGGCTACTCAGTATCCAAGTTCCAAACTTGAGGACTGAAATTTAGAAGGAAGTTTTGAAAATCCTGGCCTCAGCTTCCCTGGGTTTCTTAATTCCTAGTGTGATATCTGAATGGCCTTATCCATCTTTGGCTGATTGAAATCTGCTGAGAAAATGCTGTAGGAATAATTATTACTCTATCTCACAAATCTTGATGAGCTTTTTAACTAATATCTTTAATACCATTCAAATTTCACAATATAATGATCTTTGTAGAAACAAATCTAGAATATCTTTTATTTTGGTAGCTATATAGTATCTTACAGTGTTAAGGCTGTGCACAAAAGCAGTTTAGAAAGCTGAACATCGCTGATCCATTTTACAAATGGAGACAACTGCACTCTGAAGAGGGATCTGCATTAGACCACACAGACTGCAGCAAATTCACCACTAGAATACAGGATTTCTGATACAAAATTTACTCTACTGAACACTAAATCAGTGGTTAAACTCTTGGTGGATACAGGCAGTTGTTTGTCATAGTATCCAGGTTGCTTTCTTGCCTCCCCTGGGTAAATTAATTGGAAGTGTAGTTAAAAATACATTGCTACTATTACCTTTTCCCTTAAGTGATTCATGTTTGTTACCACTGGGATGCTACTCAGTAATGAAGCGAAAAGAATCACTTGCTGCATCACTGGGGCAGAGAATCCTCTTGACTTAATTGGGAAGGGTCAGGAAATTTGGAGCAGGTACTGTTGTTATACTTACAGAAAATAATTTTGTGGTGTATTATGTAATTTTGGATGTCCATCTCAATTATAAAGGATGGGGAAAAGATCTGTCATGGCTCACGGAATAGATTGGTTTTGCAAAACTAATTCACTTAAGATACACGAATGTACATCAGTTGAAAGTCAGACTGATGGCCAGGGGTCATTGCACAGAAGTGGCATTTTATTGTGATGAAGTCTTGTGATGCATTTTTTTTCTTTTTGTCCTGAAATTGATCTTGAAATTGCTATGTCTTGCAGGCATTGCTAAGTGAGCACAAGGCAATAGGAGTGTATCAGCAGGATGAGGGCTGCCCAGCAGAGTCCAAGGGAGGCGGCAGGATGCCATCTGTCTGAGGGAAGACTCCAACAGAACCCTGGCATAGTACGAGGATTTCTAATATGGAAATAGGCACAGGAGAATTTCAGAAGTCTCCTCAGGTCTTGCAGTGGTCTCAAGCCTCAGATATTACAATTAAAAAAAAGATTTTGTCTACTCATGTCTCTTTGCTGAATATCTGACCAAACTATTATGATTTTTCATAAATAAGGAATAGTCTGCTGTCAGGAATTGGACTTAATGAATCATCTAATGTAAGTTTCCAGACTTTGCAGGAAAAATAAAAATATGCCAGAGACAGTGTACACACTTTTTTGGGGAAATGTCCTTAGAATATCCACCAAATGGAGGTGACCTTTTTTGTCTCCCCAGAATTGTCTGCCTCCCCGGTAACAGACGGGCTTTGCCAACAGTGGGCACCAAATGCCCTTCCAGCAGCTGTGAAGATAGCTGTGGAGGACAGCACGGATAGCCATGGAGATACACGGAAATGTATCTGGGCTTAGAAGGACACTATTTTGCTTTTGAAATGCATTTTAGAAGGTTCCTGTGAGGAAGATGGGGAAACCTTAGGGGTTCGGTTAGTGTTCAATGTGGGCCTGGTCAGCTTTCTGCTGATGGCTGCTGAACATCAGACCCCCTGCCACTCATGGACAGGCGGCGTGCCCTGATGGGAGAAGCGTGGGGATGGGGATCTGCTCCATCCAGAGGGACACAGCTCCCCGCGGACTCCAGCGGGGCGTGGGGCAGCACAGACAGACCCGTGCAGAGGGAAGGGGGGATGGCAGCAGGGCAGCGTCCACCCTCCAGCCCCGCTCCGGTCCTGTCAGCCCCGGCTGCTCGGGGGCTCAAGGGCCCCAGGCCTCCCTCACGCCTTGGAAACCTCGGAGCGCCGGGGGCCGGGGCTCCCCTCAGGACTCGGGGTCTGGGATCCCCTTGCTCCCCTCGGGACTCGGGGTCTGGGATCCCCTGGCTTCCCTCGGGACTCGGGGTCTGGGATCTCCTGGTTCCCCTCGGGACTCGGGGTTTGGATCCCCTGGCTCCCCTCGGGACTCGGGGTTTGGGATCCCCTGGCTCCCCTCGGGACTCGGGGTTTGGGATCCCCTGGCTTCCCTCGGGACTCGGGGTTTGGGATCCCCTGGCTCCCCTCACAGCTGGGGACTGGGAGCCGCGGCCTCCCGCCGTGTCCCGGGCGCCCTCGGGGCTCGGGGTACCCTGATCCTCAGGACAGCGGGACATCGCCTTAAGCTGCGCCCAGGGAAGGGTTAGGTTGGATATTAGGAAGAAGTTCACAAGAAGGATTAGACAATGGGCGGCACAGGGAGGTGGTGGAGTCACCGTCCCCGGCGGTGTTTAAGGAAAGACTGGACGTGGCACTCGGTGTCATGGTACAGTTGACGTGGTGATGTTCGCAGAGAGGTTGAACTCGATGATCTCAGAGGTCTTTTCCAACCCCAGGGATTCCGCGATCCCTTCACGCCGCTGGCGTTGGGACGCCCTGGCTGCCCTTCCGCACGGGCTGTCACCGACTCTCCGCAGGGCCGGGGGCTGACACCCCTGTGGCCGCCCGGGGCGGTGCCGCCGCCGGCCAGCCGCTCCCGGGGGAGGCGCGGGCGGAGAGCAGCGGGGACCCCCCGGGTGGGGATCCCGTCCCGCGGCTGCCGGAGGCGGAGCCGCCGCCCCCGCGCCCCGTGCCCGCCCTCCCGGCGTGCCCCGCGGAGGGGCGGGCGGCTCATGTCCGCCATCCCGGCGTGCTGCGCGCCCGGGCAGCAGCCGGAGCAGCCGCGGCGGCCGCGTCCCCTCCCTGCGCTGTGAGACAGCAGCACCGCCCGCGGAGCGCGAGTGAGGAGCCGCCGCCCGCGCCTCTCCCCCCGCGTCCTCCTGCTCCTGCTGCTCCTCCGCCCTGTCCCGCGCCGCTGCCCGGCCGGCCATGCCGTCTCGGGCAAGGTAATGAGCCGCAGAGCCCCGGGGTCTCGGCTGAGCGGCACCGGCAGCAGGCAGCACTACCACCCGCGGGGCTGGAATGACTGGCAACCCAGGTGGGCAGGGCTGGGGCCGGGGGCGCGGGCTCGAGGCTGCGAGAGCGGGGCGGGCGGCTCGGCCGGGCCCCACCGCCGGGCCTGGGGGAGCGGGGCGGCGGCGGAGCCACTTCCTGGCGGCCGGGCCTAGCGCGGGAGGGCGGGCGGGCCCAGGCGGCGGGACGGGGCCGCGTCTGCCGGAGGCGGGACGGGGCCGGGGTGTCAGCGCTCGGCGGGGTGGGAGCTCCCGCGGCCTGTAACGTGTGCGGCCGGTGGCCGGTGTGTGCCTGCGGGCAGCGCGTCCCTCCCTGGCGGCCGCGGGGCGGGGGAGCGGGGGTGGGCTCGGGTCCCGTATTTTCAGCCTGTTTTTCAGCTGGAACACAGCCAGGGAAGAGCTGAGGCTGCAGTAGTACTCGTAGTTTTTTGAGGGTTAACATGGTACTACATAGGTTTATTTTGGATTTTTTTTTTTAAACAATCAGGGGAGAATAGTTGATCTATATAAGCTCTCAACCCAGCCTACTTAAAATGTGTTGTAAGGCTTTAGGTGTGTTTTACACCTGGCACGTTATAGTAAAATTCAAAATCTGTTCACTGATTTAGTTAGATGTAGAGAGTGTATTTCAGGTCTTAATTATTTCTAATCTATCTCATGCCAATGTATTTGCTCTAGTGCTCAGGATTGCTGTTTTCAGTGTCAAAATTGTCATATAGAAATCCTAAATAAATTTGGTGTTTCTTAGGTTTTTTAAAAAATATGTGGATTTGAGGCTTTTTTAAGAGTTTTTGAAAGTTTAACACAACATGGGACCCTACTTACAAACTTTCCAGTAGAGAACAGAGTGGCACATGCTTGGGAATATATTGACACGTGATGGTCCCAGTCTCATGTAGTTTGGACTAGAAAAATTGGGTGAATGGGAAGGTCACTTCAGCATTTACTGTGAAAGAAGCTTTCCTTTTGCTTGAACAGCTAACAGCCCAGCCTCTAGGGCCAGTGCTAGAGGCTGTTCAATTCTTAATGGTGTATGGGATGTGGTTATTTAAATTCTAATTTCTTCTGTGATTGAAATACTTGGTCGCATAATTTACTATTTTTTCTTCACTTAAGAACTTACGAACCTTATTGGTGACATTTTTTTAGAGCATTTAGATTTTTTTTGGGAGAGAATTAAGACCGATCTCTTACTCCTTACCTACTTCTTCAGTTTTCTTGGCTGCACTCTGTAATTCTGGACCCTAACTTGTGACCTTTCCACCTGGAAGATATTGATGTGTCTTTGCAGTGGATGATTTCTATAAATGCATTTTGGTCGGATATATGAACTTGTCACGAGTTCTATCTTTTTATCTGAAAAATACATCTTCTGAGGGTTAGGAAGCTGATGTTATCCAATGTGGTATTGCCTACAGAGGGTTCAGTAGAGTTAAGGGTGACAGTAAGAGTGTAGTTACAGAAATGCTTTGCCTGGTGAAAAGGCTGGTTTAAGAAGTTACCTCCATGTGTGGCTTTGGTGTGTTCCCTGTAGTTTGGTGCCTCCTTAGCTCTCAAGTACAGCTGTGTGACCTGGGCTGCTAAAATAATTGTCACAAATTGCCACAAAGCCACAGCAGAGCCAAAGCTGGGAAAAGTGAGAGCACCAGGGCAAGTGTGGCAGCCTAAGGGAGCCTCAGCATGGATAGGGCCTTGTTGTGTTTCCATCACACTGTGTGATCAAGAGCTTCTGCTAAGAAATAGCCAACGCCTCTACGCTGGTGCTGACACTTCTCAGAATTTAACTGTATCATTTCCTTTAAATATTATCTTTTTTTTTTTTTTTTAGTTCTGGTTGGGGATACCAGGAATCAGAAACGTTCACACAATCCCGAACACAGCACATTTTCATCTACGTGCAGCATTCCTTTTTTTTACATCTCAGAAAGATTAGTGATGGGAAAACTGAGTCTACACTATGAATTTAAGGACAGTGCAGAGATTAAATCAGTCTGTCTATTTGGTGTTAACTAATTTTTAAAAGTGATTCACATGCATGGTTGAAAGGAGATCTGTTATATAAAACTGACAGTCTGTGTTGCTTTCATAATTTGAAATATGATCTTGGACAAACTCCACAACACAAATATACCCACATATTCTTTCCTTCCCCTTTCTGCTGGCTGTTTGTTTCATTTACTTCAGGTGATACTGCTGGTAAATGCTTTCTTGCAGGGTGTGGAAGAGGTGAAGGAAGCAGCCCAAGTACTGAAAGCTGTAATAATTGTAGTTGTTTCAAGTTCCTAAGGGCAAAAAAAGGAACTGCTCATACATGGGTGTACCATCAGATGGATTGTTTTCAAATGCACTTTTTTGTGTGTGTAAAAGTGACTAGATTGATTTTCATTAGTAGGTCCAGCTTTCCTCTCAGTTTTTAGTAATGCTGATCAGCACTGGGGCTTGTGGTGAAAAGAGTGTGAAACTGAAAGTTGGAGTGCAGAGCTTTTTTAAAGGAGAAGTAGTTTTTAATGAAAATGAGATTTTTTTTGTATGTGTGTGTGGATGCAGTCATACATCAGAAGCACATGGACTGGTTTTCCAACAGTTTGTGTGCAGATAGAGCTGCCTGTGTGTTACAGAGGAAGAAGTTGTCCTGATGTATAGGGGCATATTGCTTTGTGCACTGCTGTGTACCAGACTCAGTTAATAGCAACACAAAAACTTTGTAGACAGATGTTGGATGGATGTGACAGAGAACAGTGAAGGACTTCTTGAGAAGGATTAATAAGATCTTGTTCCCCCTTCTCCTAATCTTTGCAGCTGTCTAGACCTTTGCTTCTTTCTTTCTTTTCTCTTTGTTCAGCAGATCTCACTGCATTTTCCCTGTTACAACTCTTGGGGAAAAAAATAAAATAATTTCGGTGTGCAGGCCTTGTGTGTGAACAGAATTCGGTTGTTAAAGTGCTGAGGGCTAATTATGTACTGAAACAAGCAGTACTGCTCTTTGGGAGAAAATGCAGGAGTGTGAGTGCAGGTTAGCAAGTGCAGGGTGCACCATGGCATTCTTAGGTGAAAGTGTGAAAAGGAAGATAAGATTTTAATTAACAGGACCTCTCTCTCTCCCTCACCTACCATAAATGTAGGTTAGCAGGGGAGGATGTGGAAAAGTGTAAAACAACATCTGTCACATCTGAGCAAACTTCCAGAAGTGTCCTATTAGGTTTTAGTACTGAAATAATGAAAATGGCAGGTGTCCTTCTCCTACAGCATAAGTCAGTGTTACAAGTTACTAATTTCTGTTAGCATCCTGCTTGCCAAATCGAGTTACTGCCTGGTCCTCATGGGTTTACACCCAACAAGACAAGACAGTAAAATATGGTCTCCTTGCAGGTAGATTGTGGCCTAAGCAGCCCTTCCAGCATATTGGCTGGAAGTTTGTAACTGAGGACAAGTAAGTACCCTGTATTTAATTCAGACAGGTTGGGAGATACTGGCAGGGAGCAAAGAAACTCATTAGACCAAATGGCCCAGGAAAGTGCTGCTCAGAGCAGTGCTTTTCACATGGCTGTGAGGGGCAGAGGCATGTCCTTTACAAAAAGCAAGCACTCACTGTGGAAATTGTCTGATCATAGTGCTGCATCCAGGCAGTGAATGACAGGCAGGTGATGGTAGCAGGTGCTGTGTAGAAGGAAAGTTGAGACAGAGATTGTTTCTTCTGTGCTTGCATGTACAACAAAATACCTGTAAAACTTTGTTAGAAATAGGCTGAAACTGTAGTTTGCATAGGTGAGAGACCTGAAAGTTGGCAACATAGAGGTGTTTGAGGATGTTGCTGTGATTACCTAAGAATGGGTGTAGAGTCATGTAGGGTGAAAGTGGATGTGACTTCTGTCCCTTCAGGGGTAGCTGAGAGAGAGGAGAGCAAAGATTGAGATAGGAAGGGAGAGAGAAAAGTAGTCAGTGATGTTAAGGCAGCTGAAAGAATGAGATGCAGGATCAGATGTAAGGTGCCATTGTGAAACATCAATGGAAGCCTTGGGAAGAGATTCAGTGGACTGCATGTGGAGATGCTGAACAGGAATGGGTTCAGTTCTGGAGTTGCCGTTGATCTCCTTTTACATTTGTGTTAAGTATTATGGTAACTCTTTGATCTCACACCTTCCCAAGCCATTTTTGGGTTTTGGTAAAATGGAGGAGCTGAAATTTGTAATGTAAGAACCTTTGTTTTTAATGTGAAGACAGAGGAGAATGAGATGTGAGAAAGATTAAAGAAGATGAAAGTGTGTCAGTGGGAAGCAGAAGAAACTTGGAGTGTGGATTGTTTTCTATTCAAGAACAGCCATACTAAATCAGACCAAGGGTTTAGCTAGTTCAACATCCTGTACCTCAAAATGTCTGTTGGAATACACCTGTAGACAAAGAAGAGGATGTGTATATGGGTTACCTTTCCCTGACATTCCCTTCTCATAATGCCCAGTGTGGAACAGAATGAAATTGGTGAGAAATTACTGTCTAAGAAGGGAGTGACCCAGAATCAGAGGTGATTTGAAATGCTACTGTGATGGCAGGTAGATGTCCAGCAATGGAGATGGCAGAATTGCAGTAGGAAGATAGTTAATTAGTTATTTCATGAATAGAAAACACAGCCACTTGTATTTTCTCAGCACAGGAGAAGAAGCAGAAGTAGGCTTTGGGGTGAGCTCAGCCAGGCTCTGGCTTGGCAGGGTGGACCAAGTGAAGATCATGGCAGAAGGAAGCTCTGCATGCCAGTGGCAGAACAGTCAGAAATTTGGTGGGAAGCTGTTAATTTGGGTGAATACAGTGACTCTTTAAAGTTTTAAATATCTTACTGATAAAGAATTTCAGTAATGAAGAATTTATCGACATTACTTCAAATAAACTTGGCAAATAGAGCAAGTAAGCAAGTAAAATCCACTGACTTGGGTAATAATAGAGCTCACTCAGTAGAATTGCCTTGGAGTAAATCTTTCATGTAGGTTCTGTACTTGGAAATAAAATCTAATAGAATAATTAAGTGATTTTTGTCTCAAAATAATGTCCATATGGCAGGGTTGTTCTGAAAAAGCGACACATAGTGAACAGTATACACTAGATTGTAGCAAGTTTCTTGGACAAAATTCTTAAGGCGCCCATATAACAAAAATAACACATTTTTGATCTATTTTTCTTTTTTTCTGGATAAGTTAAACTAGTTGCTCTTAGCTGTGCTCTCTTCAGTCAGACAAATTGGTAAGTCAAATCATATTTATACTTCTGATGAAATGAGATAGTAGACTTAAAGTCTGTTTCCTTTCATATGCCAGTGGAAAAAAATAAGCAGCCCTTTTGGAGAGGGAGGACACACTAGTGGCTATTTCTGCTTATTTATGTGGGTGAACTATTTTCTTTTCCTGTTGGACAAAGGCAGGTTTAAAATCACCCTGCAGAAATTGAATGCAGTATCTTCTGTTTAAAGATATTGCTAAAACAGCGTCTGCAGGCACTTGGTTGTGATGGGTAATCTTCCACCAGAACCAGAAACAGATGAAAACTCTCATGTGAGCTCTTGAAGTACCTTGTTTACTCTCCATCAGTGAGCTTTTCAGGTAGAAGTAATGCAGTGTAGTCTCTCATAAAGTGCCAAATAAACTTTGGAAGCTACAGTATATGGTAATCATAGTCATGTTCATCCTTGCAGTTTCCCATTTTGATTTCATCTAATATAGCATTTGTATTTTTGCTTTTGCTTATCTGTTGCTAACATTGTACATTGAGACTCTGTCAATATATGATGTTTGTTTGGTGTGTGGCAATGTCAATGTATTTAACTTAAATTTGTTGTTACATAGGATAATGCTGAGCATTAGGTCTGTCGTGTAGGCTGCCATCTGCTTGGTGCAATTTCAGTGTAAATATCACCATGTGAGCAGAACTGGGTCCTCCTGAAGTGCAGGCCTGGGCTGAGGTGACCAGCAGTACAGTCCTGCCCATTGCCTGGTGGAATGGCTGGAGGGAGGCAGAAAAAGTAATTATTTTTAAGACTTTGGCAAGTACCTGAACACAGACTGCCTGCCTGAGTTGTGAGGGGCTGTCTTTCAAAATAGTAACCACATTCCTGACATGAAAAATGGTATCTTTGAGCAATGGATTTGGAAATGGAGTGTGTCTGCCGGTGCATGCAGTGGGTGTGCACAGCAGTGCCCTGTGTCACCCAGGTGTCTGGAGCACAGGGGCAGGTGACAGGTGCTGGGTCACAGCCCCAGCTCTTGATGAGCCCTTGCCACACGTTCCCAGAGTGGTGTTGCAGGAGCCCACAGAACAGCTCTGGAGTTGCCTTCCCACTGAGGAGTGGTGAGTGCCTGGGCAGCTGGAAATGCACAGGTCCATCAGTCCTCTGCTCTGCCTCTCCTTGCAAGCTCCTTCCCATTGGAAATCCTCTTTCCAGGCAATACAGGCCATGGCAGTCAGTTGGGTCACAGAACACCAGCATCTTTCTAGGATGATTTTTGTCTCTGCCTCATAAAGATAGCCAGGAGTTTCTATCCTATTGAAGCTACACATTTACTGTAGTGGGAACAGTGTTGTCAGGTGGGCATTATTGTCTCTTAAATTGATATATAGGAGAACAATTACATATTTTTTACTAAAATTGGACTCACCTTTTAGTTGGTGATAAAGTGTGAGCAGGTTGGCTTGCAGTTGGCTGTTCCAGAAGCCAGAATGAAGTGAGTGTGTGGGTTTTCCTGGGGAAACAATAGGCTCATGTTTTTTACCACAATGGAAAATTTTACAAAGCGTTCAAAGGCTGTCCTGTGGGAAGTGGGGTTAGCTGAGAACATGTGTAGTCCTTCAGTTGATAAGGATGCATAGAACAGTGTTAAAAATTGTACATTTAATCAGCTTTTCTACAGACGTAGGAATTTCAGTGTTAATGGTTGACAATTAGAGATGATTCAGTTTACAGCACATTGCCTTAAAAAAAGCGATGCCCTTTGGGAAGGTAAATGTAAGAAGCCATCAGTACTTAAATTTGCCAGCTGAAAATTTGTCAGGCTGTTTCATTAAAAAGCTAATGTAATTGCTCAAAGTGAACTGGGAGGTTTTAGGGCAGGGAGAAGATCTGGGGTCTCTGTATGTCTGGAAATTTGCACATGATTTTTGGTCACAATTAAAGTTCATAACCTGTGAAGTGCAGAACTTTCCTGTTCAGCATAGCTTGGGTGAATGATGATGGAACAATTGAATAAAGATTTTTACAATCCTAGTTAACTGTCATGAATAAAGACTTTTACTAAGGCTTTGCCTCTAGAGTAGAGGCAATAGAGCCTATTTTTCAAATAGTCCAAGCAAGTGCCCAACAAAGCAGCAGATGTGATGGCACAGTGAATACTGAGTGAGAAAAAGTGTCTTACTGTGTATGTCTAAAAATGAGCTTGCTTACAGTGCAAAAGGGAATAATACCTGCCAAGCAAATATAATATCAACTTGCACTGTGACAACATGGAAAAAGCACAGTTTTCTTATTGTTCCAAACTGATAATATAACGTCTTTTAACATTCTCAGGAGAATAAAATGTGTGTCTTTAATTCCAGTTGGGTTTGCAAGTGTCAGTGCTCATGGTATTCCTCTTGCAGTTGTTCTGAGGCTGAGCTCTGTTGGACAGTAGCAAACCTTTAGTACCATTTAAGTAACAACTGCTTATCAAAAAGTTTACCTCTGTTTTTCCCTTTTGGCCTTGAGATGTATTTCCCTTTTTCCTGAATTTGTCTACCAGTTCTAATCACAGTGTTGTCTTGAAAAGGAAAAATGAAAGAAATTTTCTTTAAGGACATGTGGTGTTTATCCTTACACAAATTGTAGTTAATTTACATGAGTGATCTGTCCTGCTTTTTTGTTAAATAATCAAATGAACTATCCAAAACTTTAAGTAAAAATAGTAGATCTTTAGGGTAGGGAAAGCTTGCTGTAAATAATCTGAATAGTCTGATTCTAAATACACTGGAGTTGAGTGAAATTCTGCTGACTCTCCCTTTGGATGGATATTGCTTTATTTGTTTTAATATCATCCTCCTATCATTGCTTCTAAGAGTGCATTTAAAGTGATTGGTTGAGTTTATGTTCTGAAGTCTCATGCACACATGTTTATTATTAAAGTCCTGTATGTTTAAAAATTAAACCACTTAGTGTGTCCAGGGAGAAGAGTTGGTTTCATAATTTTAATATTTTCCCTTAAAAGTTTAGTCTGGTCTATATCAGTTTTCTGATATGAGAGTGGTTCAAACCTAATGCAGATTTTTTTTTTTAAGTTGCCTTTTATCTGCAGACATTTACACTTAAGGATCACAGCTCTTAATTTACCTTTCAGTTTTTCACAGTAAAGTCGGCTTCTTTCCTTTTTTATTTTGTAAAAACTTCAGCTGTGATTTTTGTCCTGATCATCAGTCACATTCTTCCATCTAATAAGAGGGTTTATGTTGCTGAGTAAGGCCCATGGCATATTACAGAAATGTTCATCTGTAGGTTAGTGATGACTTTCACAAATGGTAGGCGCTGTATCATCCAGCTGTGATACATACCTGGACCTAGTTGTGTTTTATTTGTCACCTCTGGGAAGTAATGTTTTCCTTGTGTAGACATGGAACTGGAAAGAGACTTGAGAAGGTCATAAGAAAAGGCACTGGCACACTAGAATGGATTTCCTTTGCATGTTGCTGTGATCATTAGTCAATTCCTGTCCCAATGTGAATTTAAGGTCACTTTTTAAGCAACAGGTTAGACAAACAACTTTTTTGACATAGTGAAATACATTTGGGATTGTCATTTAAATATGTTGCATTTATAAGTGAATGTGAATCCCACTCCTGTTATATCCCTACATAAAAAAAATATTTTTCTCTTTGTAGAACTGACAGTGCATCAGCTGACCAGGACAATTTAAAATATTCTTCATCCAGAGATCGGGGCAGTTCTGCCTCCTATGGATTACAACCCTCAAATTCAGCTGTGGTGTCTCGGCAAAGACACGATGATATCAGAGTCCACACTGACATACAGAATGAAGAAAAAGGTACACAGATTGTGTTTCATGTGTGATTGTGAGGGGACGAGCAGGGAAAGGCAGGAAACTGAAATGGTGGAGAAAGTCTTGTCTTGTCTTGTTTTGTTTTTTTCCCTCCCTCCAAAAAAGGCAGTGAACTGATTTGTCTCATTGCCACAGTATCAGTGTTTTGGGAGATTTGTCAGGGATCAAAGAAATACTGTGGTTGTTGTGAAGACTGAGAAAAACGTGCAGTTGTGTTAGGAGAAGAATGCAAGAGAAGGCTTGATGTGTTAACAGAATTAGTACTTTTTCCTGAAGAATGATATTCTGGATGTGTCTGGTCTTCAGGCTGTAATTTCTTCCTGAATAGTCTCCAGTACTTCTGGTATTGGATTAAATGGGCTACAAGGCTGATCTATTGCCTGTTGTAGCTTTTCTTCACCAAACTGGAATCTTTATTCAGCAATCAGTTCTATATTCTTATAATTAATGTCAGTTTCTACTTTCATGTACCTCAGTCTGACTTCATGTAAATCATGTGATGTGTGATTCATACATTTTTACTGGCTTTGGTTTTTTTTTATCCTTAGGATGTGAATACTATCTCTAGGAAATAACTAAACAGTCAGAATCACATCTTTTCTGTAATTATGAAAAGTCTATATTCTGATTTTTTTTCTTTCTTTAATTGCCAAATACAGATATCAAATTGGAGGATTTCTTACTTGCAGAGTCACTTTTTGACTATGTAAATCCTCAGGCAGGCCAGACTCAAGAGAAAATCTCACAGGAATAGTAGTGTGGGAGTTTTTGTTCAGGACCCTAAAAAGTATTTGAACTCCCCCCAGTTCTCTGGCCTGTAACTGACTGTGAATAATTGCTGTATCTTAGGGGAAATTACAGCTGGATGCAAATTAATTTTTTTATAAGTAGAAGGTAGTGTTAGTAGGTGGGAGAAGCATGAAGCATGTTTATCTGCATAGTTTGAGAACCTTAAGATTTGTTTTACTTCAGTAGAGAAACTGCTTAGGAGGTGAGTGTATTTGTCTGTCTGCTAATGTGGAATGTTGTACTGTGTTTAACACAGACTGGCAGAGGAGGTTGTTCTAATTTGAAGGGTGCTGGTATTTGAAGAATGTACTGGCAGTGCAGTGAAATAGTAAGTTTTGGAGAAATTCAGAAAGGTAGTTTGTGAAGTTGCTGGGAAAGTGCCATTTGAGAAGAAAAATGTACCTGGTTCTCCCTCCACTGCTGTATCTTGCAGGGCATGTCTCTGCTAGCTCAGCACTTTGTGCTGTTTTGTTCAGGTGTGACTTAAAATGAAGTGATTAGGATATTCTCACTATAAAACCAAGTTCCAGGTGTATCTAGTTAGTTTTTATTATTGGAGAAATTTGTAAGCTTAAAGATGCAGAATAGTTTCTTTGTTTACTAAGATTTTTCAGTTCATCTCTTGGAGTCTGCCAGCATGGAATTTTCATTGGAGATTTTCTGTCCTGGCTTCCATAAGCCCCCTACCTGCCTCCCCCCATTTTCTGGTGTTAATAATAAAAATCACTTACAAATTTATAATTTTTGGAAGTTTTTCAGGTTTGAAAACCTCCAAGGATGTGACTCTTATGTTTAGGCTCAAATGCATTAATTGCTGCTAGAAGTTACTTCCTTCATAGGACAGTGTGGTTTGTTCTGACAAAATAATGTGAAAGTGGCACACTTGCTAGTTTCTGTTTAAAAACTGAGCTGTAAAAAATAATGTTGTAAATCTAAATAGATAAAAACTGTCTTTATTGTAATTGTAGTTAACCAATTACAAGTAAGACTTTGCACAGGGTTTTCTGTAATGGTAGGGTAGCCCCATGGGTACAGGAATGCACAGATGTATACTGGTAATTAATATCTGCTTTTTATCAAATATTTTGCCTTAAAGAAACATTTGTTAAATCTACTGAGGTCTAGGTTCACCTCAATGTTTTGAACTCTACTTTTTTATCAATTCTTTAGTCTCAGTAGGCAGCTTCTTATGGGGAGCCACCTCTCCTTTTCCCCAGACCTTCTTTTATACATTGAAGCAGGTGGACTTGTGGAAATATCTTTTCTGAAAGAAATCTTGCAAGTTTTTTATTGTTCTGGGTTTAATTTTATTAGTTGATTCTTCCCTGTCTTGGAGAAGGAAGGCACTTCAGAAATGTTCCTTGGAGGTGAGCTCTAATACATTGAGTGAAGGATTGGGCAGGCTCGGGACAGTTTCACTTCTCTACAGTATTGAGGGGAAGAACCTGCCCTCAAAGTGGTGTGGCAGGCTGGAAAATTTCCAGTCTCAGCATTTGAGTGTGTTTATTCTTGTGCATCTAGGAGTAAGGTCAATTGAATTACTCAAAATGATGCTTTTATTTTCATTTTCTATTGTTCAAAGATGTATCTTAAGTGGGAGAATGTAGAATGTAGACTGCCTAATTGAGGATGATAGCAGTATTAGTGAAAATGTTGACCTTTATGTTTAAGGAGAGTTGTTCAATCTGTGCAAGCAGATCATGTTTGTCTTTTCAAAAACTTTCTTTTTTTTGGCCATTTTACTTAGCTTGTGTAGTGGATTCATAGGAAAAACAGAATGGAGATTTCATGTACATAAAGGAGCAAGTCAGTGAAAATATCTAGCCATGTGTACTAGCAGTTTGACCTTGTATTTTACAAAGCCTTTCAAGTCAAAGTAATAATAAGAAAACATGAAATGCAACAAAATTGATATTAAACTTTATGACAATCGAGGGTTTTTTTCATGTACCAAAAAAAAAAAAAAGACGAGATTCTTAATCTGTGACCTGGAAATTTACAGGATATAACAAAACCTTGATGCATGTGGAAGTGAAGAAGGAAGCTAAAGGAGGTGGTGGAGGATAGAGCTGCAGATTTGCATATGAATTGAATAACTCACAAGTCAGCACCCTGGTGAATATGTGGTCTGAGAGCCTGTTTTAATGTCACATTGGTTTGTCCACAGGTGGCTACAGTGTCAATGGAGGATCTGGGGAAAATACTTATGGTCGGAAGTCGTTGGGGCAAGAGCTGAGAGTTAACAATGTGACCAATCCTGATTTTACCAGTGTTCCGCATGGGAATCGTGCTTTAGCCACAAAAGACATGAGGAAATCACAGGGTAAGGACAGTGCTGATTTTCAGGAAGAGGATATGTCTTCTGGCAATATTTCTTGTGTTCAGAATATGAAAAGAAGTTCACTGTGCTTATGCAGTCTGTATGGATTTTATTTTTTGTGATACATGATTAGATGGTGTTGATGGAAACTTGTTTTGCTCGTTTTTTGTCTTGTTTTACTGTTCCTTGTGCTGAGGCTTCCTCCATAGGTTTGGCAGATCTCTCAATGACCTGGCTTAGGCTGTTAATCTTTCAATTTCCTTTAGATGGCTTTGGAACCCTTGCTCAGGTTAGCCAGATTTGGCAGAGACATCTCTAAGGAGGAGGAGAACTTGCTTTGGAATTGTTGCAAATGGATGCCTGAGTAAAAAGTTGTAATTAATGAGCCCCAGTGTGGGAAGAGCAGCAATGGTTGGGAGCAGCTCAGCTGTTCCTGTTCTCCCTGGGCCGCAGGACAGGCAGTGACCACGTCCTGTCACTGTGTCCTCCTGAGCCTGCCACTGCTCCTGCTCCCTCTTGCTGAGGAACAGAGGCCAGGGAGGAGCTGGAAGTATCCTAAGAATGTGGGCAAGGTCTGGGGAGATGCAGCAAGAACAAATTTGGAGTTTCAAGAGGGTGCAGGAATGCTGGGCTTGTGTTTTTGAGGAAGAAGGCTTCACTCTTCCCACTATTTGAGGTTTGAGTCATAGTTTAAAAAAAAACAAAAAAGAAGTTATTCTAAGCATTTTTTGAATGAAAATAGAAACTTTATGACTAAGCACTGTCACTTATTGCATCACTTAGTGGTTGAGCCACTGGTAAAATCTGCCTGCTTTATGCCAGGCACATTATAAACATGAGGACAGGCTGTTTCTTCTCAAGAATTAATATTTCAGAGGAGAAATAACAATGTTCAGTGTACTTTGCAGTGGAAGAGCTGAGGTGTAAGTGGTGACATGACTGTTTCAAAAATGTGATTTTAGGAATGGGTTAAACTCAGGCTTTAGAATCCCATTCTGGTGTCTTGGTCTAAAATGATGTAGTCCTTTTAGTATGTTTTCATGTTTATGTAGAGGAAATAGAACACTCTTCAAATGAAAAAACTTTCTGCCAGTACTAAATAATAGTTAATTCAGACTGTTTTCTGGGTATGTGAGCATCTCTTTAATACTTAAAATGAAGTTGCTGCCTATGACTTGCATGTTTTCTCTCCTTGAAATGTCAGATTTCAAGAGTTTGTCCTTTAGAATGTGGCTGTCTTTGTTGTAGGTTTCAGCAAGTCATTTTGGTTTTTTGTATCTTCTTTATAATACAATGGGATTGTGCTGCAACAAGATTTTGGGTTTTAAGTTCTTTGATGTTTTCTTGTTAGTATATTCATTAAACAATTTTAAAAATAGTCTTCTGTGAGTTAGCATGTGGCTGAGACCTTGCTGAATTTCCACAAAGTGGATGGCACAGGTATTTGTTAACTAGTGCTTTGATTAGTGTAGCTTCGTTCATGTTCTTGGTTAGTGTTTTTTGCTTCTTTTTTTTTCTTAAAGTTGTAATTGTGATTTAACAATTAGCTGACACTCTTGGGGCGTAATGCCAATGTAGATTAGCTATTAAGTGAACAAAGACAAAGCTGCTTTAGTCACATCAGATGACTGACGTCTAGCAGAGAAGAGCAGAAAGCTCTGTAGATGTCTTGGATTTTCTCATTAGTCATGTTGACTCAGGATGCCTCATCATATTCCATGAATCCTCTGATTTGAACCACCATGAAACATCTAATGTTAAACTTATTGAAAGAAATTTTGTTTCCTTTTTTCAAATGAGGACAATTAATTATTTGTATGAATTCATAGGGAGTTTGTCCCTGAGGTAGGTGAGCTGCATTGTGACCTTCTCTGGTATTGTGTGCTGTTGGCCAGGTTTAATGAAGTGTTGCCTTAGGAAGGTTCATTCTCCCCATCATGATCTGCTTAAGTGAGCTGCCAGGTCCCTCTTCATGCTGGGGGCTTCTGTTCCTCAGTCAATGAAGAGCAGGTCTATTTTCCTGTTTGAAGCAGAACCCTGCTACCTATCAGAGAGAAAATATTGTTTGTTTGTAGTTGCCTGAACTTAAATCTGGTTCTTTGCTTCAGGAAGCAGCTTGTTTTTTTCCTCAAGGTTTTCTCAAAATAGTATTTGTTGAATTATTTTTGTTTATTCAACCAGAAGTCTGGTTTAATCTTACCCCACACCATTTTTTTTTTTTGGTTCCATTTATGTAGAAGGAAACTAAGTCCAGATTTTTGTGTAAAAGTAAGACAGTTCTACTTAGTTCTGAATGAGTTCAACACGTACTGGGCTGTCCACATGAAGAAATGAAATATTTTGGTAGCTAAATTGGATTTTACATTTAACTTCCTTTTTATGAAAGTTTAAAACCAATCAGGATTGATTTTAAATTATTTTCTTAAATGACTATTATGACTTATTGATTCTACTCATAGACATATTGGACAATACAGTGCAGTTGATAAATGCTGTAGGAGAAACTAAAGAATTGCTTTTTGCAGAGCGACCGTTGTCTTATTCTGACGAGTCTCGACTGTCAAATCTTCTTCGGAGGATTACTCGGGAAGACGACAGAGACCGAAGACTGGCTACTGTAAAGCAACTGAAAGAATTCATTCAGCAACCAGAAAACAAACTGGTCAGCAATTCTTCCTTTTCCATAGCATTGGGTAGTTCTTGTTTTATAAAATGGTCTTTTTCAAATCTGAGTATTGGGATATGTCTGCAGGTTTATCTTGTATACAGAGAATTTCATTCCACTAGAAAGGAGAGTGTATTCCTGGATTGTCTGTCTTGCTTCCATAATGCAGGAAATGTTTTATTAGGATGTATGGCCTTAGGATGTAAACTGCTGAATGCCTGAACTGTAGGAATTAACATGGCATGTGTGTGGCTTTCTTTGACTGCTCTTAGGAATAGCCTCTGGATCCCTCAAAAAGGAAACAGAGGGAAGGGGAAGTGTTGTTGTCTTGTTCAAGAACTGCTTCTGTATTTTAAATTAAAAATACACAGGTATTTATTCTTGTGAATAGCTCTTAGAGCTACTCAGCTTTCTAACTAAACATCTCTGTATGTGGGAAGAGAACTAAGTTAATCTTTGTTTTCATTACATCTTTAGGAGTTCTGGTGGTTTGCTGAAGTCTCTAATGTCCTCAGTGTTTTTTAAGGATATGGGGATGGGAAGGGAAGTATCCCACTGTGGGTATAAATTTTTAATATTACGTATTTTGAAACGAAATATTAAAGAGCATATTGTCTGACACATCTCCCCCACTGTTTTGGAAAGCTTAAGAGTTCTCCAAGTACTGAAGAAGCAGGAAGTGATGGTTTAATATCCTGCCACTCATTTGCAAGCAGTGCTCTGATACTTTAGCTGTGGGATCTGTGTCTGTCCTTACTTACAAGAAATTGGTTCATTTTCTCATTATATGTTAATTAACCAGTGATAATTGTGCTCTTTTCCAGAGGACATGAGACTTGAATGTGGGGAGTATTCTGGTCTGTGCACCTAGGTGTAAGCAGCCCTTGTGCAAGCCTAGTTAACACTTCAACTTTCCTCTTGTTACTACAAGGGTTTAGGAAGCAAATGCTTTCCACAGTTATTCTGTGGTTATTTTTAGTTATTTCCATTGTTCTCCATGAGATTTTCCTCATTTTAAAATTTTATTTTGTAACTGCATTTTATTTAGGTTTATTGCTATCTCAGAATGTACTGAAATTGTCATTCTATTGTATAAGTCAGTGATTACAAACTTTGTTAGTGGTCAGAATATTAGAAGTTTGTCACCTAGAAGCTTCTCTGAGCTCACTAATGAGAATAAGATCAGATGTCAAGTGATATCAAGGCCAAAACTTCATAATGGACAGTGTTTAACCTAGCAGTAGTTCCTGCAGGTCTTGACACTATTTAGTGTAGTTTAACTGAGTTCTTTTCATCTTCAGGGCTGAAATATGAGTTCAAAGTAAAGTGGTAGAAGTCAGTGGTCTCTTGTCATCTAATGGAGTCCTGCTTTAGCTTCTAAATTATAGAGATGTCTTTTCCTTTTTAGCCTGTCTTGCAGGTACCAGACACATTTTCAAAATGCCCTTATAAGTTCTGAGGGGTCAAGCATGTGGATCTCTGTCCCTCCACCCTCAAAAGCATGATGTTGCTCAAAACTTTAAACAAAAACTGGATACCATGCACTGTGTTAAAGAGGAATGTCTTTCTGAAGAAAGCAGAATAAACCCTTTTATTAACTTGTCAAGAAAACTTCCTGTTAATATGTTACACAGTTGCAGCTAATGTGTGATTTTTCAATCAGATCACTAAAGTGCAGGGGTTCAGTGCATGTTAGGAAAACAAGTCTTTCTGGTTATGTTTTCTGAAGAGCACTGGGTCATCAATAATGCTTCATCTCCAAAATTGTATTCCTTTTTACTAAAATGCAGTGTTGCCTAAATAGAAACTTTAATATTTCAGATTATTTTATGTGTTCCATTAAATTTTCCAGTGATACAATTTATTTATTAATATTAGAGATTTGGTCTTTAGTAGATGCTACTCATGAGCTGCGTGATGTGTCTTCCATGATGATGTAATGTTATCAGCAAGAACTAAACTTGGAACAGATCTTGATAGCAGGCTGCCAGTATTTTCATGGCTACTGTAAATAAATATCAAATATAACATCTAGGATAATATTGCAGTATTGCTTAATATAGTTGATGCTAGTCTGCAGTGGCCATGGAAAGCATAATGGCATTTTCTTGGCAAGGAGAACTGGGAGTGTTGTGTTTAATGTGGGTGTAAGCAGGACCTATTGTGGAGGCAGTATTGGGCAATTACTGTGCTTATGCCTTTTATGTATCTTATATTCCAGGTACTTGTTAAACAACTGGATAATATCCTGACTGCCATTCATGATGTGCTCAATGAAAGGTAAGTTGAAAAAATGCTCTAAAGGGGAAAAATAATGTCAGCATTAGGTTTGAAATAGAGAGGGAAAAGTTTGAGAGAAATTGATTTGCTAGTTTTGCATGGGTGTCCCATTGCAGGAACAGAATGAAATTAGGGGGGAGTAAAGCTCTTAGGTATATCAACAGTACTGTTGGGCTGTCTAGAGCACACCTCCCTTGGCCAGAATGTGAAGGCACAAGTGTGGCTTTGATGCTGTGGGTAGTGTGGAGTCTGTCTCAGGTGTGTTCACTCAGCTGGTGGAGCTGTGCAATGCTGTGGTGGTGTAGTTTCCAAAACAAAATGAGTTTTTTTACAAGCTGAGTCATTTACATCCAATGAAGAATGTATGTAGAGGATGCTGAGGTTTGTGTGGGCTTTTAGGTGCTTAGGTCAGTGTTATTTCCCAGAGTCAGCTGCATATTAAGAACTATTTCTATTGAGTGGTGTGTTGCTAGTGAAACAGCACATTTGCATACTTTAATTCAAGTTGATTTACTCCACAGAAATAATGTTTCTTAGAATTTTATCTTAGCTTTGCCACTGCTGCCATTAAGTAGGAGAGAAGCAGCTTCATTTCTGCATATATTTTCTTTTGCTTTATAATTTTGTTCATGCTTCTGTTTGCTGTCATGGCTGGAGATCCCAAGTTTCTTTTTTTCTCTCCAAAAATGCAGTAGCAAATTGCTTCAGGAATTGAGACAGGAAGGAGCTTGCTGTCTTGGCCTTCTTTGTGCTTCTCTGAGCTACGAGGCTGAGAAGATCTTTAAATGGATTTTTAGCAAATTCAGTTCATCCACA
Source organism: Molothrus aeneus (assembly GCF_037042795.1). Lineage (NCBI taxonomy): Eukaryota > Metazoa > Chordata > Aves > Passeriformes > Icteridae > Molothrus > Molothrus aeneus. The sequence continues at coordinate 8,443,866 of NC_089661.1, read as the reverse complement.
AAAGATGAAGTTAAACTTCTTTATTTGTGTGCAACCTACAAAGCACTAGAGACTGTAGGAGAAAAGAAAGCATTTTCATCCTTAATGCAGGTAAGACTACAAGTTAAAACATGATTATTAATGATTTTCTCAGTGCAATGCTTGAATGAACTTTTTAAACTGGAATGAACAGTAAGTAATGCTATATTGACATAATAAGTAATTATCACTACAACTGGGAGGGAACTTTTTGAATGGGATTATTTGGTTCTGGTTAAATTAGAAAAGAATGACATGTCTTTGTAGGATCATACATATTTTGATGCAACTTTCTAGTATTTATGGCAAATCCAAGAAGAATCTTGTTGAGACAAAAAGATAAACTTATGTGGAATGGTACACAAAACCCAACCTTTTGATTGTTTTGTGCCACCTCCTGTTTACAATTTCTAACTGGAATGGTGGGTAGGTCTGAGAAGGAGTAGGATGTGTGCAGACAAGATGATGTCCCCTTGTACAAGTTTTAGGGTTTCTTATTTTGGGTGTAGAACAGCTATGGCCAGGTCTGTGCTCCAATTTAATAGTTACTTTACAGAGCCAGAAAGCTTCAGCAGGAGAAATAGGACTTAAAATTACACAGTTGTTCTGTGGCTAAAGAGCTAAAGAAAAGTGTTCCCTGGCTCTGCCATATATCAAGCAAATGCCCCTTTGAAGTGATTATTTTCATGCAGTGAATGTGATGCCTTTTACATTTTGTTCCCTGCAGAAGGAGTAGAGTTTTGTTGACTGAATCAAAGTAGTTTGTTGCAATGTGTTCTCTCTCATGTTAATGTGAAATATCTGGTGGCTTTGCTTTACTTTTCAGCTTGTAATGACCAGCCTGCAGTCCATCCTAGAAAATGTTGATACACCAGAGTTACTGTGCAAGTGTGTCAAGTGCATCCTTTTGGTGTCTCGATGCTACCCACACATTTTCAGCACCAATTTTAGGGTAAGCTTCTTTGTGCTTTGTGTTTTCTTTCTGTAATGGAAATGTTGGTGCATTAAATTGGAAAATGACTCTGTTTTCACAATTGCTTTCCAGGACACAGTGGACATCCTGGTTGGGTGGCACATAGATCATACTCAGAAACCTTCTTTGACACAACAGGTCTCTGGTAAGTTTGGCCACAGGAGCTCATGGAGGGTCTCACAGCCTGCTCCGGCTTGCGGATGTTTGGGGTTTATTTACACCAGTTTTGTTCTTCTGACATGCAAGCTGACATAAAACCAAATTAAGTTTCTGGCTACATAACAAGATACTTTGTTCCTAGCTTTTTAGTAAATTTGCATTTTCCATTTTTTGCTAATTCTGGAAAAATGGGATGCTTTATTCAGGGTACATTTAAACACCAATTGTTGTGTGCAATTTTATAACAATCTTTAATAAATTTATAGGTCTTAGTATATCCTCTGTGAAAGGATATGTTTTTTCCCTATGTACTTTTAGAGAATTTTTCTCATAAAGATCCTGTACTGGCATTTAAAAGATGAGGAGAGTTTTTCCAGTAGCTTTGTCAGTTTTCTTGGGAGTTACTCACAGCAAGTTTATTATGCTTCTTGTGTCATAGTCCTAGATTCTATCCTTGGTGTTTACTGCTGTGGGGCAGAACTGAACCTTAAAATTATATTTACAAAAGGACAGAAGAGGGAGATACAATTTGTATTTCTTTTAAAAACATTTAGCGTTAGTATTTTCATGTAGATGACCTCTTAGCTCAGCAACTTTTCCCTCAGAAATATGCAACTAAAATTTAAAGATTGTATGTCACCCTGTATTAATTGGCTTGGTATTTTTGTACAGGATGGCTGCAGAGCTTGGAGCCCTTTTGGGTGGCTGATCTAACCTTTTCTACCACACTTTTGGGTCAGTTTTTGGAAGATATGGAAGCTTATGCTGAGGTAAACAAGACTTTATGGTATATACCAGAGTTAACTGTTACAGTTTTCTTAATAAACCCACAACTGTGATTTTCATGCCTGTATTACTTTTGTAGGCTTTCCTGGGGAAAAGAGGACCAAATTATGGAGTATAATTCAGTCATGTACAATGACCAACTGCACAAATACTCATGAACTATTTAATTAGTATCACAACCAGGCCCTCAGCCATTGTTGATTGAGAATATAGTGTTGTAGTAACACTATAAAGAATTGACCAAACAGGAATGCTTTTAATTTTTTAAGAGCTGATGTGAAGACAGCTCATGATTTTTCCTTGATGCTTTATTTTTAATTGTCCAACCTCAGAGTGTTTCAGAACTCGTAACTGTTGGGGGGAGAGAGGAAATCTTAATGCTTCAAAAGACTAATGATAAATCTGTCTTTTTAAAATAAAGCAGCAGATTACATTGTGCAGGAAATAATGGAGCAGGAACTGATGGAAAATGAGATTATATTCATTTATTATACTTCATTTTGACTTTGTAACCTTTGCTTAGTTAACAGGGCATAGAGTTTATCTGATGCTGTCATTAAAGGAAGTGCTTTGGGGTTGGGGGGAGGAGTGCTGTCTTTTAAGGTGTAGGTGCTTACATGATAATGTACTTACAGGTCAATTATACTACATTGTGTGTGTTAATATGCAGGTCCTGTAGGTAAAATTGTACTTGGAGCATAATTGTGTCACTCAAAGCAGAATCAATAATTTGGTCAGTGTCATTCTCTGTACAGCAGGGCCTTTGCTGGGGCAGCTTTAGGATTCTCAGGGCAGAGCAGTAAATCACTGCTTATCAGGCTGGCTGCTGCTCTGGTCAATGTGTGTATTCTTAGTCACGGAAGAGTTTTAAGATAACGTGTGCTAACATGGAGGAGGTGCTTCCAGCCAGTGTGTTTATCTCACAGTGGGGCAGAGCAAGGCTACAGCTCTACTAATGAGATCAGCACTTCTGGGAATGTTCCCAGGCACTGGTGCCAGCTGGCATGGAGTAGGCTGTTAGTGAACTCTTGGTCTCCAGATCAACGTAGTTCACATGTATGATAGGATTGGCCAGTCAAACATCTCCACTCCAGTTTGGGGATGGGAATTTTTGGAAGAGTGGTAAAAGTGTGCTGACAACTGTTGTAACAGTGCAGCAATACAGATGATCATGTTCCAGAGACCAGGAACTTCATAAGCCTCAGGTTTAATTTACAAGATATAGTCTGAGTACTTTGTTTCAGTGGCTAAACTCATTGCTACTCTGTGACTTCTCGTTGTCACTGTGTGCCTATATTCCACCTTTGTGTGTGTAGTTAAGAGATACTGGATAAACACATCTGTAATTAGATTGTACAGTTTAATGTCTGGAAAAGAGATGAAGTATTTTCAATCTCACATTCTGATATTTTACCCATGTGTAAGTTAATGATGTGTGCTGATACACAAACCTTGTGTGCTGCAGGACCTCAGCCACGTGGCTTCAGGGGAATCAGTAGATGAGGACATTCCTCCCCCGTCGGTGTCGCTGCCCAAGCTGGCTGCCCTGCTGAGGGTGTTCAGCACCGTGGTGAGGAGCATCGGCGAGCGCTTCAGCCCCATCAGGGGACCACCCATTACAGAAGCTTATGTAACTGATGTAAGAGCTCCACTGCTTTGGCTTTATTGGTTGCTCAAATGTTTTGTCACCAAACAGCAATGCCATTGACTGAGCTGATTTAGGTTTTATGAATGTCACATGAATGTGTATATTCTCAGCTTTGAGTAAATCTTACTTTTTTCCAAGAAATACGCTACAATAATTTTATTGAAGTATAGATGGTAATAGTGGCACATGGAAATTGTATCAGAAATTAATTTTTTAGACATTTTAACTTAATTTTATCTTGAAACTGTTATTGTTTATTCAGATAACTATGCCGCTGTAGAAACTTGAATTCTACTTATGAGTTTGATTTTATAAAATGTGATGATTTTTCTTTCGAAGTTGAAATTTCATCTATTAAATCTGATAGCAAACTTTTCTAGCTCTATAGTATAGGATAGTGTAAACTCAGAATAAATATTATATAATATGCTAAGTAGCTGATAGAGTTCTGTAATGGGTGAGGAGATAAGATAAAAATGCTTGCACTTAAGCTCTTGTGGCTGCTGGATGACCTGCCCAGCTGGAATTTATGCCCTTGCAGAATTTTGTGAGAGACACAGCTTCTTGGGTAAATAAGTGTATGGATTTCCCAGTTGAAGACAAGACAGTTATGTAACTTCTGCATTAATCTGCAGGGGATTCTTATGACAAAATCTCAAGAAAACTCCTCTGTCTTTTTCAAGGGGATTTCTGGTGATGTTAGTTGGAACTGAATAGAACTGTGAATCATGAATTTAGGTTTTGTAGATCTCTAACTGACTTGGAAACCAAGCAGTTGAAAGTTTGTTTTTTCTTACACTTCTGAAGTGTAATGTCAAGATTACATTTTTCAGAATAGAATTGAACAAGCTGCAGAGCAGGTGATGGGACAGGATATCAAATGGGTGTGAAGACAATTAATTAGCATCTTTCTTTAATGGAGTTTAACTCAGTTGTGTTTTTAATTTTGCAGGTTCTGTACAGAGTAATGAGATGTGTGACTGCAGCAAACCAAGTGTTCTTTTCTGAAGCTGTGCTTACAGCTGCCAATGAGTGTGTTGGGGTTTTACTTGGCAGCCTGGATCCCAGTATGACCATACACTGTGACATGGTCATCACCTATGGATTAGATCAAATGGAAAATTGTCAGACTTGTGGCACTGACTATGTCATTTCGGTCCTGAATCTGTTGACACTGGTTTGTACATGTTTTTATTCTTGTGAGGGACTAGAAAAACAGTATTTTGATTAATCTTTAATAATGAGTAAAAATTCAGATGAAGTTACTTATTTTGGTTTTTATCCCCAGATTGTTGAACAAATAAATACAAAACTACCATCATCATTTGTAGAGAAATTATTTATACCAGAGTCTAAACTACTTGTTCTTCGTTATCATAAGGAGAAAGAGGTAAGAGGAAGTAACTTCTACAGGTATATTCCAACAGCCTTCATGCACTTCCTAGAATATATTAAGCTGTAAAACTTAAGCTGTAAAGCTCAACTTAAATACGTTTTTTTAGTCTAACTGAATATCTGAAATTTCTGAAAAGACAGATATAGCTACTTCTTTGTTTTAGCATTTAGATTTGATAAGAAATTGGAAAGTTTGCCATCATTCCAGGTAGAGAAGTCCTTAGTTCATCTGGCTTTGATACTCAGTGTGTTAGGTGGATGATCTAGAGTCTGTAAGTAAGAGGTGTAGAAAACTGAAGATAGATATCTGTATCAGACTAAGCTATTCATAGATGAAGAAGAGTGATTTTAAAGTCTTTGTTGCTGATTAGTGTATTTTATGATTTGTTCTAATCAGTTATTGCTGTAATTATGTTCTCAAGGTCGTTGCAGCAGCCCTTGCTGTATACCAAGCTGTATTGAGCCTGAAGAACATTCCTGTTCTGGAGACTGCTTACAGGTTGATTCTAGGAGAAATGACCTGTGCTTTAAATAGTCTACTCCATAGTTTACATCTTCCTGAGGCCTGTTCTGAAATCCAGCATGACTCTTTCAAGAAGCTTATATCCAATGTGGATAATGCCAAGTTTGTTGTTATATTTGATCTCAGTGCTCTAAGTACTATTGGAAATGCTAAAAACTCATTAATTGGGGTGAGTAAAAACTCAACAGACAGTTCATGCAATAAGTGTAAAAAATACTTGGTTACTTAAAATTAATGTATTACACCAGTAGGGTGCATATGTATAACTAAAATGATCATATTTGTCACTGAACTTCCTAAGTTGTTCTAAAACTTCCAGTGCTAAAACTTAGGGGAAACAGTGGGTGGATTGTATCTCTAGTTGTTGCATAATGAAAAGCAGTTTATAGGAAAGAGCATCTTATCAGGGTTATTAAGGGTTTAATGCTAAGATCATCATAGTAATTGCTTTTGAAACTCAAGACAGATAAGAGCAGCTGTAAAATGTCCTTTGGTAGTATATTAGCCATATGAAAACACTTTCCAGATCTTTGCATGTAAAAACATTAACTACTTTTAACCAACTTCTAAAAAATGGGAAAGAAAATAGTTACAGTCAGAAAACAATAGAGTTAAATTATCTCCTGTCAGTAAAAAGGGAAAGACATTAATTGATGGTGTGAAAATTACAGTTAAAAGTAGGTCCTAGTTTTTATGTTTCTGTGATTGTTTTATAGATGTGGGCCCTTTCACCAACTGTGTTTGCACTGCTGAGTAAAAACCTGATGATTGTTCATGGTGACATAGCAGTTCACTTCCCTGCTGTCCAGTATGCAGTGCTCTACACGTTGTACTCACACTGCTCCAGGTATGGGGTTTGATAATTCAGCATATTTTAAGAGCACTAGGATGGACTGATGTGAATAGAATATATTGTTGGAGGGATGAAATGAAATAGGCTGTTACAATCAAATGTTTGCCCAAGCTTCCTTAATTAATTTTTACTTTCATTAATTGCAGGGAAGCTGTATCTCGGCCAGGAAAGCATATCCTGGCTTAAAGTTGGCCTTTTATTCAAAGGCAGATTAGAAATCTTGTTTGAATAGAGATAACTGAGGGAGAACTCTGCTAAAAGTAAATTAGGAAAGATTATTTACTATTTTGCTTAATGAGAGATCTGGGAGAGGTAATGAGATGTAAACAACAGATGTAAATACATTTTAGAGTTTATTAATACAAACTGTTGTTAAAGGGAATAATTTTAACTGTTACTCTTTACATTCTTGGCTGTGGTGATTTTTCACTAAGCATTGGATACCAGATGCAGTTGAGAACAGGTTACTGACCTGCATGGACTGATAGGAAATTGTAGCTTTGTTCTTCTAGGCTAGGGATCAAAATATTTGGGTTTTGACAAAGTGTGGTTTGTGTGTCTATGTGTTCATTTAACTTTTGTTGCTAATTGTTGATGTTTTCTCTCCTCCTGTGAACTTCAGGGAAGTATATCTAATCTTGGGGTAGCTTTACAGTTTGTTTTTCCTTGCCTTTTCAGGCACGACCATTTCATATCCAGTAGCCTCAGCTCTTCCTCTCCCTCTCTGTTTGATGGAGCAGTTATAAGTACTGTAACTACAGCAACAAAAAAACATTTCTCAATCATACTGAACCTTTTGGGGCTACTGCTTAAGAAGGATAACCTTACTCAAGATACCAGGTAAGGAAAATATTCTTAGAAATTGGGAAATTTTTTTCTGTCCGGTAGAATACATTAATTCAGAAACCACAATAATTTGAATTTGTAAAACTTGGGGTAAATTTAACCTGTCAAATGTTGGGTTTTTTATACACTATTAGTGAAATTGTGGGAAAAAAAAATGCTGCTTGTTTTATTATATGAAAACTAGCGAAGTTTAAACCATCCTAAGATCTATCCAGTAGAAACAGAGCTTTCAAACTTCACTAAAAGAAAAGGTTTGCTCACTGAAATTATCCTTTTGCAATAGTTGCCATCCCGTATTACCAAAATGCTGTGAAAGCTGGGGACATCTTTAAAGTTAAGAATAACTTGTCTAAAAAGTGTGAGCTGTGGTGTGATACTGATGTACAAGGTGAAGTAGTTTGAAAGTACCTTTCTGTAACTGTGTAGAGTGACTAAACTTTTGGTTTTTGAAGGAAACTACTTACAACATGGGCTTTGGAAGTGGCTCTTCTGATGAAGAAGTCAGAAACATACACACCGTTATTTTCTCTCCCATCTTTTCATAAGTTTTGCAAAGGACTTTTAGCAAACAGTAAGATATTGCATATTTTTACTTAACTGTCTTTTACATTTCAAAATGAAGTACTTAAGTAGCCTTGTCCCACTGATAGTACCAATTGTACTTGTTTCATTTGCTTTAAGAATGCTTCAAGGTAGTATTGTGCAAGAACTTAGACTCTTTTTATGATTTTTTTTTAAAGTGGATCCCTGCCTGTTACTTAAACAATTGATTTTCTTAAAATAAATTGCAATCTTAAGAGATTTGACACATCACTGACATTTTTGGTAGACCAATTTCCCAGTCACAAATCATTTCTCAAAAGCACTGGAACAGTTCTGTGATGTATTCAATTCCAAAATCTGTAAATAAGATGGGAACAAATGCAGAGTAGTGCAGAAGTTACCTAATTCCAGCAAGAATAACTTGTTTTTCTTCTTTCAACTCCTTAATTTAGCACTTCTGGAAGATGTGAACATTTGTCTTCAAGCATGTAGTAGCCTCCATGCCCTGTCTTCCTCCCTTCCAGATGACCTTTTACAGAGGTACTTGCACAGAGTTCTGTCTGTTATTAGAATTCTGCTGATGATGGGGATATCAACAGCTCTTTCCTTTTTGGTGTTGCAGGTGTGTTGATGTGTGTCGTGTTCAGCTTGTCCATAGTGGTGCTCGTGTGAGACAAGCTTTTGGAAAACTGCTCAAGTCAATTCGTTTGGATGTTGTGTTGAGGTGAGTTGCTCAGTCCAGCTTCAGTGTAAATAATGGATTAGCTTCTTCAGAGACACTTAACCTGAAAAATAATGCCAGTGGACTTAGTTCAAAATCAAAAAGCATGAGCTTACAATAGTAGTTCTGGGTTGATGGTTGGGCTTGATGATCTTAAAGGTCTCATCCCACCCTCTGTGGTTCTAAGTGTCTTGCTATCTCTCCTACGCTTTTACTGGTCTAAGAACAGTATGTAGTACACAAAGTAATTAATAAATTTGCTAAGCTGTGCATCACTTCTTGAAGCAAACACTGAGCATCTGTGAGGTCCCTGTTGTCCAGAGCTTCAGCAATATTATGTCCTATAATTTGCCTTGAAGACCTGAACTCTGAAAGCACTTGCTATTAATACCAAAGCATGTAATTACTTCTAGTCATCCTGTATAGATATAGTGTGTGTGTAACTCTTACAAACCTTGTTTTGGTCTATTCAAGTACATTACAGCATGGGTTGTTTTCCCTCTCTTCCTGCAGTAACCGTACCCACACTGAAATACAAGAAATTTCTTTGGCCATAAGAAGTCACATGAGCAAAGCTCCAAGTAACACATTCCACCCACAGGATTTCTCTGATGTCATCAGTTTTATTTTGTATGGAAACCTCCACCGAACTGGGTAAGAACTCCTTGTGGAACTGAAATCTATCAATGTTGAATTTATAGGAAACAAGTCCGAGTTACATTTAGTTTACGATTTGTAATTACCATTATAAACTATGTTGCTTTAATTTCAAACTTTTTTTATACTTTTAAGTATTTATAAACATCTTACATACACATCTTTTGGCATATTTTCCTATATACATTGCTGCTTGGAAGTTAATTTTGTGTGAGATCTGTTTGTGAACAAGAGGGAGATGAAGTGTGTACAGTATAAACTTGTCAATGCACTGATGTTTTCTTTCAGGAAGGATAATTGGTTGGAAAGGTTATTCTACAGCTGTCAAAGGCTAGATAAGAGAGATCAGCCAGCCATCCCTAGGAACCTATTGAAGACTGATGCTGTGCTGTGGCAGTGGGCTGTCTGGGAAGCAGCTCAGTTCACTGTTCTCTCAAAGCTACGAACTCCTCTGGGGAGAGCCCAAGATACATTTCAAACAATTGAAGGTAAAGTAAAAAATACACTTTATTTTGATGAGATTTTTTGGTAAGGTTGTGAGGCAAAGGTGTTCATGTCTAAGGCAAGAGGCACAATGGATTTATTTTTCAGTGCTTATAGATTTTAAAGATGCTGCATAATTACTGTTAACTTGTGGTAGATTTTGAGAGCTAGCATTGCTATCCTTTGCACATTTAAATACAATACCATGTGGTAACTCTTTTTTCCCATGTTTTGGTAAAATGTGCAGGTATTATTAGGAGCCTTGCAGCCCACACATTAAACCCTGATCAAGATGTCAGCCAGTGGACTACTGCAGACAATGATGAAGGACACAGTAGCAATCAGCTCAGGCTTGTTCTTCTTCTGCAGTATTTGGAGAACTTGGAAAAGTTGATGTACAATGCATATGAAGGATGTGCCAATGCCCTTACCTCTCCACCCAAGGTTTGTCTGTCTTGCAGTGCTGATGTTGCTTGGAACAGTCTGGTGAATGAACAGTGTTTTCAGGATTGTTCAGTTCTTAGCAATGGAATTCCAAAAAAAAACTTCTCAAAGTTTGAGACTCTTAAAAAACTCTGGCTTTAACTTTGGCATAATCCTACAGAACAGGTTAGACCAGGCTTTGTTTCTGGAGTATCAGCTTGCATAGTGGTACAAATCCAGCAAGACTGTAGTACCTCTGATTTGTAGCAGTTACTTATTTGTAGATTGTCAGCAGCCCTATTATAAAGTAACACAGTTATTTAAAGCTCTAATTGCTTTTTGGGGAGTGTAGTAATTATTTATAAGCAACATACCCCATTGTGTATTTCTAAGTGCAAAACATTCTTCACTGTTGAAATAAACTGCTTAGTTACCAGATTTTGATGTGACACTAATAAATGATTTATAGTTAGTTCATATTAAAACTTCTGCCCTGCCAGTGTGCCTGGCCAGTTGCATGCTACATGTGATTTCAGACCATTTGCATTAATAAAATGAATGATTAATTGAAGACTGGAGAAAATAAATCTTCCTGCCTTTGATATCAATCTTAAGTACTTAGCTGTTTGGGTTTGTGCAGAGGAATGTTGTTGTGAGACTCCTTTCCTGTCTCTGAAGGTTATCAGGACGTTCTTTTACACCAATCGCCAGACGTGCCAGGACTGGCTGACACGGATTAGACTGTCCATCATGAGAGTTGGATTGCTGGCTGGCCAGCCTGCTGTGACAGTCAGGCATGGATTTGATTTACTCACAGAAATGAAAACTAATAATAGTATCACTCAGGTACTCTCTTTTCAAACTCTGTGGACTACTGCAGAAATGTTCACTATGATATTCTAAAAGAAGTAAGCTAAGGCAACCAGTAGTTACTAAACCAAGTGGTATGTAAAAGAATGAGTTCTTTAAAGCCACATTTTTAATTTGTGTGTTTTTGTTGTGGTTGTGATACTGTGGATTGGAATTTAGGATGTACTGAGCACATGTAGTCAAATACTACACAGGAACGAATGCTACAGTTAATTCACATTTTTAATTGAGCAATTTCTAATTTAGTGGAAACCTTGTGAAACTGGTGCTGCATTAGTGTGAGGCCATCCCATGCTTGTGGTAGTGTGATGGTTTGCTTACCTGAGGGTTGTGTCATGGGAGTACCCTTCCTCTAACTAGCAGCAGCTAAGTTCAAGGGTGGAATGGAAGGATGAAGTAGTTAAAACCTTCTTGAAAGGGTTGAATAGTTTCTTCAGTACTTGACTTGATTTGCTTAAATGTTTTACCAAAGGTGGTTTGATAGCTCTTTGTTACTTTGTGCTCCCTTAGAAATGATCATATAGGTACAAAGCCACCACACAGTGATTGCTCACCATTGGTGTTCAGGCTGTGAGTTCACAGCACAAACTCTTCCCTTGGCTTCCCTGCTCTTCCAAAAGCAGTGCAGTGGATGGATATCAGAGCACTTGTAGATGTGTATAGTGAAATACTGCTTCACTGTTTCTGAGTATTCACCCACAGACAGGGGGCTCTTGCATTAGATGACTTTTGTTAAAAAATGCTTTTGGTTTGCATTTAGGGAAATGAATTGGAAGTGACAATTATGATGCTGGTAGAAGCATTATGTGAGCTTCACTGTCCTGAAGCTATTCAGGGTATTGCTGTCTGGTCTTCTGCTGTAGTTGGGAAGAGCCTCTCCTGGATCAATTCTGTAGCTCAGCAAGCAGAAGGACGGTAAGTTTTCATAAATTATTGGATGCTACAAACTTGGAAGTTTTTTCCTTCTAGGGAAAGTTCTGCTTGTGAGTCTTTTAAACTGTGGCATGAGTCAAGGCTGCTGATGAATTTCCATGTCAATTATACTCAGTGAATCTTTTCAGAGATGTAGTAGGTATTTAATCAGTATTCAGCTCTACTCATTCAGATTAAAATTGTGACAGTCAAATATAAAACTCATTTCTTTCTTTCTTTCTCTACTTGATTTGAAGTTTACATTAAAACTTTTATGGACAAGCTTTTATCAAATGCTATAACCTGGAAATTCAGCTAGCAACCTCATATCCTATCTTAATCCCTTTCTTTTGCTGAAGGTGATATGAGTATTGGAGTAAAATAATGCTCAAAATCTAGTTTATTTACAAAAAAACCAAAAACCCAACCTGGTTCTTTAAGATGCTGACTAAAATATTGAACTGTTTTAGGTTTGAAAAAGCAACTGCAGAGTACCAGGAGCACCTCTGCTCCATGACTGGGGTGGATTGCTGTATAACAGGTTTTGACAAGACTGTTCTGAAGTTGGCCAATTCCAACAGTGTGAACAATGCCAGCCCAAAGCATTCCTTGAATGGTCAGTATTTGTTTTCTTTTTAAGAGAAATACATCTGTGTAAATGTGTGCATAAAATAAGAACATTCAGTGATACAGCCATGGTAATGTCTGACTCTGAAATCTGAAAACCTGTTTCTGTCTGCAGTTAAACTGAACCACTTAATGCCCTTGAAACCACTATTATGTGTAGATAGGAGGGTTTGCAGTACTGAGGTCTAGCTGAATGAAACTAAAGGTAATAGGTAAAATATTTTGTAATTTACTAATTTAAATCTAGTTTATTTTAGATCATCATAACTTAAACCTTAGTGTTTATGACATAATTGTATCATAAGTGCACTAGTTACTCAGAGATTTTTAACTTCTAAGACTTGGTTGCAGTATTCTGTTTCATCTTTGAAAATGAACCTCCCTTGTTCCCAATTTAGTTGTTCTGTTTTTCTGTTTTGATGCTCCTTTACAGATATAAACTAAATTTTTTCAAAACCTCATCTGAAAAGGTTCTCTTTTCCCTTAGAAGAAGTGTCAGTGGAAGAATCCTGTAAAAGTTGTGTAACTTTGATTTTTTTTTTAATTAATAGTTTTTCTTGACAAAAGATATAGAAATAATGTTTGAGTAATAGAACTGCTGTTTGAAAATAGATATTTAAGTGCGTGTTTCTGTAAATTTTTTTCATTCCATAGGAGAAACTAGAAAAACTGTTCTGACTAAGCCAAGTGAGTCTTCACCTGAAGTGATAAACTACCTGGGTAACAAAGCATGTGAATGTTACATTTCCATTGCTGACTGGTCTGCTGTTCAGGAGTGGCAAAACATGGTCCATGAACTGAAGAAAAGCAATAGTAATACCTCAATCAACCTGAAAGCAGATTTTAACTACATAAAGTAAGGGTATAATTAATTTTTTCAACAGTACCTAAGAGTTCATTGTTTTACAACTGAAATATTAAAGTTTTAATGGATTTAAAATTGGATGTCAGTTTCTAATAGAGGCATACAAAGAAGAGAGAGGTGTGTTCTTGGGAGGGTGAAAACTTGGCCATGGCTTTTACAGATGAAGAGATAACATCATTCTAAATAGCTACTGCAGCTTTCTGGCTGCTGAGGCTGCTTAGTATTCAAGAAAAATATCTTTCATTGAAGAAAAAAAGATAGCAAATTTATTCTGCTTTACTCAGCAGAAGATGAATCCTTTTGCACAACTTAAATAAAAGGTATCTCATGTTCTTAAAAATATCTTAATTTAATGGAAAAAGTGTAGGAAAGGAAGTGGTCTTGGCTGCTGAGTTTCTTAGTTTTGTTTCTTTTTTTAAATGAAATTTAGAATTGTAGCTTGTGCATTTATTTCCTGAACTTTGATATTTTTCTAGTTCATGAAAAACACTTGTGACATTGAATAGATCTTCAAAGTTTGATAGTTTCTTTTTATTTGACAACTTGATTGCTTTCCACTCCTGCATGATTGTGGTCAACATAGTAAAATCCTTTTGGCTGAAATTTCTTGACTTGAAAATAAAAGCACAGAAAGGGACCAGTGAAATAAAATCTGCAGGTCTGAAAAGGTGACAGCTTCTGTCAGAGAAAGAGGCTCTTCTTTCCCTTTGGTACTGCATTCATTCATTTGGTGCAGATCTAGTGCCTTTTATTGATGTATGTGATAATTGAGATTTTGGTTAGAATTAATCATAAGCGCTCTGTAGGATTTGGAGTTACTCTTGAGTCTTTTCTTTTTGCTGTGTAATATAATTGGCAGCTGGAGTGAAGTAAGAACTATGAAAATAAAACTATAAATGTTGAATTGCAGATCTTTGAGCAGCTTTGAGTCTGGACAACTTACTGAATGCATTGAACAACTAGAATTATTACCAGGAGAAAATATCAACCTGCTTGCAGGGGGATCCAAAGAAAAAATAGGTATAAATGCATAAATTAACATTTACTTCAAATGCAAAAGTAAATATTTCTTTGTGTATCTGCTTGTATAAATGACAGACTGAAACTTCTGAATGCAGTTTGCTGTGTTCAGTGGACTGACCATAACCCTTATGAATCAAACTTCAAAATGATTGGCAGTGGGCATCCTAAACATTGATGCAAGTGTGTTTTCTGGAGTTATTGTGACTGTTTATAAGTAATCTGTGATGAATATTCATAATAGAATAATATGAATGCATACACATATAAAATATATTTTTAAAAGAGAGGGGTTTTTTTCCTAACTTCCTTACTGTGAAAAATGCATTATCAGATGGTGAAACATGATACAATTTGGCAGTTCTAGTTGGTTTCAATTGTTTAATCTCCATGTAGACATGAAGAAGCTCCTTCCTAATATGCTAAGTCCTGATCCAAGAGAACTTCAAAAAGCAGTTGAAGTACAGCTTTTGAGAAGTTCAGTATGTCTGGCAACAGCTGTAAACCACATAGAACAGGAGCAAAAGTGGCAGTCAATATCTGAGTAAGTTGAAATGTGCTATGAATTAATGTGAAAACTGTGAAAACCTGTTCTAGTTTGTTAAACATAACTTTGTGTAAAGCTCCAGCATCCATGGCAGTTCTAGCTGTTGTGAGTTATAAGCTTACTGAGGAAAAATAAGATTGTTTAACATGGAATTCATATAGTTTATAAAGTACTTGAGTTGGTAAAGTACTTCTGTGTCAGCTTAATAATAAAGTACTGTAATGTAACTTGTATGATATTGCAACACTTTCTCACCATCCTTTTAAAGATACTGATTTTGTTACTGATTTTGTTTTTTCTTCAGTAATTTTGATATCATTATTTACTCTTACAGTCTAGCTAAGAAAAATGACTGTCCTGATCCTTTAATTTCAGAAATCTTATCAAGTACCTAAAGCAAACCTCCCGCATTGCTATTGGGCCTTTGAGGCTTTCCACGCTCACCGTGTCTCAGTCTTTGCCAGTGTTGAGCACTCTTCAGTTGTACTGTTCTTCTGCTTTGGAAAACACTGTATGCAACAGGCTGACATCAGAGGTAATTCTGTGTGTTTAAAACCTAAATTGGGATAATGTCTTTTGCCATGTCATACTGTGGAGTATTGAATGTAAAACATGCATTAATTGTTTTGACTGTTAATCGTACTGTCAAAAGACCTCATTTAGTTTTCTAATGTGCCTTGACCCAAGTTTTTATAAGTTTACATCTCAATTGGACTTCTCTCTATAGTTATAAATATACCTCTCTTTCAATTACACTTACAGTATTTTTGAACTGTTATTTATAGTTGCCTTTTAGAGTGTTGGTATTTCTTCTCTGAATACATTGTAACATGCACTTAATTTACTTTCAAAACAACTTAAAAATACTCTAATAAAAAATCACTTCAGCAATTAAGAACTGAATGTCAGACTTCAACCACTATGAATGTTCTAGATGTAATTTCTAATCCCATTGTTCAGAACACAACAGTGTTTTCCTCTCAAAATCAAACATAAAACATATTTCTCTTAGCGATAAAGTGTGGTTACCAATAGAAATAAGAATGTTTGTTTGCTCTAAAAATGGTCTTTGTTTTTAATTAATGGAAATGCATGGTAGTAAAGTTGTCTCTCAAGACAACTGTGCCTCTTGCAGGACTGTCTTATACCTCTCTTCAATGAAGCGTTGAGGTCATGCAAGCAGCACGATGTAAGGCCATGGATGCATGCCCTGAGGTACACAGTGTACCAGAATCAACTGATGGAAAAGCTCAAAGGTGTGTAAGCTCTCACGATGGTGTTGTGAAAAGCAAATGCAGAATTTGAACTTGTCTGCTGAAAGCAGCACCTGTCTTTTTCTAGTATTTTAGATGAAGTACTTTTTAAAAGCAAATTTTTTTTTCCTTCAAGTGTCTTGTTTTACTAGTCATTGTCTTGATTAGTCCTGTGATGTAGACAGTTTCAAAAAGAAAAACAACATTCTGAAGTGTCTAATAGTTGTGTACTCCTCTCCTAATAACCCCTTACTTGCTCATCATTTCATGTTTTAACTGCTTTCACTTTTGAACATTTCAACATTATGAATAATGAGTCTTCACACACAGTCATGAAAGCCATTTAAATGTGCAGTTTGATAAGAAGTAATGGGAGAAAAAAAAGTTCTGTCAGGGGAAAAGTAGGCTTATTAGCTGAGAAGAAAATCTTTTGCCCAGCCAATAATCTATGGATATAATTTGTTTGACATGGGGTGTATAAATATTCTAGGCAGAAATGAAGTCATCTAAATCTCTGAAGCAATTTTTACTGATGCCCATGTACACTATATATTGGGCAGAAGTTCTCTGTGTGTCAGACAGTGGTTGAATACTTTGGTTTACAATGTCTTGCTCTCTTCTTCAGAACCAACAGTCCCAATTAAAAGCCATCTAATGGAACTGGGCTTAACAGCAGCCAAGTTTGCGCGGAAGCGAGGAAACATCGCCCTGGCTACACGGCTGCTGGCCCAGTGCAGCGAGGTGCAGCTGGGGAAAACCACCACTGCACAGGACCTAGTCCAGCACTTCAAAAAATTGTCTGCACCAGGTCAGATAGATGAAAAATGGGGTCCTGAACTTGATATTGAGAAAACAAAGTTGTTATACACAGCAGGTGAGTGTTACATTATAGTGACTTGACTTTCTTCCTTATAACCAGGCTAATTCTCCTCACCTTGAAGAAGTGACAGTAGGGCACTATCACTAGGAACTGATTTCATCCCATTAGCTGTTGTCTGTCTGAAAGTGTTTTCACAAGTTTTTTTCATGCTTGTCATTCTTCAAAAGAGAATCTTCTGTGTAAAAATATATTGCTACAAGTTGTATATGAGTGTGCTGAATTTCAGAATTGTTTTAAATAATAGCAGTGTACTGAAAACCTGCTTTCCATGATATGCAGGTCAGTCAACACATGCCATGGAAATGCTGAGTTCTTGTGCCATATCTTTCTGCAAATCTGCCAAAGCTGAATATGCAGTTGCTAAATCTATTCTCACACTGGCTAAATGGATTCAAGCAGAATGGAAAGAGATCTCAGGACAGTTGAAACAAGTATATAGAGCTCAACAGCAGCAGAATCACAGTGGCCTGTCTACCTTGTCTAAAAACATATATAATTTGATTGAGCTGCCAGCTGTTAATACACTGGAAGATGAATATCCCAGGATTGAAAGTGAATCTACAGGTACGTTTGTTCTCATTGTTCTTTTTTCAAATTAGCTACTGATAAATATAGTGAGGGATAACATCAGTTATATTGATGAAGACTAAGTGCTCCATCACTCATGTATTTGTTTTCCTAATACATGTGTGAGGGGTGTGTATTTTGTGCAAAAGGTAACTATACACAGTTAAAAAACCCAAACACCTTAACATATTTCAGATTTCTGTCACATTTTTCCCATTCAAGTAATGGTGGCCTGAGAAAGAAACTGGTATATGTTTGTTTTGTATTGAGGATATCAGTTATTGCCCTGTGTGTGTTTGCTTTCAGCTTGTGTATTTGCTAAAGTTTGAGTTAGATCTTTCAGGTTTAAGCATGGAGAGGATTTATGTTATGAAGGCCCCCATAAGTGTGAAAAATACTTTAGGATTTTTCATTATCTTTAATCTGTAATTAATCTGAACACTTCTGCTGTTGCTGCAGAATGTGTTCTCATTCCTAATTTCCAGCAGACTTTTCTTTAAATGTTAAGATAAATTCTGTGTTTCTTTAAACTTGGATTTCATAAATAATTTCATTCCTCTCATGCAGAGTCAGAATTATTGTAGAGCTGTTGGTGGATGTTAAACAGTAGGTGCTTTCTGACTTGATGACGAAGAACATAAATATATACACAAATAAACACAGCCACAGTGCCCTAGGTACTTCATAGAAATCTTCTCCCTGGAGCACTGTGCTCCTTTGGAGGCCATGAGTTCCTTCCCTCAGTTCCACCTCTCTGTGAGAGAGGAAGGAATTGTAGAGTGTCAGCAGTGCTTGTTGGCAAATGGAAACTAGGCTTTATTTTAGTTCTGAAGCTGTGTCAGAACTGAAAAATAATTGCATTTTGGAAAATTTTGCACTGTTGGGTATTAATTTTACTAAAAAAATACTGTATACCCCTAATTTTTGGTGTTATTTTCTGTGCTAAGGAAGGCCTAAGTAGGTTTTACACTGTAACACATATTACTCTATTTCTCCCATCACAGTAAACATTGGAGTTGGAGAACCAGACTTCATCTTGGGCCAGCTCTATCACTTGTCTTCAGTACAGGCACCTGAAGTAGCCAAGTCCTGGGCAGCCCTGGCTAGCTGGGCTTATAGATGGGGCCGCAAAGTAGTTGATAATGCCAGGTAAATACAGCCTAGTGCTTGAATTTGTACAGTACAATTGGTTTTCTTAAGATAAACCTTATCTGTGTATTTATGATTGCTGTTGTATGTGGTCTGAAGTTTGCCGTGAGCGGAGAAATGAATTTTCTCCTGGTTAGTTGCCTTTGTAAAACAAAGCTAACTTAATTCTGAGATAAAGATGATTTCTTCCTTCAAAAAGTTTTATAGATAGACTTGCAGTAGCTCCACAAATACTCATGTAATGGGGATCAATAATTCATTAACTGTTACAGTCAGGGAGAAGGTGTTCGGCTGCTGCCCCGGGAGAAATCCGAGGTTCAGAACTTGCTCCCAGACAACATCGCAGAGGAGGACAAAGAGAAAATCTATGGCATTCTTGGGCAGGCAGTGTGTCGGCCAGCTGGCATTCAAGTAAGTGTAGATTTGTTTGTGTGAAAAAATGTTCAGCTTCAGCATGAACCTTATTTCCCTCTTCTTGCAGTTCATGTTAACTCTTGTAAATGTCTTAAAGTTAAAATTCAGACAGTACAAGAAACCATCTGTTAGCTATGTGGTAATCCACCTGTTGGATGAACTATGGTAGTCTGGTCAAGTAATGCAGTTGCATGAGCTGCTAGGCAAAAACTGACTTAGGAGCTAAGATTGCCTGTAGGAATTATTGGAGGACTTAATCAAACCTGCTTTCCCTTTATTTGCATTTAGGATGAAGATATGACTCTACAAATCACTGAAAATGAGGACAATGAAGAAGATGATATGGTGGATGTGATATGGCGTCAGTTATTAACAAGTTGTCCCTGGCTTTCAGATCTTGATGAAAATGCAACAGAAGGATTAATTAAAGTCTGGAGGAAAGTTGTAGACAGAATCTTCAGTCTCTATAAACTGTCCTGCAGTGCATACTTTACTTTCCTCAAACTCAATGCTGGGCAGGTTAGTGTTGATGTGGAAACCAAGTTACAAAGTTTTTTAAATGAGATATGAGCTGTATACTTAATTTAGAGGAGTATTTCTATGTTTCAAGGTTCCACTTGATGAAGAAGATCCCAGACTGCACTTAAGAAACACGTCTGAGCAAAGCACAGATGATGTAATTGTCATGGCAACTCTGAGACTGTTACGCTTGCTGGTGAAGCATGCTGGAGAGCTTAGACAGTATCTAGAGCATGGGCTAGAAACTACACCTACTGCTCCTTGGAGAGGTAAGCATATATTATCTAGCTGTTAAAATTGATTTTGAGACATTTTCTCTAAATGCAGAAAGCTGTTTATTGCACTTTGGTAAAATTTTTATTTAAGTGTGAGGAAAGGAGACCCTGTCTTTTACTAAATGATGTCACTGAAGATGTTAAAGTCTGCCCCACACTCTGATTGTGAAGTAGATAAGTAGCACAGATTTTGATCCCCTCCTTACCCCACTTGAAGACATAGAAAGGAGAAAGGGGATGTGGTTTGTGAAGTATTACATCACATGACCACTCTAAAAAACAAATGAGGTGGGTTTTTTCTAGTTATAGTTGAGAGAGATGTGTGACTAAAGCTACAAGTTTCAGAATTAGTTGTTTGTCACTACACTGCAGGTTCTGGTTGTTCAGGGACTTCCCCTCAAAGGTTGTAGTGTTAGTGTGGGAGGCAAAGAGGAGGAGGCCACCTATTGTAAAATTGCTCTTTGTTTTGGACTTTTTTGTAAATTGGTAAATTTGTACTTCTTTGATTTACATTCTCCCTATGCAAAAATAATGGCATGCTTTTAAAAATAAAATTCTATCTCATTTGAAGAGGAATGAAGTGAATCAGCACATTTGCTTTTCCTCTTTCTGCAGGAATTATTCCCCAGCTTTTCTCTCGCCTGAATCACCCAGAGGTGTACGTACGTCAGAGCATTTGCAACTTGCTCTGTCGAGTTGCTCAGGATTCTCCTCATCTCATCCTCTATCCTGCAATAGTGGGAACCATTTCACTTAGCAGTGAATCCCAGACTTCAGGTATGGAGAAAAGGAAAAAGCCTTCAAATAAACTTAAGCTACTATATTTTTATATACTGGGTAGGATGATGCTGAGGTGGTGTTTTTGTTTTCTCAGTTTTGATCTTAAGAATATTTTTGGTATGGGAACTCACTGATATCCTTAATCTGATTTACCAGATTTTGCAAATTTTTCTTATACTTCGCCAATACTTAATGGGGACCTGATGCTAAATAAACTATGGAGTGACACATCTTAGTGTAGCTAATATTTTATCATCTGGTTTTAATTCAGGAAACAAGCTGCCTTCTGCCATCCCTACTTTGCTTGGTAATATACAAGGAGAAGAACTGTTGGGTGGTGAATGTGATGGAGGGAGCACTCCAGCTTCCCAGGAAAGTAGTAAAGATGATACAAAAGCTGGATTAAATGAAGACCAAGCAATGATGCAAGACTGCTACAGCAAAATTGTGGAAAAACTCTCTGCTGCAAATCCAACAATGGTATTGCAGGTAAATAATTCAAATGTATGTTGCTTCAGTGCTTGAACCACAAATAAGTAATTTATGTGTCTTGGCCTACTGAAAGTTTTCTGTGTCTCTGTCTTTTTTCCAACTTGTTCATGTACTGAAACAAATCTGAATTTTAGTTCTTTCGAAAAGTGACTCTTGCTTTCTCCAGGTTCAGATGCTTGTGGCTGAGCTGCGCAGGGTTACAGTTCTCTGGGATGAGCTGTGGCTGGGAGTTCTCCTGCAGCAGCACATGTACGTCCTCAGACGGATTCAGCAGCTGGAAGATGAAGTCAAGAGGGTCCAAAATAACAACACTCTACGGAAGTATGTCTGTTTCAGTAATACAGGGGATAATCATAACAAATGTTTATTTCTGGGGAACTAAACAGTCAAATGAATCAGCAGTGGTGTTGTTCCTGAATCCATACTATCCCAGCAGCTGCTTTGTAAGCCTGGGGCCTTATTTCAGGAACATTTTATGCTACAGCTACTTCTCCAGTCAAATGGGAGAAACAGTCTAGCTGTGAATCCATGTTGTGATTTCTTTAGTAATACCATGTTAGAACCCAATGTATATTGTATTGTGGATGATGAGATCCTTTAGTTCTCCATTTCCAAGTCAGATGAAATGAGTATACACCGTTCAACATGCTTAATCTATTTAGACATCACTGTAAATGTAGATGTTTGGAGTAAACAAGAATGTCTTAATCAGATTTTAGTTTTCAGTGTTGAGCAAGTCTGTCTTTCTCCCTCACCTGGGTTCTCCTGTGAACAGAATAGTGGAAGAGCAGATCATTCACTGAGCACCTGGCTAAGCTTAAGAATGCCTCTCATTTTCTGTAGTCAGGACTGACATGGAATGGGAGAGCAGAATGATCTGAATGTCTCTTCTTTATAGTGTGGTGCATCCTCAACAAGTAGTAGTAAAAAGGTCCTTTAATAAAGGAAATCAGTTGCTTAAAGTGATTTCTGATCAGAGCTTCTAATCAGGGTTTCTGGTGGTGAACAATGCATTTCAAATGTTTTTTTTTTTAAAGTGTGGTTCAGAGGAACACTTACTCAATGTGGAATGAAATACTCTTCATTTTAATATGATCATAACTGAAGACCTCATTTTAGAGAAGTAATTATTTTTGTGAGTTCTTCAATGTCTGTTATTGTTTAATGCTGTCCTTATAAGAACTTGGTTTTATGGCATTAAGAAGAGGTTTTTGTGTGTTTTTTATAACAGAGAGGAGAAAATAGCAATCATGCGTGAGAAGCACACAGCTCTGATGAAGCCCATTGTGTTTGCTCTGGAGCACGTGAGGAGCATCACTGCAGCTCCTGCAGAAACTCCTCATGAGAAATGGTTTCAGGATAACTATGGAGATGCAATTGAAAATGCACTAGAGAAGCTTAAGAATCCTTTGAATCCTGCTAAACCTGGAAGCAGCTGGCTCCCATTTAAAGAGGTATTACATGCAAGAGGAAGAGTACCATGTAGAGACACTTGCTGCACCATGTGCTTGACCCTCTCCTTCTCTTGCTGTTCTCTTAGCATATCAAAATTGCAGCCTAAAATTTTGTCTTAGCAGTCAGCAGAGGCAAGCTGGGCACTAAAACACCATAATTTTTGCCTCTAGCCAGTCCTATTGATTGTCTGTTATCACATTTCTACCCATTGAAATCACATTTTTCAAATCTTACAGCTTCTTCTGTGTGGGATGCTGTCAGCTTTGGAAGCAGTGGGCTTTCTTTCTTTTAAATACTGTCTTTCTGAAACTCTGGTATTTGAGTTTAGTTGATCTAAACTTTTAACAAGTTAATTCTGTTTATCTAAGCATAGTCATTGGGCTGTGCAGCAACTTCCAAATGATCGACCCTTCCCAGAGGTCCTTTGTCAGTTATGTCATCTTCTCCTAGTTTATGGGTTTTAAGAGAAACTAAATATTCACTTGTCTCTCCAGAGCCAGCCTGGTGTTTTTAAAACCAGAACAGAGGTTTTACATGCAAATAGACCTTTTTTTACTTGTACTTCCTCTTCAGCTTTGTAATACAGACAAGCGTTCACATATATAAACAGGAGGTTGCTGAATGCTGCTGCCTTTAACCACAGCTCAGATATTTGTAAATACAGGAGCAAACATCTTGAAGAACATGATTTGTTGTGATTTTGCTTCTTGTCACTGCACAGGGAGAGGATGTTGTTTAATTTTTGTAATCTTCATCCTGAACTCTCTGGATTAACAGCATGGCAAGGGTGCAAAGGAGTTTAGGAAAAACCTTTGTTTTCTGGAAGATGACCACCATTAAGTCTGGTTTGATGGTGTTTTTGTTCTTACTGCTAACTGTTAAGGTGAATGTCAACCTAAAAGAAAAAACTTTCTTTGGAATAGGTAATGCTGAGCTTGCAGCAAAGAGCACAGAAACGGGCCAGTTACCTCTTACGGCTTGAAGAAATCAGTCCTTGGCTGGCTGCCATGATGAACACTGAAATAGCACTTCCTGGAGAGGTGTCCACCAGGGACACAGTCACCATCCACAGTGTGGGCAGCACCATCACCATCCTGCCCACCAAAACCAAACCTAAAAAGCTGCTTTTCCTGGGTTCAGATGGGAAGAACTATCCCTACCTGTTCAAAGGTAAGTAATAGAATTTTTCTCATACCAGGTACTGTCTCTTGTTATAAATTAGACTGTATTAAAATTAGGAAGATTATGTGGTGCAACTCTAGTTTTATTTGCCTGAATGGTAGAGAGAAAGAGGGGTTTGAAGCATTTGGTCTCTCTCTTCCCTACCTCTCATGTCACCAGATATTTTTCAAGGAATTTTGCCATGTGAAACTGTAAGTCAAAT
Source organism: Molothrus aeneus (assembly GCF_037042795.1). Lineage (NCBI taxonomy): Eukaryota > Metazoa > Chordata > Aves > Passeriformes > Icteridae > Molothrus > Molothrus aeneus. The sequence goes on along the minus strand of NC_089661.1, from coordinate 8,419,829 downwards.
CCCTTCTTTACAAGTCTTTCATCAGAAGCAATGTTCTGCTTGGATGTTGATAGGATTAGCTGGATGCAATTTTCCAGAAGCTTAACGTAGCCCCTAAAAGACAACTTTAGAGACTTCTTGTTTTGCCTTCAAGGGAAAGGCCTATTTGTTATGTTGTAAGGATTGTGTGTACTGCTCACACAGCAAGCTGGCATAAACTGGTAGGTAAATACCATGTAAACACTTTGCTTTAGGCCAAACAACTCATCCTTAATCTACATATTATAAAGACATTCATAGTCTGACATGTAGTAGGTTTAAAAAAATACTAAATTTTGGGCTTTAGGAGAATTTATTTTATCTAGAAGCTAATTTTTAAACAAATTTCTTGTAGGTTTGGAAGACTTGCACCTAGATGAGAGGATCATGCAGTTCTTATCCATTGTGAACACCATGTTTGCCACGATCAACCGGCAAGAGACGCCGCGGTTCCACGCGAGGCACTACTCGGTGACACCCCTGGGGACAAGGTCAGGCCTCATCCAGTGGGTGGATGGAGCCACACCTCTGTTTGGGCTGTACAAGCGCTGGCAGCAGCGGGAAGCTGCTCTGCAGGCACAAAAGGTAACAGCTCTGTTCTGTGCCAAGTGGAACAAGGAGAGGAGAAATGCTTGTTTTGATTTGCTTTGTGATTCTAAGTCACATGGTCTTACAAGGATTGTTTTGTTCATAATAATGCAGGAGGGTTCTGTGTATTCATGTATCTTGAGACTTCACCTGAAGTCAATAGAATTGCATGTCTGTTATTTAGATATAATTACAGTATGTAACATAAAAATGCTCTTCTGGCATGATAGTTCAAGAGAACTGTTTTTTACAAATAGAATTAACCTTGGTTGAAATCATTTTAGTTCTATATCTTGTTTACTCATTTCATTCTAAATACAGTTTTTGCAGTTATATTTATGAGATCTACTTTGAGAATAGAATTAGGCCAAAACAATGTGTTTTCAATCTATTTAGACCTTAACTACTGAATTTTGAAAGCAGTCTTTGAGCTGAAGAAGTCATGCTCAGTTAAAGCATTGATTTCATATTTCATTCTCACCAAAACTGAATTTGGGATTTTTTTTTTCTGTGCTAATACATCAACTACCATTTTTCATCTCTTCTAAGGCCCAGGACTCTTACCAGACCCCTCAGAACCCTGGAATAGTTCCTAGACCCAGTGAACTTTACTACAGTAAAATTGGACCTGCTTTAAAGGCAGTCGGGCTTAGTCTCGACGTGTCACGTCGTGACTGGCCCTTGAATGTCATGAGGGCTGTTCTGGAGGAGCTGATGGAAGCAACTCCCCCGAATCTCCTTGCCAAGGAGCTCTGGTCATCCTGTACCACACCAGATGAGTGGTGGAGAGTTACACAGGTGAGTTACAAGAGCTGTATTTTACATAGGAGAGGCTGTGGTTTTAATGGGATGAGGGGCACCAAATGCCTGAGGTGTGGTACTTGTGAGTTTGGAGAGCTGGTGCTGCTATGAGTTTGAGGAAATGTTGGCAGTTGTGCCATTGAATTTAAAAATGGGTATAGACCAGATAAGTCTGTGTTAATATACTAGAGTTATCAGCCAAAAAAATGAAAACTCTTGTAAGGTACCATCAAACACAAATAGAAAACTGCTTGGAATAAGTTGGGCTTGATTTGTTTTACAGTTACACTTTAAATAATGTTTTAAGATGGTAGTCAGTCCAATGTGTTGGCAGAGGATTCCCACAAATAATTTTTTCCTGAAACTCTCTTTTAAGTCGTATGCAAGATCCACTGCAGTTATGTCCATGGTTGGCTACATCATTGGTCTTGGAGACAGACATCTGGATAATGTTCTTATAGATATGACTACAGGAGAAGTTGTCCACATAGATTATAATGTTTGCTTTGAAAAAGGTAATTTAAAAAATGCTCTATGTTATTCAAATAAAAGGTTTTCTTTCTTGGCAATTAAAAGAAGCAACTTAATTTTTTATCTTAAAGGAAAGAGCCTTAGGGTGCCAGAGAAGGTTCCGTTCCGGATGACGCACAACATTGAAACAGCCCTGGGAGTGACAGGAGTGGAGGGGGTGTTCAGGCTTTCTTGTGAGCAGGTATGGTTGGAGATTTGAAAACTGAGGGCCATCACTGGCCAAATACTGTCTTAGAACTTTTCTATTTTACATTCTGCTGCTGGTTTATAGAGCCTTCACCTTTCTGCTGTGATTTTAATTTGGCTTACTTTAGCTATATCCTGTGGTAGGTATTTAAGAAACATGAGATTGTCTGATAAATGCACATGCAAGTAGTGGCACAACTAAAATTTAGGGTGAAAGGGGGACTCCTAGTTGTAGAGTAAAATGTTATGTTTTTCCTGAATTTTTTTTGAGATGTTTTTCTTGCCCTCTTCCTTTGCGACTCATCCTGTACAAACATGACAGATATGTTTTTGAAAAGAAAATGCTCTGAGGAAGGGAGATTTTTTCCTCCTTAAGTGTCTATGGCTTGTGCATAGAGTTTGTGTGGAAGGCTAGATCTTCCTACAGGCTTAGCTGCATTTGTTCCCACTGTGGTGTTCTTCCTGTCTCTGTAGTAGTTAGGCATACATTGTGGATTTCTGTACCTACTCAAGTACAGTATTTTGCCTCTTAAGTTTCCACTATTCTGCAAGGATAACACAGAACGAGTCTGTTTAAAATACGATGCAGGTCCTTCATATAATGCGGCGTGGGAGAGAGACTTTGCTTACACTGCTGGAGGCTTTTGTTTATGATCCACTGGTGGACTGGACAGCTGGAGGAGAAGCAGGATTTGCTGGGGCTGTCTATGGTGGTGGTGGCCAGCAGGCTGAAAACAAACAGAGCAAAAGGGAAATGGAAAGGGATATTACACGGAGTCTCTTTTCCTCGAGGGTGGCCGAGATAAAGGTGAGTTTACTACAATAATTTTCTATTTTTAAACCAAAGTAGACTCTGCACTTTCATTTTGTTTATTTGCATTTTGGGAATGGGGGAAGATGGGGTCATATATCAGCAACAGTTCATGAATTTTATTGTGATAAATTCAGTTTATGTGAAGGGAGGTGTTTACATTGAACTTGCAAGTATTTAATTTTCAATTCCTGCATGCTTAATTCTAAAACATGTTTTAGTGCTTTACCTGAATCTGGGCTAGGAGAATAACAATAGAGGTTTAGAGAGCAGTTTAAATAAAGAATCTCTGTTAAGATTTGGCAGTTGTAGCACTGGAAGCAGTGCTAGATGAATGGCATTGCTGAAGGGTTAAGTTCTGCCATGTCCTTACATTCTGCTGCCAGTTTGATTTAGTGCAGTTCAGTAACATCTGTGTCTTCATTGCAGGTTAACTGGTTTAAGAACAGAGATGAAATGCTTGCTGTGCTGCCAAAACTGGACAGTAGTTTAGAAGAGTACCTGAACCTGCAGGAGCAGTTAACAGATGTAGAAAAGTTGCAAGGAAAACTACTGGAAGAGATCGAATTTCTGGAAGGTGCAGAAGGAGTGGATCATCCCTCCCACACACTTCAGCACAGGTACAGAGGAGCCAGGAATTGTGTCAGAAGTCTCACAGTCCAGTACAGATGGTGTTTTAGCAATGTACTTATGGGTTAAATGTTAAAATCTGTACATGAGTGAATAGCTGGGCAAAAACTATTGCAGTAAGCAGGTCTCTCCTTGTACAGGAGAACTACTGAAACCTTTTCCTACTGAATAATCTTGTTTATGTCCTGCACCTCATACTCCATCAATATAACTTGTGCTAGTCCAAGTTCCACACTTGATCCTCAAGGCAAGAGAGGGAATGTTCTGAAAGTGGTGTCCCATCATTATAATCCACTCAAGGGAGCTATTGATTAATAGCACAAAAATATTTTCTTTTAAGTTTCTAATTCTTTAAGTTACTTTTGAAGGTTATTTGAAATTAGTCAAGTATTTCAGAATTGCATGAATAGGCAGAGGCATTAATTATTTTGTAGGAAAACAGAATTAATTAATAATGCAACACTGTTAGTTTAATGTGATTGATGAGAACATGTTCATTTCCTGGTTAACAGTTGTATTGTTCAATATTGTTCTGTATTCTATAGTGTTAAGTATTTTCTTTCTTGTAGTACTTACTTGATTCTGTGGCTTCAATAATTCAGGTACTCTGAGCATACACAGTTGCAGTCTCAACAAAGAGCTGTCCAGGAAGCCATCCAGGTGAAGCTGAATGAGTTTGAGCAGTGGATAACCCATTACCAAACTGCCTTCAGTAATTTAGAGGCAACACAACTTGCAAGTCTGCTCCAAGAAATTAGCACACAAATGGACCTAGGTACAAAATAGTATTTCTGGGGGTGGTTTTAGTGGTTTGAAAATAACTTGGGTTTAATATAGGAGGCATTATGAGTATCCTCTAACTTAAAGGCAATGATCTGTATGTAGTAGGTTAAAAGAAAGGGGCTTCAAAGGATGATTGAGAGCACTTAACTTGTCTGTCTTATCCTACCTGGGCATGAGATTCTCTTACCTTGTGCTCAAAATTCTCAATAAGAATTTTCTATGCTTCCTTTATCACAAGTTTAAAAAAAAAAAATTGAAAAGGTGTTAATGCTCAATATTTTATGGTATAAAATGTGTTTTCAGACATATCTTTATTTATAACCTTCTTTCTTAAAAGGTCCTCCAAGTTATGTCCCAGCAACAGCATTTCTGCAAAATGCAGGCCAGGCACATCTAATCAGCCAGTGTGAGCAGCTGGAAGGAGAGGTTGGTGCTTTTCTGCAGCAGAGAAGATCTGTGTTACGTGGCTGCCTGGAACAATTGCACAACTATGCAACAGTAGCTCTGCAGTATCCAAAAGCTGTGTTCCAGAAGCACCGAATAGAGCAGTGGAAAACCTGGATGGAAGAGCTCATTTGTAACATGACAATAGAGCGTTGTCAGGATGTCTTTAGGAAGTAAGTTGACAGAATATTGGCTTGTTCAAAGAACATACTTTTCAAGCTACTACCCTAATTTTATCATTTAAAGAAATACTTTTACAAGGACCTATATAATTATAAAGCAAACCAACATTAAGTTGTAATTCTAGAAATTTGGAGTAAATATGAAAAACTGCTTTAAAAATACCATTCCAGAATTTAATCTGTGTACTTCAACAAGAAAATCAAGTAACATTGTCCTGTAACGATCAAATGGAGCATTCACCTTTGTGGCTTCTGAGTAGTGATATTTTGAGTTTTAGAAACTTCTAATATTTAAAAATCAATAAGAAAAGGTTTTTTTTAATCTAGTAGATTTTCAAGCAGTTTCTGGTTCTTTTTTTCTTCTTAAATCAAGTTGTTTCAACATTATTATGGCTTGGCTTAAGAGATCTAGATTATATTTGAGCATTTCCTCTGAAATCTCTTCCCTTTCTTTTTATCTTCTATTCATTCTTTGCTTCAAGGACAGTTGCCTTATGTCCTTGCAAATAGGTGTGGAATATGGTGCATTTTAGAACCTTATAAAAGTATTATTAGGAGAATCATCAACCTCTTGTGGTATTTAGAGTTAAGAATCCCAGAATCACAGAATAATGAGGTTGGAAGAGACCTCTAAGATCAGAGTCCAACCTATGCCCTAACACCTCAACCAGACTATAGCACCAAGTGCCATGTCCAGTCTTTTTTTACATACATCCAGAGATGATGATTCTACCACCTCTCTGGGAAGAGCATTCCAGGACTTTATTATTCTTTCGGTGAAAAATTTTTTCCTAATATCCAACCTGTCCCTTCCCTGACGTAGCTTGAGGCTGTGTCCTCTGGTTCTGTCAGTGCTGCCCGGTGGAAGAGACCAACCCCACCTGTCCTCATTCTCCCTTCAGGAAGTTGTAGAGAGCAGTAAGGTCACCTCTGAGCCTCCTCTTCTCCAGGCTAAACAACCCCAGCTCCTTCAAATGTTCCTCATACAGCTTGTGTTCCCAGCCCCTCACCAGCCTTGTTGCCCTCCTCTGATGTGCTCAAGCATCTCAACATCCTTCCTAAACTGAGGGGCCCAGAACTGGGCACAGTAGGTGATTTAGGAACAGGGGTCCCAGGACAAGGGAAGAGATGAGAATCTTGACTCTGTGTTTCAGAAGGCTGATTTATTATTTTATTATATATTTATTGTATTAAAACTATACTAAAAGAATAGAAGAAAGGATTTCATCAGAAGGCTTGAAAGTAAAGGAATAGAATGATAATAAACTCTTGTGACCAGGCAGTCCGAGACAGCTGGACTGTGATTGGCCATCAATTAGAAACAACCACATCAGACCAATCAAAGGTGCACCTGTTGCAGTCCACAGCAGCAGCAGATAATTATTGTTTTTCTTTTCCTCTGAGGCCTCTCAGCTTCTCAGGAGAAAAATCCTGACAAAGGGATTTTTCAGAAAATATGGCTACAGAACATGGAGTGTTTTTTGTACTTGCAGAGCAGAAAGCAATCTGTTACCACCTGAGAGGGGAAACGTGGTCAGGGTGTTTGTGTTGCACAGGTACGAGATGCAGTACGCGCCCCAGCCCGCGCCCAGCGTGTGCCAGTTCATCACGGCCACGGAGATGACGCTGCAGCGCTACGCGGCCGACATCAACAGCCGGCTGATCCGGCAGGTGGAGCGCCTCAAGCAGGAGGCCGTCACCGTGCCCGTGTGCGAGGAGCAGCTCAAGGAGATCGAGCGCTGCATCAAAGTGTTCCTGCACGAGAACGGCGAGGAGGGCTCGCTCAGCTTGGCCAGCGTCATCATCTCCGCTCTGTGCGCCCTGACCAGGTGAGCTCCCTCGGGAAAGTTCCTGTTGTATTGCACTAAATAGTTTATTTAGTTGTTGTTTTGCACTGGCTGGTTGGAAATTTGTACTGAGTATGTTATGTCACGTAGATTATTTCTCTTCTCCCATCACGTGGTTTTTCCCTCATGCACCCCTTTGCTGTACCCCTGGTGGTTTGGGCTCTGGTTACCCCTCCCCTTGCCCCTCCTCAATGGTATCTCATTGGCTAAGGTCCTCTTCCCCTGCCCCCATTGCCTCGGGTGTAAAGATCCCCTGCAAGAAGGTCACGCCCTCTTTTCCACCTGGGAGGTCAGCAGAGCCTGAAGTGTCTTCTCCCAAGCCCATAAACGGGACGCTCGTCCCCACATGGAGAAGAGCGTTTCTCGTCCTTTGCTTTGTCCATGTAAGACCATGTGGGTCAGGGTCCATAGCTAGCCAGGGTGGACTCAAACAACAGCTCAAGAGACACAGGTTCTTACAGAGGCCACATCACAGGAGCGATCAGTGATGGATTCTGTGAGGAGAGCGGCAGCAGGCACCGTGCCTAAGTGTCTCTGTTCATCCAGGCGAAACCTGATGATGGAAGGTGCAGCGTCCAGTGCTGGAGAGCAGCTGGTTGATTTGACATCCAGAGATGGAGCCTGGTTCCTGGAGGAGCTTTGCAGCATGAGTGGCAATGTCACGTGCCTCGTGCAGCTGCTGAAGCAGTGCCATCTTGTACCCCAGGACTTAGACATTCCCAACCCCATGGAAGCATCAGAAGCTGTTCACTTAGCCAATGGAGTATATATCTCACTTCAGGTGATTCTTTTATGTTACTTTTCCCCTCATCCTTCAAGGCTTCAGTGTAGTCATTCTTAATGGATTCTTTCTTAATGGGCTAAGTGTTTGTTTATGATGCTGCTGAGATTTTTTTCATAAGTCTTGCTCCTGATTGCTGTATTTGATTGAGCTGAACAGGCATTTGCTTCTGTCATTTACATTTTTATTGATTAAAAGAAACCTTTTTGATCTATACATAAGAAATTGCAAAAAACTGCTGTCAAGTAAGTAACCCTGAGGAAGACCTTGGTAAGGGCTTCATAGGCACACCAGCTTCACGTCTGCTTTTCATTTTTCTGTTCTGTTGCTGGCAGTCCAGATCAACTTCCAGACTCTTCAAACTATGTTCTTTCTGTTTTCTGCTCCTGCTAAACTTTACTTATTTTCACCTGAATCAAATTAGTTTCAAATAAACTCAGAAACAGGGCCTGTTGTACAGGCCCCTGTCTCCAATTTTGGGTAGGAGAAAAGTGCATTTATAATTTTGTGGTTCAGCAATGTTTCCACATTAATAAAACACAAAAAACCCATGAAGGGCAGTCTGAGTGAAATATCTGCTGAAGACTAAAGTGCTTTATAAATTGTGGCTGGTTAAATAGATTTTTGAGGCTTTTGGTTCCATTGTACTGATTTGAGAAATATTTTCCTCTCAAGCTGCATAAGTGTGTTTGGATTTTCATCACTTTATTTTTTTTCCCTCTTTGAAGTTACAACATTTCAGAACTGTTTCAGAAATGTGCATGGCAGCAGTTTCACTGCATTGCAGTGGGGATCTTTCACCCACACATAGTTGTCCTCCCTGTGAGCTCTTAGATAAGATGTCCTCACTGAGCTCCCTGCTCACTTGGCAGTCAAGATAACCAGTCTTTTTGGTGTGTTTCCTCTCCTTTTGGAGACAGAGCACGTTGGTTCTTTCTGTAGCTGCCTTTAGCTCTCTGCTGCATTCTGCTTGGGGGAAACTGCTCTGTGCCACTTAAGGTGCTGTTTTTCTTCCCTACATTGATTTCTGTGGCCAAATTATCACTACCTGGCAAGTTTCTGCTACTTTTGCTTTGTCCAGTCCAATCAGTTTAGCAAATCATAAATTCAGTAAATAATTTAATTTGCTCATAGTTATATAATGGAAAAGAAAAGCTGACATTGATGAAACCAATTCACAAATTATGAACTCTGTGCCCCCCAGCCTCTGCTGAGGATGGCTGTCAGGTATTGCTGCTGGTGCTGTGATTGTTGCTATATTGCTACACTTTGGCTTTGTTCAGGGTTTAATGTATTCCTGATTTCTTCAAAGTTAATCCAAGAGCAGACTTTTGGCTGACCACCATTGCATTATATTTTAGATAATGTCTGCTGCATGGTAGTGTAGTACTAAACTGACAAAAGATGTTGCATGTGATACTTTTTGAGGGGGAAAAGTTCTTACTTTTTCATACCTACTTGCCAACAGGAATTGAACTCCAACTTCCGGCAGATCATTTTCCCTGAAGCACTGAGGTGCTTGATGAAAGGAGAGTACACTTTAGAAAGCATGCTCCATGAACTGGATAATCTCATAGAGCAAACAACTGATGGAGTCCCTTTGCAAACGCTGGTTGAATCTCTTCAAGCCTACTTAAGAAATGCTGCTATGGGTATAGAGGAGGAGACACACACTCATTACATTGATGTTGCAAGGTAAATCACCTTTTTTCAGTTCAGGTGTGAGAGAGTGAAGACAGAAGAACATTAGTTTGTCTAAAATTATTTTTTGTTTGAGGTACAGGCTTTTCTTGCCCAAGAATACCTTCAGCAGAGTGCAGGGGATAAAGTTGTGCACTTGTTTCCTCCTCTGTGTTTGTGTGTTTATCCATGTGCCTGCACAGAAATATGGAGCTGTGGCAATTTACACTTACATCTGCTTAAAACTGACTTTTGGTAGTCAACTTCTTCCAAATATGTAGCTGTGATTTTATATTTGAAGTGAAAGGATGCTAAAAATAGGAACTTGTTCATTAGTTTGTGGGAGGAACCTGTGAAAGGAAGAGCTTGTAACCATGGCACTCCTCATCAGAAGTGTTTGATGAGCAGCTTTTGCTTAATGAGTCAGTGACTTGATTAAGAAAGCAGAATGAGACAAAACACCAAGCAGACATAGACTTGTACATCTTGTAATGTGGGACAGTAAATTTCTGGGTAGGTGCTTGGTACACAACAAACCAATTCAAAATCTTCAGGTGGTGTTTCCCTTGAGCCAGTTGTGGTGGGTCCATCAGTGGTACAGGGAATCTGTGGAATCAGTCAGTTTAAGAAAATTCTGTTTATTGTGGACTAAGTGAAACCAGGTAAATTTTCTTTCTTTTTTTCCTGTTAAGAGTACTTCATGCTCAGTATGGTGAACTGATTCAGCCAAGAAATGGTTCAGTTGATGAAACTCCCAAAATGTCAGCTGGTCAGATGCTTTTGGTAGCTTTTGATGGAATGTTTGCTCAAGTGGAAACTGCATTTGGTTTATTGATTGAAAAGGTATGGATTTGTTCTTTTTGGAGTACTGTTTGAGTCAGAATTAGGAAACCTCAAAAAAAAACCAAACGAATTAATTTTCTTTACATTTCTCAGCTAAACAAGATGGAGATACCTCTTGCTTGGCGTAAGATTGACATAATTAGGGAAGCCCGCAGCACCCAGGTTAACTTCTTTGATGATGACAATAATCGGCAAGTCCTGGAGGAGATTTTCTTTCTGAAGAGACTGCAAACAATTAAAGAATTTTTCAGGCTCTGTGGTACCTTTTCTAAGACATTGTCAGGTAAATAAATGTTATCAGATATTCAGTATGCCTTTATCCACTTCTCATCCTGTTCAGAAGAACATAAAGTGACCACTTTTGCTGTAACTTAACCTGGATATGTGGTAAGGAAGCAGAAACTAAAAATGAATTCCCATGCTTTTGCTGTGTTTGTAATTTGGGTGTTATTCTTCTGGATGCATCAAATGTTTCATTTATAACAAAAGTACTATTTCTTTCCCTTTAAAAGGAATCAGTTCAATTGAAGATCAGAATGCAGTAAATGGACCTGTTCAAATTGTCAATGTGAAAGCCCTTTACAGGAACTCTTGTTTTAGTGAAGATCAAATGGCCAAGCCAATTAAGGCTTTTACAGCAGACTTTGTGAGGCAGCTTTTAATTGGCCTTCCAAATCAAGCTTTGGGACTGACCTTGTGCAGTTTCATCAGCGCTCTGGGTGTCGATATCATTGCTCAGGTAGAGGCTAAAGACTTTGGAGCAGAAAGCAAAGTTTCTGTGGATGACCTGTGCAAGAAAGCCGTGGAGCACAACATCCAGATTGGCAAGTTCTCCCAGCTGGTGATGAACAGGGCCACAGTCCTGGCCAGCTCCTACGACACGGCCTGGAAGAAGCACGACCTGGTGCGCAGGCTGGAAACCAGCATCTCCTCGTGCAAGACCAGCCTGCAGAGAGTGCAGCTGCACATTGCCATGTTCCAGGTGAGAGCCCAGCACAGCTGTGGCTGGGGAAAATGAGCCTGAGTTACAACCAACATGCTATTTTCTTGAACAAGTTCTAAGGTCTTTTAATGGACTTTGTATGTTATTTTGGTTATAATTATGCTGTAAATATATAAGGAACAGTGTTACTGCTAGCTTTTCTGGAAGACTAGCTGCTTTACAAGAAGCAAATTCTGCAACATGTACATTTTTTTGAATCAATACATGTAATTTTTTTCAATAGCCATTAAGATGGTTTTTAGAAAATAGGTCATTCTCTGGCTTTCTTACCAGCAATGCTGTCCTGTTCTCCCCCTTTTTCTCAGATTATGATTTTAAGGGAGGAGATGGCTTAGAACAGAAGATATGAGGTGCTGAATGTCATTTTGTACCTTTCCTTCAAAGTTTTAATTCACTGACTGTCTCCTCTCCACTCTTTGCTTCATTTAAAAATACAAATAGCAGCAGTGTCAGTCCTGAAAAATGCTCTTCTGAGGCTTTAGATAAAATGTTATTATGTACCTTCACACAGGTATCCAGTTGTGTTGTACTGTCTGTGATCTTAATTTTATAAGGGACAAGGCTTTCTCCTGGTCAGTTAATAAACCATTTCATAGACCAGTAAGCAAAATTGTCTTGGTTTTAAGGTATCACAAGTGAATTGTTTCTGAATATTGATGGCTTTTCCTTTAGATTAAAAAGATGTGTGTAAATCACATCTAGTTAGTTAGTGGACTGATTAATGGTATAAGCATCCAAGCCAGCAAAACATCATTTACAACTACTTGTATAATTTAATGCTCCTGAATGATTTAGGACTTTAAGCTGTGCTGGTACTGTCTGACATCAGCCCTTTTAAGTGCCCTTACTTATAAAGGGTACCAGAGCACTGGAATTGCTGTTTGTGATGTAAAGTATTTTGTGCTGAGCAATATTGATACTCAAGTGTTGCTGTTGCTTTCTTAAAGTGGCAGCATGAAGATCTCCTCATCAATCGTCCCCAGGCTATTTCTGTCACTCCACCTCGTCCTGCAATTTTGGCCAACATGAAAAAGAAACTTCACACACTCAGTCAGATTGAAGCTTCCATTGCAACAGTCCAGGTATGGCTGCTTGGGGAGGGTTGTCCAGCAGCACATTGAAATCTGGCAAACACAAACTGCAAAATCATCTGCTACATTCAAATTATGTTATCTGGCTTGCTGTCTCACACAAATATGGGGGTATTGTCATTGATCTCTTTCTGATGGATACTGTTATATTGTTTGATTTTGCTGTCTTATCCAAAATGTTCTTTGGAATAGCAGTAGATGTCTTTGAAGAAAAAAACAAATCTGTGCAAGTACCTTTCTTTCTGAAGGCTACTAATGCTCCTTTTATTTTAGTTTGTGTGCCTTAGATCATCCTTACTGTCATTTTTCATAGCTAAATGTCAGAAGTTCCCTTTGTAGAAATAGACAAATTTATTCTTCTCTGTGTTAAGATTTGTATGCTGTGGCTTTGCTTAGTATTTTAGATTCCTTTGGTTCCAGTAATAGAGAATGTTTAATTGTTTGTTAAATACTGCTTAGCTTCCTGAATTTTAATTTCCTTTTTTAGTTATGAAGGTACTGTTTATAATAATTTCTTGAATTATTTGCAAAATAATGGAGGGACTCTGTTATATAATTCTTAGTCTAGAAATCTGATCACTTTTGCTTTTTTTTGGTGAGTTAAAGTCTAGACAGGTAGACTTTATGTAACAATCAAATCCAGTTGTGGAAATAAACTTTTAAACTGGAAATAAACTTTTAAACAGCATAAACTAACATTTGTCAATCATGAATGCCACAGTATTTTATATGGTGTAAGAAAGTGTCTGCATGTGTTATATATGCATAATTTATTTAAAGCCAGGCTTAGAATTCTGTATATCAGTATGAATTATCTATATGGGCTTTTTTCTTCCCCAATGCAGGAGAAACTAGCAGCACTTGAAGCAAGTATTGAGCAACGTTTAAAATGGGCAGGAGGTGCTAATCCTGCACTGGCCCCAGTCTTGCAAGATTTTGATGCCACTATTGCTGAAAGAAGAAACCTTGTACTGAAAGAAAGTCAAAGAGCAAGCCAGGTACTATGGATAAGTAAAGTACTCTTGATTCCATGAGTGTATTCACTCTTCATTTCCTACTTGAGGTTTATGTAGAAGACATTTTTCTGCTCTGCATCTAAAGAGCAAGCATAGAGAATCAAATACTTCTGGGAATCCCACTTGAAAGCAATAGGAATAATCTTTGTGAGAATTGCTGCAGGGCTGGATGACCCTGGGATGATACTGCTACTGTAACAGAGCAGTTTCTGTGTGTTTTTAAAATCCTCACTTCAAAGCACATGAAAAAAACAGTGTTTGTCTAACAGACAGTTGAAGTGAAATAATTTTCCTCCCTGTGGCTTTGATTTTCAGGTCACTTTCCTTTGCAGTAACATCATTCATTTTGAGAGTTTGCGTACCAGAACAGCGGAAGCCCTGAACCTGGATGCTGCCCTGTTTGAGCTGCTCAAGCGCTGTCAGCAGATGTGCTCCTTCGCATCCCAGTTCAACAGCTCCGTGTCCGACCTGGAGCTCCGCCTGCTGCAGAGGGTGGTGAGCGCAGGGCAGGGCATGAAACCTCTCAGAATCACTGCAGGGAGCTCTCAGCTTTGCCTTCATTCTCTGGGTTATGTGTACCTGCAGATGCAGCGTGGCTGCAGAGTTCATGCTGTCAGTTAAACACTCGGCACTGCTGGCTACACAGCAAGTGCGTTTCATCTCTGGGCACAGATAAAGAAATGTTTCTGTTATTTTTAGGGCACTGGTCTCGAACATCCTATTGGCAGCTCTGAATGGCTTCACTCAGCACACAAGCAGTTGACCCAGGAGATATCTACACAGAGAACAGTACAAACAGAAAGAGAACAGCAAATAGAAACAGTTTGTGAAACAATTCAGAATCTGGTGGATAGTATTAAAACTGTGCTCACGGGTCATAACAGACAGCTTGGAGATGTCAAACATCTACTGAAAGCTATGGCAAAGGTATGTCTGAAACATGCTTAAATTTATTCCTCAAACCCATGTCAGTACAGTTTAAGAAAAATAACAGTTGTAGCTATATGCTTTGTAAAGTATCTAGAAACAGTAAAATGTTTGTGCATATGGAGTTCAAGACATAAAGCTCATGTTTAAGAATTCATAAAACTGTCTAGCATTAGCCTTAGCAGGCTTTGGTTGAACTGAACCTTTTCTCTTTCTTGGCAGTTGAAACATTGTGTTTATAAATCCTTTTGGTTCTTAGCCTGTAAAAAATTTTATAATTTAAAAATTTTTCTTCATACATAACTACTGAAAATTATAGTTATTTGTAATCAGATGACAAACTAAAGGACTGAAAGGGCTTGGGAATCTCCATTTTATTCTCTTAGCCAAAATGTAGCAGTTGACCTTTTTGCACATCTTGGTTACAGGATGAAGAAGCAGCTCTGGCAGATGGTGAAGATGTTCCCTATGAGAACAGTGTTAGGCAGTTCCTGGGTGAATATAAATCATGGCAAGATAATATTCAGACAGTTCTGTTTACATTAGTTCAGGTTATGGGTCAAGTCCGCAGTCAGGAACATGTTGAAATGCTGCAGGAAATAACTCCCACCTTGAAAGAACTGAAAACACAGAGCCAAAGGTAAGAGAGTCACCTTTTCTCAGGTGACAAAAGGCATTTTGCATACCTGCTTTCATGTAGCAGGAACACATCATGGGGCACATACTTGATGATTTTCTTAAAACTCAGAAATCTTCTTGTAAAATTTGAATGAATTTAATTCTTTGTTTTTCGGTAAGTCAAGTAGTTGCATGAGTATTTACCAACTCCATTATGTTTCCCAGTGTCTACAATAACCTGGTGGGGTTTGCATCACCCTTAGTCACGGATACAGCAAATGAATGCTCCAGCCCAACTTCAGCTGCTACATATCAGCCAACCTTTGCTGCAGGTAATACTTGCACAAGTACAAATATGAAACCACCAGGAATTGATATTAGAGAGGGACAGTTTACTTAATATAAATAAATTCTTAGCAGTGGAATAAAACTTCTTGTTTATGAAACTAAAGAAATTAGAAAATGGAAAGATTGAAAATTCGTGCAGAATTTAAAATGCAAATTTAAAATGCACTTTTTCAGAAAAATTGATAGGTCTATTTGATATGCATTTAATTGTGCTTTTTCTTGCATTTTCTGTAATATGCTATTATTATTTTCTGTATATGCTATTATTTTGAAGACTTTAAGCACTTTGAAACTTTCTTTACAGCTGTACGTAGCAATACAGGGCAGAAAACTCAGCCAGAGGTGATGTCACAGAATGCAAGAAAGCTAATTCAGAAAAATCTTGCAACATCAGCAGATACTCCTCCAAACACAGTCCCAGGAACTGGCAAAAGTGTTGCTTGTAGTCCCAAAAAGACAGCCAGGGACCCTAAAACAGGAAAAGGTAAATACAAACCTTAAAAAAACCAACAGCCCTACCACTGACAACAACAAAAAATAGCTCAGAGGGTTTCTGTGCGGGAGTGTCAAGTTGTATTAACTTTATTTTGTACCTGTAGCTGTGCAGGAGAGGAATTCCTACGCAGTTAGCGTGTGGAAGCGGGTCAAAGCCAAGTTAGAGGGCCGAGATGTGGATCCCAACAGGAGAATGTCTGTGGCTGAACAGGTGAGTTGAAAATAAAGTTCCAGTAGTGGTTCTTGCTTTAAATACATGCTAATTAGCAGGTGTGTATGCTGAATTGTGCCTTCAGGGCTGAAATCCTGGTGTGAATGGGGGTTCCTTTGGGGATGGGAGCTACTACAGTGCAAATCAAGGTTGCTGCTGCCTTGTATTGCTGCTTTTTTTTTTTTTTTTTACTGTCATATGCTTTTGTTTTTTGTATGGGAGGTTTATGTAGAGCCATGAATCAGATAAAATTGTCTTTTGTCTGTCACTAAGCTAACATTTATTCCACAGCTGCTGGTAGCCAGGGAGAACACGAGATCTGTACAGCTGCCCAAGGGACAGAACTTGTCTGTGTTCATTAACACAACACACAACTCCTGTCTCTGGGCAACAGAGTCAGGGGACACAGTTGTCCACGTCTATTTGAGAATGGTGTGGCTACTGCCAAGATAGGGGCTGTGAATGAGATGATAATGTGATTTTTATTTTTGCAGTACAGCTTCCTGTTTCTTATGTGGACTGCACAAAGTTATGTCTACAGTTACTTCAGATTTTTTTCAGTGAAATATTTAAGGTGGCATTCGACAGTAAATTCTAAGATCACTTAAACACTTTTAAAATTCCAGCTTATTTTTAATTCCTTGTTTGACCTTTTTAATAGGTTGACTTTGTGATTAAGGAAGCAACTAATCTAGATAACTTGGCTCAGCTGTATGAAGGTTGGACTGCCTGGGTATGAGTAGGGAGACAGCAGCTCGGTCTGGTTCAGCGAGGTCAGACATCCACCAGAATCAACTCGGCCTCAGGCATCCGTAGCCGCACCACAGTCGGTGGTGATGCATACTGGGGCTTAATCTGAGGAAACCTAGGAAATCTCGGTGCACTGGGAAGTGAATCCTGCAGGATAGCTGCACTCAGGGATACGCTAAACACAATGGTCTGCAACCCCCACGGTCAAGGGTGAACGCTCACCGCTTGAGCAACACGGTTTGTCTTTCTGCTACGGAAGAACTGCAAACGTGTCTGGGGGTCAGCTGCAGAAAGAAATCAGGATGCTACAAACGGCAGAGTGATTTGGAACTCAATTCCACCTGACCCTGTGAACAATTCAGGAAACACCGAACCCTGTTCAAAGAAAAACAGAAAAATGGGGCCATGAAGAAATCACAGCAAGGGCAGATTTGATGCGTTCAGATCCTCGTTCCTCTTGTTCTGTGGCAGCAGTGCTGGTTGAGTTGACCAGTTAGTACGGGAAAAGGCTACAAAATGTAAACTTCAGAAATGGACTGAAAGCAAAGAGCTGTACATCAGATACACGCTGCATTGGAAGAACTTCTGAGATAGAAGAAAAAGCCTTTGTTCTCTTCTCCCTTTCCTCTTTCCTTTCACTCCTCCCTCCCAGCCTCTCCTCGCATACACCCCTCTTGGCTTATTCTTGTAGGTTAGGCGTACTTCCAATATACTTTTTATTTCAATCCTTCTACTTCACAGTTTAGTCAAATTAACAACTTAAATTCTGTTTGGTAAACAATTTCTCCAAAAGCACTGAAAATATAGAACATCAACGATTACTTATGAGTTGGATGGTCAAATGCAAAATGTAATTTTGGTTAAAGTCATTTTTGTGATTCTATTATGTACAGTTTCTCAAAATTGTCACTGTGCATTTAAAAGTAATGATTCCTACAGGCATTTGATTTAATGTGCACTTCCCTCTGCTTGCAGTGTACACTTTTTTGTAATTCAAATTGTCCCTCCAATCTCATTCTACTGTGATTGCTGTAGTTTCTTTCGTACGACGACGTAGCTAATCCAATGTAATCTTTACCTTTTTAAAAACCAGGATAGAGTATCTAGTAGAGTTTTACATTGTTGATGACAGATAAACAATAAAGTGATGTTCTGGTGGAGGTAGAGTGATATGCTTTTTACTTCATTTTCCTAATCCTTTTAGTTCACACTTGTAAATTCTAGTGCTTCACTTCACAGGGGTATACTTATAATCCAAGAAATGAAGGACTCTCAAATTTTTGTTCAACTAGATCTGTAAAGATTTCTGCAAAGTAGTTTTCCTTTGCCATATTTCTTCTATAGATGGCTGTTCAGTAATGCATCCATAAGGAATCTTCCACCAAGGTTTTTTTTAATCAGTTCTCTCAAAGTATGATTATGGTCAGAAAAGTCTCTCTAAAAATGGCATCGTCATCCTTGGATCAAGGTCCTGCTTGTCTGCTGGTTGTCTGAAAACTTCTTGCTTTATTTTTTAAGCAGGACACCTCTAGGAAAAGTCAACTTCCTTTTCTTAGAGAAACAAACTCTACAGAATTCAGCTACAACTGCAGAACTGTAAAGGTGCTGATAGCTAAAGCAGAAATGCACCCTGGCATTCTGAACCCAGATAAATTCGTTGTAGCTCTGTATAAAAAGTTTCTCTTTTGTAAACTTGGTGAATTCATTATGGACAGTTGCTGAAAATTGTGGGAAGATCCTTAATGCCATTTTAGTCACTTTTCAGAGTAAAACCACACTTTCAATACAGCATTTTTCAGTCAAAATCCAAGTATTAAAATATTTGAGCCAAGCCCACTACTGGCATAAAATTAATTTAATTGAAAGCAGTTTGCAGCAGTTCATCTGAGTAGGAAGCTTGGCTGGTGATTTTTGGATAATGCCAGCAAACTTCTGTTCCTTTCAGTATTTGCACTATGCTGACTGCTCTGCCTCCGCAGTAGGTCGTAGAATTCACTTTCTCCTCTGTTGCCAACTTTTTGTGGACATGCACTTTGAAGTGTAACAGTTTTCAACAGTCATATGGCCTTCCTTGCACTCTGATTGCCTGATTACCTCTAGGGAAGTCACAGGCTTTGCATCTAACAGTCCCCGTGCAAACGCATTCCACTGCCGCTGCTTCCTGACCCTCTGCCACCCTCGCTGCAGGAGACGCTGTTGGAATGTTGCAGTGAAGAACATTCGTGTGCACAACAGGACACTTGACACTGTTGGTCCTTTCCATTTTTCTCCAGTTCAAAATGACCTTATGAACAATCTGTTGGAGAAGTGTAGTGACAGGAGTGTGTTGTACCTGCTGTTTTGTTTCTTGGAAGCTGGGGGGAAGGGAGGGGTAATGCACTCACCTGTGGCTCATGTATTATACCTCTGCCATCCAGAAATGAAACACTTGTGTGGAGATGGGTTCTTACTGCCTAATTTAATAAAGTTTTAAAAAATAAAAAAGAATACGTGTTTTTAATTTCCTTCTATGCAACACTGTGTGGTTGTGAAAATTACAGGGAAGAATAAAAGTGCCTGATACAAACAAATAACAAACCAAACCCCAAATTACAGCAGGATTCTGCAGAGACTTAAATTTGCATAACTAATGCAAGGGAGACAGCTCAGATGTGCAGGAGTTAGTGGGACTGGCACTGTTCACATGTGTGCTGACACATTTTTCTTGGAAATGTTGACAGTATGGGAGGTTGGTATAGTCTTTATGAAACCCAATATTCAGGTTCTGCTCACACATCCTGCATAGTAAATAAGACTGCATTAGTTCCAGTCTCTTAAAAGATGCATCTTACAAAGACATAAGGGTCCTTCCTTTATTTTCAGTAGAACTGGTGTTTATTTTCTCTGCAGTGAGGCACACCTAGAATAATGCAAGTCTAGAATCACCTCTCTAAATACATACAAACCAGATGAAGCTGTAGAAGTCAAACAGTTCAACTGAGGGCAATTTTTTGCCTGCTGCTTACCTGCAGTAAATATTAACCACGAGACCATGCTATAAAGTGATTTCTCAAAGCCAAATTCCACATATGTTCAGCAGTTTTGTTACCCCCTCACAATTCTGTAGGCTCATGGTTGAGATGCCCTTTGAAAATGGAGTTGTTTTTTTGCCTCTCTTCCTTCTCCCCTTTTGGAAAGCCATGATGTGAGCATGGCTCTGGCAAATGGGTTGCTGGGATGTGTTAAACTGGAATTATTAGTGGTGTCCTAGAATATTTTGGTAGGATAATGGCACAGTCAATACAACAAATGGAAAATGCAGCAGATCTATACAGTTAACAGAAATTAGTTTTGTACTTTTTAGGGACTTCATGGTTTGATTTTGTTTTGCAGCAATATTTTTGCCCTCAAGGATTATCCTATTTAAACAGAATAATGTTATGTCTAATTTTTCAAATGTCTGTAAAAGACTCAAGTCCCTCAAGCTGAAGCTCTGTTTCTCTAGGTGTTGTAGTCTTTAAGGTTAATTTACTTCAATTATTCATCATTGTTCTGTGCCTGGTACATTAGCCATTCTGTTTTAGTACACTCAAGTACTTCAATGGTTTCTTTGCTTTCTTTTTTTTTCCTTTTTTTTTTTGTCAAGCTTTTCCTAAAATTAGCAGACACACTTTATACATTAAAGAATTTGACTAGAAAAAATATTTGAGAGGACGTCTGCCATCTGTGTGTTTGTTAATGTGGTCCCAAATTATAAAATGCATTTTTTCTTTAGTGAAGTTGTGAGCATACTGTTAACCATTTTAGCTAAAGAATTTCACAGAAATTACAGATATTAGCTACAAACTACTGCTGTGTACAAAAATGCATTCCTGATTAGAGCAATTCTGCCATTCATCAGGCTAATTTTTTGTTAATAGCATAATAAATGTGTATTAGGTATGCTGAAAGGGTGGAGGCTTGACATGTAAACTTTGTGTGCCTGTTCTAAGTGCACAGAGCAATTGCACTCTCCCTTTTAAAGGTGCTCTGAAGCCAGCTTGGGGATTTAATTTTCTGTGCATCTGCTAAGAGAGAATCTTGGTGCAGGAAGAATGGATCCCATTGCAGCATGGTCTGTGCCATGCATCCAGGCAAGCAGAACAGCTGGGTGTGGCTCAGGTAGGGTGCAGGAGGTGCTGAGCTCAGGTAGGGTGCAGGAGGTGCAGATCTTCTGCCTCCTGCACCATGGCTGAGATTTAACAATGCAATCTGTGAATACCTGTATTTTAGACACATTTTTTAATTAGACCTGGTGTCTCTCAAGGCCTGGCTGCTCAGCAAGGGAGGGGTGGGCAGGTGGCAGGGCCTGCCCTGTGCTGTGTTCCATGGCCTCTCTGGCATTTCTGGGCTTGAGGGCACCCAGCAATGCTCACCTGTCCCTCTGAGGTATGCAGCAACACCTAACAGGAGGGAAAGGCGCCTCCACGGGCCCTCTGGATGGAGAAATGCTGCCAGGGCAGCTGGCTGGGGAGCTGGGTTTGAGAGCCTGGCTGGAGATGATGGCAGTGCCTTTTTCCATTGGTAAGTGATTGGGTTTTTGTAGTGAGAATCACATAAATAGATGAAACCAGGAGCTGGCTGATGGTATCTCATAGCCAGAGCAGTGTTGCTGCAGGGCACTGCAAGTATCTGTGGAAACTGTAATGCATCATAGACCCACACAATGGTGAGGGGCGGGAATGGACCTTAAACACCATCTAGTCCCAACACCCCTGCCATGGGCAGGGACATTCCCAGCATTGAATCTCCCTGAGCAAACCTGTTCTCACCATCCTCAGTAAAGAATTCCCTCCAAAAAGCTAACCCAAATTTCCTCTTTTTCAGTTTGTACCCTTTATTCCTTGTTCTGTCACTACAGTTCCTGATGGAGAATCCCTCTCCTTGTAGGCCCCTTCAGACACTGGAAGGTTACTATGAGGTCATGCCTCTATATGGCTCCATGCTCTTTTAAAAGACTAATAAAATTATTGCTGGCATCATCACTTATGAAATCACCTTTTGTGTGAGCTTTGCTGTGGTAAAATTGCAGATTTTGAGAGTGAATTCCACCATTTTTAAGCATAGAATGTTACACAAAAATACTGTTAGCTTTTAGTGGCATGTGAATGAATTTGAAAGTTATTCAGTATGGCATCTGTTCTTTACATATGTTCTAGGGTGAGTGAGAAGCACCCTGTGAAAGACCAAACCATTCAGGACAGACATATGTTTGCTTTTACACTGTCTTCCTTAGTCCCTCTCTTTTTTTTGCCTCCATCAAGCTGGTGCCAGAGCAGTCTTGGTGCCCGAGATGTTTTCTTTGCTCTCATTATAGCCTTGCGTTGCATCCTGGGCACGGTGATTACGCTCATTAACTCACGTGCCTGAAGCATTTAGAGAGCTGAGTCAGAAACAATATTTATATCCCAGTGCCTTTCTCTGTATTTATTTCTATGCTGCCACAAGTTCTGAAGGAAATAAAACACCTTGCTGGGCTTTGATGTTACCAAGAGAATTGGCCCAGTGCTGGGCACTGCTGAGGCCGCACCTGGGGTGCTGTGACCAGGTCAGGGTCCCTCAGTTCAGAGCGGACACTGAGGGGCTGGAGCGAGCTCAGGGCTGGGGAAGGGGCTGGAGCAGATGAGGGAGCTGAGGGTCTTCACTGGGGGCACAGGGAGTTCAGGGCACGGGGCTGGGGAAGGGGCTGGCGCAGCTGAGGGAGCTGAGGGTGATCATTTGGGACACAGTTCAGAGCAGGGCACGGGCTGGGGAAGGGGCTGGAGCAGCTGAGGGAGCTGAGGGTGATCATTTGGGACACAGTTCAGAGCAGGGCACGGGCTGGGGAAGGGGCTGGAGCAGCTGAGGGAGCTGAGGGTGTTCATGGGGACACAGTTCAGAGCAGGGCACGGGCTGGGGAAGGGGCTGGAGCAGCTGAAGGAGCTGAGGGTGTTCATGGGGACACAGTTCAGAGCAGGGCACGGGCTGGGGAAGGGGCTGGCGCAGCTGAGGGAGCTGAGGGTGTTCATGGGGACACAGTTCAGAGCAGGGCACGGGCTGGGGAAGGGGCTGGAGCAGCTGAGGGAGCTGAGGGTGTTGTTCATGGGGACACAGTTCAGAGCAGGGCACGGGCTGGGGAAGGGGCTGGAGCAGCTGAAGGAGCTGAGGGTGTTCATGGGGACACAGTTCAGAGCAGGGCACGGGCTGGGGAAGGGGCTGGCGCAGCTGAGGGTGTTCATGGGGACACAGGGAGGCTCGGGATGACCTCAGGGAGCTCGTCAAAGGGGGCTGGAGCCGGCCCGGCGTCGGACTCTGCTCCCAGGAAACAAGGGACAGGACAAGGGGACAGAGTCTTAAGCTGAGCCAGGGGAGGTCTAGGTCGGACATTAGGAAGAATTTCTTCACAGATTGATTACATATTGGAACGGGCAGCACTGGGAGGTAATAGATTCACCGTCCCTGGAGGTGTTTTAAGGAAAGATCCGATGTGTATCACTCAGTGCCGTGGCGCAGTTGACAAAGCGGTGCTCGCTCGCAGGCTGCACTCAGAACTCTTTTCCAACGCGACTTTTTAAGTGGGGGTGCCGCCCCTCCCCGGAGCCGAGCAGCGCCCCCCGCGCGGGCCCGGCGCCGCCTCAGCCGCACTGCGGCGCGCAGCGGGGCGCGCGCACGCCCCGCGCGGTTCGAATCCCAGCAGCCAACCGGCGGCCGGCGGAGCGCCCGGGCTGGCCAATCACAGCGCTCAGGCGGCCCGCGGAGGCTATAAAAGGCGGCGGCGTGGCCTGCGGAGAGAGGGCGTGGCCGGCGGTGCGGGAGCGGCGCAAGATGGCGGAGGGGGATAACAACAGCGTCTACCAGCTGGTGAGGGCGGGCGGCCGCTCGGGCCTGCTGGGGGCGGCGGAGCCAGGCCCGCCCTGCTGTGCTCTGCTCTGTCCTGTCCTACCCGCAGCGGTGGCTGGCGGGGGCTGCTCGGCCCCGCGCTGTGTGACGCGGTTCGGCTCTGGGGGTTCGGTGTGGGGTGGGCTCGGGGCCCACGCGTGGGGCGGGCGCTGCGGCTGCGGGCCCGGGGCGCGGGAGCGGCGGCTGCGCTGCTGCTCGCGGGCCGGAGCCCCCAGCAGCACTTGGCGTTACGTGGTCTGCGACGGTTACAGCCTATGTCAGTCTGTCAGTCCATGTCCCTGTGTGTCTGTTTGTGTGCGTGCAGCCTCCCGCTGCGGGACCGAGCGCCGCAGCGATCCCGGAGAGCGGCAGGCGTTGGGTGATTCAGCTTAACTAAACGTGCCAAGATATGCTTGAATAGTTAAATAAACACAAGGCTATATATATAGTGATGCCTCAGTTGGTAAGCGGCTGCCGTGGGAAATGGGGAAATGGCAGTAAAAACCCGTGAAGGGGCAGAGGCTGGAGGCGTTTGAGCGCTGCGGTGCTGCACACCCAGGCTGGGCACAGGGAGCAGCTCCGGGAGCTCGGAGCTTGGGGGGAGGCTCCGGAATTTGTAGAAAATCCACGAGCTGTGTTGTGCTTGTTATTCTAGTGGCGTCGGAGTTCTCATTGGAATTAAGTGTAGCATATAGCTGCGAGTGAAACCTGTTCTGTTAGCTCTGCACGGCAGACGTGCGAGTCTTCATGGCTTTTCAGCTCTTACTGCTCGGGCAGCAGTCGGTTCTGTTCACAGTTTACCTGAGTTTTGTAATCTTTGAGATGTCATCTCCTACTCACTGAGGGGACACTGTTAAGCTCTGTTAAATGTGGAACACCTCAGGTGAACTGCTTAGCAAGCTGATGGCAGCACAGGTGGGGGCCTCCTTGTAGGAGGGGTGTAGGGAGGAATGTCGGAATCACATAGGAAGTGGAGCTGAAAGGCTGTTTTGGGCAGCTTGTGGGAAAACTTGCTGTCCTGATGTGATCAGTTGGATAACTTTACTGTGGATTCTGAGTCTTTATCCATCTTCCTTATAATAAACTGGCGTTGGACAGCAGCCAGAAAGCTTCAATTTAATGTGGTAGAGTTGTCTTGGAAAATACATTTATTTTTAAACAGTTCTCATATTACACTTTTCCAGTCATTGACACTGAAAACTTGAGAGGCTTTAAAACCTGATGTTCTACTAATAGGGGGGGATGGGGTATGGTAAATGGGAGATTAGGGGAAAACACCTTGGCAAAATCTGGGAGGAGGTATTGTTTGGCCTATCCATGCTGCTAGGATCTTAACTGTTTAAAGGCATCACCGCTGCAATGTCATAACTTTGTACAAAACTCACAATATTATTACTAATTTAATTACTCAGAAAGATTTGTGTCTGGGATCTTTAATTATTACACTGTATTTTTTTTTTTAGCTACTTCAGTGTGGGAATTAATTTGATAATCTGGTTAAAGGAATTTTCTTCTCTTTTTGTATAGGCAGCTGAAACTGCAAGCTTGGAAGAGCAGCTGCAAGGATGGGGAGAAGTGATTCTGATGACAGATAAAGTTCTGCGCTGGGAGCGAGCCTGGTTTCCTCTGGCACTGATGAGTGTTGTTTCCTTCTCCTTCCTGTGAGTACCTTCTGGGGAGCCTGCAGCATCATTGCATCTTCATGGCTCTGACCAAGCTTATTAAGAAAATTAGTAAGACACCTGGAGAAGTCTAATAGGAAGGCTTTTACTCTAGGTTCTTTTTCTTAAAATGTGTGAACTTTGTTGGAAATTAAACCCAAAAGTAATGAAAGCAGGAAGTCACATGATTCACATCCTGCTCAGAATGGTTTCTGCAAAAGCTGTTTGCCAGCAGTAGATGCTGGGGTTTTTCCTGTGCTCAGCTGAATGTTCTTCAGTGCTGCATTCATGTTCTGCCCTCATTCTTTGTCCCCTGCTTCTTGGTCAGATCTCATGATCTCCTTTGGTTCCCCCCACAGCAGCAGCAGAGTCCTTACAGAAAGCTTGTTTCCATAGGGCACAATGTTCCTACTCTGCCTCTTTGCTGTGGGTTCAGGATAAGTTCAGAGTGTTTTTTGCACAGCTAGGGTTTTTAAATATTCTCTGTCATGTCTTTTGAGAAAGGAGAAAAGGGAAGACTGCAGGTAGCTGCAGTCAGCAGGGTGGGAAGATGTTGCCTGTCTGATAGGAGGGGCTGGAGGTACTTGGATGTGCCTTTATGTAACATGGTAGTAAAGATGACCTGACTGCCTTGCTCAGACAGCTGTTTGTGCCAGCTCTGCAGTTTGCCAGCTCTATCTGTTCCTGCAGTAAGGAGAGAAATTACAAAAATAAATGTTCAGCCAGGTGAGACAGGAATAATTGGTCTTTTGGCTAATATAAATTTTTTTGCTTTTTGGGGAGATGATGGTGGAAATCAAAGTAACTTTTCAAAGAAGTAATTGTGTGAAGTTGAGGGTATTCTGTTATAAATTCTGTGATTATAGCAGGGAAGATCTTGTGCTGAGTACTACTTTATGGAAATGCAGAACTACTTCAGGTCCTGAACTCACCACAATGACCTTGAACACTCAGCACAGTGTCACTGTGCAGATGTACAGAGCACATGGCCCTGCAGTAGCACTCTGCAGATGTACAGAACAGCCCCACCATGGACTGGGTCATTTCTTTGCTTCTACTATTTCAGTTTTCAGGAAGTTCTGTGAAGTACAGTTGGATAGCAGAGGGCCCAGCTGGGCGTTATCAGATACTGAGGAGATAGCTGGTTGTTATCCAGTTGCCCTTCTGCTGTGTTTGAGTGATGGCAGACTGAATATGGAGAGTGCAGCACTGCTTTAAGTGGAGATTGATGGCCAGAACAGGTTTGGCTGGCTCTCCCAGGAGAAACAGAGCAAATGACAGCCTCTAGTGGATTTGAATTCTGTGACTTGAGCAACAAAATTAGAGCTTTTACTCTGCCTGGTTATTTCATTTGTTCAGTCATCATCATCCCTCATTCAGTGTTAAGTTCACTGTTGGTCAATTTCTGAGAGAATAATAATGATGAAATTTTACTTCTACTGAACTTCATACCTTATTTGCTTGTAGTATATTCTTAACTAGTATATTAAGAGAAAAAGGCATTTTTTGTAATTTTGTTTGAGGTTAGGGAAGAGAGAGCTCTGCTGTTGGAAGCTCTGAGCCAGTCTGAAGAAGTGACCAAGCATGTCTAGTACTGAGCAGTTGGAGCACTCAGAAATAATTTCTCTTCTTTCTGCAGGATGATCTACTATTTGGACCCATCAGTTCTCTCAGGTGTCTCCTGTTTGGTCATGTTCCTCTGTTTGGCTGATTACCTGGTTCCTGCTCTTGCTCCTCGAATCTTTGGCTCTAATAAGTGGTGAGGAAAGCTTCAATTGAAAGTTTATTGAGTGTAATTATGATCTTTATCAAAATGGATATCTGATTTGTGGATATCAAATAGTTACTTTGTAGAGTCATTGTAGAGAGAAATCAGCAATCTCTATAATCCATGAAGTGAGGACAGTAGCAACATGTTCTTTATTCTTTTTCTGAGGTTAACTACTACTACTACATACCTTTATTGTTCTTTTTCATCTGGAAAAATCAGATTTTTTTTAAGAAGGAGGCACATTCTTTGCTCTCCATTAAGCATGCTAATTAGTTCTGCTAGACTAGTTTTTAGTAATTAATGGATAATATATACTGAAAAGTAAAATTATGTGGAAGAGTACTGATGGTATGTTTGGAAAAAAGCAGTAGTAAATGTGATAAAGAAAGAGAGCAATGCAGAGAGTATGAATGTGATTGTGATTGAAACAGATTTGAAAAAAGCAAGTCTTGTATAAAAGCAGTAACTTGAAGAGCCTAATTTGAACAACATTTTGAGTTAAATGTGAATTTTAGTGGATCTGCTTTGGGATGACTAATGGATAAATGTTCTTACGTAGATAAGCATTATTTGTGTGTATCACACTGGTATCAGATGAAGGTCAGGGAGTCAGTTTAATTAACAGTCAGCATACAGGAAAATGACACGGGCACTTCCTTGCAGTGCTCAATAAGGTATCAAGCAAAGCAAAGGCCTGGATAAGCACTGGGTACTTCTTTACTGCTGGGAAAATGCCATGGGGGATTTTTAAAATTTAAAATTAAATCTTGAATTCTTATTTCTGGCTTTTCCCCCCTCCCTTTAATAAAAGGACCACGGAACAGCAGCAAAGGTTTCACGAGATTTGTGGCAATTTGGTGAAATGTCGCCGCCGGATCGTTGGCTGGTGGAAGCGCCTCTTCACTCTGAAGGAGGAAAAGCCTAAAATGGTATTGAGTTCTAGGAATTAATCTGTGTTGTCTTAAGATTTTGTGTGATTTAGCTTTGTCTGAAGTATTTTGGCAAGGTCTGAATGAACTGGTGTTCCAAATCAGCAGCTGGCACTTCTGGCTGTGACTGGGTACTGGTCACACAATTATTCAGACCTGGAGTGGTAAGGTACAAAGCTTAAAAACTTGCAGTTCTGTGTAGTTTAGGAGCATACCCTTGATAATTAGATAAAGGAAGACTGGATTTCTCTGGATAGGTAAATTTTTGGAAACAAGCTGTTTCCAGTGTGCACAAACTCCAAAAACCTGGATCTTTAGTAGTGTGTCAGCTGGTACATGAGCTACTGAGCCACTGTCCCAAAACCAGCTGTGGGTGCAGCATTGGGGATGGCACAGTCTGGCACTAAGGAATACCTGGGCAAAAAAGAACATGTACCCTGTCCAGCTGATGGTCTGAAAATAAGTGAGAATGGACAACTACAGATCCTGTAATCTCAGTTTTAACATGCCTGTGCATAGGTATCATGGGTGGAAGAGCCAGAGAGCTTCATGTTAGTTTGAAATGTTGAAGTTGTGCCAAATACTGAAGGGAAGGCAGAATCCCCAACAGGTCTGTGGTAACTCCTCGCTTTTCACTTTCAGTACTTCATGACCATGGTCTTCACTCTTGCTGTGGTTGCCTGGATTGGACAGCAAGTTCACAATCTCTTTCTGACCTATCTTATTGGTAAGTGTGGGCATGCAAAACACAAGGAACTCTCTTGTTAGCTGCCTGAAATGGATTGAGACTGGTAGAAGTAATTTTTGGTTAAGTGTGGTGGGGTGTTTTTGTTGCAGGGTTATGTTTTTCTCTTTTCAGGCAATTAATGGGGCTTAAGGAAAGAATTGCAGAGTGACAGAAGCTTGTTAAGGGAATATTAATTGTTTTTTTTTCTCCTTCTCCTCTTTAGTAAGCTTCTTGTTGCTGTTTCCTGGACTAAACCAGCATGGGATCATCACAAAGTACATTGGAATGGCAAAAAGGGAGATCAACAAACTTCTCAAGCACAAGGAAAAGAAAAATGAATGAAGGCTTAGGTGCTGTTCACTCTAGTAGAAGGTTTTCTTGGGAACAGTTTTGAGAATTAATGTATAATTAAGACAATAGAAGTTGTATTGCTCACTGACTTTTTTTTTTAATTGGCTCCCTGATGAGGTGAAAAAGTCATTCCAGCAGCTGCTGTGGGTTTGTCTCTTGCTGTGCTGAGTATGAGTAGGGCTCTGCAGCCTGGAGCTGATCTGTCTGAGACATCCTCTTCTTTGATGTATGGAGCTTGTTAAGTGTCTTCATCCAACAGACCCTGGGCATAACTACCCCAGCAGCAGAGCTGTAATGCCTGATAGTATTTCTGTGACTGTGTTAGATTTGCTGATCATTAATTGTGGTTACAGCAAGTGTGAGAGGCAGTTCTGAAGGCTTATGCTCCTTGGAGACTTGTTACTACTGATCCTTGTGGCAGGAGGACAATTAGCAGAGTGAGAATGGCCATGGCTGAGGGTGCACATCCAAAATGGGGGCAGAAAGTTCCATTGTCTCACTGAACCTGTTTGGCTGTGTGTACCTGAGAATGTGTGAAGTAGGGGTCTGGAATATATAAATTTGTACTTCAGTTATTTAGTGTAAACTGTAGTGAAAACTCATTGCACTGAGACTGTAGAAAATGAGTGAGGGTGTGTGTAACCTTAAGAGCTGATTGTTCTGGAAACTGCTGTTGTCATGGAGCCTTGTAGCACGTTTGATTTTATGAATGTTTGTCTGTATACAAAATCACTCTGAATATGCTGAGTTTGACTCTGTAAATAAGCCTGAATTGTTTGTGCTTTTCTATGATCTCTCCCTCCTTTTTTAAAACTGAACTGTTTTTCTTTAAAAAGCTAAAACCTGTGTTAATGTTTTAAAAGTTTACTGTTTTAAATGAACTCTCTTCAGTGTCTATTGTAACTGTTGAATAGGTAAATACAGACTAAAGAGAAGCTACTTGAACACTTGCTCCTCGTCCATGTCCAGAGAAGGGTGTCAGTGCATTTTTCAGTGTAGCAGGAGGTCTGGGAAGGGTTGAGGGAGTGCTGAAGGGCACAGCCTGTGGATGGGGGAGATCCTGGGTGTGTGCAGCCGAGTGGTGACAGGGCGCCGTGTCCCCAGCTGTGTTCGAGAGTGAAGAATGTACTGACACCGGCTTGGGTGGTGCCCGTCTGCTGTCACAGAGTGCCCCTTCGGAGTGCGACCTCCGTACAGACACAGCCCATCCATCGCCGGGGGCTGTACTCACCGCAGCCCCGTGTCCCCGTTGTCGCGGTGTCCCCGCTGCGCTGTCCCGGCCCGGGGGCTCAGCTGCGCACTCTGCCCGGCGGAGCGCAGCTTTTTGTCCCTCGCGCCCCGCCGTACGCGAGTGAAGCGTCCCCGTTCCCATGGCAGCCGGGCGGCGGCGTCGCTCCGGAAGTGCGGCGCGCGGCTTCAGCCAATGGGGAAGGCCAGGTCTGAGAGGCGAAGTCTCGCGATATCTCCCCCCGCCGCTGGCCCTCCCATCAGCCCGCGCGGCCCGGGCTCTTCCTTTTCCGCCATCGCGTTTTCGGTGAGTGGGGTCGGAGCTGCGGGCGCGCAGCATCCGCCCCGTCCCGCCGCCATCCGCGCCCCGCGCCGGCCCCGCCCGCGCCGCCGCGGGCAGCGGGCACCGCGCCACCCGCCTGGCCCGGTTTGAGCCGCCGGCACCGGCGCTGGCGCCGTCCAGAGCCCGCGGAGCGCGGGGCGGGGGGTGGCTCCTCCCGCCCATGGCCCCGCGCTCTTCAGCGATGCGCGGCGGGAAGCGGCAGCGGCGGCCGGGCCCGGGCCGGAGCTGTGGGGAGCTGGGCCGGGCCGGGCGAGGGGCAGCCGCGGAGCCGGTGCGCTGAGGGGCCGGGGCAGAGGGAGCGGAGCGCGGGGAGCGGGCGCGGTCGGGCCCCGGGAGGAGGCGGCCCTGGCGCGGGGGGCTGGCGGCTCTCGCCGGGGGCGGGAGTTGGCTGCGCGGTGCTGGTGTCCCGGTGGTGAAAGTCCTCGTGTGCCACAGGAGCTGCCCCGGTGCCCGGGCAGGGACAGCTCTGGGCACGGTGCTGGCAGCGCCCCGGCTCTGTCGGAGCGGTGGTCGTGCCAAGTCATCCCCGCCGGCCTGGGGCTGCTCAAGGCTCCTTTTGGCGAGCCTCTGAGAGCTGCTGCTGGGTTTCCTTTGAGAAGCGTTGTGTTTGTGCATCCTGCAGGGTTTTTGCAGATCAGTGAGCCGAGCAGCATCTGTTGATTTAATACCACGTAGGATCTAGTTATTGCACAGGATTGGTACTGTGCAGTTGGGTGTTAATTGCGTTTTAAGGGCAAACTGATTTACCTGAGGAGCTGTCACACTGCTGACAGCTGTCTGGATGGTGCTTTTGAAATCGTGTGTGTGCTTTGATAGAGCCAAATTTAACCGTGTCAGGCTTCCTGACGTGTTATGGTAGTGGTGACTCTTCTTGATCACAGCTGAGCGTGTGATCGCTTCTCTTCTTTGGCTTGAAGTGCTTTTCAAGCTTCAGTACAACTTTCTGTCGGTGTTGGATGTTTTCGATGTAGAATTAGCCGTGACAGCAGCGCTGCTCGGCGTTTCCGTGCCGAGGAGCCGGTGCAGTAACTGCTGCCCTCCCTGCAGGCACCATGGTGCGGATGAACGTTCTGGCCGATGCTCTCAAAAGCATCAACAACGCAGAGAAGCGCGGCAAGCGCCAGGTGCTCATCCGGCCGTGCTCCAAGGTGATCGTCCGCTTCCTCACCGTCATGATGAAGCACGGTGAGTGCCGGCCCTGCTCCCCCGGGTGTCTGCGGGTGCTGCTGGGGTAAAAGATGTAAATCCCGGTGCTTGAAGTAGTTTGGTGCAACATAGTTAATTAGTTGTGTTATTGTAGCTAAGTGTTGTGTGTGTCTCTGTCTGCTGGTCTCCTGCAGGTTACATTGGTGAATTCGAGATAATTGATGATCACAGAGCTGGGAAGATTGTTGTCAACCTCACAGGCAGACTCAACAAGGTAGGATTTGTCTTCCTGAATTCAGTTCTCTAAAGAGGTGTTTAAATGAGACTTTTTTCTTTTAATTTTATGTTTGTCTGCTCCATTTCTAAAAGAACTGCTTGAAAAGGAGGTGGTATTTTTTGAATCTGTGTAAATAAGAGTGGCATGGATGTTATCAGTTAAAAGGGTGGTTAATTTGCCTGGATTCAAAGGTGGTGTGGGTCACTAATTATATTTCTTTTAAACTCTGACTATGTAAGATACACTTTCAGGGAAGTCTGCTTGCAAGTGCTGTGTATTTCTCTCTGTTCAAAGGCTTTCTGGCTACCTAGTGCTTTCTCAGTTTCTTTGATATTTAAGCTGTCTGGAAGACTTGTCTTAAGAGATAGGGGCTGAGTTGGTTTCCAGTTGATGTTTGCTAGCTGCAGACGTGGAGGAGACAGACCTTTCTCCTGCTGCCAGGTGGGCTTTGCTTGCAGTGAGGAGAAGTTGAATGTTACGTTAATTGATGCCTGTGAAGCTCCTGGGGCATATGAAGCATTTGTGTGTGTTTTGGAAATTCTTAAATGCTTATGTCTCAAACTACTGAGCCGTGTAGTTCTGTGTGACTTGCTGTGCATCACTGTTTACAGCTAAGCTCTTCCAGTGAGAGTTGGCTCTTCAGTAAAGAAATAAAAAATATTTCTTGGTCAGAATATGTTGGAGGCTGTCCTCATGAGGAAGATGTCATCTGAAAATTGCAGAGTGTATAAGGCAGATAATGCTGACACCCCCAAATTACTGCAGTAGTTACAGTAATTACAGTAGACACAGTGTTGTGTCTGTAATAAAAGTGACGTAGGTCAGGTTTGAGGGTACTGTTCCTTGAACTCTTCCAGGATGATATGGATCTTCCAGGCTAATGGATATAATGTTTCTCTCAACCATTGCAGTAAGGGAACAGTTGTTTAGTTCAGAAAATGTGAATAGTGCAGGAACGTGTGCTTCTGGTTTGGGGCTGGATAGTTGTTAGGATGATTGGAGCCAGTGAGATAACTGGGGATGGTGCTGGTGGTCTTGGTCAGTGATACAATTACCTTGAAAACTCCAGTAACATGTTAATTTTTTCCTAGTTAAAATCTGTGTGAGTTTGGTTTTTTTTTGGTTTTTTTTTTTTTTTTTTTTTGCTAACTGTGTATGATGTTTAGAGGTGGAGTATCCCTGAGCAATCCCAGGAATGTTGCTGATGTTACAGCATGCTTTAGTGCTTCCCCCAGGTGTGGGCATCACGTGGGTGGTGTGGCTTCAGCAGCAGTTTAGGGCTGTGCAGGTGAGGAGGAGTGAGGCTGAGGCAGGAGCTGGAGCTGCTGTGTGAGGTCCTGGTGTAAGGGAGTGTGTGTGACAGCACTTGGTGAGGTCCTGCAGGCAGGGAGCTGGGATCACACATCTGCAAATCCATAAAGTTCTTCAGTTTGTAATGGAATCCTCTTTTACTTACAGTGTGGTGTAATCAGTCCCAGATTTGATGTGCAGCTGAAGGATTTGGAAAAGTGGCAGAACAACCTGCTGCCTTCCCGTCAGTTTGGGTGAGTATGAGGAAGGGTCAAATGTGTGTTCTGTGTAAAAATGTTACACTCACAAACTGCCTGGGTTAGACTCACCTGGCATCTTTTCCTCTGATCAGCCTGGAGTTAAATTCCAGTGTAAAAATGCATCCTCCATATAAATTCCTTTTAAACCAGTTTTACAGGGGCACTGCTAAGCAAGGATCTGTTTCTGTTTGGCTTTGGTGAAATCCTTGTTTGACCATTTCACAGTTTAATGGAAAGTAGGACTTTTCTCATACTTGTTTTGGTTTTATGAATGGCTGCTCTTAAATGGGGAAGGAGTTATGTAAGTTACCAGGTCAGTGAAAGTAAATTGTGCTACTTAAATTCACATGTCCTTTGTGCAAGTTAATTGGATATGAAGTGATGAGTAACTTGGAGGGTCTGTTAAACAAACCTCCACAACACAGGAAATCTTACATTATGCAATGTACCTTTTCTTCACAAAGTGTGTGGAATTGAGAGCTATAATTCCCTGTGCACCAGGATGGCAGAGCTGGAAGAGTCTCCAGGGCCTCAGCCAGTGTGTCCCATCAAAGGAAGGATTGATTATTAGTTCTGTGTTATTTCTGTTCTTAGAGCTCCAGCAGTAGCTCCTGCTTCAGCTGGCCCTGTGTAGCTATTCTGTGTTGTCATTGGGAGTTTTAAGAGTATAGAGTGGTGGGACAGGAGGTTCTCAGACCTGGGGCTGTGTGGGTGAGCTGTGTTGGTAAGGCAGATGTTGGCTTTAGCAGTGGCAGCTGCTGCAGGTGCAGATGCTGCTCTGCACCAGACAGAGATCCCAGCTGAGGAGCTCTGGCACTGTGGCACCTCTGCCTGCACTGGGGAGCAGCATCTGTGGAGGATAGAAGTGGACTTGAGCTAGAAACCTGTCCAGCAGCTGGACAGGGAGTGCCCAGTGGGAATAGGCAGGGAAAGAGGCAAAGAGCTGGGGAGCAAAGTCTGTCAGTGTCCTGAGTGTGCTGCAGGGCTGTGCTCCTGAGAGGAGCTGCCTTGCACTGGTGATAATCAGTCTCACTGTGTTGGGCCTGTTACAGGAACAGGCCCTGCTGTTTGTGTCACAGATGAAGGTGGTTCTGTCAGCTCTGCAGCAGCCTGCAGCAGGGAGATAACCTGAACATTTGCTCTCTCTTGGCAGGTACATTGTCCTGACAACCTCAGCTGGCATCATGGACCATGAGGAGGCGAGACGAAAACACACAGGAGGCAAAATCCTGGGATTCTTTTTCTAAAACTTGTAAAAAAAGAGGATACTAATAAATTGTCCAAATGGACTCAGGTGTTTCCAGTGGGTATTTTAATGGCTTTGAACACTGCCTGTGACAGTGCTTGTAACAGCTCTTCAGTAGTGCTGGAGGTCCAGCTTCACTTCAGATGATGTTTGGGTTCCACACCATCTCTGGTCACAATTCTATTTCTGTTAATGATATAATGTACTTCTAAAAGTTACCACTGGAGTGGCATTTTGGGGTCACTGTACAGGAGAGCCTCAGCAGGGGAGCTCTGATTCTAAACCAATGCTCATCCCAGCTGTCCTGCTAGGGCTCACCTCACAGGTGTTCAGTACATGTGTTTGCAGTTACCTCTGTGTGATTCTAGAGTTTCACCTTTTGCCTCTATAATAGAAGATGCCTTGCCAGAAGGTATTTCCTGTTTATGGTTTAAAAAGTTGTGGGATTTGGGATTCTGGAATAATTAAAATGGTTGAAGTTTTGATTTCAGATCAAAAACTTGTTTCACATCATATGGTGAAAGGAGTTACTGAGGTTAGGAGGTGAATTATTCTTTTCCTTCAAATTTCTCCTTTGAAAGTGTTTTGAAACTCCAGGATTTTGGGTAGAGTAGTTGCTGTGCATCTGTTTTGTGTGTTGGCACAAAGAAACAACTGTTTGGGATTTCTTTACATTTTCAGAGTGGGGAAATAAGGTTGTCTGAACCTACAGGTAGGGAATATTTAGTATTGAATGAGTTGGTTTTCTTCAGGCACATGACAGCACAGTGTCCTTGATGCAGAGAAATCAGATGTGTTTCAAGGCAGTACATGGAGCTGTACAACTTGATAGAGGATGGGCAGCAAGCTGGGCTGATGGCATTGTCCAACAACAGCTGGAACTGCCCTGCCTTGCTTCACTTCATTTGGAGTCAGTCCTACCAGGAAGAAACTTTTGGAGATGTAGCAAGTGTTTCAACACACTCTAAACCAGCTGGTGAAATTTGTGATTCTGATAGAAACAGTTGGAACCCAAGTTTTCCTGCTTGGTGATACATCCCCACGCCCACCGTGTACAGTTGCTTGGGCTGGAAGTGTCCTGCCTTGAAGGTGATACTTATCACAAACCTTAGCGTGGAAGGGGCTCTTCAGGCACCGAGTCTGAGCTCAATAACTCAGTAACCTCTCTTGGTGCAGTCTGTTACTCTTTATGGAGAAAAGGAGAAGGTGATACTGTTAAGCAGAAGGTCTTTACTCTGGGCAGACACTGCAGTGTCCCTGATGTGGTTGGTGCTCCCCGAGGAAGGTGAGAGCCAGCAGAGCTCTGAGAGTGCTCCCAGGGGATGTGGTGGCAGCAGCACCCTGACCTGGGCCTGGCTGAGAAGAGCAGGGGCACAGGATAAAGCTGGTTTGCCTGCTGGGTCACAGCTCTGATGGACTGGAGACAGAAAACATTAAAATGGCATTACTGGTTCTCAGTTTGGCTGGAAACAAATCTGCTTAGCTGCAGGTCTGTACACTGAATTAGAGTAGTTACAAAGTCTGTTTCAGCCCTCATTTTCTTGTCAAATGGAGATATTTAGTGACAGGTGGGGTTTTTCCTATCCTTAATGGGTTTCATTCTGCAGTACCAG
This sequence comes from Molothrus aeneus, assembly GCF_037042795.1. Lineage (NCBI taxonomy): Eukaryota > Metazoa > Chordata > Aves > Passeriformes > Icteridae > Molothrus > Molothrus aeneus. Next base: position 8,383,528 of record NC_089661.1, on the reverse strand, counting down.
GCACTGACAGCTGAGATCTTGTACTTCTTGCTCAGAGTAACCCTGAAGATTTTATCAAGATTCACTATTCTTTTTTATAAAATCTTGATTTTTATCAAGTCTGGAATAGAACACGTTTCTCATACCTGGTGGAAGAAGGCCAATGACAGTTTCAAAGCTTCCTTTAGATGAATTAACTATGGCAAGTTTCCTGCTAGTTTGACATTTGTTTTAAATCAGTTTTACACAGGACATACATGGCAGTTTTCCTGACCTAGCTTAGCTGTGTGTCCTTTACTCCCACAGAGGCTCCTGAGGTAACAATTTCTGATGTTCTCAGTTGACAGATCAGTTGGGAATGAACTGTAAATTTATTCCACAAGCCAGCCCAGGAACTTTTATAGACTTGTTAAATGGAAATTAGAGCTCTGATGTAACAAGAATGACTTGAAGGTAAGGAAGCAGCAGCAGAAGCACCTTTTCTACAGGATATCTACAAAAATGACTGCATCCAGGCTTACCACATGTGGAAGCTGATGTGGCTGATTTGGGTTCCTGAGATGATCTTTGAGCTTGCACCTCACTGGTGAGAGCTTTGCTGCTGGCTGAGAGCCATGAACTTTGGAAAGTGGCCTTGGGAGCTGACAGGAGAGATCATGACAACCCAAGCTTTAAATGGGTGCTTGAATGCAGGAATTCTTACTCCCAGATATGCTTAAAATCTGAAAGTGGTGTCATTGTTTTAACCTCAGTGATGTTTCGTGGGCTGAGGGCATTTATATGCCTTGGGCAAGCAGTCTGTAGGTAAAAGCATTTTGGGTAAGAGAAGGATTGATAGAGATGGGAGGGGAAATGGCACAAAGCTGAAGGTGCAGTGTGGATTACAACAGGTGATCAGGGGCAGGTGAGAGTTCAGAGAAGGGGTTTGGTACCTGTGGGGCAGAGGGAACATCAGTGATGGATGGAGGAGCTGAGGGACAGAGCAGCTGACAGGGCAGGGTGGGAATCCCTGAGGAGTTCCCTGAGTTACCAGCTTTGCGCTGGGGCTGTCCTGGGTCCCCTGTGGTCTAGCACTGAAGGTGGTGGTGTCACCTCTGTGCCCTGCACACCCATCTGAGCCCTCTGTCCATGCCTGGAGCAGCCCAGAGCTCACCCTGAGCCCGTGCTGGAGCTGCCCTGCCTGCAGCCCCTTCCTGCTGCCCCCCTGCTCACAGCCACGTGTCAGCATCACAGTCCAGCCCCAGGGGCACAATGGGGTCAGAACTTTGGTTGGTTGTGAAAATGAGTAAATTGGATACAGCTGGGAGAGGGTTGGTGATGCCCCTGTGAGGCACACCCGGTCTCACCTTGCAGTCAGATCAGTATTTTGGGATGCTCCTCACGCCGTGGCTAAAGAAGAGGATGAAGGATGCTCAAACTGCCTGCCTGCCGTGGGTCCAAACAGCGATTTACTGGTGCCTGAGAAGGTGTCAGCAGAGGGCAGCAGCCGACCTCAGTCACTGGAGATGGAGAGGAGGATCCTGCTTCCTGTGCCCTGGTCCTCAATGAGAGTTTTCTCTGTCCTTGATGCTTTGAGCCTACTTTAAGGTAATATTGGAGGTGAGAATAAGCGTGGATCTGCAAAATACTACAGCAGGCTCAGGAACCTGGTGTGTGACTGGAAATGCACCTTTTCCTCCTCATCCTTTTGTCTAATGTTATTTAGCTAATTTAAATTTAAGACAAAGCTATGTCTTACTGCCTATTAATGTAAGTATCCAGCTCTCAGTAAATATCTGGGTGGATTTAACCACAGTTTAGTCTGGAGAACTGTTCTAGTGAAGTCGGGGGGGTGCAGAGGCTGGTGGCCTCCATTCTTGTTCATGCCTCTGATGTTTTCTCTGCTCAGGTGCTGCTCTTGTATCATTAATGCAGTAATGGGCTGTAATTATCCTCATCCTCAGGACAGCCCATCTGATCAGGCATGTGATGGAGCTGGGAGCAGTGGTGCTGTTGGTACATTTGTGCTGGGACAGGATTCAAGTTCCTAGTCTAGTTTAGTTACATTTTACTGAGGCTTTTATCTGCTGGTGCTGCACTTAACCCTTGTGTGTGCATTCCTGTGGCATTGCCTGCTTTTGGACAAGGTGCTCTAGCAGGGTATGTGACCCCCTCCCTCCCCAGCTTTCAGACTGCTTTTTTTAACAGATTGGGGATAATTCTGTGTGAGGGCCATGGAAATGGACACCATTCCTGCCACTCTGTAATCCATTGCTATTTCCTCTGGGACTTTTATAATTTATGACTAGGGGTTGATTTTTTTCATATTTAATTCACTTGATTTATTGTTCCCACTCTGTGAACAAACCATGCTACACATTCTCCAGAAAACTCTTTCTCCAGGAGCTTGCAATCCCCTGCCTGCCATCCCTAGATGTCTCTCTTGCCTTAATGTAAGAAAATAAGAAAAAGACAAAAGTACTGAAATACTTGGTATGTGATCCTGGATAGAAGTGTGTATGTGCAGCACTCCTCCATCTTCACCTCCCCATTAGATTGGAGTGGGATTGGCCCCTTCATTTGTGGGGAAGAAACATGGCACAGCCATTCCTGTTGTGCTCCCCTGATGCAAGTTATCTCTGCTTTCAGCTGGACCAGGCTGTAGGCAGGAAGGGACAAGGTTGTATCTGGGACTAGGGGAAAAGTAGGTGATGGATGAGGTTAGAGAAAAGCTGCAGCTGCAGCCCACATCTGGGCACTGTCTGAGTCTCATTAGCTCCATGGATGGAGCTCAGTTTGTGTTTGGTCCACTACTGTTTGTGCCAGTTTAAAAAGCAAAGTCCAGGAACATCAATGACAGCTTTAGGTTTTCAGTATCTTTACAAATCAGGCCTTTAACCATAATAATGAAAAAAAATGGGAGAAATTGAAGGTTATTTTTTTCCTTTTCTCCCTACCCCTCTGCAATTCACATGGGTGCTTGTCTTCTCACTTGCAGTGGCATGCCCAGCTGTATTCTTGCATAACAGGATCCTGAGCACGTGATCCCCATGTCTGTGTGGGCAGGTAATCAGCTCTGGCCCTCCTTCAGTCCCTGGGTTCCTTCCTTAGGGCAGCAACATTAGCCCCTCAGTTAAGCACCTGCCCTCCTCAAATTTGAAGCCATTTTCACCTCACTGGGGAGGCTGTGGGTGTCAGAGCTGACTGCACACCTCGTGGTGTTCCTGCTGGGACCTGTGTCCTGTCCAGGATGGGCTCATGGGTCTGTCCCTCTTGGGCAGAAGCCAAAGCCTTGCTTGTTTTCCATGACTGGTGGTGATTTCTGGTTCTGTTTCCAGTTTATAGTCCAGGCCAGGTAGCAGGAGGTGGGGTTTTATGTGAAGCCTTGTGCAGTGTGTGTTACATCAGGGGAAAGAGGAGAGGTGTGCATAGCACCACCGAATTCATCTGCAGGCAGGTGTTTGCTCTGGGAAGGAAGCAAAAATCAGGAGACTATTTTTAGCTCTGAAATACTTTTATTGAATGACATTCAGTCCTTGCCAGCCTTTGACGAGCAGAGAAATAATCCCTGAAGGGAAGAGCCAGAGGTGCCTGGATCAGCGGGGCTGCTGGCAGCTCAGTGTGGGAAGGGAGGGCTGGGACAGCTCCTGGGACAGCTCCTGGGACAGCCACCACCTAACCAGGCATGGGCTGAGAGAGAAGTGCTGGAGTGCAGGAAGGCATCCGAGCATGAACAAAAATGATTCTTAGCCCATTTTCCTGAGAGAGACCCTGTCCTATGGAGCAGGATGTGGGGCTGAGAGCCACAAGCCTGTGGCACATCAGGAGTCAGCCCCAGGCCAGAGAGCCCATCTTGCAAACTGCTGAATTACAAAGCCAGTGCTGGTAGGTGGTGGCTCCAGAAATAGATACAGAGGTAGCACATAACGCTCCCTGATAGCTGAAATAAAAAGAATTAAACTGTACAAAAGTGTGCTTTAATTGCTAACTCTCTCCTGTCTGCTTAAATCATTAGAAATAAAGGTCTCCTCCTTAGTGATGAGCAGTTCCAGGCAGAACAGACGTGATGGGGGAAACATGTTTGGAATAAATACTGATGTGAATGACACTTATTAGCTACAGTGTGGCATATTTATTTCTCTGTAGTTAGCATAATAGCACAGCTTGAAACAAGAAGAGTTCTTTACTTGTGTCTGTGTGTGCGTGCATAAAAATAACAATGGCTTGTTTTGGGCAGAATGCAGATGATTCTGCTGTCTCTGCAATTAGCTCTGGTGTTTGGGTGGTGCCAGCTGCTGTGGCACTGAGAGAGGGGCCCAGGCATGGCTGAGCTTTGGGCAAACCTTTCCTTTCTGTGCTTTGGGCAAACCTTTCCTTTCTGTGCTTTGGGCAAACCCTCCCTTGCTGTGGCAGGCAGGACCATTGTGGATATTTTTGCCCTGATGAGGGGGAGAGAAATGATGCATGTGACTCCATCTTATCAGAAGGCTAATTAATTACTTTATTATACTTTATTATTCTGTACTATATTACATTACAACTAAACTGAATCTGTCAAGCACTCAACTCTGCACACCCTGCACAGAATCTCGTGACTGTCAGGGACAGTCCCGACACACACACACACTGATAGGCCCTGACAGGCCAAGGAACAAGACACCATCACTGTGGGTAAACAGTCTCCATACTGCATTCTACTTTGGCACAAACACAGGCACAGCAAATGATAAGAATTGTTTTTCCTTTCTCTGAGGTTCAGAGAATGTGAAACCCAGAAACATTCTTGGGAAGAACTGTGCCTTGCTTTTCTCTGTGAAATGTGGTGACCCAGGACAGAAAGCAGAGCAGCACAGCTGGCTCCTGTCCCCCCTCAGTGCCTGCCCCTGGTGGCTCTGCTCTCCTTTGGGTGCTGCAGGGCTCCTGCCCACAGCCAGCAGGCTGAGCTGGAACTGTGCCTGCGTTGGGAGGGGAAACATTCTGATTATCTCGCAGGAATCAGCCCCAGGTGTGAGGGTGACTGGGTGAAGGCTTTCTTGTCTCCTGAGGAGCCAGGTGGGGATAGGTTGGCTGCTGGGATGTGCAGGTTGCTCTCCCTCCTGCTCCTGGGAGCCTGCCCACCTCAGCCTTGTCCTGCTGCTCTGCTCCTGGTGCCTGTGCCACGGTCTGGCTGTGCCAGGTCTGGCAGCCCTGCCCTCCTCCTTCCACAGGTTTGGCATTTCTGACCCCTGCAGTGATTGGGAAAGCACTGAGCAGTTCAGTGAGGACATCAGCACTGTTGCTGCCATATCCTCCCTCCCCAAGGTCCTGGAGCAAGGAGGGAGGGAAAGCTTTGCTGGGAGTCTGTGCTGGGCAGACACTGCCAGCCAGCACAGGGAAGAGCTTGCAAGAGCTCTTGGAGCTCCTGGCAAGAGCTTCCAGGCAAATCTGGCATGTGAGTGGTTCAGTGGGCATCATCTTTGTGTTGTTGCTTTGAAACAGAAATTTCTCCTCTCTTCTGCATTTTGATGTCAGAATGTGTGGATATGGACAGTCTTGGACCTCTACTGTCCTGCTCCAGCCTGGAGTGAAGGTGTCTGGTGGGCACAGCTGCTTGGGGAAGGGAAGACAGCGGGGTGGACAGACAAAGGGACTGCTAGAGCCCTCTTTCCTTAAGAAAAGCCATGAGGCATTTCAAAGAAGAAGGCAAGGTGTTCTCAGGGGGGCTGTGAGTGCTGAGCACTGTCTCAGGAGCATCTCACAAGCCTTTTTGTGGAGGGGAATAATTATACTGTGGTAAAAGTATTTACTTGCTAGGTGTTTCCCTGCCTCATTGTACTGTATTCTTCCATTGCTGAAATGTGAGATGAAAAACCTGGGAGTAACAAACTTTCTGTTTTAAGCCCACTTGATTGAGTGCTTGGTTCAGAAATACCATAAAAGTGCCAGACCAGAGCTTGAAATATCACATTACCAGGTGTCAGGCTGCTTATAACTTTCACTCTGGGATTGTTGAGGATTTTTTTTCCTGTTGGTCTTTTATTGAAAATGCCAAAGGGGGAAAAACTATTACAAAAAAATAAAAAATGCTGCTTTGATTGAAAATAAAAATGCTGAGGCAGCAGCAACTTTCAGTAGCACTTTGTCTGTTGCACTGCCCTGACAGAGATTATTCCCCAAGCCTGGGGGATGCTCTGGGCACAGTCCTGCTGGCTTTGGCTTTGGTGGGGAGGGAAAGGTTGCAGTGCTGCCTTGGCTGGAGTCACACGAGTGTCCCCTGCAGAGCACGGGCAGTGTGACAGCTGAGGGAGCCTTGCTGGACCTTTGGTGGCTGCTGGTGACCTGTGACAAGTGGGGGACAATGCTTTCCTGCTCGTGCTTCCCTTACAGGGCTGCTCTCCCAGCCATGAGTGCCAGTGCAGGGATGTGAGAGAGCTCCTGGCACTGCCAGGCTCTGTGCAAGGGCTGGGACAGAGCAGGGAGGGACTTCCACTGCTCTGGGGGCTCTGAAAGGTGCCTGGGGAGCAGCTGTAACCTGTGAAGGGTGCCTGGGGAAGGAGATTTCACCTGTGAAAGGTGCCTGGGGAGCAGCTGTAACCTGTGAAGGGTGCCTGGGGAAGGAGATTTCACCTGTGAAAGGTGCCTGGGGAGCAGCTGTAACCTGTGAAGGGTGGCTGGGGAAGGAGATTTCAGCCATGAAGGGTGGCTGGGGAGCAGCTGAGTGCCCTGGAGCATGAGCACCCAACAGTGGTGCTGGGAAAGAAGGGTGGGCAAGGCTAACACAGAGTGCTGCTGGAGAGGTGGGGAGGCCATCTCTGTCTGAAAGGAGGAGGAAGATGCTTAGTCAGAGTTGGAGATCCACGGGGCAGCTCAATAAACCCCCTGGGGTGGAGAAAATGATGCTCTAGAAGGATGGCCTTGGCCAGGTCCAGCTCATGGTGACTTTGGGTGGCATCAGTGCCTTCAGTCCTGGCCTTCAGCAGGGTGTCCTTGCTGCCTGGGCATTTTCCCAGCAGGGTGGAGTGTTGGGGAAGATGAAACAGGAAAGCCTTATAAATATGGTTGCTTGGCATAAGATTTTGAGAATATAGAAATTATAAGTGAGATTGAAATGAAAGCAAGCTTTGAGATACTTTAGCTACTGAACAACTGGAAAACAATGGCATGGCCAGCTGAAAGTAATCTCTTTTTGGTGAAACAATACCTTCAGCTTGCAGAGAGGTCCAAAGATCAGGGCAGACCTTATTAGCTTAGCAGAAGGGGTTTAAAGAGTAGTTTTTAGGGTTTAAAATGTAACACAATATAGTAATGTAATGATTCTTCTAAGCTGGATGTAAATGCTGTAAGATTTGTATTTTGTATTAGATTGCAGGTGTCCCAGCCTGTAGCCCAGCACTGGGACAGGCTCCTGCTGGGGCTGGGATCCCCTGGCTGTCCTGTGCCTAGCACAGGAAGGTCCCTCCTGCCTGGGACACACACAGAGGTGCCTGGGGACACCAGGAAACCACCTGGGGAGGGCACGGTGCCCCAGAGCAGCTGCATTTGTGGGGTTCTGTGCTCCTCTCCAAGTGAGCAGATTGCTCAGAGCAGCCTGCATTTGTTCCTGTGCCCCTCTCCAAGTGAGCAGATTGCTCCTCTGGGGCTCCAGAGGCTGCAGTCCCTCCCTGCAGGAATGCTGGCACCTTGCACAGCAGGGAAAGGGAAACTCCCAGACGTGGCAAACAATCTGCAGCAGCTAAAGCTACACCAAAAGCATCTTGCATGGAAAATCAGAGCAGGAAAAACAGCACTTACCATCAATATAGCACAGCTGAAATCTCTTTCTTGGAGATAATCATCTCTGACTCCAGCAGTAAAAATAAAGGACAGAAACTGGAAGAAGCTAGAAAACATGGTTGTGGGAGTGAATCTCGGTGAAATGAAAATTAAAAACACAATGAAAAGCATGGAACTGCCTTGAGTGAAACCAGCTGGCTGCCCAGAGCTGCACCCTGGATCCTGTGGGAGGCACAGGGGGTGTGGGGAGCAGCAGGGCTGGGGCTGTGCCAGGCTCAGCTGGGAGGGCACAGAGGGGGGACAGACAAAGATCGTGATCTCAGGGTTCCCTTGCAGCCTGGGACACATCCAGGTGCTTGCCTTTGGCTCCCAGTGTGAAGGATAAAGGCATTTCTTCTGTCTGAAGAACAAGGGCTGATCCTGGCTCCTGCCTGGGGCTCTGCCCTGAGCTGAGCTGCCCTTCCTCAGCAAATCCCCCGCATTTAGGGCTGTGCAAGCCAGACCCCACCCAGGGCTCCAGCAGTGGAAGGGAAGGTTTCTGCTGGCCCAGAGAGGCAGCACTGCCAGCTGGGCTGACCTCAGAGCAGCCATGGCCTCCTTATTGTCCCTGCAAGGTGGGACCTATGCAAATCAGAGCCACAAAACTGGGCTCCTCATGCTGTTTCCTCCTTCATTTTTAAGTGCTACAGGAGATGCACAGCCTTTTATCAAAGGATGCCAGTGTCTGGTGTGAATATGGATGTCTTTTGACTATTTCAGGCTGACCTTGATGTGTTTGTTATGCTAAGTGTCATAAAAATCAAACTGCTAAATTAACTAGCTGCTATTTCCACAACACCAAGGAAGCACCTGGGGCCCTTTTGCTCCCTGCAGACAATGGTGAGGGAGGATTATGCAACTCCTGCTCTGCTGGTGGCTGCTCTCTTCCAGAGCTGGCATGGTATTTTTAGATGCAAAGGAGATGTGTCTCCTAACTATATGCTAATCACATTTTCAAAGCTTCAGCTGATATTAAAATGATTCAGCCGTGTCCTGAATTCACATACTTTTGTTTGTTGCCTTTTGTATGCTCTGTGTAGCTTTTCATACAACTCTGCCTATTTTCTACCAAAATCATGGCTTGGGAGCTGCTGTATGACAAAGGATGTTTTTTATCCTTTTTTGAAGATCTTTTGAGTTTTCCTTAGCCCCAGCTATCAGAAATACAGACTCATGCATATATATTCTCTCTGCAGGCAAAGAACAGAGGCAGGAGCAGACTTTACAGCTGTGATTCTCAAATTTTATTAAAGGGCTGCCTGACCTTCAGGGGAAAGGAAAGCATTTGAGAGCCATCATATGTGATGCTGCCACCCTGATGTTCATTTATGGCCAAATAACTTTTTGATGGGATTTTTTTATTAGTTTTTCTTGCCCTTTTGTGTACTCTCTTGCCTGGTGGGAATGTGCTCAATAAATGTCTTTGTGTGTGTCTCCCACAGCACCCTCAGGCCTGTGCTGAACTCGGGCCTGCAGCCCTCGTGGCCTCTGCCCCCTCAGCCCGACGTGCTGTGTGCCAAGCTGAGGAAAAAAGTCACTGTACTGCACACAGTCTGCTGAAATTTGTCCTTTTCTAAGCAAAAAGGTGCCACCTAGCCCAGGCCATTGTCTGGTGCTCAGGAAGTGTCCCCAAATCCAGTGCAGGACACCATGGAGTGCTGATACAAACAGGGAACACAGCAAGGGAGGGCTGCAGCTTCTCCTGGTGAGAACTGCAGCTCAGAGCAGGGCCCGTGCTGCTGGGGTCACTGGGAGTGAAGGGAGTGATGGGAGACTCAGCTGGGCCTTACTGGTGTTCACTGGTGTTCCTGAGACCACCTGGGCCTTACTGGTGTTCACTGGTGTTCCTGAGACCAGCTGGGCCTTACTGGTGTTCACTGGTGTTCCTGAGCCCAGTCTGGCTTTACTGGTGTGCACTGGTGTTCACTGGTGTTCACTGGTGTTCCTGAGCCCATTCTGGCTTTACTGGTGTTCACTGGTGTTCACTGGTGCTCCTGAGCCCAGCCTGGCTTTGCTGGTGTTCACTGGTGTTCCTGAGCCCAGCCTGGCTTTGCTGGTGTTCACTGGTGTTCCTGAGCCCAGCCTGGCTTTGCTGGTGCTTCCAGGCTCAGCTGTGGGGCACAGGAGAGCCATGGGCAGCTCTTCACAGAGGCAGGTGATGCTCTGAGGATCCCCACAGGGGATGGTGCTTCCAAAACCTTGAGAATGGCCTTTCTGTGGCCAAGAAGCACCTGGGTTTGCTGTTCCCTCCTGGGCCACTTCTGCCTGTGGCTGAGGGGACACTGGGCCCCTGTCCCAGGGATTTTGGGGTCTTTGCCTTTCCAGGCTGCTCTCCTGGTGCTGAGCCCAGCCTGGGGGTTCAGATGGGCCAGGCACCTCTGGAAGGCCTCAGTGCCCCTGAGGAGGATGGGCTGATGGCCCAGCACAGCTCCTGGCCCACACAAGGTTTAAGGGGCTGCAGGCAGGACCCCCCAGCCCTGCCCAGCTGGAGCTCCCCCATTCCTTCTGTCCCATCTCCCCTATTCCCACTCTCCCATCTCCCCATTCTCTGTCCCATTCCTGCTGTCCCTGTGACTGAGTGCTGCTGGAGGATCTGTGCTGTGCCCCCTTTCTTCCCTGCTCTTCTCTTTTCCCCTCCTCCTCTTTTAATCCCTGTCTTGCTTGGATTCAACTTTTTTATCCTGATCTTCAAGGACCAAAGCAAAACAGCTTCCAACAGCTCAGGAAGCTGGTCAGATTTGCATTTAGCATATTTAAATATTTAAATATGTAACATATTTAGGATTGAATTAAAGCAAAGGGGGACAAAATTGGGAGCAGACTGAATAATGAGTGTGTGTGTGCATGTAGGGAGGAATAAAGGCAATGTGTGCAGATACACAGGGAAAATAAAACATGGGAAAGGAGACAGAGAGAGCCTGGTCCTTCTTTGTTGTTGCATCAAGCACACTGTGACTAATGGTGATAATTTCCCATACCCCCCAGTACCATAACAGAAGAAAAAACCTAATTGTCATCTGCCACCCACTGCTTGTAAAGCAGCTTCTCTTAAATAGTTCTTATGTATTGAGTTCAGCTGTCAAAAGGAGCAGCTTTTTTTCATGGTCTGCAGAATGTGTTTCAGTTGGAACACAGCTCCATGCAAAGGTCACCCCATCAAAAATGTTTCCCTCAGCAGTGAGCATAATGGCAAACCCAGCATTTTGCAGTCTACTCTCACAATTTTACTTGATATTTTTAAAATGTTAGACAGCTGGAGATTAAATTCCCCTTGATGGGCAGGATTTGAGGGAGAATGTTTTGTAGAATACTTTGGGTTTCCCCCTCCTCTCTGCCATGCTGTGGTATGGGCTTCTTAGTAGCTACTTATGACAGGTAGTATGAGCCATAAAAAGAGCAGGAGACAGAGGAAAATTGCCTATTGTTCTCCAGATTGGCTAAAGTTCCTTAGGATATCAGTATGTGCTCCTGTGTGTGCCAGTGTTTTAATGGTAGTTTGAATTCTGGATGCTTAAATTACTCTCCCTGTCAGTGTTTCCATTTACTTGACACATTCCAAAGTGAAAAGACTTTGGGAGTCAGCCTACAGTGAGAGGGAGACCACAGGAGTGAATGTCACTGCAGGCAGTGGGCAGGGGTCACACAGCAGCAGGAGGAAGAGGAGGTTTTCTGCTGCCATTTCCCCGGGAGCTGGGGCTGGGCAGATGAGAGTGGTAATTGCAGGGGTGCCTGCTCTGTGTGTGTGCCTTCCCACGTAACCTGGCAGGGAAAAGCAAGACATGGTCAGCCTGGCTTCTGCTGGGCATCTGAGGGTGGCTGCTGCATCTTCAAGGATATAACTTGCATGTTTCATCTCCATTTTTACAAAAACTTTGCTGTGTTGTTGGGCTGTGGAGGGGAAGGTTGGAAAAGGTTTTATTTGCCCCTAGAGGAAATGTTTTGTGTTGTTGTGCTGCCTGGATTGACCTGTGGTGACTCTTGCCCAAAGGACTGTGTGTAGACCATGAAAACAGTGCTCTGCATCAGCTCCTACCAGATATGTGCTGAGTGAGCTTCTGAGACAGCTGGGACAATGCCAACAGCACCTTATCTGCAGGAGATGCTGCCCAATACACCCTGAAAAAGTTCTCTAGTAGTACAGGTGTTGCATTTTCTCAGCATGCATCAGGACTGAAAATTTCGTGTCTCTCCAGGCCTTATTCTTCTTGTAAATGTTAGATTTCCCTTTTTTAAAGGGCAACTGTACCACATGTAAAAAAATCTTAGTTACAATTGTGCTTTTAGGGCAGCAGAACCTGCTTTGTTCTGTTGTACTGGTAAAAATGTCTTGACAGGGGCAGGCATCAAGGTCCTGGCCTGAATAAACTGGCCTGGAATTAGGCAGAGGATGTTTTGCAAGGATGTTCCAGCTGGGGAAAACTACACAGTCTGGTCTCTTCTTGCTTCTATGCCACTGTGCAGTCCAGAGAACTCCTTTGTTTTTGCTGTGTTGTTCATGGCTGAGTGACAGGGTGGAGGAGCCTTTACTCGGGCCCCTCTGCAGGTGACAGTGCCACGAGGTGGCAGTGGCCACCAAATAATGTCTGGCCATGAGCAGGGTGTCCAGGAGTGCATTTGTTGAGCTCTTTGCTCTCTGATTTAAGAAAGGGAGCACAATCCAGCCCCTAAATACCAGCTGAAGCACTGCTCTACCTTATAGCTGTCCTTTGACTTTCAACTAGACCCAAATTCCAATTTTGCCATTTTTTTGAGCACCTCATCAAAGTCAGGGTGAGAGGAGATCAAATTCTTGCTGACCTGTGCCTTGCTGTTCTGTGTGCACCTTTCAGAGCCTTGGAGTACTTGCTCCTGTTCAGGCTCCACATTCCCTGCAGGATTTTTTGGGTGTTTAATGTAATTGTGCTGTTATCCCTTTTCCAAGATATCCCATTTCTAGATGACATTTTGCTCTGCTGTGCCTGGGATGGACAGTGGGAATTGCAGAGCAGATAAAATCTACATTGCTTGAGTGATGGTGGCTCCACTGCCTTCTCACAGGTCTCTGGGTTTGAAAGTCAGAACTTCCCTGCAGTTTGTTGGGACAGAATTTTAGAGTAATAGAATCTTCTAGATAATTGGACAGAATCTTTAAGATAATTGAGTCCAGCCATTAACCCAGCACTGCCATTAAACCATATCTCCCACACATCTTTTAAATAATCCAGGATGGTGACTGCGCCATTTTCGTGGGCATCCTGTTCCAATGCTTGACAACTCTTTCAGTGAAGAGATTTTTTCTAATGTTGAACCTTAAAATTCCCTTGGTGCAATTTGACAGAGACATCTTTACCATGCTGTTGACATTTTTTGCCATCTTTGGTATAACCAGTGTAAAGCAAGAACAGTCTCTCTGAGGAGAGTGGCTGAGAAAGGATTTTGCATTCTGCCATCAAACTACTGAATAATCTGAGGGCAGGCCAGGAGGGTGGAAAGAAGGCAGGAATCACCTCTATTCTGTTTTTTCTCCTGATAAATCAACCACAACAGCAACACCTTAATAAAACAGTGTGACATTTTAGGTAGAATATTGCCCATGGGTTAAATGTGCTGCCCAGCTGCGATGGGAGGCCTCACTTCCAAACAAGGGGCTCTGCTGCTGTGACATCAGAGATGGTGGATTCTGTGTGCCATGGATTTCTGTAGGCACACACCCCATTTCATGCTCCTCTCTGGAAAATGGATTTTGCTTCACCCAGCAGGGGTGATGTGAGGATATATTTGTTGATGTTTTTGGGGTCCTCATCTATTTTTGGGAGTGTGCCATGAAGGGCTTGAATGGCAAATCCTCCCTGTCAGAGCACACCTGTAATTAAACAGGTCTGCTTATCCGTGAGACAGGCTTATTACTGCTTTTTCTAGCCTTGATCTAACAAATTGTGCAATGTGCTCTGGCACACATCTGCTGCTCTGTGCCTGCTGGGGAGGGTGGACACCTGGTGCCAGTGGAGGAAGAGCAGTGGAGTGGAAGCAGTGGCCTCAGTGGGAATTTCCTTTGAAGGTAAAAGCCCTGCATGGCTGTTTGTGAAACCCTGCAGCAGGGGTAGGTTTGTTGTCAAGCAAGAGACACTGTGAAAGCAAATAACTGCAAATTGGCCAAGGGCTGGCTGAGGATCTGAGAGCTGTGACAGGTGAGCTCAGCTGGCAGCAGCCTGGCTGTGTCACACGCTGGTGGCTGCTTGGCACAGACGCTTTTGTGCAGGGTACCTGCTGCACGTGCTGCTGCTGCTGCCCAGGGCCAGACTGGGCTGCTTTGTCACACTGTGTGCTGGGCTGTGGCACTCACATTCTCTGAAAAATCCCTTCACCCAGGATTTTTCTCCTGGGAGGATGAGAAGCCTCAGGGAAAAAGAAAACAATTCTTATCTCATTTGCTTCTGCTGTGTTTTGCTCATGTGGAATGTGTTTGGAGATTGTTTACCCACAGGTGATTGTTTCATTGGATTCTGGTATGAATTGTTTTGACTCTCTGGCCAATCAGGGCCCAGCTGTGTCAAGACTCTGGAAAGACTCACGAGGTTTCATTACTATCTTTTTAGCATTTTAGTAAGTATCCTTTCTGTATTCTTTATAATAGAATTAGAAATTCTTTATTCTATTATATTATATAAATATAGTATAGTATAGTATACTGTATTTAGTATAATATAGTATAGTATTCTTTAATATAATATAACATTATAAAGTAATAAATTAGCCTTCTGAAAACATGGAGTCAGATTCATCATTCCTGCCTTTGTCAGGGCATTTCCCAGCAAATACAATAGTGGGCCACACAGGAAAATGACCCACATCATCATGTGCAAGAACCATGACTGGTTCTGCCCTCCTGAAGCTGAAGGGAGAAAGGGGACTATCCCCTTGTTGGGTAGGAAGGGGAAGCAACTGGTTGGAAGAAGGGTGGATGCCAGAGTGCTGCATCTGCCAGTGTGGACACTCAAGCCTTTGCAATGTATAAATAATGGAAAATGTGTGTGCTTTTCTCATTGTGTCAGTCAGAAAGCCCTGACCCAGCTGGAGGAAAATAACAATTTAAACAGAGATGTCATCAAGCAGGATGTTCCAGCTCGTTAGAAAACAACTTACAGTATGCTTGAAAGGCAATGCATAAAAAGCAACAGCTCACTCCTGCACTGGAAAATCTAAAGCAGAATAGGCAGATATGACCTCATCTCTTCATGATGGAAAATTACTGCTTCTTAACCTGATGTTCTTGCCATCCTAAAGCAGTTAATGGGAAATCAGTGATTTAGGAGAAAGTGTAAATGTGGCTCAGCTGCTTATCTAGTTGGGGCAGTCTCGTGGATCTAAGTATGTGTAATGCATGGAAAAACAGTTGAACAAGCAATATTGTCCCCCCTTTTTTTCTGGCTCTTTCAGGTGTCTAAAGAGCTTGGAAGGGAAGAATTTGAAGTGAACTGTGTTGCCTGACCCTTGCATCGAAGGCAACTCTGGTCTTGCTATTTGGAGTACACACTTGTGCTGGGTGCCCTAGCAGTGCACTTGGGAAGCACTTCCCAGTGCAGACACTGCCTCAGTGTTTGGGAAAATGAGCCAGTTCCATGATGCAGGCACATTTTGGGGATGATCTAAGTGGTCTAGCAACACATGGCACAGATGGCTGTGTCTGTCTGTCCTCCCTTGTGCCAGGGCAGAGTCCCAGCCTTTTGCTTTCAGTGCAGAGCTGGGGCAGACTTGCAGGTGTGCTCAGCTCACAGGCTGTGTGCTGCTGGCAGGGGACATCGCCTCTCTGTGCTGGGCTGTCATTCTGGGGGGCTTTTGGCTGGAATATGACCTTTGGGAGATGACCCTTTTATGAGGAAAGACAGCAAAGCCCATCATCCCTGGGACCACAGCCACTTCCAGAGAGTGCACCTACTGAGAGAGTCCCAAGGAAGGAGAGAGTGCTGGCATGGCTGGAGGGACCTGCAATCTGTCACGTGCTTCACTCATTAGTGCTTGGAGAGGTTTCAGCAAAGGGGGAACAGGAGCTTCTCTCTGTCCTTTGGCTGGGCTTTGGGGGAAAGGTGGGATGGGAGTGAGGAGGAGAAGCTGTGTCTGAGACCCACCATGGAGCACGAGGGCACTGCTGGGGTGGGGTTTGGGTGTGAGAGGTTTTACAGGCACCTCCAGGGAAGAGCTGCAGAGTGTGGCTCAAAGCAAATCTGCTGTGGGCAGGCTGTGCTGGGGTCAGGGGAGCCACCTGTGCTTTTGGTGAATAATTTTCCTTTGCTAAAAACTCTCTTTTATTTGGCAACCTACGGCAAGAGTTTGTGAGCCTCTTGGAAACTCTCAGCAGGTGGGTAGCATACCCAGGAGCTGATGTTTAAGTAAAGGTTAAATTGATGTGTCTGCCCCCTTTCCAGTGTAGTCCACATGAGCAAAATCCAGGGGGCCTGGAGAAGGCCAGGTATGTCCTGCAAGACCCAGTTGGCAGATGAGAATAGTAAATGTCTGAAGTTATCAAACAGAGCTGGGATGAAATGTAGGTCTTGTTCCTCCCACCTGTTCTACACCTCCACTGTCTGCAGTGTCTGAGTCTCACTAAAGCTGCTGGGATTTCAATGCAGTTCTTGGCCATATGCATTGCTTCTGATTTCTCAGATTTAGGAGGGACTTGTGAGATTTAGGAGGGAATGTGAGATCTTTCAGCAGGAAGAAAAGGTACAGAAATCCAAACCAGAATGCAGGGCATCTTCTTTTTTTACAAAGCTTTTATTTTCCTGTTTAAATGTAAATATTTGTCCTTGACACCCTGCTTGAGGACAAACAAAGTGATTGCTCCTTGTGGCTGTGCTGATTTTCTCATTTGAGTCTGCTGCTATAATGGCAGTCAGATTAAGAAAAAATAATAAAAAAAAGGCAGAGAATTGGGCAGAGATGGGACATTAAATGTTGTGGAGAGCATGGAAACCCTGTGTCAGCCCAGAATTTGTAAAGGGAAAACCATCCTTGGCAGAGACAGCTTAATAAAAGTAAAGTCTGGCACCATCAAAACCACAATTTGGGTTTTATCAAAGCATGGCAGTGGAGCCTTGAGAAATGACAGCTGTATTATCTGTCTCCAGATCATTCTGAGAGCAACATCAGGAACAGGCTGGAAACAGTTCAGGAAATCATTTTATACTGAGGGTTTGCTGGGGGCAGAAATGTATAGGGGAAATTGAAATGAAAGAATTAATAACAGTATCAATAACCTTCCTACCACAGCTATCAGACATGACATGAAAATTACTTGAAAATTGTCATCTACTGTGTATTTTATTCCCATCAGGAAGATTTGAGGCATGAGAGGAGAATCCAAACAAGGCAATTAGAAGACTGGAGCATGTTGAGAAAGGAAGAAATGACTAGTGTGGAGAACCTTTGAATGCAAATTTCCCTGCCAGACACAGAGGCTGGGCCAGATTCTGATGTGTGGAGCAAGCATTGGAGCCTGCAGATTTACAGAGTGGCAGCAGGGACTGCAGTGTCAGCTGTGTGCACAAGGGTGGTCTGTGCAGGATGCAGCAGAAGATATAATGCAGCTCTTCCTAGAGGTGGATCCTCGGGGCTGGAGATCCCAGCTAGAGTTTCTCACTCACCACCAAAGTGATTTAAAATCACTGGAGTCATTGCCAATATTTCCAGTACTTTTTCTGGGCTGTGGACCAATCCTGCTTAGTGCAGTCCAGTTTGTGTGAGTGTAGGGGATGGTAAAATGTCCTACTTTTTTCTATCCCTGTGTGTTGACTCTGAGCCATTTGTACTCGTTCTCTTGCTCCAAGATGATTGACTCCCAGCCAGGAGCTCAGTGTGCTTGTCCAGAGCTTTGGGACTCTGGACTCAGGCTAGAATTGTCCACAGCTACTGGGAAAGAGAGCCCAGCACGTAGGTTAAACCACTTATAAATGATGGCATCACAGAGGCAGCCAAGCTCCATTTCTGCAAGTGACATAGTCACCTAAGCACTGAAACCACACTGGGAACACTCCCCTTCCTGTGGAGCAGATGCTTTTCAGACATTACCTAAGCCCTGAGGCTGGGATGGGACAGACTGCTGGGATCCCATGTGCCAGTTCCAGGTCATTAATGAGCACAGGGGAAGGGATTAAATTTTCAGACTTTGCCAGAGACAGCGAGTTTCTACTGGAGTTTGTCTTCAAGCTTAACCAGTAAATCACCCAGAATCAATGTCGGTTTTTGACCTGTATTTAGGTATATTTTCTGCCACATAGCTGGCCAAACTTGTGGTGATTCCAAGGGAAAGGGGAAGAAGTGAAGCTTGCAGTCTCCATTTTCTGAATTAGCAATTGTATGCCTGAGAGGAGCCAGTGAAGAAGAGAAACCACTTGCAGGAATGATGGTGAATGCCAAGGCACAGCCTCAGTTGCACAGGGCTGAGAATACAACAGTCTTTATGTACAGAAGAGAAAAATTGTAGCTTGCTTGTCACTTTAGGAAGCTGGTCATCGCTTTCTTTTTGGTCCCCAGAGCAGTCTCTCTACAATTTATTGGTTATTCCTTACAAATGGAGACAGAGAAGAGGTTTCTGCTATCAGGGGAGCACGGGCACCGAGCTGAAGAGCAGGTCCTGTCTGTGCTGCAGCAGATGGGCTGAGGGCTGCCCAGGAGGTCACTGGGGAAGCAGGGGAGCAGTTTGACAGCTGGAGGGAGGTGGGACACCGGTCTGCAGCTCAGTCCTGCCCTGGTGGCAGCACCCTGGGCTGCCCTGGTGGCTGCAGGCACACAGTTTGAAGTAATTGGGAGTGGGGCTGTCGCTGAACCTCATCCCCAATGGGCACAGCTGTGAGAAGCAGGGGATCAGCATTGGCAGCAACGAGCCATGGAGTGCCCAGGTGTGTAATCACTGACCAAAGGGAGCAGAGGGCACACAGGTGCAGGGCATGAGCCATGAGGGGCACACAGGTGCAGGGCATGAGCCATGAGGGGCACACAGGTGCAGGGCATCAACAGGAGGGGCACACAGGTGCAGGGCATCAACAGGAGGGTATAAAAGGTTGGGCTGAAGGACAGGAAGGGCAGATGCTTACAGCCTTCTGAAGGGATGTTACTCTGTGTGGGCAGATGCCTGAGGCCTTCTGATGAGGTAAGGTGTTTCTGTGTTTGGGGGAATACTAAAAGCCTTCTGAACTTGTATGGTTCTGTCCTGTGTATTGTGGCCATCTCAGCTGTGACATGTGCTGCTCTGGTGACACACCCTGGGCTGTCCAGCCCTAGCCCTGGCCCAGGTGTGTTGGTGCCCAGAGCCCTGGCAGACACAGACATCCCTGGGGGTATTTGTGCTGCTGGGGAGCTGGAGTGGCTCACAGGGAGAATGTGGTGTTCTAAAGCAGAATGGGGCTTTCTCCACGTCTGCTCCTGTAGGCCTGGCAAAGAAGAGAAAATGCCTTTGCAAGGGAAAGTACTCAGTGTATTCACTGGTTACAGCATTTGGTGGGCTCATTTGCTAAAGTAATCCATGCATGCCCAGAGTGAGAAAAGACTGCTGTGGCATTGAGTCTGTGATTCTGGGTCCTTTCTCCCTTTGAACATTTGCTTTTCTTCTGCAATCTGTAGTTGGTTGGGACTTATTCAAAGGTAGCTTCAAAAGATCAAAGGCAGATGCAGTCTTTATAGCATTCATGGCTCTGCCATTCAGTTCATGCAGATATTAATGAGGTGTGTTTTATATGGCCTGACAGTCATGTCTTTCTGCTCACCCTAATGAGATTGTTCTGCTGATCCTCTTGTTCTAATAAGCAACAGAGTCTCCAAGATCAATTTCTAAAAAGATATTTTTCCACTTAAATATTATCAAGAGCAAAACTAGGAATGATAATTTTAAAAGGCATAAGGCACCAGGATCTTCTGTCTGATGCTTTCAAAGCAGTGCATTCTCCTCTGCCTAGCCTACTCTGAATTATCAGAGGTTTCAGGCTAACACATAAATTTCTTGGCCTTTTATCTCTCTAATTGTTTTCACAAGTTCATTAATGATTTTGCAAAAGCTGTAGTGAAATGAAATGACATGCTCATAAACCTTTAAAGGAGAATATACCCATCTGCTGATGGGAAAAGTCTCATTAGTCTTTTCAAATTGCTCCCAGCAGGTTCAAACTTGTTAGGTGCAGATTCAGATTCAACTTGTTAGGTGCATAAATATGCTTCTCTAATTCAATTGGCTGTGCTGATTGTGTGACAATTGGCGTTTGCTCTGCTTTTAAGTAGCCACAAAAATCACCTTTGTAAGGCAGATGTTTTGAGAGCCAGAACTGTTCTGAAATCTGAGGGTTTTTAAAAAAATCTGTGGAAGTTCTTGGGCTACTGATGTCACCTGTTCTTTTGTTCCAAGAAAATCCTGTGCTGGCTTTTTGGAAGAACACTGGGTTTCTCACTGAGCTGGGAATACTGAGGTGATGATGATAAAGCTTTTGCAAGGTATTTTCAGGGCTGCAGATGGTGTGGGATTTTTGCTGGGACAAGGACTAAATGCTGTGTTATTAAATGCTGTGTTATTAATCACCAAGTGCTTTGGGGTCTCTGACACCTGTGGCAGGGAGGGGAGCAGAGCTGGGTGTGGATCCAGGCAGCTGCAGCTGTGGGGAAAGGTGCAGGGTGTCCCAGGGGACACAGCCCAGACCTCAGTGAGCAGGGCCCTGGCATGCCTGACCCCAGCAAGGAGATAAGGGACATTAAAGGTGTTTCTCAGTTGTTCTCCAGCAGGGCTTGGGGCATCATCACTGGTGGGAGGAGAGCCTGGTGCAGCAGTTTCAGCACAGCAGGGTGTGGGGGAAGGCTGGAGAAGGAGCAGGAGAGGAACTGAGGGCAGCCAGGGCCAGAAGGTTCAGTGCTTCTGTGCAAAGCACTGGGGACACCCTGAACTGCTGGAGCAGCACATCCCCAACCTCCCTCAATTCAAATCTGTTCTCTCTGTGCTGAGATAAAGAATGAAAATGATTTTTGAGTCTTAAGAGTGCTTTCCTTTGAGCTCATTTAGATGAGGATATTTCTATCACACAAACCTTAATTAAGTATTTGATTTCACTTTTGTATGTGGAGTTAATTTATGTGACATGATTAAAATACATGTTATTTATACAATAGGAACTTAGAACTGGAGTAGATGATTAAAACAACTGAACAGCCTCTTCTGAAATTCCAACTTTGCTTTATCCTTTGACAGGATATTCTAGCTGAGCATTTTTGAAAGCTAAGTTAAATATAAGGGTGTGTTTTAGATCAGTACATTACCATGCAAGCTCTATTTTATGCCTGACACCAGAGGTCTCAGATTTTGACTGGTGTGAGCAGAGGATACTGATACACATTTTGGGCCCTACTGCTCCCAGCTGCCTGAGTGAAGCTGAGCTGTCTGGTGGTGTTACTTCAAAGGGGTGGAACCCCTCTGGCTGTGTCCTTGTGTGCTGTGCTGTCACCTCTCTGTGTGAAGCCTCTCAGCACCACCTTGGCATTCTCACATTGGAAGGTGAGGAGACCTTGGTGACACAGAGGAAAACAAACCTCTTTCCTCCAGGAGGGACAACAGACACATCCAAGTGTCCATCAAAGCTAGGAACCAAAATGCACTGAGTCAGGTTTGAGTCACTGCCTGTGGCAGAGTGCTCAGCACAGAGCTGAGAAATCAGGTTTCAGTAGTGGGGAGCACAGCTGTTACTGTACCTGCATCTCTTGGAAAGGGGATTCAGCTGTAGCCCCAAGGCCTCACTTTGTGTGAGCCTTTGCTGGAGTTGTAAGGCTGTTGTTGGTGGCTGTAAGCAGCAGCTGCTGTCACCTGCACTCTGACACAGAGCTCTGGATCTCAGGGACATGCAGCCATCAGCCTGGGCTGGCCCAGGAACACAGACACAGCTACTCCTCTTTAACCTCAGTGTCCTGCAGAAAGCAAAGCCTTTCCTGGGCTTCACTGCTCAGCTGAGAGGCCTTGGGCTGGGTGCTGCCTGTGCAGGGCTGTCCTGGCCATGGTGGCCTGAGCCTGCCGGGCACCTTCTGCAGGGAGGGCTGGGCTGGCTGCTCTCTGAGCACACCTGGGCTTCTTCTGCTCCTCAGGGCCCCCTGGGCTGCTGTCCCCCCCTGTCCCAAGAGGGTCAGAGAGCTCTGGCCATGCTCACCCTGTGCATCCAGCTCAGTTTTATTAGCTGGGTGCTTCTGATTGTTCTAATTCTCTGGAATTAAAGCAGGAGCTCTGATGTTTTACATTAGAGTGAAAAGCACTCTGGTGTTTTTCAGAAAGGGAGGTCACAGGGAAGTACTGGTTCCTGCGAGTTTCCCAAACCAGATTTTGCTGGGGACTGTCTGAAACTGCAGAAATGGGATTCAAAAATTTCTTAATAAAATATGTTTGGCAAATCCGTTTGATTCTGCAATAGAGCATTTAGGATAGTTGATGACACTCCTCAAAGCTTCTTGGTGTTGTTTGTTTGTCTGTGAAAATGTTGGAGTCTTGACCTGACTTTTTTGATTAACTATGGAAGGGGTAATGTCTTTTTTTTTTGTCCTTTTTTTCTTTTTTTTTTCCCCTTGCAGGATGAGAAATGTTTCCCCCACAAAACTTTTGAGCTCTCATTATCTGAAAGTCACAATTTTCAGTTTCTGTTTTCTTTGGGTATTTTAGCTACTTTTAGCGCCTAGCTTTGGTTCATTGTTTTCAGTTTGTATAGCAGAGCAAGATTCTCCTTTCTGACAGTGTAGTTGTGCTTCTGCATTGCTGTGTGCAGTGTTCTGAAACTTCTGCAAAGGAGGTACAGCTCAGTGGAAAGTCCTTCTGTTACACATGAGAAATTAATTTGCAATTATTAAGTTGGATGTGTTCCTCCTTTGTTCTGTCTGAAAATGGCCTGTGAGCAGATTGCTAAATTCTCGAAAAATTCATTGCAGCAAATTGCGAGTTTCTTCTCTAAGTAATTCCCAGTCTGACCAGAACAAACAGTTCATTATGTGCAAGTGGAATTCATAATTTCTTAATTTCTTGAGTTGCTAATACATGGACTAAGGTTCCCCAGTCAGTGTGAAGTGTAGGTAGCACAGGATAGGACTCAAAACTCGCTTTTAATCTGTGCTTTAAAACTGAGATGTCAGGTTGTGACCTGAGTTTTGATTAACTTGAGGGACTGAGCCCAAAGAATAGAGGGGTGTGGTGTTTAGAACCTGCCTTCAGGTGGGTATTTGCAGAGGGCAGGTGGCTGCCTGTGAAAAGAGCCCATGCACTGGGGTTTTAGCAGGGTGGGATTAGCCTCTGGCAAGAGATAATTTTAAAACTCCAAAGTATTAGAAGAGGAGAGAAAAAAACATGGACATTTATTCTTTTGTGGAGGAGGGGAAAAGAGCAAATGGGAAGTGCTGTGTGGCTGGGAGCTGAGGAAGAGGCAGCCTCAGGATGGGCAGCCAGGACAGCCTGGCCACGTAGCCTGTGTCTGGTGGTGCTGCTGTGGCAGAGCACTCCAACACCACCCAGCCTGTCCAGCTAGTGAATGTTAGAGGAGCTGAAAAAATTAATGGGAGCCTAACAGCAAATGTCACCAGCTGTGCCAGCAGCTGAAAAGGGCTGGGCTCAGAGCTGTGATGCTGGCAGCCCTTTCTGCCCCTGCTGCAGCCTCAGCTCCTCCATGCTCCTTGCAGGCAGCTGTCAGAGAGCACCATCTGCATTCCTTCACCTCTGGGGTTTGCAAACACCACAGGATGTTAAAGAGGAGACACCACTTTTTCCTTTATTGCACTGTGCTGCTTTCTGCCTGTGGAGGTTCTGTTGCCTAACTTGGTATGAAGGCTGGTGTGACCATTTTCTCTGCTGCACTCTAAATTTAGTTTCACAGCACTCTTCCTCTCACAAGGAGCTGCATGTGGCCCCACTGCAGCCTGCTGGGCTCAGGATGGGCTGTTCACACAGAGGCAGCACTGCTGGTGAGGATGGGAGTGCTGGCATTCACACTGCTGCTGCTGCTTTGCTGCTCTCCTGCCCCTGTCCCCATCCAAACCAGCTCGGTGGCACGTGTCACAGTGCTCACTTTGTCTAAACCTTCAGACCAGCTCGGTGGCACGTGTCACAGTGCTCACTTTGTCTAAACCTTCAGACCAGCTCGTTGGCACGTGTCACAGTGCTCACTTTGTCTAAACCTTCAGACCAGCTCGTTGGCACGTGTCACAGTGCTCACTTTGTAAAGCCTTGCCTGTCCTAGGTTAGTGCAGCTCCCAGGCCACCTGCACTGCCATCAACAATTAGTTCATTCTGCCTCCGTTCATTTAAATAAGCTAAGACTATTGCATGTTATAGTGGCTTTTAAAGGCATGGGGACATATCTGTGTCTGTCAGCCTGTCCCCACAGCTGAGCCTTGCTGACTGATTTGTGCTGCATCTGGAGTAACAATTAGTGAACCCCAAAGATTGCTGCTCCCGAGCTGTCCCTGGCTGGGTGCAGGGAGGAGCATCGCCCTGTCTGTGCTGGGAAGCTCTGGAATTGGGGAGCAGCGTCCCTCTGCCCGGGGCAGGGTCAGCAGGTGGCACTGTCACACCTGCGGTGTGGCACAGCCGGGAAGGGCTCCGTGCTCGGCCTTTGCATCTCTCCTGGCCAGATCTGCTGTCAATGGCAGGGGGACCTTTTGTGACCTTAATCTCTGCTGCCAGAGCCCCGTGGTCAGGCTGGGGCAGCGTGGCCCGTGTTTGACAGGGATCCCGTGGGAAAGGCTCCAGTCCCGCAGCGCTGTCCCCTCTGCCCAGCGCTGGGGCTGCTGCTGCTGGCCCCGGACACCTCCCCAGGCAGTGAAGGAGTGCCCCATCCCTGGGCTGCTGGCTCCAGACACCTCCCCAGGGAGTGAAGGAGTGCCCCATCCCTGGGCTGCTGGCTCCAGACACCTCCCCAGGGAGTGAAGGAGTGCCCCATCCCTGGGCTGCTGGCTCCAGACACCTCCCCAGGGAGTGAAGGAGTGCCCCATCCCTGGGCTGCTGGCTCCAGACACCTCCCCAGGGAGTGAAGGGTGTCCCCATCCCTATGATGGAAGTGCCCTGATGGGCTCTGGGAGGGGAGAGCTGATGTTCCAGTTCTGGTTTCTCTGGCGGTCACCAGGTGTTTCCAAGGGGCAGGGGACCAGCACAGAGGCTCTGTGCCATGGGAGGCTGCACTGGCTTTCCTGGGTGAGCCTGGCATGCCCTGGGTGGCAGTGGCTCTCCAGGGGACCAGCACAGAGGCTCTGTGCCGTGGGGGGCTGCACTGGCTTTCCTGGGTGAGCCTGGCATGTCTGACTGGCTGTGGCTCTCCAGGACTTCAGAACTGCAATGTGGCTTTCCAGAGCAGCCAGTTTTGCACTGCTGATAAGATAGTTTTCTAGGAATCATCCCTTAGGAAATGAGGCTATCTAGCAGTGCTGTGAAATGAGGATTTGTGGTGTAAGAGTTATCATGAGAGCAGCTCCAGGAATCCCTCTGCAGCACAGCCACCATCCTGCTCAGGCTTCTGTTCTCCACACAGTGCTTTTCTTCCAGCTTCTGGAGCAGACATGGAGCTTGACATCATGTTCATCTGTCCATGTACCATAATATTGCCAGTGACATTCAGCACTTCAGGGATTTTTGGCTGCTGACTTTCAATGACATTAGGAGCAATCTCCATAGCCAGTGTGAGATCTTCCTCTGTGCTGAAGAATATAAAAGAGACTATTGCATTTAATATATTGGAGTACATGAGACACAGCAGCAGTTTGTGTGATTTATTGGGTAGACAAAAATGCACCATGGCATGTTCTGTAAATATAAGCACAAACATATTGTGCTACATCCCACTGTAAATTTACTTTACTGCTAAAGTGTCCAAATTAATGAATGCAGGAATAATGGGTTATTTCAAACAATAGGTTCTGTCACAAGCTGCTTGGCCATTGACATGGGAGCACACTCAACTGTCCTGACAAGGACTGCAGGGGAGGGTGACCTGGAACAAAGCAGCATGTCCCTTAGGGTATGGCCTGATGCCTGGAGCCTGCCAGAGGTGGTCAGCCCTGAGGAGACTGAAAAAGGGCTGCCCTGGGTTCTGTGCTGCAGATCACCCTCTCTCACTGCTGCATCTCACAGAACAGACTAACTTGTCTCTCTCACAGGGCACTCTCCCTTCACCTCACACTTTTAATGTGTATCACACTCAAGACAAGTGATTCCTGTGCTGTAGTGTCTGAGTCCCTCTCATACTGCATTCTTAATTGCTTCTGATCTCTCTTAATCTGGGGCTTGGGAAAAGGGAGAATTGCTTTCAGTTTCTTTGGACAGATTCCCAAAAAGGAAGAAACAAATAGATAAATACATAAATTTTTAAAAACAGTAATAATTTTTGCTTGTGATGAGGCTGAGAGGAGCTGGCTGATGGGAGGCAGTGTGGCATGTCTGTTATCACATCTCATGAAGTTTGATGGAGCCAGCTAGCAAATACCAGCAACTCTCCTGAGTTCATAGCTCACCCTGTTTGTGTTGACATTTCTGCAAGGAAAGGTAACGAGCTGTCCCAGCTGCAATAACCTGGGAGCTCTCCCTGTGCTTTTCTCTTAATTTGACTGCAATGAGAGTCTCCCTTGGCAGGAGTGAACCAGGTGCCAGCATTTGCCATTGTGACTGCTTGGCTGGGGGACCTGCAGGAGGGGGTGGTGGCACCTGGGGACATCCAGCCCCAGCCCCAGAACTGCACACCAGTGGCTTATAGCTCTCACCTTCCCTTCCTCCCTCCTAAAACCCAACTTTGCTGTCACCTGGCTCCCTCCCAGCAGAGCACAGGGCTGGTGTGAGGTGCTGCAGCCCCCAAGGAAGCTCAGGCTGAGCCCTGCCTGCTGCTGGAGAAGAGAGGAAGTTACAAAACCTAAAGGAAACCCAAATGATCTGGCTCTTGTGCCAGCATCCTATGTTTGCTTTGTCTGTACTGTTAATAACGCTGTGTTTCCCTGGAAGTTGGCTAATTTTTTATTCTTGCCTCTTTTTAAAATTTTGACCCTTAGCATTTGAGCTTTCCTAATTGCTGTTAATCTGTTCAATAAGGAAAAATAATAGAGAAGGCAAAAATCATAACCTGGTCTGTCTGTGCTCAGTCTTTGAGCACTGTTTTCTCTTTCAGACATATTCCCCCTCCCTTGGGAATGCTAAACACTGCTGGGAGCTCCTCCTGTCTGCAGCCAGTGCAGTGTGGAGTCAAACTCTGCCTCTTGCTTTGCATTAGTCCTGCATGTCCTGCCCTTCCCACTGCCTTTCTGACCTGGTGTTTGTGTTCAGCAGCCTCAGCCATTGTCCAGCTCACCCTCCCCAACCCGAGGGCCCTCTGTGTCCCACCTTCCCTGGAGATGTGCTGGGGTGCAGCTTTCTTATTCAAAACCTCAGGTGCAAGGTGATATTCCTGTGATCAAAGCTGGTCCTTAACCACCTT
Source organism: Molothrus aeneus (assembly GCF_037042795.1). Classification (NCBI taxonomy): domain Eukaryota; kingdom Metazoa; phylum Chordata; class Aves; order Passeriformes; family Icteridae; genus Molothrus; species Molothrus aeneus. The sequence continues at coordinate 8,356,352 of NC_089661.1, read as the reverse complement.
GTACTTTGTTATATGCTTTCCAGCTTCAGAGTTTTAAAGCCCCAGATATTTGAGTGATGGGAACTTGTTTATTTCAACCCTTTTCAAGTCATTTCACTCTGTCATTGTGCTTTTCCTGGGCTGGATCCAGACCAGTCCCTGTCCACTGAGTGTCCTCTTCAGAAACACCTCACATGGTACAAAGTGAACAAATGTTGAGGAGGAAGCTGGAGGCCAGAAAATATTTCCTTTCCTCTCATTTTATCCATGTGTAAGATGAGAGAATCTTTCCAGCACCTGATGCTTGAATAATTCTCCTCTTTAATGCCTGAAAGCTCTGCTCACCTCTGCCTTGCTGGCTGGCTGAACTCACACTGCTTGCATCTCCTTCCAGGATGACAGCCAGGAAATTCTTACAGTGCAATTTCAAGACCATAAAGTGCAGGATGAGCAGATGGCAGGCCACATCTCCCCCTGTGAGCAGCCCATGTCACCGTGGCACTGCTTCAGCCCTGCTGAGCTGCCCTCACTGAGCCCAAACAAGGAGCAGCTCCAGTGGAGGTGATGTCTGTCAGGGCAGCATCCCAGACCTTTCACTGTGGCAAAGAATCTGGGCATTGGCAAGGAGCTTTAGTGACAATGAGCTTTAAATACCTGCTGTTAAGATAATCACAATAATCTGTCTGCCAGCTTTTTCCTAATGTGCATTTTCTAATTCATTGTGGGAGGCAAAATCCTTTGACTGGTGGAATGAAGACATGGCACTGTGACTATAATTTACATTGTTAAATAAGCGGAAGGAGCAGCTATCAAAAGCTGAAATCCTACCCAAAGCAGGATAGCTGCCTTCACAGACTAATTTTTTTTTTTTAAAGACAAGAAATTAATGTTTTCATAGAAAAGAATTCTTGATGGGAGGAATCCTCAGTTCTGTGAAAGGGATTAAAAAAGTGAATACTGCTGTTGCAGGATTTGCTGAGGTCCTGATCTCTTGCAGTCTGCCCTTGGAGCAGGGTATCTTACCCTCTGCTTCTCATTTACTGCTCTGTGGCCTGCTGTGCTGCTTGGAGAGGCTGAAATAGCCATTATGGTCATTCCTGTCATCCCAAAGAGGATGTTTCTGAGAAAATTAATTTCTCTTCTATCTAATTGGGAACCTCAAGCAGAGCTCTGTCATGTGTTGGCCCTTGGTGCAGCAGTCAGGCTGATCCCCCTTATCCTTTCAGCATTAATTACAACCCCCTGTGCAGCCCTTTGCCCAAGGAGCTGTGTTGCCATTGATCACAGCACAGCTGGGGCTGTTTGGGGCACAGGGACACTCCACTGAGTCACTGTCATCCTTCCTTTGCTGCTCGTGGGGCTGGAAGAAAGGACAGATCTGGGATTTGCTGAGGATGGAGCAGAGTGGAGTTAGAAGTTTGACAGGGAAGAATAGTCTCAAAAAAAAAAATTGAGGAAAACACTACATCTAATTGAGGCACTGAGCTGAACAGCAGGGCCAGCAGGTAAATAATGTGTTCTGAGAGAGGCATGGCTACCCAGAAATCATTCCTTACACAGTCTATTCTCAGTTAATGGAGATGGTTCTTCATTTTCTACCTTTCACACTCAAAGCCCCCTCTTTTCTTCCTCCCCATGAGGTGAGTGAGGAACAGCTTGTCACCCTGGTGGCAGCTCAGATCCTTGGTCCACCAGCAGTGCCTGGCTTGCATGAGACCTTCTCATGCAGATTTGGATGGATAGAGCCTGAAAAACACCTTTTCTTTGTTCCCCTTCAGGTGAAATCTGCTGTACCCTCTCCCTGTTCCCTGGTGAGGAATCCCCTCCCATCTGTGCCCTGCAGAGGCTGTGTTTGACACTCTTGTGGGCAAAGCCCTGTGAGAGGCAGATGTTTGTGGAGCTGGGACTTGCAACTCCCTGGCCACCTCTGGGAATGGCTCTTTCAAGGACGTTTTCAAAGCATGTTTGCAGAGGCTTGCATTGCTGCTGCTCTGCTCATGCTGAGGAATAAATTGGATTTGACTATCCGCAGCTGCTTTTGGCACCTTTCACTAGTGCAGAAATTCCTGTTGTGATCTGTGAAAAAACAACCACCAAAAATCCTTAATTTTACAAGAAATATTCCTAGGAAAAAATTTCACTTTTCATATAGGTTGGTTAAACGTAGCCAGTTGTGCTGTTTATCCAACAGGGAGCATTATAGTTTGCATTTTGCATTTCTAAGAACTGAATTTGCTAAATGGAGCACTTCCCACTGACAGAGCCAGCTTGGGCTCTGCTCTTTTTTTTTTTTTTTCTTTTCCTTACAACTGGAAACCATTTTTGTTTGTATCACAGAGCGTCTTAGTCCTGTTGAATCTGGCTTGGTGTTTCTCAGGGGACAAGGCAGGATTGCCAATAGCTTTCCAACCCACTCCAGTCTCTCCCCTCATAGCACAAACTCTGAGCAAAACAGGCTTGAGCAAGGTCTTTGTCCTGGATGACTTTTTGCTAAATAAGTTAGCAATGCTCTGCTTAGCAAAATCTCTTCTGCCCCATGGCTGGTTCAGACTTCCTGGGAGCCTGCAGGCTGGGAGAAAAGGTGTGTTTAAACCTTAATGCAGCCAATTCCCAACGTGTGGCCTCAGACCTGCTGGGCACATACAGAAATATTTTGATCTGAATTGGAAAAATCTGTCATTTTCTCACAGAGAATCTGAAACAGGTCCCTCTTTTTCTCTTTCACAGATGAACAGACAGAATAAGCTGTCCACCTTCAGAGTATGAGTTGACTTTGCGTTTCAAGAACATTTGTTTCTTCTACATGAAATTTATTAATAAATGTGGTTTTCACAGCAATCTTAGTTCCTAAAAATATGTATCCTAGGATTTGTTAGATTTTTATGAAGACTTCTATGGAAGTTGAATGCTGCAGGACCATGCAAAAAGGAGCAAGTATATGTGAAGCATATTGTAAATGCTTCCAGATTAGATTCTTTTATAAAAAAGAAAAAAAGCTTTTTCTTATTCCCATCATTCAGTGAAATGAATCTTTAGATGACAGATTCTGGACTCTGACAGGCATCTCATCTTGTATTGAGGCTAGTGACAGTCTGAAAGGAATTGCTCATCTGAGTCAACAGCCAGCTTCTCCAACTGTGTTTGTCTTTGGTGCTAATTTCATTTCTTTGCTCTGTTTTCCTGGAACCTGGGCAGGCACACTGACCTGATAAATAACTGGAGCCAGCAATAAAGATAAAGGAAAGCTCTACACTTCAGAGGTCAAGCTAGCCTCCAAATCATATTTGCCCTAATGGAGAACAAATTCAACACTACCAAAAGTCAAATGAATGTTTAGTCACCTGAGAAAATACCATTATAAGCTGAAATGAGCTCTCATTATTTTTTCCATTTTATTTCTTTAATTTCTCCTTGGCTTCTGCTACAAAACTAAAAATAGGGGCATTAGTCACAGGGTACTTCAGAGGCACCCTCAAGGCAGAAGCAAGGTTCTAAGGTAAATCATAGCTGGTGACTCTTAAAATGGATGAAATCACTTGCATTAGGCCTTCAGGATGCATATTTTCATTTACTTGATTTATTCCTATTGTTTAAGCTGTGATGTGAAGTGGCACAGGCACGATGGAGCCAGGCTGATGAGGAACTTTATAGTGAGCTCTCAGGGCAGAAAATCCCATTGCAAAGAGATCTTTTCCTCAGGGCTGTTTGTGAGGATGGTGCAGCAGAAAGCTGAGAGAATGATTTAAAAGGGGGAAAAAAAAAAAAACAGAAGATGGGGAAATGTAAGAAACAGGCAGGTAAATTACCTGACATGCTGCTGGCACCAGGGCACTGGAACCAGCTGCAGAGCTGGGCAGATCAGACCAGGTTATCCCCTCCAGGAGGTGAATAAGGTGTCTCAGCCCCTCATCCTGCTCCTCACAGGAGCCGATTTGTCTCCAGAGGTTCCCCACGAGCTGGCCCCTTCCTTCTCTGCCCGGCCTGGGAGGTGCTGGGGTCTTGTTTCATTCACAGTTACAGCTGCAAGCCTCCCTCTGCCTCCTTGCATCCTCTGGGTGTGTGACTGTGAGGCTGGGAGCTGCCAAATGCAGCATTTCTGACAGCCAGACCTGCTTGTTTTGGAGCCCAAAATGAAATTAGTAAATGTCTTTTTTCTATTGTTGCTGGTGCCATCAAATCACATTTTGTGTAATTGTACCACCAGCATCCTAGAAAGGGTGAGACATCTTGGCAATAGTGAAGTCTTTTATCAATATATCTGCTTCTTCTGGAGAAATAATGGAGCCAGCAGGGCCAAACAGTACCTTAATGGCATGTTCAAGACTTCCTCTTACAATTTATATGTTGAAAATTCCTTAAACCATATTTATTTTGTGAAACATTGAGATTAAGGAGTTACTGTGGAAGTAGATATTAGCAGGGACTAGGGGAAAGCAGAGAACCTTTTATGTGTCCCACTGTGCCCCTGTAAAATCTCAGCACTGTCTTACCTCACTTGATATTTATTTTGTGGGCATGCAAATCTTCATTGGTTATGAGAACTTTTCTGCTCAGTTTAAGTGCAGTTGTGAAATTCATCAAGGGCACCTGCAGAGTTCAAGTCTGTACACAAAGGATGGAATATTTTGTGTTCTGTGGGTGTCAATTATTTATCATAGAAATATCTTTGTCATGAAACTTCATCTGATTTGTTTGTGATGGCAGAAGTGACTCTGGATGATTGACTTGTGTGTCGCTATGGCACATGGAAGTGTGGACACATCAGCAATGTTTGAGTTTCTGTGCTACAAAACATATGTACAGCACATTAGAGCTGTCAGCAAGTTGTAATGAGGCTGATTTTACTGAAGCTGATCTCTTTCACCTATGCAAGATAGTATGTGGGTTTTATAGGAAGCTACACTGGATCAGCTAAGTGAGGGCTCTCTTACTGTGTTTTGTGACTTTTATTTATTCATTTGTGCTGCTTTCGTAATGGGAATTCATTTGGTAGAACTTTCCTGTAGATTGGAAATGAAAAATGCCCAAGCAACTCCTTGCTCCTGATTCCACAAAATAAAAATAAATTTGGGGAAAAAATTATTTTAGTAAAAAATTATTTTCTCTTCAAGAAGAAAAATCTAGGAGATATCATGGTTTGTTTCAATATAAACAGGTATTGATTTATCAGACATCTCAGTGTTTGGCCAGCTGTATGCAGTAGTCAGCAAGAGTTGGGGTTTTTTCCTATTTCCCCCATGTAGGGATCAAGCACAGCTCCATGAAGGCATGTGACCTTCTAACAAAATGCATCCTTAAGGACAAAAGGACAAATTCCTTTCTGGACAGGTAGGATTGATGATTTTTAGTTGTAATGACACATTTATTTCAGAGCTAAATTTGGCCAAGTGTTCATAAGCGCATACAACATCACAGATAGAAATGTCGTGTGTCTTGTTTGATAAAAACAACCAAGGGGAGTTAATTTGCTATCCTGGGCACTTCTCCATATATCAGTAAAAGGAAGAGTACTAAAAAGGCTGCTTCTCAGATTTTAATAAGAAGCTCTGTGAAGATTGCATTTTGGCTTATAGCACAATATTTCATTTTCCTCAATTCTTTAGACTCTTTTCTAACAATGCATCCATGTGCACATTTTGTGGTCGTGTTTTAGGTCACTCAGTCAAGCGACATTAAAAAAATATTGCTAAGAACAAATGTAAAGTGTTGCTGGTAGATGGGTGCAACAGCTCATTTGGTAAACAGGCTGTTAGTGGAAAATGTTACTGGTGCTGTGGAGGGGAGTTTTGGCAGCTGGGGGTGTTGGTTCAGCTCCGTGCCAGCAGCGCCATCAGCAGGGAGGTGGCTCTGAGGTGAGCCCAGCCTGACCGGCCATGTCTGCTCCAACAGCAAAGATAAAGTTGTTTTTCCTGCCCCTGTGTTTAGCATAGCCACACCAATCCAACAGCCTGTTGGTAACTGGTGAGAAATGTCAAAAACTCAACCGTTCAAAGCAAACCCTTAGCTCTCACCCAGCTCTTTCCTGATCTTACAATGGAGCTGTGTGGAGTGCGGGGCTCCTCTTCCAGCCATGCAGTAGAACCAGATTTCCTGGAAGCTGAAGGCAAGAGAAATTCCTAAGTGGTGTTGATTTGAATTTTCTTCCCAATATTCTGATCCTGGCTGATCAAGTATTCACTGCACCAGTGTGGTGTTTTCTGGAAAATATTTGCAGTGGTGGGAAAATATTCTCTAAGTACCTGAGCTTGGCAGTGCCACCTGTGTCAGCACTCCCAGCTGGGGGAGAGTGGTGCATTCTCTGCTAGCAGGACAGGCAACCCAGCAAGTGCAAACTGCACCCCTGAACACTTCTGTCCCTCTGTCTGGGGTGGCAAAGAGTGGCTTTACTCTCCTGAGCTGAAAGCTCAGAGCTGGCATTGCTGCTTTAACTCAGAGTGTGCAGAATTGAGTAGAAAATGTCATTACTTTTATGTTAAGTGAGTAGAAAAGTGCAAATAACAGAGTATGCAGCAGTTTTTTAACTTTCTTGAGGAGAAAATAGATCTGTATAAGCTCTGCTGTAACTTATTTGCTTGTTCATCTTCCATTTTACTGTTCATGGACACCTCTATTGCCAGAGTTTAATTTAGGTAATTTTTCAAGGACAGACAAGCTCTTTCTGTGGGTCTGACAAAACAGAATATGTATAAAGAACAACCAAAAATAATTTTAGGATGAATCAGAAATGTTCAATTCAGCTGGGAGAATTGACCCCCAATAGCCACTGGCACACAGAGGTAAACTCAGAGCAGCAAACACACCAACAGTTCAGGTTCTCCTTTAAATCCACCTTGGGAGTTGTCTGCACTCTTGAATATATTAAGCAGCTGTTAGTAATGAACAAACATGTAAAAATTAATCTGTTTTTGGAGGAACAGTTAATGAGCTGAAGAAGGGCTAAATTTCTTGAACAAGTAATTTATTTAATGAACAGTTTGACTCAAAAGTGTGATGCTTCTGTTGTAGCTTGTAGCTGGACCTAAGGGGCTTTTTTTTATATTTTACTCTGGTATAAAGTGCCTCCTGTACATTTCAGTGCTGCAGCAGCCCTCTGGCCTTTTCAGCAGGATGTGAACTGTTGGATAATGGCAGCAGGCAGAGTGGCAACAGTGGGGTTAAATTCTGGAGCAGCAGCAGCACTGCAGCCAAGACACAGAAAGAATAAAAAGGGGATTGAACTTGTAATTGCAGTAGCAAAAACATCCTGAAGGCTGATGGAAGGGACCTCCTGTGCTGTCCTTCAGGCTGTAAATTAAACTTTACTGGTGGCTCAGGTGAAGCTTTTTTGGAATGAGAACAGGAGCTCCTGTGTCCTGTGCAGCCTGTCCTGGAGCTGCCTGCTGTCCTGTGGCTGGGTCTGTGCAAGCCAGAGGCTTGGTCTGGTTTTTGGCAGCTCTCATGCACCTTTTACTCCTTGTACACCCTTCCAGAGCAGCCATGGTGCAGGCAGGGACAGCAGAGTATGATGGAGAGGCAGCTTGTTTGTTCTCATGACAGGGTGTTAATAGTCAGCTTTTCCCAAGGTGTCTGGGACTGGTCAGCAAATGCTTGACTTGGCCGGTGAATCCCATACAGCAATTCCTGCTTTCAGCCTTCCTGTGCTTAAAGCTAGATCTTCTGGGAGGAAAAAAAATCCTCATTTCTGTCCATTTGCTGCTGCCTGCAGTGGTGTTTCAAAGGGAAGGGCTGACCATAACTCACACACACAAACCAGGCAGAGCAAATCCCCCAATGGGCTGTGTGGGATTGTGCCAAGGAAGGCACCCCTCACTCTGCAGGGTGAGCAGGGGGCACAGCACTTCCCTTTCCCAGCCAGGGGAATGCTTGCTCCAAGTCAGCACACAGGACTAATGAGGGATTGTTTTGTTGATTAAAACCATGTAGCATTTGTGGGCTGTTGAGAGAATCAGGTGCCAAGATGAAAATGTCCTAACTTGGCTTTTAGTGCAGCCTTTGGAACTGGGAAAGGATATGGTAAGAGCAGAAATCAGATCAATAAGGGGTTCTTGGGGAGGAATGTTTGGTGCTGGTTAAATGGCCAACCTGCAGGGAGCTAGAGAAGGAAAAGCTGTATGCAGAAGGGTGAGGACAGCTGTTACAAGAAAAAGGGATTTAGCTGTTAAAAGCAGGACCATACCCAAATCAAATATTTTTTTCATTAAAAAAAAAAAGAAAACCCAGAGTGAATAAAGCATCAATTTTCCTACATTTTAAATGAGATCTAAAAAAGAACTCAGTAATGGTATTGGTTGCCATGGTGTTTAAAGGTGCAGCTCCACAGACACTTCAAATAGCAGGAGATGCTTTTATCTGCCTATGTGGCTGAGTTCATTTTCATCTGCTGGAATTATTCATTTAGTTTGCTTTAATTATTCTATATTGGCAGTACCATAAAAGGGCCTGATCCTGCCACCCTAATACAGACAGTACTCCTGACTCCAGAGAGGAAAGGAGGGTTAGATGCAAGCTGACCTATCCAGGAGATGTGGGTGGGAATGCTGTGGCTCTGGGCTTGCAGAGATGCCCCAGAGGTTTCTTGTACAGTGCTTAGGGCAGCACTGGGCAGGGGAACATTGTCCAGGCTCTGGGGGGTGAAGGGCATGGAAAATCCCCAGAAGAGGGGCTGTGTCCTGTTAGCCACAGGCCCTGATGCTGTCCCAGCTCTGCTCAGGGGGACTGGAGCTTGAAGGTTCTCTCCTGTGTCCCACCAGGTTTTGCCCCTGTTTTGCTAAAGCAGGAGCATCCCCAGCTGGGCCAGGGGACCTTGGAGAAGCTCACAAAACCTCCCTGGCTTTACTCACCTCCAGCCCTGCCCCAGCCAGGCTTTTGAACTCACTCCTTTTGCGTGTCTTCTGTGGCACTGGAAGTGCTTATTGAGCAAATAAAAAGGCTGCTGGATTGCCAAAGCCCTGAATTGCTGTTGGATTGCCATATCCCTAAACTTTGGTTTGACTTTTGAAGTGCAAACACTTGCCTCCTCCCTTGGTGCCTGCTGGGAGGTTGTTGATGGCACCATCACCTGGGTGAAGGCTGAAACCTCTGCCCCTGCAGTCTGGATTGAAGCTGCAGCAGCAGCTCCGTGCCCACAAGGAGCCTGCAGCTTGTTTCAGATCCTGGCTCATATACAAACTGTGTTGATCCTGTGCCTTACTACCTTTGTACCTCACCACCTCAGCTCCCTCTGCCCCCTTGTCTTTTGGCTAAGAACAGCCAGCAGTACTGGCTTTGCATCTCTAAACATAAATACTTCTTTCCTGTGCTTGGCTTTACTTAAAAAAAAAAAAGGAATGACCCAAAAGAAGAAGAGTTAGAAACGGATGGTGTGAGATGATGCAGCCCTGTGTAACTCTAATATGGCTGTTGTTTGAAACAGGATACTCATAAATACATTTATAGTGTTTTCTCTCTCAATATTGTCACATCATCTGCAATGAAATGGCATTCAGAGTCTCAGGATCTTTTCCAGCACCCTGTCTATGCTTTCTTTTATTGATGTTTTTCCTTGTTCCCCTAGAAGCATGAGTCAGGAACCCTGTATTATTAAAAGCAGTCCCACTTGCACATACCTTTCATTTCCTTTGGATTACATTAATTGCCTGACAGCTAAAAGTGATCTGGGTTTTTCAGTCCTCACTCTGGACCACAAGAAATATTTACCAGCTACAGCAGATTTATAAAGATGCCACCGAGATGCCTTGAGACTAACAATCAGAAAACACAGCAGCAAAACAACACTATTTTTCAAGGTTAAATGCTCAGAATGCTAAAAAAGGAATTGCACATAATAAAGCCAAGCAAAGGTTTGGATTCAACCCGTATTTTCCTCTACTTTCATCACATAAAAAAAAAAAAGGTGCCAGTGGTTTAAAAGTGATTACACAGCATCACACAACAATTAGAAGTTTAATAAGGGAGATTTAATTTTAATTTAGTTTTGGTTTTGTAGTTCAAATGTCTGTTAGTGCCAGCCCCCTGCCTGCACTGCACAGTCATTTCCTTGCCATGCACGCCTGGCTCTGAGTCTTTGTGAGGCTGAGAATGGCTGGATGGTGCTAAATAAAGCCCAGCTCAGTGAAGGGGGATTGCCCAGGCTGATGGAGCAGTCTGGAGCTCAAACCTGTCCTGCAGGACTCTGAACAAACCATTCAATCTTTCTGCACCCCCTCTCCAGGCACTGTGGCTGCAGGGCCAGGAAAGGGGTTTGGACAAAGGAAACACCCAGCAGATGTGTGCTGGGGATACAAGGCAGTGATACCAAATCTACTTCAATTCATTATCAACTTTGCAGCATTGCTTCAGTGACAAAAATTTTGCCTGATTCTGATTCAGCCACAGCCACCGCTTCTTGTGCATTTAGAGACCCATCTTAAGGCCCTGCATCATGGCAGAGATGCTGCCCATGGATGTATTTGGGTCTTGTTCCCTCCCTCAAAGCAGGGACTGGGGTTCCCATATACACAATATGAAGATGTTCCCTGCCTTGAAGTGACTTTGTGTTTTTTCAGGTGAAAAAATGAAACTTCAAGAAATAGAGGCTTACAGATCTTGGTGTAAGTTATAAGTCAAAATGCAATGCTCTGTGTACAAACACTGTGGAATTGAACCATTTAAAAGTGGTCTGCAAAGGCAGTAAGAGCCATTCTTTACTGATACCCAGTGAGAAGAGGTGATGTGAAGTATTATAAATTCTTGTCTGAGTGACCTTGTAGCAATTGTTTGTGTTTGCCAGTGTTCCAGATAAATGCTGCACTCTTACATATTTATAAATTATTGTCCTTTGAAGGGACAGGGCTTGCTCACAGGGGATGACACTTGAAGCAGCACACCTGATCCCTCCTGCAGTTCTGAGACCCAGGGAGGAGTGAAGAACCTCCCAAGGGCAGTGGGCATTTTAAGCAGCAGAGGTGTCCACACCCTGCCTGTGCTGCCCTTAGCCTGGAGGCCACCAGCATGGATGGGCAGCAGTAGGGAACATCTGGAACTGGGAATTTCTTCTTCCCATCAATGCCTCACTCTGAACCTGAGAGAGGCTCTTGTGGCCTGCCAAGCTGGGCAAGTGAGCCTCCTTCCTGGGGATGGACAGAACTGCCCCAAAGGCAGCTGCAGCTTTCTCAGTGTGAGGAAACTCTTGAGCCCTTTGCTGGTGTCTGAGCTACATCTTTGTAGCACCACAGGCCTGTGCTGGGAGCAGGTTTGGATACCACCCTCAAGAGGAAAAAGGGAGGTGAAAATTCCACAGTGCTTTGGCCTTCCACTAATAACAATTGAGACATCACTGACAGGCACTGCTGTCTTTCCAAGCCTTCCCTGAGATTTTCATTTCCCTTAGGAGGGGGATTAGGCTGAGTCCATTTGCTGCTGGTTTTTCTGCAGGGTGCTGTGTCTGCAAACAAGGGAGCCCAGTTTGGGTGCCCTGGCCCCCAGCAGCTCCTGAAGTTGCTTTGCAGCAGGCAGGTGATGCAGGTGCTCAGAACAGGGTCAGCCCTCACCCCTCTCACAGGACAGAGCAGTTTACAGGGAGATTTACACTCTGGTTAACATCTATGCCCCCTTACCTGTGTGTGTGAGAGAGGATGAGGTATATATCCCAACTGTTTTAAGGAAACACATCAGTACTATGAATTAGAAATACCTACAGGAGCTTGAAAATTTGGTTTAAGCTCTTGTATTAACTGCAGATCTTATTAATTTTATGTGGGTATATCATGTTGTGACTCCAGGTTTATTCTTCTGTAATGAATGTGGAAAGCAGATTTTCAGTTCTCAATGCACTAGAACATCACACCTGTTATTTTCTTCTTTCCTCCCTCTGCCTTTCAAGTTGGAATGAAGCCTTCTACCTTGGAAATGTGTCTGTGTGGGCCTTCAAAGCCTAAGGCTGGCTGCAATAATCCTGCTAGATCCATTTTTTAACCCCTAGAAAGAGCTGATCATGTGAATCATTGCTCATGTGGATCTGCAGTACTGATTTTGTTATTGTTCTCAGTCCCAACTTTCACTGCTTTTGATGATTCAACTCAAAGTCTTATCACATGTTCACATTTAGGGAAAGGCTTTGGGGGACTTAATTCCTCCTTAATCCTACCTGCAGCTAACAAAATACTCTGAACCTTTAGAACAGAGGAAGAGAGTGTGTGTGTGTGCATGTCTGTGTAGGCTGACCTGCTGGAGAGATCATTTCTTATCTGTTTACAGATCCACTGAGGCCAGGGAAGGATTATACCCAGTGATCTTGGCTCCAAATGTTTAAGTCATCTCTAAAGTGGAGATGCCTCAGCAGTAGATGAGGAAATGGAACCATTGCTTTTGCAGATACACTCAAAATGGTATATTTTCCACATAATTGATTGTTAAAACAAATTGCTTTGCAGATCAGGAGGATTACTTGTGTTTGTGGGGGTCTGCCCATGGGGATTTTCAGTTTGGTATTTTTTGTTCACCTGTTCTGTTAACCAAAAATCATCAGATAAAATGCTTAATCCCTGTGTAGTGGGGGAGGATGGGGAGGAAATGGTCTTTGCACAGTTAATCCAAAGTCTCGTGAGGCTTTGGAGAAACCCCCAACTTGAAGGCATCGTCCTCCCTCACCCCGCACACCAGCAGCAGAGCAGCCCAAGCAGTTCTGTGCCCCTTTGTGCTCCCAGAGCAGATCCCAGCATCAGCCCCCTGCTCCTCATCTGTGCTGTGCAGGGAGGAGAGGGGAAATCATAAAAAGTGGGGGAGATGCCCAGGGACAGGGATTGTCACCTGCAGGACAGCAATGGTCCCACAGCAGTGAGGGAAAGGAGCAGCAGCGCCCTTGAGGGGCTGGGAAGAGCTCCACAAGCAAAAAGCACCAGTTGTTTATTCCATTTCCTCTACTTCAAGAAAATTAGGAAAAGGTGGGAGATTAGCTTATTTCCCTGAGAGGAACAATGCTCCAGGGAGAAGAGACTTGGTCTCCAGAGCAGCCCTGAGATATGAGGGCTGGTTCTGATCTTCCCATTAGGGTGCAGAAATCATCCTTCCCATTCTGAAGCACAGCAAATGAGCATCTCACTGAACATTTTGAAACAAATAGCTAATAAAATCTAAAATAAATGAGATTACTGAATCAAATCATAGAATGCAAAATATTTGTGTAATTGTGTAATTCAAAGCTGTTGCAATATTAATGAATTTTATAATAGAATGATTAAACACAGGATTCATTTTCATTTTGCAAATGTGCTTAAGCCTTTAATCTAGCAGGGTATTACAACATAGGTAAATTTTGTTAAACCTTTCTGTGAAAGTATTTGATTTAAAGAACCACAACAAACCTCTTCCTGTTCAAAGCCCTCATCATCACTCATTGTTTTCTTTATTCTGCTTCTTCCCATGGTTTCTGGCTCACCTACTGAAGATAAAATGAGACAATATGCAGCTGACACACTGAGCAGTCCAAGGATATAGTTCAGCACAGCTGAAGTCCAGGTGCCTAAAGCCCCCTCTTATTCAAATCCTGACTTTTCCTTTAGTCTGATGTAGCCTCCTCTATAAAGAGTTTTTTCTCTGAATAATCTTGCTGTTCACCATGAACTGTTTTAGGAGCAAGGTCCTACTTAATGGCAGGAAGCATGGCAAAGAGTAGTCCCAGGAGAAACACAAAACTCTTAACTCAATCCTCACTTATCTCAACCGCTATTTGTTTAAGTTTTGTTTATACGTGCTGAAGAGCCAAGCAGAAGGGCAAGCTGTGGGATTTTTTCCTATGAGGTTTTTTTTTTTTTCCATCTTCTCTTCAATAGGTTAAAAAATGGTGCTCAAACACCTTTGTGCTTCTTCTGAACCCGAGGAAAGTTCCAGAACTTCAGTCCAGACTGAGCAAAATTGATTACTCCTATCTTCTGTCTGGTAACTAATGGAGCCTTGCTTTAAGTTGCTCTACGGAGCTTTTGTGCTGCTGTAAATCACTGCTGTTGTCAAGATGGAAAAGTTTTGAGCTTTCATGCTCAGCAGGGCAAGGCTGCAGGCTGAGCTCTGCCCGCTGGGTCCTGCAGGGAGAGAGAGGCTCAGGCTCCTGGCCTGCAGCATTTGTGTTTGCACATTTGTGTTTGCACATCTAGAACCACAGGCTGGGTTTGTGCTCTGGCACGGCCTGAGGTTGTCCAGCCCTCTGAGCATCCTCCCATTGTTTGTGTTTGTCTCTGCTCCTGGCCAGGCCACAGAACTGGAGCAGGGTGTGCAAGCATCTCCTGGGTACTGGAGAGCAGTGAAGAGGGAATGGATGTACCAGGCCTAGAAATGTGTGAATGTTTTTGTTGCCAGGGGAATTAGTTATTTGAATAATTTACATTGGGTTGTGCTGGATTCATTGTCATGTGTAGTCCTAAAAACTGGGTGCTTTTTCTGAAAATAAGATCATTGCTGAGACAGTGTCTGGTGAAGGACTTGCTGGGGGAAATCCTGTCACAGGCAGGGTGGAGAAACCAGTGACCATTCTAGTCCCTTTTAACACTAAAATTGATGTGAATCAGTGCTAGGAAGGTGTGTGAACTTGTCCCATTCCTGGGCCACCCAGAAATCAGCTGTGTGGTGTTACAATGGAGGTGTGAGGTGTCTCTGTGCTTTCCATGCCCCACGCCCATCCTGCACTGCTCCCTCTCCACTCCTTTGTGTCTTCATACACCTGCAAAGAAGGGATTGGTTGTACTTTTTATGCACAATTCCTCAAAAAAATATTGTGTATCATAGAGATGACTTATATCATCCATTCATCTTCATAACATTGCAGTCACTCCACCATCTTAGAAAGGTGTGGGCACCTGTGTCCAGACAGGCTAAATCATAACAATTCAAATAATGTGCTTTGGTGCAGGAGAATAAAAACCTTCCTATAGCAGCTGTGATACTTGCTGGGAACATTTTTTGTCATAATGGAAATACAGCCCATTGTTTTTAATGCCAGTAAGATGATGTGGTGAGATCCATTCTCTGCAGGTTGATGAAAGTATCTGTGGAAATGACTTGGTTCCCAAAACAAATTGGGATATTTGTAGATCTAAGCCGTACATGGATCTGCAGGTCCCCTTTCACTGCTCACAGCAGCAGAGCAGAGGTAGCTGTCATTTTCTGTGGTACACAAACAGCCTTTTGTGCATCCATTTGTAAATGTAAAAAAGATTTTGGTTCCTGGCTTCAAACCCTGAACACACCAGCCTGAGGTTCCTTGAAAGACAGTGGGTGCCATAACCATGCTATTGCCTCTTACAAGGACAACATTTAAAAAATTAATTCTGGGGGAAATGCAGGTAAAAGAAAACCCAACATCATTCCAACCCAGATGTTTTATTCAGCTTGCAATGAATAAGTAATTTTATTTTCAAATGATCTAAGCCTTTTGCTTTTGCTGCAAAAAAGAAAAGAACAAAATTTCTGTGGAATGCAATATCAGTAATGAATCTTGAAAATATAAAGTAAGGCCAGCACGCTTTCAGTGGTTCTCCTTCTTTGATTAAGTGCTGCCTGAATTCAATCCAAATTTACAAAGCGTGAGTTTGCTGTTAATTCAGTTTTCTTTAGCCCAGCTTACAGCACTGAATTACTGAATTACAGGTGAGCGTGCAGTGCTTGCTGCCAGCAGACAGGAGGTCAGGGAGGGTCTGGGGCTGCTCCTGGGCTATGGGGACAGAATGCAGAGTGAGCCTGGCCCCAGCATCGTGGGCAGCAGGGTTTGGGCTCAGCCTTGTGGTTTTGGGCAGGTTTATGTTCAACAGTGCACGTAGGGACTGTCCAAGCTGCCACTGGGTAAGGTTTGACTGCACAGAGATGTTTGATTTCCCTGTCCCGTCACTCAAAATTGTGGAAACAGCAAATCCTATCTCCTAACAATGATTTTCTGAAATAACTTTTTATTTTTCCCCCTCAAGCTCAGTTTTGCACTAGAAATTACACAAACCAGTAAATGAGTTGCAGGAACAGATGGGGCTAATTGCACCTGTCTGACAGTGCAGATTTTAGCTCTCTGAGCCTTCACAAGGCTGTGGATCCAAATCACAGTCTGCAAAACCACTGATGGAAAGCCTCTCTCTGAAAGTCAGGTGTTTGCTGGCTGTGACTGGGCCCTTCCTGAAGCTGTTCCATCAGTGACAGGTGATGAGCACTGCTGGAAATTGGGCTGTGAGAATTTATATGTCTTAGCTTTTGCATTAAAGAAGTATTTGAGCATTCCTGTCATTTTCCTGCACTTTTCCTCATTGTGTATGCCCACCTTGCCTCTGCAGTTCTGGCTGGGTGGGTTTTTTTTTGTTATTCTCTCCCAAACCAGCAAACCCCTTGGGTGAGCTGTGTGTCACTCTGAGATGCAGAGGGGTAAAGGTGAGGTGGGAGAAGAAATTGTGGAAGTGGCAGCCAGAGTAGGGTCTGAGCAGACTCAGGGACCTGGGAATGGTCTGAAGGAGGCCAGAACAGTCAGAAAGGGATTAGAAGAAAAGGAATTGCAAGGAACAATTTGCATGCAACTCCTTTCTCTTTGTGGCCTAAGTGACTGTCCAGAGTGGCCAAAGTGATTGTCCAGTTTGGACAAAAAATGGGAGGACAAAGCCTCACCTTTAGGGGTGAAGGTGGGGCTGGGTCACCCTGTGACAGCAGGACTGTCCCCAGACTGAAGGGATGTGGGGCTAGCCTGAAAGGTGTGGGAGGGCAGAGGGGAACAGGGCACTGAAGGTGCTTAGAGGATGTATTTGTGCCTGGGCATCTCAGAGGATGAAGAGGAAGAGTCACGTGGTCAAATCACCGGGCAGCTGCCTGTGGGGCCAAACTGAGAGCTATTTTTCCCCTGCATTGGCCATAACTGACCTATTTGATTGATGTTTTGTGCTTTCCTGGCAAGGGGATGTGTTTCTCTTTTGCCATGGGTTGTGTAACCCATGCTCAAGCACTCCTGGGCATCCTGCTTAGCTGACACTGTATTGTCACACCCTTGAGTGGTCTCACAGCTGGGAATACTGGGCACAAATCACTGCTGGATCAGGGCTGGCTTTGTGTGTGGCACTGGCACCAAGTGAGGCTCAGCTGTGCCCAGGATGAGGGGCTGAGGTGTGGCTGGGGCAGAGATGCAGGAGGGAGAAAGGGCAGCTGCAAACATTCCTGCCCTGCCAGGGAGCTCTCCTGCAGGCTCTGAGGAATCCAAATCACCCATCCTGGAACCTGCCATCTGACAGAATTTGCATTTTCTCAGCATTTTGAAGGCATGTTCTCCAAGGGCAAATGCAGTTTCACTGTAAATATGGCCCAGCCATCATTTTGGATGGGAATAGAGCCCTTTCAGGAGGAATTGCATTCTGCTGCTCCACTGAGGTGTTGAACTGTTTGCTGAGTGTTTCAAAGCTGGATCTCTGCTATGATTGGTACCTCTGCACACAGATCATGTGGCTCTTCCACCTGAGACTCCTCAACTCCCAGCTTGTTCTTGGATTGCTTACACTTAAGCACGACTCTGCATTTGGGTGCTGAGTTTTGAGATGGCCTCTGATGTTCAGACACACATCCTAATGTATCTGTCCCCAAAGGATGTGGTCCCCTGGCTTCCTGGAACTGGAGCTGTTGGTGTTTCCCAAACCTGGGAAGATCTAAGCCCACAAGTCACCTTGGAGAGCACAGGCTCTCATCCAGCTCTCCCTGCAGCCATGCTAAAATAACTAATTAGTATTTTTTCATCCCAAAGTTTGGAAAGAAGATGCAATTAGTTTAGGAGGACTGTGACTGTGCTACCTGGTGTGAGGGAGGGATTGCTTCCTGCCTGTGTTTCATCAGAGCTGGAATAGCCTCCAAGAGCTGCCAGGTTTGGGCAGGAGGAGAGCTCAGTGGTGAGAAGGAGCAGTGACACCCAGCCCCTCTCAGCAATCAGGCACAGAAGCAGAGACTTCCACTCTTCTTTTCTGAGGGAGAAGTGGGGCAAAATGTCAGGAACTGCCTGGGTGACCAGGGTGCTGTGAGGGACCCAGGGCTCCCAGGTGCTGACTGGGATGCTGCAGTGACACTGCAGAGGATGACACTGCAGTGACAGTGGAGCCTGGAGCTCCTGCTGCCTCCAGAGAGGAAAATCAACCTGTGTGCTGCAGGGCTGCTCTGGGCTGGCTCTCCTCCCTTGGAAGTACTTGGATTTTATTGACAGCACAGTGAGACCTAGCATTAGAAACACTCAGCCAGCATTCTCCTGTAGGGGAAGCAAGCATCTGTGCAACCACCAAAATCTGGCTGTGGAAACCGTGACCTCATTGAGATGATTTCATTTCACAAAGCCTGTGCCTTTCTCCATGGCAGTGCTAATTTCCCTTGAAATCCTGTCCCTCACAGCTGTATTGCCCCTGCTCAGACTGTGGGATGCCTGTTACAGCTGGATTTGCTGTGAGCATTTCTGTGATTGTTCCCTCATTTCCAGGCCCTGGCCCAAAGGCCATCTTTGTCATCCACAGTCTCATTTGGCAGGAAGATGTTTTCCTCTCAATTCCCTGGTCAGATATTTACCACTGTAGCTCTGGCCACAGGAAGGCAGAATTAATGTTTCCTCTTGATGTTGCATTGGGGTATCACAGAGGAAGCTGAGAGTGAAGGGCTGGAAGGAGCCTCCAGAGGCTTCCTAGCCCAAGGTGCTGCTCTGAGGAAGGATCAGGTCAGCCCACACAGCTCCCATGACATATCACAGCTTAACTGCTCTCCACCGCTGCACTGAGGAGATTTTTGCACATCCAAAGGCAGTGTATCTCAGTCCATACTACCTCAAGAAAATATTTTTATTACTATCCAAAAAGAGCCTTTGCTGCTAATAAAGCCCTTTTTTATTTCTTATCCTTTTTTTCCTGTTTCCTCAGCCACTAGGGCAGAATATAACCTAGAATTCTTCATCCTTTAATAATGGTGTTTAATGTATAAAAAGACTATCAAGCTCTCCTATTGGCTTTCTTTTTTGTAGATCAAGCAAAGTGAAGCCACTTATTAGTGCTGATTTTTCCAACTCCTTCCCCATTTTGGGCTTTCCCAAAAAGCCCAAATCTCAGAGGAGGATGAAAGGTGAATGAAGCATCACAGAATTCTCTTGGTTACTGGGCCCCATTCATTTAAACTAAGACTTCTTTTCCTTTTCATTTTGGGATTGTTGAACCTATAAATATAAAAAGGAAAATCTAGAAATGTAAAACTCTTGCAAACTAAAATCTGTCTGAGTTCATCTGAATTTTTTGACAAGCAAAGTTTGAGCAGCTCATCTTCCCATGCTCCAGCTCTCTTTCAGACACTGCAAAAAAAGTTACTTAAGGCAAGATCTATTTTCTCAGTCAGCTGGCTTCTTTCTTGGAGCTTCCACCTGCAGGCAGTGCTGCCTGCAGCTCTCATGTCTTCTTCAGCCTCACTCTTCATCCTCAGCCTGTCCTGGGCATTAACTGCCAGAACCACTCGTTTGTTTCTTCACATAATCCACACGTGCTCTTTTGAGAATGGCAGTTTAGAAGCAAAGAACCACACCCCAGCTCTGATAAAGGCATGATTTTAGCATGATGGACACCATTTCTCCTTCTGTGTGTGACATTTCTTGAGCATCCTCAGCTGCAGTGGAACCCTGAGACTTGCCAGTGTGCTGCAAACACTCTCTGCTTGTGAGTGCACCCTGGGGGTCCAATCCTTTTGAGTGACAGTGATGGACAGCCTGATCAGAAATCCTCCCACTGCATCCCCTGACTGCCTGAATGCACCACAGAGTAGTCAGAAAATTCTTTGCTGAAGAAAGAAACAATTAGAAAGCATTTTTAGAACAGTGAATGGAATGTTTTTCACAGCTGGCAGTTCTTATTTATGACATGCAATAATTGCCTCAGCTGAAAAAAGGCTCTGAAAAGGAAAAAAGGAGGTATTTTTAAAGGGAATTTGGTGCCCTTGGATTTTTGCAAGTTGGATTGTGCAGGTACTGGGAAGCTTCAAGCAAAAGAATGCAGTGGGGGAAGGACTGGGTGTGCAACCAGGCACTGCCTCCCAGAGCTACAGACAGGGGCAGCCAAACCCTCACCAGATGAGAATGGAAATAATTGGATATTTTTGTGTTTGTGTTGGGTTTTTTGTTGTTGTTGTTCTGTGGTTTTTTTTATTTTTTATTCTTTTTTTGTGAGGCAGGGATGAGAGTTCTCAGGGTTGGGTCTCTCTAGAACACCCAGGCATGAAGGAGGACCTGCTACACAGTGGTGAATAGATCCCTAGGCTGGAGAGGGATATCATTGCAGAAACTTCCTCTGAAATGGAAAGAACTAGACACTAACATGATGCACTAGCTTCCAGGCCTGTGGTTTCTGCTAAAGGAATTTATGAGGTGTATTTGCAGCTAATGGATACATCTTAGTAACTCATGTGTAAATATATGTTGGAATTCAAAAGAGGTGAGCTCCTGTGGCTTCACAGAGATTTTTTTCCCAGCATCACTCTTTTAAACTACAATTTTCCTCAAGAAATTCTAAGACTTAAAATATATCTGTAATTCTGTAAGATTATAAATATCATGGCCTTTGAATCTGGACTCAGCAGAACAACTGTTTCTGTGTATTGTTTCTCAGCTGGGTGGGTTCTCTGAGTATTTAACACATTTTAAAGTGTCCTGGCAAATACTCTTATCAAAAAATTTCCCAATGAATCACCTGACAGCACTTACAGCCAACAATGAGCAAACAGGGAGATTGCTTTTCAGGGTGGAGATGAACTTTCTCTTCTCTTGGTGAGAAGAGAAATTCTACCAAGGCATGCTGTCCATAGTATCTCTGACTTGTAAAGATATTTTCCTTTCTGCTAAAGACTATTTATTTTTGTGCAGAGAACATTGCATTTGAAATGGAAATCATATATTTTATATTTCTTTGCTGTATGGCAAGCACAGATTGCACATAACCCTGGCTGAGAAGAAGGACAGAAAAGAACTGCCAGGACAATCCTGTAAATGCAGGAAAGCTCAGGGAGTGCCTCTGCTCTGTGCTGTGCTTCCAGACATCACAGTCTGACTCCTTCCAGTCTCTTCCTGTGCACGGGCACAGAGAAAAGGAAAAGATCTGTGTTTCTTGCCTGGGTGTGGCATCTGGGTTGGTCACACCTGAGAAGTGGCAGGCAAAGTGTGAGCACCCAGAGGGGCTGGTCCTTTATTTAGACTGAATGATTCTCTGCAGAGATCCTGCATCCCATCGTGTCATGTGGCATTCTGGGCAGCATTTCAAGACAAATAAATAAATAGAATTAGCAACAATTCCCTTGCACTTTTCTCTCAGCTGCAGGAGTTTGGGAACCCCCAGAACACATTTCTTCTTGGGCTTCACTTTTGAAAGCGCCTAGAACAGCGAGAAGAAAAACAAGCCTTTGGCTCTAATGAAAAAATGGACAGTTAATCTTTCCATTAGCTCTCACACAGACAAAGCCCAAAGCACCCCAATCTCACATCAGTATTAAAGCCATAACAGCAAGAAGTTTCCTGGAATCTAAAGCCCTTTGGGCTCTTCAGAAAGAAGTCAGCAGGACTTTCCACATGCTGCAACTTAATATGTTTTATGTGTTTTTTGGGCTGAGGAATCTCATCATTGTTTTCTGCTGGCACCTTGGAGATTTTCTGGATCTCTCTGCTCCATTGTACGACTGACTACTTCTGAAAAAGCCATTTTATTGACAGTCTAAAAGGGCTATTTTGGAGGAGAAATAAGTAACGTATTTGTACACCCCTCTGTCTGCAGGGCTGTTTGTGGGGTCACACCTGACTTTGGGTTCCAGGGCTATCAGGACACATTTTCATCCGACATCTCGTGCAGGGGTCAAAGCAGAGCTGTGCCTGCTCACGTCAGCTGAGGGTTCAGCCTTTAGAGTGAGCACAAGAAATTATTTTAAATGCCATGCTGCTGCAGAAGTGGATCCAAACTGGTCAGGAATAATGCCCTGCTGCTTTTTGTCTCAGGCTGCACGGGTCTGGGGACTGGAGTCTCACACAAAAGAAAGCCCCCACTGATTTTCTCCC
The DNA here is from genome assembly GCF_037042795.1 of Molothrus aeneus. Lineage (NCBI taxonomy): Eukaryota > Metazoa > Chordata > Aves > Passeriformes > Icteridae > Molothrus > Molothrus aeneus. The sequence goes on along the minus strand of NC_089661.1, from coordinate 8,334,343 downwards.
TAGAGCTGGGTTTTCAGAGGCAAGACAATCCCAAAACAGTCAAAACTCTCTGGTGGAGGGAAGGAAAGATAAATGTGAGGGCCCAAAGTGTCTGGAACATTAATGTTTTTCTATTTCTTTTTTTTTCTGTGAGAGAAATTTCTGTTAGAAAGGGCCCATAAAATAATGAAAGGTTCTCCAGTGTACTAGCATGTGATTTATTGTGCCCAAGTGTGCTTTGTGTCTCCCTAAATGCAGCCAGGAATTGGTTTCTACTATTAGCATGCAAAGTTTTGAGCATGAAAAAGAGAAGTCTGAGATGGATTTTGGAACCTGGAAAGCAAAATTTAACCTTGAAGGGGGTTGTGTGTTTTTGCTGGGAAGGCTGGCGTGGGTGGAGAGAAGAGGGGAGAATTGCCTGGCAGCAGAGGGGCAGCTCCTGCCCCTCCAGAGGTGACTCCAGTCAGGTTTGCTGCTCACTGAGACCTGGCCCGAGGGGGCAGGGGTGTTGCAAAAGGAAGATAACAACCAGCTGTGGCAAGAATTGCCTTGCTGGAGGAGAAACTGTGAAATAGTTTTAATTATATCTCAGGAACCAGATATTATGTGATGGGCTTACCTACTGCACTGGATTTTTCTTATTTTGCTTAATAAATACTATTTTTCAACATAGGTTGCCATTTGGGAGTGGGGAAAGTAAGTCACTGAACATTGCAAAGAGTTTTTTACAACTCCACAGGTTTCTGGATAGAGACCTGAGCCAATGGTTTGCTTGCAACCTTTCTGAACACAACCTTTTGGCAGTCAGTCAGGTCTTGGCAGGAGACTTGCAGCTACTTATCACAAAAGTTTTCATGTAAGCATGTCAAATTTAACTACACTTTTTTTTTCTTTTTTTTTTTAATTTGGCCTTGATTTTGAATTCTCTCCAAGTAAGAATTTTTTAACCTCTGGCTAACTAAGTGTCCTGGATAATTATTTCTTTACTAGTTAAATATAGTTTCTCATGCAGAACACACACAGCTGGTTTGCACTTGATCTAAATATCTGTCATGTTCCTTTCTTGCTATAGTTTTTGCTAGGGTTTGTATCTGCCACAATAGGATTTTGTCCTTTTCAGAGCCAGCACTAATAATTCATCCAGGATCCCAAAAACTTCAATGCACAAGTGGTGATGCTTGGCTCTCTCTGGTAAAAGGAGCATCTCCTTGAGAAGGTGATGCTGAGCTTGGTGCTCTTTTTGCCTCTTTGTTTGTTCTGTTTCAAGGGGAGGAATGTGCCCATGTGCTGGATCTGGTCCTCATTCAGGGGGTCATTCTGCTTTTGGGGGAGAATGTGAAATGGTTGGAGGAAGGGGGTGTGTGTGTCCCTGCCTTGTGCCTGTCTGCATAACCCACCTGTAGCTGTTCCAAGGCAGAAAGCGTTGACAAATGCCAGCACTTTTCCAGAACACATTGTAATATAAAACCTGAAATATATTTGCTATTGTTTTCTGCTGCCCTGGGTATAGGTCTGTTCCTGGAATATGTATCAAGAGCAATCCCTCTGTTTACAGTTTAAACATGAGCTATAGACTATTTACTCCAACTGCCAGTTTCCTGGGAAAAATGTTTGCCATGGCCATCTATTATCTTGGCTGCAAAGAAAGTAAACTCTTAACTGCATATGAAATTAAGCAATTCTTTTCTAGCAATTGGAGTTTGGGTTTGGTGATAATAAGTGTGGGTTTGTGATTTAATAGGTCATTACCTACTTTGCCCATAATCACAAAGTAATAAATAACTATTGGCAAGATGGATAATAGCTGGGTCTGAGAGGCATGAAAAAGATAAAGCAATAGGCACAAAAACGTAATTTATATTCATAGAAAATGGCCAAGAAATGCAATCTAAACTGATAGGAGAGCAGATTTTTATTAGATGTCTCTGATTTGGGGAATGGCTGAACACCTACTTTCACAAGAGCTAGTTGTCTTTCTGCTTTATAGAATATGTTTTGGACACGTTACATGGGAGTTTCCCTTTCTGAAGAGGAAATTCCATCTCTGAGGGACCCAATCTCATGGTCCCATGGACCGAGATTTCCCCCTGGCAGACTACTGCAGGTTTTTGGGCCCAATTAACAGAATTCTGTCAATGCTTCACTGTTCATTTGCTGCCCCATTCAACATCTGTTGCAGCTGCTTTGAGTTGTTCTGACTTTTGGGGCACAAGGTGCAGCTCCTCATCCCTTCCTTTCTCATGATACCTTACTCAGTTCATGTCAAACAAACAGTGGCATAATTTATAATTTTGTCTTTTCCCAGCCATTCTTGTTCCCTTCTGTGCAGTGTAAGAGCCATCATTGCAGCATGTCACATTACATCACTTGTGTCATAAACTCATCAACTCATCACATTTTTATTATCTCTAGATGTGCTGTGCAGAGCTCCAGGCTTTCTCTGTAGTGTGCAAGAAAACACATGAGAAACTGAAATCCAAATGTGGCAACAAACAAAGCCTTCCCCAGGGCTGGGCAGGGAGGATGGCCATGCTGCTCATCACCAGCTCTTCAGCTCACCATTTTTTTATTTTTTCCACTTAATTGGTGCAGGAAGATGAAGATGCAGCAATGTGTAGATGCCTTTGATGTGGTCTAGTTTTGAACATGTGAAAATACAGTTGTGCTGTTCTGAGCCTGACACCAAGGTCAGCTGTGGATTTGTTCAAATTTTTGGATCAATGAAGAGGAAGTACCCATCCTTTTCCTTCTCAGAGAGGTTCAAAGAGAATATGTCTTTGCATATTTTAAGAGGTGAGGAGATGGGGGCAGGAGTGAGATGCCTGAAGAAGTGCCAGTGGATGTTTGTTCACTCTGGAACAGGGAGAAACAAAAAAAAAACTCTTCCATATTTCTCACCAGCCTCCCCCGTTTCCAATACGTTTGCTTTATATCAGTGAACTTTAAGAACAAAATGTGCTCAGGGAAAAGAAATTAAAATTGCAAAGCAGTTTCCTTTCCTATCAGCAGAACTGACAGAAAAAATGACAAAATGCTTGTGGGAATGATTAGAGAGAGTGAATGTTCTCATTCATGTCATGTTGTATATTGCTAATTTATATGTATTTGTTTTTGAACCAATCTGGCAAATTTCGGGAAAGAATCTGCCAGGAATCAATGGGAAAAATAGGCCTGTATTCTTTTGGAAATTAATAATAAGTATTTGCTGTGTTTTCTTTGGATTTTAATGCCATCTGTAATGAGTGATGGCTGGCAGGAATGGAAACAGCCAGGGAGGAGAGGGAGGAGGCTCAGGGCAGGGCTCTGCAGATTTGGGGGCTCTTGCTGTTTCTGATGTTGGTCTCCTGGGTGCCCTCCGTCAGTCAGGGCACCCTCCTCCCCTGCTCCATTTCTTCCTACAGGAGAATGAGGAGGGGTGAGACCTCCAAATATCTTCCTTGAGGGAGGAAGGCTCCAGGCTTTCCATACCTGTTAAATGTGCTCTTGACTATTGACTTTTTGGGGTTCCTTACATCCTTTCTTCTCCTTCCTCCTTTCTCCTTTTCTGTCTCTCAAGAAATGGCTACTGAGTGATAGAGCAATTAATAAATACAAAATTTAAATTGAGTATAAATATTTCTTCACTTGCTCGGGCAACACTGTCCTCACTCATCTTTTGGCCACTCCAATTTTCAACGTGCCACTGGTCTGCAAATACAGGATTTTCACCTTATACTTTGACCTTTCCCTTTCATTTTTACCCCATTATTTGGTAGCATTTCCATGGATCACTCTATAAACATCCTCTAATTTCTTCAGCTGTAATTTTGTTGCTTTTTCTGTAACAAGTAGGGAGATATTTAAGTAGGGAGCTATTTATTTTCAACATGAAGTTGAAATAAAATTCTCCTCAAAAGCCCGAGGAGAAAAAAAAAATTAATCTGGCATGTTCACCTGACTTCTCAGAACCATTCAGGGGCCCAAATCCTCTTGATTTCCGTGTCTTTGGAGATTTGCCTTTAATGCTTCAATATTCTGTAAAGGGGCTGATTTAATTTAATTATCCTTCAACCTGGTAATACAGATTATTTTTTTCAGTCTTTCCTGGAAAAGTAGCACCTACAACTCCTTAATCACTTCTGTTACTGATTTTATCTCCATTACATCCCAACCTGAATTTTTTGGCAAGGTTGTTGCCTTTTAGGTTTTTCAGCCTGATTGTCAGGAACATGTTATGGCCAAGAATAGACTGGAAAATATGGTTCTTGCTAGTCTGTTTCTACAGAGAGGAAATTAAATTCGGTGCAAAGAAGCCCTTGCTCTCTAGCAGAATTCAGTTAATGTCATGAAAAAGGGAGGGGAAAAAAAAGTGCCTGTGAGGGCTAACAGTGAGGAAATTAATGAGAACCCAGTATGGGAACCCAAGAGAAACACCAGGCAGATGGCAAATCATCCCAGCAAACACTTGGGCTATTTTGCACTGATGTGATCTGAGGAATGAGCTGTGTCTAATCTGTGCAGTCTCTTTTTCAGAGATGCTTTGACAACGCCTCTCACCTCGTGGTTCCAATGGCATTTCCATCTCTGGGGATGCTGGGGTGCTGCAGGGCAGGGCCAGTGTTTGCTGCCACAGGGCACATCTGCCTTCTTGCCTGGCCAGACTCAGTCTCACAGAGCACTCATGTCCTGGATAAGACACCTGATTGCTTTTTTGGCAATGAGAAATCCCTCAGGTAACCCAGGGAAGGGCCCAGGTACCCTGCAAGGGCTGAAGACACCGGCACAGTTGAGGAGAGGGACTCCTTTCCTCATCAGAAAGTTTCCTCTTTCCAAGGGACTTAAACTGGAAAGAAATGTTTGATCCAATGGTGGAACTCCTCCATCTCCCCAAACCCCTCTGAGGGGTGAGGGTTAAGTCTTTTTTTCCTCCATCCTGTGGGGGTTTTTCAGAGCTGGATATGTCTGGTATGATCATGTCATACTCTGGGGGTGGAAGGAGCATCAGATCAGCATTTTCAAAGGAATCAGAACTAACCCAGAACTAATTTATCTAACTAAGAACTAACATCCAAAAGCTTGTGGATGGCAAGGGTTGAGGATGAGATCTTGGTCTTGGAGGGGTGATGGATTAATTTACTGGAGCTGTTTGAAGCCTTTCTGTTTGGCCTGGCTCTTGTGTGCCTTGGTGTGACACAGGAGTGACCAGCCAGACCAATCCATGTGAAGAGCAAAAAGGAAAAGGACATTAAGGGACATGATCTGTGAATTTTACCCATGTTGTTCTGGAAGAAAAAGTGTTGTAAAGAGAACACAAACAATTAGGGCATATGCTGAGTTTTTTTATCTTCAGAAGCATGTGGTAGGTGTGCCAGTGCACTGGTGTTCAGCAATTAACAAAAAAGGCAGACAGCAATTAACCACATGTCTGCTGTGAGTGGTAATGCAAGTTATTTGTATTTAACCTTCATGATTCATGAACCACTTTCATTCTGAGAACTAAAGAGAAAGGGAAGGAACATCTTAGAGCCTGATGTCACCATGTGAAAAATGATCAGACTTCAGTAGTCAGTAATGAAAAAACTTATATACATAAATAAAAATAAATAGATTTCTTCCCATTATTGGCAAATGAAATATGATCATTTATCATACATATACACACATATATGCATACATACATATCTATGAGCATTTTTTTTCTGTAATAGTGGAGTTCTATTTCTGGGAATTTCAAGCTTCATTTGCTTTTAGGATCTCAGCTCACATATATACTGAAACCAGTGGAGAAATCCTTATCAGCACATCTTTTTCAATGGTTTTTGAATTGACAGACAACCTTCATGATTAACTGTCACTGGGACAAGTACAGAGCTAGGTTTTTTATAAAAAAAATATCCTGGCCACAGGGGAGGAAGAGCAAGAAAACCAAAGGATACCTGTGCTATCCTCTGTTAAAGAAGAAAGAGCCACTGCATTGGGATTACACACACTCTAAGATAGTTTTTTCTTTTTCCCTGAACCAGAGTTCTGTCACAAAGCTTGTTTTTGGTGGAATGAGGCTTAGCAATAAGTTCATCTCATTATAGGTAAACAGATACATTTGGACAGTTTTCCATTGAGCAGCATATAAATCTAGACTTATATGTAATGAACTGGCACCAAAAAGTGTACTGGAATATTGATTTTTGTGAATTAATAAGACATTGTTTCCTGTTTTTTATGGATTAATACTTAGCTACAAGCTGTTCAGGATTTGGGTGGAGAATATTCTAGCAGTAAAACGCAATTTTGTTTAGGAGATGGAAATGCTTCAAGATGGAACAATTGGATTGGTGGACAGATTGAATTAAAGGGTAGCAAGGGAGAGACACAAAGTGCCTTTATTGCTTATTCTTTCAATACAAGTAATAGGTACTGATGACCTAAAAGAAATGCAATGAAAGGGTTTTATGGAAATAGTTTGGAGGTTGGTCTTGTCTGTGCCTTAAAGCGTCATCTTAGAAAAACCAATTAAAATGAGGTATTTTGGCAGGAAAACAATAATCTTTTTTAGCATAAAAAGAAATAATTTAAATTGTGTTCCCATTTATGAAAATGTATAACTTAGTTTGGAATCAAAAGCTTATTTAACACTTCTAGCAGAATGAAATCTGCCTTCCTCCTGCTGTCCCTGTTTCCATTGGGAACTCCAAAATTTTCCAATAAGGTGAATTTTCTCAGGGGGATTTTCTTTCAAATCCATCTAATAACCCATGTCAGGGAGAACTTCAGATGTTCCAGATGAGATGAAAGGAGGTCAGGGAATTGTACAAGGAGCTGAAGGATGAGAAGAGTGGTTTGAGCTGCAGCCTGCCAGATTTGTGGGGGCAGCTCAGCTGTGGGCTGAGCACGATGGAGAGGCTGGGGGCAGAAACAAGAACACCCTGCAGGGTCTGTGATCTCCCTGGGAAGTGCTCTGGCTCCCTCTGAGCTGCACCACAGGCTCTGCACCACAGGAAGGGCCCTGGTGTCAGCTGAGAACAGTGGTTTGGGTTGTACTCCTCCAAAAGGATCTACCCGGAGCCTTTGGGAGAAAGCAGCAGAGCCAAGGAGTTTTGCCATCATTTACTTGTCTGTAATTGCTCAGCCCTGCCAGTGCCTGTTCTGATCCCAAATGCAGTGCTGGGGTAGCTGCACTGCTGTCACAGTTAATCCCCAGCTGTTCAACTGAGAGCAACAGCAAGGCTGTAATCTCTGCCACAGAGCAGTCACAAACACAACAAACAAACAAACAGCCACTGGCTGCAGGAATTGTGTTCCACCAGTTGCTGCTCTCCTGCCATGAGAAAACCTGTAATGAAACATTGCTGTAGGGAACAGGCTGCACTTGAAATGGAAATAGAGTTCAATATCATCTTGTTAGTGCAGTTTTTGTGCTGCTGGATATACAGACAGCACGTGGAGCCTTGGCCCTGGCTGGGCATTCCTAAAGCACTGGGTCCTGCAGCAAGTTAACTGGGAGAGAGCGAGCAGAGACCCTGGGAAGTGGCTGAGATCCTGTCTGGGTGTGCTCCAGGAAAGGTGTGAAAACCGTGAGTGTCCTTCAATTTCCAGCAGTCTTTGCTGCATCTCAAGGACAGGTGTATGAACATCCCTGCTCCTGAAGCTCCAGACTCCTTGTGCATTGCTGTCAAAGCAGGGCTGCAGGAAGCACAGCTGAGCTCAGCCCATCAGGCAGAGCGTGCAGCTGAGCTCTGGGGAGGGATTTGGTGTGCAGTCACAGGATTGCCTGTGAGAGCTCCTTGATCAGAACAGAAATATTTAATCAGGTCTGTCTCCTGTAACTGTCGTGTAGAGAAAACAAGGCTACAAATTGGATTTGTGTGATCAATGGGCAAGAAAGACCACTTTATCCACCTCAGCAGTGCTGATGTACAGCACCAGGCTTTGGTGACAGCAAGGTGCCACATTCTGGCAGGACTGACTCTCTCCTGTCTGGGGACACAGGCTGTTCTGGAACCATACATTGGTAGTTTTTAAATTTTAAACATAATCTTGCCTTCTTGTATGTCAATAGAAAATCAGCTGCTGACTTTAGAAAGAGTTTGATTTTTCCTACAGCAAAATCTAAGGAAGAATCTGCACAGATTGCACAGCAATATTTAGGTACATAAAGATATGGTTTGGAATTTATTCATGCATGAATGAATTAGGAACCTGCACACAGCTTTTTGAAGTTCAGGGCTACAGTGCAGAGTGTGGTACAGGGGTCTGACTCAAACAGAAAGGGGCTCAGAGCCTGAGCAGGTCCTCAGCAGCCACGTCTGGCACCACAAAGCCACTGTTAAATAGATCTTCCAGACCTGACACTTCACAGTTTCCAACATTTGCAAAGCATGAGCATCACAGCAGGTCTTACTGACCCTAATGGCACAGCAAATTTAGTAAATAAATAAATAACACGCAGCAGAGAGGATGGGGCTGTGGCTGAACTTTGTGTCTTACAGAGAATTGGCAAGGTGACTTGGCAGGGTCTTTGGAAGGTTTTCAGTTACCTTGATGAATAACAATTCAAATTTTTTTTTAAATTTTCTTTCTTTGTATATTATAAATGGACTTGTAGAAGAGGGACTGTGAGTTACAGTCTGTCTGTCTCCCCATGAGTCTGGGAGAGGTTGATAGGAGGGAGAGTGCAGCCTTGGACCCTCCCCAGAGTGTGAAGATCTGTAGGGTCCATTTGGAGAGGGGGAAATGGGTCATGGATACCAAAGGACAGGTGCAGCAGCATCAGCCTCTGCTAATGTTTGCTCTGTGAAAAAAAAACCCACAAAAAAACCCCACAGATAACCCACCTAAACCCCAGAGATTGGGATCTACAGCGACAATTCCTTACTTCAGGAAATGAAGCTTTTCTGAACAATACCATCTTCTGTCATGCCTAATCAAACTAATTAAAGAACACTACCACACTTTATTAATGTAATTTATCTCCTGCCTGAGGTGAATTATATTTATGCTCCAGTTACTCAAACATCCCTGTTCTGTGTTTGAAGGAATGATGTTATTCAGTGATGTTTGTGTTCCACAATATCTGGCAGTAATTGAACAAGAGCCTGGGAAATTGGGTATTTCCTCTTTGGAAAAGCTTCTCTGGGGAATGTTCTGTTGCACAGGTGTGCTGGTGAGCAGGCTGGACTCGGGCACGTCCTTATTGGAATGGCAACTGGAGCCCTACATGTGCCAAACCTCTCAAGCCAAGCAAGCCAAAATTCATCTGTAAGCATTAGGGCTGTGAATGGCCTGTTTAACTGAACACACAAATTCACAGCATTTAATGAATCAGGGCTGGGAGGCCAAATTTATTCCAGCTGAAGATCTGGCAGGGAAAGGCTAACACGTACTGAAGGAAGGGAGGAAGGAAGGAAGTTCTAGAGACTAAAACATTTAAGAAAACATCAATAGAAAAAAAAGTATTTATTTTAAAATATATTAATGGCTTCCATGGATATCCTCTGATGTGGCCACAGCTGCAGGGCTCACAGGCACAGTATCCACCCCCTTTTGATGGCAGAAGCAGTTTAACATCATTTATGGAGTAGGTCACCATGAGACAAGGGAAAGCATTGCCCTAAACTGACTGAGGGGTTTTCCTGGTGATTGCTTGCAATTTGTTGCTGTCTGCTTGATGAAAGCACAAGAGAGGAGAGAGCAAGGGGAGCAGCACAGAGCTGTCATGGGCCTGGCCAGGGGCTGAGACAGCTCTGGGTGTGCCAGGCTGGAGGCACAGGGAGCTGCAGCCCTCCCTGCACACCTGGCTTTGTCAGCTGAGCTGGCCCATTTTGGGCACCTGTCTGTGCTATTTGAGGTCTGAGAGAAAACTCCTCTGGGCTTGGTCTCAAAAGTGCACTTGGAAAGGACATTGCAGATGTCCTGTCCACCCAACCTCACCCATGTTTTAGTGGGTAAGATGAGCCCTCCCCCAGCAGGGATGGCTTGGGCTGCTTTGAGGGCACCTGAGATTTTCAGACATCTGATCCAAGCTCAGGTATGGCATGTGCAGAGCCATGGGAGAAACTGGCACAGAGAAAAAGGTGGGAAGAAAGCCTGGTTAGAGCCATGGAAAAGCAGACATGCCACCTTGAGCTGCAGCAGGTTTCATCCCAGGCCTGTGGAGCAATTGCTGTCAGCCCTTTTCAGAGGGATTCTGCTCCCCTCTTCCAGCCCAAGCACTGGGCATTGATGCTCTGACTGTGCAGTTTTACTCACATTGATTTAGAGAATTTCACAACTACATTTAAAGCACTGTTAGGTAGGATGGAGTGTGGGGAACAATACCATGCTATTTTATTTTTTTAAAACTTGGCTTGTGTATTTACTGCTTTCCTAAGTGAGCTCTTAAAAAATATCTGACAAGTGGATTCTGTCTTGTAAATAGGTCCAAATGAATTTTATTGAGACTTTTGGGTAAATCTTTGCTACCCTGCTCCCAAGTAGATTTTGGCAGTTTAAAAAGCCTTCTAAGAACAAAGAAAAAGGAGCTTTTATTCTTTGTGAATAAATGAATTGCAAATTTCCTTGGGTAGTGGTTAAAACTGTTTTGGATTTTCCTAAAGAGAACAATGACTCAGAGCCATTGATAAAGCACACCTTAGTCCTGTATTAATAGCAAGAGCAGTGGGCTGGATCAGATTGCATCTGCCATTGAGAACACAGAGGCTTGTTTGGAGGACAGAGCAGGACTGAGCTCCCAGCATGTCGTGTTTATGGCTCCAAAACCAAAATACAGATTGGAGATTTGTCCCAGGTCAGAGTCTCCTTGGCAGCCTGTGCACTGTTGCATATCAAGTGCTCCTGCATAAAAAAGTTGGATGGCAAAAAGAAAAAAATAAATCCTGGTGCTTTAGAATAAAAGGCAAGTCCTCACACATTTTAGGAGTATGCCCCCCAGACTGCCAGCTCAAAATTTAGGGTGAGAACAAAAAAAACCCCAAAGCCATGATGAAGATGCAGGATGGTTTGTAAGGTGCAAAATGGGAGAGCCTGTGGTAAAAAAAAAATAGAAATTATTTTGAAATAGAGAAACATGACAGAAAGGTAGCTGAATAGCATGTTGAACATGCTGATTTTTCTTTCTGGTGATTAAAACAAGAAAAATCACACTGGAGAGCTGATCATTAGTGAAACTGTGATTTCAGTGCTATGAAGGATAATTTCTTTCAACAGTGGAGAAATGGCAAGAAATATGCTAAAGATAGAGGATCTATTATCAAGTAAGTCAGCTGGGGCAAGCAGAAATTCATGTAAAATGCCACAAGTATGATGAGATCCAGAAAAGGCATAAGGACTATAGAAAATGGTAAAATCCATGTCATGGAAAGAGGTCATTCTGCTGGAAAATGCTGCTATAGAAACACAAAGCTTTGGCAGTTCATGCAATCCAGAAACAGCAATTAATTGAAACAGGAAGGGATATTTTTCCAGATACAAACCTGGCTTTATATTTAGACAGCTTTCTTGGCTGTTATTTATCTGGAGGCTGTTTGTATATTAAATTTACCAAGTCCTACCCTTTGCTGGTTTGTACCTGTCAGGCTCTCCTGCCATTGGTGCCAGAGGCTCTTCTCAGGCTGGGGTTGTCCAGCAGCTCCTGCCTCGTGGCACATGGTGGCATCTCCCCACACCACCAAGTCAGGGTGACCCTCCTGTGGCACAGGTCCTTGCTGGAAGGACAACAGCAAGTGGCTTCTGGTAGCATCACCTCGGACAAAAAGCTGGCAACAGAGATTTTCATTCAAAAGAAAACCTGAGCATCTGGGATTTCTGTCTAGAAATCAGTGACCTGTGCCTGGAGGAGGGGAAGATATTGTAGTTCAAAAGAGTCTCAGTCTTGCTCCCTGCCTCAATAAAAATGAGAGGATTGCAGCTGAAGGGGAATTGGTTTCTGGATGCTCCACAGAGGGCACAGAAATAAAGCCCCCTGTCCTCCCTTCCCCAGAAGTGTCTCCCTGGGGCTGGGGCAGGCAGATGAACACAGCAGAATTTAACTGGTTCAAGAGAGGCTGAAGGAAAGGGTTTGGTCACCCTGCCAGATTTATTGCTTGATTCATTATCTATGCAGACAGCAGCTGCAAAACAGATACTGACTGCAGTCAATAACTGGCTGACATGGCCCAGCTTTGGCACTTCATGGCTGTTGTACCAGTGTGTTAATTTTGGGTCAGATAATTTTGGGTATCAGCAGCAGCCCCTACCCAAAGGTAATGACCCACTGTGGGTGACAGCAGGAGGGCAGAGGTGGAACAGTGCCCTTGTCCTGGGGCTGAGGGGGGTGCACAGCACAGAGCAGGGGCTCTTCCTCCAGCATCCGTAGGGAAATACAGACACTGCATGGGAAATCTCTTGTTTAAGTTATGGGGTATCTGTCCCTTCCCACGCAGGGGTTCTTAAAGCAGAGTGCTCCCAGTACCTTCAGGGACCTCACTGTGTCCTCCCTGGACCTGGCTGCTCACAGGGGTCACAGCAGCAAAGCTGCACCTTGAAAAAAGAGGGGAGCTCTATTTATATATATATATATATATATATATATTTATATATTTATATATATATATTTATATATTTATATATATTTTTTTTTTTTTTTTTTTAATGAGGCAGATAATGCATTTTGTTCCAGTTGGTGTGATGTGTTTCATGCATCTGTCTTGGCCAAAACAGAGCTTTGATAATAGATGTGGGGAGAAAGCACAGACACTGAAGGTGGTGTTAGTTGTATTAAACTCTTGCTGAATGTCCAGTGACGATACAGCTTCTTGGCATATGATTTTAGGAAATTTGTCCCATTTATCCCATTTAAATCCCTGTCTGTGTTCCCTGGTGCTGTCCCCTGGCTCCTGGGTGGCTTGGGGGTGGCAGCAGGCTGTCCCTTGTCCCAGGGGGGCTGTGGCAGGACAGCAGGACAGCAGGCAGGCGGAGGTGCCAGGCTCTGGGTGAGCCCTGCTGCTGGCACTCATTACATCCCGGGGCACTTGGCAGCAGCAGGGCCATTCACCCTAATGGCCTGGCCAGGTTCCAGCCTGCTAATTGCACTCTGCCCAGCAGGCTGAATATTCCCGGGGAAGAGTCAGGTGAGGAAATTGCTCCTCTCTCCCTCTCCTAAACCATGTTACACAAAGGGTGGTTTAGTGCTGAAGATGAAACCTGTTTTATTCAGAAACCTAAATCTGGATTTAAGGATGTGACAGAACACAGGGTCTTCAGAGCAATGCCCAGGCTCCCGAGCAGGCCCAGGTACAGAACGTGGTTTTTGCTTTCCTGCAAATTTTTCACATTCCTTTATTAATAACAAATCTCCTGAAATCTGTTTAAGATCATTACTTGCAGCAAATAAAAATACTTCACGCAAAAAGGAAACAGATGGTCCTGAATGTTGAAGATCTGTTTGAAATGTATTTTCAGCCCACTGTCTGGAACTTGTCTTGAGTTGTAAAGGAATTGAAGTTCAATTTCAGGCTCTGCAACACTAACATTGTGTAACCAGAGGATTCTCCCATCGTTGTGATTCAACCTAAAGAATGGTTGCTAAAGGGAAATATTTGTGCATTTCTTGGAAGGAAAATAATGCTGGGTCTGGGGGCTTCTTCTCTGTGACCAAGTTGTTGCTACATCAGAGTCAAGAAGTTTTGCTGTTAAGCTGGAGCAGACAGAAAATTTGCATTATCTGGGCAGGTCTGGCAGCCTCTCTGTGGTGTGGTGCTCCTGGCTGGTGCCTGCTGAGTTCACATTTACACCAGAGGCTGAAAGCTGGGCAGGTGTGCCCCCGACAGCAGCTGTGCCCTGCGTGCAGCCTGCAGTGCCTGAGCCTTTCCAACGCCCCCCAATTCAAAGCTGTGTTTGGGGAAGCACAGACTTTGAGCAGAAGCAATGGTTGTGGTTTTCTCCCCACAGGGACACCTCTGGAGGTTAATTCAATCTGTGCTGCTCAGACTCCATGCTGGCACATCAGCCAGTTTTCATAGGCAGTGTCCTGCTTCCAGCTGAAACAGAATATGCTGCTTTTAAAAAAATTGATAAAAAAAGCACACAGCAGCTGTCATGTAGGACATTGTGCTCTTAGATGAGCCATGGCTCTCATCAGGTAGGGAAGATCACCCAAAATTAATGGGGGGAGGAGGAAAACCTTCAGCCAGAGCTGAGGCAGAGGAGGGGCTGCCTGTGGGACCCCAAGGACAGCACTGCAGGGCAGGCTTGCCCAGTTCTTGGACTAATAATAATAATAATTATAAATTATCACCAACCTGGTGTGGACAGAGCTCATGAGTTTGAGCTCTCTCTGCCACACCTGAAGCTGCTGAGCAATTGGCAGGGGGGATGTGAGTGATGCTGCCTCTGCCCAGAGCCAGGGGCTCAGGGCTTGGCAGAGCTGCAGTGCCTGGGCTCTCTGATGCTTTCCTGCCTGGGGGGATGCTGGGGGCCTCTGTGGCTGGGCAACAACAAATGGTGAATAAAGTGCATCTAAAATCAAGCTCTAAATGCATAATTTCAAGAATTACAGACTGTTGAATGACTTTATATTGAATATTTATATTGAATTGATATTTATAGTGAATACCGGTTTGGTAGTCAAGTACCTATAAATAAAAAAAGTTGTCAAGTGAAGGGGTTATTTTAGGATTAATGACTTGTAGGATTTTATGTAATGTATTTTTGTTGAGATCTTATTTTGTTGAAATCTTATTTTTGCCTCAAATCTAGGACTTGGGTTTTCTCACTTCCTCCCCTGATCTTTTCACAGGAAGATTGGAATAGCTGTAAAAAGTGAGGGTTTATGGAGGAGGCATTCTCAGCTTCTTTCTAATAAAATTATGGAGAAAGAAAAGGTCAAGGAAGGTTTCACTTATCAGATTTTCTATCAGTTTTTTTCTCCTTTACCTTAACTGAAAATAATGAAAAATGAAAGGTATTTTAAAAAAATAATCAAAATGAAAACTTCTGTTTCCCAGAAAATAATAATTCAGAATTGTCTCATGAAGAATAGTGAGTGACAGGTTTCTAACCTTGAAAATACTGATTTTCCCCTCTCTGCCTCCTTCACCCCCAAGTTCAGGTGTCATGCTCAAGTGAAGCACTGAGATGTCTCCTGGTTACTCTCTCTGGCAAAACAATGTTTTTGACAGGTTTTTTTAATTTGGATGATGATGATGATTATTTTGTTTCTGCTTGTTTGTTCTTGTTGGAGACCTAGAAATCTCTATTATTGCAAAACAAGCTCCCTTATCCTTGTTTATCTCAAGGAAAAGGAAATCCATCCGAACTGGGTGATGGATGTTTTCCTGGCTGAGCCCTGGGGCTGTTCTGGGGTGGCTGCAGGTGGAGAGATCGGATCCCTGGAGCACCATCCCACCCTCTGGGGCTGCTCTGGCTCTGCAGAGGCGCCAGCACTGCCCAAATCCCTGGTTTTGAGGGGTTTTGGTGCCAGGCTGCACAGTGTGGCTGGCTGAGGGTTTTTGATGCTTCAGCCTGTGCGCCTGGGGGTGGGATTGGAATCTGCTGCATCCTCAGCCCAGACAATTTTATTTTTGTAAGAAAGTGACAAACTAGAAATCCTTTTAATTTGTTTCAACAGAGATTAAAAAAAATTTTTTTCTTGGTTAGCAAGTGCAAAATTTATAGGAATAAATTGAAAGGAATTCAACTTATCTACAGGTGCTTTTTGTTCCTTGGAAACACCTTCCTCCTTCCAACAACTTCCCTATGATCTGTGGGATGTTCCAGGGTACAGCTCAGTGTAAGCCTGTGAAGAGCTCTGTGTGTTTATGTTCCTGGTGTTATCATATGGGGTTCCTGGTGTTACCACATTGGGTTCCTGGTGTTATCACATTGGGTTCCTGGTGTTATCACATTGGGTTCCTGGTGTTATCATTTTGGGTTCCTGGTGTTACCACATTGGGTTCCTGGTGTTACCACATTGGGTTCCTGGTGTTATCATTTTGTGTTCCTGGTGTTATCACATTGTGTTCCTGGTGTTACCACATTGTGTTCCTGGTGTTATCATTTTGGGTTCCTGGTGTTACCACATTGGGTTCCTGGTCACTGCATTGCTGCAAGCCTGCAGCTGATGTCAGTGGCCTTGGCTGCCTTGATCTCGTGATGTTGTGGCCATTTCACTTGGGTAAGATCTGTCCCTCAGTGTGCACTGGTGGCCTCAACATCCCATGAAAGACCCACAACAATTGTGATTTCTGGAGCCCCAGGCCCAAGTTCTTCTGTGGGTAAAATTCAGAAGGCAAGGGATGCACTGGTGGTGTGGAAATACTTTCTCATGGGTGATTAATAAACTCCTCTTTATGCTTATTCTCATTTTATCCCTTCCTTGCTGCTCTGCCTGCAGCAAAAAGATGGTATGTAATATATATATGTATATATATATATATATATATTCAGGACACTGATGGAAAATTAGATTTCTTTCAATGTGATATCAAGTAATTGATATCTCATTCTCCCAGCCATGGGGGGAACTCTATATTCAGTCACCTTTTAGATGCTGTCCATGAAAATCAATCTTCTTTGGTCCCAGTGCTCATATTTTGTGTGTATTGCTTTGTGTTACTGTGAATTTTGGCTTTGTGTACTTACTCCTTACTCTGGCACCTTTATCCAGGATGCAAGTGTTATCTTGCTTTGCAGATGGTCCCCAGACTCTGTACCAAGAATCCAATTGATGGCTGTTTCCCTAAGAGCCTGGCTTTGCTGCTGCTGCTGAGATGATCTCCTCTCCTCCCTCCGTCCTTTGCTCTGAGAGTGTTAGTGAAACCTGTGTGCACCCTTGGTGCTGCTGAGCCCTGCCTCTGGTGTCCAACCAGGAGCTCCAGTGCCTGAGCAGCCCTGTGAGGTGCTCCCAGGATAAATGGTGAGCAGTGCTTGCCTGGCTGAGCCCCACCATGGCACCAGCACCTCTGCACTGGGGGGTCTCAGCCCAAGCACTCTCAGCAATTTTAACTTTTAGCATTTTTAACAATTCTTGAATGTGCTTTGCAGTCTTCCAAAAGATGGATTTTGCAGCTTTCCCCCCAAATATGTAATCTGAAAACCCACTTCAGAGCTTCCCTGGTAGATTAATGCACTAGGAATGGCATTTTATGAAAATACAGAAAATTAACTAACTTTTATTTTTTTTTATTGCCAAATACGAGGAGTTTGCTTTATACAAACATCACCAACTCCTTCTTGGAGTTTTGTTCTTGCATTTGGACCTGTGATCTAAGATCATGCATAGCAGAGTTTTTCTACCAACCTTGTTGCAGACACTTTCCTCCTGAACATAAGCTCATTGTTCTCCAGATGTAATTAGACCAAGTGTTATGACAGTTGGTAGGATTACAGCACTTTGATAAATGACTTGTTTCTCACAAGAGAAGGTTTGTGAAAACAAGACCATCCATCTCATTTCTCACTCATTTCCTCTGCCCAGTTTCCTTCTTGAAAATATGCACATGGGCTTGGATGTGAGCTGCAGAGAAGGGTTTGGTGTTTCCCACAGCCCATGGCTCCCTCTGAGTGGCAGCCCTGCCCCAGATCAGCTCTTCCCCCCAGGATTTGTCGTTTCAAAGCTGCCAAGAGGGCTCTCAGCTCCTGCAGCTCTCTGACAAAGGTCCCATGGAGGACAGACCTTGGTGCAGACTCCTACCCTCTGCAACCCAAACCATCAATTGCTTTCCCCATCTAGTTGTGTCCTCCACCTTTTTTTTAGATACATATTAAATTGTATGAAGCACTGTGGGAGAGGGTGTCAAAAGCACAGT
Source organism: Molothrus aeneus (assembly GCF_037042795.1). Classification (NCBI taxonomy): domain Eukaryota; kingdom Metazoa; phylum Chordata; class Aves; order Passeriformes; family Icteridae; genus Molothrus; species Molothrus aeneus. Next base: position 8,316,605 of record NC_089661.1, on the reverse strand, counting down.
GAAAGTCAGGGTGAATGAAGATCAGGGCCATCCACAGCTCCCCCTTACCTGCAGCTGCAGAAGTTCTCCCACAGCAGCAGTCAGGTTTGATCAGGCAGAGTTAACCATTAATTAGTCCATTCTGATTGATCCAAGCTGCTGCCTGCTCAGAACTCCAACAGGAACCAAGCAAGGCAAAGCTGATGCTCCCCAGACCATCTTTTTGGCCCTTTTTGCAAATGAGTGCAATGTTTGTTTTTCTCCAGTCATTGGGGACACCCAATCATGACAATATCTCACGGATGACAGGAGTGGCTTTCTCATGACATTGATCCTTTCCCACAGCACCCTTGGCACACCTCATCTGGTGCTGTGAGCCTGGAGCCAAGAGATGGGCTGGGAAATCTTCACTTTGTGATTTTGGAACCACAAAATGTTGGGTTTTTTTTTTGGTTGGTGAAACTGTGCTGTGAAAGGCCAGGGGCACTCAGAGCCGTGTCCCTTCCAGCCACAGCTGCTGCCATGAACCTGGCAGGCCTGTCCTTGCACCCAGGGGAGCTGCACTTGCCTCTCAGCACAACTGCACCTCATTACAGGGTGTTCTGATGACTGATCACAGCTAGTGTAGCCCTTTCTGGCCATGCTGCAGCTTCAGAGAGATTTCAAGGTTATTTGGCCATGACTGCTTTTCCAAGGTGGTCGGAGAGAAGCATGAGGACTTCCCTGTGAAGTTCTGCATGCTGGTGTTAATAATTTATCTATTTTCTGAGTAATTTGTGTGTCAGAGCTCAAGACAGTAGCTTTTCAGAGGTTTGAACAATGGTGACCATCCATTTCACTTTACAGCATAGTTTTTTATCTGAAATTTGGTTTTAGGCTTTCCTCTGTTGAGTTCTGTGACTGATCTTAAAAGCTTCTTGATATATTACCCAGGCCTATTAGATTCTACTAGACCTCTCCATCACCAAGAATTGATTTCCCCCTCTTCCCCCCTTAATGCTTGAACTCAGAAGGCCCTTAGGGCTTCTGGCTTAATTAAAAATTAAATTTACAGATCATTTCTCAAATCATCCCTTAAGCAGCCAGTAATAATGATCACCTCTGAGTGGTGTGTGTCACTGTCATTTTAATGTGCTGTGTAGTAAATAGCAACGTGTCCCCTCTGTGAACCCTGTGTGCAGCAAGCTGCCCTATGCTGCTCTCTGTTCATTTATGTGTATAATACAGAAATCAGTGTGGTTTGAGTCCTGGGGACCTCTACCACACTCAGTTTTCCTTCTGACCATAGCAAAGGAGAGAGTGAGTTGTCCTGCATTTATGAACACTTCTGTTTGTTTTGAAAACAATTGTCATCTCCCCCACTTGTTTCCCTCACAATTTGAAGATTATTTTTTTTTTGTTCCCTTTGCTGGGATATTCAGTTTCTGGAAATCCTTTTTCTTTCAGTTGAAAGGAAACTCATGTTGCACATGAAGGGAGTAGGAAAAAGCTGGCAATCCAAACTGGTACAAAAGGTTCTTGCTGTGCTGCTTCACAGCAAACACTGCTGAGAGTGTGAGGTGCTGCAGTATTACAGGTGGCAGAGCTCATTGCAAACAGCTCATCCAACCACCTGTGCCCTCTCCTGTGAGCATTCCCTCCAAGCCAATCCACTGATGGCTTGCTCTGTAAAATATTCCTGGGAATAATTTGCCTGATTTTCTTTAATCTGTGATCAATCTGCCAAGTCTTTTCTCTGATTATTTACTATTCATCCTATGCATTTGATTGCATAAAGCATTTACTGTATTTGGTTTTCTTTTGTTGTTGTTATTTTGTGGGTTATCTGTGTGTTTTGAAATAGAGAATTAACACTAATGAATGGTGACTGGTTTTGCTGATGCTCCAGTCTCTGCCCTCATGCAATGGAAGGTGTTTGTCTGAAGCCACTTTGAGCATTTGTGCAATAACATCTGGGTGAGCACAGATTTGTACAGATGAGACATCAAGGGCTCCATCCATGTTTGCTTTCTCATCAGAAAAGTGCTTTCCTTCCCTTGTATACTTGTTTGTCCTCCCAACTCCATACTCCATTTATTGTTGTTCCCTTTCTTTATCCTTTTCCTCTACCATTCTCAAAGGCTCTTACCTGAATATTTGAATCTACTCTGGCTCTTGAGTTGAATGTTCTTTTTTCTAACCTGGTCTCAGTAGTGCCATGTGAAGCCGGGAACTCCTTGTGCTTATTTCTTGATTTGGCCAGCTTGGCCATTTTTCAGAGCTCCTCACAAGAGTTTTGGGGAGCTGTCTGTGCTGTGTCACACCTTCTGAGCTGCTGTGGGTGAGCCTCAGCTCCACCAGTCAGGCCTGCACAGTGCTTCTCTGATCTGTGGCTCAATTGTGCTGCTCTCCTCCCTCTCCAGGCACCACTCTGTTCTGTTTCCAGATATATTTTTACTCATTAAACTCCTAAAAGAGAGGCTGATAGAAGACAGTCCCAGGGAGGATTTGGCCTAGAGATACTTTGCCAGATTCTCTGCACTCAAGGTTGAATTTTGATGGGGATGAACGTTTAACAGCTCTGCAAGTGGTCTCTGAGCTGAAACCCTGCAGTCATGGTGATGAACAGACTCGGGAAGAAAAAAACCTGACCCTTTGAAACCCTTCTTACCAAAGTAATACATAGCTAATAATTGTTTGAATTACTCCTGTGGAAGCCCCTTACACTCTGAGAAACTTCACTAGAGAACAATCAGTGAGCCCCAGCTGATTGCCAAACCATTAACCTCAGCTGCTGGAGTGCCTGCTCCTGCCTGTGTGAGTCAGCTCTTCAGCTGGTGCCACCAAAGGAGTGGCTTCCCTCCACATTCTGGGGGGGAACAATGTCCAGAGTATTACCTAAACCAGCCAGGGCTGCTTTGAAACACAGGCTGGAATCCTCTGGGATTTGCAGAACCTTAAATCTCCCCCAGTGCAAGTCTGAGCTTCTGCCTCCAGTGGGGTCTTTGCATCAGATGCCCTGGGGCAGTGCAGAGGAGCCTCTCCCAGCCAGGCCCAGAGACCCTGGGCTCCTGATCCTGTTCCTCCTGGGGCTGGGGATGCACTGGGCCCTGGCAAAGACTGTCCTAGGGCCAGGGATGCTGAACTCCTCTGAAAGATCCTCCCCAGGGCAGATCAGCTGAGGAAGGGTGCAGTAGCACCAGGGCAAAGGAAAATGCTCACAGTTCCTCTCTCAGAGCTGTTGTGCCACGGCAGATGCAGCAGAGCAGTGTCAGTGTGCAGCCCCTGCTGTGGTTTGGGGCTGGGAGACAGGGCACCACTAATCTCCCATCAGCAATCAGTCATGTTTGCATTTCCTTCCCAGCTGTGCACCATGAACTCGGTGATCCAGCTGCAGGAGGGCTTGGCTCCTGTGCCACTGGCACCCCTGCCTTGGTCCCTGTGCCACTGGCACCCCAGAACTTGGCTCCCTGGGCCACTGGCACCCCTGCATTTGGCTATCTGGGCCACTGGCACCTCTGCAGTGCTGGCACAGGGCAGCTCCCACATCAGCCTGGGGATGTAGAGCATGGAGACCAGATGGGACAGGTCAAGGTAAACCACAGCCAGCTCCCCCTCCAGGTAGCTTGAAGGCTCTTGGAAGGAAGGAAAAGGCTTCCCCTGAGTGTTGCTCTGGAGTCTGCCTGTGTGCATGCCACACACAACCCCAGGGCTTTCTCACAACTTGCACTGTCACAGCAGATAGACTCAGAGTCTGAGGCATCTCTTGCATCACTGATTTGCTTTTTCCCATTCTCTTCCCTTCCCTCAGTGAAGGATGTTACTGCAGGAAAGTCCTTGTTCCTGATCTCACCCTTTCCAGGGGCTCCTGAATGAACAGCTGAGGTTATTGGCTTGGCAACTCAGTTGCTGTCCTGCTGGTTGAACTTGCTGGATTGATGCTTCCCCGTGGGAAGGCAGGAGAGCAGTGTCCCTGCCCTGAGGCAGCCTGGGCATGGCAGCAGCTCCCCCTTCCCCTTCCCCTTCCCCTTCCCCTTCCCCTTCCCCTTCCCCTTCCCCTTCCCCTTCCCTCCCATGGCTCAGGCCAGCCCTGCCCTTGGTTTCCCCAGCACCCACCAAGGATTTGTCCCTCTCCCGTGGCTGCTGCTCGTGGCAGGGTCTGCCAGCAGCTCCAGGCTGATCTGGGTACAAATCCTTGCTCCAGCAGGGAGGGGAAGGGACCACCCTTGCTTGTGTAGTCCTAAATAACAGCCTGTTTATCTGTGCTCTTTGATAGTGTGTTATTTCCTAGAGTAATGTTGTGTATCAAAATAGCCCAGAAACATCTGACTGCCTGTAAAAGAGAAAAACTATAGATTGCAAGTGCTCTGGAGCTATTCTAAAGCAAATCTGCTCTGTGTAACTGCAGAAGATTGTTGAACACAGCTAGGAATTGTGTCTGTGGGGCTCCTGTCTTAGATTGGGTGCATGTTCTGGGGTGTCCTGAGACCAGTTCAGTCCTAAGGGCACCCATGTATGGCTGAAATACAACACTGTACCAGGCTCCCTCACCCTCTTTTCTAGGATCCCTGGCTCTCTAGGACTGCCTGATGTGAACTGCCTGAAGCTTTGGCAAGGAACCCTCTGACTCGCACAATCTTCCCTGGAGAAAGATCTGGGGTGGGTGAGAAGAAGAATGCTTGTGTGGGATCAGTCAAAACAGGGATTTTAATTCTGATCTCCTATCATAAGGCATGTTCCCATGCCAAGCTAAAAAAGGATTCCAAGTGAAAAGTGACATTAGGGAAAGAAAAAAAAAGACAATTTTTTCTAATAATGCTTTTTTTTCCTCATTCCTTCCACTTCTCCCTCCTCCTTCTCTGTGATGTTCTGGCAAAATTTCTGGTATCTTGCCAAGTATTTAGCAAGGAAATGGTTCAGGTTTAGTATTTTTTGACAGATTCCATCACTGATCATTCTCTGGAGTCTGCCCTGTCTGCTCAACAGCTGGTTCTGCTCAAAGAGTCTACTGGAACTATTTGTGCATATTTGTAAATGATGGATTTAGATAATACCCACAATGATTGTGGAGTCCTGCTGTTTTGGCACAGTAACATTTTGCATTTGCTTTGCACAGGGATGAAGGATGATGCCAGGTACACAGTATGGGACACGAGCTCTGTCTTCCTTTAATGCTATGTGAGGTCATGGCAGGGCTGACTGCTGTGGAGGGAACAGTTGAGTCCTGCTGGGCTTTAGGGGGGTTTATACTGAATCAAATGAGCCCTGAATCTTCAAGGGCTGCTTGGGGACTGGTTTTGAGCAGCTGTAGCTTGGGCCAGTTGTGGTGTACAGATAAATCTTGCAGTGATGGATGCCACAGGTATCATTGGCACAGGAACATAACTATCCCATTGTCTGAAATGTCCCTCTTTGGCTGCATGTGGGGTACAAACAGAATTTCTGGGATTCAGAGGCACTGGTTCAGCTCTTGTTGGGTTTTGGGGATGTCCTAGTGCTGAAAGAATGACATTGACTCCAAACCTGGTGCCTGTTGGATGTGTTCTTGTATCCCAGCTTCCCAGGGGCCTCTGGCATGCACCAGCTCAGGAGCAGATTTCCCTCTGTCCCCCAAGCTGAGCAACTCTGATTTGTGCCTGTCCTTCCAGCTGGAGGCACAGCTGGTGCTCCTGCCCCTGGCTGCAGGCTCAGGGCAGAGCTGGTGACCTGCACACTGTTTTGCAGTGAGGCAGCAAAGCAGCTGCTATTCTCTGCATTGATGAAAATGCACAGAAATTCATGTGTGTCTCTTTAACAAATAGAATGAAACCCTACTTTCCCCTCTGCCTTCTGCTGTTTCTTCTGCCAATCTGTGCCACCAGTCCCACTTGGAGACCCATTTCCACTAATGCTGCCTGGTTTTTGTACACATTTGTGTGAGCTTGTTTGATCTGGTTGTTTCAGAGGAAAACATTGAAGCAGCCCCTGTGCTGCAGCACACTGCTGTGTGTCCAGCACACCTGGGCTCTGCTGGAGCAAGATAAGCAGAGCAGCCCTTTCAGGCTCCCCAGCAGAGCTCAGATGGTCATCTCAGGGGACTGCTTTGCCAGCAGAAGTTTCTGCTCATCCTGCTGAGCCCTGTGTCTTGCCTCCAAGCTTGTTTTTCTCTCTGTTGACTTGAACTAAATTAGCTTCTACTCTCTTTCTCTCTTCCCTCCCAAAAATAAAAAAAAGAGAGGAAAGAGAGGATAAGAGCTAGCTTGGGAACTGTTGCATATGTGAATGCAGGTTTAGAGTTCATCTGTTTTTCTTGGAGGCTGCAGTCAGTGTGTGCAGCCGTGCTGTGTTCCCTGCTCCCACCAGGCTCCCATGTCAGTGCTCCCAACGCTCTTGTGAGGGTCCAGCTCTGCATCCTGAACCCCAATGCAGCCAGCTGGGAAAGTGCCTCCTGCTTGCTCTGCTCCCGAATGCTGCTCTCAGCTCGGTTATTGCTCAGCCATGGTGATATTGCTGCCTGATTTATGTGGCCTCTCTCCTTCTTGCTCCTCTGCTGCTTGAGTACAGCCATTATAAAAGCCATCTGCAGCTTGTGCCTTTATTCCTTGGGTTTCTAGGCTGGCAGATGGCATGGACAAAAAAAGAGCCTTCCTCTGTCTAAATTAAGCAATAACACATCAACTTCCAATCACATTCTTATTATCACCTCGTGATCGCACTTTCATAAAATCCCTGTTTCCACAGCTAAGCATGATAGATATTTCTCAGCCTTATGGCTTGTGTCTGAGAGGAGTCTCTGTGCCACAAGCCCTAAAAGGACATTTCAAGAAATTACACACCTGTCCTTGCCTCCTACTTTGCAGTTTGCACCAGCTCTGCCCAGCCAGCCATTTGTCGCTGCTGAAATAAAACCTGGATAAATTCCAGTGTTTGGTGGGGTCAGAGCTCAGCCTGGCTGCTGTGCTGGTGCCTGAAAGGGCTGCTCACTGTCTCCTGAGCCCTCTTTTGGTGTGAGTTTGGGTATCACTGCAATTCAGAAATCTCATTTCAGAGCTTTTATCTTGTCACCATAAAAAGCAATATTTTGATTCTGTTCATTTAGAGATTTTTTTCCTTCGTTTGACCTGCTGGTTTATTATCTTTTCCTCATTTGGCCTAATTAAAGTGCTGTGTACAGCAGCTTGTTAGACTTAACTACATTCCTGCATCTCACCAGGAACTGAATCTTCACCGTGGCTTCAGCAGCAAGATTGGCCCTGGGCAAATAATTTGTAGCAAATCACTTGACTGACTGAACATCACCTCCTTTTTTGGGTTAGGATTTGTCTGTGGCAGATCCTTGTTCTTGTTTCTCATAATGATTTCCCAGTTAACTCCTGGGACTAATTTTTGGGCTGGGGTTGCTCACCCCTGGCTTCCTGTGACCCGGATCTGTGGGTCAAGCTGCTCCAGCTGGACCTGTAATTTGTACACAATGCTTTGGTTACTTGATTGAGTCAGTCTAACCGTGATGGTCTCAATACTTAAGATAAATTCCAAATTTTCTTAGACATTCTGAATATTTTAGTCAATCTTTCAGCTTTACTAAAGACTTGCTTTGTTGCATGTAGAAGCTGAACATAAAATATAGAAAAAAATAATTACAGAAATGTTTGTTTTAACCCTGGATATTTTATTATACATTTTTTTTCAGTATTCTCTTGGTTCTAGTTGCTAGTATCCCACCACCCCATATAAAAAATCTGGTTTTTTTCTAACTTGGAGAGACACCCTGCACCCAAAACCTGGGGGAGCAGAGATGATGCTCATGTATTGGTGTGGCAGGGGAGACCTGTGGCCCAAGGTAAACCCTTCTGTCTCTATTCTGCAGCAGATGCTGGGATTTGCCCACAAAGAGCAGTTTCTCCTCCTTGGTTTTGCCTGAGTGTGAGCAGGCTGGGAGCAGATGAGTTTTGCAGCTGGGTGCTGCACTCTGGGGCTCTGTGGTTCAGCACAGCTGTGCAGGGTCACACCCAGCCCTTGTGCCCTGCTCTGGTGCCTTCCCCAGCTGGGGCAGCTCTGTGCCCTCAGGTGAGAAGTGCCTCACTCCCAGAGGAGGCTTTTACTGTGCAGCAGGGGATAAGGTACAGCATAAATGAAAACAAAGTGCTCAGTTCTGTCTGCACAGTGCTCTAATGGAAAAATATGCTGACTATTTGCTGCTCTTCCCTCAAAAACTGATGTGTTTGTAAATTCTAAGCAAGTACTGACAGGTGACTAATTTATTTTTGTCAGCTTAGCAACAAAGCCTACCCTTTGCCACCACGTTCATTTGTTATGGCAGTGCGTTGGCTGACATTGAGATTCATTTGTGTTTTTAATGTATCTCAGTGATGCAGCATCACTGCCATTCAGCTGCATTCCTCTCTTTTACTTCTAAAACTAATTAATGTCTAATTTCTCCCCATTATTTCCTTAAGCTCTGTGTGCATCTACAGACAGGCATTTACAGTTTTCATGAGGTGGAAAGCCTAAAGCTGCAGTTTGGAGGCTCATGGGGTCACTGCTGACTTCCACCTCTTTTTTTACAACCCAAAATGAAAGGAGAAATGGAGAGGAATAGAGGCAATTTGATTTTTTTTTTTTTTTCTTTCTGGAAGATGCAATATGCCATTGCCAAAAAAGATGTAGATTGATGTGCCATCAAGCCCATGGATATGTCAGTGGGTGCTGTCAGAGTCAGTGGGAGCCTGGAGCAGTGACAGCACCGAGCTCTGTGCTGGCTGCTCCAGGCAGGGCGGGCCATGGGAGCACGGGGCTCACTGTGTGCACAGCACCACTCCCCTTCTGGGGACACTGGGATCCTTATTGCAGGAGTCATCTGGGAACAGATCCAGGGCTGCTCTGAAAGGGAAAGGGCTGGGAAGGTAAAGGGCTGGACCTTTTGTATTTCCTATTTTGCTTCTCCATCATATGAGTGAAGATCACCCTCTTGACCAGCTCCTGCTGTCCCCTGCCAGTGGCTGTGACCCCAGGGACAGCAGGACCCACCAGAGCCATGCTCTGATGGCCAGTCTGGGGCTGGCTGCAGTGCTTGACCCTGGGCAGTGGTGCCAGGATGACACAAAGGTGGTTCCCATGAGTCTTCTCTGCACCGTGGGCTGGTTGTGCCCCGAGAGCACATCACTCACCCAGAACCAGCCACGTCTATTCTTGTCCTCACTCCTCCTCCAGATGTGCTCTGCTCTGCTGATGGCTCAAATCAGCTGTGCTGAATCCTGTCCAAAGCTCCAGGCATCCCTAGTGCTGGAAGAGGGAACTCACTGCCCTGCCTCCCACTGCCTTTGGAGCTCCTCATGTGGCCAAACTCCACTGAGCTCACATTTGACAGGTTTGCTCATTAGAGTTTCTTGTCAGGCTCCAGCAGGAGCTTATGGATGCAATATGGAGAAAGCCAGAGGATGTGGTAGGCATCACCTTGTGCTCATTTGTGTGCTGCTTTCAGCATGTTAGTGTAAATAAGCCAGGTAGCAATCTTGGAAATTATTGGTTGAGATTTTTTTTGCACATCATTCTTCAGTAAAGCAAATACAGCAATGGCTTGAACAGATTTATGTCCTTTCACCTTCATGCATAAATTTTAAGCAGCTGAACCTTTTTATTTATTTTCAACAGACTTGCTGGAAACATCTAACTGTTATCAGTACCCATGTCAAAACATATTTTTATAGCACGTTTCTAGACCCTTTAAGTTCAACAAAGCATTGAACAGCTTTGATGGCGCCATCTCAATTATCTGTCCTCTGTGCACTCCTCTCAGCTCTCAGACACAGGCCTGTGCTAACCATACATCATTATTAGACTGACTTCAGAGCACTAATTGACACAGAATGAAATTCAGAGCAGGAAACAGAGAGACTTTAGCATTCAGTATGAACAGACTGCAAATTAGCGTTACTGCTGTAACGGTTAACTGAGATTGAAAACTGCTCCATTACTGCCATGTCAGCTGAGCGTTTCCCTTTTTTGGGAAATAGCCATGATTGGCAGCTGAGGAGTAGGGGGGATGCAAAGGGAAGGAGAGCACCTGAGGAAATCCTACAGCAGATTGCATTTAAGTGTCAGCTCTAATCAGAAGTGGTCACCTGAACTTCCCAGGCAGCTGTGAAAGTCCTGAACTGGGAGGTCTTCAAAACATCCCAAATCCTGCAGGGAAGGGAACAAGTAAATTGCAGTTTAGTGAGCTGCAAATCTGGGATATCTGGAGCCAAACCTGGGTAGAACTGAATGCACAAGTGTTCATGGGCACAATGCTTATTTCTATTTCTTACCTAAATCTGCATTTGTATGACTGAAAGAAAAAGTTATGGAGCAAGTCTTGCCTTTCAGAAATTTGTCTAAAGTCCTCCATTTTTTTGGCAGTTTTATGTTAAGGTTTTACTGTAAACACCAGAAGTATCTGTAGCTGAGTCCATAGAAAATGCTAATTTTGGTTCAGGATGAACAGACACTGAATGTTTGCTGCTGAAAGCAGACCACAGCAGAATCATCACCTGCATTATGCAGATTTTCTCATATGATAACATGGCAATCTTTTCTATGATTACAATATTAAAATACTTAAAACTATGTTTTACCTTCAGTAGCAGTCTACAGCAATCCAAAAACATCAATTAAAGGGTTAGCAATACATATAAGAGCCAATAAAACAGTTACTACTTACAAACAAGCTCATTAAAACAAGCTCATATATATAAAATATATTTTTCTTCTCTGTTACTGTGGTGGCAGCTCATCCAAACCAAACACACAGCCCATGTTTCAGCTGTAAGGTGAATTTCCATATGGCACCAGGTGTCATTTCTGCTGGCATTTACAGAGCCAGTAAAACCCAATACCAGAGTGTTGTGAGAGTGCAGGGGGAGGCCAGAGGTGGCCCAGGCACCCCTCAGTGCCTACAGGAGTGCTCAGACAGGGCTGAGGGGACAGCTCACCAATGACAATGCACTGCACAACTTGTGAAAGCAGGGAACTGCTGTGGAAATGGTTCATCAAATTCACTATAAATGAGCCACAGAATAGAAATCTGATTACTGCCAATCAATACTGTTAACAAGAAAAACTCATCTTAAAAAACCACCCCCTTTTCATCTTATATGAAAAAGGCATGTGCTTCAGAAAGTCCTGTGTAAATGCTGCCTCACACCATGGACCTTTAATTCTTTCCTTCTCCTGGCTCCTTGCTCATCCATCAGCTGATGTGATGTAGCAGGAGCCCTTCAGAGATTTGACCCCACTTTGTGAAATGAACCAAATCTGCTTTGCCCATCTGCAAGTAACAGTGCCATGGAGAGTCGGTCTGAGTCCTACTCTTATCCTTTCAGCAGAAAGTGTAAAAAGCCAGAGTACAGTCTGGACCCCTCTCACATTAAATTCCTGCTGCTGTCAAAGTCTTTAGCAGCAAGGTTTTTAGAGTATTGGAGTCAACATGAAAATAGGCAAACACTCTGTAGCTTGAACTTCATAATAAAATAAGTTTTGGTTATAATTTTAAGTGGAAAGCAAATTCGGCATTACCTGCAGAAAACAGAAATGCATTTTTGCTTCCAGCCCTTTGGCAGGTGTTATGTCCAAGAATGGCCTTAGGATAGGTACTTGCAGCTCAGAAATTCATTCCTAAAACTGTCTAACCTCTTGTTCCATCAGCTGAAATAGTGTATGTTTCACTTCATTTTTTTCATTTTTGTTTTTCTTGAAATGCATGCCAGTGCACCAATTAAATAATTCCTATCTCAGTTTTGAGAATAATTTATAGGGAGATCCTCCTGAGTTAAATAATCTTTTGTGAAAGAGTGCAATGGAAATGTCTGTCTTCACTGTGATCAGACAGCTTGACTCTGAACAGCTGCATTTCATCAAAGATGAATTCATGCCATGACTTGCTAACAGCAGCCTGTTCCTGTCCTGTATCTGTGCTATTGGCTTACCAGGAGATGGGAAAATAATGTAAATATTCAGTGATGAATTTAGCACTGACATATTGCAAAACACAGATGCTGAATCTCAAAACTGTGAAATGAATGGTTCACAGGGTCTGATATTACCCCCAACATTCAGAACATGTTTTGGTTTATTTCTGAATGAAAATATCTTTTTCCATTTTCAGCATCTCCCTGGTGAGGGAAGCACTGACCACATCCAGCCAGAGCACCTAAAAGTTGTGGGGGGAGCCTTGTCTTAACAATGCCATGATTTTGATCTCTTTCAGATGGACAAGGGCCTGATCCTGGCTGATCTTCATCCATGGAGGGGCTACGAGCTATGGACAGGAGTGGGTGTGGCAGGGCTGCTCAGCAGAGCAGCTGCCTCTGTGGAATGGTCACAGGTGAGTTTTGAGAAGTGAAAGGCTCAGCAATGTCTAAACCCACATTTTGGTACAGCCAAATAGGCAGTAGCAGTAAGTGGTGGAAAAGCTGAATTTTTAGAAACCCAGAGTGCTTGGAGAAGTGGTGGAGGTGGGGAAGATGAGGCACCTCACCTGCCTGGGGGCTGTTTTGAGTGGCTTTAGAGGCAGCTGGTGGTGGGGCTGGTGCTGGGGAAGGGACAGGGAGCTCAGGGGCTGGGGAGAGCAGCAGGACACAGCCCCACGGTGCAGGGAGCCCTGCAGAGCTGGAAACAACAGCAGGGCCAAGCTGGCTGCAGGGCAGGGAGCAAGGGGAAGGTCTCTGGCAGCAGGAACACAGAAACTGAGCAGTGCCAGGGGCTTGTCCTTCTGCAGAGGAGCCTCTCACTGCTGTGCTGCAGAGCAGGGCTGTGCTGGGGGCTGCTGCCCCAGCTCTGAACATTTTACACCAGTGTAATGATATTGAACAAGGTACTGGTGTTAAATAATTCTAGCGAGGTACAAGAACAGCCCCAGCACTAGCCTGTTTTCAATGTCTTGTAACAGTTCCCTTTATTATTTCATCTAATTCTTCCTGGAGGTGGATTTAGAGTTTCTTTCTTGAAATGCAGTGTTTGCCCTGTGCTCCTTGCTTCTCCCCAGTGCTGTGATTTACAATGTAGCTGCATGTACACTCATTACTAATAGCAGATTTGGTTTCATGCCATGTACAAATTCTTTTGCTAAGAACCATGTAGTAACATATTCTGTCACTTTGCTTTTTGGGTTGTTAATGCATTTGCTTTCCCTCCCCTCCCCAAAGAGCAGAGGGATGAGGATTATGCACTTAAACCAGAGTGTGTGCTTAAGGCTTGTGGGTAGGAGAGGAATTTGTGGATCAAATACACACTGAGGCCACTGAGTATTCCCTGACTAAATAGAAGGATGCACCAAGCCCCATAAAGCCCTCTCTGTAGTCACTAGGAATGGCATATCATCAAGGCCAAATTGTTTTCCCAAGGAAAGCAGCACCATGGAGCTGATCCATACATGTCACCAGCCTTCAAAGTGCCATCCTGCCCATTGATTGCAGCTCCCCAAGCTGCTTTCCACAGCTCACAGTAAAACACCCCTAAAGCTGGGGTTTGGCAGCTGCTGGAGAGCCTGGGTGGGCAGTACCTGGCTGCAGGTGAGAGCAGGGTGGCATTGGCAGCAGGGCTGCCTGAAGCTTTTGTCTCAGTTTAACTTCCACGGGGTTGCCAGAGGGTTTAGTGGCTTATGTAAATTATTCCATGCTTCAATTTTTGCTTTTAGAAACCTGTGCTATGGCCCAGAATCTGACTGTGCCCTCTAGCTGTGAGCACAGTGCCCTGAGAGACACCACACACACTGGGCTCCAGGCACAGAAAAATATTGAAAAACTTTGTCCTTAAAAGAAAACTAATTATAAAAACCCCACCATAGTCTGGGTGCAGTTTTGCATTGAAGAGAGATTTTTTAACACAGGGTGAAATCTGTTGTCCTTCAGAAGCTGGTTTTGTTTACCTCAATCAGTGCTGAAATATTCATTAAAGATAGCAGAACTGCTTTGTATTATGCAAAGAAACTTCATATTAAGTGTTGTCTGTATGTGTTCAGCATATGAATACATTATATTCTTAATGCTTAGACACTGCAAATAGTTGTTGTGAAAAGGATCCCAAGAACTTTCTAAAGTATGTATTTGATTAAAAAAAATCCCCAGCCTCAGGGATATATCACAGCTCTGGGTAATTTTTATATGAAAGCCTGGACAAAACTTCTTCCCAAAGTTTTTCCAGAGGAATAAATTGATCTAAACAGAAAATGTGAGATGGACAAAACCAAGCAGCTGCTGTATCTCTTCCAACAGTTGTTGTCTCTTGTTGCTTTGCCAGGCACTCCTGTGTGTGTTTTGGTTTTGCTTTTGTGGATTATGGCCCTCCCTGCTGGGCTGGCTCTCCCTAAACCTGCTCCCCAGGCAACACCTTAGCTGCACTCTTCCAATATGCAGGAATGGCAGGAATGCCCTTCTGGTGGCATTAGTCACATTTTTCACTAAAGCAAATTAAAAATGCTTTGCAAAATGCACAGAAATGGTTTATAATCCTCAGCCTAAGAAGCTAGGGAATTCCAAATTAAAACTGGCTTTGGACATGTGTGTTGGTAAATGGCAGATTGAACTGATGCCCTCCCACCCTGTATTTGTGTCCCACTGGCAGTGTATTTCTTGGAGCCTTTGTAGGAAAATATGTCTGATCTGCAGTACATCACATTATTAGGGTGGTTTTTTTCCAACAGATTGTCATAATATTTTTGGGAGTTTGTGTTGATTTTGCTGTCAGGAAATGAAAGTGAGATTCATGAATAAGTACAAACTAATTGGGCATAGAGATAAATCTGGTTTCTCTAACAGCAACAGTGTTAATCTGGAGTAACTGAGGGCAGCTGACTCCTCATAATCAGCTTTGCTTATTGTCCAGAAGAGCAGAGCAGCACTTGTGCAACTTAGAACAGTATCTAATAATTTCTGAAAGAGAAGTAAAAAGAAATGACCTGAGAGCCACTTAATAAAGCGGTTTTTAGTCAAAATATTGTTTATCTATTGGAACTATGCCATTCAAGTTCCCTAATTTTATTCTTTTTACTATTCTAATGGACACTTAGTTATTAATACCATTTTTGAGATGAAACTGTGGTGAAAATTTCCTAACCATTTTTATTCATCAAATGTCCTGAGCATATTCTTCTGCTTTTTGCCATAATCTTCTACAGAGCTACTTGCAAGTGAGCACTTTGCTATTCCCCCAATTGCTATAACTCAATGTGATGGCTTTCAATAATGGAAAGCCCTAAAATATGATGGAGTTAAACAAATTCCAGAGGAAATAATGGGAAAAATATTATTTGGATCAGATGTAGATCTCAGCCTTGGTTTTACCTGTCCATTGCTGCACTAAAAACTATTCCTTTTATGATCCAAATCAACAAAATATAAAACTCCTAAAGGGAAATTTCCTTGCCTGAGGAGTGAATCAGTGTTGCTCCTTTCCATATATCTTATTAAACAAAATATCATTTAATGTCTCTTTTATGTGAGACTTTTAAGCATCCTTGGTGGCATTTGGTTTTCATTGCTGCTGAGGTTAGCCATGAGGAACAAGCAGGGAGGCTGAGGTGGAGGTGAATTGGGATCAGCACAAGCCTGGCTTTTTGCACCCTGGTGTGTGTGTTATGGACAGAGCAGTGTGGGTGCTCCCTGCAGGGCTGCAGCTGCACTTTATTCCTGCTTATGGCAAAACTTGAGCGGGAAAACTCGGGGGACACAGGTGGTGTCTGTGATTTTAGGTGTGGTCTCTGCATGGGTGTGATTGCCTTCCTCCCATCTCAGGTGTCCAGGCAGCCTGTGGGGCACACGGGGTTTGCTTTGGCTCTGCAGATCAACAGAGAGGGTGTGAGAGCTCAGGGATGGCTCTGGAGGGAGAGCAGACACAGTGTGAGAGCTCAGGGATGGCTCTGGAGGGAGAGCAGACACAGTGTGAGAGCTCAGGGATGGCTCTGGAGGGAGAGCAGACACAGTGTGAGAGCTCAGGGATGGCTCTGGAGGGAGAGCAGACACAGTGTGAGAGCTCAGGGATGGCTCTGGAGGGAGAGCAGACACAGTGTGAGAGCTCAGGGATGGCTCTGGAGGGAGAGCAGACACAGTGTGAGAGCTCAGGGATGGCTCTGGAGGCTCCTTTCCTGTCTTGTCCATCTACAGACCCTGGGGCTGCAGGGTGGCTGAGCTCAGCTCAGTGACACTTCAGCCTGGCCTGGCAGAGGGGACAGAGGATGTGCCTGTGGCACTGCCAGGGTTGTGGTGCTGCTCAGGGAGGAAAATGCCTCATTTAACCTGGGCCAGGTTAGAGGCTCTGCTGCTCAACACACAACATAAATCCAAAGACAAGGATGAATGGCTGTGATTTATATTCTGCATTACTGTGTGCATGATGATTTTTGTGGAGAGAAGAGGGACCAAAACAGGTGATATGTCCAAGAAGAAAGGCTGTTTCTCACCACAGCCATATATAATTTTAAGATCTGAGGGAGTATCTCAAGGTGCCAGCCCAATCCCTAGGGCACAATGGTAATAATTGTATTTACAGCTGGATGTAAGCAGATTTGCAGAGTCCCATCAGAGATGAAGAGGCTGATGTGGTGTGACTGCCACATGGAGAGAGGTGGGAGGTGCTGTGGGGAAGCTGCAGGGGCTGCTGGAGCTGGGAAGAGTCTGCTGATGGTATCCCTGAGTTGTAGCAAAACCAAGGAGACCCTAAACACAGTTTTTCCAGATAAAGTGCTCATGGCATGTGCAAGAGAAGCCCAAACACACATATCTTTCTTTAGCTCTGATAGGGGATGTCTGAGGACGGGTTTTCTTTGCTCTCTTGATATTTTATGATTCACACGTTGATTCCAAGCTTTGCCAAAAGCTCTGACAAAATTTGCTTTTATTAGAAATTTTCCTTTTTAGTCCTTCTCTCATGCATTCACCAAGCCAGTGGTTTATAGACATAGCCTTAAGCAGTCTCTGCAGCTCCCCAGCATGTCTGGCAAGCACAGTGAGCACAGGTACTGCAGGTACAGCCTGTCCCTGGGCTGGGAGGCTGCTGGCACTGCTCCAGCCCAGCCCTGAGAGGCAGCTCCATCCCTCTGGCTGCTTCTTTGCTGTGCTGCTGCTCAGGGTCACTTCACCCCCCATCCCTGCCACAGCCCCCCTGTCCCAGACCCCTTGGTGCACATGAGCAGCTGCATCCCCTTGTGTTCTCCTGCTGTCCCTGGAGGTACCTTTCAGTACATAGCAACAAATCTGGGCCTTCAGGTAAATTTTGTGTCTTGACACCTTTGAATTTGATTTTGCAGTTGAGGTAGTGTGTAGGAGATACTGATCTTGGCCAGATATTTGACCCAGATCACCAAAACTCAATGTCAGGCAGCCCTGGCTATGTGTTTATGGACTGGGGGGCTGGGGCAGCTTGCAGCATCAATAAATTGGTGGAGCTGCTCTTCCCTGAGGTGTGTGGAGGTCCCCAGCAGATGAGTGTCCATCAGCCTGGCTCAGGCAAAGCTGGTTTTCCTCTATTGCTCCTAAAAGAGCCTGAAGCAAGCAGCTCAGCCATAGGACACTAGGGGAGATGCAGACACTCAATCCTTCCCAAGCAATTTTGGTCTTGCCAAGTACTCTGCTTTCTGTGAAAATGAGTATTCCTGGGCTGGAGAACAGAGCTGGGGGGCTGTTCTGGAGAGGGTTTTTTGCACCTTTTTTTCCTGCATATTTTCAACTGAGTATTTTTATCTAAATCCAGAGAGCCAGTACCAGTGCTTTTCACCAAGGAGGGACCTTTCCTGATATTAGTGTTCCATGGAGCCACTGAAATACGCCCTGTGCATTGCCCTAGAAGGGATGATTAACTTCTCATTGCATAAGGTGAAGGATTTTCCCACAGGGAATTTTCCCAGCCAGCTTGTACATGCTCCTGTATGATGTGCAGTGTGTTGTGGAGGTCTTTGATCTGGTTGTTTGCAACCTTCTGTCCTGGAGGAAACTGCACTTCTGTAGTGGTAGAGTTATACAAAAATAATATGCTTTAGATGTCTTCAGCCAGAAAAACACAAGAGACCATGCCATGAATATTACTGAGACACCAGCCTGGAACCTGGAGTAGTTCTTGCTTCAGACAATTATTCAGCTGCAGGTTTTCCTGTGGCTGCAGTGATGGATGCTGCAAGGAGAAAAATACCCTTCAAACTTCATGTCCAGTTACTTGAATGAGAAGGGTAAATAGTATTTATTAATGCTGCTGGAATTCTGAGAGAGGACTGTGACTACATCTATCTTCTAATAGAAAACTGAGGTGTAAATCATAGTTGGATTTGTTGAAGTTTTCCCCACTGGCTCCCCTTGCCATGAAAGGACTCTCAGTGAGTCTTGCTCCTCTCTCTCTGCTCTGTGTTCTGTTGAATGCTTTTCTCTGTCAATTGAAAATGAGATATCTGTAATGTGGAGACATTCTGGCAGGCAGGGTGTCAGCAAATCTGTGTATGATGCTCTTGTAATGATGTTTTCTAGCGGGTGCAGCTTTTGTCAAATGAGCATGGATATCCATCCATGGTAATATTGCATAAATACGCAACACAGCCAAATCACTGGGCAGAGCAACACATGGGCTGAAAAGGATTTAGCCTAGAGTTGAGCATTCAATTTATGATATCTCTTTCCCAGGCTATCCTTACTTTGCTTTTATGAGCCTCAGAATGACTGGGAGAAAGTGTTTGCTTCCAATGGCCCCTGCATTGCTCGGTGGTGCTTTGGCTTCTGGCTTAGAGCAAACGTTGTGTTGGTTGTCATCACCCTCCTGTCCTTGGCACCCCATTTTGTTCTCACTATCCAAGATGTTGATGATGTGCTGTGCAGTCTGGATGAGTTCTCCTCAGGTCTCTTGCTGCCATATGTCTAATGGCAGATAAGCAGTATGCAGCTTGTTATCTCAACAGAGAGGCAGAGCCTGACTGAGGTTGCTGGAGCCAGGATAATCTGTATTGGCTGACTCTAAAGCATCACTGCAAGTTTTTAGTTTGCTTAATGCACTTTCCTACAACTGAGCTGCTGGATGAGGGCAGCTGGGTTGGTTTTTGAGGTGGTGATTTGAGCAGTAGGATCAGCAGAAGGTATTTCTGAGTGGCTCTTAACTCTGGCTTCACTTTTTAGCTGCAGTTGTACCCTGGCACTAACTCTATTGCTGTTGTGAGGAGATTGATAGAATAACACTGGAATACTCAAGAATGCAGGGTAGGAGCTGTGCTCACACCCTGTAGGTCTCTCCAGCTATCATCAGTTCACCAAGGGAACACATGGTAATCTCCTAGAAGAGTACATTTCTGCCTCTCAGCTAAAACCACATTTAATCTGATCTTTTTGTGGCATGCTATTACAGAATGCTGAAGTTTCCTTGTGTAGATTTGATTTGTTATTTTTCACCATCTGACTGCTCTAATATGTCAGATTTATGACCTAATTATTTTACTTTACTGTAAGATGCCAAATTAATTAACATTGCAGTGTTGCTGGCTCATTAGCAATATTCATTGGGGTCATCCCACACACATAAGCATATCATCAACCTAAGGACATGCATTTCCTTTATGTATTGTCACATTATTCACTTGTCCTTCGTGACTCAGTGACACTGTGTTGCTCTGGAGCACCAGAAGGGCCCACTTCTCTGTCTCCCTGCCCATTCTCCATCATCACCAGCTCCCATGTGTGCTGCTGGAATGTTTGCTCCTGCTGGGCAGTTTATCTGTTGCAGTGCTCACTCCTTTCCTGAGCCCTCTGCCTTTGCTGCTTGCGTGCAAACCACCATGCCTGATGTCTCTGTGGGGATCAGTTGATTTATTTTGCATGCAAAAGAGAGATATCTCACTGAATTCTCCTGCTTTGGCAATAACTAGGTATCAATATATCAATTGTCAGGTCAGGTCTCCTAAATAACATCTGGCTGAGTGTGCTGTTCTTTATTTGCTAATAAAGCCATTTTTCCTCCTATCATCTTGCAAAGTGCTGTTGCTCAGAGCTTGTGCTTTCATTATGTTGTGGCTCTGAGTCTCATTTCAAAACAAACCTCTAAGTCCCAGTTGTGATGGGATTGTCTGTCAGAGGTGGTGTTTATCAAATACTGCCTCCACTCTCTGCAAAGCATTAACCCCCAATACCTTAAAGTACTGTGTGTCTCAGACACTTCAGGAGCCTCATGGCTGCACATCATGGTCTGAGACAGCTACAAACTCGTCTGCTGGACTCTAGATATTACCTAAAGAGTTGAAAAATGTCTCTCTTTGGGAGGTTTTGACACCTCTGCCCTGTGTTAGATTAAGTGAGGAAGAGTTCTAGTGAAGTTTTGCCATCCTGGTTGTTGTAATCACATTGGGGTTCCTGAGGTCACCACTCTCCACCTGCAGAAAGCCAAGCCTGCATGGCCCTGGAAGTGGCACCCCTGTCCTCACCCAACTCAGACTGGGAAACAGAGAGCCAAAGGCTTCCTCAGTTAATTCTTGCCTGTACCAGGTCACCTGCTGCAGAGAGCAGGAGCCAAGTGCAGTCTGGGCTGCCCACCCTTGAGTGTGTGAGATTTGTAAACAAGCCTTTTTCCCATCATAACCAGACATATATTTGCTATAGAGCAGCCAGGATTTGGGAAATGCCCCTCACCCATGGCCAGTCAGGAGTTTCTATCACTTGGGGAAGGGCTACAGGACAGGCAGCTGAGTCCTGCATAGGAAACAGGAATGGGTTGCTGAGCTTTAGATTATATCACCAATGTTTAAAGAGTTTAGCCCATCTGTCAGATAAAAGTCAAAAGGAATAGATTAAAATTTCCCATTATAAATTTGACCTTGTTGAAACATTTTCATCTCCTTGACCTTTATTTCATCAGTGTCACAAATGAAATGTCATTCACTTGTGTTTCAAGTCACAGCCAGATTTTGAAGCCTGAGAATTTCCCAAGGATGGATTTTGTTCATTCCCATCATTTGGAATGAACACAAGGACATGGTGGGCTGTGGTGGCCTCCAGGGGAGGGAGGTCAGGGCCCCATGTGTGTCTGCTTTCCTGAGCTGGGCAGTCTGTAAGGCAGCACTGAGGCACCAGCTGGGCCTCCCCAGGGTCACAGCAGCTCCAGAAGGGACTGCTGGGTGTGAGCAAATGTGTTTTAACAGTGGCACAACAGTAGGAAGGGTGAGACACAGGCACTGAGAGTAAAAATGTGCCAACCACAACACGAATGTATTTTCTACCCTGCGAGGAGTGAGAAGTCTCTGAGTAGTGTAGGGGCTGTGCAGTCAAGCACAGTCCTCCCAGTGGAGCTTGCAGGTGATGGTGCAGGTAGTAGATCCAAAGGAAAGGGCAGTGGGCAGTATTTTGGTCATGATGATAATCAGAATTGTCCTCATTTATCAGATTTACCCAGTAGCTGGGGTGCCTTGACCTCCTCTGCCATAGCTTCCTTGGCCTATTTTGGAAATGTCAAAATTAAATTTCCCAATGACCCCTGAATCAATAAAGAACTCAGTCTCCCTCACAGCTAAAAGATGCTAAGGAGAGCAGAAGCAGTTTAAGACTGTATAAAGCCCCTAAGCCCTCCATTTAGAAGAGTTGGAATTGATGTGCTTTGCCATCTAAGAAGTTTCTTGCTACAGGCACTGTATTCACATTGCCAGTATCTACTGCCTGTGCAAGGAGAACACACCTTGAGCAAGGACTTTGAAAGTATCAGTCTGTTCAGGAGCCAGACATCATAAAGATATTAACATTTCATTTAATTACAAACTGCTGTCTCTTTCAATGACCAGCTCAGGAATATGTCCAGAATTTCCACTTTCACTGAAGTCTAACACTGGAATTGTATTTAGGATTACAATTCCAGTATGCACTGATGAGCTAGCAGAGGTCTGAAGGGAAAATAGATGTGAGCAATTTATTATTGTTGTTAGAGATATCAGGGTTACACAAAGAAAGTTACTCTAAGATTTTGGGTTCCTTTAAGGGGAGACATATATATGTAATAAACAAAGAAGAAAAGATTCCTGAGCCTTTAAAACATGCAAACAAAAGAACCCAGATGCCTAATATGCCTCAGTGCATGTCTGTAACCAGTCTATAAGTGGTTCACTGCAGTTGTCCTTCAAAGTTCCCAGGCTGGGATTGCAAACAATTTGGAAACAAATTATTTAGAGAGAGGAAAGAAAGGGTATGGCATCCAAAAGTGTAAGAAATCCTTTGGAGCTTGATCTGGGGTGGAGGAAATACTTGGAATGGCTCCAGGTCAAAACAAATCTAACAGGATTTTGATTTAGAGAGACCCAAGCCCTGCTGGCCCTACTGCCAATTCATTAATTGCAGCCACCTAGTGCCATTGCCCTGCTCTCCTCTGGGAGCGTGCCTGTTGTGAGGCTCATAGGATTGGGATTACAGCTGTCCTGGGGAAGGAAGGGATAATGGCACTCATTGGTATGCACTCCAATTGTACAGTTGTTGGATCTCGAAACGAGAAGAATGGCAAAACCTCTGTTTAACTAGAATTTGTTTCTTTATATGAAAGGGAGAGAGACTTCACTTGATTAATTTAAGTCTGCTTCCTGCCTTTCATTAGCAAATAAAAGCTTCTTTGTGTGCTGGGGTGGGGGATATTGAGGTAGGGAGAGGGAGATCAAAGGCTGCTGTTTTCTGCCGGGTGCTTCTCCGGATCAGGCCCGCAGGAAGCGGCCGGGACTGGAACTGCTGCGAGGGGACTCAGACACAGATTGGGGCTGGCAGGTTTGTGCTCCAGGCTCCATGAGAAATCTTAGTCAGAAACTATTTTTGTTTAAAGCATTTCTCACCCTCTGCATTATTCAAGACTTGAGGCCTTTTGCAGAGTCCCTCCAGCTTCCCCCTGCGCACAAAGGCCCATCTGTGCCCTGGCTGCCGGCCGCTGCCGATGGCCAGGGGAGCTTCCGTCCTTCCAGCCCACAGAGCAAACCCAAAAAGCAGAAAGAGACCTTGGCACTGATGACTCCTGACGTTGGGGACAGGACAGATCTGCCCCAGAGTTTCACCACTGCCTTATGGGGTTGCAAATGTCTGCAGGAGTCTCACAAGCTTTGCGTTTTAGGTGAAGCTGGATCCAAATTTCTACCAAAGTTACGTCTGGCAGATGCAATATGAAGTTAGACCAAGGCAGTGGTTTGTTTATTTATTTTTCTTCTTTCTGCTCAGGAAAAAGTTACCTGCAAGAAGCATCATGCTTTTCCTAGAGAAGTCACTCATCTTGGGGTGCTTTGTTAGTGTCAGAAGAACAAAGTTTCTGTTACATTATGCAGACGGAGTGGTTTATACAGACAGGAGTCTCCATTTATTGTCCCAGAAGGATGTTCAAGACTATTTTCTAACTGGTAGTTAAAGAAAGCAAGAATTTCTTTGAGATTTCTTGTCCTTTTGAAGAGGGGAGGCCCTATGTCCGTGGATGGTGCAGAACACAGAGAGAATTGCACCAGAGCTAGTTACCAGGCTGGAATATTGCTGTTCTTCAGAGTGTCCTTAGGACAAAAAACCTTAGGATCTCATGTTGGTTGGGCAGACAGCATAAAGATGTTGGTTTTAATGATGGGGTTTCTTTAATTCTGTCACAGAATTAAAGGTCATGTGGAACATGCATTGAAGGAAATGATGCCTGAAGGAAATTAAAAGAGAGCTCTTAGCCTTTCCCTTCTCTAAATCCCAAGTGTCCATCCTGGACACCACAGGCAGAAAGGGAGACTGAAGCAGGGAAATGCTGAGCAGCTCTTGAAAGCCACAAGACCTTGCTGAGCATTGTTTCTGAGCATTGCTGCACAGGCAGAGCACATTGTCACACTGGTGTCTGGGATTGCTTTGCTTGGTCCTTAGCCCTGAATATCTGTGATCTGAAACCCTCTGTGGGGTGAAGAGGATCAGAAACAACACTGTGGAGAAGTGTTAACGGAGGTGCTTAAAAAAGCACACATAAGGGAGCAGGGATCTTGCACTGAATCATTTCCTACAGAAAGGAGAGCTGAGCACTGAACCCTCTTGACTTGAGTGTGAGTCAGAGCCTCCCAGGCACACTCTGGTCAGGAGAAGGGAGTGCTGGCCTCACAGCAGTGACTCTCAGTTCGAGATGATCAACTGCTTCTTGGAAGGCTTCTGGAGATGAGTCACAGCTCTCCCTTTGCTCTGCAGCCTGAGCAAAACCGTGTGATGGGGCAAGAGAGAGAGAGTGAAGGTATTGGCCATGGAGCATCAGGCTTTTACTGTGGGTGAAAATTGCCAGGCTCTTGTGGAGCTGTGCAGTCTGACAGCATGACAAACTCTGTTTCCCATTATTTGGAGAAAAGAAAAAAATTTTTGAATGGAAACAAATCTAATGTGATTTTACAATTTCAAACTGTGGCGGCACCCAATATTTTTGAGCTGTTGATCCTCCATCAGAACATGAATGCAGTGGTTGCTAGAGATGGTGGAGATGTGTCTCTGCAGCCTGCTGTGCTCTGCAGGGCTTCCATGGCTTGTGGCTGCAGGATGGGGCCTCTTGGGCACCTGCCTCAGGTGGGGTGACCCAGGGGCTGCTGTTCTAGAGGGACCAGCAGATCAGGGCAGGTGTATGGGCACAGGGGCTGCTCTGAGCTGCTGCTGAGCCCTCCTGAGGTATCAGCAAGGATACCACTGTGTGTAGCTTGTCAGACATAGGGGGCATTAGAAACCTTACTTAGATGGAGTAAAGATGATCCTTCAAATAAATTGGGCCATGAGTAAATTTTGAGTAAGTACGTGGTGCTGTTAAAAAAAAAAAAAAAAGATAGTGGTCAGAATGAGAGAGCAGAGTTTTGAAAGGCTCCAACACATCTGGAAGTCTGAAAAATATTAAGCAGTATTTTCCTGTGTGTTTGTATGAGCTGAGCTCTGCCACAGAGGAAGATGGCCAGAGGGAATGTTTCTTGGAGTGATAGCCCTGATGCACTTCACATGTTTGAATAATGCTGGAGTAGAACAGAAGCTGGTCTGGGGCAGAGGTTTTGGGGATGCCATCCTAACATGGCACATCTCAGAGAGGATGATTTTAACTGAAGGATCTGGAAGATGTGTGAGGCTGCAGCAGAACCAATGAGTGCTTGAGGTTGATGCGTCCATCTGGAAATTTTGGCAGGACTCGTGGAGTTTGTGATGAAAGACTGGATTGGGACTGGGATGTGGAACAAACCAGCCTGAGATGATCTGTTGGAATATCTTGAATTAACAATTAACCTGTGGTGTGACATTCAGCTTGCTGTGGCCAGTGTGACCTCTCCCCTGGGCAGGGGACCCAGCACACTGAGGGTGGGGCTCAGCAAAGCTCCGGGGCCCTGCAGAGAGGGGGTGGAGAGGAGCATCCTGCAGTGCTCAGGGTCACAGCCTGCAGAAACTGCTGCCTGCCACAGAAGCATTTCAAGCACCATGGTGGTGTTGCATGGGAGATGACAGCCCGAGCTGCACAGGATTATCCATCAGATTAATGTTATCACTGCAGCTGAAGATGAATGGGCTGGGAATCTGAAAAGGAAAGGGACACGCACTGAGTTTAAATTGAAAATTGATACATAGTGCCATGTATTATCAGAAACAAAAATTGTACTACTGAAAAGGGAGTCATATGGGGTGGAAGGTGAACAGGTAAAACTCTTTGTTTTTTGGGAATCAGCTGAAGGAATGTGAGCCAAAGGAGGCAAGGGTAAATAACTGAAAAAGATTTTGCCATGATAACATCTGGGAAAGGTACTTGTTATTGTGTTTGAGTATATTCAAGTCCTTGGTGCTTTTAAATCTGGGAGTTAGTTCACTGAAAGGTCAGAGACTGAGTTGGTGAGAGGGAATTTAAGGATGTCTCCAGGGAATGAGAAAGTCTCAACAGAACATGCCTAGAGCTGAGAAAGCCCTGCTGCCTGAAGCCATGTCTCAACAACCCTTCCCTTCTGCTGTGGCAGGAATGAAAAGATGAGCTGAATTTCTACCGTTGGTGTCAGATACTGGAAATAAGTGTGTTCACTTTGGCTTTTATTGGTTATAGCAGGGGAGAAAAATGGAATATTTAGCTAGTGCTGAAGGAGGTAAATTGAAAGTGAAAACTCTCTACAGCTGCTGAAAAACCTGAATTGCTGGCTTGAGAGGAAGCAAAGCAGAAAGGGCTGCTGTGGGCAGTGTTGCTTTATCTCCCTTGCACCAAACAGTGTGTTCAGCACTGCCACATCTGCAGCAGAGCACCAGGGTCACTGAGGCTGGTGCAGTGTGTGCCTGGGTGCCCTCCCATCCCACAGAGCTGGGTGTGCTCAGAGGGACAGAGCAAGGACTGCAGCACGTTCTCCAGAGCAGAGCACATTGATCAGAGAGTCTGCAAGAGGGAGCAGCAGCCCCAGAGACAGGGATGCTGCAGCACACGATGTTCTTGGGCTTTGGTTCCCTGCAGGAATGGGGACCAGAGTTCAGCTATTTATGTCCTTGCTGGCACATATGGAAGGCAGTCACCACTAGGGCAGGGGGAGCCTCAGAGATTTAAAATCCCAGTAAAATGTTCTGCTCTTTCCATCTTTGAAGGAAGCAGGGACGGAGTGAGCTCACATATGCAAATGAGGATCGAATTTAGTGACAGGTGAATTAGCCAGGCTTGCTGTGGACAGGAGCTACTCGTAGTTTGTCACAGAAAAAATGTGATTTCCTCTCACACTGCTCATCTGAGTGCTTGGACAGGGTGTGAGAGGGAGGATTACATTTTATTTCTCTTTTCTTTTGGGTTTTAATTATTTAATTTTTTTAGCATAAGTGAATGGGAATTTATTTCCAGAAATGTGTTTGCAAGAACTCCTAGGAGGCATCGCAAACACTCAGGCATTCAGGCACACCCCACAAAGAATAAGTGGGGAATTGATAGTTGTGAACAGACTGTAGGTCTGAAGAATCATCCTCCCAAATTCTCTCCAGGGAATGCTGTTAGAGTCTGAACATTGTGGGAGGAGAACTAGGATATATTCAGTGAAGATTCACTTACCATAAATAAATAAAAATAAATAAGTAGGCTAAATTAGTAATGAATAGTTCAGCCAGCTCTAATGCTAAATAAACACACTGAATTGTAATGAAAATACTAAAGCCTGTTTGAACTGGAGCTAGAAATCCAAGGAGAAATAACTGTGTGGCACTTAAATTAGCACTCACCATAAAATATAAATATATAATATAAAATATAGATTTATTTTTTTTTTTACCTCATGAGATTTTAAAGATTCATCTGTTCCCAGTGTTTGGAAGGCTTGAACTGAACACTATTCAGTGCTATGGAGTGACATAAATCACTGAAGAGTTATAAAATCCCTTGATGTATGCTCTTGGACAATAACTATATTTGTAGAGGCTCTCATGGGGGTGCATTTATACTGATAGGAGACTGTTTTAAATTCATACAGTTATCTCCATATAAAGCATTTTTATAGGATTTTCCACACCATGGGGGGTTGTGCGACTTTAATTATACAACTCAGACTCTATTGGTAAAACTTATAGGCAAAGATAAGCCCTTTAGCAAGGCAGACTCCTGCACTTGAACTTAAAAGAAAATAATTTTCTTCTTGTGAGTTCCCCTAAGAACAGCTGGAAAAATCAATATGTGCTGTGGCAGGCAGGAGAGGCTGTGCTTGCAGGCAGCCCAGGGAGCTGTGGAGCCAGCCCTGCCCTGGGCTCCAGCCCCTGTGGCTGAGCTCACTCCCCTCGGGGTGCTCGGGGCTGCTGGAGGGCCACCAAGCACTGATCAGCCTTTTGTGGCCACTTTAGACCATTTATTAAACTCTGCACTGGAGCTGCAAACTGTAGAGTGAGTTAAGGACTTTAAAGCAGCTTGAATAAAAAAATAAAGTAGCCATGTAGTTGAGGCAGAGAAAAGCAACGTGCACATGGAGCTCTCAAAAACGGAGTTTTTCCTTTGGAGAAAGTGCAGCTGCCCTTTTATTGATGGGGTAAGACTGGCTGCAGACTGCAGTTGTAGTTGGTGGGCTGGGGATGAGCAGCAGTGCTGGTGTTTAGGTCTCACTGGCTTTGTAACCAAGAGAAACCAAGAGGCCCTGGAGCTCAAGGGGCAGGTGGAGACTGATATCAGCATCCCAGAGGTGGAAAGAAATATCTCAGTGTGCAGACTGGCAATTATGTGCCCCTGAGGGTGTGGCCAGTTTCTGGCAGTGATGTGGAAAAGAGCTCTCAGGAGTGAAGATTCAGTAGTTCACTTGATGAAAATAGGATTATCTCCTTCCCTAAGTTCAGCAAAGCAGCTTTTAGAGGCAGAATATATCTGTGCTCTCTGACTGCATTACACAACAAAAAGAATATAAGGACTTAGAAGAAACGAATAAGGTATGTAGTATCCCAATGTGAACTGAAAATGAAAAAATGAGAAAGCTTTTTGCTTTATTATAATGACATGGAGCAGAGTGAAAGAATGGGTCTGCATATGAAATAGAGTTAGGAGGATAATCAACTCAAACCTCCTATGATCCTACAATAGAGGCACCAACACTGGAGGCAAGCAGGAGAGTTAATAAATTAAGGTGCAACCAAAATAGATTCATGGTCATTTAACAATGTGTCAGGGCTCCTAGAGAAATGAGAATAATGTATTTAAGTCTAACGTGCAACCAACTTTAAACAGGAAAGAATAAGGAAAGGAGAAAATGAGAGAAGATTTATTGCAGCAAGCAGCTGAGGTCAACTTGCTTTCACAGGAGAACAGGAGAAGAAAATGGCACACACATGCCTGGAGGTGGCTGTCACACTTCCCCCTTCCCTCAGGAGGCAGAAAAACACATTGAGGAAGTATCTGAATACCCTTAGGATGAGTTGTTCAAGTGCCTAGGAATGGCCAGGTGGGATTTCTCATCTTGAATGCTCCTGAAGCAGTCACTCTCTGCTGAAGCCAGCAACCTCACTCATGCCATGAGGACCAGCCCCAGCCCTCCTGCTCTGAGTACCAGCTCTGGGATTTGGCTGCCCAGGCAGCATTCACACGGGTTTGAGGGTTTTTTGTTGTTCTGTTGGTTGGCTGTTTTTTGGGGGGCAGGTAGAATAAGCCTGAGCCATTGATTCATTTATTTTTGGCTCCTCTGCACTGTTTTCAGCTTTGAGAAGTTGCTGTGTCTCTTGGGTTTGCTATCAAGGGATGATAATCACCAATCCATCTCAGGCAGGACTGATGGGAATCCATCTCTGTCTGCAGACCCTGGCTGGGCACTTTCAGAGAAGCATGTACAGCAGTAGAAATCCTTACTTTAAAGCTCTGCCCGAAAGGAAGTGGGGAGAATTCCCTTGTGCAGGTGTTCAGGATGGTTTTAGGTTGGCCAAGGGCTGGCTGGGTGCTGGGAATGCTGTGGGAGATGTTTGTGGGCAGAAGACAAAGCCCCTTTTTGCTGAAGGAGCAGCCATGGGCCTCGCCCTCTCTGAGCACAAAGCTTTTCCTTGCCGAGTTCCAGCACAGCTGTCCCTGCTGTGCTGATGGGTGCAGTCTCTCTGCCTTCTCCTGCTCCTCCCAAGAGCCGTGGCTCATGGCTCACCTCCGTGGTGCCTCAGAGCCTCTGCCCTGCCAGGGCACCCTGAGCAAGGCATGGAGCCAGCCCACACTGCTGCAGGGTTAATCCTCACACCTCCCCCGGGCTGCTTTGCCATGCAATGCTTCTCATTCTGCCTTCATTCTCTGCTCTGTGAAACAGGAACTGGGGCAGCACACAGGACCCTTGCTCCTGCAGTTTTTCTCCTCCATGTCCCCTCCATGCAGGGCTGTACCATCTCTGATGCTGTTTGTGGTGAGGAAAAAATGGAATAATTCTATTTCTTACAGTGATATTACTTTCTCTGCTTCTCTGAAAGCATGTATGTGCCTAAACATGCTCCCAAGAGCTGCATTTTAAATTATATATAAGTGAATAGTATAAAAGAAAACCTCTCTTTTTTATTTTATGGGATTAAAATAGAGACATTAATTTCAACATTTAATGGTTTTACTGTGGTGATGTTCACAACCCTTCCATGTTCATTTTTTGTGACTTGTTTAGGACTTATTGTCAGTGCTGTTCACTGAAACAGCATGTTATAAGACAGCAAGCTCCTAGATGACATGGGTGATTTATAAATACTTTATACAGTCAGAATGTATTTATGCAGAACAACAATTTGTTTGGTTATTTCCAGAGGCTGAGCCACTAACAGTTACATTAGAGAGACAAAAAGGACTGAACTTGTGCTCAAGAAGGGCTGCTTTGGGCTGTTAACCTAATGAATCTACAACTGCTAGATAAAAATAGATAAAAAGTTTGAGCTTCAGGCTTTGTCTGCTTCAAAGATACCTTAGAAAAATTAAAAATAACTTAGAAAAATGAAATATAAGGTCTTGCATCTTCTAATGTTGATGTAAAACTTCACTGATGTCAGTAGCACAGGTGTCAGGCTTGGGAAGAGTTACAGTGTGAGAAATGTTCTTTGCTTTATGAATCAAATGTTTGATTTAAACTTATAAATGTACTTTATAAATCCCTGGTTTAAATTTCTTATTTGAGGCAGTAAGTTATCTTATGTCATGGAGCTAAGTCTAAAAAGAAACATAAAGGAGAAACAGATGTAGACAAATGTGAGCCTGATCCTGCTGCGAGATCTCAGCAACCAGGCTGGGATCCCTGGGCTAGCACACTGGGATCCACACAAGTAAATCTCTCAGCAGAATCAGTTTTGCTGTCAAACCCAATAAAAACTTGTCTAGATCATGTTTCAGTGGTGCTGCAAATTTTCTCCTCTGAGAGAGTTCAGCAGGAGCCGTGGTGCCCAGGATGGCAGCTCAGGGCTCTGTTGAGGCAGGTGTGTTGAGTTTGAAAAGAACCTTTGTAGTTAAGCTGTGAGTGTATATCTATGAGAGACTTGTAGGGGAGAATTTTGTCTTCATTTACTGTTACTCTGGATGTGGATGCAGCTCCTGGAGGTGTGTGCCAGACACTGGCTGACCCTTTGCAAATCCTGGGAGGTTTCCATGTTGCAAAGAGCAGAGCTTGCTGCAACATCTGGGAGAATCTGCAGTGTTACTCTCTACAACAGGGCAAAACTAACACAATTGCAATTATAGAAATGCCCCTTTCACAATTCCTGCCATTTCCAGTCCCTGACTGCAGAAGAACTTCATCAGGATGCAGGACAGGTTCACAGAGCCCTTTTCCCTCCCGTTCCATCATCCCTGAAACTGCTGCAGATCTTCCCAGCAGCTCTGCTGGGTTTGTTTGTTTATTTACCTTCCATTATCCTCCTTGTTCCCCATACTTTGAGGTCAGTAGATGACCTGCAGATCTGCCCAATTTATTCCTGTGTATGACAAACAGGCCTGGGTCAGCCAATGAGCCGTGATCTTCTATTTCTATTTCGCTGCGGTTGTACGCCCATGATCTGCACACTGCCAGTCACCCACCATATTGATGAGATTAGCTGCTAATTAAAAACCCAGCCAAGCCAGGCAGAGGAAGATGACTCAATTAGCAGAATGTCACTGAATCTAATTTACTTTGCTTATCACAGACTTATTCTCTAATGAATTAGAAACGAATAGCAGGACACCTTCAGAGGGAGATCGAGGGGCTTAAAGGCTTAAATGCTTTCTAACCCCTTTGTGCTCATGGTTTGGGTTGCAGGGAGAGTGCTGATATTGCTAATCACACACCCATGGGCTGCTTCCCAGTACCTGTGTCCTGAGGGAGTGTATCCAGGGAAGCCCTGCTGCTGCCTCTTTCATGTGACTGATTAGGTCAGACCTTCTTTTCTTTATAGACCTACATGTACTTATAAGCTGGGAGCAAGCAGGGGCTTTGGATGGCACATCACTGGAATTGTGCTCAGGGATGGTCTCTGTGATTGTGGAACTGACACTGAATGTGCTGTTTGGCCAATGAGACTAGGAGGGATTTCCTGGAAACAAAAGCATGTCAGAAATAGACATCTCCCACTGTAATGAGTATTTTAAGGCACTTCTCAATGCTTTTCTCACTTCAAATATGATGTTTGGATGATTAACAATTAGAATAATGCATTTTACTGGAGCTCTTTGGAAGTACTTTAAGAGAGGATTGGACAGATGCACAGCTGAATTTGTATGTTAAGTGGAGACTATAAACCATCATCTCTGCTGCTCTCTTTATAGTAGATAACAGAGCATATTATGGCTGATTTAAGTGAGGATATTACTGGGCTCTGAGCTTTTAATCTGATCTGCATGACAAGACCCACATGGCTTCATGAGCCTTACAGGGCTCACGGGGAGTGTGTGGAGGTCTGGATGTGCTGGTCATGCCAGGGGATCAGGACTGGAGGCTGGGAGTTTGTTATTGTCACTGAGCTTGTGTGACACTGATCAATAGCTGGCCTTTCTAGCCTGGGCTGGCAAAGAGAAACAATTGGACCAAACCATTTCATTCTCATAACTTTGTTCAAGTAATAATCAATATAGCACAAAATATGAAGGTTTTAAAGCTTCTAAAGTTATTTGGGAATCTCTCTCCAGATACTTAACCCACACTGGCTTCTCCAGCAGTCCAGGGAACTGGTCTGGAAACTGCAGTGGGCTGTAAGCTCTTCTGCAAGCATGTGTGCATATGTTGATTGCAGGAAGAAGGGCAGAGTTGGTAATGAGAATGGATGGGATGGGAAGCCTTCTCTATTTCTGTCCTGAATCTGTTACCTAGGTATGAGAAATGTTGCTTCAGTGACAGCAACTGTCCCTAAAATTCACCACTTTCACTAAATTTATAATGCAGTTTCTGCACAGAAGAAAAAAAAAAATTAGATGTAGATTATTGTGCAGAGATAGACACAAGTACTTTGCAGTTTTACATTTTACACATTCTGCTAAATGTCCTGCCATTTTCAATCCCTATTTCCTTGTTTTTTTCCCCAGTAGTTCTCCATTTTACAGACACCAATTTTTTTAGCAACATGCAGTCATTAGAGAGCTGCTTTTCTACCACATCTGGGTGCAAAAAACCATTTCCCAGAGGTTTGACCATTGCAAACACACCTCTATAAACTGTCCTGGAGGAAAGAAAACTCAATAAGATATTCTCATTAAGCTAATAATGACAAGGAAGTCTTCCTCTCCACTGAGTCACTGGAGCTGTAGTGCCAGCAGATACCTTGCCATGTTCAAACACGGCCCACAGCTCTTGGTAAGTGGGCATTTTGGACATGTGCAGATACTGAGATCACAGCCTTTCTGTTAAACTAAGTGAAATATATAAATTTATGATGAGGTGATTGATATTAACAATTATTAGTTCCATTCTAACTCTGCTGTTAATATGGTGATTATCCTTGTTATCAGTAGTTGTTTACTCTGTTATCTGGAGAACAATGGTCACTCACATTGCTCCTCTCAGGCACAGAAACCACAAAGCCCAGCTCAAAGACCCTACAGGGTCAGAACTAGATCTGATCTCTGCCCAGTGAGCAGAGATTATTCCCTAGGTTTTTCTGGTGACTTTCTTGAGGGAAAATGTGAATTCCACAGTGCCATTCCAGTCTGGCTCCAAGAAGAACAATATAGGCAATGAAAGAGATTTAATAGTCATTCATTTTGCTTTTTGGTTTAGCAGCTGCAGAGGCTGGGACTTTTCCTGGTTTCTGTCAGTGAGCAATTTCTCAGAGGTTTGGAGCAAGGATTACAAAATTCAGATAACTTTAGCATGGCTCTGTTGTTGTAACTTTGGAGCTGGTGTAGTGTTAAGCAGAAGTGTTAACACAAAGAGGTGGGAGTGAACAGAAGTGGTAGAGAAAGCTGGGGAGCCTCCTCAAGGACAACCTCAGTGCTGTGAAACAGAGGGAACAAGAGAAGCTGAAGGATCAGCAAAATCAGGAAAACTTATGCCAGCAAAGATGAGGCTGGGCTGGAAATGTGAGGAAGCCTGCAGGAAGGTGTGCTGGGTGATGGCCGGGCTGGGGCTGGGTGCTGCAGGGGATGTGTCACAGCAGAGGAAGGAGAGGGGCTTTATAGGCAGGTGCAGATGTCTGAACACCTATCAGCTAAGAACAAAGGAAAGATGTGATCCAAAGCCAGTGGTATTAGAGGAACTGGTGGTTTTACACAGTGTAATGCTCAGGGAAGGGACACATCAAAGGGGAGGGGATCCCAGGATTAGCAGTATTGAACTCAGGCTCTCCCCTGAGGCACTTGGGCTGTAAGAGTCAGTGCAGGAATCACTGCTCCACTCAGAACCACTGAAAAGGACTGTTCAAACCCTTCCTAAGCCCAGCTATGCAGCATTCCTCATCTCCCTGGCATCTCCAAGTGCTTTATAAGTCAGATACATCAGGAAAAGGTCTCTGCCATCCAAATATTTTTTTAAGTGATATCATTGGCAAATACAATGCATAAAAGGAACTTAAACCTCTCTGGCTTGTGTGTAAACCAGTGACAATCATCTGCTCTGATGTTCTGGATTATCTTGTTTAGATTGCCATCATCCATGCATGGCTCTCCCATAGTTCCTTCAGGGACTCCATCCATGGGCCCTCTCTGCAGTGAGGCAGCCATGGTTCATTGAGCTAGAGAGCATTTGGAGGCAGACAGAGGCTGTGTGGATAATGAGGCACAGGAGGGCCTTTTATTGCTTTAGTAGGAGCTAAAGATGAAAACAGCAAGGGATGGTTTCATTCACACGTGGCAAACCTGCCACCACCAAGTGTCACTTTTAACTCTCACTCTGTCAATCAGACACAGTGACAGGGAAGCTCAGGCTGGGTGCAAAGCAGAATGTGCAGTGCTGTCCCCACTCCCAGCCATCTGTCCTGTGGTAACTGGGGCCCACAGGACATTAATCCCAGCTCATAATCACCATTGCCAATCCCCCTGTGAGTGCCAGCTGGTGATGGAGGCACAGGGACAGGAGGGATGCACTGATGAGGAGGAATATCCATGTCTGCTTCTCTAGAGTCACATCCTGGCAGAACATGGCTCTAGAGGGAGAGCATCCATGTGAGGGGAATGGGAGGGGAGTGCAGGGATGGATACAGAGAGAAGCACCTGGGAAGGCAGGATGATTTCTGCCACCTGCAAGAACAGGAGTGAAAATTTGAAACTTTGTCCCTGTAGAGCTGAGGAGCTACTGGGATGGTGCTGATGGCACCCAGGGCTGCCCAGTTTTCCCATGGCTCACCTGCCAGGAGGCAGCTGGTGCTGCCCAGCTGTCCTGCTCAGCAGCGTGGCTGGCTGCAGATTGCAGTTCAGCTGGGGGTTTTCTCTTCCTAAAAGTATTTCCTGACATCTGTTTGCCCAGTCACAGCGCTGTTCCTTGCACATTTGAATGAATGTATTCTACTCCTGAGCCTTCCAGAGGAGGCTTGTGGGGCTGGCCAGTGTCTCTGCCCTGGCTGGGGCTCACCCTCTGCCTGGCCCCAGGAGGGTGCCAGGGCACTGAGGGGGCTCAGAATGGAAAGGGGGGATGAGGCATTGTCTCAGCACAAGGATGTGCTCTGCCAAACCCAACAGATGGAGTCTGGCACTAAGAAATTTTAACATGACCTAATGAACACCCTGCAGTCTCTGCTGCAGCCAAGGAACCTGTCCTGCAGCTCTGGGGAAAGCCAGAGCCCTGCAGCTGTGGGAAGTGAGCACAAATGGGGAACAGAAGACACAAAAGTGAGAAGGGGACTGGGACACCTGAAGGCCTTTGTCCCATGCCTCTGACTGCTCCTGTGTGCTGGGACCCAGAGGTGGGACAGCAGGAGGCAGCCTGCTCCTCCTGCCATGGCACACCCAGGACAAACCCACAGGATTTACAAGGAAGGGATTTTCCTCCATCATCTGAAAAAAAAATCCCTTAAAAAACCCCAAACACACAAAAAACCCTCCCAGAAGTTGTTTTACTTACCATGGGGGGACTTAGTGTAGGCCTTGAATGCAGTAAGATTATGAATACTTTAACAATGGTCTCTATCTGTGTTAGCCAAATAACATTTCTGTCTTTGACCCAGCCTCTCAAGGCCTTTTACAGATGAATACCAATGACCCAGGCCTTCATTATCCCATCATTACACAAATCCTGCTGTTAATTTATGTATAGGAAAGAACTAGCAGCTACATAAGGCTTCATCAGCTGCATAATTACTGCATATATTATAAAACAGCAGCAAATGCTTCCTGTGAATACAAACCATCTCTGCTCATTAGAAACCTTGCAAGAATTAATTAATAAAGGTGTGATTGTGCCACTTGAAGTCATGGGTATTGTCCCAGTGTGCCTCAAAATTCAGCTATCTTGGGTTTTCCGATGACTTTAATGTAGACTCCAGAGAAACTGAGATGAGCACGTGGCCTAAGCCAAAGCTGAAGGAGACAAAATTGAGTGTTGGAGTCCCCAGCAAGTCTTGTGGCTCCTCCCAGCCTGATCCATGGAGATTTGCATGGCCACATCTGTTCTGTAGAGGTGTCTGTCCCTGGTCCCTCCCAGCAGCGATGCAGAGGGGGTGTGTCCAGCCTGTTCTGGGTCTGGATGCATTTTCAGTGTTCAAGCTCTTGGGATGCAGGTCTGGATCCAACTTTTAAAACAAATGAAATGATCCTGCGATTCAAATAGAAGACTGAAAGGATTTAGGAATTTTCCACAATGACATTTGTATTCTAAGATTAATTTGCCAGCACAGCTTATAACTTCCCAGCTTTCTGTTTGCTTCTGTACAAGAAGAATGTGCTCTGCTAGACTGACTGTTGTGATTAGTTAAATTACTCATACATCCATTATTTTAAAAAGCTCCTATTCTGCTTTGCATCTGTATTTATATAGTGCCACCTGATATTAACTTTCTGCTTGAATGACGGCCACTAATTCTGTGTGGGGCTCCTGAATGTCAATCAGCAGAGGTTTGAAAGTCAGCTCAGTCTGGAGGGTGAAGGTGGGATGGGTCTGTGTTTCCATGGCACCTGCTTTCATTCCATGGGTTTCCTCTCTGGGTTTCCTCTCTGGGCATGGGAAGGGGAGCAGGGCTTTACCTGCTGTGTGACCTGAGTGGGACAGGTGATGTATCAGTGACAACTATAGAAAATATGGAATGGAAAATATGTGTGAAAGGGGAAAAAGCTCTGCTGGTTGGCCAGGAATACTGGGACAGAAGGGGTAAAGAATTGCTTCAACTCTTGATCCTAATTTTGGAGGAGCACTGGAGCAGTCAGACACAGCAGCACTGATCATGCATTTCATGTGGACTTTCTAAACAGCCATGGGAATGGCAAACCTCCTTTGAGTCAAATCTGGCTTAAAGGGTGGAAAAGCTGTTTCCCAGGGAGGAAAGTGCTTATGAATTTCAAGATGATTGAGATTTTGAGTTTGTTGCTACTTTTTTTAAGCAAAATGTGTGTTCTGAACAATTGAAAAAAAAATCTAGCTTTGACACTGAATATGCTGCTTTTGTTGGTATTTTGCTTGGGGACACATGTAAATAATGTCTGTTTAATCATACTTGAACTCTGGGCATATTCCTGTGTCCATTTTTTCCTGGTGAAAGGCCACTTTTGCTTTCCTGCTGATGGACATTGTGAGAGCCATGGTGCCTCTTCTTCCAGAGGGAGCCTGTGAAGGGCTCCAGAGTGGCTTAAAATAACTCATTATTGAAGCAGCCACAAAGGACCATAGGCAATCTAATCCATCAGGCAGGAACATTTTCAGTTGGACTATTTCTTCCTCCAAAATAAATAAAGCATGTCCTCATTAAAATGAGAGGGATACATGGAAACTGATCAAATTTGATTTGACAAAAAGGATAAAACATAGATAAAATTTATGTATTACTGATCTGGAAGGCATTTACCTTTCTTGATGACTCTCATTTTTCAGGGAGTGTGTTTATTAAAGATAAAGGTTGTGAGTTTGTACCTATATTTATTTTTCTTTCTCTCTCACATGCTCTCTGGCTGACAGAGAATCTTCACTTCAAATGCCTGTTGTCTTTGAGAATTGTCTTCTCATTTATTTACTTTCATTTTGCCTGCTGGAAGTTCCTATTAATAGTAACAGAACAGTGCCATGCCAGCATGCCTTTATCAGGGGCTTTACAGCAGTTGTCAGTTTAATAATATAGCAATAAATTCCATTTAATGTAAAGCAGGAATTTCCCCACAGCATCTTTAAGTGGTTCATTTTTGTCTTACAAATGTAAAGGTCTTGCCTTGTGTTGGTTTGCCATGGTGAAATATTTCAAATCTCAGCTACAATGAGACCTTTTTGTTGTGTCTCAGGCTTCTGTGCTGTCAGGATGCTGCTTCATTATCAATTCCCCATGAATGTTTCTGGAAGGAGAAAAGGAAAACTTCCTTACAAGTGTTGTCACTTCTCTTGTGACTCCATTTGGGTTTTTCTGTGTATCAGATGGCGTGTGGGGGGACACAGAATTTAATTTAAAATCTTTGACTCGTTCTCTGTAATCTCACCCCAGCATTTTGATAGTTCTGATGTATTTGTCATTTTAAAGGGTATGTAAGCACAGTAAATTTTATACTGCCAATAAAATGTGTTGGTGAGTTCACCGAGAATTTCCCAGATCTTGGAGGCCAGTAATGTTTGAAATACATAGTAACCTCTTTATTGCAACATTTTACACATCTACAAAATTAGGCTACCAGTCAGTAGCTAGCTGTAAACTGCAGTGCTGCAAGATAAACCTGAAATAGTAAATATTGTATATTACACTGTATGATCTTTTTAATAGTCTGATTTTCAAAGGGGTCTTGGAGAGAAAATGCATACTATTTCCAGCTTATTTTGAAATACAAATAGTGGAGATACATAGCTTATTAAATGGCTCTCTGACATATGGCAATTATGCTGGTTCTAATGATGGTTAAAATCTAGCTCCAGCTAAATGCTAATAGGGGTTAGCAGCCTTAATTAAATCCACATTTAGGTACTGCTGTCAATGCTTCCTGGCCATCTTAGCAAAGCTCCCAGTTGCTGCCTAACCAAGTTGAGCATGCTGGGTCCCTCAGGGGTGCATCCATCCACAGAAACACCCAGTGATGGCTGGGGAGAGGTGCTCCTGTGCTCCTGTGTCCTGGGACTCAGGAATTGCCAGGGCAGGCTGTGCAGCCCTTGACATGGACACAGGAATATGCCCATAGTTCAAGTCTGAATAAACAGACATTATTTACATGTGTCCACAAGTAAAGTGTCCTTGACAACAACCCAGGGATCTGGCGAGAGGAGCAGTTCCCATTGAGGGGCAGCACTGGGAAATCTGAGGTAGAAGTTGATCCAAAAGACCACCTGGCTCTGCTTGCTCTGGCTGCAGCAGAGTTTTCTGCCAGCACAAAACACACCTCTATGGCTTTAACCCTTTGCATTCAATATCCCTTTTTATCCTGCAAGAATTCCTTCTTCCAGAGATCTGTTTTCAAGCTGCTCCAAGCCCCTCAGCATTGAGGTGAGGTGTTACATCTCAAAATATGCCCTTTGACAGATGTATTATTCTCACAGTGAGAGAAGGCTGTAAAGGAATTATATTTTCATGTTCTTGATGGTCTCAAAGAAAGTAGACTCTAAATTTCATTGGAGGGTGTGGTGGATTGGAGGTGATTTTGCTGTGCTGAGCAGTTGGTTTGGAGGGAGCTTGTGCTCAACCAATCCTCTGACATCTCTCCCAAACTGAGGGCATCCTCTGCTTCCCTTGTAGCACTGAGCTCTGGATCATTCACCTCTCTTAGTTCATTCAAAGAGTCAAACTGTTAAAATGGTTGGGGAGGACTGTTTAAGAAACCCTTCACATCACAAATTGCACAGTAACGAAGTTCTTTGCAAGATATATAATGAAGATCTTGCAGGTTTCTGTCGGTAGCTAAGTAAATCTGTAATTATCAACTCTGCAAGGTAGAAATTTAGGATGAGGAAGGCTGATCTGGTGCTATAAATACATTGGTTGATAGTGTAATATAGATCACATATGCCTCTCTTGAGAATTAGAGTTTAGGTGCTCATATTATTGCTGCATAAACTGTAAAGTCTTAGCCCAGGAAAGTTGAAAACATGCTCTGGCTTGCTGCTCATTCATGTCAACTTCATACAGACTCCACTGGCTTTTGGTCAGTGGGAAGGCTGGGGACCAGTGAAAGCTGAAAGCAGGGTCAGACCTTTGCTCCTTCCAGAAGGCAATGATAAACAATTGGTGCCATTCAGGGCTGCAACAGCCTCCTGGCAGAACACTTCTTCCTTTTTCTTTTTCTGTGTCATTGACACTGAAGCATTCATTCTTGATATTCCTGTCTAGTTAATGACCACTTGTAACAGCTCTGTCTTCCTGAGGAAGCTCAGAAGGGCTAAGCTAAGGCCAGCCTCAAATTCATCGACAGGGAGGCACTGTTGTGTGGGTTTGGGCCAGGACATAGAATATAAATAATGATTTCCTGATCCTAATGGGCAGAGGGCAGAAATCTAAGACCTTTCTTTGACCTTCTGCAAAATTCAGCCACAAAAAGTAGATATTGCTGTTCTGTCAAAAAGGGAAGAAAAGTCCAGAGATATCTAAGAAAATAACTTCTATTCCTTGTTGAGACTCACCTAAAAGAAAACCTTTGCCCCTCAGGTGCTGAAGTCATGTTAGGAAGTCTTTATTTTTTTTCCCCAGTGATATTCACCATCTATTTTCAAAGATTAAGTAAATATATGACTTTACTTCATATCACCACATCCCTGCTCTCTGAAGCAAGGCATATGTACTGTCAGTGTCTGATAGGCTTTTTATCATCTCTAGCTGGAAAAGAAGCTTTGTTCTAACCTGCCTTAGGTAGGGTCAAACCCTACTACACAGTGCTGTAACTCACCCGTGGTTGACTGGTGCTTTGGGCAGGACTGAGGGTCCACCCTGAGCTTGCAGTGTGGAGGTTAAAGCTCCTCCTGCAGCACCTCCTTACTCCCTCTGCACAGTCACTAAGCACCAAGTCCTTTTTAGGGTGTTTTGGCTTTTTTCTCCCAATTTATGCAAAGAAACTTCCCTCTGCCTTATAGGACTTGCCAAGCACTTGTCCCAGTTCTGGCAATCATGTATAAAGAGAGTTGAATGCATCATAAAATGTGTATGGCTTGGAGAGAGTTTTTGGTCTTTTGAAGAGGTCTGCTTGCCTTCCCCACAGTAAGGCACTTTGAGCCCTGTGGATGAAAAAGCCCAGCACAGTGCAGAACAATGAAAGCACTAACAGTATCTGGGATAAATCCTACAGGATTAGGCAGGCCTGAGATAATTATCGTTTTCCAGCAGAGGAAAGAGGCAGCAAGCTGCGTAGGCTTCTGAGTTTTATCTCTTCTCTTTTTGCCATCAGAAGAGAAACTTTCATGCTCAGTTAGTATGAAAAATATGTAATGAAACTCTACAGCAAGTTACTTAGAAGCTAAATAACTCATTAGTACTTCTGTCCTCCAATTATATCCCAATTTGTGCACCCCATCAGGTGCTGGTTAAATCGTCTTTTATTTTGTATTTCTGTACATTACACCAGTGATCACTTGGATGCCTTTGAGGTTTATCTGGGCTGCTCCCACAGTGCTGTGCCTGGCTGAGAGTGCAGACTGGAGCACAGAGCTGCCTTTGGACAGAGTTTCCTGCCCACAGCTGTGTGCTTTCCAAGATTGCCACTACTAAAGGTTGTCCTCTCCCTTCCGCCAGGTTTATAATTTGCACTGAAGCAGTGACAGAATCTCAGAATGGCTGAAGTTGGAAGTGACCTCTGCAAACTGCCTGGTCCAACACCCCTGCTCAGAGCAGGGTCAAATAGAGAGGGTTGCCTGGGGTCATGTTCAGGTTTTGAATATCTGCAAGGATGGAGACACCACAGCGCCCCTGGGAACACGTTCCAGTGTTTGCCAGAGAGATCAAACATAAGATTAAAAATGCCAAACCTTTTCTTAGGTTTAAATGGAGTCTCCAATATTTCAATGAGTGTCTCTTGTCCTGCCACTGAAAAGAGCCTGGCTTAGTGTTTTTACTGCTTCCCATCAGATATTCACATACATTAAAGAGACACTGTCACCCCTGAGCCTTCTCTTCCCAGCCTGAGCAAATCCATCTGTCCCAGCCTTTCCTCACACAAATGATTCCAGCCCTTAATCATTTTAGTAGCCCCTCACTGGATTGGCTCCAGTATTTATTTGTCCAGAACTGGATAAGCAGTGCTGCAGCCCTGTCTCCCCAGGGCTGACTAGAGGACATAAATGACCCCCTGTGTCTGCTGGTGGTGGTCTTCTACCAATGCAAGTTGCTGTAAATATTTGCCTTCTTTGCATCAAGGGCACATGGCTCATTCATGTTCAGCTTTGTATTCACCAGTACCCAGATCCTTTCTGCAGAATAGCTAAACTTATATGTTACTCTGTTTTGCCAGAGAGATACAGGTAAATGAAAATGTTCTTATCAGTAGAGTGATTTTGCTTTTCTTTAAACAAGCCCTTTGATCAGAGCTGTGTGAAAGAGCTACCCCTGCATGGTTGTATTTGAGAGGGCTGTAACCTGTGGAACACCTGAGCTGTGATGTCCCAAATGCTGCTCCCCTCTCCCAGCACTGTGTTGAATGAGTGGTTTCTGCCATTTGTGCAAACATGATGTATGACTCAGCCTGGTGTGAGCTAGCCATGAACCAGCAGCAAGCACACGAGCAGGTCCATCAGGCAGAGCTCAGCAGAGGCACTGGCTCAGGCCTGGGGAGCGGTGTTAGCCCAGCACAGCCCTCCTGGCAGGGCTAATTAACCTGAGCCTTGCTTGTCACTGCTCTCCTGCTGCCAAAGCTGGAACTGGTCTGGACAGGGATGAAGTGCACTGCACTTACTGCATGTTGTAAATGTGCCTGTAGGTTGCTGTTTCGCTCAGACTGAATTCCATGGAAGGTCTGGATACTTAATTCTGTGCCACCAGCAGGAATTAAGCATCTAGCTGTGCCTGAGGATCTGGTCCTGAGGCTCTTAGGTCAGTGTTGCTCAAGAGATATTCAATATGATTCAGTGGATATAAATCACCATTGTTCTCTTTATCTGAAAAAAGGTTGCTTTGATTTATACCAGCTCAGGAGCTGGCATGCTGTTTGTGTAGGAGAATGCTTGCATTCCTCCTGAAGCCTGTGGCTGTGTCTCAGAGTGATCTGTATTCCACTGCAGCATAAAGTTTTTTCAAAATTTGGGAGCCATTTGCAACTTCAGTGCCATGCTGTGACATGATGCATTGCTTTGTAAACAGGGCTTTAAACAACTGAGGTCTTAAATCCATAAACTGACTGAGGCTTGGCAATGCTTTGAAAATCTCTTTGCCAAATAACATGCATTACAGTACCCTCCAAACAAGATCTGACTGAAATGTTCAGGTTCCTTTTGACACTCTACCAAGACAGTATGAGAGTACCTAGGGCTTATTTCCCCTAAAAATAATAAGAAAAATTTATTTGTGCTATGTGTAAAGTGATGCATCTGAAATACATGACATGCTAACTTCCTTTGATGTTTTATTTCCTCTAGGAAAACATCCTTAAAAAAAACCCCAACAAATTATTGTTATCAATTTTGTGTTTGGAACCTGTTTGCTAAGACATCCCCCAGATGTAATATCCTCCCTGAGACACTTCAACATTTGTGCCTCTTCTCTTCACTCTCAGCTCCCTGATCTCCAGATGGAGCCCAGTGGGGATGGTTGCTGTAGGTACTGATTTGTCTTCTGTTATTTTTGTGAACACATTTCAATTCATCTGCTTTCAACAGTTGGGGCTGTTTTTCCCCTCCTCTTCATGAAGACATGGTTTTATTTTTCTGCAGTTTTACTTTTCACTAAGGCATCCATACAACCTTTCTAATTCATCATTTCACAGCACTTTGCTGCTTTTAAACACCAAGTTATCCAGGAGCACTCATGTTTGTCAAGTGATGTGGCTGCCTCACAGAGAGCTCCAGCTGCTGTCCAGGCTGTCAGTCATGAGCCTTCTCCAGCCTTGATTAGAGTGGTTACATGTGCTGCTCTGCATTCTTCTCTGAGACACGTGCTTAAGTCTTAAAAGCAGGGAAAAAAAGTGAGAAGTGAAGAAGTAGAGTTCTTTGACACATGTTTGATGTGATTTTTGGCTATAAAATCCTTAGTCCTGTAAATTCTGCTTGTTTCAAAGACACAGCACTGAAAGCTGACTGTGCAAGTGCCCATGGACACTGGAGCCCTCAGGTGCATGAACAGTTTGGTTTTCCTACTGCAGCCACTTGAAAAGCAGCAGTTCCTAAGTGTCATACCCAGCGACGGCCTCATTGTGACCACATGCCAAATTGAAGTGTATTGAAAAATCTGAAAGAAAACAGGAGTTTCAGGGAGGCAAAAGCTATGCACACTGGTGCAGTGTGTTCAAAAAATAATAGAGAACATTTTCTGGGTACACCTGCATGTCATTCAGCATGGAAGCAGTTAATAAACCAATTACTTCACAACGTCCTCTTCAGCTTCCATTTCCATTCACTTTTACAGCAGAATAAGGGCTGTTTCCAAAGTTCCCAGACATTCTTAGAGCTACCTGGTGAATCATAAATCTGCAGACAATGTTTTCTGAAAGCCAGCAGACACAAATGATGTAAAATGAACTCCTGCCTTTTGCACCAACACCTCTCAACATTTATGTTCTCCCTTAACTGACTTTATGGACTCGAGGAAGGAGCAGTATATTTTGGGATTTTTGTTGTTAGGTTTTGTATCGCT
The DNA here is from genome assembly GCF_037042795.1 of Molothrus aeneus. Classification (NCBI taxonomy): domain Eukaryota; kingdom Metazoa; phylum Chordata; class Aves; order Passeriformes; family Icteridae; genus Molothrus; species Molothrus aeneus. Next base: position 8,271,975 of record NC_089661.1, on the reverse strand, counting down.
CATTATACACCCAACTTTTCATGTAAGAAGAAAGTGCTCTTCTGTAATGGTCCAGAGGCCACCTGGCACTTGAGGAAAACCAGGAGCTAATACCCAGAAAATACAAAGCATGTCTGGAGGTGGGACAGTTTTAGACCTTCCTTCTGGGCACAAAGCCAGATCCATCTTACATTATTTATCATATACTGAGCAAACAGAGAGAGCAAATCAAGATCTCAGCCAAATCACTGATGAATTAGGATGCCTGTATTATCCAGCCAACACTGCTGACTGAATGACTGAACCCATCTGTGCCTGGGGCCACCTAATTGTGGAGGTTATTGGCAGAGCCTGATTTGGGGCCAGCACAGTGGTGCCCATCCTGTCATTTTGTCGTTGTTCCTCTCAGATCTATCACTCAACTTCTCTGCACACAATCACAGTCAGAATTGTCTCAAAGGGGAAAAAATTATGTTCAGTAATAGATCTCTTTGGTTCTCTGTATGCATGGGCTTGTGGAACCTGAGTGGTTATTGAACCAACAATCAGTGCCACACCACTGGAGATGGAGCCTTTTTTGAGCTGTTGTTTAATTTTGGCATGCACTGCATGAAAGAGCAGCAGGGTGGAAAGGGTGTTCTTCCCTCTTGCCATTCTTCCTTCAGATTCACTCCTAGGCTTTGATCCTTGGCTGCCCATGATGTGATAAACAGCCATTGCAAGCCTTTGATAGATAAGCAGGAGATTCTGAGGGAGGAGGATATACTGAATGTGAGTAAGAAAGGCTTTATGCAAACTGTTTTTTACTTTCATGTCCCCTGGGGTGGGCTCAGCTGAATTCAGTTTCCATAAGGGGCTCTGATGCCAAGATATGTCCAACCTGGAACATTTCCATCCTTTCCTCAAGCTGCACAGTGTTAGCAGGAGAATAAGAGCAGCTGTGGCCACTGATTCTCAAGTCCTGCTTGCTCCTGGAGCTCCTGAGCAGCTCCAAAGTTTGGCTCTTGCCTGTTTCACAGAAACATGAGGTGCAAGCAGCCCCTCCTAGGTCTAAAACCAGGGGCTGCTTAGAGAAATTTCCTTCAACTCCTCTGTTGGTGCTGTTGGGTCAGGGAGAGAGCCTGGTGTAGCCCAGATTTGGCCACTGCTGGTTCTTGAAAATGCCAATAGACAAAAGTGTGGCAAGCAGGCAGATATCTGCCTCCTTCCCAGGCTCTGTTTCTCTACAGAATGATAAAAAAGTGGGAAAATTTACAGACACAGCACACAATAACAGAATTATATTTGGAAAAAATTATGGAGATCTTGTAGAAAATCTATAATTTGCCTGAACAATGTGAGCAAGCAAATCACCTTCTATCTGACTCATTATGTCTTATTGAAAACTGAATTGTAAGTCTTCCTTGTTCAAGCATGATTGAGACTTACATGTCTCTTGTTGGCAAGATTTCCTATTGAGCAGAGTAGCAGCCAAAGAAAATGATGGTACAATTTTATGTGATTAGGACAAATCCTTAAAAATCTGGGCAATTTTCAGTAACTATGTCAAGACAGTAACTAAAACAGAAACTTTGACACTTGTCAAAGCTTCATTGTTGGATCAAACAAATGTTTCTAATTGGTGGAGTCAAACTGTGTTTATTCATATCTCTATGTTTTCTTCAGTTTTGGTTTTTTCTTGTAAACATCTGTTATTTTTCTGTTACTGCTTACGTAGTCTTTTTGTGCACATTTCCATGAGTGAAAACATAGTTCATTCCTCTTCAGCTTCATTTAGGGGGTCTTCTGCACAGTTAATTTTTTTCTTGTAATTTTCTTTTCTTTATTATTTTTCAAATGAATTCACAATAACAATTGGGAAATAATTAGGATAAGCCAATAGGATTTACAAAAAAGCCTTGTGTTGGAGATCTTGTCATGCCAGTGTGGGTATTCTGTACATCCCAGAGATCAGAAGGAGAAAAACAGAACCAAGTCTGCAAATGAATCTTAAGCTATTTCCTTCTTCAGCAACTGGAAATGTAAACATTTAGCTCAAGGAAAAAAATTAAAGCAGACACTAAAGGAAAGGAAAACATAACTATTTGGTAGGTTTGCTAATAGTCTTTGAAGGCATAAACAGTGCTGGGCAATAGACAGCCAGGGGAAATGCAAAGAGGAGGTTTTGGAGCTGGTTCATCTAGGCTCAGGCACTGTCCTTGTCAGTCTCTTCTGGTTTGGGATGAGCTCACAAGGGTGTGCTATCAAAGCCTCAGGCTGTTGAGTTGTCTCCATCTGTAAAAAGTCTTAATCCTGTTTACTTCCTCATGGATGTCTGCACCTGATTTTTGCTGTATTTATCTTGGAACCATCCTGGGTTTGCAAGCACAGGGATTCATCTGCCCTGCTCTGCTGCCAGCCTGTTCAAAGATCATGAGTTTCTTTGTTTCAGGTGACTTTATACTGTTGGCCAAGAGTTTCTTCTTCTTCCTTAACCCCTTGTAGTTCATCCTTCTCTATGACACCCAACCTAGCATCTTCAAACTGCCACGAGGAAAGGACAGGACCCTGACACACACACAGGTCACAGAGGGGAGAGCTGTTGCTTGGGTTTGTTTGCTGTTAGCACTGGACAATATCAGACTCTCTAAAAGCCTTTTTTGGTCAATTTGATTTGCTGTCAACGTGCTAATAAAATCAACTTCTCACACACATTTCTTTTGTCATATCAGAGGGAGCTTCTGCCAGTCCAGCTTTCGAGTTTTTCTCTGGGACATGACTGTGACTGTGTTATTTTTCTAATCTTGATGGGCAGGTTCATGATTGCATCTTGTAATAAACTCCCCTCAAATCTCAGGTTGCTTTCTGAATGAAATTGCTATTACATGTAAATAGTATATATATGTCTTTCTTTATTTTATCATCTTCTGCTTTACATGTCTGTCTAATGACTCGGTGCCTTGTCATCATAGCTCCTATTTCTTTTTTTCCAGTAATAATTATCAATTATCTGGTTTCTTTTAGAAGTCTAGTTTTGTCATCTTTTATATTTTTCTGTGCTATGTTACCCTCCACAATTCTCTAAACAGATTTTAATACCAGAAATTGTTAGCTGCAGTTTACATGCCCTTTGATCCAAAATGTCACAGGCTAAATATTTAAGTTAGACCAAGATGTCCAGAAATATTTTGTGTAACTTTAATTTTTTGAGCAAAATAAAATGTTTTTACTCCATTTTTCATCAGCCTTCTCTCTTCTGTTTTTAGCATCAATATTTGGAAAACACTTACTACATTTTTTTAAAATTTGAAATCAATGAAATTGTCAGGATAAAAATATGATGCAGCTGCAAGAGTGGTAGTGCTGAAAAAATATATTGCTGTCTCCTTCTCCAATCCAATATTCTCCCTTGAAGTGAAATCCCTTGCAAAATTAAAGCCAAACTCAACCTGAAGAATCACCTGCAGAAATATCCTGACTTGGGCTGCCAAACAACTCTGACTTTTTAGTTTTTAGTGTGGAGAGTGGTTCAGTAGTTTGTTTCTTAAGCAACACTTCATGTCTTTCATAATTTTACCCAGGTTATTTTTAAAACTATTTTGGTGAGACCTAGGAGCAGAGTTGCAATGGTTTTGATCACTGCCTGCTTCACCCAGCAGTTGACCAAGATAAAATGCTACTTACTGCATTTTTTACCCTGCTAAGTGCATGATTCATAGAGGAGTAACAAAGGTAAAACTTGTAGGAAAAAAACCCAACAAAAACCCCAAGAATCAAAGCCCTGTGAGTAAATATTTGCACCAATGAGCACAGAGCAGATGTGTGTGATGTTCTGAGGACAGCTCAGATCCCAAGGATGGGATGAGGATGGGCCCAGCAGGGAGCTGTGGATGAGCACCTTCAGGGTGAAATACTTTTCCTAATATAGACTCCTGGAATCTATGAGATACATATACAATATCATAATTTCCTGTGCTGTAACTTACATCCATTGCTGTGAGTCCTTCTGCCAAGATTTAACTCTTTCAAGGCAAAGTTTAATAAACAATCATCAGTGTGTTACAGCTACTACTCCAGTCCAAATAATAAGCAGAAGGGCTCTTCTTGAGATGGAATTATTTAAAATGAGCTTCTTAAGGGTATTATCATGCATTAAAAACAAATTGGAACCTATAAGCACTGTAACCTCTTGAGGAGGTGTTCTGAAATTCCCCCAGACAGCAGCACCCTCTGCAGATGTGTGTGAGGCTGGTGCAGCAGCACGGTGCATTTGTAGGTGAAGCAGTGGTGAACACAGCAACACTGTGCACAACAGGTTGTTTAAAATAACAGGCAGAAGGCCCCAAAAAGGAAGTTAAAGCTGGAATTTGATTATGTGTGGGCATTTCCACAAAAGAGAGGGGCAAAGAAGTTGGCTGCATATGGAGCAGGCTCTTCTCAGGTACCCTGAGGAAAGTCCCCAGTGTGAATGAGGAGCAGTGAATACAAGACAGGCAGTGTCAAACCAGCTTTCCATTATGGTTGGCTCATTTTAAAAAGCTGAGCTGGGTTTGCCTGGGTGTTTAATGTATGCAATATCTATTGATTTCAGCTGGTGTTGGTACATGCTCAACTGTTTCAGAAGTGTTGGAGCAGCTGCTGTGCCCAGCCTGCTGCACATAATTGCTGAGCACAACAATCTCAGGGCTTGTTTGGGTTCCCTGCCCTTACCCAGCTCACTATCTATTGCCTTATCCTTGCACTGTAATGCCCTTAGGACAGGACCATCTCTTGTGTTGTGTGCAGCAATTGAAGTGATAAAGATCCTGGCTGTGCCTGGTGTTTCTAGGAACTACTGCAAAAAAATTCCCATAATTATTTATTAATATGGTATGCATCAATGCAAGACATTTCATTGGCTTTAATAGGCTTTGGATCAGATTCCTTAGTACCTCTGGCCTATTTGGGTTCCATTATTCATGAAGGAACATGTTTAATTCAGAGTTAGGGTTCTGCCAATACAATGAGCGTACCTTGTGCTTTTATCTATGGATACAGAAGTTATCCCTGAGCTTGGAGCTGCTGCACCTCTGTGGATGGAAGCATGGCAGATTCCCTTCTCAGAATGCTTGTGTTGGTGTGAAATAAAGGTGGAGCTTTTCCACCCAGTGTGAAGGATTTTCTCTCTTTTGCCCAATGATGGGCAGTGCTCGCCTTGGGCCTAAATGGCAGCTTTGCCAAGTCAGCAGAGGAGTTTAACAGGTCAAAGCAAGGGTCATGCTCTGCTCCATCCTATTTTCATTCAGGGGCAATCTTCTTGTCAACCTTCCATTCTCTTTTCCCCAGCTTTTACTTGAAGATAAAAAGAAACAGCTTATAATTCATTACAGTTCATTAAAATGAAAATAAAATTTATTTTGCATCAAAATGAAAAAATATGACTTGTTCATTATTAGCATATAAATGGTATTTTTTATGTCACTCTGCCACAAAATCACTTACATTTTCAATGATCACAGCACACAAAATTAATTTTTGATAGCCTTTTGTGATTTGGTTGAAAATTCTCATTTCTTTTTGTGCATTAACAGCAAACTGTATCCACTGCTATTCATACCAAATTTTAGATAATGAAGCAATTAAAAATACATGGATTGAAGATCTTATCTCATTTTTCCTCTGGCCTATTTCTGCTTCATTATTCATGAAGGAATATGTTTAATTCAGAGTTAGTAATTGCAGATATATCTAGTATAAATTGTGCCTTATATTCTTTTACTCAATTTCAATTTATTTTAGCAAATAGATCTATGGGGAAAAAAAGAGCAGGAAAGACAAAAGGGCAAAAACTACATCTCAGTGTCTCCAAACAAAACCTTACAGGTCTATTGCTTGTAAAGTATGTCTGCAACTCAGGGAAAAGTTGAGGCAATGAAGCTCTGTACTTGGCATATTAATAACCTGGCATTTGTATCAAATGGCTGAATTAAATTATTCTGATTTGAGGCAGTTTGAGAGGCCTCATGCCTCAGTGTTACTGTCATTCTGCTGCTTTATCCACAGAGTCAAAAAGTCCCAAATCAGTGAAAAGCAGAAATAACAGAGATATAAAAGTAGAAAATAGCAGAGTCAAAATAAAATTAAGGTGTTTTAGGTAAAGTAGAGGAACCTTTGTTTGCCAGAAAGTGAAAATGAGTTTGGCTGGTGTGTTTCCATGTGCCTGGAGTGAGAAGTGTAACAGCTTGATAAAACATTCAGATCCTGAACACATAAAAATCATGAGAGCTGTCACTGGGTTTGGGATCCAAGGCAACAAAACCAGTCCCTGCAGCAGAGTGGGCTGGGAGGGGGCTACCAAAGGCTGCTCCGGGGCCAGGTGGCTCCTGCCTGCCCCTGCCAGCAGCGCCAGGGGCTGGTTGGGCAGTGAGGGAGTGGCAGAGGACACGGGGCAGGAGAGGGCTCGGAGCAGCCACGACACCCCAGGGCTGCGAGGACAATGTCCCCAAAGCCCAGCTCCGGTGGGGCCAGGCTGAGTGCAGGAGCTGGGGCACAGCTGAGGGTTTGGGTGGTGCCTGTGGAAACAGCTCTTCCTAGGGAGGTGCTACCAGGATTAATTTAACCAGGAACTGTGAAGGTTAATTGCTGGTGGTTACTGCAGAGCCAGGGTCCTCTCGTTGGGTTGTAAGCTGTGCTTAGGAGTTGTCACAACAACCCCCTTGTCCTGAACCTTCTGCAGAAGAAGAGTGGCATAATATGGGCGAGATTCCAGCTGTTCCTCTGACCACGTGTTAGAGTGCTTTGGAAGAATCTTTTGTTGGCATTTCTGAGCACACAGTCCCAAAACTTCCTTTATACCAGCGGAACTTTATGTACAAATGTCTCAGACTTGAAATAGAGTTTGTAGAATTAACAATTTGGATTTATTAAACATTGTGATCAGCACTTTCTGGTGCAATTAGTAATGCAAATATTTCAGCCCAGTTATTTGATTAAATGAATAACTTGCAAAGTGATGCACAGCCTTTTCGGTGTAGTCCTTGATTCATAATTTCAATAAGTTAATTAATTACAATCTTATTTTCTCTCTTAATGAATTCTGGTTAGCTTTGATGGATTTGGAAGCCTTAAACATGTTGTGACTGATTCTCAGTTAAAGTTTCAGAGGAGTTTTGTGTTCTATAGAAAGTAGGTTTTGCAAACTCTCTATCACTCACTCTGGTTGAAACTCACTGTGGGCTCACCACACGCCGGTGAAATTAAATATTCCTTCCAATTCTTCCAAGTGCATGACATCTGTTTTCCTGGAATCCTGTCTTTACAAAGAGCAGTAAAAGCAGATTTCCTGGAAGTGGGACTGGTGCACAGAGAAGGAGTTTCCAGCAGGGTTATGCTGTGGGATGGCTGTGGCTGTGCTGAAGCTGACCTGCTGATGGCTGCTGGGAACAGGGGACATCAGGGTGCTACCAATCCAACAGTGGTGCCTCTCTAGGAGGAGACAACTTCTCACCAAATGGCCCATGCTTTTCCCCACTTTGGCATGGTGCTTCACTTGCTCCTGCAGTTTGACCTTGATACTTTTTTTTCTCCTACTCTGTCCTGTTTGGATTTGGTCCTTCATCTTTTACTGTATTTTTCCAGATTTAGGCTGATTTTGGAGAAAGGTAGAAAAAGGCCACGTGTATGGAGATTATTCCATTGTCTCAGACCATATCTCCTCCATCTCCTCCTCCTTTTGCTATCTCCTTTTTTGCCACATGAGAATTTCTGATCTCTGCCTTGCCCCCCCCCCCCCCCATCACCACAATTTACTCCCTTTCCATTGTTCCACTTTCCTCCATCCTTTTGTGGGAGGGTGGCATGACAGAAAACACTATTGAGCTCAGAGCAGTCATCTTCTTGCCCTCCATTCATGCTGCAAAGTAGGTGGCAAAAGCAGTCCCAGCAGGTGTCCTTGAGAGAGACCTGGAGGCTGGAGATGGAGAGGCTCAGACACAGAGCTAATAACCATCTCTAATTAAGAACTGGGTAATTCAGATACCCATCAGACACACTATCTGATCATAAGCATGAGCTTGGCACAGGCCTGGGTCTTCCCTCCTCAGTGTCCTAGTCTGCAGTGAACGGTCATCGAAATAGTCCCACAAAGCAGGGCTTCATCAGCTTTGCTTCATTAGAAACTAATTAGAACCATCACCCCAAGCTGGAAAGATACCTTTGAAGTACAAATATTTCCTCAGCTTTTCTTAATCAAGGCTTTCTCTTCATGCCCCTCTATATATGCTGATTCTAGCCAGCACATGAACTAGAAGTCCTGGAAGGCTGGGAGGGAAAAACTCCACTTGCTGTATTTCCAATTGGATGAAAACCAAAAATCCATTGGAAATCTCATGATTTCCAGCAAAATGTACTGGCCAAGAAAATCTGGAGAAATTGCAAAAAAGCATCCAGATGTCCGGATAAATCCCTGGACTGAAAAAAAAAAAACTGTGGAGATTTTTTGTTCTTAATACAGAGAATAAAAGCTTATTTATCAATATTAGTAAACTGCTCAAAGAGCATGGTGCCTTAAAGGCAAAGAATTAGCTGTGTTGTTTGTGTTGATAAGCTTATGGGCCTGAGGGCTTGTTTGGCCTGGACAAACAAATATTCTAATAGGAAAGCAAATTGTGAAAGGCAACTTATTCAAGAAAGTAACCTGTGCAAAAGAAAGAGGAGTGTGTGTATGGTTTTTCTCACCTCTCCCACACTGGCCAGGGAATGTGCTCTACCTACAGCCCAGCACTGTCAGTGTCAGGAACAGAGTGCAGGGACACCAGTGCCACTGTCCCCTCCTCCTCATGTACCAGAGATCAGGACAAGTGGGGTCCACACTGCCCTGAGCTGTGGTTGGAAGTGGGGAACATTACCTGAGGTACAGATGCAGGATGGGGCCTTTATTTATACATTTTCAAGATGCTTCCATAAATTCACTGCAGAGTGGCTCAGATCTCTGAAGAGCAAGCTGTGACGTGGCCTTGCTATTTCAGATGTTTTTGTTGTTTGCTCTCTACATCTTTATTAGCAGCACTCTGTCAAGGCTGCTGCATTAAACATTGATCCACCTTGACAGTGGGAGCAGGGTGTGCATACTGAAGGGCAGGTGTCACCCCTTGCCAACAGCATCCTTCACTCGCAGGTATTTAACCATTTCTTAGGCTCCCAGGAAAGACACATGTGAAAGGACTCAGGAAAGGGCCACAGGTGCAGAGAGGGTACAGAATGGCACTGCTGACTAAAGCAAGGCAGAGTGGAAAGCTGCACTCTTGAATTTCACACCTGGAAACCTGCCAAGCAAGAAGGAACCTCAACCAGCCTCGCTGCTCTCCTGTCGAGGTGCCGTCTGTTCGCTCACATTTGCCAGGTGGGAGCTACTTATCATTTCATAGCAATTCTGCAGGCCGAAGCCTACTGACCTGTGGGGAAATTACTCAAAGGGCATTTTATAGCACTTGAAGCTTCATCTATGCCTAGTGATGGGCTCACTGCTCTAGTTTTGAAGGTGCTTCCTGCAGTGATTCTTTCATGAATTGCCACTTCATGGCATAGTTTCAATTTCTAAACATTCTGGGATCCCCTTGAAATAGCCTTAAGGGAAGTGGCAGGTTCTCCAAGTCTTGATGCCCTCTTGAAAGCAATTCAGATGCCAAATGTTGGTCTCAGTATTGGGAAATGAGCAGAGGGCTCTGCCTGGCGTGGTGGTGACTGAGGGAGAAGGGGTCTGACCTTTGAGGATGTTTGAAAGGGAAAATACTAATTGCTGTGTTTCTGTGAAGGGCGTGATGAGAGGCACAGATGGGCAGGGTGTTTGTTTCTTTGGCTTCTTGTTTTTAATTTAGCTAAAGGCACTGGGAAATTTCATTGGCAGATAAGAAAAAATCTACAGCAACCTAAGCGAGCCACATAATCCTGGCAGCTGCCTTTCTGAGTATTTTAAACTTCCCACTGCAAAACTCACCTCACCTTCCTAAGTGGAGCAATCTTCTCACAGCCCGGGTTCACTGGGATGCTCTCATTTTCTCATTGTTTATCCAAAGTGCCATGAAATACTAATCTCTGGTAGTTTTGTCCCTCCTGAGCAGGGGTGCTGCTCCCTGGCTTCTCTCTGTGGCTTTTCCTGAGTTTGTCCCAGGCCTGCCCTGCTCAGGGTGTGTCAGTGATGTGGATCCCTGGCTGCTGCTGGGTGTTCTGTGGCAGTGGCAGTGATGTGGATCCCTGGCTGCTGCTGGGTGTTCTGTGGCAGTGGCAGTGATGTGGATCCCTGGCTGCTGCTGGGTGCTCTGTGGGAGCGAGATAGGAGCAGGGAGTGCTGGCAGACACCCCTGAGGACACGTCCCCTCTTGGAGCAGGGGCTGTGTCACTGGCAGACACCCCTCAGGACATGTCCCCTCTTGGAGCAGGGGCCATGTCCCTGCCATGCTGGCCCTTCCCTGCTGCTCCAGGCTCTGCAGACCCTCAGAGACCCTGCCTGGAGCTCAGGGCAGGGCCATGGGGCTGGGCTGTGTGTCTGAGGGCCGTGCCTGGAGCTCTGGCAGGGCCATGGGGCTGGGCTGTGTGTCTGAGGGCCGTGCCTGGAGCTCTGGCAGGGCCATGGGGCTGGGCTGTGTGTCTGAGGGCCGTGCCTGGAGCCCTTGGCAGGGCCATGGGGCTGGGCTGTGTGTCTGAGAGCCGTGCCTGGAGCTCTGGCAGGGCCATGGGGCTGGGCTGTGTGTCTGAGGGCCGTGCCTGGAGCCCTTGGCAGGGCCATGGGGCTGGGCTGTGTGTCTGAGGGCCGTGCCTGGAGCCCTTGGCAGGGCCATGGGGCTGGGCTGTGTGTCTGAGGGCCGTGCCTGGAGCCCTTGGCAGGGCCATGGGGCTGGGCTGTGTGTCTGAGGGCCGTGCCTGGAGCCCTTGGCAGGGCCATGGGGCTGGGCTGTGTGTCTGAGGGCCGTGCCTGGAGCTCTGGCAGGGCCATGGGGCTGGGCTGTGTGTCTGAGAGCCGTGCCTGGAGCTCTGGCAGGGCCATGGGGCTGGGCTGTGTGTCTGAGGGCCGTGCCTGGAGCTCTGGCAGGGCCATGGGGCTGGGCTGTGTGTCTGAGGGCCGTGCCTGGAGCCCTTGGCAGGGCCATGGGGCTGGGCCCGTGTGTCTGGCAGCGTTGCAGGCACTGGGAGGAGGCTGCAGGGCTGCTGTGGTTCTGTGCCAGCTGGCATGGCTGGGGCAGGCACTGAGAGGGGACCAAACCAAACACACCCCAATTAAATGGCCCAGATAAACCTTCCCACAGCCCCACCATTCCTTCGTGTTCTCCTGGCTTCGTAAAATACCTTGACTTCAAGGTATCTGCTCACTGCATGTGCGAATTTGGCTTGAACATCTGATAACTTTTATTTGTAAGTCTTAATTTTGGCAGAGTTTATGTGTGGGGTTTTTAAAAATTTATTTGAATTCTCTGGCTAAGGAAAAGTTTGAGGCTTAAATTACACAGTTGCATTAACAGCAATCTGTATGTTAACTACAGTAGTTGGTGGGCTTTGAAAGGTTTGCTATAAATCTCCTCAACTCATGGCATTTATATTCACTGTGGCTGCTGCTGCAGGACAGCCTGACACCCAGTGTGTGTGCTCTGTGGGGGAGGAGTGGGACTTGTCCCATTTTGGTTCAAGCACAAATATAATATATTTTTTCCTCCCTCTTCATCAAGGGCTTTTAATATGAGAGCTAAGACAGGCATTTGCAACTTTTTTTTTTCCCAGGGTTGAACTCCTGTGTTTCAACATGAAATTTTTAATCCAGCAGTAACGCCTGGGTGTTGCCTGGACCTCCAGGGACTGCTGGCATGTGTTTCTCCAAAAATGATGTGCCTGTTGCAAGCAATTGTTCTCTGAAATCTGTTCAAGCTCTCAGCTTGTTCTCCACAACCCCCCCACCAACCTGACAGTGCCTCAGCTGCTCCTGTGATGGAAATGCTTGATGGCACGTTAATTAATGCATCACTTGTAATTTCTTTGCAGTCTTCCATCTACCTGGCCCTACCCTTGTCTTTTCTCATCTCTTCTCTTTGGGTGGTGACCCCTCTGGATGACCTGCCTCCATGGATCTGTGTGTGCACCAGTCATGACACTGCTACTGAAAAACAAAGCTTGTGAAAATGTGAGAGAACCCCACCAGGTGTGCCTGGGAGGCCACCAGCTCACTTTCAGGAGATGCTGGGGCACGGAATAGCACACACAGCTGCCTGTTCCCTCCTCCTCGTGCCCCTCACCCTATTAAGAAGTGAGCAGTCACCCGCCCCTGACGATGCACCCATCCAAAGCCCAGATGTCTCTGACTGCATCACATACATGAATAATTTTAGCACCCTTTCCCATCCAGTTTGAACTTCTGTCACTCCAAGAAGGACTCAGGAAGGATCTCATGGAAGTTCTCCTTACTGTGGGTATTCCTGGTCTCCATCAGGAGCTCTGGAATCGCTCCATGCTCTTACATCAGCTGGCAGATGACTCACTTGGGTGTCTGCATTTTCTGTCAGTGCTGAGGACACAGCTGGGTCAGGGAGCTCTGCTCAGCCTCATCTTTCCAGAGTGAGGAAAGAAGGCTGAGCCAGCTCCTGGTGTCCCTCCAGTGGGTTCAGGAGGGTGTACCAGTGTCCCACAGAGTCTGTGGGGCAGGTCTTGTCTACATGGTGTTGGATAAGATTAAAATGTGGTCAGATATCTTTCTTCATCTATGACACACCACCTCCCACCTTCTATTTCTTCATTCATCTGTGGAAATTCTAGTGTTTGTGCCAGTGAGACCGCAGCAAAGTCTTTTTCAGCTTGTCCCATTGCTCATTCTGGAAAGCTGGGCCAATCTCATTCCCTCATAACCTTATAATCTCAGAAAATGAAGTCCAGGGTTTCCTTTCTTCTCTGTAGTTCTATGGTTTCTCTTCTTTTCCCAGAATTTGTTAGCTTGACCATCCTGAAATTCCATTTTTGAGAGGTGTACTCCTTCTGGGTGCATTTCTTTCATGTTTTAGTTATACCTTTGGGGTACTTGGTTTCAGTTTTTGGGCAAATGATCGGCAGGAGAAGAAATAACTCAGTAATACATAGTGAGGCATGTCAGTTGTCCTTAAAGGTGGCAACCTTCAAAAGAGTTAAGATTACTTTTATGGGAAATAAATTCTTGTTCAGTCCAATGGACAGAAGAGGCTGTGGATTAAGTGGGGCCAGTGCCTAGATAAATTACTGGAATCGGTTCATAGGGAGAAAAATGTCAGGAAAAGTTAAAATGGGCTGCAGGCTGCTGTCCTGCTGCCTTCTGGGTACATGAGTGCAAGTGGGAGCTGGACCCCAGACCAGCATGTCGAGGATTATTCTTTACACCTGGGTGACTTTCAGGCTGGACACTATTGCTTAACAGAGATCAGCTCAGTGTCTGGTGTTTCTCATGCACTGGAAAGCACCTAACAGGAGAAAAAAACCACAGGGAAATGGGGAAAACAAAATAGTTAAAGTCCTAGAAAAAAAGCCTTGTGTTTTGATTGAGTTTTGAAAATAACTGGAGAATGAGAATATGGAAAGGTGAGGAAGGACTGCTTGGAAATGGTCTGCAAGGAAAAAGTAAATTTAACCAGATTGAAAGGGGTAAGGAGAAAAGAGGGAGTGATGGGCTCAGAGAGTCTATGGAAAGGGCACAGTGAAGCCAGGATTGTCTGTGAGAAAATGGAAAAAAAGGTGGTTTTGGAATGAGGAAAGCTACAGGAGTCATGTGAAGAAAGGAGAAGAAAGTGTCACGTATATATTTATTTTTTCCAACTGAATTTACCTCATTCACTTTTCAAACAGGAGGGTGAAAGTCTCAAGCAGGCAGAAACTCTTTAAATTTTCATTGCTTTCAGCTTCCAACCACCCTGGAAACCCCTCAAGATCAGGCTCTCACAGTAATTCGGCACATCTGCCTCTGGCTCCAAACGTGGGGGAGGCTTGGCTGTGCTCCGGGCAGCTGCTGGGACAGCATGAGAACATGAAACCAGAGCCAGTGCCCTGGAGCACGGGGGAAGGGTGGGCTCTGCTTGCACAGCAACAGGCTGGAGAAAGGTTCCTGCCAATTCTCATTATGTTCAGATGGATTCATCTATCACTTTGTGGTCTTTCTGCTGACACTGTTTGTGAGGGGTCAGGCACCCCCTAACTGCTGGTGATGGGCAGCTTTCCATCCTGAAAATCCCACTGGAAGAAGTGATTTAGGATTATGGAAATCGGTAGCTCACCCTAGAAATTCTTGTGCAGTGCTCTTAAAAAGGAATTAATTGTATGGTTACATATGTGTTTGTAGAGTATCCAGGCAAACTCTAAGTACTGAGCTTTTGGGCTTGTAATCCTGCAAAATACGAAAGCTTTTCACTGGAAATGCACTTGGTTGATAATTTTCAACATTAAGCCCAGCTGCTTCCTTGCAGGCATTTTAAGTGTTTGTAACTCTGTACAATTTTTTACCTTTTCTAGCTTCGTAATCATGCAGTTTTCCCTTCACTAGGTAAGAGCAACTTCTTGATGGGATTACTGAGGGTATTTTTTCCCTCAGTGAAGGTTAAATGCAGCAAGGGGCAATGGGAAGAAGTTGTGGGTTTTAGCTTACCTTCCCAGGGCAGTCTGAAAGTTCAAACATATGTATGAAATAATTAAAAATTGCTTTGAAAATGAAATTTCCTTTTCTGGATCCTGGATTATTTGTCTCTGCTGTCTGGATCATGCACCACCTGAGCACACCATGCACAAGATGAGTTGCTGGAGTACCTTACCCTCTTGGGGTAAAATCAGTATTGGGAAAAGCATTTTGTTTTGCTTTTAGATCTTTGGTCTCTAACGCACTGAGTGCCTCTGCACTGAGTTCCAGTAGCTACATGTGCCTTGCCTGGTACATGAACATCTCTGGCCAGATGTTCAGGTCATCTGCCAGCCACAGGCCTCTTTCTGCAGACCATTCCGCCAAACAATGTGGTGTCAGAAGAAGGGGAAACCGGGAGTTTGTACCATTTTGTGATCTGTGGTGTCAGAAGAAGGGGAAACCGGGAGTTTGTACCGTTTTGTGATCTGTGGTGTCAGAAGAAGGGGAAAGCAAGAGTTTGTACCATTTTGTGATCTGTGGTGTCAGAAGAAGGGGAAAGCAGGAGTCTGTACCATTTTGTGATCTGTGGTGTCAGTGGCCTCTTGCATTTGACATTCCAGATGAGCAAATCCCCAGCTGGAGCAGCCCAGCCTGCTCTGATTTCGGTGTGTGCAGCACACAGGCTGACCCTGGTGTGAGATGAACAGGCTCAAGGAGCCACATCACCCTCCTCTGGGGTGGCAAGTGCCTGTGCAGTGTCCAGCATGGGGAGATCCCCCCTGAAGCTCTCGAGCTGCTCCATCTGTCCCCTCCTGGCAGGCACAGCCTGAGCTTTGCCTTCCCCTCTGCAGGACCTGCTGCAGTGGCAGCAGAGCTTCAGACACAAAGCTCAGGACATCTCTCAGCAGAGGCAGTGACTCCTGCCCATGGCCCACATTCCCCCACAGCTGTGGAGCCACAGGCCCTTCCCTGCAGTGGTTACAGACTGGAATTTCCCAGTGCTGCCGTGATTTCACAGCAGCAGTGCCAGGCTCCAGCCCCCTTGTGCTGCACTCTGAGCAGATGTTGGAAAGCTTAATCGAGGCATTAGATCCTGCAGAGTGCTTCAGCCAGCACAGTGGCATTTTGCAGCTACAATAATCTCCCCTTAGCACTTCCAGTTGTGTCACTGCTGCAATTAGCAATGAGTTTATAGCACTAAAAGAGACCAGTAAGAGCATTGGGGCTGGTTCCTGGGCACTGAGCAGCAGGGTTTCTAACTTTCACTTATGATCATTAGGGCTAAAGAAAAATTACACTGACCTTTAAAAAATGGCTAGGGAATTGTTAGAGTGCATGGGATTTAGGAACCAAATGTTCTTCTGAGTTCTTTGTGATATGGTAACCTAAATCTGACATCCCTTTAAAAATCTCAGTGTTAGATTTCACTGAAAGCAAATGGATTTTTCCTAGAATCATAAAAAATTGAGGCTAAAAGGGAGTTCTGGAGGTCACTGTTTTCAGCCCCTTGATGAAGGCAGGTAGTTTTAAGTGCCAAACTCTGCTCTTGACACAGGGCTGAAGTAGGAGAGAGCCAAGAAGCCTTGAAAGCACTACCAGAGATTTCAGTGACCATTGGAAGGGGTCATACATAAATAACTGATACTAACTATTGAATGGTCCTTCCTGGTCCAAGCCATTGAGCCCTTCTCCAGGCTCTTCTATTGTATACAGGGGGTTTTGATGTTTTCTGTGCTCACCAGAATGGTGTTGGAGTTTGTACAGATGAAGTGTTCAGCTGACTGCTGCTGGCTACGCTTTGAAGCTGCAATTGTGCAACAGCCCTTTGGAAAGCTGTTTGGGGACAATATCCTCTCCTTGAATCCCAGGATTGTTTAGAAAGGTGGTGTAAACACACTGGACAACTCCTACTTCAGGCATTGATTCCAAAGGAAAGATTGAGTTTTTTATGACATAAGCTATTTTTTTTATATTCCATTGTTATTCTCCTGCTCCATTATTAGCTTGACCTTTCTTCCCCATCTCATCTTTCTTCCCCTGTAAAAGAAGAAAACTCCTCTATAAAACAGTGACCATGGTTAACTCTGGTTTCTCTGCCCACAGCCCCTCTCCTTCCCTGAGGATGCCATGCCAAGAGCCCTGCCATGGCCTGGCATGTCTGGCTGAAGGTCTGCATGGCAGTGCTCAGACACGAGCTTGTGATGTCCCTGTCCTGCAGTGGTTCAGATGGCTCTGAAAGAGCATCTGCTTCTTCAGCACACACAGCTACTCATTCAGGAGGTGAGTGCAGTGCTTTTTGTTTACAAAAAAGCCCAGCTTCAAATCCCAGAGAAATATTCCTGCAAATGGCCTGTGGCTCATGGAGGAGCTCTGTGGACACAACATTCACTCCCAGTGGAGACCAATTTAGGTGATATTTATTCATCACTCCTGGGAGGTAGGAACTGGAAGTAGGTGCACTCTGACATCCCAACAAAGAATATTTTAATTTTTTTTTTCCGTTTAAAAGTGTAACTTACCAGTGTAAATGAAGAACAAAATGGAGAAAAGTCTGTGATGAAATATTTAAGTTCTTCACATCTTGGTTTTTTCATCTCTGTACCTTGGAGGGACAGCACACTCTCAGAGGCTGCTTTGTAGTGCTGGGGAGCAGCAGCGTTTTGTCAGAGCTTGCAGCACCTCCCCTGCCTGCAGCCCTGTGCTGCTGCCAGCTGGGGCTCCTGTGCAGGGGGAGCCAGTGCCCAGTGCTGCATCCCAGCCTCCCACACAACCACTTGTTACCAGAAGCTGAATTAATCAGCTTGGAAAATTTATTAGGTTAGGAGGAATGACAGTGACCCAGAGAATGAACTCTGGCAGAGGGCTTGAAACAGAAGTTGGGCTTCTGCTTGTCCCCAGGAGAGTTTTGAAGTGTTTTATTCAGGAAAAAGCCTGCAACAAATGGCACCACAGAAATGTGGGAATGGCTTGGGGGCTATGAACTGGTGAGTATTAAGGTTGGATTTCCAGAGACATCTGTTTATGCCATCCTTGTCCCTCTGTAAAATTCAGCGGAGAGCATTTTACTGGTCCACCTTTTGCAGTAGGTGAAAGAGAGGCACACAACCCTGTTGAAAGACAAGTTTTAGGGGACTACAGTGGATGCAGGGACCCCTGTTGCCTCACCACCTGCAGCCCTCACCCTGTTCTTCAGCCAAGCTGCCCAAAGACTGCAGCAGCCAGGTTGGGTGAAGAGATAGGGACACTCTTTGCAAAGAAGTATGATAAGATGGGAGAAAGAAAATCATACCTTCCAGACCCTTGTTCTGCAAAGTCACAGAGGCAAATCAGAATATGTCTGAACAGTCTCAACCTGAGCTTTTGTTTCAGGCATCTAAGAGAGTGTTTCATTGATGAGTGTGTCTTGTCTCTACATGTGTGCATGACTGCCAGCAGCTCAGAAAGGTTTTGCCTTGGGAGCCAGCAGAGATGACATCCCACACAGTACAAATGAGATGCTTGCACCATTCCCTGATGTGCTTACAAAAATTCACAGCAAAAAGCTTTCCCTCCCTCCTTCTCTCATGCCATGGCTGCAGTGCAGGCTGAGCCCTCAGACTGGCAGAACTGAGGAGTGCCCCTGCCAGCCCCTGCCAGCACCTTCCAGCCCCTTTCCAGTCCCTTCCAGCCCCTTCCAGCTGCCCATCCTGCAGCTGCCCTTCGGGCTGTCTCTTGTGTCTGGCCTGAGGATGCCAGAACAGCTTCCAGGCATCTGCCAGACACAGAGACTTCTGCTCTTTGTCTGGAGAAATGGACTGCACAGCCTAAAAGACAAAAATCTGTTTGTTGGCATTCATGTAGTATCAAGAAACACGAGAATCAGAATTACTGACAGGAACAAAGAACAAAGACATTAAGCTCCCAGTTCTGGTCTTTTTCTGTGCTATTATACCAGGAAGAAAACCCACTGTGACAAATGGACAGTTGAAATAAGAAATGTCATTACATCAGGCTGCTCTATTATGAAAACATGCCTGGGCAGGTAAAACAAAGACATGTGGCTTCTTTATCTTTGGTGTTAAATAGTCCAAATTTCACCTTCAAGGTAAAGTATTTCCTGGCCTGTAATTTGTAGTGGGGTTTTGATTTCTCAAATCAGCTGGTGTTCTTCATTCATTATAAACATGGATTTAAAAGCAGAGAGTAAAACCATCTAGGGCTAATTCATTCCTGGAGATGTTTTATCAGGAGCTGCAGTCTTCATTATCTGAATTTTCAATTAGTTGCTGGAAGGTGTGCATTTCTCATAGAAACTGCCACATGAAAATGTGAATAACACATAATAGAAAAGTGAGGAGGAAAAGGGCCTCTGACTGCCCCTTCAAATGGAGTTTCACAGCTGAAAAACGGGCAATACCCAGTAAAAAGCTTCTGGTCTGCTCAGCTGCATCTGTAATACTGGCATAGATTTTGAGCTTGTTTTTTTCCTTGCTTCAATATTTTATCCTTCTGTCACCCACAAGCAGGTTCTTGAGTGACTTTTTGGTCATGCCCAGGGTGGTACTGTTGCTTCAGGGTGCTGTGACACAGAGACAGCCTCACATGCCTACTGCTAGATGACACTTTAGGTACTGAGCTCAAGGAAACCAGGGGATGTGGGCAGTGCTGCAGCTCACCCAGCACCCACAGCAAACACAGGGCTGGCAGCACTGCCAGGGACACACTGTGTCCATGGCAGGCTGAGCAACCCTGGGCAGCAACACCTCTGTCATCAGTGTACGATCATGAAAGCACAGCCTGGCATAAGGGACTGAATGGGATCTTTGCAAAACTCTGGGAATTTGAGCAGTATGGGGCTATGGAGAAGAAGGTGAAATTATGGTACATCAGATAGTGCCCTTGGTCACACCACGGTGGATGAATTGCTCTTCAGGAAGGAGATAGGTGTGTGGTTATGTGAGTCCTGAGGGTTTGTAATTGAAAATATTATGGCTATTTTTATTGCATTAATATATGAATTAATATATCATTGATATAACATAAAATATATTAAGTAATTATATTAATATTGAGCTGGCAGGTGAGAGCTGGATGTAGAGATTAGTTCCTCCTCATCCTGCTATGTTATGCAAACCCATAGGAAAATTATTATCTCATTCACTTAATAATATATTGAATAATATCTTATACTCTCAGCTAATTATACCTGGATCAGGTGTGTATAAATTAGCTGCTGTCATACATAGCAACCAGGTCTGAAGAGAAACAAATGTCTGATTCAAATCTGACTAAAATCTGATAAATCTGGCACAGCTGCAGCCTGCAGCTTCACATTGCACCTGGAAGGGAGTGATGTTTCCTCGGTCCCCATAGGGAGCTGTGGGATTTAATGGATGTTAATAAGATATTTGGGAGCCACAAAGGCTGGGTACTGAAATGAGCATTGTGAGTGATGTAAAGCTGATAGACAGTTAAAGAAAATGGAAGAAAATGAATTGAAATCTCAGTGAGACAACTCCACCCTGACCCAGAAAGTCAGTATCCTCCAAACTTCACATGCTCCCGGGCAATTCCACTGAAAGCAGTGACTGCAAATGCCTCTGTGCTTTGTATTAATCCTCAAGGCAAAAGTAAGGTCACTGCTGCAGAAGAAGTGGTAGCATTTTCATTTTAAAACAAGCCTAGGGCTTATTGAATCTTGCTCTAATTAGGAGGTCTTTTTTTTCCTCTCTGTTCTCCTCTCTGCGTCAGGCCAGCTTGTTTCCTTGGCCTTGAAGTGGGGGGAAAGCTTTGTTGGAGATCTTTAAACTTCACAGATCTTTTGCTTCTGGCTTGTGTTTGATGGCTGTGCACAGGTCACAGGGAGCAGGCTGTGAGGAGACGTGTCTGAGTGGTTTAGGAGCCCCTGAGAAGACGTGTCCTGCTCCCCTTGGTGCTGCACTGGGACCATGGCCCCTTGCACTGCTCGTGTCACCAAACACCGGGGCAGGGGGGCTGAAGAGGGGCCCTGGCTCCCTCTGGGAACACTCTGATAGTTTGGAGGCAGTCACTGAAGCTTTGTGATTCAGGGCATTCTTTGGGTGAATTTTAGCTTTCAAGGCTTGAAATTTAAAAGCAATATGTTTGATCCCTGTTAAAAACAGGAATCAAAGGCCAAAGGAAAGCAACTTTGCCAGTTCTGCAGGTTGTGGAGTGACCAGGTGCCACAGGGTAAGCCCCCTTCTGCTGTGGTAAGGGAGGCATTGCTCTGGCTGGGGCACTGGTGGGTGTAAAACAGAGTTTCACTGGTGTGGTGGAAGCTCATTTATGGAGAACTGTGCTTTCACCACCCAGAGCTCGGGCTGGAGTGAGCTGGATGTTTCTGGGACACAGTGCTGTGTTCATGGACATTTTGGGGCCTTTCTTCTCAGGACTGGAGCTGATGTGGGGGTGGGTCCCTCAGACAGGCAGGGCAGGAGCAGGGCTGGCTGCAGCTGGGCTGGAGGGCTCCTGGGTCACGAGTGCACCATGACTGATAAACTGTGTGAATATTACACCAGCCAAGTGTGCAGGGAGGGGCCTCATTTCTGTCTAGGCTACTCCTTTCTTAACCCAGAATGAACTTTACCAAGTAGGAAAAGGCTCCTTTTTTTGCTATCACACTGTCATCATCTTCTCTGGGTTTTTAATTTCCTCTGCCACTGTCCCATTACACTAGATAAGTGTGCTAGGGAGATAAAAATCAGCTTACAACTTTATGGGCAATTGATTGGGAGAAAAAAAACAGAGTGCTGAGCATAGCTGGCTGAAGCCTGCATATAACCTCTTAAAAATTATTTACTAGATACTCAATAAAGTTTACCAGAATAGCCTGTTAAAATTGCAGAGGCAAGAGCCTCGGGGGAGATTTCCCTGCTCCACTCTGTGCCAGCCCAGCTGTAGCTGTTGGTAGCATTAGGAGTAAACACAGCTCCAATCGACACACAGTTGCTTTCTGTTTGCAGCAAATTTAAGTGTGATATTTATAGGCATCTCTGATCTCTTTTGATCCATTCTATCCATTTGAAGAAGCTGTGCTTTGAAAAAAACCACCGTATTCCTCTCTTCAGTGGTGGAATTAGAGAAAAATGCCAAGACACCAACTTTCAAAATGCTTCTGATGCCTTTAATGTTTATTTTAGTGCCTAAAAATATCGGAGGGCCTGATCCAGCAGCAGGCATGGGTAAGGAAAGCAGTAGCAGATCTTTTTGCACGTGAGTTTGTGGCTAACATGTCTCTGTAGTGCCAGGCTGGGAGGTTATCACGCATACTCCCACCTAGAACATGAAGTCCCTGCTGGAGCCCATCTGATGTAAACACATTTGTACCAAGCATGTTCCCCCTGTCCATGCATATTCATGAGGTGCCATAATGCTCTGTGCAGTGAGCACATTATCGGCCCTGACTGACAAATGGATCTCTGATCTAATGTATGGATGTCACACATGGATCACAGGAACTTTGAAGGGAAATGTGTTCCTGGGAGCTGAGCTGCTTTTGTTACAGCACAGAGCAGAGTGGTACAAAGTCTCCTGAGGTTGGGTGGCACTCAGCAGCTGACAAACTGGAAACAAAGGCACCTCCCTGGCACTGAAATTGCTGCAGCTGTCTGAAGAGGAAGCTGTGCTATGAGCAGGAGAGGCTGGTGCAAGAGAGGTGTTCAGAGACAAAAACAGCATGGCCCCCTCTGAAGTACCTTGGCTGAAGCCTGGGAGACCACAGAGTAAGGCTGAAATGGAGTTTCCTGAGCATGTGGAGCTCAGCATGCCAAGGCACACAGTAACCAAGGTTCTCCAGCCCTATCTGAATGGTGCCTTCACACCTGTTCTGTGCAGCTACATCACATGCAAGTCCTTTGCCTGTATTTAAAAAAACCATGATCTTGAAGGCAAAGGTGTTCATAAAGGATTTGTGCTGAGAACAAACCAGGATTTGTGCTGTATTTAAAAAAAACATGATCTTGAAGGCAAAGGTGTTAATAAAGGATTTGTGCTGAGAACAAACCAGGACATGCTCAGGGTGTGGCTCGGGGGCAGCCAGACCATTCAGCTGGTGCTGGATGATCAGAAACTTCTCAGCTCATGAGTCTTTCCTGTGCTGCACATATTTACACATCCAGAGGGCTGTTTTGTGCTCAGTACTGAGGCTGAACAGGGCATAGCACAACTGATGCTGCTTGCTTTGTGCACACAATAAACCATCAACAGATGGTGGATTGCTTGTATCCTTTCCTCTGTGTAATTTCACAATCCTGCCCAAGCAGTCTCTAATAAGCACCACAGGTAACACAGAGGCTGAAGAACCCACATCATCCCTTCATATTGACAGTGCAGCATGAAGAGCTTTAATGAAATCATTGTTCTATTGATGCAATCAGACCGTGGCACATTGTCACTGCCCGCAGGGGTTTAGCAGTTAAGAGCAATCAGTTAAGTGTTAATCTTGTGCAGCACAAGAGCATGCTTGAGTTCTGAGCTGAAGAGCAAGTGATGATAGAAGTCATATAAACAGCACCCATAAAGGCAGCAATAATAACCTGGTGCAGTTTTTTCAAGATTGTGGTATCCTCTGTAGCCCAGCTTCTTCATCCAAATGAAATTCTACCACATGAAATCCATTGGAAAACTCACGTCAACTTTGAATGCACATAATTGTTATGCCTCATTAATTTGGTGTGTTTATTTGAGTCGGCTGGTGTGTTCCTAAAATATGTAATCTAGCATTTAAAAAAAAAGATCTGATTGCTTCACAGAGCTTTGAATGGCTCTGAGTGAAAACTGCTCTGTTGCTCATTTGTCTTTCTCATTGAAATGCAATGGATAGCTCACAAATGAACAGGACTAGAAAGGTGTTTAATTTATGAACCAAGATGTAGTTCTAAATAATGCCTAATTAAATTCATTCATGACCTGGCATGTGATACCTAGCTTAGCCTGGGCATTGCAAACCATTAGTAAACACTTTAATTGTAATAATTGCCACTGGCAGTAATTATTTTCAGGAAGACAGCTAATTTCAATCAGCAGAGGGAATCTGAAAGGTGAGGAGCACGCGTCCTTGTCTTTTTGAAGTACCAATAAAAGCAGCTGCGCAGCACAGTGGCAAATACTGGGCAGTGCTTTGTAGGAGCAAGGGTGAGGTTTGGAGAAGCTGAGGACACATCCCAGGCACTGGAGCCCCCCTCCTTCAGCAGCAGCCCCTCAGGCAGATCAAGAAGGAGCCATGGCAGGTGCTGCCAGCCCAGGGGCTGCAGGATGGGATGATTCTGGAAGATGTAAGGCACAGACAGGGGGATGTACACAAAATATTCTCCCTGCTACTGCCATGGCTGACATGCAATGGCTGCCTGTGCTGTCTCTGCTATCTGGGCCAGGAGCCAGCACCCTGCCACGCTGCCGAGGAGGAGCTGCCAAACTCTGAGGGAGCTGTTTAGGCTGGCCTGAACCACCTCCATGTTTGATTTCTGGAAGATGGAAAAACCTGGACCTCAGTCCAAAAACTGAGAATTGAGCATAGGATTGTTGTCAAATGCTGCAATTAGACACAGAGCTGTAGACAAGGAATAAAGTGTACCATTATTTCCTTGTTAAATTAACTTTTCCACCAAAACCCTGTGATGCTCACTGGGAAGATGTCACTTGTAATTTTTTTTCCCTGTGCACTCAGCGTGGTTCCATCTTACAGGCACTTTAGCACTGAATTAATTACTACATTAATGGATGTCTATAGTCCATTAGTAAATTAAGACCTGATGCTAATTCTCTCGGGGGGAAAGAGAGGGGTGTCTATTTAGTACCAAATCATTCAGTTCGTTGCCAATGGACTCTAAGTGTTCAAAGGCAGGAAGAGAAGTACATCAAAGACACTCTAATTTGAAAAGCATAGGGGACACTGATCTCCAGGCCTGTCCATGTTACAGGCTGTACAGCAGCACATAAATTAGCTTTGAATTTATGATCAACCACATCACTAGGGAGTGGGTAGGATGAACCTCTACCACCAGGCATTTTCTTGAAATAGCACCTGACCATGCAGGTTTTGGAAGGGTACAGGTAACCTGGAATTTTCTGGAGATATCAATTTAAATGAGGGAGATTTTTCCTGCCTGCTCTCCAAATCTGACAGACTTGATCAATCATCCTTGAACTCCAAAATAAATTTAGGAGAAGCCAGCAACACAAGGGCGAAGAAAACAAGGACACGAGTAAACACAACATTGTTAAATTTGGCAGAAGTCTGCTTTGGACCCTGCCCAGAGGTCCCTGAATCCTGGGTTTGTCTCTGTGTGAGAAGTGCTGCTGTTGTTCTGGTGGGGCTTGAGGTCACCCCGTGGCAGTGGCTGCAGTGATTGTGGCCAGGTTTGTGTGCCCTGCTCCATTCCCTCTCCCTGACTTGGGAATGGGCAGCCCTACCAAGGCTGCACTGCTTCCTGCTCAGGAGATCCAAAAAACGTCTGCATGCTCAGACCCACTCCTGCCAGAGCTCTGCTGCCTTTTCTGCACTAGGAATGCAAGCCACGCTTAAGCATTTTACCTTAATAGTATACAAAAATGAAATTTGTTCCATAAGGGAGGAAGTCACCATCCAAAAGCTGTTCATGTGGGTTTTTCCTCTCTGCCAGCAAAAATATAGCAGTTAATTAGGCTGGAAAACCCAAAGGAAAGTGAATTCTGATGGCCAATCATGAAGTGGCATGGAAAATATCTCCATGACAACAGAAATTTATAGCACTTCAATTTTAATATATCAATGGATAAGGGTAGTTTCACAGGCACTGTGCAGAAGATACACCCCTTTCTTCTCTTGATAGTCCCTGGATTAAATGGGAGCCATGTTAGTGTGGTCCCGGGTGTGACAGTGAAAACAACATTATGAAACCTGAAAGTTCTGAATGCAAATACACCACCTGGGTGAAAACTGACTCTGCTGTGTAGGACAAACACTTGGACCTTTTTTTGGTAAGATACTGCAGTATATCATAGTGATTTCTTCCCATATTTTAGTGTTACGTATCTATTTACCTACTCAGGGCTCAGCTCAGTACATGTGGCACAAGGAGGTGCCAGTTCCCATCCCAAGAGCACAGTCCACTTCTTGCAGAGGTTATCAGTAATTGTCATTTTCTGATGTTACTGCTTTATACCCCATAATGAATTCCAGGGTGCAGAGGAGAAAAGAAAGGAGAAGATGAGTTCAGAGATCATTGATACGTATCCCAAAGTCTGATCTACATTCTCTGCTCATGAGGAGTATTATGCTTCCATCTTAAAATACTGTATTTGATATATTTTGTAAATCCATCCATGGCCCTGAATGTCTCTTATAGGAAATGTCTTGTAGTATTTAGTAGTGAATTAATAATTCAGACATCCATAGACATTTCATTGATAATTTCACTAAAATTAATCTATTTGTATTTTAATTTAAGAATCAAACTTAAGTATGATAGTATTGGCTGTGGGAATATTTACCATTTTTTCTTTTAAATCCTAGCAGGAAATACATCACTTTTGATCAGATTTGATAGGATGCTCCTGTCCATAAAAGAGCATCTCATGACTTCACCTAGAAAGAGCTCATCTTTCATTTTCACACACTTGAGCATGTTTTGTGTGGCTCCTTCCCACCAGCCATGCCTTGGACTTGGCCTCCTGGGCAGAGCTGGCTGGGAATGCTCAGGGAGAGAGATGTGTCTATAAATATATGAAAATGGCAGGGTGAGGAACCACAGCCTTCTGGTTTGTTTTCTGTAATACAATATGGAAAGTGCTAACAGGATTAGCTTTTTGTGATGAGTGATAACAATATATTAAAAACAAATGTTAATAGGCAGCATGAAATTGCTAACAAAGTAGAAATTTGCTAATAAAATTCGATGGACCTAATTTAAACTTCAATAATGTATCTAGCCTTGAGAGCCCTTTTCCACAGAGCCAGCAGTAGGATGGTGAAGGAGGATTTTCAGTGCAGAGCCCAAGGCTGCCCATGCTTCTGAATTCTTACACTGCTTTTCTTGCTGCAAAGTGACCCCTGGCACCTGGGAAGTGAACATTTCCAGGTTTTAAAATAATCCAAGAAGGGTTGAACACTGAATGTGTTACCTGTGTGGAAACCAATGTGAGCAAGAACCTACCCAAGCCTCCTGAGACTTGGGGCTCTCTGGTGATACAGTGGCTACAAGAATGGGTGGAAAACTTCACTTTGAGGCACATTTTGTTCACTTCTGTGTATTGCCCTGGGCAGCTCTAAAATTATCCAGGTTCCCAGTGAATCTGCAGAACCTGGAGGAGGAATCAGAAATCTGGGTGAGCTGGGGGTGAGCAGACTGGGGTCAGAGCAGGGTGGGACCTGGGGAGAGCAAATAGCTGATGCCTGCCCTACAACACCCTGGGCGCTCACTCTGCAGGGCATCTGGGCTGGCTTTGTCCTCTGGCCATGATATAACCGTTTCAGTCTTCAGAAAAACTTCGGAAATTCCATTACTAATAAATATAAATAGGTTCCAAACCAGCCCATTTGGGAAGGAAGTGAGAGCAAGGGCAGAAAGATGAGACAATGCATGGAGGGAAAATTGGTTAAAGCAGACAAAGGAATCTAAAATGCAGAACGAATAAATTAATTGGATAAATAGTAGGACAAAAACAGGCAAACCAGAACAGAGACACGTGTCCTGTAATAACTCTTTCAGAACTACTCAGATTAAAGGAGAAAGTAGAGATCAAATGAGCTAATTTAAGCAGATGCCAAGCTGAAAGGATAATGTGAACCTTAATTACTTACTCTTACTCTTCCTTCTCTTCTTAACTAAGTGAATTTCCCAGACAGTATTTTTGAGTTTTGCCAGACAGGAACCCAACTGCACATTTCAACCAAGGGCTTTGGCAAGGTCTTCTTCCTCAGCACGTTCTTCTTTCCGTTTTTCCTTAGATTTAATTATTTTCCAGCCTGGCCTTCTACCTGCTCCCATGCTGAAAATCACTTTGGAAGGTATTTATGAGCAGCCCAGGGAGTGGCTCAGATGCTGCAAGGCTCCTCTGTCAGTTGGGATGTCCTTTGCTGTTCCTCTGTGTTCCTTGACCTCATCTCATCCCCATAGCTGCAGACAAAGCTCCTGCCACTGGTCCTGCTGCACCCAATTTCTGCAAGCTCGTAGGAGCACTTCAGATTATTTTCCCACTCATGTTTGAGCTTTCTCCTCGATGTGGGACACTTGTGAACTCTGGGATCATTTCAGAGGGGTTTGGATCCCCTGGGCACTCCTTTTCCTGCACAGTGAGCTCAACATTTGCAGCTGTGGGGCTGCCCACCAAGGGCTGGGAGAGTTCAGTTCTGAGGAGTGTCCATTGCCCACATCACACTCGAGACTGAGCTTCTTTCTACTCCATGTGAATTTTCAAGATGTTAAAGAGTCACTGCATCTCCACAGGAGTAAATGGGAAATGTATGTCAAGTGAGGTACGAGAGAAAATTACATTTTTTAATAGGCTTGCATTTTAAATGAATAATCAGTCCACTGATAAAATATAATGACTTGGGACCACAGAAAAGATTCAAGGAAAGGCAGTGCTTTCCTTTTGTCTCACAAGTGACTCTCAGCTGAGAGAAATAACACTTTCTAAAGCAGCAACTATAGCAACAGGAGGATTTGACTGGGTAGAGGTCAGGGAGTATAAGCTGTTTTTCACTGCTGATTTTAACATGCCATCCTCACAATTGGCTATTACTTGTGGTGTTAGGAGCCCTTTGTTGAGATTCCATTTCATCCGGTGCTATGGTGTGCTGAATAATTAAAGCTGTCAGCACAAAAATGAAGTATCTATGCACCTTTGAGAACAACTCCAAAATAATTTGATGTCCCAGTTATCACAAGAAAATGATTAACAAAAGAAGCTATTCACAGGGCAGGAAAAAATATGCTTTGAGAACATCTCTGTGTATTTTCCACATCATATTGCCTAGAACGTTGTCACCCGTGGCAGTCACATGAAATTTCCTGGTAACTGCAGGTGTGTGGTTTCTGTGTGTTGAGGGTAAAATTCATGCACCTCCCATCAGAGCAGGAGAGCACAAAGCAGGGGCTTGCAGGTGAGGCAAAGGGGTGTTCCTGTACCCAGCCACAATGCCCATTACCCCACTGGCCTTTAGGAGGGAAAAGGTTCACGACACATTTTCATCCTCATGGCCCAAGCCATGGCCTGACCTGCTGGGGTGCTTTGTGGGTGTTGTCAGATCTCAGTTCAGAGCCACCTGTGTCCCACCAGGATGCAGGCAGGCAGAGGAAAGGCTGAATGCTGTCCCTCTGTTTTTTCCCACTGAGCACACCTGTGAGCACTCTAAGGTCCTTCTCTGCTACACTGGGAGTACAACCTTGTGTTATTTTCAAGGGGTGGGACAATATTGGGAATACACAGCTTGATATGCAGCCACAATAACAATTAGAGATTAAAGCTCCTTAGCACAGGCTTCTCAGGACAGGAAATTCAGGAGGAACAAAGCAAAAGCAGCAGCACTTTCCTGGGGATGGATGGGGGGTGTTCATACACCACAGGCTGTGTGTTTGCTCTGGGTGTGCTCCCCATTGGTGACAGGCTGTGGTGACAGAGGGATCCCACTGCCATTGGTGGCTTTCTTCTGCAGGGAGGGACGCACACAGCTATCAAGGTCTTACTGTAGCAGAATCATGCCAGGAAAACACTCCCTCTCTGAAATTCCTTACTGACATTAACACAACCCAGTTATTCCAAGCACTCAAAATCTCAGTGCACAGGTCAGTACAGCAGGTTCCAGCTGCTCATATTGTAGGACTGCATCAGAATTGTGTGAAAAATGTGCATCTAAATAGGGGAAAACACAGTGGCAGTGCTCTCTGCGTAACATTCTGGGGCTGGCAGAGTTTTCTCAGGGCTGTAAGGACAGGCTTAGCTTTGCCATAACCTCCCACAGAAGTGCTGTGCTGCTTTCTTTTTTCATTACACCTGTTTTTAGGTCCTCTGCATCATAAAGGAAATGGGTGCCTTGTGTGGCTCTGTACAATAATATCCCTGTAGCTCATGCTGAAGTTAAAGATAAACCCTTATCTTCCCTGGGTTTCTTGCATGAAGCTCCACAAATCCTGAAGCCATTAAACACAGTCAGACTTGGGTCCCGGTGGAGCTACTCACATATTCTGTCACACAGGTTTGTCCAGAGGCATTTAGCTGCTCAGAGGCACCTGGGTAATGCCTGTTTGCAGTTATGTGTCCTAGCTGGGCACGTGGCTCAGCAGCAGAGCTGCCATTTGCGCCCAGCAGCACCCCTGGATGTCACTCATCTGTGCCTGTGCCAGGGGTTAGCTCCAGGGGACAACCCAGCCCCACAAAGCCACTCACTCACTGTCCCACGGTGGGCTGGCGGCAGCCAAAAGGGAAAAAGTGAGAAACTCGTGGGCTGAGATAAGGACAGGTAAATAGGTAATAGGTAAAGCACTCAGAGCCATCAGGGCTGAAGAAGGGCAAGAATATTTCATCTCTAAGGCCAATGGAAAGAGTAATTTCCCCAGAAGCCAGAGCTGCTGTAGGTTGTCCTTTTGCTGGAAACTTGGTTTTATCTGTGTTGAGCTCAGGAAGTTATCACATGCCCAGAGGTTGGAGTGGCTTTAGAAACAAGCCTGTTTGTATTTGTGCTCCACATGGAGCAGTTTAATATTTGGGTTTTTATGAAACTTCAGTCTCTGCTTTTAATAAAATGGCTTGCAAGCAGTCAGATTTGCTCTTGCATAGGGGAATAAATGACTCATGCCTTTTAGGGGCGCCATTCCTTCAAGACAAACATAAGAAGCTTTGCCCCCTGTTTTTGCCTAGGGCTTCATTTCACTCTCTCTATATATCCATATATATATATATATTCTGCACTAAATACAGAGAGTAGAATAAAGTGTACACGTGCATGTGTGTGTATCTGGAGTCTGGGGACACAGAAATACATCTCTATATAAATACATGGAGTTCTGTATATAAATATACAGAGTTAATCTCTTGTCAGGGGGATTCAGCTGTCGAGAGGCCGTTGCTCTTGCTGTCAGTGTGTCCTGTGGAGGAGGCAGCACATCAGCACACAGGGCTTGCCTGAAGCCCCTGTGGGCACACAGCTTTGGGATGGAGCCCCAGGGTTTGCTGCTTTTGCTGGGAGAAGCTCATGGGGCTGCAGGAGCTGAGCCACAGGGATACCACCCAAATCCCATGTCCTGCTCCCATTGCTGCCTTGTATCAATTTATGTTTAGCTTGTGACTTCTGGCCCTTTCTTCTTTCCTGCCAGCCTTTAAGGTTTGTTGTGCTCGTTTTTCTTACCAAGCCCTTCCAGCAAAGCCCATCTCCTTCTGAGCAGATGTCAGGTGCACTGCAATGAGTGTTTGGTGCATTTAGGTGGTGCCTGCTCACTGGCACTGGCCTGGCTGTCCCCAGCATGGCCGTGTGGCACATCCATCATTGCCTGTGCAATGGGAATGGCAGTGCAGCTCCTCCCTGCTGCCCTTTCTCCCCTGGGGGCTATTCCCCATCCTGGAAATCAATACACACTGCTACGAATCGCTAACTAAACCTCCAGCTCTTGAAAATGGACATAATGTGCTTCTTTCTCCCTGCTTGGATCCCTTGTTCAGTGCAACTCCTCTGTCCCTCTCCTGGCATTTAGCCATTTGTGGGCTTTCTTTAGGTTGATGGTTATTAAGTTGTGTCCATATTGCATCGCTGCATTCTGCTGCATCCTTGGAAGTGATGCCACTTGCCACAAGGACAGCAGATGGACAGAACATTTTGTAAAGAAAATTAATCCTCCTGTGGTGGGAGTTCCCCAAAATGGCAGAAAATCAAGGCAATAAGTTAAGTGCATAAATATTTGCATCAAAGTCTAAACCTGCAGGGCACACAGAAAGGGCACATATTGTTCAATGTCCCATTTTTTATTGCTTTGTCAGACAGGGCCATTATTGCATAGTAAAGGATATGTACTTTCCCCCTCATGAGGAGGAGAGAACTGTACAGCACCAGTATATCAGGTTATAAATTGCTGAGATATATAAGGCTTGACTCTGAGCCCACTGGAGTGGAGGGCCAGGCTCTCATGCTGAGAAGGTGTGCATTGGTTACACTCCTGCCCCTTTCTCTTTATTTCCAATTACCTAGAAGAAAATAAAATACTTAGAGCATTACAGATGGTGTTGTTTAAGGAAGTAGGGGCCAGCATTTTGGTTGTAAATAGGGATTATTTGGGAAAAGCAATGGACAGTGCAGTGCTGATGAAATGTTGAGGCTGTGTCCTAGCTTTGGGAATGTCCCAAGCAAAGCAGTCTGATACTGAGTGAGCAAGCCTGCTGCAGCTGCAGTGTTTGGAAACAAATGAGGGCCAAATTCATTCCTGCTGTCTCTGATGTGAACAATATGGAAGGGAAAATACTCAGCAAATTTTACAGTCAGCTATTTCTGCTCCAGAAATGCAGAGGAAGCCACAGCAGTGAGTACCTCACACCCCTGTGGGCTTTTCCCCCTTCAAAATCATGTAGGTTGGTCAAAAAGCAAGGGCAGGATCTGCCTTCTGTGAACTGACACGCTATGAGAAATCCAGTGTTATGTTCTGTGCACTGAGGGATGTATTTCCATCTGTATTTCGATCTAGATCATGTTAGGATCTAAATCAGACCGATCTTTCAGTTTAATGTTTAAATGGAGAATAATAAAACATTTCTATGAGTAAACATGGGGCTGATAAATGAAAAAATAGGAAAATAAACAGCCAACAGCTCCCATTTGGGATCAAACAGGATTATTTTTTTGTCAGATTGAAATTAAAATGATGTTTGTTTGGGTTTTTTCCTGTGGTTGCTGTCTTTCATCCTTCCTTAAAGCAGACGTTACACTCAATTCCACAGGAATTTACTTTAGAACCCAGCAGCAAGGTTGAAAGCCTAGATATTGTGTGTTTTACCTGAAGAGAGGAAATGTTCCTGCAGTGTTGTTGAGGCTGAGAAGCAGAGATGTGCTGGAGTTGAGTGCAGTGATCACAAGCCCTGAGCCCTGCCCAGGCTCCTGTTCCAGGGGCCTCTGCCCATCCCTCAGGTGCTCCTGGCTCCAGGTCTGGGAGTGCCTGGGACTGGTCCCAGCAAGAGGCCAGTCCTTGCCATGGGCAAAGCAGGTTCATGTGCAGGAAAGCCTCATTTCCCCCCAAAAGTACAGCAGGAAAAGCCCCAGCTCTCTGTGGCTCTATGCGGGACACAGGGCTGGCTGCTGCTGGGTGTGGAGGTAAATAGGACTGGAGAAAACAGAGCCATGCAACTTGTTGGGTTTTTGGACTGTTTTCAAACAATGAACCTTTAGGTGTTGGTTAAATCCTTATAAAATGGTGCTGAGCCAAGTCCTGTTTCTCTGGAAGGGAAAGACTCAAGGTTCATAGAGGAATGTAAATTATCAGTATTTCTTCATATATTTCTTCCATCCCTTTTATTCAGGATTGAAAGAGTCAATATAAATTGGACTAATTTTTTGCTCTGCCCTCAAAAATAATTTTTTTGTAATAAGAAAAACATTAGATATGTGAATTCAGTGATGTTTTGCTACAAACCTGTCTGCCTACAAAGAATGTACTGAGGATAAAAGAGTCCAGCAGAGTTGGATTTGATCTAGGGGACTAAAATATCCACACTTACCAGCTCAAGAAAAAAACCCTCTTTTCCTGCTCTGTGCAGCCTCCCAGAGCTTTTCTGGGAGCATTAGGGGCACTGCTGCCCTTGGGGGCTATTTCTCAGCCCCTGAGATGGTACAGGTGTCAGACAGTGGAAATGACAGGTTTTGGCTATCTGAAGGAATCCAGGACTGATTTATTCCATCTAAAAGAGTTCTGGGGTGCTCGCAGAGCAGAGCTGAGCTCTTGGACAGTGCAGAGCTCCAAGGGGAGCATTGCTTCTCCATCTCCTGTGTTCCCCCACCCCTACAGGCACCCCCTGAGGCTACTGGGGAAAAAACTGTAGAAAATGCCATTCTCCTTTGGGGAACTTTATTTTGACTGTGCCCTTAAATGGAAAGATTTTGAATCAAAGCTATTTCCACAGGAACCAAGAATTCAGGGTGTTTATTTATCTCCTTGTCACTAATAAAACCAAATTGCCTGTTAAAAATAGTCCTTGTGCCTTATGCAAACAGACAGGGGATGATGCAGCAGGCAGGGAATGAGACAGGAAAATGAGTGATCCCAAAATTACTTCTCTGTCTGTCATGAGGTTTGGGAAAGGTCTCAGGTCTCTGCTTTGCCTTGTGCAGCCTTGGAGACAGAGCCTCCTCCTGCCAGGAGGTGTTTGGTGTTTGCTGCTGCCTGGGATGTACCAGCCCTGTGGTCACACCAAACAACCAGGCTGGGAGCCACCAGTGCTTTTATGCAAACGTTGTTAGTGCCAAAACCTCAGACAGGACTTGAGCTCCCAGGATGGCAATCTCCTCAGGAGCTGGTCAGTTGAATACAACAATTCCTGTGCAAACCAGTCATTTATCTCTCATTAGGTGTGATTTTTTATGCCAGACCCTCCTATCAGAGCCAGCACAATGTACCTATCTCAGGGAGTGCTGGGGTCAGAGAGCTGAAGAGAGGAGCCATAGAGCTCCTTCCCTTGCAGCTGCTAAACAGCAGCCACAGCGTCTCCAGTGGGAGAAAAACCAAAATCACTGCATGTGCTGGGGCTACCCAATGGGTTATTCAATACTTGTGTGACAAGCTGCAACCAGGAGAAGCAGCAGGGCTTTCCATCACTCCTTGGATCAAAGGTGGTGGTAAAGCTCCTGGTGGGTCAGAAGAGGAATGAGGCTCAAAGTGCAAGAACAGGAGAAAGGATGGGACAGACCTGCAGAAGCAGCATGGCCCAAACCCACACATCATCCTTCAGCTTCTCCCCAGTCACATTGGCTTTCTAATGGTTCATTTATGCCCAACTGAAGGAATGCAGGCCCTGCAGGGAGAGATGGGAAGAGGCAGTGCTGGAGCACAGGGAATACATGAGGGAACTGCTACACAGGCTGGCATTTGCAAAATGTTTTTAAACGGCATATTTGTCAGCATATAAATGCAACACTGAAAATCATTAGGAATAAAACAGCAGCAGGAAGCTGTGGACATGACCAACAATTGGCCTGGAACCTTTCATCTTTATTCACTGAGCTGTATCTGTGATTGTGTCCATGTCACAGAGACCTCCTGAGGGTTCTCCTCATGGAACACAGGACTGTCACCATTTCAGAGACATCAGTGCCTTTTTCTTTCCATATGTGTGTGTGTGTGTGTGTGTGTGTGTATTTGTGTGTGTGTGTTTGTGTGTGTGTGTGTGTGTGTGTTTGTGTGTGTGTGTGTGTTTATGTGTGTGTGTGTTTATGTGTTTGTGTGTGTGTTTATGTGTTTGTGTGTGTGTTTATGTGTGTGTGTGTTTCTGTGTGTGTGCTTGTGTGTTTGTGTGTGTGTGTGTTTATGTGTGTGTGTGTGTGTGTGTGTGTGTGTTTATGTGTGTGTGTTTGTGTGTGTGTGTGTGTGTGTGTGTTTATGTGTGTGTGTGTGTTTATGTGTGTGTGTGTTTATGTGTGTGTGTGTGTGTGTGTGTTTATGTGTGTGTGTTTGTGTGTTTATGTGTGTGTGTTTGTGTGTGTGTTTATGTGTTTGTGTTTATGTGTGTGTGTTTATGTGTGTGTGTGTTTGTGTGTGTGTGTGTTTATGTGTGTGTATGTGTTTGTGTGTGTGTGCTTGTGTGTTTGTGTGTGTGTGTGTGTGTTTATGTGTGTGTGTGTGTTTATGTGTGTGTGTGTTTATGTGTGTGTGTGTGTGTGTGTTTATGTGTGCGTGTTTGTGTGTTTATGTGTGTGTGTTTGTGTGTGTGTTTATGTGTGTGTGTTTATGTGTGTGTGTGTTTATGTGTGTGTGTTTATGTGTGTGTGTTTGTGTGTGTGTGTGTGTTTATGTGTGTGTGTGTGTTTGTGTGTGTGTGCTTGTGTGTTTGTGTGTGTGTGTTTGTGTGTGTGTGTGTTTATGTGTGTGTATGTGTTTGTGTGTGTGTGCTTGTGTGTTTGTGTGTTTGTGTGTGTGTCCCCAGCCCGCTGCAGCTCTGTCCCCACTGCAGGCAGGAAAGCCCTGAGGCAGCACATGGGGCACGTGCTAATATTTATCCCTTTGCTGGTATTGATTACTCCCTCAGGGACTTACAAATAATTCAGTCTGAATAACAGCATCCAGGGAGTGCAGCTGCAGTGACTGGTGATGCATCAGACCCGAGGGAGAAGAAAAGAGCCTTCCCTGGAAATTTTCATGCATGGACAGGTGCTCTGCTGTGTGGGTGGACATATTTCACCACTCTTGCCATGCAGTGATGGATGGGTGACAAAACACCTCCAAAAAGACAGAACAGGAAAGTTACAGCACAAAATCTCTTTCATGAGATTTACCTAACTATGAAGCAAAACCCAGTGCAGGACAGGGTCACCACGCTGGGATCTGGTTTTAGGAGCACAGCTTTGGGTCCCCAGCCAGCAAAGGCTTCTTTCTCTTCTGACACATTCTGATGCTGCAGCTGATTTCCCAGTTAGGTTTGGAGATGACAGGGCTGTCACTCAGCTGTCCTTTTTCACAGTAGTTTAAAAGTCAGATAGTAAGCAAAACTCCCAAGCTCCTGATGATACCTGTCTCAGGAGGGAGTTTTCTCACCAGAGTATTGACTGGTGCTCTGCTAAAAGGAAAATATTAAACCCCAGGTCTCCAGGTAACTCTAGCCCCAGCTTTGCTGAAGTCCAGAAGAAAAGGAGATTCCTTGGAATTATGTGTTGCTGAAATATTCTCTGGGGTGAAAATCTTTGTCCTAACATGATCAGAAATGTCACAGAGAGAATTTTATGCCATTCAAAGCCTTTCAGTTTAACAGCACCTGCATGAGAGGGGGTCTGAATCCCCACCCACCAAAAGTTGAGCTCATACCCCCTGTATCACCTTTTCCCACTGAGTTTCCAGAGAAAAAATATTAAGAGCCAGAGGAAATGAAACTAAACCAAAAATACCCCAGACTTAGAGATGATGTTCTCCCTCTAGCATGCTCTTGAGGTGATTTTATTAGCCTTTAAGGAACTGTGTCACATATTTCCCCCATCCCTCCTTACTTTATAAATACCCTTGAAGACCTTCAAGGGTTGGTCCAGAGCCCTTCATCAGCCCTGTGCATGGACAGGAACTTTCACAGCACTGCAATTCTTCCAGCATGTCAGAAAAAATTCCTTTAAACGTCCCCCAGTGTAACTCATCTGAATTAGTCCTGCTGCTGGTTGTGGGCGGAGAACCACTTGCAAAGCAGGGAATGAATCACTTGAAAATGAATATTAAGCTTGTTTGGAAATGAAACCAAAAGAACTGAGTCAACACAGACTCTCCTCCCCGTGGGAGACAGGGCTGCTCAGCAATCCCCATATCCCAGCAGCGCACGCTGGGTGTGTGCAGCATCCTCACTCAGCCTGGCTGCAGGGTAACCCCCGTGCCTCAAGGGCTGCAGTGCCCGTCCCTTCCTGGGCTCTCCAGATTGCAGGGGTGCCTGAAACACAGTGCTCCAAGTCTGCACTCCACTCCCCAGGGCTGTGCCCCCACTTCCCTGGCAGGGGGAAGGACTCTTGCTCGACTTTCCCCTGGCTGTGACAGCATCAGGTGCTCCAGAGCTCTCGCTCATCCCCATGCAGACACAGTGGGGCAAGGCAGGATCCTGCATGCTCCAGGATGTGTGGGATGGCTGTGACCCTGCCAGGCTTTCTGGGCTGCCCAGGGGGCTTTTGGCAGTAATTGGTGGTTTTCCATGGGAGCTACTAGGTAATGCTTGGGTTTCTGTGGAACCACACTATAAAACAGGGATGAACTTGTCAAAAGACACAAACTCTACTGTAATGAAATATGGACATGGAAAGGGGCCAGACTCTTCTTTTCACAACAATTTGAGTTATTTCAAGGTATTTTAAATAGTTAATGACTTTGTTGTTCATTCAGCTCAAACCATCTAAAATAATAAAAGAATTAGAAGGAAAAAAGGAAGTTAAAGGTGGTCAGAAATCCAGCCAAAACATTTGGCAAATAAAGAAACCCAGCCTGCCTGTGTGTGAGCAGCAGTATTTGGGGTTAATGACACTTTTTGTCCAGACTGGAGCAGAGAAAAGGAAATTCTCAAGACTTAAAAATATTGCTGTAATGTGAACCGCAGTTCTCAGCCAGCTCTTGTTCTGAAGTTATTTATTTGCCATGACTAATTTGCAGTTTCAAATGCGGTCACTGCCTCACACGTGGCCGTGCCTGGGCTCACTTGGAGCCCAGCAAAGGAGCTCTGCCTGTTCCCATGGGCAGTGCCAGCCCTGCTCTGCAGCCTGAAACCAAAGCCCATTAACACTGAGTTCCTGAAATGCATTTCCCAGGCGTGCAGGATGCTCACACACCAACAGTGAAGTGCGGGTGCAGACTCAGATCGCTGCCTCGCTATTTCTCTTCTTGCCCTGTTTGTTTTTTTTCTCTTTTCGATTAATCAGCCCAGGGATGCAGAGAAGCCAAGTGTCTTGACAGCACAGAGGTAATTTGGGAAGGGCAGGCAGGCTGCAAAGCTCCAAGCAGTGGGACCAGCATTTGGCTCAGCTCTGCTGTTGCCCCTGGTTTTAGGGTAAACACGTTGTTAAGTTTGTTCAGCCAACCATCACTTCCCATTTTCCGTGCCCAGAGAGCAGGATGAGGCAGGCAGCACTGCAAACACAGGTGGTTTAAGGGTTCTCCCCACCCTAAATCTCCTCTGTGGGGTGAAGAGAGCGTGTCCTGATGCCCCTTTCCCACCACGGACAGTGTCTAGATCTGCCTTTAATTAAGATGAGAAAGGGGGGCTTGGGGGGATTCTGAGTTGATTTCTGGCACTTTCAAATTCCTTTAGTTCTGTTTGATGCACATTGGGCATGAGCTGAGATGCACCAGGCAGAGAGCTGGGCTAAAAATAAACCCAGAGTGTCATTGCTGTGTCAGTCTCCTGTTGATATTTCTTGGTTTGTTTTATGACATCTTTGAGGCCAGTCAAAGTGTAGGGAGAAAAACAAAAGAGAGAGAATGTTTGCTTTTTGAGGCTGGATTAAGGGTGAGCTGGTACAAATCATGTCATTGCACTGAGTGGATCCAGAGCATTACAGTCTCTGTGGTGCTGGTTCACACTCATGCTCATGCACTCTAAATAAGAACTAGCTTGTTCTTATTTAATAATAATTAGCTTGTGCTAATTCTTAATGCATTATCATATTGATACCAATTTAACTGATGTTAATTAATTAAAGGAATGGACAAATTAAATCAGCACTTACCTATCCATGTGAAAGAAAGGGGCTTAGAGTCAGCAAGTAGCAGAGTGCTGGCTCCCCAAAGAGAGACCAGGGGAATGTGAGGTGTTGATCCAGTGAACCTCGAGTTAGGGACTTACTGGATCTATGGAGAGAAGGACTAAATCTGACAAAAAAAGCTCCTAAAGAGGGAATTCTGGAAAGAAATGCATGCTTTTAAATGCATTTGGATGTTGCATCAATTGCCCGGGGGTGCAAGGTCTCTGCAGTGAGCAGGTCCCAGTGCATCCCCACTCTGTGGTGGGCTGCAGTGGTCCCTGGGCTGTGCCTCCCCAGGGGACAGCCTCCCCCATGGCTTGGCTGCTCCTGCTGTGGCCAGGCTGCTGGGAAGTAGCTCACAGCACTTTTTCTTTTTTACTGGAGGCAAAAAGTAATTTCTTCCTCTGAAGGCCAGGGCTGGAGCCGTCCTCTGCTAATGAATGCAAACCATCAGTGAGCAGTAATGGAAAATCGGGGATGATGTGGCAGGCAGTGGCTTGCTTTCATGGCACCAGAAAAGCCCTTTTAAATTTAAATTTAGCAAAGAATTTAAAGCACATATAGGCAGACTCTATTAGAGAGTGAAATATTTGATCTTGGCTATTAATCTGTTATAAGAATACTTTCATTTCCTTGCCATGTGTATCCAGTGATAGACTTTCATAAATGAGATCACATTAAAATGTACTTTATGTTTCTAGTCAAATCTCTCTTATTATTATGCAAGTCCTAGTTAGGGGAAAAAAAAATCCCAGAAAACAATTACAGAAGCAGACTAAGAAGAGCATATTATTTTAACTCATTTATACAAGTGAAATACTGCTCCGCCTTGAAGGCTGTACATTGTGCACTACTAAACACCCTGGGAAGAGATTGTTCCATTGCAGCCATGCCACCAGATTTGGGATGATTTATGGGCAGTGGAAATACAAATAATCTAAAGCAGCCCACGTGGTGTGGGGCACTGCTATGTGTATATAGACACAGATATACATATGTATTTTTATATGGAGTACATTCATATTGAAGCATTATATTCCTATTGAAGTATTACCTTTGGCCTCTGTCTTACTGAAATCAAATATATTTTAAGGTTGGTCCATAATTAATGTGAGCTATCATTCCTGACACACTGCACCATGGGCAGACAAGTGTTTTAGGGAGTTTCAATGTGCCCAGGGAGGCTGGCAGGCTCTGCTGCCCTGGTGCTACCTGTGGACACGTGCAGGGATTGTGTCAGCCCAGCTGGGCCAGGGGTGAGGGCTCTGCAGAGCTGCACTGCCTGCTCTGGTGGAGGCATTAATTCAGAGAAGAGACCACTGTCAGCCTGGAACCAGCACAGAGCATCATGATGGATGTTTCAGGGTGAGAAGGAAAAAGTGGTTTACATCTTATAACTCACTTTGGATGATTAGGCACAAATGTCTGTTTTAAACCTTCAAATCTGGGCACCCAAACCATGTCATAATCCTGCCACTTTTTGAATGTCTTTTCACTCCATTCAAGCAGCCTGACAGAGACCCAGCAGGGGCCACAGCATCTGCTGTCATGCTGCTGGAGCAGAAAGCTTTGCTTCCAGATTCACCAGTGCTGTGGATCCAAATGCTTCTCCAGGATGGGGCAGCCATGGTGTACAGTGGAGGTGTACATTGACATCATGCTTTAGATGAAAAGTCCAGTCTGGTGTCTTCCAGAAGAGGGTGCAGCTCGAGGCTTGAATCTGCAAAATGCAGGATACTTTTGGATCATGTTAATGCTATTAATAAATTAACCTGAAACTCCTTGCCTGTGAATTTAGGATCCTGGCATGACTCTGCTTTGCTTGAGAGCTGGCCAGAACAAACTGGTGCTTGGCAATTTATTCCAGGACATGAAGTGTCTGAGCCTTGTCCCCCCAGAGTCCCCCAGCTCCAGGTTCAGCCCTTCCTTCCCCATCCAGGTGGGATTCACAGTTGGTGCCTCAGCTGTGCCCCTGCTCAGAGCCCTGCAGTCAGGGCAGGGAGCAGCCAAAGGCTGATTTGGCACCAGAATAGCCACGATCACCTTTTCTGGAAGAATGAAAAATTGCCGTCCGTGTCTGGTTTAAACTTCAGTACAACCTCAGTATCTCTTCTTTTTTAATCATTCATAGACAGTGAAGATTTACAGCTGTTTGCATTTGTGAAGCCTCAGATTACTAACAGCCTCTGATTTTTAGAAAATAGGTTACAATAGATTCTTTAGCAACAGATGAGGAAATGCCAAATTTCAAAATCCTCATTGTCAAGGCAATTAAATACCTCGTTCCTGTTGCACTTGGTTACTGGGCAGCTGTTGGCAAAGTGCTCTGCCCTAGGTCTTGTGTCATATTGTGAATTAACCATGTTCTAGACTATAAATAATAATTACAATAAGAGACCTTAGGCATGGCAGATGCAGGGATGTGGTGATGGTGTTTCCAGCAGACAGAGAGGCACAGCTTTTCCTGCCAGTGTGACACTCTCTCAGACCAGCCTCTCCATGGGGAACTGGGATTCCTGTGCCTTACAAAGCAGATTCTCACAGAAGTCTACAAGGCAAACAAAACACTTGAGCACCTAGCAGCCTGATTTCCAACTCCCCCCTCAACCTTTCCTTTAAAGCAGTGGCCAATGACGCATTTGGAGATAATTAAAACAAAAGTTGAGGGTTTTTTGTTTTAATATGCCATGACTATTAGCAGCTGGATTAGGAGCATACTTCTTATGCCAGCTATAAATAAAACCAGGGCTCAAATTTGAAAGCAGGACTTTTTTTTTCCTTTTTCTCCTCCACAGAAGATCTTTTCTTTGTGCCAAGACTAAAATATTAGCACTGTGTTCCCTCCTCTGTTTAAACAGACCTCATTGCATCTAAGTGCCAAAAAAGTGGAATTCCTGAACAGCAGGTGAAAAGAAAACACAAGATCAAATGCAGTTCTGGCTGCCAAGAGAACCTGCAGCACAGCTTGGGGGTGCATGAAAAGTCATGCAGCTCCTTGTGCTGTCAAAGACTTCTGGAAGGTCATCAAGGAGTTTTTCTCAAGCATCCCACATCAAAAAGCTGCACAGGGAGACAAACCTGCAATACATCATGGGGATGGTGCTAAAGATACCAATCATCCACTTTTAGGAGAATTTAACTTTTCCCCATCATATCTATGGAAGCAGCTCTGTGTGGAGACCAGGGTATGGAAATAAATGTTAAGTGCTCACACTGGGTGAGCATTAGGCAATGGCTGGTTTGGGTCCATAACCCAGCAGGGAACTATGGAAGAAATGTGTCTTTCTGAGCTCATCCTTGCACTAAAGGCAAAGGACACATATTTTGCTGCTCTTGGAACCAGCCAGCCCTTGCATTAATTTGTATTTCTGCACCCAGCTGGACATCTGTAAGCCCAAGAATCTTTCTCTGGCTGATGCACCCTTTGGGGACACAGGGAAGAAACTGCTCCAGCACTGCTCGTGGTTAATGGCCTTCAGGAAACACTTCAGCTGAGCTCCTCGTTGATCCTTTGCCTACCATTCCTTGTCATCACTGGAAAAAGCAGAGAGGCTCTGACACAAAAGCAGACATCTGGGTTTGAAAACAAGAATTTGGACATTTCTCTGGGTCCCACTGTGCTGGCAGTGCTGGGAGTCCTGCCAAGTTCATCCACCTTCCACCCCTGCACTAGGGGCAGCACCCAGGTGAGGCTGCAGCACTGCCTGTGAGCAATGACAGATCCCCAAAAGGTTTCATCAGTGCTTCCCCCATAGTGGCTATGGCTAAGAAATGCCTGACCAGGCAGCAGCACTGGGATCACAGGCTGGAAGTGCTCAGGCCCATTTCCCCTCCTAAAAATCACCAAGCAGCAAAGTTCTTTCAAATAAGACACACATGCGTGGTGTTGAAAATAATACAAAGTGCACATGCTCCTAAAGACAGCCTTTTTTTTTTATTTTAAAACTCTGCATCTGAAAACACCGTATGACAGAAAGCATTATATACACTGCAGTGTTTTTGGTATAATACAGTATTTCATACATCCATTTCTTTTTCTGCAAAAAAATTTGCTTTGTCGGACAAACAACCAAACTCCCATTGACAAAGAATACAGCTAAGGCACATTGTTTCTGCTAAATGAAAGACAAAAGGGTGCAAAAACGGGTAGTGCAATAATTGCTGAAAATCACATTCTACTACAAGAAAAGCATTCTGACTTTGAACTTTGATTACTGGTCAATTTAAGACATTTCAATATCTCATAAAATACTCCTTTAAATAAATAGCAAAATATCTACATCTTTCAGTGTGTTCCATTTGAATTTCCAATTTTTTTTAAACTTTTTTTCCCTGTATATACATGGTTTTCTTTTTTCTTATTCAATAGATTACAAAATATTTCTGTACAATTTTATGCATATTATGATCTATAACAAAATAGTTATTTCTTAAAACTATATTACCACCAGTCTTTGAAAATGACAGATTAAGAATAACTTATTATGGACTATGTTAGGCAATAGAAAAATCCAATCAAATCAAAACAGAACCAAAAGGACAAAGTCAGAAAAATAATTTCATTACATTGAATCAATTATTTTAGTTTCACAAATCTTGTTTTATATGTAAACCCTTTTCAGTTGCCTTTGGGTTGTATCCACATATGAATACCAACACAGGACAGGATGTGGGATTCCTAAAAGCACTGCAGCCTGCCGGGAATATTGGTGCTACTCACTGAAACATTACACTTCTCATGGAGGAACGTATTAAAGAAA
Source organism: Molothrus aeneus (assembly GCF_037042795.1). Taxonomy (NCBI): domain Eukaryota; kingdom Metazoa; phylum Chordata; class Aves; order Passeriformes; family Icteridae; genus Molothrus; species Molothrus aeneus. The sequence goes on along the minus strand of NC_089661.1, from coordinate 8,228,300 downwards.
CCCAACATAAACAAGCCTTAGCAGAAGTCATTGCTTTCTGCTAACTGTGACAACCTTTGAAAGAAGCTCCAAATGCCAGATTTTCACAAATGCACTTATGACAAAACAACCATGTTCTAAATGTACTGTTTGATTCCCAACCAACACCCAAAATCTGGCCCTATGTGGTGACGTTCTTCAGATTTTAAGACCATACCATTAAGAGGATATTTCTTCTCCCAGCTACCAGTACAAATCTGAGAGGAAAGCTACTACAGCATGTTAAAATGAGTGAAATTACTCTACAATTTGTCTTGTGCAACTGAGAGCAGTCTGTCCTGTTGTAGTCTGAAGATAAATTAGAAGTTACTAAGTTTGTACTTAGTATGTAATTAAACCAAGTTCCTTATCTACAGTGACTGCAAGAAACAGAGTTCATAATTTTCTAAGGTTTATATGAATGTCTGAGACTTCCTTTTGCCTGAAGGGAAGGTCATTTTCTTTCCTTAAAGACTGCATTTTTAAGCAATCTCCATTGTATTTGTGAAGTTTAAGCTGACAGCAACACAACTGAGCTGTAATAGAAATCTCAAGGTGCCTTTTATTCATTCTGCAACAAACAGAGAAAGTGAGCAAGACACAGACAACACCAAAGTTCCTAACACAGTTTAAGGCCACATTTAGAAAGGATGGAAGTAAGGCTTTCTTTAAGGGGCAACACACTGGATGCCACAATGGGAACAGACACCAAGTGATCCAAAGCTGATAGGATTCATCCACAGAAAAGCTGAAACAACACCCTAGTTCTGGCCAGCAGGTCTGTGCCTTTTTTTGGATCTAAGCAGGAAAATAAAATGAAATGCCATAGACATCCTCCTCTAGAATATTCCCAGCAAACTGAAGGTGCTCCCTTAGCAGGAGTGCTATTGTCTCAGTCAAGGGTGTTAATTACAACAGAACCAAAGACAAGCCGAGTCATTACAATATACAAATGCAGCGCCATGAACCGCGCCTAGAATCGTCACTCTGGTATCAGAGGCACCTGTACAGTATCTTGCTGTTTATTTGGCAAGGTTACAAGTAATACTTCTAGGTTGTAACAAAGTAGAAAGAGAATTTGCATAGATTGTACATTCAGTTCAAGGAGATTTCTGGTACCTTTTTTGTTGTTCTCAGGTAAACGTGTTTGCAGACACAGTGAGGTAGCAGCTGTGGTAGCACCCATGAGCAAAAGAAGGTAACCAAGGCAGAAGCAAAGAGCAGAGTGATCAACACACTACTGTTAGTAAGAAGGAATGGAATCAACGTGGTACCTGCAGTGTCACATCCTGAGGGTAACTGCTTCCAGCCCCACACGAAACTGAGACACCCGAATGCTGCCCTGGTCCTGGGCAGCACAGGCTGTAAGGCCTTGTAGCTCGAGTTTAGATGCTCTCAGCCTGACTATTCTTTCCCTTACCGTGATGATGGTGGTGAGGGTTTTGAAGGTCAATCTCTTCTACAATACACCTTTGTGGGGAATTACAAATCAGAGCGTTTGCTTGCCTTTGAAGATTCTGCAGGAAAATGTGCTGTCCTACAAATTCTTTCTTGCTGTCCTCAATCTTAATTCACATTTCTTTGGCTCCTCTGTGCCTGGCTGCAGCAGCAGCTGCCCTCAGGGCTCAGCAGCAGGTATTCCTGCTCTCAGGAACTCCTCCTGGGCCTCTGGAAGGGCAGCGCTCTGTCCTCTCTAACACTGCATCACTCCCAACTCTCTGTCAGCATCATCCCTGGAGCTGCCTTGGCAGAAGCCTGAGGGTTTGGTTTGGAAAGTGTTTTTTACATGAATTTTTCATTTTTTCAAATTGTTTTCAATTGTCATTTAATATGGGCTTAAGTTCTACTAATCCTCAAGACCACATTGGAGGTCTTGAATGGTAGAAATAAAGACACATATAGATCATTATCTTTTCACAACTGGACTGAAGCAAAGGCCAGTGGGAAAGGTTGCCAACCATGTCCCACCAGGTCTCTTATTCTGTTAATGAAATATCAAATAACCAAATCTCCTCTTACATATATCAGATTCTCAGGCCTGAAAATCAGGACAAGGTAACCGCTGGCTTCCACCAACTCCTTCCTGTGTGCAAGTACTGAACTGACTGAAGGCTGCTCTGAAAAGCCAATTTTCTGCAACTTTCTTCATCTGCAGCTGGGTTTCTGAAGAAGCCTAGGGGATTTAGATCAGTCAAGTATAAAACTTCCCACTCTATGGAAAGTGCTGGAGTTGGCCAAGGTTTCATGTGGCCAACTCCTGAAGCTTTGGGAGCTGGGAAGATGACAAGGAGGGTGTGTCAGCCAGAAGCAAGATGGTAATTCTCTGATGCTCTGATGAAAGAGAACTAGAGAAATCCACAGAAAGCTGGTCCTCATTGCTGGGCCACAAGAAACATCTGCATCTTGTCTATCAGGATCTTGTCTATCTTGTTTACCAAAGCTGAGATCTCAGGGCATCAATGGTTTTTAGCCTTGCTGTGCAGAAGGAGCCCAGTTTGTTCAAAGGTTTGTTGCAAAGCAATTGTGTCAAACTTTTGCAAAGTTTCAGCATCTTCTCTACCCTTTCTCTCTCCCTTAGGTCAGGTTTACACTATCCCTGTTCTGATTCGCTGACTTCACTACCGTGCTCACTACAATCATGGCTAAGGGTGATGGAAGCCTCATTAGGAAGGCAATTAGTGCTGCAGGAGATGCAGGGAAAGTGAATGCACATTAGGTGGTACTTTTGAAGGTGCTGCAGGATCACTGTCAATACACCATTAAACAACTGTACAGGCATTGTGCACTGAAGCCAGTACCCAGGAAAGTCAATTTGTAACACACGAATGCACATTCCTGTATCTCTAGGCTTAGCAATAATGAAGGCTTAACAACAGAGATACAGAGGGACTTTCTTGTATAACACTTGCTATCATGAAGGAATTGTTAAAATTCTCTGCTTGCTGAGAGCACAAGAAATGAAGACATAATTTCAATTCTAAAAAAAAACCCCTTGAATATCAGAAAATGAAAATGCAAATATTACTGCTCAATGTCCAAATGTCATCAAAGAAGGAATTGGACAAATGTGAAAATAAACTGTCATTTGAACTATTTCGTTTAGCCTTGGGGTTTAACATTACCATATAAACAGGTTTGCATAATGCTGAGCCTGACTTTGGACATAATTCATTAAATCACATATGTAGTTGTTCTGCATTTTGCCACATTCCCTTTCTGTGTAATACAGATTGATCACAGGAGTGTTACATGGCTGTCATGCAGAATGGGCAGGGAATTTAAACAATTTAAACAAAGCAAAGCATTACACACAGAGGATAAATGTGTGCATATGGAAATAGAAACCCTTCCCATTGAAAGGAATTTTGATCAAAGCAGGCTTCCAGCTGGGATCCTGTTCAGCAAGGACTGGCCAGTGTGACTGGAAAAGAATCTTCACATTCAGGTGAAGATGCATAACTCTTGTGCTTTGTACCAGCTGTGGGTCCCTGCTCTGAATTCTCCTTTTCACCAAATGTAAGATCTGTGAAGTTATTCTCTTCTGACCACTGACAACGTTCTTCCCAGGCTCCCAGTGCTGCCATTTCAAACCAGAGAAGCCACTAAGCAGGACTAAGTTGGGCTTAACAGCATCACCTCAGAGACAGCTCTGATCCCTGATGCAGAGTCTGCCTTTATATGTTTTTTATTCGCAACTCCTGGACTTTGGAACTCAGACACTGAGTCTCATATATATCTTTTGGATCCATGTCTGCATAACAGCTATAGTAGAGGTGGCTCTTTAGGTCCAAAATGTGACACTGACCCCAGAAGATGTTCCAAACATGGCAGCTTATCTTTTGATGACTTCAAACACATCTTTTGATGACTTCAGACAGCATTTACCCCTAGAATACTGCCATACCCTTTATTTATGCTGGACTTGACTCTGAAATCCTCATTTAGCACTAGCACTCTGGAAGTTTTGCCTGAGAAAGGACTGCAGGATCAAGCCCTTCAGCTCCACATCCTATATTTTAACAACAGCACTGGAATTGCCAGCTTGCTACAAAACTTCACTGTTTAAATGCTTCTTGCCTTTCAGAAAATAATCTCATATAAATTTTCTTTGAGATATTTTAAACCTAACATATAATGCAAATGGATATATCAGCAACCATCTGTTTTCTTTCCCTTTTTTGTACTAAAACAAAATAATTTGCACCTTATTTTTCAAATTATAAAAGTGGCAGCTTTTTTCCTAACCGCAGAAGACGTGATTGTCGTCACCTTCTGCTTGGTCTAGTTAATGAAAACTTACAAAAAAAGCACTTAAAAACATTCCTGCTTAAGAATAAAAACATCAGATTTAAAAACGAAGTTGTCTGCATGTGTGTGCGTGGGTGCACCCCTACACATGTGCTTATGTGCAAGACAGACTGAAGATTTTGTGGCTACCTCAGGAGTCTTACTGAGAACAAGCACTGCCTGGGCTTGTTAATAGATTTTATTGTGTGCCTTAAATGTGACCTTCTTCATTTAATCTGCAGGGCTTGGACCATGCAGTCACCATTGCATCAGTGTGAATAAAGCCCTGGATTTCACAGTGAGGATTGGAGGTCCCCAGAAAATATGAACTTCACAAAGGAATGTTACATTAAAACAAGCACTGTTAAAAACCCCTACTGAAAAAATAGTAACACTGTGATTCTATTACATAAACCTGTTGGCAACCCTGGTTTCACACGCGCTTGCCTCTAGAGTTGGTTGAAAGCTGGAACATTATCTTGACTGGAATATTCCAATCAGCTCTCATTGCTACAAACTTTCCTAAAGCTACTGCTCGTGACTGACAAAATCAAGACAAACAAAGAAAGGGAGGTGTGAGGGGAGGAAGGCCTTTTCTTAATAAAGGCAGCTTCAGTTAGTAAAATAACATAATCTTCAAGCTGCAAAAGCAGCACCTACTAATTAGTCATTGACTAAAACATAAATAATAAATACCTAAATTGTTCCTTCTATGCATCCATTTTTGTGCCAGATAAACATTTCAATGCTCTGCCTTAATGCCAGCACAGCTGACACCACAATTTCAAGTCCAAAGCAAACTGAAGTAGCTTTAAACCAATATGACAGAGATACTCCAAGCCATGGGGATCTGTGTGTTACAGTCCTACTGCAAGTGCTGTTTAAAAGGGAATTCAACCTTCCTGTGAGACATGATTATGGAATGATCTAAGGGTCTGTTTCCCTCCTGATGTGGACACTTCACTCTCAGCAGAAAGCTATCCATGCACACAGAAGGGTGAACAGATACCTTCCTTTATTACAGCAACAGGACTTCTTTCCTAATTAACCCAATGGCTTTTGATGGTCTTTTTTGCTTCTGTTGCTAACTAGAGATTAACACAGCAACAGCAACAAAGTGCATGTTTTTGCTAATGTAAAACACATTAGTTGGAGATTAATTTGTATATAAAACCTGTATTTCAAAAAGTTATTGGAATGTAAATTAATTTTTCTCTCCTGTAGAAAATGCAGGTTGAAATGATGCAAAAACATGACTATGTAAAACAGGATGCAGCCTGCTAGGAATTCTGAAGACAGGCAAGGGTAGATTGTTGACAGAATAAAGTAAAAGCATGGAGAAACATGGCATTGTTCTCCTTCCCCTGGCTTTGGGCAGCGACCCACATCCTGCACAGCCTTCCAGCTGCCCTGGCAAAGCCTGGAAGGATCCTTCTTGAGGAAGAGATGAAGATCTGAGACCAAGGAAGGGAATTAGTGTTAAGACTTACTAGCCACTACTCAAATTAGGGAAGAAACCTGTTGTTGCTGATTTAGGTCCCAATTTTACTATTTTACTGGTTTACAACTCCACTGTCTGAGAAAAAACTCAGCTCAGGTCATGAGCAAAGGGCGTGAGCAGACACATCACAACCCACCCCAGCCTATACACACACACCTGTGCTCTACTGGCAGCCTGTGAAAATACTCAGGTACTGGTTGCTTCCAAAAATGCCTGCAGATTTGAAAGGGCTGAAATTCAAAAAACTTCTTTGTTCCTTAATAAATAGTCTTAGTACACTGACCCTGAACCCGACTGCATGAGACATAAAAGACTACTATAGCAAAACACTGGTTTCATTTAGAGTTTATCATTAAATTTGTGTGAAAAAATCTCTGAAAGGAATCTGAAAGTTTCTGCTTTTGCTCCTTCTCTCTAACTAGGATAAAAGACATCAGCTGTGTCCAGAATTACTTTGTGTTATTAAAAACCCAAGTGAGGCTGTACCATAATTACTTCACATTCTCTGAGGTCATGTGGCCAAACAGGCTTCAGCCTGCAGGAACCAACCTCCCCAGAAAGTGTAAGTAGAAGGGAATTTTGATGTGATTTATTCATTATAGCAAAATAATGAAAACCTATGAAACAGCAGAGGCACGGACAAATTTATTTAAAAAAACCCCTTTAGCAGCTGCTCCTTCACTGCTCTCCCCATGGCTTGGTGCTGCTGTTTCCAACCCCACAGGCTGGTGGGTGCAGTGGCACCTGGAGTGGGACAGCACAGGCTGTGGGATGAGGCCACACTCCCAACAGAGCTGATGGAGAGGACAGTGCCAAAGGCCTTGTCAGAACTTCGGAACTTTTTTTTGTTGTTTTGGTTTTGTTTTTTTAAAATGAATTCTATTACAATAAGTAACAAAAAAAATGTAACTTCCCCTTAGGTTTCTAAAACCTGGTGTGAGATTCACAGAGAAGCAAGGTTCAATTCCCTTTTAAAAACCTACGCCAGGCAGAGCGCAGCGGACGCTACCTCAGGCGGCCGTCGGGTTTGACGGGGCCCAGCTCGGACTTGGGGTCGGGGCTGAGGGAGCTCCAGGCGGTCTGGGCACAGCCCTGCAGCACGGGGCAGGCCGTGGGCCCCACGCTGCACACGTCCACGGCCGACCAGACGCCGCTGACCAGCGAGTCCACCCAGGCGTCCAGGCGGGCGCCCACGAGCCCCGCGTTGCGCTGGGCCTGGTCGGCGCGGGCGGCGCTCACCGGGATGTTCAGCACCGGGTTCAGGCCCTGGAAGCTCTGCTCCATGTACGCGTTCTTTGGAGGCCCGCTGTGCAGCTTGATGGCTTCCTCTGGAAAGGAGCAAAGCCCAAAGTTAGTGCATTGAAAAAGCCACCGCTGAGGGTCTAAAGGTACATTCAACAAAAAGAGCAAGGTTTAGGGATGAGCTGTAGCCCATTTCCCACACATTGCACGTCAGGGGTTGTGCTCAGCTTTGGCACTCCTCGTGCTCAGTACTATGGATTCTGCTCACTGTGATTCCCATCCTGCAAGTGCTGCCTTAGCAGGCAAAGCTCTGACCCTGAAAATAGAGCCACCCTTATTATCAACACATACAACCAACCCCAGAGCTGCAGGACATCCAGGACTGGCTGCACCTCAAAATGAGGAAACAGTTCAAGGACACCTGGTGCAAGAAGTCTGCCAACCCCTGTCAGACATCCAAGTGCTATCATTGATTTGTCTAGAAGAAAGAGCCAAGATCTGAGCCTGTTTTGTTGTGGGTTTTTTTTCCCTAAACAGATGAACCTTGCCCTGCTGTGGAAAAGCCAGAACATTTGTTCTCTATCTGCCTACAAAACCCAGGTGGTTCTATTTGTGGCACTAAAAGGACAACACCATGGTCTTGGACAGACCAGACCATAATGAAACACACATAGCCCCAGCATGATTCCTGGAAGTGCTCCAGTCTCACTGGGAAAGTAGTCTCCTGTGAGAGTTATATTTTCAAGCTCCTGTGCTGAACAGTAGATCACAACCATTCCCTAATGACACTTTGCATTGTGGTTGCTTTCCTTACCCATCTCAGCAAAATACAGTACAATGCCCCAAATTTGCAATATTGCAGTAAAAATCAGTGTCAGGCTGTGACAATCCTTTCAGAGACCTAAACTGGATGCTGTGGGTCAGGCAGCCCCTGTCAAAGGTTGGCTGACTTCTTAGAGTCTGAGTGCACCAAGCTGCTGCATATAAAATCAGGATGAGACCCTTGAAAAACGTTCACTGAGTGCCTGCTGGGAGCAAATTTCCAACCATTTCTTTCCGCTCTCAGCTGCCTTCCCCAGCATCCTCACTCTGGCAGCACAGAGGATATGTTTAGCTCTGCCAACAGACACACTGTCTAGAACAGAAAATGGGCCCATTCAGGCTGCTCCAGGCGAGGAAAGCCACCGCGCTCAGCGAGCGTCAGAGGCCAGGAATTACATATTCACAGCTACAATTCCTTCCACATGTCCTTGCTGCTTGCACTGCAGCCTGACACTGAGTCCTTTCTTCCATGCAGAGGACAGCATCTCAGGTGCTGGAAATAAATCCTTGTATTTATTTAGAGGGAAAAAGGGTATAATTGGAGCTTTGCTATTACATTTGCAAAGTCTTTAATGTCAAATACTGTGCAAGTCCTTTACTTCAAATCCCCAATTAAAGTGGTTCAGCACAGGCCCATCACCATTATACATCATTTAACTGTTCCTGCATTTATCTAAACCCCTCTTTGTATTTTAAATGGCAGATACACACAATAACCTGTAGTCAAAATGAGTTCAATCTGTGCACATGTGTCAGAAATGTGCTCTGCCAGAGCACTGCAGTTAAAGAAATAGAACAAGTACACATGATTAAATTTCCTCCTTTGGAAGCAATTAAATATGGAAGACTGTTTGTCAACATTTTAGTTAAATAGGAACGTTCTGAGTAAAAATTCCCAAATAAATAAGAGTTGGCATTACTAGCAGGATCATCTGATTGAAATAGGCAATTCAGCAAGCTTGTTGAATCAATGCCTGTTGCACATGTGTTTGATGCATGGAACAAGAGAGATCTTTATTCAGACAAGAAACAGGATGAAATGGAACTTGCTGTTCTCTGTGGCTCAGCCTTGTACATGTCCCAGGTCTCAGGACTTGGTGGATTATAAGGATTGGAAAGGATGGAACCTGCAGGACTCAGTGCTGGGCAGAGCAGCAGAGGTTGTGTTAAGGCTACCACTGCCCACAGTGAAAGGTGCTGCTCCAGTGAAGACACACAGAGAACCCTGACCTGGTACAGGTGGGGACTGCCTGCCCCGCAGCAGAGCAGCACCCCAAGGTAGGTGTCAGCACTCCTAGAAAGGAAAAGCTGGGCAACAGCAACCTGAGTGCAGATTCACATGTACTCATCAGCAGGAAATGCTGGGGACCAGACCCAGAGCCCTCTCCTGGAGCCTCCAAGGCTTTGTCAAACAGTTCAAAGCAGAAAGCAGAGAGGATGCTGCTCATCTGAGCAATGGCAGATGGGCTGTTCCTCTTTGCATTAAAGGAAAAATGACAGAGAATCATGATTCCATGATTTACTGAGCTGGTACAGAAGAGAGACAGTGAGGCTCCCAAGCCCTGATATACTGTAAAAAAGGAGGCTGGAGCTACTGGGTGTTCTCTTGAAGCACTGACACTTCAGTCAAGTGTCACGAGGAAGAGCTCATGAAAAAATAATAATGAAGAATGTAAGGCTTGCCTCTAAATATTTAGACATTTAAGTCTGTATGGCTAGCACAAACAACACAAAATTAGCTGAATTGCAGACATTAAGGCAGACATTTTGTGCCTGCCCTTTGACTTCCGGAGGATGTGTTATCAATGCAAAATATATTCATCTGACTTGAAAATATAAATTTGAAAAACTTGGTTATTTTTGAAAACCCTATTTATATTGGCTCTTCACCCATATGTGAGGACACATTTCTCAATTGACTCTTCTTGGTCTAACTCTTTTGGATTAAACATGCAGCCTATGGCCAGCCATACAGGCTGGGATTTCAGCATTTTTGTGTGGGTTTGTTCATCATTTTGCAGAAAAAGCAAATTAGTTTAGACAGACAGCAGGCTAAGGAATGAAAAATGTGGTTATCTTGGTACACATTAAGGCACTAGACCTGTGGGTTTTTTAAAGCAACATGAACGTACAGCTTTATTTCTTTACTTCAATTGTGTTAAAACCCTCTGGCAAAGAGGTAATTTTTTATTGACATTTTGTTTGTTTTCTCTTGCAGCAAACAAGACAGTGCTGCATTTGCTCATTGTGGAGCTAATCGACTCCTTGTCAGCTGGATCTGAACTAAATTTCAAAGCAAATCCCTGTCTTCAGGGTTTTTCTCAGAATGATGATTCCAGGGCATGTCTGCTCTTCTGCAGTCGTGCGCCTGCCTGCTGCTATTACTGCGTTTATCAAGAACATGTCATGTTACCTCTGGTTAATTTAAAGAAATCACAGCAGTTCTGACACAAGTTGCCACCCACTTTATAATCGGTATAGATGCAATTAGAATTGATTGAGCCACTGCAAACAACCAAGGGCAAAACAAAGGTTTCCCAGTATCTGCTAATTGAGATGATCTATAAATATGGATTAGGTCAAAAGGCCGTGGAGGTGCCTGAGTGCATCACCCGTGTCTGCTAATGCTGTCAGCCCTTGAAAGGGGGCATAGGGACCAGGCACTGGTATTTCAGGCTCCATGGGAGCAGCAAAGATCAGCAGCCCCACGTCCAGGACATGCCATCAATCTGGGAACAGAGTGGGAAAGCAAAGCAAAAAAGGAGGTTGCTCTTTCTCACTTCTCTCCTTGCTTGAAGGAGGAAAGGCTTTTAATGTATTCATTTATTTACAATCCAGGGTTTACTATCATCTTGAGGTTTTGGGGCTTTTTCTGCCCCAGAAGTGAACCTGCTACTGGCTCACAATAACTTCTTTGGCTTTAATGGAACAGGTACCATCCATTAAATGGATGACAACTCATTATTGGCACTCCAGCTGGGAGAGTGCTGGGGAAACTTTGCTGTGAATATAAACTCAAATTTATAAATGAAATTGCTTTGGCTTTTCCTATTCCCTTCACTGTGACCATGGGAGTCGATCACACTTGGCCTTTAAAGAGCAGGGAAGGGGGGAAATTGGGATGATAGGGATGCAGAGACAACCTCTACTGAATTTGCTGTTTTCTTAGGATTTGAAGTCTGCTGGGTAGCTTGGATTACAGTCAGTGAGCTGCTGCCTAAGTGCTCTGAATGACACCTGTTGTCCGCTTCTGCCTCTACAGTCCCTTCACAGGAGAGCTGAACATTTGGCTTGAGTCTCCAAGTACTCAAATTCTGGTTGCCAAAAGCTGCCAGCAAAAGTCCCCCATTCCTGTGTGATCTGCCAGTGATCTTACACGGTTCTGCTCCCTGTTTTGTCTTCTTCACATCCCATTCCCTCTTTGTCTTGGCACAATTATTCCTAGAGCATCCTGCTGGTCCTTGGCAGCCCTCCTGTGTCTTTACAACAAGCGTGGAATTCTTGGCTTTGACACACTCAACCATATGGTGAGAACCTCAAAATTGTTGTTTAGAAGAATAAACTGGAATCTGTCTGTGCAGGAGGTAGAGGGAAGGAGACTCTGGTGGAGAAGGTGAACCTGATTTCTCCAAATGATTTATCACAAATGAACCTAATTTCCTTTTCTTTTCTTTTTTACTTTCTCCAACCAGGCAAATACTTGCAGGCACTCCTGAGCCAGAGTATCTGCTGAAGGCTGAGCTGATCAGTGACACAACTCAAAGCAGAGAACATAGACACAGATATGGATGACTGGAGGGGGAGAAGGACCAGGAAGGAATAAGTAACATTAGATTATAGACTCTCCCTACCTTAGGGAGCCATTTTTACAGTGAAAATATCCCAAACAGTATCCTCAGTAATTCCGTGTAAGATCTGATCTCTCACAGATTCAGGTTTTGAAGAGGTCAATGAATATGCGTTTTTAAAACAACTTACATTCTATCAGCTACTCACATCTGGACACAGCATCAAAGAAAATACTCACTCTTGATTTCCCTTTATGGCTTTACTTGCATGCAAAGAATTTAGGCCAAAATTAATAAATAATTGGAAATAAAAACCCCGAATAAACGAGCGGCATATGCTGTTTTTATAAACTGCTAAACAGAACATCTTTGCTGGCAGCTGTCCCATGATTATTTTTTTGTTTTGAATGCAATTATGAATTCTGAGAGTCATGATACAGGAATGAACGTGTTTTACTTTGATTATTCAAAAGAAGAGCCAGTGGCTTCCTTCATGATGCTGGGAAACCAAAACAGCTTTTCCTTGTTGTGCTCAGGGCTGAAGTGATGTGTAGATAAGCAATGATTTAGGAAATACAGGGATTGTTGTCATGCCCATGTTCTCAGGATACAAGATGTTTTTGTGCAAATGCTTTTTAGAATGGCAAAAGCAAATTGCACACAAGTTCATGGAGAGATTTTTGTCTGTAACTTTATGGACTCCACTTTCTATATCTGGAGTGGAGAAGAAAGAGGGGCAAAACCATTTTTGAGGAAATGACATGCAAAATGTGTCAGTCCAGGGCAATCTTTCTGACAAGAGTTGTTTTTTTTAATCAGGGCAGGGGAGGGCAGGGTGGGGGTTGGTGATGGTGGTGGTGAGGGAGGATGGCTGGAAAAAAGAAAGATTTAAAGAAATCCCTAATAAAACATATTCCCATCTTCTACTGACAACTCTGGGCTAAGTCTGATGTATTTTAGTTTTATTTTCAATGTTAAGACAGGAAAATAATACTATTCCTTCATTTTAGAAGATTTTTGGCAGTGTTTGAATTGTTTACGGTAACAAAAATCATTCTTTTAGAAGTTCTAATTCTTCTGTCAAACTCTCATTATGCCTTTATTTGGCAGAGAAAAATGTTTTTAAAGAATAAAGTGATGACAAACTGACAAAAAATCTGGAAATCAAAGGTAAATCATGATTGCCTGCACAGAGCACAATAGTGTCACTGAGACAGAAAGCCTTAAAAGAAAAAAAACAACAGGAATTTGCATTGTAAATGCAATTCTAACAACAGTGCAGTGTCACTGCCTGCCCCTGTAATTAACTTTCTTCTCTACCTCCATGCCTCAGTCATCTACAGATTACACATCACATCATCAGTAGCAAATCACTCCTGAGACTCTCTTCCTAGACAATATTGTTCCCAAGCTTTCTATTTCATTCCTGTAGTAGATTCTAGTTACCACAAGAATAAACAGGCTTCTCAATAAAAAATGGGAGCCCAGTGTGTCAGTGGGCAATACAGGGTAGCTACACAATTTCAGTGGAATTATTCCTGATTCAGAGTTTGAACCAAAGGGAGTTTTGCCTTTACACCATAAAGTGTGGGCTTATTTTGAAGTCTGACACATGTTTACCTGTCCATGGGGCTCTCACACTGTAGGGAAAAGCAGCAAGGTTGCTGGCTACATGCCACCTTTTCCATCCAATTTATGCCTTAAATGTTAAATTACCAAAGAACATGGAATTCATTAATTTCCAGCAGACAAGTTGGTAGCAGCTGCATTCAGAAGCAGGCTGCCTCAAACTTTGAAAATGTATCCCTTCCTCACATGGTGTCTGTTCACAATTTATCACTGCCTATTAGCTATTAACAGCAGTGGGCTGGAGGTGGTTTCGTTTCTGCTTAAGAAATGATGCCACCAAATGTTAGCAGCAGAAATCAGTAAGTTCACTCTTGTGCTGGAAATGTGTGGAATCAAACTCCTGTTGAGTGAGATAAGGGCTGCATTAGCTCTCAGCAGTTGTCTGCTGGTGTTTGCATTACAGAAGCAGCACGTTATGCTGGGAGGTAAATGCCTGACTCAGTTTATTTGCTGCCTTGTCAGGAAGAAGAACTTCTGAAAACTTAATAGGATCATTCATGTATCTAGGAAATTTAAGATGTCTAAAGTTATGAATATTAATACTGGGCAGATGGAAGCACTTGAGCACTTTAAGAAGAATGGTAAAGATATTCAGAGCAACAAGCTTGTGTTGATCTTACTGAATAAAAATCCAGGTGTGGCTGTAAAATGTTCCCTCTTCTCCCAGCACAGTGTCCTGGGCACTGCCTGCAGACCCAAGCATTTGGATGGTGTGGGTGCCATGCAAACATGGGAGCCTGCAGAGCCTGGCAGCCCCAGAATGGCCTCTGTATTTGGATGGCTCAGGGCTGCTGTGGCAAGGAAGAAAACAGTTTCTTTCTAAAAACTGTCAGTGTGGGTCTGCTCCCAGGACTGTATTTGTAGATATTTCTGTAACACAGCTGCTTGGCAAGTGCTGAGCAGGTTTTGGCAGGTATCAGGCAGAAGTGAATGCCTGGACCTGACAATATGTCAGGTGAGCTCTGGCCTAAGGTAATTTTGTCTAATCCAGCATTTTGTAAATTAATGCTTTTATTGTTAAACACACAGGCTTTGTCAAGAAAACAGTTTAAATACATGTAAGTCTCTAAGAGGAAATATGAATGAAAAGCAGCACAGAAAGGTCAAATTTTCTTTCCATTTCTAAATGATGGCTTTTATGATAGCTGTTAGATTATTGAGAGTCTGAAGTTCTCTGGATTCTGAACTGTGCATAATTTAAAGATACAAATAGTCTTTTGTTCAAAGTGGCTGTGTTTTACTGACTGGATACAGACACTTCCACTTCTCTTAGTGCAAAATTTTCTTCTGACTTAGTATCTATAAAATCCCTTTCTTTAATCCTTTTCCAGTACACTGCTACTTCATTTTTTAACATCAGCATTTACAGTGAATAGACAAAATATCTATATTATTCCCATAGCAAATAATAAAACTTACCTTGTTTGATAGGCTGCTGATTTGAGAAGGTGAGAGGAGTAACGAGGAATTTGGTTTCAGCTACCTGTACCCAGTGGTGCAGAATTTTTATTGTCCAGACACCAGGTCGCAGGGGCAAATTCAGAGGTGGTTTGTAGTGAGTAAACTCTGCACTGGATTCGATAAGAATATCATATGTTGCTGCAATTACATTAATGGGATCCACCCAAATGACAGTCACGGTGACATTGGGGCCTTTTCCCCACTTCTGCATCCCCACTGGCTCATCTGTTGGCCCAAGGAGTCCTCCAAAATTCCTGAAAAGCCTTTCCTTGGCATCCCACTCAGTGCCAATCTGAAATGAAAGAACACAGGGCTGGTAGCATCATCTCTTGTAAGCACCTGAGACCGTTATGGCAAATAAAGGCTCTCAAGAGACACAAATCATAATTCTCTAATCACATGAATTATACATACATTTAAAAGCAACATGACCTAAGATCATAATGCATACACAAATTATGAGGCAAGAAAGAAGGCTTGCTTTCTTGCTCCCTTCCTGATTGATAAAAAGGTTTTCTTTATCTTAGAGTGACACACCAGATGATAGCAGCTCTCTCTTCCTACCACAGAAGCAGCCAACAAAGGACCAAGCCAGTGGCTGGACACAGCCTATGCACAGAAAAAAAAAGTGACCCATCATCTCCTGGGTCATGAAAATGTATTACACACTTGAGAGATGGAGAGATGAACCCTGCAGCTGAGACCTGCCCAGCTGCTGCTAAGACCAGGGAAGACACTTCAGCTGCTGACTTCAGGACAAGTCACATCGTGTCCTTTACTACAATCCACCCATGAGATGTTGTCTCTTTGTACTCCCTTCCTGCCCCATGTGGGAATTTATTTCTTGTAAACTCTTATTGTCATAATAGTGACATTGTTTTTCATTTATTCACTAACAGTAAACCAGTTGATTCACAATCTAGTGTAAATACTTAATTCATGTTCAAGTGCTCTTTATATGGATTTCAATGGTTCACCCACAACCTGGGGGATGACACAACCTTCCAAGCTGTTGCCACTAACACTTGTGCACTACTGAAACCAGCACCTCTGACCAGCCAGCATGGAAATGGAGTAACTGCCTTTCTTAGGCCATTAGGAAGACTTCAGTATCCCAGCACAAAAGCCAGAAGGTGTTTATGAGGCTGAGCATTATGGAACCTTTCCATCAGTTCTCCTGTGACCACAGCACTGAGGGCTGCACTTCTGCTTTTAGAGGCAGTTCTGGTATGAAACCCCTCAAAGTCCTTCTGGTCTTCTTTTGCCCTACTCTCCAAACAGTGCAGATGACCAAAGAGTTGATTTCTTCCCTGTATGGAAAGTCTCTGTGGGTGACCTCTGGAGACCCATGCACACACAGGCAGGATCCCCACTTTTGAAATACATGTGGATATTGCAGATTTTCCCCACACAGAGCTGTCCTTGTCCCTAAGCTTCACCTTACAAGGGCATGGTCAGAACCTGCTTTCCTGAAAGCATAAGAGATAATTGTAGCTCATTTGCTTCAAAGATTTTTCTTCTAGATTTCATTTCACTTCATGAGAATAAGTGATTCCAATATAATGCCTAAATCCCCCACCCCCAAATCCCCAGAACATAATGATTACCTGATGCCTATTACCTGTACTGGAAACTGTCCAGTCTCCAGTCTCTTCTAAATAAATCCCTGTGGTTGGCAGACAAATTACTGGAGGACTGCAAGCAAAATGCTACAAGGTCAGTAAAATAAAACCCTACCATCCTAACTCCATCTGTCATCACACAAATTCCTCCTACCAGGCTATGACACTGCAGAGTATGAGACAAAATGAGTCTTCCACTACTCTGCAATCAACACAGCATTTGTGGTATTTCAGAGGAATTTCACCCAGCACACCAGCTAATCAAAGCAGACAGCATAGCCCAGATATCAGACCCAAGCACTGAATGCCTCGAGGAGCTGTCAGTGTGTGCTCTCCTGACAAGACTGACTGAATATGTATGGAAATAAGCTGAGAAAGAAAATTTCCTGACCAGGCCTTATTATCTACTCTGCCAACCTTCACTGAGGTGCAGCCATATCACACCTACCAGTGCTCAAGGGACCTAGAAAGAATAAAGTCACAACATGTGAAACAAACCTACACCCTCCTGGGCAAAGAAAATCTGTAAGGAAGCTCTTTCCACCGCATTCAATATTTCTTACTGAAGAAGTCATTGCAGAAAAATTACTTCATCCTCAAAAATTAAACATTCACTTCTGACATCCAACTATTTCCCCTCTAGTTTCTCATCCCTGAGAAAATAAATCAGAAAGTTACAGTGCCCTTGTTCCAACCTCCAGGTGACACTGCTCCATGCCAGGCTGCACAAAAGATGAGATGTGCTCACACACACACAGGTTTATCAGACTGCTCTGTGGAAGAGCTAAGGCTGCTTTTGGGGAAAAATTGTAACACAATTGTTGTCTGGTTGTTAAGCTTTGGCACTGGGCTCCCTAAAGCAACCCCAAAGTTCCAGCCAAAGGGCAGGGCAAGAGGGGAGGGAAGGACAGGTACCCCCAGATCCCTGTGTGCCCCAGGGCTCACAGCAAGGCTCCACAGGCACCTCGGGGAGGGAAAGGCAGGGAGCTCTACACTCTGCTCATGGCATCTGCCCTTTATGTCTCATTTCCAGCTGGGACATACTTTCCCATGCTGCACAGCTTGCAGTACCAGCTGCTTTTAGAAGCACAATATTTTATAGGGAATTTTACTTAAAGCACTGGTTAGAGGTTTATAACCCCTTGAACTTTACACAGCTGAGTTCCCAGCACTGAGATGTCCGATTTTACAGGGCAAGAGATACTACAGCCCTGTAATAAGTTTCACAGCTCTTTAAAACATGTGAGTAGGCTTTCACTTTCAAATAGAATACACCAAGTATGGATGGAATCAAGCAGTAATGAATATCTGATAAATTATGAAGAGATGTAGCACAGAAACTGACATTTTCCACATCATTATTTTAATCACCTTTATTTTGGGCTTCAAGAGCAAGCACTGTGCACGGGGTATGCTTGGAAAGCTGGAAATCTCTCATTGGTTCAAAATTTCTGTTTTTATCTCTGTTCAAACCCAGATAAAATTTTCCCGAGATAAATTATACCCTGATTATGGGTTTGTGTCTCATTGCTCACCACAAACAGGACCATTAGGTTCACACAATGCACACTAATTGCCTGCCACCTAATTTATTTTATTCTCTGTGATGAATCACAAGTCTTAACAAGACCAGAAACAGCATTTAACTGATAGAGGGTGAGCTGAGACTTTTAGTTCTGTGCAGCAAATCAATCCCCTGCCCTGCACAGAGAAGCTGCCTGAAGCCAGGCTGGCAGGACACATAGTGTGTGCATTGTGCACGAGCCAGCTTCAGGAGGTGTGGGAGTTCCATGCTTGGAAATCATCTCTTGGATTTCCTGTGAGTTTGTTTGCTTTGACTCAGCCTGCAGGAGCCATGTGCCATCGGAATGCTGCCATGAGCTCCCCCCAGGTGTGGGGCAGCCCAGCTGGCTGATGCCCTCCCACTTGTCTTTCCAGGGTGTGGGGTGAAATCTGCTCCTTGGGAATGAAGTCTGAGAGCAGCAGAGGGCAGGAGGCAGGGGCTGGAGAGATCCCATCAGCTCTGCTGCAATCTCAGTTGTGCACCAGGGTCACAAATACACTTGGGAGCACACTCAGTGCAGCTTATTTGTGTGCTCTTCCTGCTGGCCCCAGTGCTGCAAGCTGGGACAGAGGAGAAAGTTCCCAGCTAAAATAGCCCCATTCAGTTTAAAATTCCTGCCAGATCATGGGGTGAAAGTTGCTGAAAAACAAGAAGTTCTATGTTCCAATAAGCTTAAATCTTAATTTTATTTTCTGTGAACACTCATGCTTCCATCTTTGCTAAACTGCTAAGTTTGTTTTCCACATGCTGGACCTTGACAAAGCAGTGGCATTTTAATAAGCAGTAGCAGATCAGAGCTTTCCAGTCATGCTGAGGCTGAAGAAGTTAACACTGGGTTTATAGCAGGGTAACTGAGACAATTATTTGGCTCAGAGGCAGAGATCCCTCCAGGCCAAGGGAAGGCAGAAATTAAAAAAAAACAATTAAAATTTTAATTATTTACTTTGTATGTCCTGGTCTTTTAAAATATGAATCATCTATGAAAGGAGAGACAATTAAAGAGGTTAGGTGATGAAAATAAAATGAAAACAAGTAAGCAGCCACCAAAACTCTTTTTTTTGAGTTTCAAACAGAAGAAAATGTTTCCTTATGCTCAAAAAAGCTCACCAGTGATTAAATTCTTAAAAGTACTAAATAAGCAGAAGAAATACTCCTACAAATCACAAGAATTGGAGCTTGTATGAACATTTATCACAGCATGAAATGGCAGGCTACCATCTGACACATTGATAAATGAAATGCATTTCCATCCATCTCTTTAATGGCACATTAGTGTCATGGATTTGCCATGCACACCAAAACACTGAATCCCACCTAGGCATTTCTTAATTGCCCAAGAAGATGGTAATTTATGGACTTAGCCATAATGACTGCAACACATTTCTTCAATCAATTTTAGGCCTTAATTGAAATTTGCGGCTTAACAAGAAAAATCATGAAATTAACTGCTCAGACAATTGTATCTTTAAAACACAGATGTCAGGTCCTATTAGTGGTCAACTTTCCTGATATATTTTAGGTAGATTTTTTATACTCTATGATAGACACTGGGACAAATTTCTAGAAGAATAACAGAGTTTGTGGGAAATCTCAGCCACTGCTGTGATAATTTTCTCTTTTGTGTTACAACATCAATATACTGCTCACATGTGGTATCAGTACCTGACTACCACTAATTTTGAGAGGTTTTTCTAGTGTACTCTTGAGAGACACAGTTAAACATGTCACCATTTACATCTGGAATTGCAGAAAAATGGAATTTTCCCCAGAGGCCTTTCACAGCACTCACAACAGACACGGTGGCAAAACTTTTAAGTTACTTTTAAATTACTGAGCCCCTTTGACAACAACAAAAGGCTTCCATTTGGTTTTAAAACAGAAGGGAGTGAGAACACTCAGATCGATGTAAGAAATGAGTGTTGACCACAGACTGAACTGCCAATGGTGTCGTCTCCTATGATGAGGAGGTACACTATGCTAGAAAGCCATTTTCACCTCAAATTTCCATGGAAATCCACTTTCCAAAGGCTGCTGATTTAGTGTTCACTCCTGTGATGCCAGAGGAGTACATAGGTGGCTACGAACACTCACCTCTGTGAACTGCAACCTCCCAAAATCACTCGGTGGACTTGCAATCTTGAAGACTTTCTTGGGCATCACCCAGGTTTCCAAAGTTTCCAGTTTACTGACAGCCAGATTGGTTGCATGGTGCCTGATCAGGAAGCCTTGGAAACGGTCAGCAAGGAAGTACAGGTGGATGGAAACTGGATGGCCCATGGGGTAGTATCTGTAAAACAGCAGATGCTCAGCAGTTATGTAAGAGAATGAAATCTCCATTTACTTGGAGCTAGTGGCTTAAGAAGCATTCATTTCAAATAGAAAATCCACCACTGTACATTAAGAGATTTCAAATGTGTTCATGACTCATTATCAAATATTTTAGGCTGTTCCGATTACCCCATAACATAAAAATATGTTACTAAGAATACAGGCTCATTAATTCCATATCCTCAGCTCAAAGCTCTTTAGGAGTCCTTCTGTGTGCCACAGAGCTCCTCTCCCTCACCACCTCTCCTGGTAGAAAGTGGCACCCAGAGACACTCACAGATTGTTAGGGTGCAGCACTGTTTGCTCGGATAAACTGTAGGATAAAGGATGCCCTAGGATTGTGCCTGTGCTCCAGAGCTGCCTTTCCTGCCCCAGCAGGGTCAGTGCCTGTCTGCACAGGACAGCAGGGAGTGCTGTGTGACCAGGCACTGACCTCTGGGCCCCCTCCATTCCCAAAACCCTTCCCCAAGGGCAGGGCTCTGCAGGCTGGCACTGCAGCGAAGGACACCAGGATCCTGTCCCCATTTTAGGTCTCTGTATTTTAGGGGAAAAACTTCACATTCTTTAAAGATCTGAGATTGTTCTTACTCTGATTTTTTTACTCATAATCAAAAAAAGAAAAAAAAAACTTGAAAAAGGTCAAATAACTGGGCAAAACCAATCATTGAGAGATCTGGAAGCCTTCAGTTGCAGCTGAGATTTAAAGACATTGTAGTCACAGCTTCAAATAATTAAAATGTACGGTTGATTGTCTGCTATGACCTCAGAAACATCTGTAACAATGTTTGGGTACATATGGATGCATAAATAATTAAAAATGTGTTATTCATAGCTCAGAAATTGAATATTTTGCTACTTTACAGCACTGACATTAACTGCAAAACAAGTTAAACCAACCAGCATCGCACCTTCCCAGTAAGTCAGCCAAGCCTGACTCGTCAGGCTTGTTACCACAATTAAAGGATGAGCACTAAGGATGAACACCAGGGAGGACTTTCCATTGCACGAGGTCTGCAACACCCCAGAAGGGACTCTTAGAGCTGGAGAAATCAACATAAGAAGACAGGGTACCAACAGGGCCAGCACTGATGGACCGAGCAAAACCACTGCAAAGCTACAGCCAATGCCAGCAACAATCTGACTTCTGTTCCCAGTACTAAGACCTCCTGTTTTATATGTGTGCAGCAGCAAATATTTACAATATCCTTGAAATAGACTGAGTAAATTGCCTCTTGGCAGCAGAGAGTAAAAATGCCTAGGGATGGAAAAAATGAATTAAATCTCAATCACACATTAATGTAGCTCCCACGGAAGATGCTGACACTCCATCTCCTTTGGTACCCGGGCAGTCTGAGGGGGGCATGGCCCTGCTTAGGAAAGTGTGCAAAGCAGCTGCTCTTACAAACATCTCCTGGGCTGCTGTGGGTGGCAGCATGGGCCTGACTCCAAGGGGGATCCGAGGCAGGAGCTGCTTTCCTCCCAGCATGAGCAGGACCACCAGCCTGGGGCTGTGCTCAGCCCCACAGCAAAGGGAGCACTGTCGAGGGGCTCAGCCCAAACCAATCCTGCCATTACTGCATTAGAGACATGCAAAACCACAAGAGGGAAAGAGGAAAGGTATAGGTGCAAACACCCAGAAGGACAGCACAGGATCAGAAGAGAGGAAATGTGAATCATAAACCTGAAGATCAGCCATGTTTCTCTGATCTGAACTGGATGCTGACTCACAGTGTCTTGAGGGGGCTCAGGTAGGAATGAAAACGAAGCCTCCACTCTGTATCACTGTTTGCAATTCCTCCCTGCACTGTTTCATGAGACTCCAGCCTGCTGAAGGAGCTGTGCTTTATCCTGGAGACAGCTGGAGTCACAGTGTTCCTATCTATAAACTGAGCAAGCTTGAAAAGCACCTTGAGTTCCTGTACAATGGAAAGTTCCTCAGAAACAAAAGTGATAATTGATATAAATCAGCACCAGAATACTGGCAAAAGGACTGAGAACAAAAGTAATTCTCAAATTATTCCAGTACTGGTTATACATAGTCCCCATCCTCTTTACTGGCTTCACTCTGCAGGACAAATGACCCAGGACTTCCTCAGGTCTGCCTTTATTTCATAGAAGGAAGGCATGCTACTAGTGATTATTTCTATCTAATTGTTATCGATCTTTTATTGCTTTGCACCGGTAACCTTCACTGACAAAAGTCTAATAGGAATCTGGAGCACTTATTGCCACATCTTTCTAAATGGGGCATTGCTCAGCACTTCCATGACTAATTTAGGAAGGTCAAGGCACATTTGGTTCCCTCTTGAGAACACAACATGGGCAATGTCCATCCATCAAAGCCCAGGGAGTGTTTGCTGATTTAGGCTCTATGTGTTTTCTATTAGGATAAAAATGGGCAGGCTCCAGAAATACATTCTGAAGATAGTATTAAGAGATGGTAAAGTAAGACTTAAAAAGAAGAACCATCTCTGCTTTGAATCTAAACAGCTCCAGATGTGTTTGCAGGCAGCAAACATCTACCATGAAGAGAGCTTTTCTATGCAAGTCTAACTTCAGGAATTCTTCCTTTAAATCCCTTTTAGACTGAATTCTTCTTAGCCAGGCTTAGAGGTGAAAAAGGAATCTAGAATATAGGGATAATTTCCTTTTAAAGAATAAGGAATTTCATTTGAGATAAATATAACTACCTATATATAGATATATAAACACCTACGTATATTTTATGTATTTGATGCTAATAGATCTTACCAGTTGCAGCACTTTTGGCACAGAGAGCTGCACCAAGCAGGTGAACTGAGCCAAGCAAGCTCTCTGCACTCCATGTGTGCTCCCAGGGAAACAAACAAGCAAGGACCATTAACCTGCCTGTGTTCAGATTTGTTCTGAAATCCTGTCCTCTGCTTTTGGTAAGCATAATAGAGGTGAACATGACCTCTGCTGCAATCACACAGAGGGTTTAGGAGCTGAGGCTATAATACACTTGCTGAAATTAATCAAGGGAAACGCAGCAGTGGGGGTAGCACTGCCCAACTGGATCCTGTCAGTCTTCATCAGGCTGGAGAGGAGCTCCTTAAAAGTGCAGCAAACAGGTCACATAATGTCAACCCGGAATAACCAACGCTTTATTACGGCCATAAATACTCCTGGAAATCAGCGCTGTGCACTTGCAGCTGCCTGGCTGTGCTGGTGGCCGTAGGCTCCAGGCAGCACAGCCGAGCAGAACGGGTCTCCCCAGAGCCTGGCGGTGCCTGTGTCCCCTGCAGGAGCAGGGCCAGCACTGACCTGCAGCTGTTGTCCCCAGCAGCGTGGAAGGAGGTCTCGGCCCTGCGCAGGCCCAGGCGGGAGAAGGAGTGGAACATGGTGAGGGCCACGTCGCTGAGGGCGCCCGGCCCGTCGGGCTCCTCGTACACGTTCTCCCAGTAGGAGCGCAGCCCCGGCGTGCCCGGCGGGTAATTCCCGTACAGGAAATAGTCCAGCTGCCCAATGATCTCCTGGTTCACCACCGCCTCGAACTTGCGGGCAAAGAAAGTTGGCCTGGCAGTCTGCTGTTGGGACAGGACAGGACAAAGTCACTTGTGGCCACAGAGAGTAACACAACTTTCACAAAGACTGTGAGAAGATCAGAGAAAAGAATGAGAAACAATTCTTATCTTAACTCGCTGCACCTGGTATTGTGAATGTAGCCATGATATTTTCTGAAAAAATCCTTTCCTTAGGATTTTTTTCTCCTGAGAAGCTGAGATGCCTCAGAAACAAAATTATTATCTGCTGCTGTGGAATGCAACAGGTGGATCTGTGATTGGTCTCATGTGGTTGTTTCTAATTAATGGCCAATCACAGTCCGGCTGTGTCAGCCTTGTTGGTCAGTCACAGGATTTTTTTATCATTTCATTCTTTTCCTTTCCTTGCTAGCCTTCTGATGAAATCCTTTCTTCTATTCTTTTAGTATAGTTTTAATATAATATATATTATAAAATAATAAATCAAGCCTTCTGAAACATGGAGTCAGATCCTCATCTCTTGCCTCGTCCTGGGACCCCTGTGAACACCACCACTGTGAACATGTGGAATGTGTTACAGAGATTTGTTTACCAAAGGGTGGTTTCTTAATTAGCCAGTGGTGATGGTGTTTGGACTGGAGGACCAATTAGGTCCAGCTGCATTGTAACTGTCTGTAAGAGCAATGGATTTCTTAATAAAGAGATTATTAATCAGCCTTCTGTGAATCATGGAGTCTATGCTAATTATTACCCAGCCAGGGGCCTGTTGCAACAATAGACACTGAGTTCCCATTTTCAGACATGGCACTCTGTCTTAAGCAATGGGTTGTCTCTATGGGCAAAGATGACTTAAAATGTCACCTTTGGGACCATTCATCGTTAGGGGTGATGTTAAGATTCAGCTAAAAACTACATAATTACTCCATGAAAACCCCTTCAGACCAACAGGCACCCTGTGCTGCCTGGCTCAGGAACACTCTTCCAGTGTAGGAGGGCTGGGGAGTGCTCTCCAAACCCCTGTGTTAGCCTGGAGACAGTGCAGCACTGGCACGTGTTACGCAGGGAGCAAAGTGGACTGAGGCACTGAGGCTCAGAAGAGGCAGAGCAGCATTTTCTGTGTATGGATTTGCTGCCAGGAGGTGAAGAGGTCTCTGGGAGAGGTGCCATTTGTGGCTGTGGTTTCTTTACTTCTGAGTGGTCCTGCCCAGATTTTTTCTCAGTGCTTGACACAATCTTGTGCATATAACCGCTTTATATGCTACTCAATTACCATTAGCTTTCAAAAAGTCTTTGTTTTGCCTTGTTCATATTTGAGCATGGGTCCTGAGGTGCCAAGGAGTTCAAGAGTGTCCCAGATGGTTGGAAAATTCTTTTGAGGATGCTCAGTTTTGCTCTGAGATAGCGCATGCTGTGGGCTTTGTGATCTCGGCTTGTTTTGTGCCTCTGTGGGAACAGCAAGCCCCAGTCTTCTGGTGCTGTGTGCTCATGTGAGGGGCTCTCTCACCAGAACATGTCAGAAGCTGCCTTTTCATCTATTCTAATTTTGAACTGTCCTTTCCAGCTCAGTTTACCTGATTGTTTTCTGAAATATCATTGTGGGTTCACAGCCTGGAGCAGGTCAGGCTCTGTAGTCTGACAGGAATTTTTAAAGATTTGCCATTTATTCTGTGCTGGAGAATTCCCTGCAATTGGTGTTTAGGACAGCAGAGCCTCCTTTAGATAACATCTCATTTGCTCTTTTTGTGAGTGCCAGTGTCGCTGACTTCAAGCGTGCCTTGTAGACAGCACATTACAGCAAAGAAAAGATCTCTGTTTTAGAGCAGTCATCATTTCTGTGCTGTAGGGTAACACATTCCCCATCCCACACAGAGCCTGAACAAACATGCTTTATGCAGGGAACCCCGAGGAGCTGGAGGGATGGAATTGCAAATGTGGTGACCTTGAAACAAGTGGCTGTTCATTCTCAATAGAAGATGCACAGGCCGGATACAGCCTCGAGACTGAGTGCACCCCGGAGCACAGGACTCGCTCTCATGTCTGCCTTGAGGAAACTGTCTCAAAGGAACTGAATAAACCTTTCAAGACAGTCCTGCCAAACCTGGGTGATCAAAACCTCATGACTAAGGCTCCCAAAATCATGAGATAAACTTTAATATGATTGTGCTGAGGAATATAATAACGAAAATGGATTTGCCTTGTGCTGTGTAAGTCTCTAGCACGCACACTGATCAACTTCTAAGCTTTTTTTAAAGATGATAAACATTGCTTAAAGCTGAAAGCTAGGAGTGTTGTGAATGATGAAAGCACCTGAGCTGGAACATTGGAAAAAACCATTTGCACGAGAAGTTACCAAGTAATAGTGGTACAGTCAGAGATGTGTCAAGCTTCCCTCCTTTCTAGCACAGCCAATTACCAATGCCAAGGAGTCCAAAGAATTGCTTTGTGACCTTACCATGCAGTGGTATGTCTCCAGGGCCAAAACATAGGAGAACTTATCTTTCATTCCCCTGAAATTAAGATCAGAGCTTCCTCACATCTCTTTCTCCACCTGCCTGATGGAGTGAAAGCTTCCCTTCTCTCTCCCTGCTGCAGCCATGCATTCAGCCAGCTCTCCACCCCAGTACAGGGGGAAGAGCCTCTCTGCAGGTGTGTTCAGTTACCTGGAACCGGTGGAAGTCTGCTGGTTTGAAGTCATTGGGTGAGCAGCCACACCAGTCAACAATGTGCTTGTACTGGCACTTGCAGCCCAGCTTCCTGTTCCAGTTGGTGATGCGCAGGTTGTTGTCCACCATGGAGTCACAGAAAGGGCTGTTCTCCAGCACGGTGTGAAAGAAGGACTGCAGCAAACACAGAGCACATCACCACATTTAGCTCCTCAAATTTCCATTTTCTCCTTCACTTCAGCTCATGGGCCCAAACCTACTGCAGGTGAACTATTTTAGTTTGAAATGACAGGGTTAACAAGCTCTGTTGTTTTGCCACCTATGAAACACACTCCATGTGCCTGTATTCCACAGAGCATGGAAAAATCACAACCCTCTACAGACCCAACCAAACTGTAAGAACACACAGCTAAGGTCTTGCTCCAATAACCTGGCACAGAATAATTGCACTTCTACAATGACCAGCTTTGGGCACTGGCACCCCAAAGGACTCCAGGAAAGGCACCAGTACCAGCAATCATTTTATTTTTATTTCAGCTGTGTGAGCAATTCTAAGAAATGCCCATTATTTCCCTTCTGTAAGTTGCTCCCTGGTCTAACAGATTTAGACTATTTTTCTGAACAACGTACTAATGGCATATTTCAAGTTGTTTCCCAAAACAATTGTCAAAACTGCACTATCACCCTGGTTACTCTGATAAAAATACAGTCTCAGACAGCTCTTGTGTGGGTGTCTATCTCCAGCACTCTGAAATGCATTGCTTCTTGAGTGGCTTTGTTCTGAAACACGCAGTTCACTCTAGGCACCAAAAGGACATTCTGCCTCCTGCATTTACATCTGACATTGTAAGTCTTTATTTGCTGACTCATGGCAGCATGGAATTCCTATTGGGCAATCCTAATTATATCATCATAATAACAGCTATTACATAAACCATCTTTAATGGGGACGGATATAGCAGGTTAACAGGTCAGTGAAGGCAGGGCCATTTTACAAAACCAGCTATGTATCTTGCAAAGAAAACCTTGTAGAAAAAAGCTATGGAATACCATCAATTTTAGCCCTGCAAGAGACCATTTTTGGAGTAGTGATTCTCTTTAAAATCAGCAATAGTAAGATCTATAAATAACCAGCATAACATTAGCATGGCTGGCCCCCAAATAATCCCCCTACCCTTTTTAATGTTAAATGACAGCCCAGTGAATATGGATTTTATGCTTGAACTGTTTGGTTAAACCCATAAAGGCATCCATTCTCATTCAAGCGAGAGGGGGAAAAAAACCCTACCCAATTACCCATTGCCCTGTGTCCTTTTATAGCAATACAGGAATTTCTCTAGATAATGGATGAAAAGGTTATCAGAGAAGAGAAAAAAGGTGATTTTTAACAGAAACGGGATTAAAAGCAGATTATGCAACATGTGTGGGGAATAATAAACCTCTACCAAAAGATAACAATTGCTGTGCTCCACCAGAAGCTAATGAGCAAGATTTGCAAGATCGGTGTCATCCATCCCTCAGAATGTTCAGGAAACAAGGCAGTTATGGTTTTAGAGGCAGTCATAGCTCTTCCTTGGGCTGCAGGATGTGGAGCAGAGGCTGGCAAGCCAGGGGAGCAGTGTACCTGCTGGGGCAGGTGGAGCACAGGCTGCCAGCCACAGCTCTGTGCCCTCCCTGCAGAGAGTGCACACTGCTGGCACATTGCTGCGCGCCAGGCAAAACCCCACACTGCTGTGCACTCCCCTTCTGCATCACTTGCAGCCAGAGCGACTCCTGAGTGATCTAAATGATTTGTGACTGTGCCTTCTGGCTGAGTTTTGAACAGAACAATAAACCTTTGTTTGCAGGGTTTATATTTTTAAAGAAAAGTGCTGGATAATAGCAAGGAAAGCTACTTATTAAGACAATTCGCCATCTCTAATATCCTTCAAAAGCTTTTGTGCAGGAACAATTTGCAAGCAAAGGGCAGCTGGATTTTGGTTGTTCAGTAACAGATTAATAGGCTTAGAAGTACAAAACAAAGCCACTCTTTGCAAAAAAGTCCCACAAACAAACAAGGCAATAAACAACTGCAAAAGATGTTCTATCCCTACAGGGCTTACTCATTACAGAAGTAAAATTTTCATTACCCACTGTGGGGTGCTCCAAGCCCAGTGACATCAGGTGAAAGCCCCTCTGATTTTGGTCAGATCTTTGGGACAAGCACAAACACTGCAGGTTTGAGCACAGAGAGGGATCCTTTGCATTCACATACCTCGGCAGGAAGCAGCGTGTAAGAGTAAAACCTCTTCATCTTTGTCACCAGGTCATCATTGGAAAAAGTGACATATTCCACAAACTTCCTGTTCAGGAGGAACCAGTCTGAGCCTCCATCCACTGTGATTCCTTCTGGGATCTTGCGGTCCCCCAGGCGCCACATGTGCGTGTCACACTCCAGGAACAGCCGGTCCAGCCCCTGCTTTCTGATAAATCTGAGGGAATGCAAGAGCAGCCATTAAATGTTAATTTGTAGTTTGCTATCATCGGGAGATTTATAAATAAAAAGCTACTTTAGCAAACAAAAAAGGATCAGAACGTCACTTGTTTATATTTCTGATCTACTCATAAGTAATGTAGAGGGGTTTAATAAATGATTAATCAGTTATATGTTCTGTTACAGAGGCAAAGATCAACAGATTGCTTTTAAACATTATTTACACCTTCTGCTGTCCTAAGGCTGTGCAGGTGACAGAGCTCTAGGGCAGGAAAGTCCATAAAGTTCATTAACTCTGAACAAACCACCACGGAAGAACTTCAACATGAACAGGAACTAAATACATTCTTCTCTCTCTAAATAAATTCAGTTTTTAAAAAACAGAAAAAGGTACATAAAGGTAAAATGACCAATTTTCTCCTATGCTATTGTGTCATTAATTTTTCTATAGGGATATATAGCCAATAAGGAAAAAAATACCACTGTATTGGTCTTTGCTGTAGAATGAGCAAGTTTGCTCCATTTTCAAGTCTCTGGGGAGCAATGTTTTGTTATTGCTGAACCATGAATAAGAGGAGCAACTGCAGAACTGCAAAGTTATGGAAATGAATTATTTGAAACCAATATAAAAGAAGAAAGCTGGGAAATCAATCTGTGTTTGAAAACGCTTTGGACTGAGTGCCCGCTCATCGTTTGAGGCTGTCTGATCCAGGTTTGTGTTTGTTATTCCATTTGGGAATGGTTTCCCTGAAGGAGAAGCAGGGCAGCTGTGAATTAGCACCGAGGGGGGCTGAGCACCATCCACCCTGGTTGGCTGTGAGCACTGGGCACATCCCACATGTCCTGAGCAGTAACAAATGCTCACTGACCACGCACTAGAGCAATCCACAGCCCCCAGACCTCGCTGGGTGCAGGACCTGCAGGATAACAGCAGCTGTGGCAAGAGCCTTCCCTTCCTGAACCACACACAGCTGTGCCAGGGCATTCAGGATTAGCAAGCCAAGATGAAATTTTAGTAGTCCTCAAACACATGCTACTGAAGGTAAGGGAAAAGAATAAAAGTTAAGGAACAACAAACACCAGAGCTTTCTGGAGTCCTGCATCTGGAAACATGAGCATTAACCCCGTAGGCCAACTCCCTGATTCAAGTTCTGTTCTGTACCAATCAAAGAACTGAGATGCAATTATGAAATGGTGCATATTAATTTTCAAAAGGACCGTAAATGACTTCAGGGTCTATGTCCTACTGATAGCTATGTCTCTTTTCACAGTATGAGAAGAGCTCCTCTGTTAACACAACAGCGCTGAAAACGCGTAAATGAGAGTTGAGAAATTTTTCTTTCCATGAACAAGTTTCTAATTTCATGTTCCATTATGAAGGATAATAGAAAAGTCTTGCAATTTTAATGCAGTGCTCTGGAATGTAATCTTCAAATTCAATATTTATGCAGTTATCTCCAAATCAAATATTAATGTGCCTGAAAGTTTGGTCATTTATTTATTTCTCTTCAAAACTAAATGCTCATTAGAGTTAATTATTTTAAGAAAATAACAGAACTTTATCGACTATATTTAAATAGGAACATAAAGTTTTTTTCCATGAAGTAATTTCTTTCAACTGCTATCTCTACCAATTTATCACCCTTTACTCTCCTTTTCAAATGGAAGGTTCTTTGACTGCAATAGAAACCCTCAAACAAAAAAAAGCCACCTGGCTATTTCCAAAACTGCTCTGCATAGAAACTGCCTCAGCCTGTGTGACATGATCCAGCTCCAGCTCCCCTGTACTGTAACAGCTTCAGCCTTTTTGTCTGAACTTGGCAGCAGAGGAGCATGACCACGCTCCAGATGAGAAGGTCCCAGCAAATCCTGACTCACAGCCTCATGTTTTCCAAAGTAGTTGACAGGTTCTTTTTTTTCTATACATGCGCAGCTCTTTTTTTTTTTTTTTTAGCTAATGGCTTGAAAAAGCACATCTCAGCCAATTCCTGGAAGTACAATTGTTTTCACAACAAACCTCAGCCCCCAAATATACAACTGGGTTCCTAGAAGAGAGTAAATGTACTTTCCAATCACTTACCCTCCAGCAAGGCAGCACAGCCCAGCTAAAGAGCTGCAATGCCTTCAGAGATCTCCTAAGAAATGACCCTTTTGCTTGTGCTTCTCAAAACCCTCCTAGAAACATCACACCAGGTTTCAGATACATAACAGTTGAAGAGGTGTTTTTCAGAAGGATCACCCTTACTGAACCTCTTCACACACAGTCACAACACCTCACTGGAATAAGGCAAATTTGCAATTATTAGCAAAGCAGATCATTTCTGTGGCCTACGAAGCAATGATTTGTCCAAGGGGCTGTGAAGACACAGCTCTCCACTGGGTGATGGCTTGCTGCTCACTTATGTTCCTTGGCAGCCAAGGGGACCAAGTGTATTTCAGATCTGCTGGAAGCTAAATAGGAGAGGCTGCTGGCACAGAGAGCTGAAGAGCAACCAAAGTGGAAAAGGTGGATGAGGTTCCCTTTGTCCCTCCGGGCTCTCTGCTAGGATGACTGATGCTCCCAGCTACTCCAGCAATAGAGATTCTGGCACTCAGGCAGGCAAGAACTTACTCTAAGCATATTGAATACTGCCTGAGGGAAAGGGAAAGGGGTATTTGTATGCCACATAGGCCTTCCCAAGAAATGAAAACCTCTTGGACACTACAAAGAGTTCATAAAGATTCTTGACTAGCCATCCAAGAATGATTGCAGCCACCTGTGAAAAGAAAGATAGGGAGATGGAGGGCAAAAGCATGACCCTACTGATTTGTTTCTAGTCTCATGCTGTATTTCATTAGTTTCTGGTTATTCTCAAGGGAATACCAAATCAGTAAATTTTATGAAGCCAGGCCAAGCTTCATAAAGAGCAATGAAATGCAAAAAAAGGGTGGTGTTTCCTCTTGTCTTTCTCTCTTGGGTCTCAGAAAAATGCTTGCAGATAACTCCCAAATTAAAAGTAGGGGGGAAAAAAGGCTTAGTAATAGCATTTCCTTAACCCTAGTCAATGTGGAAAAATTCAAGTGCTTCCTGTCACCCTGAACATCAGGTAAGACTGGGATACCTCTGCCAGCTGCAAATGTACTGGCCAGAACAACGACATCCTACTGAACCAAGGTATGGTTGGCCAAATACAACAGAGATTATCATCAGCTGAAGACAACTGGCCTTTCTCCTAATCCAAAAGAAAACAACAGGAGGAAAACAATGATAGGAAAAGAGTCAACCACGAGAAAATCGAATTAAAAAAAGACTAGGATTAAGAAAAGCATGCTATTTTGCCTTATTTCATAGAATACTCACTCTTATGATCACAAACACATCTTATGCTTCCCCTTATCAACCTTAATTCTTTCTAAAGAGCCTCCAGTTTTGAGGGCCTGGGGTTACACTCAAAAGTAAGGAGGAAACACAGGATATTAAGAAGGTGTGTCAGCACCTGAGCTCAGCAATCAGACACTGACACACATGAAAGGTGCCACTGAGCTCTGTGTGTGGATGCAGCCTCACAGGTTTCAGAGAGTTATTTTTACACTTTGCTAAGAAAACCCCACTGCCTGCAGCACATGGTCTGTCACTGAGTGTAGATGTCAGTCCAGGCAGCTCATGATTGCAATCCAGCTCAGGGAACTCCTCTTACTTTGTAGTTTATTTAAATATTTATAAATGCATTTCAGACAATATTCTAGGACTGTATAACACATAAAGCATTTGTAACTTGTGTAGCACATACTCCTACAACATGAGTATAAACACAGCTCAGCTCTTATGATATGTTCTAACTGCTAATAAATATTGCCACACAGTTACTTTATCAGCAAAAATGTCACAACCAAATATCCTCCTTTTTCATAGTTTTCTCCAAAGGACAGTGCAAACCACAGCAACTTGTAGAGACCCCTGCTCCTGAATGCTCTACTTACACAGTAAGTCAGAGAGTTTGCTGTTTTCTTTTTCCTGAAGTTTATGAATGAGTAAAACTTCCTAAAGTATCAGAGGCTATCAGACTGCTAAATGCCATTTACCAGTAATTTTATCACTAAAGGGTTTTTCTGGAAAGAATATATTTTTAAGGTGAAAAGGTTTCTTCCTAAACGTTTCCTGTTTCTGGCCTCTCTCCTAGAAAACCTCCCATTGACATTTCACTGTTAACCAGGTGCACCTACCCAGGACCTCAGCATCATTATTCAGGATTTAAGAATAAGAACTATGAATAAAAGTTACAAAACTCCAATAAAACAATTCCTCACAAGTCAAAAGCCAATGTCAATGTCAAAGCAAGACTCTGTAGAGCTAGGAGCTCCGCTAGCATCATGTCCATGTTTCCCTGAGTGTACGTGGACAAGCTCTGCATGCTCTGACTTTATCTGCTCCTCTTTTCATTGTTTTTAGATGAAAATTTGAGGAAGAAAGTCCATTTCAGTGCAAAAAGTCAAGTAAATATTTTTACAGATGAGAAATGTGAGAGTCACTTGCCAGCAGTGTTTGCATAGCCACCTTGGAAACACCTACCAGAGTCAATCAGCTGGGAAGCACAAAACAGTAATTTGCAGTTTAGGTGACCAACTAGAAAGCACTGCACAATAATTTGACAATCTTGACTGTAGCAGTTGCAAGAAGTAATTTGTGAGCAATCTCTAGGCTACCACACATATCCATAAACCAGGCACTGAAAAATTCTTTATAATAAACAGATTGATGAATCCCAAACCTGTGCAGGGCAGAATCATTCCCTGCCTGCTCAGGGCAGAAATCCTGGCCTCACTGAGGATTTGCTTAGTCCAGCTGACTCTGATTTCACTCCATTTCCATGAGTAACTCTATTCTACCAAGGGTTAAACAATATTTACATCTGAAATAATTAACAATTGGCTATTTAAACACAATGTCTCTATGGTACCAGCTATTCATCTGTTTTTCTAAGGCTAGGATGTTGCAGTGTGTTTCCTGAGACCTTCCTGTCATGCTGAAAGCCTCCAGGGCTGATCCCCCACTCCCAAAATGGAGGTGAAGCTTGAAAAGGGGAACAGTGTCAAACAGAAATAGCACCTACTTAGTCTGTCAAGATGAGGAAGATTTCTACCCAGTATGACAGGCATCGTGTGGAAAGCTCAGAACAAACAATTCCTGCTGTTTCAAAAAGCCTTGAAAATAACTCTCAGTACAGACAGAAATGATGGAAGAGAAAGAATAATTGTAACTTGCTTTTCAATGTGCTTTAACTGTGACATCCTAAATGCAATTGCTATGAGGTCAAAAATGTTGTGAGAGCAGAATTCTTATCTTTTGTTAATTCCCTTACTCAGGGTAAGGGAAACACATAAAGTGAACACATTCCTATCTCAACAATCCCCCAAAGCCTTAATGACAATGCAGGAAAAAACTTCAACAATATCAGAAAGAATTTCTCTCTTGACTGAATTTGCTCTAGTAAGATTGGGATTATTTATTGATTGGACTTATTTCAGGAGCAAAAGCCAAAGCCATAAATAAGCACACAAACTGAAATGCTTTTAGCAGTTTTGCCCACTGTGCTAAACGCTCAGGAGTTACCAAGGAACACAAGGAAATGTCACTCTCAAATGGGATCAGTGTTTGTCACCTGCACCTCTGCATGGCCCACAGCAGAGCCAGGGGGCAGCTGAGCACGGGGGGTGGGCAGGGCAGAGCTGCACTGGGAGGTCACAGCTGCCCCCGGAGCACAGGGATGGGCTCCAGAGCAGGACACCCAGGTGACACAGCCACCAAAAGGGAGGCAGAGCTCAGAGATGCAGTTTGTGATATTTGCTCCTGGAGTTTCTGTGGCAGAAGCTGAACTGGAAGTGATGGGAACAAGGAGCTCCACTGGAAGGATTTTTTGGCAGTCCATGTTTTCAATGTATGTTAAACACTCTTATATTAAGAGTGCAGTTAAACCTGGGGCAGACTACTGCTGCCACACACTCTGGGCAATAGAAAGTTTAGATCATTTATATTGCAGCAAAAATGGTACAGCAATTTGAATATCTCTTTCAAGACACAAGTTCAGCCTGAAATATTATGTTCAATGTGTCCCTTCTCAATCAGTGGCATCTTTATGGAAGCCAAGCATCCATGGCACTTAGGGTATTCCACATGAGATGCTGTTGAACATTTTATCTGGTCATTATTCCATCTCTATATGGACATGATTAGACTTTTCAAGCTCACAATAGGCACCTCATATGCTATATAATTTGTTTCTGCTTCTTTCATAAGCAATCTTCCCAGAATACCCATTTAATGCTTTAGTCCTAACACATCTTTGCATTCTCTTTAGAAGAAATTTCTCATGATTCTTTCTTTCTTCTTCTCTGCCATTTCCTACACATTAACTTCCACTGGTTTTGAAAAGCTTTTCTTTCCACTTTCTATCTTTCAAAGGAGAAGTCTCTTTCTCAGAGAAAGTCTTAAAAAGCCTCAATGTTTCTCAATATTTTAATGTTGCAGGCCAGGGAGCAAAATGAAAAACCCTCTGAAATTCTTTAGTTGTAGGAAACTTGCAAAGTCTATTTTTTGCAGTAATGACTCTACTAGGAATTGCCTTGTTTTGTCAACAATTCCATGCATTTCCTTGGGAGCATAAAGCTCGAGAGAGACTTTAAAAGACTTTCCTGTGGGTTTCTTTATCCCACTCTTGACTTACACAGTACCTTTTAAGCAATACTGAAACAGCTTTTAGAAGGTCAAAAATGAAATGGCTTCCTCTCACCATAAGGGATGTCACAACTCAAATGTTTCTGTTTCTTTTTATATTAAATAAGCAAAACTGCAAATTATAGTATGCAGAATGTAGCATGAACTCACCACAGACAGACTCGATATTAAACCTGACATTTTACCATCTGTTTGTCTCCAATAAATGTCTTCTCTGGAAGGTTTCTTGTCTCCTCACCTCCTTTCTAGTGACTGAGGGCAAGTGTGAGTCCCTTCTATAAAGGTTTTCAAGCTACCAAATCAGGCCACTGACCTTTGGGTACACCAGGGCCAACAACATCTGTGCAGCTTCAAACGATGTTTCCTGTCATAACCATTGTATAAAATGCCTCAGGACCTCAGATGACAGGGCTGCAAATGAAGTGTGCTGCTCAGTGTTCTTAGATAGCAATAAGATTCCTGATTATTTTACCAGTATCTCAATTTCCACCTCCTTCCTAATTCTGTCCTTGCCCCATAAAGGATGGCTACTACTTCAAACCTTCTCACTTGAAGCACCTTCCTGAACCAGGAGATGATCTTGCTGTATACTCTAAGAACAAAGAACATCCTGCTTAGTCCCACGTCAAGACATATGGCTGCTTTTGTTTCTCTTTGCACTGACAGCTTAGAGCTCTGTTTTCCAAAACTGAGCAGAAATAAAAGCCCTACAAGGAGGTGAATTGTCAAGCTGAAGCTGTAAAGGCTTTATGGCTCCCCTAATGCTTAGCATAAAGCACTAAGAACATTTGAAAGTTAGCTGTAATGTCTAAATTTTTAAAGTGCAGTCTCTTTGCAGACAAGATGCATGTTGCTATTTCAGTCACTACACGTCTCATGCAACTGTTGTGCTGAACTACTTCCAAGCAAAAAATAGATCTTAGTCCATGTGCTCCAGAACACTCAAGTGTTCTAAAAATTTAGCAAAAAAAGTACGAGGCTGAGGATAATTTGTGCCAAAGGAGCCACCAAATATGTGACATGAGCAGCAGTGTGAGTGCTGCTAGGACATGTGGTTGGGCTATTCCAACAGCAGTGACAATTAATCCATTCTTTCCCCTCGTGTTTGGGTAATTCACCAGTGCAATACACAACTGTGTTTACTGTGTGATCCGTTTTGCTAACTGACCAGCAAACCCCCATCAATGCCATGCACAGCACACCAACAAACAGCCTGTGCCACTGAGGAAAAAAGGCATGTCTGAAATGGGGTGAAACAGACGTGTGCCAGAGTGCAGATTTTGGGAATGTGCCCCAGTCCTTCGGTAGCTGAGGTTTCTCCAGCCTCTGAGAGCTGGGATGGGATTGTGATGCCCTTTGATACAGGTCACTAAAACCTCTAAAATTATCTGGAACCCAGAAAGAGGACAACACAACTGCTAAAACAGCAGTAATGAGGAGAAAAAATCAGCAGAAGAAAAGAATGTGGACACATACTAAAATTGTAAGGGTCTTTAGCTGTTTGTATTTTGCTTATGAGCTCAAGATTTCTCTAAGATCTAACAGCATCCAGCCTTCTCAGCATTTTTGCAGTGTTTCCCAAATGACTGCTGAGGAAAGGTTTCTATACAAACCCCCCCTCTTCCTGCCTGCCATTGAAGATATCACATTTGACTATCTTTATGTTTTATAATCATCCAGGTGCTGCTCCTGCCAAAAAAGAAAAAAATCTTCTGTGTATTCCAAATTGCAATAGCTTATACAACTACCAGGTTATTCACTTGCTTTTAATAATCTACGACACTGAAAATAGGAGGAAATGTGTTGCCCACTAAGCACTATGTAACAACTCCAGCCACTGTGTGCAATTTCATTTCATACATCCACCTCTGTCAGGAAATAATGCTTCCAGCTGAGTGAAGGAGCCATTTTCATGTCCATTCTCTTTGCTGAAGCCACTAAAGGAAAATTAGAGTGATGCACTTTTTCATGACTTTGGCATAACTAAAAGAAAACTTAACTCTATGCAAGGAAGCCTGATTTCTCTCCTTATTTGGCAGTAAAACAAGCACTGATTGTGCACATGGCTTGAATACAAAGTATACTGTAATTGAGCTGTACAAGCATTTCAGGTTTGAGATGGCACTTCTAATCTTTCTCTGTTGTATTATCCAAAGACTATGATGACTTAAAATTAAGAGTTTTCAGTTGTTTACAAGGCAGACTTGAAAAGCTTATTGATTAGGTGCCATTATTCATCCACAAATTAAAATTAAAAGTATCAGCAAGGATTATACATTGCTTTCAATTATGTTTAGATGCTGTGCTCCTGTATTAGTAGTTCCCATGTTTTGAGAAAAACACCTTGGACCAGCAAAATCATTATTGTACATGGGGCACCACCCAATATAGGCCAGTGTCCTTTCCCTTATTATGGCTTCAATTAGTTGTTTTAAACAAAAAATTCTGTTCCAATGTGTTTTGAGAGAGGATACCCAAAGGGAGTTTTCTTTTATTGCCCAATAACATGGACACTGGCCTGTGTTCTAAAAGCTGTCTTTTATTTTTCCTTTTTCTAAACTTTTTACTGCCAACCCTTGAGGCTGTTGCTTCTCTTCCAGACCTTACTAAGCTCTTGGCCACGCCATTCTCTTCGTGGGGTATTTCTATTCCCCTGGGCTGTGACAGGACAAAGCAAAGAGCAAAATTTAAAAACTGGAAAAATTAGTAGGGAAAAAAACCCCCATCCCTTACTCTTAGAATGAGCAAATCACTGAGTTTAGCTGTGGAAATTCCCCAGGCAAAGGTCACAAGAGGTTGGGAGAATATTGTAAAGCAGCAGCACTGCACACCCTGTGCCCCCTGGGGACACTGGCTGTAGGACACAGGGTGACAGCTTAGGTGGGGCTCACCATACTGAGGTGCTAGGAGGCATTTCAGCCCAGAGCAATTCCCCACTCTGACTGCAGGGATAAACCTGACTGGTGTGAGCACAGCTTACACACCTGGGCACTCAGTGAAAGTCAGGAACTGTGTCAGGTGGGAGAGCAGAGGGTACACTGACCAGTTCAGTCAAGACTGAGTCACTCAAATACTAAACATGAAATATCAGGCTACAAGTCTTCACTTTAGACATTTCTCTCTCACCAGGTGGATGTAGAAATTCACCCACAATACAAACAGGGTATAATTACTTTTTGATCAGCTTTTGGAAACAATGGAATGAATTTTTACCCAAGACCAGCATTACTCGGAGGTGTTTGCAGCTGCTGGCTTGAGTGTGTCTACAGCTGCCTGGGCTGTGCAGGAGGAGGGAAGCCACTCTACCTCCCTGACAGAAAATTTGGGGACGTGCCAAGGAGTAATGTGAAAGGATCCATTCATCCAGTGGTCAGCAGTGGGAGCACTTATGGGACTCAGGGATTAGGGAACCATGGCAGACAGGGATGGCAAATCTGCCCTCATGTCCCAGATCGTGTTTCCTGATGCACGGGGAATTTATGGTAGAAATCCAGGGAAAAAAATAAAGTACAGTGACATGTTGTAATAAGCTAAAAGGTATTTAGCTGTTTATACAAAGAGAACCATTGAAATACTAAATGAGTTTGCTATTCCTGTGATGGAAGGACAAGTGGCACATTTGCTCATTTCATTATTAAATTAGTACCAGCTTAGTGTGTTTAATTGATTGAAATTGTTCTGATCCAGTTGAAGTTGGCATGTTTGAACCAGCCTGATGTTGGTGTGTCATAATCCATTAGTTATTTTCCTTTGCCAGCTCAGGGAATTTGAGAAGACTCAGGAGCACCAGAGGAGCAAGGAGGCAAGAGACCAACTGCTTTTCCCTGGCTCTTTCTCTCCTCTTTTCTACACTAACTCTGCTGTCCATCACTATTGCCAGCTAGAGCTGAGTCTGCCAATCACTCTGACACTCTGCATTTCCCAAACCAGGGACTCTCCTGTGAAAACTGTTGACTTGGCTTTAAATATGACTCCTCACAGGATTATTTTTTACTACCTGCTATAGAATTTGTGCATGCACAAGATGAATGCTTGTGAGGACTTAATTTAAACAGGAACATGACAGAATTGATAAATCTGGTGACAAGAGTAAGAATGGCCAAGAAGAGAGAGAGACTTGTGAGTTATTCTGCCTGCCTGCTGTGCTGAACACATGACTCAGTGTGTCACATTCTCTGGGTATACTTGACATTTTACAGAATAAAGGGAAGACCTGGTGACCCAAGCAGAATAAAACAATATTTTTAGATGCAAAGCCACTGGGGCTCAGCATATGGAATTGCTGGAAGTGCAGCAGGACTGCTGTTATGGTACAAAACCAGCAAAAAAGAGGAACAGCAAAACTATGAATAAAGAGGAAAACAGGACCACTGCAGTCAGATGGGAAACTTCTTTCATCTGCAGAGGTTGTTAAAGCCTTTGGAAGATGCTGTTTGGTCACTGCTGCTCCCTCAAACCACAAAGGAAAGTTTAAGTACTACTGATGTGTGGTGGGAAACACAGCGCATTCCTTCTCCAAGGCTTGTGCAGGGTGGATGAAGAAGGATTTTGATCCAAACTTTAGTAGACTGTGATAAGCTCCAGCCACCATCCTCACTCTTAGTGGCAATGCAGGCTGCCACAGGCTCCCACAGCTGGGGCTCTGCTGTGCCAGGCTGTGCTGCAGAGCTCAGCTAACCCAGCCTTGCCTGGGGCCACCAGGCCAGTGCTGGGCTGTGGGCAATTGCCACTTGCTCACAAAACATCAATCTGTGCTGAGTCCACAGGAGGATGCAACACCAGACTGCCTAGAGCCTCTCTCCCCACAAAAGCACCTCTGACTCTGGGAAGGAGTCGCTCTGGGCCAAGAAACAACCATCAGAAAAGGGTTTCCTCCTCATGCACTTCTCTTCCCTGGATTAGGGATTTCTTCAATCAGGTGACACTGGAAACTGTCACCATACAAGAATTCTCAGTGCTCTGGTTAAATTAAGGTGAGGAAAGGGCCAGCTCACCTTGCATTGTCCCTCCCATGGGATTTCAAGAAGTTCATGTCTCGGTATCTGGACAGGAATGCCACGAGCTGATCGTTTGTCCTGTGAGAGAAAGAACAAAAGGTGCACAAATTACACTGTAAAAACCACTGCATCCAGAGCAATTTATAGATAAATTGTTCTCATTTGGGGACCATTCTCAGATTCTGAAGGAGGTGGTTCCAAAAAAACTTTGATCCTGCTGCTAAACTTCAATGACCCCCTCTGCTCAGGAGAGCATATTTGGAAGGAAGCACAGATTTATTACACCTTAGCAAATTTCTTATCAACCCTTGGCAGGTATTTAAAGCACTATAACAGAGAATGCATGAAGTAATACTGCTCAACACTTCATAAGTATGAAAATCCAGCTGCAAGATGACTGCACTGATAGTTCCATTTTACATGCTTTGCTAGATATTTCCTAGGGAGTTTGGTTCAGTATCTATTGGCATTTTATTTGTTTTCATTGTGTAATAGAGAAGAGGTCAAGGTTGGAATGCACAGTGCACAGAATTTTGATGTCAAAAAGGCAGTATAATCAACAGGAACAAAGGAATTTAGAAGGTTAATTCCAATTAGTATGACAGGCAATCTGACACCAGCATTTTCAAAATTTCAGCTGACATGTCCAAGAATGTATTTACATTGACAGCTTTTGTGGTCTGTTCTTTCTTTAACAGTGGAGCAAAAATGTTCGCTATTTACCTAGGTCAGCATATTTAGGAAAACTGAATAAATCACATTAAAAAAATCTTAATCTCCTGAATTGCATTTGAATCCACAACCTTATGGATACAACACCATTAAAGCAATGGTCTGTAATGAAGTTGGTAGCAGAAAGACTCCAGATAAAAGAGCTGTCAATACTACTGTATTTTGAAAACATTTCATTATTATAAGCCATAGAAAACCAAGTTAAACCTGAATGTGTTTAACTGTACAAAATGTGTTTAACTTCTGGGGTCAGGCTGCAACAACCTGGAAATGTTAGCAGGCAAGTAAACTATTTTCATAATCTCTTTGATATTATCTAGACCAAATGAATTATCTGTCAATCAAGCATCCTGACAGACAGGGCCCTGAGACCCTCCTCCTCTACTCCCTCATGTGAGCTGCAACACCTCCCAGGGTCAGACTCTGCATCTCCATTTGGCAAACTCAGAAACTGCTTTCTGTATAGTAAGCTGTGCAGATTTTCACATTTGCTGCTCCAGTGACTCTCCATCTTACTGGGATGAATAGGCATTTAGTGAATTTACTTAGCAATGCTTCCACATGAAATGGTTTCAATGGCTGACATCTTCGGGTGACTTTCTAGGCAAAAGCTAGCATGCAAAGATGATCTTTAGAAATATAATCAAGTTTGGAAGTGCTTGAGCTTTAATTTCCTTACAGGATAAAAATCAAATCAACCAAAGTAACAATCCACACCACTCAATAAAACATCATCCTTTCTAGATTGCTCACCAACCTGTATTTTGCTATTCAGCAGTACTCTACCAAGTGTATCAGGACTTGGGGCTGCCATACAAACTTCTCACTGCTTCTCAGCTTTTAGGTAATTCTTATAAATGTCCAAATGATGCTTTAGCTCTCAAAGTAATCGATAATTGACCTTTTCTCTCTTCTTGAAAACACTAGAGGTATCTTGGTCCTACTTTGAATATTTTTAATTTTTTGTTTTAATGAACTCATACAGAGTTTTACTCCTTATCAATTAATATGCTTCGTTTCATGTGTTGACAACATGGAACTAAAATATCATAGGTCCATTTGGTAACACTTTCTAGTTAATTGACATTTAGATTTATGCAGTCAACCAATTCTATGCTCTGCATGGCACCACACGGAATTTCTATTAAGCTTTCATTCAAAGTGCTCCTTCTGGCCCCAACATCATGAGGATGCTGCACATCACCTCTGACTTATTCCACCAGAAGACATTAAAGAGAAAATCAAAGGTATTGAACACGCCATCGATGTTAATGCATTTGTTCAAATCCTCCTCACCTTGCAGAAACCTTTGCCTTGAGGGGCAGATTTCCTAAATGCCTCTGGCACAGATTGCTGCCACACTTCTTCACTTTCAGCAGCAGAGTCTGTGCCACGGCAATGCCTCTGGCACAGGCTATTTCCAGTGCCTCTGGCACAGGCTATTTCCAGTGCCTCTGGCACAGGCTATTTCCAGTGCCTCTGGCACAGGCTATTTCCAGTGCCTCTGGCACAGGCTATTTCCAGTGCCTCTGGCATCAGCTATTTCCAGTGCCTCTGGCACAGGCTATTGCCAGTGCCTCTGGCACAGGCTATTGCCAGTGCCTCTGGCACAGGCTATTTCCAGTGCCTCTGGCACAGGCTATTTCCAGTGCCTCTGGCATCAGCTATTTCCAGTGCCTCTGGCACAGGCTATTTCCAGTGCCTCTGGCACAGGCTATTGCCAGTGCCTCTGGCACCAACTATTTCCAGTGCCTCTGGCATCAGCTATTGCCAGTGCCTCTGGCACCAACTATTTCCAGTGCCTCTGGCACAGGCTATTTCCAGTGCCTCTGGCACTCCTTTGTACAAGGATGGAGACGTGGGCCTGCTTTTTCTCTAAGTAAGGCAATCAAAAGCAGAGATTTTCAGCTGAAGACATCACTGGGAGCAACAGCAACTCCACACTGCCAAATTAAATTCTGCTGTAGCTCCACAAATTTCAGGGATAATTCACTGAGCATAAATTTGGCACAAAATCTTTTACTAACTATCACGGTAAAACAGAAAGTAACCAGTGCAACAGAGCCTTCTTAAGAAGGAAATAAAGTCATGTGGAGAGGGAGGATAGTTCATGCTACTGATTAAAAATACACTGATATTACATATCACATTCCTATCAGTTTCCCCAGTGTAACACAGCACGAATACAGAATGAGGAAAAAGCCCTTCTGCAGTTGGTGCCTGAGGCTGGGCCTGATGGATGCATCCACACAGCTCTCACTTCTATTTCCTTTTGCTATTAAACTCACTTGGAGGGCAAGGCACCAGGGAGAAGGATTTGTCAGCTGGTTACCTGTATCACTGGCAGGGAGGAGGGTGG
Source organism: Molothrus aeneus (assembly GCF_037042795.1). Taxonomy (NCBI): domain Eukaryota; kingdom Metazoa; phylum Chordata; class Aves; order Passeriformes; family Icteridae; genus Molothrus; species Molothrus aeneus. The sequence goes on along the minus strand of NC_089661.1, from coordinate 8,184,599 downwards.
TGTGAGTGTAGAGAGGCTGAGAGAAAATGGGCATTTCAGGTGTGCAGCACACAGGGAGAAATGCAAAATGAATCCTCCAGTGAACTCCAAGAGTGGAGAGAGCTTGTGTGTGTGTGGGCTGCCACGAGAAGATGACAAGTGAAGAAGAGTGATGGGAAACAAAGCATGTTTGAGTTCACCGGTGCAGATTTGGTGCTCAGCAAGGACAGGTCTGCCAGCTGGGATGGGGGTGCCCATCTTCCCCAGAGCCCTGCTGAGGTCACCTTGGTGAGGTGCTAGAGCTCCCCTCCTGCAGCAGGGGTGACAGGGCTGGCAGGGGCACTGTGCCCACCTGCTGGGGAGCCACTCAGCAAAGCTCAGCCAAGCCCTGCAGGGCTGGGCTCAAGGATGGCAGCACTCACATGGGCAGGCAGTGAGGCTGCAAAAGGGACTCAACCCATGGCACTGCCCAGATGGGGATGTGGCTGAGCCCCCAGGCCGGGACCCTGCTTGGGATTAGGTCAAGATTAGAGTTACAGGTCTAAGGGAGAGAAAAAGGTGAGGCCTATATCCACAAGGAAAGTCAGAAGATATTGCCAAAGCAAAATCTACTACCAGTGTTTCCTCATGAGCAGCCCCTGGCCTGGGACTGAGGTGTCCCAGGGTGTGAGCAGGCAAACCAGGCACTCAGCAAGCACATGCTGAGCATGGCAATAATTTCAGAATATGGCCTATGCACTGGAGACTGAAATGAACAACTGAAGAATGAATGGGGACTGAAATGAACAACTGGAGAATGAATGGGGACTGAAATGAACAACTGGAGGAGAAGCAGTGACCTTGTGTTTGGGCTGTCTGAGCACACTGGAGGTCTGTGCAGAGAGCAGCCCCTGCACACAACCACAGCCAGACCCTGTGGGCAAGAGGCAGTGCTGGTCTTGCTGGTTTTAAGCAAATCCTCCAACCCTAGTGACTAATCCAAGCAAAGAGCAGAGATGCCCTCAGTCTGCAGCTGTGAAAACAGATTAGGAAAGCCTTTGGAGAATATGAGAAAAGGAAATCAAGATATTATTACTTTTGGAGGATAGTGATGGCTAATAAAAATGTTCTGATTCAGCAAGGTACTTTAAGACATGGGCAACTTGAAGGATGTGGGGAATAGCAGGCACTTCAATGGGATTATTAATTAATTATTAATATGTCAAAACCTATGCAAGTTAATAACAATTTGGCTAAGTTAGATCAAAAGTTCAGAATCTTTTGGCAGCACACAGGTATGGAAATAAGATGGTTTGATTCTGTGTAGGAATCAGATGAAGGAAAGAGAACTGCTCTCAGTTTATTAATTATTCACCTTAATTAACTTAGGGCTATCCAATGGCAAGTCTGCTGGCTGCTTCACAAAAGGAGTTAGTGCAGGGAGGGGGTTAGCCCTGGCCATGGTGAGCAGTGGTGGCAGCAAACACAGCAGTAGCTCTGCCTGGTGAGGCGTGCTGGAGAGGCAGGCAAGGATTACAAAAGCAGCTGAACAGGTAAAAAAGAAACTCAAAGGCAGAAGTGTTTGGGAGAATAGGGCAAGGAGGCTAATGTGGTTTGAAGCAGCAATGAAGGGCCTCTGCAGCAGGGATGATGAAGGCAAAGATACAGTCAGAAAGAGATAAGTCAAAACTGTTAAAGGTTCTCCCAGCGCCCAAAGCTTTGGTGTTTCCACTCGTTCCTGCCTGACTCATGCCCACAGTTTCCTTTCCCAGGACTCTGTAACTGTGTGAAGGCGCAGCCCCACAGAACCCAGACCTCAGCCACCCCAGCAGCTCTTTGCCAAGAAACTGTTTCTACAGAAGGAAAAGACTGCAGAGAAAAAAAGGCTGTAATTATGGGGCAAACTTACCTATTCAGAGTTAAGCATTATATTAATGGTTAATATGGCTAAACACATTAAAACATGCAGATATGCACAGAAGAGCCTGAAAGTGGAAGAACTGAACACCTTAAATTCTGCTACCTTCTTTTCAATAAATTCTTACTATGATACTTAAGCTCCCTGATTCCAGTAAGTTATTAATTTCATATTCATTAAGCCAGTATTGTAAGGTATTAGGGCATGCCATCACCACCAAGCCTTGTGGCAGAAGAGTTCCTTCAGCAGAGTTCCTCACCTGGCTGTTCCTAGCCTGGGCTACCCCTCTGTGCTCAGCCTGGCTGCCCAGGTTCTGCAGCACTGCAGGGCACAGAGGAGCTGGGGAGGAAGGAGAGCAGCCCAGGAGACAGGGAAGGGGTTTTGCCAATTGCTGCACACACCTGCACAGCACCCAGTGCACTCTGAAAGCTTCTGCTGGGGCACAGCAGCACTCAGGGCATCTCCCCACTCCAGAAAGGGATCCTGACCTGCTCTGGTCCCTCCAGTTTGCACACATGTGGGCACAGCATGTCCCCTTACAAAAGGATGCAGCAGACAAATGATTCAACAGAAAAAAGCAGAAACCTACAAAACCTCCTCCTGGAACACTTACAGCAGGATGATCAACCACTCAAATGCAGCATGAGAAGAATGTGGGAAAAGGTCTGCAGGGTTCAGCTTTCAGACTCTGGATGGACAGCCTGACCCTCTTACTGGTGCTCCCAAGTCCTTCTGCCTCTCCAAAGGCAATTCAGCACAAGGGGAGGCTCAGCAGAGCCTGACCCAGGCTGAAGAAAGAAAAAAACCCCAACAAGTCTGCCATCTAAAAATGCAAAGAAAGGGGAAGGCTATACTTAGCCTTTGCTATCCATCACAGAAGAAAGATTAGCATGGCAGCCTTTCTCAGCAAAGCTGATTCCAGGAACAACAGCCATTCATAAAACAAACCATAAAAATGAGAACAGCAGATATGATTTCAGAGGCCAACTGCATGAGGAAGGCTCTGGGTGACAGTTAATACCTCAGCTTTTACAACAGTGTTGTCTTAAATGGTTTGTTTTGTCTTTCAAGTCAGGTTTAACAGAGGAACAAGATAATGGAAGAAAACTATTGCCTCAGCAGCTCAGCTGCTGGAGTGCTTGGAGATCAGAGCTGGGCTGGGAATTCACACCTGAGTATTTCAAAGTGTCAGCCTCCTGCATGTGGGTGCTGCAGGCACTGATCACTCATCACAAGGGATGAGCTCCTCTCCTGCAGCCCTGCCAGTGCTGTGTGATGCTCGAGACATTCTATTAGCAATACACTCATCTTGGCTGTGCTTTCAATTACTGCTTCCCATTCAACCACTGTCTGTTTCCTATGGAAAAGAAAGGAACTTGCATAGTCAAGAAAGAGTGGAAGTCTTTTTTGGATGGCACACTGCTGAATAAACCTCTTCTAGTGAGAGTACATAAATGCATAGCTACAAAGGAGATCTGCTGAGAGAAAATAGAATATACTGCACTGTCTGCTTCCTGAGCCACTCCACAACCTATTTTCTATAAATTACAGACTTCAGATGGTATTTATAAAATAAATAAATAAGCCCACTGCTGAGAAGCAGCAGCACATGCTTAAATGAAAATCCTAAAGAGACCATATAAGAGAATTCCACCAAGGATTAATGAACAAATGTGATTAAAACTATCTGCAGTTGTGGACTGTTGCCAAAACGCTGCCAGCAGTGTTTGATATGTAAATGCTTAAAACATTTGCTGTGTGTACTGTCGTTGATGCAAAGCCTCTATAGAGAGTTTCTCCATCTAATTAGAGATATTGGTTTAGCAAACTTTGGAGTCTATAAAACCCTCAATGTCTCATTATTCTTTTAAAATAGAATATTCATTTGTTTGGAATGTTTTCCAGCTATATCCCATGAAACCCTGAAAGGCCCTTGGCTAATGAAAAACTCCAGCCCAGTATCAGCTGATAAACCCTACAGCTTTTATGATAATAAAATTCTCACCACATGCACTCATTAAAACTTTGTAATGTCGCTTTTGACTTTCTTTAAATATTCACTGGGAGAAAATTATTCAATTTCCAATTATTTTATAGCACGATTTCAACACAAGCATTTAAAATCTCCAGGACCTTATCAAATACACCCTACAATGGTGCAATCACTGTGTCTCTGATCTGGTGAAGCCCTGAACAGTAAGTGCTGAACTGTAGCACATTTGGAGCTCTCCCAAAATGATGCAACTTTCCCACTGTATTGTCATAAATCACTTCATGGGTCAGGGCCCACATGTCCACGTGTCCAGAAGCAGGATGTGCAAGGATTACACACAAGGTCAAGAGCTGAGAGCTGTCCTTAAGCTCATCTTCCATCTCTTAGGGCACAAGTACATTTATTAAGGAGACTTTTCCAGGCAGGCCAATCCAGCCATAACTCAGATTGTCCATCCCCACCACTGATGTGTCACCAACTCACCAATGTTTAACTCACTGGTGTTTGTGTAACATTTTTACAAAATGCCCTCAGTCCCAGGAGTACCTTTGAATTGATCCTAGGGTTTAATTTGTCGGTGACAATGACATTTTCTCAGCATGCCTGCTGCTGCAGTAAAAAGTAAATAAGAAAAACACTACTCTGTAATACCATTTCATATGCAGCTCTTTTTCTCTGATTTTAAAGCCACCATAAGTTGCAAGTCACTATATTTTAGAGTAAAACTACAAAATACATTAAGGTAGTTTTCCTTTCATAAATCTAATTGTATGCAATTGCTAAGTCTAGATTATTTGTATGCCTAACAACAACAAATGCACTGAAAAATACTTGAATAACAAAGGCTTCTGAAGTACCTTCCAAATGTGCAGCTCCGTAAGACCTGGTAGACATGAAAATAATCACAGAAAATTGGCTACGTGCAGGATGACTTCTTCCCTATATAACCTGGTATTGATACATGCAGATCAGAGGTATTTTGCTAGAAAGGAAGGAAATGTTTCACTCTGATTTGTTAAACAATTTTCTATTTAATAAAGTTTATGAATCATCAGCATATCACCGCCATTATTTATTTTTTCATCTTGCTAGCCCAGAATTTGTGTGCCTGACAGATAGCCTTTGCTAGAAAGGCCTATAAATGCCTATTTCAAATAAATATTTTTAAGTAAAGGCAGAGATGTGTGTCTAACTTAGATAAGAGCTAGAAAACTTGTTAAAGGCATATACTGCAGTAAAGCAAAGTTGCTCTCCCACCACATTCACAAGAGATGTCAGTTTAGTTGAACTGCAGGAAAAAATGCCCATTTCTATCAGTGCTGGCAAAACTGTTTATCAAGCCTTGCTAGCATTCCCATTATTCAAATTTGGAAATTAAAATAATGCAAATCAGCACAGAAAAAATATAGCAACGTGGGGTTTAGACTCTTCAACTTACACTCTGATCTAAAATGCTCAGCATTCATAGAATCACATGATTACTCAGCATTATGTCAGCTCCAAACATAGAATCACAGAAATGTTCAATTTGAAAAAGACCTTTAAGATCATCGAATCCAGCTCTGCCAAGCCCATCACTAAACCACATCCCTCAGTGCCACTTTCCCAAGCTAAGGTGCCAGCCTTGAGTAAAGGAGATTTCCTTTTGGCAGTGCTGCAGTCAGGTTCACAAGCAGATTTTTGTTTCACAAGTCACAAGTTCAGGGGCTTGTGAAAGGTATTTGAGAGAGAGAACTGCCACATCTGCCTTCTTCCCATATTAATGAGAGAATGGAGGAGAAGCAGCAGTGCAGGCAGGGGCAGGTGAGCCTGCCCACACTGGAAGAGCTCCTGGAATCTTGTCACACTCAGGCAGATGGGCTCACACAGAGCACAGTGAGGCCAATGTTCCCCTTAGTCACTGTAGCTGACCATCCACTAAGAGCTGCCACTGACACTTCAGTCAGCAACTTTCCAAGGTAGCTGTGCTGAGGACAAATGGAAAGAATCGTGATTTTCATGGTAAAAAAGCACCAATTTGGTGGATGACACCAACAAGTCCAAATGCGAATGTTTTTAACCTTTTTCTATTAAGAGTGTAAGGACTGATTGAATGCAGAGTGTGGAGCTAATGAACACAAACTATCTGCTGACAGTTTGGCACAGAAAGGCTGTTTTAATATCACACTGTCAAAGGTCTATCACATTTTTGATTTCCACCAATAAGGAAGTTGAATGTTGACGTAAATGATCATTTTGATAGACTGGGAGCAGGAAGCAGCCGTGCACCTGAAGAGGTTACCTACACACACTGCTATTTACATTGAGACACATGTCTAAAGAGGATTCATGCCCAGAGTTTCTAAATTTATTGAGGTTATTTACTTAGTTTTAATCCTGTAAAGAATAAAACCCAATCTCCCTTTTCAGCATTTTTCTATTTTAAAACTTTTATGACAATAAGGGCTTTCTCTCACTAGGAAAAGAAAAATCTATGGAGTGGCAGAAACCTTGGAAAATGCACTTTCTGCCCAAAGTGCATCTTTGAAGAAAGCAGTACACAAACGACCCATATTTTGTTCCTTAAAATATTTTTAGTACCTTCAATAGTGAGACAAGTTCCCTCTTGCAGATCCTTTAATCAATGAAAAAAATACATTTTTTCTATCCTCCTTCCTACTGATAAGCACTATGCAAAGGACTTAATTCTGTTTTCATATTTGTAATTCTCCACAATCAGTGCAGTGCACTCACTTTATGCCTGTGTAAGCCAGAGCATAAACCCAGCTCTGTGTTCCTGGAATAGGCAGTGGGAAATCATAACAAAGGGTTTGTGGTGTTTCCCAGTCTAGAGGCTGTGAAAAGGTGTTCCATGTGTGACAGCATGGTAATAGATGAACATCACCTCTCACTCTGAGAGGTGCTCTGTCTTTCCCTGCCTTGTCTCATGGTAGGCAATTCTCCATAGGAAAAATTCCCAAGCAACCATTTCTTTCCATAAGGCCCATCCATTGTGTCAGAGTGGCAGCAAATTAACTGCTGCCAATTACTACAGGACTTCTAAAGCTGCTGAAAAGTATTTGCCAAGATAATTTGCCTTTCACAAAGTTGCCTTTGCCTGTTATTATAATAACAAACCATTCAATTTCCAATCACTGCCTCAGTGCAGGGATCAGGGTAGAGAATTCCCACATTAAACTGCCATGAACTCTTGATGGGCCATGGCCCTATGGGTGCCAGAATATCACTTGTGAGGATGCTGCACTACAAAGAGTTAAGACAGGCAAGATTATCCTGTCTCACAAAAACATCTGAGTTCACTTAATATCTGCTGGAAAGCATCTGAAAAAAGAGAGAACTGAAATACTTGACTAACCAGCTGCTAATACCCAAGGATATTTAATTATTAAAAGTAAACATGATATAATTTTAGCTTTATAAAAGCACTGGGATTTTATTTAGTACAGAATGATGCTCACTGCTTTGTATTTTTCCAGTGTTTCTCTGCTGCTGCATATTCATGTGGAACCTCCTCTGCCTCCATGATACATCCCATTTTGATGAAAACAATAATCACTGATTAAATAAGCAAGTGGAGTGAGCTTCAGAAATGATCAAGTTCATTACTCAAATTAGTGAGATTTTGTATAAAAAGAAAAAAATCTAGATATTGGGCTGAATAGGAGCTTTTTGTTTGTTTATACCGTGTATATTTTACATTGCATGGTTTACATTCAGCGTTTTTTTTCACCATCTCTAAAATTAAATTATCAAGAGTTTTGTGCAAAAAGAGAAATTAAAATTAAATATGATTTAAAGCAACCATTCACTTCATCCAATTCACACATTCCCACATGCATCTGAAATTTTATTTGTACAAGTCAATACGAAAAACGATTCGCTAATTGTTGAAAAATGGTTTGATAGTTGTTGAGCAATTACAATTAAAAATGCTCAGTTCCTTCCAAGAAAGTGGGAAGAAAGAAACCTCCTTCCCCCTGCTTCTGATGGCAGAGCTCTGCCTGGTGGGGTCTGTCAGTCTGGGGGTGCAGTCCTGCTGTCCTGCCACAGCAGAGACCCTCCAGCACCCACAGCTGCCCCCCCAGGCCAGTTCCATGCCAGGGATGGCCCTTGCCATGGAAATCATCTGAAGTTACCTCGCACCTCACTGGCACAGTGCATCCCATCATATGAATACAATGATCTGAGCCACTGCCAAAACATCTGAGGCTGCCTCAATTAAAGCCATAAGCTGACACAAATAACCAATTTGGATTTATAGACCTTTTAGTCTTCAGCTGTCCCAAGAATGCATTGTTGCAAGATTACCTGCTAGAAGTGACTTTGGGGCAGCAGACCTTTAAACCAAGATCAACTCTGCATTTGGAAGAGACTTGGCCCCAAACCAGTTCCTAATGTGGCAAAGAGTGCAATTATCCTGATGAAAGCTTAGGGATGCTGGTGCCTACAGCTGGTTCATCAAGTAATGCTGAATGATGGATATAATTAAACTGCGTGCAGCAGAGTGGAATGTGCTACAATGAACCATTTAGGGCCTCATCCCCTCCCATCAGCCTGGAGCTACAGATGGGCCATCACAAACAGTCAGTGGCATTCAGCACTGCTATTTGTACAGGCAGGTTCAGAGGTATCATACAAATGCTCTGTGCAGGTTGAGCAGAAAAGAAATATTCCACTGTAGTAAGGTGCAATTGTAAAAGCCAGCTAGTCCTTAATTCTAATTCAGATTGCACAGCAAAATATTGGTCTGGGATGTCTGATTTCTGCACTGCCAAGTCAAAGCTCCCACAATATCTCAAGATACAAAGTTTTGACCAGTTAGTACTAGTCAGGACTAGAAAGAAAAATAAAAAGAAGCTTTGGAAAAAGAGACACATTCTGTAGCAGATCCCTGAAGATGAAGAACACCACACACTGAGGTGCCCAAGAACACCACACACAGAGGTGCCCAACTCTCCTGTGAGCCACCTGAGCTCTGCAGCACTGGGCAGGCTCACAGATCCTGCATTTGGTCTACAGAGCTGCAAGACCTGAAAAATCTTCAACATCAAATACCATTCAACTCTTAGACTTTTAGCCCTATTTTCAAGGGAAAGAATTTATTCATCTGTCCCTCTCCTTCCCATTCTATATCACCACTAAAAGACTGAATCAGAACAACATTTTGGCTCACCCTTTAATGGCCTTTTGGTTCACAACTATTTAAGAGTGACTTGGGAAAGGTATAACAGCACATGTTGTGTTATTTTCACTTTGAAGTGCCACCAGATATTATTTTGCAGCTGTTTTATTGTAAGTGGCATCCTGAAATCTAAACAAAAGAGTGTCTTAATGGCAATTTCAGCAGATTTTTAATTTCCTGAGAGAATTCAGCGGGACCACGAAGGGAGAACACATTTAAAATGCAATGCCTTTATAGGAACATTTCCCTCTTTCAAGCACTTCTAGCTTTTGGAATTTTTGTAATGATTTCACTGAACTTTCTAAAAAAAACCTAGCAAAACTCAAATGAGTTGAAGACACATTCAAGTTTCTGCTCACAAACCCCAGGCAAACATCACAAGGACCTGTTCCTCTGCAGCTTCTATTACACAACTCAGACTTAATCCAAAGTCACTTGGAGCAAAGCTGTGGGAGAGCACACAAGGGAGAAAGTCACACCTGGGATTTCCCTGATGATCAACATCCCCCTGCAGCTCAAACTCTACTGGAGCTTCTTGCCCAGGAATGCAGTGAGCAGCTAAATGCCATGGGAAGGGCCTGCCAGGATGGGGCAGCTAGTGGGGAATTTTTCTAACCATGGTTTTAAAGTACAAAAGCCATTCTGCACAAAGGACTCTTTTCTTGGCTTGGTCACCCCACACTATTTGTCCACAAAGACAAGTTGTAAGTGAAAAACAGATTTTGTAAACATCCCTGGAGCTGTGAAGGAGAAATACAGAGCTGGCCAGATCCCTCATGCTGCTCATTGCCTTCTTGTGCCCCAACACACTGGTCACCCTCACAAAAATACTATTCCAGCCATTACTGGAGCATCCTGATGACAAAAGATGGAACTTTACTGCACATTATCCCAACATTTGTGCTGCTACTGTTTATAGATCAGGCTGAATGGCAAATGAATCCAGGCAGACTCACATTTAACTCTTTTTAGGAAACAGACTTTTTTCTCAGTCATAAATAAGTTAAAAAAAATTACATCCAGAAAGCAAATGGCAAACAGATGAAAACCCTTTGGCTCTCTGCTTGAGGACCTCCCTGTGAGCAACCCCAGAGCCAAGCCAGAGCAGAAGGGGCCACCAGCCAGGCAGCCCAAGAGGGCTCAGAGGTGCAGTGCCCATCAAACTGCAGCTCTGGCATCTGGGGCTCTGGTCTGCCAGGCAGGTCCCCCAGGGGCCAGACACCAGCTCAGATGCCTCAGTTCTCATGGGAAGAGAGAAAGGGCTCCGTGTTCACACTGTAATCAACAGTGCCAATGCTGCCAAGTACAAGAGCACTTGGAGTAAAAATCCTATTCTAAAACTGTGCCTTACTGACACATCTTTAATCTGCAGGCACAGTAAAGATGCCTGGATAGCCAATTCCAGTTGGGGGTGCTTTTATTCCTGTTCCCAGTCTCAGGCTATGGAGCACATCCCAGCACTACCAAATACCCAGAGGAGTTACTATGAGCTGCAGATGTCAGTTCCCCAAAGCAAAAGCTGCTTTATATCCTTAAATTCAGGAGGGGAGGGCAGAAGGAATAGCCCCAGCTGCTGCGGCTGCACAGAGGAAGGGTGGGCCTCCCATCACTAACATTTGCCAGCTTGAAGAAAACATTATGTTAACATCAGAGGTAAATAAAATTTTTAAGCCACAATAATTTCCACATTTTACCCCACCCACTTGTGACCATGCACACTGCTTTCCCAACCACTGGAAACTTAACAGTAAAACAGAGAGGTGGAACAGCAAATCAAAAAGATAACTTTGAAAATATATATAAATCTCAAGCAAATGTGCTGGCAAAGTGAGGAAAGAAGAGAAGAAAAGGTTATTTGAGGGATTAAAGAAAGAAGCAAATCTGAACATCTCAGAGAATGCAGATTCAAGAAAAACACTGATAAAGTTCCTTTTGGACAGGAAAAAAAGATTTCCTGTGAAGCATTAAGAGTGGATTGACATCTGGCTTGCCAGATAACAATATTCTGGCAAACAAAGCCACATACAATGTTGGTGACAATCCTGAGATAAAAACCTCAGGCTCTGGCATCTTAACAGATGTTGTAGTGCAAAAGCTACCTGAGCTGCACTCCCCTCTGGATGCAGGGAGAGGATTGAGCACTGCTTCAGCCCAGGATAACATTCCAAAGGGCACTTTAAAGAACACTGCACTATTTGCCCAGTGCCTGGTACATTATTCTAGTGGCAGGGCTTGCTTTTCAGATCAGCACTGCAACACTTCATATGGGGTGTAAGGTCAAACTCAGCCCTGGAAAGTCAGTGTCCTTTATCCAGGCTTTCATGTCCAGCACCAATTTATGTAGTGCCAGGAAGGAGATATCTCTAGAGGACAGCTCTGAAGTCTGAATCTCAGTGAGACATAGAATTGTTAAATTAAGTCCAGTCAAACTGATGAGAAGTGAGACAGAGTGGAACTGCCTTTTGAGCCAATGGCTTTGCCTTATTTGCCATTGCACAGCTCTCATCAGCCCTGCTGGCTTTGGGATTTCTAAGCTCACAGCCATCAAGAGGGCACAGCTGGGTCTCAGACATTTCTCCCAGAGCCAGAGTGCTGAATGTGAAAGCCAAGTGCTTTGTTTCAGTTCTAAGAGGAGATTTTCCTGTATTTCCAATATTGCATTTCAAGCCTGCACATTGCAAAAGCTGAGATGTTTTGCAAGAGCAGCTGGGTAGCTCCAGTCTGGTGTACCCACTCCAGGCAAATTGTATTCTCTTTTCTGTCACCTGCTCCAAAGGTTGTGCCATTTGGTCACAGGTGAAATTGGGGCAGGTCATGGTGAACTTGAGAGAACAGAAATCATCCCTGATGTAGTTTCTATAGAATGGCAGTCACCCATGCTTTGCAGGGGATGAAACTGAGCCAGTGGCAGAAACAAGGACATGATCTCCCAGGTAGTTCTAGCACCTGAAAAATAACTTGAAAAAGTGCTAAAGCATTTTTCCCAAAGGTTGAACTTCCTTAAATCTGTTGGTCGTAATTATTTTCACCTACCACAAGAAGAAAATCTGAAGACCTCTTCCCTGCACTCCCTTTTCACTCTTGGCAAATATTCTCTGGCTCAGGGACCTCATTAGATGTCATCACTCTGGTTTTTTATCAACCAATGTCACCTTGACCAACAGAGGGCATAACAATGAAGCAAGTGCAGGTCAGTCAATAGTTATTTGCTAGCTCAGTTTTTAAATTTCTGTGTTATTCTGATTGGCAAAGATAATCTCCATATTGGCACCCGCTTAAAGGAGCAGGGCCAGTCAGATCATCCCATTTACTCCCTGCAGTGTGCAGTACCTCAGGTGCTATTTTTATGATGATACACCTTCCATTCAAGCACCAGACCCAAATTCTGCTGTGTCTCATTTAACTGAGGCTTCCCAGCACAGGCTTTTTTGGAAAGTACACAACTTCATCCTAAAATAATGCCAAGCAGCAAAACACAAGTAGTTTCACTGGGTTTCATTTAAATTCTTTTGTTATACCTGATTGCACATAATGGAAAATGTAGTTGTATCTGCATTCCTGGCTCCATCAATAAGACACTTTATTTTCTTATTATTCTGAAACACTCCCCAAGCTTCTGCTAATAATTTTGCTTGACCTTTATTAAAGACCAAGCATTAGCTGGCAATTAGATTTGGTGATCCCTTTGGTGATTGAGGCTCAGTGATTTACTGTAAATTACAAATAGTTCAAATGTTTCATTATGTTTATTCTTTATACAAGCTCTGTGGCCAGGTAAGCACTGACACGATATTCACTGTTAAATGATCTCATTAAACTCCTTAATTTAAGTGGTGCAACACTTCACCTGCCACATTACCCAAGGACTCCTGCAATGCACATTAAACATTCAGCATGAATAGATGCTCTACCATAGTTCACCTTGTTGGGAGTGAAATTTCAGTCCCTGAACATAAGGTTGACTACTTTATGCTGTTTGTCAGAGACAATAAATAATGCAAATAGATAGCCATGTAAAGTAAGAGGTTGAAGACATCAATAGCTTTCCCATAAGGTTTTGAAAGAGGCTCCCAAAAGAAAAGACGTTAAATTATGAAAAAAATACCACTAAAATTAAAAAAAAAGTTAAGGAAAAGGAAGGAAGGTGCTGATTTCTTCCATTTCTTTGTGAATGCAATGACTGTGAGAGACGATTTCTTGAGAACCCTCCAAATCTGTTCCTTTTTTATTCACGAGCCCAGAGCAAAAGGAGGGACAGTAACACAACCTCCCATTTCTGAGTTGCTTGTGGAGGCTTGTCTTTAACCATTTCACCCCTCCTTCTTCTGCTGAGAACATTTAACAGAGCTGAATGAAGTCAAGGGTGGATAATGCACCACATCTTTTCACTTAGGCCAATAAATAACATGTTGCCTCTTGATTAAAGGGAAACACTTTTGTTGGAGGCACCTTCATGTCCAGAGTGTTTGCCAGTGGTTTGCACTCAGTAAGAAGGAGAAGCACATGGGTTAGAACCTCCTCTGTGCTAGTGCTGGACCTACAGACTCCACAAACAAAACATTCAGACATGAGGAGGAATAATAAGGGTATCTGGATTTTCCTGGCATGCATATGTTTTATTTTTCACATTTTTAATTGTTTCCCTCACAAAATGAATAGTTCTAATATTTTTCTCCCATGCCTTTATATTTTATGATGCTTAACATCTGCTTCTGGACATCTCTTCTGAAGGATGAAAGGCTCCTGGCAATTCTACTGTAGTCTGTGAACAGACCAGACTGCTCCCTGGACAGATTTAGGCTTCATCATATTGTATTAACCCCACATATTGAGTATGGCTTTTTGACTTAGAAGGCTGGATTAGCTTTTATTATCAGAAGAGAAGTAGTAAAGGTTTCAGTATTACAGATGGAATGGCAGATGGGAAGCAAGAGCTTAATATGAAGCAGCTCTGGATAAAAACTATTAATCTACAAAATTCATATGTTCTTATGCAGGGAAACCTAGCAAAACCCACTGCAGTATGACTAACCAGAGAGAAGTGTAATGTGCCCCTAGCCCATTATCTAACAAATCATGGCATGGGGTCTGAAAGAAAAGAAAGAATCCCCCAAACACCCTCTTTACTATTTCCTGAAAAAACAATCAGCTCTCTCTGGGCTATGCAGGGAGGTAATGCCTTCCTAAAGATTATAAATAATAATAATTTATAGCACCTCCACCATGAAAATTAAATGGACTCATATATATATTTGATGAGACAAGACTTCCCATGGTTTATAGTTGTAATATTCCATATTAAAAGAAATACTTAACATTACTTCACTGTCAGTGAAGTTGTAGCACTAAAAAGTTTTATTATTTTTTGTTGAAGTGCATCATGGGATGAAGAGGAAGCATGTTCCCTGCAGTTCTGGTAACAGTGCTTTGGCAGCAAGGGAAGTGAGCACCTCAGAGCCTGCCTGGGTGCTGAGAGCCCCTGAGAGCCCCCAGAAAGCCACCACAGAGCTCTGAGAGCAGCTGCAAGGGACAAGCACCACCTTCCAGAGTTCCCCCTCTGAAGAAACAAGTGCCTGCAATTTCTCCAGCAGAGGTGGAATGACTGCAAGACATCATGGCATTATCACACACGCTCCAGGAATGCTGAACCAGCTGCAGTCTGCCCCACAGAGCCAGTGGTTGTTGATGGCCATGTCTGGAAGGCACTGACCCCATCTGGCCCTGGGGTTTGATTTGCTCCCCAGGGGACTTGGAACAGTTCAGACTGCCCCAGGTCATGGCCTCAGCATTACACAGTGGTTGGGGTGGGCCCAACAGCACAGGATAACTGGACCCACCAACAGGCACCAGTGTACAACCATACCAGACCTTCAGCACTCTCCTATAATTTATCCTGTTTAATTCACAGTGTCATCACCTACTTATTCCTTTATGGTCCTGCATTAGTCCACTTTTCAGCATCAATACAGCATTCCTCACCAGGAAAGTGAATAATCAGGAATAACAAGCTAGCTTTTCCCAAGACTCAAGAGATATACAGAAAACTACATACTCTCCCTTATAAGCAAGGTTCCAAAATTGTTATTCCTCTTCCTGTTGCACATCAGAAGGGTTTAAATAGTATGATTTCTTAATTTAAGTCCCCATGTTCTAATATCAAGGCAGCCTCAGTAACTCTTGTGCTCTAATCTTTCTCCCCAAAATGTGTTGCATTTCACTGAGAATGCTTAGAAATGGGCATCAGCAGTAAAGCCTTTTGTCAGTCCTCACAAAATCCTTCTGAAGGCATAGGCTCAGGGGTTTTGCTATTGTTCACTTCAGTGGCAATTTCTGTCCAAAGAACGCCTTCAGGAAGGGATTCAAGCTTTGAGAGAGATCTTGGAGAAACCTCACCAGTGGAAGCATGTTTCTCTTCCAGGAGTATTAAAACCAAGTTGTATCATCACTCATCAGGAAATCGCCCAAGAAAGTCACTTCTCCTTTCATTGGTTCATTTCAGCATAGAGGGAAACAGAAGTCACAAGAATTTTGTGTTTCCTTCTTCTTAATAACTCTTACAACCTAAACCTAAAAACAGTTTCAGGACACTTGGGGATTTTTTGGGTGGCTTTGTTGTTGTTGCTGTTGGGTTTTTTTGTTCTGGTTGGGGTTTTTAACAGACTATCTACTTTTGCACAATGTAGCAAACTTACTGAATGCAGCTCTGAGGCCTGGGTGATGTAAATCCAGAAAGAATATAATTTCATTTAAAATCACAAGCCTTATCATGTGATGGTGTATGAAATTCTTAGCCTGATGCCATCTGAATGAGGATATTCAGGCCACGGTTGGTGCTGAAGATATAATTGACTCCGAGCAACTTATTTGTCACTTTTACAGCCATTATCCTCCACAGAAAAAGTACTAAAAGAAGGGACAGGAGTACCTGAATCTATATTCATACCTTCAACCCTTACTGAGACATCAAATGACACTGTTAATCAGAGCCCTGGGAGGGAGCAATCTCTCCATGCCTGGGCTTCATTTGCTGAGCTCCCCCACTTTTGGCTACTTTCCTCATCCTCTCTTGCAGGTACCCCTTTTGTGGGAAATAATGGCTGACTGGAGCAGCCTCTCAGTGGAGGTCCCCCCAGGCAAAGGGAAGACACACAGGGTACAGGCAGGGGGTTGAATACTTGGCTAAATTGTGGCTGTCAGACACCAGCTCACCAACAGGAGTTTTCTGCTGTAAAACAAAAGAAACTGCTCCTCTGCTTCTTGCAGTACAGCACAGACATTATCATTGTTTATCACTGCTTATCTCCATACCTCCTTTAGGAACAAAACATGTGCATCCTTAAAATACTCATTGTACCTGATTGGGTAGTCGGCAGCACTGAGGTTGATGAAGAAATCCCAGGGCCAGTCACTCATCTCCATTAAGTCCTTCATGGTCTGCAGGTAGGTGGTCAGAAGACTTGCTCCTCCCCAGATGGTGGCCATTCTCCAGGAGGTGACTCTCACGTTTGGGTACTGGCTGGCAAACTGCAGCACTTGCCGGTGCAAGTAATTGGATCGCTTTACAGGAGAGAAGAGTGGTACATTCAAGTTATTCAGTCCAAAATTGTCTCTCCCTGTGTTCACTAAAGGCCTACCCTGCTTCTTGACTCACTGAATGCTGCTATTGCTTTGCCCTCACTTACTATGGCTCACAACCTTCTTTTGCTAAATGTGCAGAGAACCCTGGTTAATATTTTTTGTTACAACTACAGTAATCACTAAGCAGTGTGATTAGCTTTATTCACCATTTGTCATCATAGACCCCAAAGGGCTTTTGTAAAGGAGGTGACTGCCACCACCTCCCTTTTACAGTGTGTCACTTGCCCAAGGCACCTCAGGTCAGCTCTCCCTCCAGTGGGCCACCTCACTCTGCATCAACTTATCAGTTACTGCTAACTAAATGTACAACAGACAGACAAGGGGAGATACTCATCACAGAGAAGGAGAAATGAAGGCTGTTATAAGATAACAAGAAAGAAAATTTAAGGGGAAAAAAAAAAGAGGCTCCAAACATGTAACAGATGGAGAGACAAAAAGTGACATGCACTTTATGCAGCAGAGGTAAAGGGAAGATGAAGAAGATGACAAGGATGGGTAGACTGACAGATGGTGAGACAGGCAATTTATAACCAGTGATATATTACCTTGTCAACATGAATGTAATAAAAATGGTCTTTATGGTAAATAGCCTTAAACATGCGCTGGAGCTGCCGGGAAGCTCTGCCATGGACAACCAAGACAAATGCGATCCTGACTGGGTTGGCTGGCATGTATTCTACGGAGTCCTCATCCCACTGAACATTGTTGTTGGCTTTTCCTGTTCAAAAACAAAACACAGGACATCTCTGAGTGTATCCACAGGGCAGGGTGCAGAGAGCAGTACACATTCCACCTCGGCTCCCTCTTCAAAGGCCTTTGCAGGGCAGGGGGAGCACCCACGAGCGGTGCAGCCTGTGTCCCATCAGTCTGTACCCCTCTCCTTTGTCCCCACACAGGGCCACCACCCCTTGGGCAGCAGCCCATGCCCATGGGCTTCATCCTGAACAAGGCTGCACAAGCACAGACAAGTACCCAGATGTTTATGAGTTGTATCAAGCTCCACCTGAGTACAGAACCTTCAAAGGAATCCCCTCCAAGTTTGTACCTAGTGTCCAAAGTATTCAAACACTGGCAAGGCTGGCGTTCCCCCAGAAGGAAACCTCTGTTTAGCCAAAGCTGCTCGTTCCCATGGTCAGCACAGCTCTGCTGAGAAGCTGGTGGAACTCTGCTACTGAACAGCTGCTGAGGATTATTGACAGATAGCATTTATTTGTAACAGCAGACGTGCCCTGGAACATTTAAATGCAACTTGGATGTCTTCACTTTTTCATGGAGGAGTGGGGCTCTTCCAGTACAATTTAAAATACCTATTCATTTTTATTTTAACAGAGTCATTTCTGGTCTTCCTTTTCTAAAGCAAACACCACAGTGTGAGGTTCAGACAGGATGTGCTGATAAACTGAAGAGCTGGAGGACATTTCTAATAAGAAATTTAAAGTGCTTTGGTTTTGGTTTGTGTACCCACTCTGCAATTCAAAAACTAGAACACAATGTAAGAAAAACATAATTTTATCCAAAACACAACATTCATTCTTCAATGAAACAACACCATTCTTCAGTGCTCTGACCTTGTAAGGACCTTTCTCAACAAAAATGATTTAGAAAGAACCTGAAATTTTGAATATTAGCAGACAAAGAAGGAAAGTACCTCCAAGCCAAAAATCTTCCTCCTGCCCAAATTTTCCTCTTGCAAATTTTAACTTTATTATTTTTCAAATGAAAGGAATAGTGTTGTCTTAAAAGATACTTGATGTGTGTCCCCCCTGCCAGAGGTACAATTTTCAAATGTCTAAGATCTGAGCTGTTACCAGCACTTAGTGCCTTTTGTGATGCCCCTTTCTCCTCCCACCTCCACATCCTCACCACCTCAAGGCTCCTTCTGCAGGCATTGGAGACATTTGCTCCAGGCAAATGTAGGACAAATTTGAGGCTGTTCCTGGGCTCAGTTATCAGACAGCCTGAGTGTAGCTACAAAGCCCACTGCACCTTCCAAAACATCTCCTACAGTTATTAAAAACACATGCTCAAGTCTGTTTGATTTGATATAAGGAACATGAAGGGAGACATTTGCCAAGAGTGAAGTGAGACTAAGAGAGAGAGAAAGACACTTTTTCCCAGGTTTTTGAAACTGGAAACATATGTTGGTAAAATTAAACAATACCAAAAGCTTTCTTCTTTTCCAAATGTAATAATTACAAAATAAAGGCTGGACACAGAAAAAAGACCTTTGCCTAATCCTTCTTGGGCATCTCCTCCTTGTTCAAGGCAGTAGTATAAACTTGGAAAAAACAGACCAACTGAATGTTTGCAGAGCACTGTTTAGGTGATAAAACAATTTGATGACCTTGATTGTACTGAAATGCCCTCGAGTAATTGAAACACTCCTTTTAGACAGCCACGAGAGAGAGATCCTGCTGCAATGGGAGCAGCACATCCCAGAAGGGAATGGTTTGAACATCTCCCTTCAAGTCTCTCCTCAGCAGAGCTTCCCTAGCACACTTCTCCAAGTCAGAGTCTGCTTTTCCCAGGAAAGCTGCAGATGTCAGAGGCGTCCCTTGTGCCCAGAATGGGCTCTTTGCTGACTGTCAAGGGCTACAAGGCAGCGGTGTCACTGCCCAGGAGCACACTCAGATCCCCAACAGCACAGAGCCTGCACAGTCCCAGAGGCTCCCAGCACACCCTCCCTGTCCACAGCCCCTCCAGGAACATCTCTGTGCAATAGAGATGCTGCTCAAAATTAAGGCAACTTTATTGCCCCCTGTTGTATTCAGAAATTAGGAAATTTCCAGCACCATAAGTCTTCTTAACTTTACACAGGACACAAACAATTTAAATGGTATTTCTTTAAAAACCCTCCACCACTAGGACTCAGAGGAGTATTAAACTTTACAAAGATAGCTTAAATTTAATTTATCCTATAATTTGCAGTTTGTTTATTATGGCCATTGGCCTATGCCCAGTTTTACTGTTTTCTCCTGTGCAGCTGATGAGCTTTGCCATGCACATGCTCAGGGTTTCTGCAGAGTGACAGGGACAAAAAGGGACTGTGAGAGAAAGAAAATGCGCTTGCAAAGAGAACTGACAGGGGAATGAAGGGCAATTGCAATTGCAAAAACAAGCCATTTTTCTTTTAAACTGTTTTCATTTCAAACTGATGATGTCCCATCAATGAACTCAAATATTTTTAGTGGTTTTCATTACATTTTTGGATACCTCTCTTTCGAAATCAGTGATTTTCTGCAATGATATGCAGAAGGTGAAGGGAATTTAAAATAGTCATATTGTGGGCCTTTTATTTTAATCTAACTCGCTGTCAATACCCACACTATCATTTATCTAGCAATTACTGAGAACAAAATCCTCTCAAATTTTCACCTGAAATGCCACTTCATTGCATCAGTTTTCTCTAATAAATTCCTGCAGTCACTTATTTTGTTCTTTTCTGTTTTCCTCCTCTAAACATTTTTTTTCATATGCTAGTTTCCTTCCTTCCTTCTCTTTTAGGTTTAGGATTTTTATACTTGCATTTACCACCTGCATACTATTATGGCTTTTAAAATATAATCCTATTTGTGGCTACCTGGAGTTTCACAAAGGAAGAATGCTACATTTTTCCATCTGTCAGACTACCTGCTACTTTGCTCTGTACTGTCACTTCCCTGGTTTTAGCTCATGGCTGCTTAGCACCCTCTATTTTGCAGACTACTTCACTGATAAAGAACCAGCCTGATTTGTAAAGAAGATGAAATTGGCAGGAAACATTCAGCTGAGGATCTGCTTACTAAAAAATACAGCAGGACTTCAGATCTGTATGAGCAATGTCAAGACCTGAATAGCTCCAGCCACTTCATTTCCATAAAACTCATGCAGACCAAAGCCTTGCTCATCATGTCAGTGCCTACATATTAATGAGCAGCCTCAGGTAGGAGCTCATCCTCTTCAGGCTGCTGGGACAGAAAATGCATCAGATGATTTCACTTAACATCCTACCATTCACTTGAGGTAAAACATCTAAAAGGATTTTAAGGAAGCACTTGGATTTGACAGCTACTTGGGTACCTCACTACACTGCATTCTCCCCATGCACTAAAGCTCAGCCTGGGTGCCGATTCCAGCTCCACCCTCGGTCACTTCAGTCCTGCAAGAAGCAGCTGCCAAGATCACCTTCTTGTCACCCAGCAGCTACAGAGGATTCAGGGACAGCTTCTTTCCTCTGCAGCACTCCCTATTCCCAGCCTTCCCTACACTTGTCACCTCTCACCATTCCATCATCTGCCTTTCCAAGAGACATGAGCCAAGCCAACACAAGAGAATTCCCAGCTCCTCTTGCACAGGTCACTTGGGGCAGTCTCAGTGGAACTGGAGGTGCACTCCATCTCACCTAGAAAGCTTCTTGGGGTGTGGGTATTGCCTGTTGAATGAAGTTTCCTACATGTTCCCCTTTTTCTGGGATAATTTACACAGACCAGTGCTTTACAAATCTTAATAAAAAGCCCACAATGTCAATAGAAATTAAAACAAAAACCATCAGTGCTTTATAAACCATAATAAAACCCCCACAATGTTAATACAAAGTAAAACAAAACTCATGAAGAATATGATTGTTACAGTTCCATATTGGGAGCACAGCTCTACCCTCAAAGTTGCTTAGCACATATGAGTCAGTGGGGAGAGTGAGTGGAACATCCCCTTTATGGCCTTTTGGCACAGGTGAAACAGCCCTGGCCTTGAAGCAGGACTTGTCTTAAGCTTCCTCAAAGTTTGCTGTTTCATTACACAATGGGAACAGAGGATAGAAGAGCAGCTTCTCACATGGCCTTGCCCCAGAGAAACTCAGCAGAAGGGGAAGTGCACACCCAAGCTCATCTTCCAGTCCTTGTATCAAAGAGCATTTATTGTGCTACCTCCACTGGAAACAAAACCACAGCACTTTGCTCTGTCACAAACTTACTAAGAAAAGTAAAATCTCCCCTTCTGCTTCCTACTCAAAGCCTGACAGTCCTGACATCAATGTGTTAGCAGGAAAACCTGTACCTGTTTTTGAAGATAACAGGAGAATCTCAGCTCTAGTGCAATTTTAGCTTGTATTTTCTATGTCCAGAGAAATCAATACTCATAATTAAGAGCTTAATCTTCATCTGTTGCAGTATTACTGAATTCCAGAATGAAGACAGTGCAATCATTTTCACATTTGTTGTGATGCCACATTATGCTCAATCATCCTCCAATATAACGCAGAGCCAGCCTGCTGATCTCTTACCTCTGCTGTTAATTAATGGGACCACACTTCCCCAGCAGCACAAAGCAATCTTTCAATCTGTTTTGTGAGCCATCTTATGTTTTGTAAATCAATCCATCACCTTCTGTTCTCAGTTTGGTATTGTCCTGGCAGTCCAACAGATTTCCTCTGCAGAGATACCTGGATGCTGCTGAGTCCATCTGAGCAGAGCTGTGTGTGTACCCTGTGCCTTGGGCCATGAATCAATGGACAGAGGACATTAGCAGAGTTATTGCTGTGCAGTTCAGCAGAGTATTTGCTGCTATTACATCCATAAATGCAATCAGGAGCCCTGTCATTACAGCAGGAGTATGAGCCATAATCACTCCAAAGAGGCAGAGCTCTGTAGTCCCTATTTAAACTCCTAGGAGCAGCTCCATTCCCTTCAGTGGGACCATTTCTGCAACAGCCAGCTGAGTGGTAGTTGCTGAACTCAGAGTTCTACTATAAACTCCTTTTCAATTGCTCACAACTCAACAACACAGCAGGTTGAAAATTTCCAGGCTTGGCTTTCATCTAAAAAAGTTTTCCAGTTTGATTAGAGCACAAACAGGTTTGCCTTGTTCAAATGGTGGCAAGACCAAAAATAAATAAATAAATACAATGTTTTCATTTAGGACACAAGAATTTTGTATCAGACCTAGTAATAGAAGAAGTTGGAGGGTTATATAAAAACCACAAAAAATGTCACTGAGCAATTCACCAGTGAGCCAGGACCTGATGAGAAGTCTTTGTCTGAGGGTTTGCTAACAGCAGCATTGCCCTGGGCTGAGCCAGAACTCCTGCTGGAGCTAAGCCCCAGTGCTCCATCACAGCAAGGGCATCTCTTGCCACCAGGCTCAAGGGGGAAGGTCTGTCTTGCTGCAGTGAGGACACCCTGCACAGGAGAGGTGACTTCTGAAGCACAGTGCCTGTTAATTGTACTTAGATGAAAAGACAATTTTTCCTATGCCAGCACCTAGAAAACTTTCTTTAGCAACATTAGTCCCATCTTTGGGATGCCAATTGTCAATTCCAGTCTAAGAAATGATTCACTGTTTCCATGGTGGTCCTTGTGGAGATCTTCAGTGAAAGAAAGGATTCCAGGTGAGCACTGATTACATACATATATTTTAAATTATTACAATTATTTATATGTAAAATGCCCGCTGGTGTCTGGTCTGTTCACTGTGCAGAAGACTCCTGTAGTGAATAAGATCTCTACCATGAAGTGGAATGAGCACCTTGTGTGCCCATTGAGCCCAGCACATCCACTGCCCAGGCCAGTGAGGGGCTATAGCAAAGCAAACCAAGCTCCTGAAGGAGAAAATTATCATGACTGGTCATAGGTGTGGCTTTTCCTTGTGGGTTTTAACTTAGCAAAGCAGGAGAGGTGAAATCAGTTGAGATGATCTTCTGCACATCTGTTCCCAGACATGGGGATTAGAGAGGGATGGTTATGATTACAGAGTGAAGTATTGCTAGTTGTGTTAGATTTCCTTAAAACTACTGTTACCTCTATTTTTTTATCTCTGAGTTAGCATTGAGCACTTTGGAAAAAAAATTCAGAAATCCTGCTGCTATTGAGGAGTAGACATTCAAACTTTTTGCAGTAATGTTTTATCTCAACAACCCTGTTCTACAACTTTTCAGTCTCAGACTCTATCAAAAATCACAGGAACTATTTATGATCGTTTGTAACTTCATATGATCAAGTAACCCATAAGCAAGAAATCAATGCAAGGCAGGAGGGAAGCAGTGAGACATAATTTAGAAGCACTCAGTGGCTACTGCATTTAACATTAAAGAGACAGATTTCATAATGTTCTTTCCATGCTGAGAAGAAGCCCTGGCTTGGAACAAAGGAGCTGCTGATGTGGGCATTCTGAGTCTTCTTTAATCATTTCAGAGGGTGACAGCATAAACTTAGGGCAGTCAGAGGAGAAGAGTCACTGCCTTACAGATGGAAATTCCCTTCATGAGATCACTGGGAGATTCTCTACAGTGAGTTTGTGAGCGGATAAGCAGCTCTGCATCCCTGAAAAATTTATATAAAAAGGGAAACTCACTGTAATTACAGATGTGGGTTCAGTTCTGCTGTCCATGAACAGAAAAATAAAAGGCATGAAAGAAGAAAGATAGAAAGATAGAGGATACATGTAGAACTCTTTCATATTCACAGCTGGAGTATAAGAAGATTTTTTTTTATTTTATTCTAAGGGAAAAAAACCCCAAAGATATTTCTCATGGGAATTTATAAGAAACCACTTCTACCCCAGCTTTCTCATCCTCCTGTTACAGCTGTGTAACATTTGTGCTGCATGCAGCATTTCCAAGATCACTCAAGAACCCATCGGAGCAGACATCATCCATTACACAAATCCAGAAAACACTATGCACCAGAAAATTTGGTGAATGTGTCTTTTTTTTCACGTGATTTGCAGAATTCATTGTAAATGAAGAAATATAAAAACCTTGAGAACAAGGACAGAAATTTTTTGTATCACAAACCTGTAAAAGCAGTTGGGCTAACACAGAACTGTTCAAAATCAACCTTCAGGGTCCATGTATGTGTGTGTGTGCAGCAGCAGCACACCCATATTCACTAAATTTCCAGGAAAAGCAAGCAGCATTTGGTTTGAAGCAGCCTACCATATTTCAAACAAAAAATTTGTTCTATCTTGCAGTCAGTATTGAATCATTACTGAAACCATTTTTATGATTTGCAAATGACCAAGTAATTATCAGATTCCACTATACTGCACTTGCAATACACACTAAACTTAATTTACTACAATACTTATCTAGGCAGGCCAATCATCTCTGTAACAAGCTTGCTTTTCTGACTATCCTAATTATGGAAATGGTAGCATTCCTGGGAGACAAATCTCAATTATTTGTAGTTTTGCTGGAGTGTGTTAGTCAAGCATTTTCTCCCTATTCCTACCGACTGCCATGAATAAATAACACTCAAAAGCAACAGTAAATTAATTAATGTTGAGTTAGAATGAATCTTGTAATAATAGTGTTTATCATATCAATTAACAGCCAATTAGCACATCGTGATCAGTGTTATTAGGATGAATACAAAATGCCTTTTAAATGAGCATCAGGCTATTTTTACTACATCCAGTGACTTTACTGGACTTCAGAGATGTAAAGTAAAGCAGATCCAAGAACAGCCACAAAGATTCCTTGCAAAGAACATTGATTCCTCCTGCACCTTACACCCTGGCTTGGCTTCACAGTCCAAAACCCAACCCAGTCCTGGCTGCATCCAGAGCAGCGTGGCCAGCAGGTCAAGGGAGGGGACCCTGCCCCGCTGCTCTGCTCCTGTGACCCCACCAGGAGAGCTGCAACCAGTTCTGATGGCCCCAAGGTAAGGACATGGAGCTGTTGGAGCAGCCCAGGAGGCCATGGATAGGAGAACACCTGGAACACCTTCCCTGTGGAGACAGGCTGAGAGAGTTGGGGCTGCTCAGCCTGGAGAAGAGAAGGTTCTGTGGAGACTCATAGGAACCTTGCAGGGTTTGAGGGGGCCTACAAGGAGAGGGACCCTTTGTCAGGAACTGCAAGGACAGGACAAGGAGCAATGGGTACAAACTGAAAGAAGGGAAATTTGGCTTTGATATTAGGAGGAAATTCTTTACCACGAGGATGGTGGCATACTGGAACAAGTTTGCTCAGGGAAATTGTGGATGCCCCAACCCTGGAAGTGTTCAAGGCCAGGCTGGATAAGGCCTTGAGCAACCTGGTCTAGTGGAAGGTGTCCCTGCACATGGCAGGATGATCTTTAAGGTTCCTTCCAACCCACACCATTCTTTGACTCTCTGACTTAACATTTAAGAGGTAACACCCTTGGAAACCACAAAAAAAGAGGAAGACCACTATTTAGAGGTGCCTCTGTCACACAGCCTTAAAAAGAAACTCAAATAAAAGAGATTTTCAAGCTTGGCTCTCAGGACAAACCCACAGCCCATTCCCAGCTCAGAGTCAAAACTTGTGCAGCAGCTCCTGAGTGCACCAGTTCCATGACAACACACCCAAGATAAAAGGGACAACAGCAGTCCTGTATTTTTGGCTAACACATCAGGTGTGAGAGTTTTCTCACTGTGTGGAGTCACCCTCCTCTGACAGAAAGCTCGCTGCAGGAGGAGACTTCATTCAGTTCTTGTGCTCCAAGAGCTGACTTGTGCTTGTAGGAGGGGAAAGGTTACAGAAGGCAAGAAGTGAAGGGATTGAAATGAAGCATGTGTTTAGTTATCTTATCCACCACTGGTTGTTGCTAAGGATGCTCCCATCAACAGCCCCAAACTGATGAGAACAGGAATTTGTCATACAAGAGAAGTCATCCCACCACTCCCAAGAAAACTGATGACACAAAGCCAGACTGAAACATTTATAAAACCTCATTCACAGTTTGCATTTTCTGAACAATCAACTACTGATTTAGGTGGCCTGAATTACACTCCAGGGGCTGCCAGCCCTCTTGCTGCAGATGGATTTCATCCCAACTGGAACACCAGTGACAGCCTCACCACCCTTCATGCCAAAACCAACAATGGGCTTTGGAGTCAGCTCTGCTCTGAAGAGCCTCACTCCCTTGCCTCCAAAAAGCCTTTAGATTTCTTGTGCAGGACAAGAAGAAAATGCAGAAAATGCCCTTATTTCAGTGCAGACTTTCTCTTCTGCCTAAAATCATCAGGAAGTTTAAGCCTTCAAGGAACAGAAACTTGAAAGTCAATCAGTTACTATGGAACAACCAACATAACAAATACTAAGCAAAATATCAACAGAAGTATATCAAGGCTTATACTTCAAATTAGCATTTGAAACAGCCTCTGCTGATTGGAGTGTCTGTTCCAGTGTGTTTGGAGACTGGCATGCTGTAACCTTTACACCATCTCTTCCTCTCATGCTCACAGCAAGAATAATCAATAAGGAGTGAAAACACAAGCAATTACACACATCTCTACTTCACATAACCTCCCAGGAGATATTATGTACTGCTGAGACTACCAAGAAATGAATAGGTAGATAAAAGCATGTTTGTTACCTGCCTGATCAATGTTTTCCCTTTCTGTTTTACTGTGCTGGCATCTTTCAAATCCTATGCAGAGTATCTCTTCCCCCAAATAACCTTAAGAAATTAACAGTTAATCATTACAATCAGCTGGTGTAAGGCCAGGACCAAGTGAATTTGTACCATATGAGTATCTGGTCTGTTAACTCAAAGTTAATCCTCCCTTTGAGATTCCATTACATCTGTCTTCTATTTTTTGAATGTAGGATTGGAAGGACAGAGTCTGCCTTTATTCTCTGTTCAAGATAATTATGAACATAGTGTTGGAAACAGACCCAAAAAATAAAGACTTTCACATGTATTTTACATAGCTGGTTTGAAAAGGTCAAGTTAGGTACTGAGAATAAAGGCTGCACTAGCAGAAGCAAAAATCAACCCTCATAACTGTCCCCTGTGCCAACATAGTGCAAAATGGGAAAGTTTAGCCTCATGTTTTAGCTGGCACTTGCAGTGACAGTGAAATTAATGGGAATTTCACAGTACAGTCAAAAGAAAGAGAAAGATAGATAGCACAGGTCTGTGCAGATTCACTGCAAAGCTGTCAGGATCTGCTTCCCCTGCATCCCTTTGAGTTAAACTTTACAGGTTTCAAAGACTAAGCAGCGCTAAGAATCTCACACTGTGGCAACAAAAGATGTGTCAGATATCAGATTCATGTATGTCTAAGTACAATAAATACATATATGCCTTGAGTTTGTATCCACTGGTAGATAGCTAGGAAACAGAGGGAACTGAAGCATTTAAAGTAAAACAGCACATCTAAAAAACAAGCTTCCCCCAGAAACAAACACAGTTTCTCCACTCAGATTATACATTTTTCGGCATAACTGATTTTTTGACACATAACTGTTGTCAAATATCCATTATGTCAAAGGACACTGGAGAGCAATGGTTTTGTCAAATGACCCAAAGTACTTCTCATTTGCCCATGTGAAAAGTAGCACATGAATTATTTTATAATTGATCAGCTTTTGTGCTTCCAGACAGAACCAGTGTCCTCCTTGCTACCATGTGTGCTGCATAAAGGATTATTGTGGAATGTGAATAATTTTACTCAACAGAGAAGGAAAAAGGGACCAATCTTCTCTGAGAGTAATGCTTGTCAGACAGAGGAACACAACATAATTATATTGTGACACTTCCACCAGCAAATAGATTCTACTGTAAGCAATTAACACTGGTTCCTTCAGCAGACTTCAAAAATGTAATTATATGGTATGCTCAGTTACAATAACATCTGATTAATAAATGACACTGCACTACTTGAGCTAGATTTTAGCATATACAGACAGGTTAAAACACAAAACAGATGGATGTTAATTCTTGCACAGGCCACCCTTACACCCCAAAATTGTTCATTAATATGGGAAATGTTAAGGACATAAATATTCACATTTTCAGAAAAAACAAGCACCAGTGACAATGAGTACTCTGGATCTGACTAAAATGGAGAATTTTGGTCTGTGCAGTGAATATAACAGCCTGTCTCTCCTCCTGAGATGGGTGAGGTAGGGCTGGGCTCTCCTTCCTGACTGGAATGCTTTCCAGAAGCTGCTTCTGATCAAGAGGGATTAGTAAAGATGGTTTAAGAAGGAAAAAAAAAAATCATTGGGCATTAATCCTCTAAACATTTCATAGCCAACATATCTTTAACACAATCCCTCTAATCCAATTAGGGTGCCTTGAAAATCATATCTTGAATTCCATGCTTCATTGTGATGGGTTCTGTGTGAGTGAAACGTGCACTCAGCAGAAGCTGCTGAGCACCTGCTCTGCCCCAGAGCCCCCTCCCCAGCCCTGCCTGGAGCAGCCCAGCTCCAGCTGCAGCTGCACCAAACCTGAGCCCTGACACATCTGGCAGGGTCAGCCCTCCCAACATTCACCCCTCTGAAACAACAGGGAAAACAACCCTTAATACAAAGCTTTTGGCAGCAAGGAACAAATTAGTATGAATTAACTGAGCTTGATTTCTTAAATGTTCTCATGGAAATTGTTTGGGCTGGTGTTCACGAGGATGTATATTCACACTTAAAGTGATGGGCAAAGGATAGAACAAAACAGCAGTCTTGTTGCTAAAATAAAGGACTTGCACTCCATTACTCCATCACAGAATAAAAGGATCCCATTAACATACCACTAGAGGAAAACAAAGGGGAAAATCAAATTGCCAGCATCAGAAAATGTTCAACAAAAGCAACATAAAGTGATTTTTCTGTATTTCAATTGACATTACAGTTTTGTCAAAAAAATCCAATGTGCAGAAAACATCACTTTATTGACTAAATAAGTTACTGGCTGCTGTTAAAAGCATCTGGGGAGAATTTGTATGCAAAATGCATTCTCGCAATAATACCATAATTTATAAATGAGTTATAAATTTCTCTCAGATTTTAACAAGTCTATGATGCCCTTGGATGTCAAGGAGCTGCTTAAACAGTAACTTGTAGAAGGGTCTTCTCTATACTGCACAAGAGGAGTATCTGTGCAATGTCTGAAACAAAAAAAAATCATGCTGACTTTTTACAGGCAAAAATAATAATGGAGATAATTTCTAAAATTATCTTAACTCTGCCCCTCAGAGTGTCTCTTCCTATTCTGCAACCTCATTTCACGTCAGCAGTCAGAGGTACTAAATTTGGCCCCAGGCACTTCCCATTTCCTGCAGCTGGGGCTGATCCTGGCTCCCAGCACTGCTGCATGAGTGCTGGCAGGGTTTGAGCTGGACCCTGGCACAGAGAGCCTCTGCCCATGCACAGCTCATCCCACCCCTCTGAATTTGGGGAGCTGGCAGAAGGGAGCTGTGCATCAATGTGGATCTCCAGAATAACTTAAAGAAGCTGCAGCACACTGTGAGACAGGGCACACATCCAAGTTGTTATGCATTTTAATTAGGTAAAACAAGTGCTAAAAACTGCTTTGAAGGTCTAGATGTAACCCAGCAGTATTTTCCCATATTTGGGTCTTCCTCCTGCCATCTCTCATTCATACACAAGTTATTTGATCATCTCTATCACAAAGGGAGGCTTAAAAGAGAAAAATAAAAAAACTCAATCTCAACTCATGTTGAGATGTAATTCAGTTCCTCCTCTAAAATGACAGAGCCCCAAACAAATTCATTCACAACTTGGCTTTTATGGTACAGTAGGGCATGAAAATCATCAACTGGCTGCAAAACTGCTAAGTAAACCTAATTTAGGAGATGAAAATGTGTGAAACGCAAGGAGCATCTCACAGATTGTAAAATGACATGTTTATTTAAAAAAGAGCCCAGGAAAACCAAGAAATGTTGGCAGAGGACTGCAGGAACAACCCAAAGGCTCCCAGGCTGTCGGGGGCTCAGAGCTGCCATGACCTGCACAGCCAGGGCAGTGCCCACAGCCCTCAGCCAGCACCTCAGGGAGGGAGGCAGGAAAAAGCCCCAGCAGGTTTGTTAAAGAAACAGTTCTGTACAAACAGAGGGACCCCAATGGCAGCAGCTCAGCACAGAGAGGAGCAGCCCCAGCACTGCAGGGCCAGGAACCAGCGAGGTCTCAGCTGTGAGACACCTCTAGCTCTGCACACACCCCCGGGAGGCTCTGCCATCAGGAGCTCAGCCTCCTCACAGCCTAAAAGCTAAACCTCCCAAGGATGAGTTGTAATTGAGCCAAGAAGCAATATTATTTGTTAGGGCAAGGAGGTAGTGAATGAGTAGTGACAACATAACTTCGTTCAGTTCAGCTGCTGAATTCATTTCAGTCCATCTCCCACTCTGCAGCCCCTCTGAAATCAATGGAGAATGGACAGTGTAAAATCAGTATCAAAAGAGAATTAGCATGTCTGAGCCAAATTCTGCTCATGTTCCAGTTCTGAACAATGCCTGGTCTATAAAAACACAGATTAACGTTGAGCCTCCTTAACAATCCTCCACTATGGCTAAAAGAATCAAAAACACCTGAGCTGCAATTTCTTTCAAGTATAATTTAATTTCCCCTATCTTTATTTTGACATTAAAAGAATGATGAAAAATCTCTTCATATTATTTCTCAGGACACTACTGCTAGAAGGTGAACTGTTTATCCACACACACACACACACCATTCATTCTCACCCTTTTTCTATGAGACTGGATCACCCTATTATCACAGCAAGTACCAACTTTATGAAATAATTTAATTTCTGGAATGCATTTTTATGTAAACTAATCCAATGTCTCCTGACACCAAATCCTTACTGTTCATCAGCACAACTTTCTTAGAGTTGAAGACAGCATCTGAAATAGAATGCCTGTGCTGGCAACATTTTTATTAGAAAAAAATCATTTTATAAATCCAAAAGTGAACCAGTATGGAAAAGTTTAATATTATTGTAAATGAAGAAGTATTTAAAGGTAAAAATTATACTTGACACTGTAATTACATTGCCCCAGAGTGTAATCCCAAAAGAACACAGAGACCTTTTGCCAAAGGTGATTTGAGTGTTAATATGAAACTCAATGTGGGCTCATTTTAATTACATACGTGCCTGCTGAGAACATATGATAGAGTCCAAAAAGCTAATTCATTGTCAGCATGACAGCAGGACCTAATATTAAATCTTGCACACAAAGTACATTTTCCAGATTACCAATTGCTACACAAAAATGGGACACATTGCAAAAGTGGTAATGAGCATGAAAGCAAAAATACAAAAAAATATTGCCAAACAGAGCTTAGCTCTGGGCCAGCAGGGGGTACAGGAAATATCCAAGCAGTTCATTCTTTTTTCTTCAAAAGCAGCAACATTCAGTTGGTCCATCTCTAACCCCACTGACACCAGGTTTGGACTGACATTCACAGCATTGATCCTCACTGTCACTGCAATAATGTGGCACTGTTATCTATAAAACTCTTTAGAAGTATATAAAAGCACTTCAAAGTAGATTTTAGTGTGCTTTTTTCTTTTTCTATACTTAGCCCTAAATTTTCTTCATTTAAAAGAAATTACTGAGTTATTTTTTGTTCTCATAAGTCCCTGACAGGTTTCTGGCACTGAAAAAAATGTTAGGAGTAAGTTTATACTTGTTAACGTTAACAGGCATTTTGGTTTACTTTTAATTTTGGATAAATTCATGCACCAGTCAGTATTTTCTACAGAAAGTGCCTGGAGTATGAAGAGGAGAACCCAGAGTCACAAGGATGAGCTAACCCTGGGGAAACAAGACATACTCACAATTCTGAAGGCAGCAGAGACCCAGCCAATACTTGTAACTGCAGCTTTACCTGCCCTTCTGTTGCTTTACTGATGCATTATTAATTAATAACTACTGAACGTTCCCAACAGAGCATTTTAAATAACAGCTGAATTTCTTTATGGATGATTATGAATCATAAAAGTAAATCTGCAATGTTCAAAGCAATAAACAAGCCCAGGTAGGGAGCCTGAACTACTACAAAACCTGCCCTTTGAAGCTGGAGGTTTTGGGGGTTCCTAAATGTCTCCTGCGTAGAATTACACAATTTCCAGTCTAGCTTAATCCAATTAGTCTGAAGAAATGTAGGATTTCCTCTTTTTGCCTCAGCACAGGCAGATGCTGCTCAAAGGGAGATGATGGCATTTTAGAAAAGCTGCAGGGTTGGTTTGGTTCACTGCTTTATCCACATGAAGCTACACCAGTTTAGGCCAGCTAACAATTACAGGTTTCAGTTCTCAACTCAGATAATGAAAAGAAAACTGTCAAATCACAATTACTTCTACACAAGATTTATGCAAATGATGAAATATTTCAGCAGCTCTGCAATGTATTATTCAGGGATGATGCCAGGTTTTCACATTCTACTTGAATTCAGGACAAACTTACCAAGTACTGAAGGTGTACTTAGGGCACCTCTGTGGTATTGTAGCTGGATGGTTTTAGGCATAGTTGAAATAAATTTGTAATGCTTTAAGATGAAAACTCATTTGGAGATACTACTTTTCCATAAGATATTTTTTTCTAACTCCACCTCAAAAAATGAAAAGCCTCCAACTATTTGAAGAAAATTCCAGTATTAATTTTCAAAAATATTGCTGCCTTTAAGGCAGAAAGGAACTCACTATTTCTATTCACTCTTCACTAGATTCAGTTACTATCTGAATAAAGATAGGGATTCATAGAAAATAGAAAGAGTAACACCTTTTTTACTTTCAGATATTAAGATGGATCATTATTCCTCCTGATGTGTTAGAAGATATTTATCAGTTTGAGTTATGAGGCCTTTCTGACTGTGAAGACTTAAACATCGATTTAATGCCAACTTAAAGACTACTAAAAGTGTAGGAGATTGCATTAGATAAATAATTTAACAATAAAAGGTATATCAAGGCAGACATTATTGCAACCTTCCACCAATCAATCACCATTTTCCATGTTTATCCAATTTTCATCTCAAGGTTCTGTATATCAAATTGCCCAGACACACACTACACAACTGAAATAACTTCATCATTGAATAAAATTGCATGGCCATTAAAATTCTCTGATATCAAGATAGCTGACATTATGTTAAATATTGGCTTCAGTTCCATAGGGTAATAAATTTTGACCTAAATCCAATCTTTCATGGATAGCTGATTCATAATGAAAAATTACTGGTTTGTCACTTTACCTTGGGAAATTTATTGTGGATACTAATATAGCACCAGGCAGGCTTTGAAATATATGATAAGTAAAACCACAGTTCCCTTCCTAAGCCCCCTGAAACAAAAGGAACAGATTTGGTCTGGTACAAAAACATCAGACATACTGATAGCTACCAGAAAAAGAGAGAGAGAGAGAAAAGAGAGAATTTTTCCTCCTTAAAGATACTTTTGTAGAGCAAAATCCATAGGGAACTCAGAAAAAAAACCCTGTTATTTTTAAACAAAATTATTTCAAAGTCTCTTGATAAACAGGATTTAAAATCCACATTAATACCAAACTAACTGTAACATCAGCACCCCCATTTTTCCTCTGCATGAACCTGCAATGGAGGTAAATACCTGGGCTGAACATGACATGAGCTGTCTGAGGTGTCCCAATGAGCCTGTGCCACATCAAAGAACAAAACCCAAGTTTTCCCAGTATCAGTCTAGGACTTAACTTCTATTAGTGCTAATTTGGTTGGCCCATGATATGGTGTAATGGAGCATATTCCTGCTGTCCCTCCTTAGTTTAGAGCTCTTTAATAACTTCTAGAGCAACCACATTGCATCTTTCCTTTTTCTTCTTCTTGAAGTGATCCTTCTGCTTGAATGGATTTCAGCAGAATTTTCTGAGTGATTTCAAGTTTGCCCATTAGGAGCCCCCTAACATCCCTGATTTATTTCCTAAAATTCTGCAGGCTGCAGCAATGGAAAGCAAATGCCATGACAACATGAATGTTTGCATGTTTGGCAAATTATGTCTACAAATGGCCAGAAATGACTGAGAGAAATAAAAATGAGTGAACTTGTGTGCTAACTGCAGCCTTTTCAATTGTAAATGATGGAGCTGAATCTAGCAGGATTTCTCACTAAGATTTCCTTTTTGATGACCAGGTTAAGAATGCCAGAGATGTCTGAAGCTTCCTTGTAATATTCCTCATGAGCATGTCAGAAGTGATTTTCTCATTTGCTTTTCAGGGATCTGCAAGGTAGAACATTTTCAGAATCAGAGCTGCCATACAACTGTTCTTATTCCCAAATGCTGGATGGGTGGGCTTTGCTTTGGGCTATAAACTTCCACAGACTGGTAAGACAAGAATCCCTACCTCTCTATCTTTGCTTGCTCCTGTAAGAACAAAATTGTCTTGTTTATTTCTCAAGTGAATTTAAAATTTTGGTGATAGAAGTGCATAGAGACATTTTATGGTTCACTGATAAAGGTTATAGAATAAATTTACTGAAGTAAGACATCACTTAAGAGGGGTCAGCAAAGCTACTTTATTACATCAGTTACACCTCTAGCCCACTTTGCTTTGAACACTTCACAGGAAGCTTGGCTTTGTGATCACCTCCTGGCAGAAAATTATAGATTTGTTTACAAAACCACTTCAGCTCTGTGTAACCTCCCTCTGCTCTGGTTTGGCAAGTGTGTTATACAGAAATCTCTTCTATAATGTCTCTTGGTAGCTCTCCTCACATTTATCTCACATACACCTCTCCTTAGCCATTTCTTTCTCTGCCAAGGTGGCCAAATGAGCCAGGCTGGGTTCTCCTGTCCAGCTTTCCCTTCTGTAAGGGGCTATATTCTTCACATGCTTTTGAATAAATGACCAAAGAGACTTCTCAGATAGAGAGAATGACTTGGGGACAGATCCTCAAACGTGCTCAGAGTGCCACAGGGAAATTCTTCCACAGCATCCACACCTCAGTCCCATGCAAAAGAGAAAGTACAAACGGGTAAAACATATATTGCAATAAATTTCTCTTTTGAACTTCCCTTTTCCTCTCTACTATTCACTTAATTGCCCAGAATGAATCACAGCCCAGAAATAGATGCAGAACACGACAATGTATGGTTCTGTTTAGTCATACTCCTGTCGAGCTCCACACGATTATGCAGCACAGTAACACACACAGAGCTTCAGCCTGAGAGTAGCAGGGATTGCAATGCTCCACTGCACAGCAATATCCACCAGCTGCCTGGAACCCTCCATTTGCCATTAAAACCACAGGTGAGTAAGCAGCCAGGCTGCTTGAGCTGCTGTTTACAGCCAGTCACCAGCAAAGTGTTTCTCTTACAACTTGTAATGAGTTACAGAAATTAATCAAGACCTCAACAAAACACTTCCATTAGTATGGGCAAGAAAGTCTCCACAAAAGAGACAGAATCACCCTGCAATAAAGAGAATTATATAAACAATTATATTCTAGTTCCACCGAGGGCTGCCCTGAACTTCAGCTGAGTAGTGAGGCTTCCAATGAGATTTGTAGAAAAAGATCCTTTTGACTGACAGCTCTTTTTGAGGTGCTCTCTGACAGGACCTACAATTGTTGCAGACTGTTGAGGGAGGTTCAGGTTGGATGTAAGGAAAAGGTTCTCCACCCAGAGGGTGGCTGGGCCCTGGACCAGGCTCCCCAGGGAGGTGGCCAGGGCTCCAAGGCTGACAGAGCTCAGGGAGTGTTTGGACAGTGCTCTCAGGGCTCTGTTTTAAAAGGCAAAAAGCAATTCAGGCCTTCAGAAGAAATCCTACAAATTCCACAATTTGAAAGCACATACAATTGCTATGCAAATTATTTTCCAGAGACCACAGAGTTTGAGTTACTAGACAATGATTTTCCTGCAGCATAATTTTGCTTTTTGGCTTAAATCTTCCATCATTTTTACAGTAACATCTGTGGATGAGGACAAATGGGTGAGCACTGAACACAAGAGTTGATAGAGATCATTCAGCTTGCAGCAAGCCTTAAAAGAAAGGACTGAAAAATTCTTTGGCCTCCCTGGGGGGTGGTGAGAAAGCTAGAGAGGAAAAACGATGGATGTTTGCCATGGGCCTTTCAGTAGGGCCAGGACTTTAAACCAATATCTTATTTTATAGTAAAACTGTAAAATGCTTCAGACTTTACTGTGCATTCAGCTGAGCCTGTTGGTGACAGCAGTAGGGACTGGGAGATGGGAGTGCTCTGTTCCTCCTTACAAAGGTGCCAATCAGGAGTAACTTATTTGACACAACTAAGTGATAAATCAGTGAGGTAGGTGGATATTAAAATAGTGTGAGCAGTGAATCAGGGCTATTCAACTTCTAACACGCTCTCAAACTATCAAAGACAAGCATTTACTTGGAAGACTAAATATACAATGAGCAATTTCAAAATCTTTTTCAAGGTTGCTCAGCTACAGATTCTTGTCATTCAGTTTTTCTATGGAAGTCATGATTACCCACGGAGAAAAAAAATGGATGTTTTAAAACTACCTTCTGCATAAGAAATATTTGCAACAGAAACAAATTATGGTTTGGAATCTTAAAATGGCAATAATGTCCTGTAAGATTGGCTTCCTGCCTAGATTGCTGGCATTTTAATTCAGAGTTAGATCTCTTAAACAACTCTTCCTCATTTCCAGGGGAAGCCATTACAAACCAGTGATCTCATAAAGCTCAGTGACTCCCGAAATACATCAAAGAAATGTACCCTTTTAAAAACCTTCCTGAAACAGGGTGCATTCCCTTTAATTATATTTTTAATACAGTAACAAACCCTGTATTTATTCAAGGCATTGTTTCAAGAAGCCACAAAACAGAAAAATTCTTCGTCTCGGCTCAAGAGGAAGAAATTAAATGTCAATAGTTTCCCCCCAATTATTTTAAAAGCAATCCACTCAGTGCCACTGGCTTCAAACTAAACTGTGGCAGCCTCGAGCTGCAGCTAGCATGGCATTTCTGGAACACAACACTTCCCTATTCTCAAAATAATAGTTCATCAGCTGCAGATTCCCATGAAAACTGAGTATTTGCTAAGTAATGGTACTTGGAGAAGTGCAGTGGTTAGAAAGACAGAGCTGAATCTGTGCTCCTTTGTCCTTGATGGCATTTTAGACTTATAAAAAAAGCAAATCTAAAAGCTGCCTGCTTACAATTAGTATGTTACACTGACACCCTGACACAGTTTTGTTATGGTTGGAATGTTGAATTAGGAAAGAATAACATTGAAGCTTAACTCAAGCTCAGTCCAGTACTAATGTACACAGCTGCTTGCTTAGCATTGAATAAAATTAAGATAATTAGATGCCATGTTTCCTCTTCAGGGTCTGTCTACTAAAATCAGCATAATGGGTCCACTCCAGAGGTCCAACAACAATTTTATATGAAAGACATTATGCATGAAAAAGAGTAGGGCTCAAATTTTCCTTGTACAGGGGAGGCTGGGTTTGGTGCTTTTGTTTTGGGTTGGGTTTCCTGGTCCTTCTGATTCTTCTCCCTCCCAGCTCATACCTTCACATGAACAATTTTCTTTAGCCATAGTTGTATTTGACTTTTCCCACCATCACTGTCCACACGTTTCAGGATCACTGGGAAGCATTAATGATCACTTAAGTACTTTTCTTTCATCTCTATACATACACAGTAATCTTTATCAAAATATTCACTGAGCTTCTGCTACCCTCACTCTCTCTTCCCAGGAGGTTTGCAGCAAGGACATCCTCAGCCATTATCCTCTCCCACGCTTGCCCACGCTCCCCCTTTAATGCTCCATAAAATGATAACATTTTCCAAAACAGAGGCTTGGTGAGAACTAGGACTGCTGACCATAAATTTTCCATCCCTTCTGCCCCCCACTCCTTGTGTCATGCATTGCTCCCAGCGTTTCCTTGAGATGCCATGTGCCAGATGATTTCTGCAAGTCTGCTCTTGGGGACCAATTCTGCAGCCTCCAGACCCACGGGTGATCAGACAGGCCTAACGTGACCAGACACTAGCACCACTCATTTTTGTCCTGACAGTGCCACAGCTTCACTGGTTTTATTAGAGTTGGTTATGCTTCACACATGTTAAGGGGAGAGACACATCACTTATTTCATAAATTCATTTAGCCTAAAATGCAAGTACTGAATCTTGAAACGGCCCTTTATAATGAAAGCAGTGCTGGAAACATGGTTTGCAGAACAGAACACAATCTCTGTACACGGTGTAATTACATCTTAGCATTCTGCAGAATACCAGTGCATGGCTTAAATGCTATTAATTGTAAGCAGTTTTGTTCCACAGGATGTTGTTTGCTGATAACTACTCAATTAGGGTTATTTTGCAATTAGTCTACTCACAGTAAATTTACTGCAACCAGAGTCATCTGTGGTGTAGCAAATTAAAATGCTGTCTGGGCTGCATGTGCAGTGGCTCTTACATGCTCCTTAAATTGTGTCTAGCTCACCACAGTGATTCTGTCACACTAACAGATTAACAGGAAAGCAGCAGCAGCCAATGTCATTTGGAATCCTGAAACCAGCAGAAAAAGACAAATCTGGGGTTCAATGATCTGTAGATCAAACCCAGCGAGTCCAAAAATGCACTGCCAAAATGTTAAAAGCTAAACAAACCGCACATTTATATGTCACTGTGTGCATACATGCATATTGAGCAGATGAAATCCTCTGTTTGCTTCATTACAGCTCCCATTCTTTTAAAATTCTGTAGAGGATGCTCTCATTTACATGCCTTAAAGAACAGCTCTGCTCCACCCCAAAAGTATTTGGCATCTTGTGGCTTCTCCTCTCCCTTCCTGAGAATCACACCTCTTTCTGCTGAGTGCTTTGTAGTCATCAGATAAAAACATTATGGACATTCAGATTGCTATTACCTGTGTGTTGTTCCATAAGCAGAGCTCCAGAGCCCTTTTCTCTCAGTTTGAAAACCAAAAGGTTGTGTTTCTAAAATAAAATGGAAATTTTTCTTCCCAGCAGCCTCTAAGAAGCTGAAAGCACTTGCTTCAGTGTGCCAGAGCAGCATTATCAATAAGTAACCAGGGAGAAGGCAGTCTGATCTGCAAAAAACTCTTTCAGTGCTGATAAATTATTTGGAATGAGGGAATGATAATTTTCCTACTTTATTGTAAGTTGGGTTTAGCCCACAAGGATGAAGGTAGTGGAAAACCTGTTTGATTTAAAAACTAAGAAAAGACAACAAAAACACTCAAAGGAAATAAATCAGGATCAATTGTGGCTCTCTTTTCCTAGGGACTTCTCATTTGCTAGAACTACATCTTAGAAAACACTTCTCAAAAAACTCTGCTATGTACTTTGGTCTATCTAGGGCCATAATCTGGGCCAAGAATAAAACCAGCTGGATAATTAATTAATGATAAGGATTAGGCCAGAGTCTCCCCTGCGGATATGGCAGCTGGGAGAAGCTGGCCCAGAGGAGGGCTGGTGCAGATACCACCTGGGACTGTGCCTGTGATGACTCCTGACCTGGTGGCAGTGACCAAGCAGGAATTGTGCTCTGTGTCCATCCAGCAACCCCGCAAGGCAAGGGGTGCAGAGCTGCAAACTGCCATGATCCATATGGAGTGAAAAACAGAGAACTCAGTGACTGAATCCAGGCACTGGCCAGCAGCTGGGCTTTTCTTCACCTCAGGAGGACAGAAAGTAGAAATCACAAGTTCAATATCATGTTGAGATGTGGAGTTGTGTAATTACAGTTGCAGTGCTCCCATTGCTGTTGGGCAGGCTCACAATGGCCATTCCAGGACTGTGCTTCTGCCCACAGTAATAATGGATTCTGTGGGGGGCAACGTGGCACAGATCAGCTCACCTGGGCTTGGTTCAGGGGGATTTTATCCAGGTACAGAGCGATGGGTATTTTAGAGACAAGAATTCTCATTTAAACTTCTGCTTCTTCCCAGTACCTCTGCACAAGAGGAGGACCATGCATGATGATGGACAAAGAAGGGAGGCAGCTGGTCCACATGCACTGACAGCTTTGGAGAGCAGAAGGGAGTCTGGCCCACCAGAGAATCAGTGTCTGTGCAGGACTAGGCCAGAGATGGCTCCAGCAAGGAAACATCTGCCACATTGTCCACAGGTTGCTGATCCCTGTACCATGTCTCCTGAGACAAAAGGAACTCCCCAAAGGATGTCTGCAGGTATCTTCTACACCTGCACAGGACTGGATTTGCTATTTCCTCATCTAACGTTGTGCTGAGCCTACACTTCCTGTGTCACATTTGCAGAATGCAATTTTCCCCAAAACACACTTCTACAAAGACCAAACATCCCCTTCTGAGCCAAAGGAGACTTGCAAGCTGCCTCTTGCCCTGCTCTCAGTTGTGACTGGGTATGGCTGCACCTAAAGCCTTCGACACCAATCTCCTGTGCCATAGCTTTTGTGCCATGTTTTTAGGACCAGCTTGCAGGGAAATGCCAGCTCACCTGCTCTGCAAGTCAGGTGACTGGTGAAGGTGCCACGTCCTGTTCTGCTCCAGCAGCCATGCCCTTAGAGGGACTGCAGCCCACAAGGAAATAACACCTGCACATCAGGCAGGGGACATCATGCTCTTGATTTTAACAATTCTCCCTTTTATAACTGAAGATCCTTATTATCAACTTCCTTTGCCTATTGCCTTTGGAAACAATAAAACACTTTAAAAAGTAACAGCTGGTATGATCCTGTTCTTGTTGATAAGCACTGAAGTGAATGTATCACTTAACATTTCTGACAATCCAGCTGGATGGAGTCCTGTCCATGATTGATAGCTGCACTTAGCAGTGTCATGGTTTTGATCAGCTGAGACAAGATCCAAGGGGATTAAAAGCTGGATGACATCTCAATGGAAACCACAGCACTGGGAACACGTTTATATGTTGGGATAATGGATGAATGTGCTGCTCCAATGCATAAATATTTATACTTCACAGTTTTGCTGAAAACAGACAGGAAACCTTTGTTCAAACCAAGCTGATGGGAACAACACTCACATGCTGAACACACAGGCTCAGACCCCAGATGTCTGACTGCTGCTGAAAAACACCAGATCACTTTTTTAATACAAGAAGTGCCTCTACCCACATCTTCCCCTACCAGCAATCCCACCAATGGGGTGTCCTACATCTCCAAAAGCTGATGTGCAATACTTTCAAACTCTTCTGTAATCAAGTTCAACTCCTTCCAAGTACCAACAGAGTTGATGAAGTCACCTTTCATGAGGGATGGAGTCACTCTGTGGCTGAAGAACAGCAGTATTTATGTTCTACAGTGGGAGGAGAGATATGGGACCACAACACACTGAAACTCAGACAATGGATCTTTAACAGGCCTAAAAATTCAAGGGATCTACCAAATGATACACATACAAGGCCTTCCAGTAGGCACTATGTGCTTCCATGAGGTTTTGGGGTTCCCCCATGTCTGTCTTGACAGTCCTGTATTCAAACATTTGGGAAATGACTTCAAGGTCTGGATCTCCTCCATAGGTTTGGTGACCCAATCTTCTTGTGCACTGGTGCTTCCTGCATTAGCAGCTCATCTCCCATTCCATATGCTGCTGCACTTCTCCACAGCAAAGCTCCCAAATCTGCTCTACAGCAACCTTGTATGGAACACAGGATGTCCAGACTTTCTGCCAAGGAAATCTGGCAGTTGAAGTGGTTAACTTCAGCTGTCAGCATAGGCGGGAGGAAATAACCTTGAGGCAAAGAAAAATCAACATTTTCCACATGTATCCATCTGGCTAGGCTAACATGTCTCTGAATTATTCTTTTTAAACAAGTGTCACCACTTAAAATAAAAAACTAAATGAAACTCTAGCTCAGCAAACCTAAAAATTTTAGACACAATCTTTATGCACCTAATATTTTAATGTGGTATATATCCATACCACATAAGTTTTTCCTAAATTAATCACACTTGGACATTTTCATCATTTTGCTAGACATATTTGTAGCTTCCAGTTTTCCTGAGAATTTTACTCTGACATTACAATGGAAGCACTTATACCAATGTGCTATGTACCTGTATGCTGAAAGGCTTCACGTGTAAAATGTGACCCTGTTCCTGGTTCTAAGACCACACTATTATC
The DNA here is from genome assembly GCF_037042795.1 of Molothrus aeneus. Lineage (NCBI taxonomy): Eukaryota > Metazoa > Chordata > Aves > Passeriformes > Icteridae > Molothrus > Molothrus aeneus. The sequence goes on along the minus strand of NC_089661.1, from coordinate 8,142,105 downwards.
CTGACTGCAGGGCATAAGAGATAAATCCTGTATTTAGAAAAGAAGCAGTAAATATTTATTGAGAAATCTGTTTTTAAGGATGGCAGTTGTTTAAAACTTCTGGAAAGTCACCCTGCATCCCTGGGAGATCACCAAGCAGGGTGTGATGGAACCATAGGTGTGTGCAAAACGGCAGTTGCAGTGTCTGCCCACACTAATGACAACACACCTTCAGCTCTGGCCAGGATATCACTTGCATATTTGTATTTGGGATACATTTATCTACACAAGATTTATAGCATTGGTCCCATTACTAAGACATCTTCTTGATCCCAAAGGTGTAGGGCAGTGTCTGCAAGGTGCTGGTCTCCCTCAGCTTTCTCAGAGACCACAGTGACTGCACAGCCCTGAGGGAAGGGGAAGAAGGGGGAAGGAATAGCAAGGACACTGATGCTCATCCTGTTACTGATGTCCGCTTTTGCTCCATTTTTAACTCTCTACTGTTCTCTTGTCTTCCCTTCAACTTGTGCTGCCTTTACTGTCCCTCTTCCCTTCTTCCCACTGAACACCGTGTCTTCTGCCTGCTCCATTAATTGTCTCCAGTGTCTGCCCACCCAGCTTAACAATTTGGAGTATTACCATGATAAGAAAGGGAGAAAAAACACCAAAAGAGGCGTGGTAAAAAACCAAAACAAACAGTCACAGATGCACTGGAGTGGGGAATGAGGGTGCTCAGACCATTCATCCTGGTAAGATGCAACATCTAAATTAAAAGCCTAAGAATCTTGTTACAGGGAGATGTGCTTTTTTGGATACATTCTCTGGGGCAGCTCCTCTTTTTCACTGTCTGTACAGGGAATTTAACCTCCTCATCTCTGTAATAGCAATGCCATCCTTCTCTCTACCACACTGAAATCACCCTGCAGTAACCACTGCTTTGTGATGGTGCAGTAAAAAACCCATTAGAGGATGTTCCCAATGAAAGGAACTAAATATCCCCTGGTTCCCATGGATCCCCATGTTTATTCTATAGTCTCAAAGCAAGACCTATTCTCTAGTTTATAAATCCCCTCTGCACTTTCAGCCTGGACAAAGACATGGCATATCCACCTGTGCATGGCCAATTACAGGCCTGGGACTCTGAACTGTTGTATAAACAAATGCTGCTGTGGGTAATGCTGCTCCTTGATCAATACCCATTTTGATCAACTGATCAATGCTATTTTTTTTAAAGGCATTTTACTCTATGGAGATCTTCTAGCTGGATGAACAGTGGCACATGAAGCACTTTTTGAAAAGTAGAAAAAGGTCAGCTCAGACATGCAAACTGACAGCAAGCTGAGAGGTAACTCGTGATCTGAGGGCATGGAGAAACCAAAGCAACAATCAAAGCTTGGCTTAGGCCAGCAGAGGTAACTGACTTTCCAGCAGTGATTCTGAAAATAACTTTTGCTGATTCAAGAACATTAAAAATAGAAGTCATCCACAAAATTGGATTTTCCCCTGTGCTTTCGGAATTTTTTAAATATACTTCTAACAATTACCTGGGTTATCAAAATCTTAGGACTCCAGTGTGACAGAAAAATAGCCATAACATCAATGCCACTCATGCATTGGTCAGCAAAAAGCTCCAAAATTCACAATGGCTGTTCTCTGATTACCAAAAAGCACACAACTCCTGCACAGCATGGCAAGATTTTGACTATGCTTCTCTGTGTCTGTAGATTAAGAACTAAAAGAAGCAGCAGTAGCAGCTAAATACCTAGATCACATTGTGCAATAAAAATCTGGTGGAAGTGAATTCTACAGGAATCCACCAGGGATCTTGTGACATCCACATTATTCCCTTGTTCAAAGGGAATTGAAAGCCTCCCTTGTTTTCGTGGGCCAAGCCATCACACATCCTGGCAATAAAGCCATTTCTGTCAGCAGAAGGCCATTCCAATTACACAGAATGCTTCCCCCAAGACAGTGTTTGACTTCTCCATCTCCCCACTTACCCTCCAGGGCACAGAAACGTGTCACCTGCTCCGGCATCAGCTTCCCCAGCTTGTGCTGGCAGTACACGTCCGCGATCTCCTGGCGGCACTGCTGGGACTTGGCGCGGGACATGGCCGAGATCGCCTCCTTGCCCGTCACCTCACACTTGGGTGGTTGGTCGTATTTCAGTTCAGGGGAGCTGATCTCAAGCTTTTGTATAAGATGCTCTGTGGGAAACCTGTCAATCTCCTTCAGGTTGTTGCTGTTGCTGCTGTTTTTTCCCAGGGGATTGCTGAACTGCACCACCTCGTTGGAGTTCTTCCCCAGCAGCAAGTTCTCCTTCATTTTTTCCTCTTCCAGTTTCTTTCTCAAGTGCTCCTTTTGTTTGCTAAGGGGTTTTTTCACCAGCTCAGACTGGTGTTTTTGTCTCTGAGTCCTGGGAGCAAAGTTACTGTTATCAATAGTTTCAAAGTCCTTGGGGACCGAGTTTTCATTATTGCTGTCCGTTCGCATTTTCTCTTTTGGTCGGTGGGAAAAATAGCCATCCTATAAATGGGGAGAAAAATTACACTCATCTTACTAAACAGTCACATCCCATGCATGACAAGCATTTCTTACATGAAAACATAGATCAATTACAATCCAATACACTGCAGAAAACCCCTGTGTTGGGGTTTGCAGCAGACCAAAGCTGAGAGGCCTCTGTGGTGCCCAAGTCACCTGCACTGGCATCTCTTCTTCACTGGGCCAGAGTCCAAGCCCTATCTCAGATGGAGCAGGGAGGTTTTACACAGGTTTGTGAGCAGTGATTAACCAGACACTTCACCCTGACACCATTAAATATCCATGAGAAAACAGACACAGGTTTCAAAGGAGCAAAAGCAGGTCCTTCAATGCTTTCCTTCACTCCTTGTGATTACCCATCACAGTTTGGTATCCCAGAACTGCCTCACTTCTCTGCAGAAAGCACCACCTGACTACAGCCTGAGTTTTATTTCAGTGAAGTAACTTTGCCACAAAACAAATCCCTCCCAATTTTGCACTTTTTATTTTCCCTTGATTTCCTACATGTTTGAACCCTCCCTGGGAAGGTCAGAGCCAGGCTCAGGTGTCAGCTCTTAACCATCATGATCCTCCCCTCGATGCTCTTAGATAAATACACAGCCCACAGCTTTGCCACATTCAAAATCTATCATGTAAAGGAAAAGGAATAGACCATGTAAAATATTTTTCTGCATCAGGGATGGGTGAGGTTGAGCTGCCTTTGCTCCAGCTGTGGACACTTGGGGGGGACACAGTTTTTAGATCCGTGGACATGGAAATATCTCTGTTTGCAAAAGTGAACAGTAGCAGATAAAATCAATGATGAATGGTTATTAAAACATCTGAAGACAGGAGTAAAAATATTGGTAGATTTTTTGAGTCTGTCCTGTTTCCTTTCCACTTGTGGAAGCACATAACCAAAAATCAGAGACTAGGAAATGACAGCATCACTAATGATGACTGATGGGAGCATCTTTTAGCACCTATCAACCACATTTTGCATTCAAAACATTTTATCAGCATGAGCTAATTGTTTCTCACACCTCTTCTGGGAGGAACTATTTAACAGTCAGGGTTTGCAGAGAAAGGAGAGAGAGATAATGACTTATCCCAGGCCATGCAGGGAGTCAGTATCAGTTTGACCTCTGAAGCTTGGCAATGGGAAATGTTTGAATAGCTTATTCATTAGAAGAAGTTGTTTAGTGAGTGAATAAAGGGATTCTCTCTCCATGAAAATATCTAGTTTGCAACAAGTTTGAGCTGTCAGACACAGATGAATGCAAAGGAGTTTAAAAAAACCCAACACCAGACAACAACTCACAAACCAAAATCCAAACATTTTTCAAACAAACAAAATACTTCTAGTTTGGGAAGAAATATTTTTTTTTTAAAAATAAAATTCGAACATTTAAGTGAAAACATGAAATCAATTTCTTTTCTCAGACTTACTTTAAGGAAAAGAATAGCAATTATACAGACACACAGGTTCATTTAAATACAAGATGACTTTCAGGGTCAGGAAGCCCAACCATTAATCCAGCATTGCCAAGTCCAACACTAAACCATGTCTTCCAGTGCCATATTTACACAGCTTTAAATCCCTCCAGGGATGGTGACCCCCACCCCTTCCCTGGGCAGCCTGTTCCAGTGCTTGACAACACCTTCCATGTATAAATTTTTCCTAATATCCAATCTAAAGCTTCCCTGGCACAACTTGAGGTCACTTCTCCTTGTCCTGTCACATGTTACCTGGGAGACAGGACCAACCCTGACCTGGCTGCAGCCTCCACTCAGGGAGCTGTAGAGAGCCATAAGGTCTCCCCCGAGCCTCCTTTGCTCCCTCAGCTGCTCCTCATGGGCCTTGTGCTCCAGCCCCTTCCCCAGCTTTGTTGGTGCTGATTGAAAGCCAAAGAGAAACAAAATAAAATAACATTTCAAGGCAACCTTCATTCCCAGGAATGACCAAACTAAAAAAAAAAATTACTTTCAGAGCCCAGCTCCCACCACTTGTCCTGTACCTTCAATGGATCTTCAAAGAAAAAAACCAACTCTGTTTTCTTCAATAAACCTTTTCTAAGGTCTCTAAGGCAATGCCATGACAGGATATTTCTACGTATCTTGGCAACATTCTCTCTCACAGGCTGACTCTCACTAAATGATTTTTGTCTTCAAATTAAAAAAAAAAATCCCAATCTGTAAAGCAAATTCATGTTAACAAAAGGGAAATGAAAGGAGAGGAGATTTGCTGTTGGTTCTTCCCAATAGTTCCTATTACCCACAAAGGAGACCTGGCCTGCACCAGAGCAAGAGGCACACACCTCCCATGTCCTGGGGAGCACAGAGCCTGCCCATACCCTGCCCTGCTGCTCCTTGCAAACCTCTCTGGAGCATGACTAAATGCCAAAAGAGGAGGTGTGGGCAGTCCTTGTTTCACACAGCATCTGGCACTACACTTGTGTGATGTTTCAATGGGAATCTTTGCTCCCCACTTTGCCAGCCCTGCAGCAGTGATCCCACCATGCTGGGACAGAGCACAGGGCTGGGATGAAACCTCAGGAGAAAAGGCAAAGCAAACAGCAGAATTATTGGTGTATGGTTCACCTCTTTAGACTGTTTTCCTCTTTCAAGTGCTTTGCCCCCTCTGGGAAATGCTTCTCCAAGTCTACATGCTGCAATCTGAAGTAAACAAACGAATTCTAAATGCTTCCAAGGCAGACACAGCTCTTCCCTGCCTGCAGGGACAGTGAACACCACAAAAACTCCCACCATACAGGTGTGCACACCCAGTGTCTGCAGGGACATCTCTTTGGGAGGAGCAGGGACTAAAAATAAAGCAGGCTTTGTACAACAAGTGTAAAACCAAGAGCTAGAGATATACATTGAAACATAAGGACACATAACAAATACTCCAGCTGGAAAGCCAAACCCAGCCTCACGCAATGTCACACTTGCTGGTGCAAGTGTTAAATGCCACAAAACCTGAAATCCTCACCCACCTTTGATCTGCATTTCCCTCTCGATTGCTTTCACCAAAGCCAAGTGTGATTTTTACAGTACAATGATTTCAAGACAGGTTCCACACGTTTGCAGCGCAGAGGAAATGAAACTCAGCACTCCCAACTTAGAACAGCAGCAGCTGCTGACAGTAAGTTGTGCTCATTTGTGAAGTTCAGGGCTACAAGCAAAAAGCAGCACATCAGGTGTTCAGCTGGCTACACAAAATGGGTTTTACTTGCTCTGCAATACTTTATTTTTACAGTTCTGGATTAATTGCAGATTTTATTTGTCACAGATGTCTAAGACATTCAAGACAGGGCAGAGTCATCTCACAGAGAGATGATCTTGAAACCAGGCAATCCCAGTTCTGACAGTACCTTGGGACATACATCAGCAGGTTCACTGTCTGAATCATCATTTATTTCAACTTTTATCAAGCTATTTGTTAGCAGCACCTCCTTATCTCTGTGCTTGCAAATCACTGGAAAAATGGAAGGCCAAACCAGGACCAAATGAGAAGTGTAAGCCCATTAATACAGCCCTTATGTGTCCACAGCCAAAGATGAAAGCAGTGTTTTCAAACCAACACCTAACACTGCTGTTGAAAGCACCATTTTGGTCTTTGCAATAGAGCAGTTCCCTCTAGGCATAGACCAGAAGAGGCTATATCCAAAATCAAAACATTTGAGAGGCTACCTTATTACATTTATTACAGGTGTCACACACAACACGTGCCACTCCAGAGCACATGTTTCACCTGTGCCTTTCCTGCAGTCCTAATCTCTGTCAGTGTAAAGCCATCCCCTCTCATCCAATCACTCCATGCCCTTGCTCAAAGTCTCTCCAGCCCTCTTGCAGCTGTTTCAGGTCCTGGAAGATGCTATAAAGAAACCTCTGGAGACTTTGCAGCACCATATTTCCAAGATGAAGTGTGACACTGTGGATGCCTATCACAGAACACAGGCCTAAGAGAAGGACTGCCACAAGCAGAAATGTTCTGTCCTAACTTTATCTGGTTCTCAGAAGTTACAAGCAGAGGTTAACTGCTGAGTGCTCAATGGCAAGAGCCCTGGCAAGGAGAGTTTTAATGACTGTGGGGCCTCTTCTGAGCATGCAGTTCAGGAATAACAAGCAAATACTCCAAAACTGGGAAAGAACAGTCTGTACCCAGGAGCATGCATGAGATGACTGCCAATTACATACTGATTGCCATTGATGTTAAAAATAGTATTATAATATTAATGCAAAAATAAGATTTTAAGCTCAGAGCCATTTTATGTAACGTGAGAATTTGAATTCTGCTCCAAATCCCACTCCCTGTTGAGCACACAGATTTTAATTCTCCAAAGTCCACTTCTGGTGTGTTTTTCAGACACAATGTATGCTCTTTGGTGTATTAGCCACTTCATCTGCAGTGATTGAGGGTCTGGGGCTTAGGTACTCTGAGCTTGATTGAATTCAAAGTCCCATCTATCTCAGGAGGGAAAGCCTGGGTTTCTGCAGAGACTTTGCAATCTACTGAGGAAACCATGGAACAAATTGCTGCTGTCACCTACTACAGACCCAGCAACAGCTGCTGCACCTAGCACAAACACAGAGAATTTGGAAGAACTTCCCAGCTGTCTGTAATGACAAATGGATTTTAATGACAGCCTGTTAACACTCTCAGAGGCTTTTGCAAGTACAACCCACACCAGTTCAGCCAGACCCCAGGTAAGTTTGCACACCTGCAGACTGCCTCTCCTCACATTTTGCTTGCCTATATTTAGAAGACACATCTGTCAGCTATATTTGCATCCAAGCTAAGCATGTTCAAGCATAAACATGCATTTGGGGTTACCCAGGTCACAAATTCTCCTGTACTTTTACAGGTACAGTTCTGTATCCTGCATGCTAAAGGCAGGAGGGTAAAGATAAAGACCATGGCTCCAATACAGGGCACAGGAAACCTCCAACAAGCCAGCCCTTTCTCAGTGGGGCATCCCACTGCAGGATCAGAACACTGCAAAGCCATTAGGTACAACTCACTGCCCCTGGAAGGGGTTCCTCTGCCAGCAGCCTGGATTACGCAATAGGACTGGTAATTTTTGCAATACACAAAAAACCAGCATTAGACCAATTTCAAATCTGCTTTCAGAGAGAGAACCTAATGCACATTTAAATCAGCAGAGACCCAAACCTCAGCAGCCAGGGGTGTACCAGCTCTGCAGACAGCACGGGCACACAGCCAGTGGCTGAGGGATCCAACTCAAGGCACCAAAGCCAAGGGAAGAGCCCACAGCAGGCAGGCAGGCAGGCACAGCTCCAGCATCCCCTGCCACACACCTGAGGAGGAACAGTGCTGCTGCAAGGCTCCTTCTGCACAGGCTTTGTAGGGAACCTAAAAGAAAACCCTACTCAGCTCACAAAGGCACACAATAGGAGCTTGCATTTATCTGCCAGAGGTGCTCATTGCATTGTGCAGAGCACTTCCTCCTGACAGTAAGAAAATGCTCCCTTCTTAGGAAAAGTTATTCACTGTACAATTGTTTATCAACAAACTCCTATAAATACTATACAGATGGATGGACCATGTGCAACCCAGCCCTGAATGGCAAATGTTCACAGTTACAGTTTATCTGACAACTCATTTTCTCCCCAGCACAGAAGGATTTGCTGTCTTTTTGTACTGAGAACACATTCTCATATTCTTCCTCTGGAAAAGCTCGGTATCTCAAAGACACAGCAAAACAAACCAGAAATGTGCACATGCACACACAAACACAAAGATGCAACAACAAAACACAAAGATCTTCCTCTAAATACAAAGTACTGGACATGCTGGCCTTGAGGACCAGCTATAAATCTAACACCTGTACTATAAAAAAGTACATATTTTTCCTCCTTTCACATAGTAAAGCACCCAATTATTGACCTCCTGTGAAAATATGCAATTCCTGGGCAGTCATGCAGGATCACACACAGCTGAGGCCCCAGAGCTGGGACAGGCACCTGCTGCTTTGCTGGGGTGAGCTGTTCGGGATCCAACCAGCTCACAGCTCCCAGAGGGGGGGAATAGCTTCAAAATCTGCACCACATGTCAAAGCCTCAGAAACCTGCTCAGCTTTCACAGGACTATCTACTTTACCTGTCCTGTGACTGAGAAGAATTTAAACAGAACTACGAAAAGATAATTAAAACAAGTTTCTGTTCAATATTAATCATAGCTGTGACATATTAGTTTGTAGTGCTTGTTAATTATTTCAGTAAAGAGACCTTCCAATTGTCAGAGGAGTCAGGATGGTATCTCTACAATTAAATCTTCTTTTCCTGCTCTTATCTTTGTGCATTTGTGGGCTGTTTCTTAGTTGAAATCAAAACTTTTGCATCCAGAAGCACAAACTTTACACTGTGGTCACCCCATTGTCTCCTGTCCTACCACACTCACATCTTTCAAACTGTGAAACCACCACTGCTCTGCTTGAAGCCCTCATGCAGCCACGTGGATGCAGAGCAGACATCCCATTGTGCCCTCAAAACAAACAAGAAATTGGGAACTTTAATTGAAGATGTGGTTGATGTGCCATGAGACCCTTGGAAAATGAGTACTTTTGGCAGGTTTGAACAAAAGTGAGGCCAAAGACAGCAGATGGAGGAAAGGCAGCAGATGTTAATGTAGTTATATTTTTCCATATGTTTTTCTGTTTTGCTGTAATAAGTACATTGTACTTTAATTGGCAGTGGCTGAGGACTTAGGGGAAACATTTTGTGAGAAATATATTAACGCTACTTTATGCCTTTCATTAGAGAGGGAGGTGCAAAAGGTGAAAATAGATTTATTGACTTGCAAGCTGACCAAGATAAAAGATGTAATTGCTTCAAACACAGTGCTTTCTGCTATGTAAAAGGAAAATGAGACAAAGCAATAATTTGGGTTAAAAGGGGGATTCTGATACTTGAAAAAGCAGGAGTCCTTCAGGTTCAGCTCTAACAGATACAGGCACAGCCAGCCCAAAACTATTGCAACACTTGGCATTTCAAAACACAGAGAAACAGATGGACCACCACAAAGTGCACAGGGGACCCCTCACTGGAACATCTGCACTGGTAAGTGATTGTCTGGAGGACTGTTTTTCCCTTCCTTTCCAAAACTGTTGCCATCCATTTTTATTTTTCCTTAACACCAATTTCAGCAATGTGACCCAAAACTCTAGAAACAACATCAAAAAGACATCATTAATAGAAGTTGCTTTTATCCCCTTTTATCCCATACACACATTAAGGGAAAATGCTCTGGTTTGAAATTGAAGGAAAACAGCTTCAAAACTTTGGCTGCTTTCTTCAAAATAGTTTTTCTGGTTTTTGCTAACATGTGACTTACTTTCAGAGTGATTTAGATTAGGGAATAAAATAATATTGCATCCCTCAAGAGACCAAACAGATTTTCACATTTGTTCCAGCTTAGCACAGTAACTGTACAAAAAGCCATAATTGTATCAACAGTAATTTCAGATGTTCTGGTTATTAAAAAGTTTGGAACACTGCTAGAGGGAGCTGTGAAAGCACACATCAACAGTCCTTCCAAAACTGACCACTTTGTTTTCTGCTAATTTAAACTTCTCAGGAAAGTTTGCACTTTGACATCACAGACCAGTCAAATGTATTCAATCTGTAACAGAATTTCATTTGTAACCAGTAACTGCCCCCACTTTACATATTTTGCTCACTTTCAAATGACACTGGACCTCATTAGGACTCCAGATTCAGTCACCAGCTCTGCCTCTGGCAAAGTCCATCCCAGGGATTCACCACCAGGAACAGCAACACTCCCTGGGCTGGGGCAGTGAAACACTGAGCTGGGGCAGGCTTTTTGTCTGTGTATACACACACATATTTTAATATTTCCCATCTCTGCTCTCCATCAGCTTTAGCTCTACCCGGGTGTGGGCAGTGGAACCCACCCCTGCATGACACAAGACATTGCTCAGCTCCCAGGCAAACAAGCCCTCAAAAGACTGTTCATTCAAGCATCTGTCCTGCAACATTAACCAGGGGTACTGAGCCTCCTGGACCCACTTCAGCACAGCCACATCTTCAAACAGAATTCACCACAAAACCAGGAAAGACGTGAAGGAGGACTGGCCTGACAGTGCAGCTCCTCAGAAAGCTCAGGAAAGCCCTGGAGGTTTATTTTCCTACAGCTTCTCCCCTAGAGAAAGGGGATCTTACAACAAAGAGTTCAGACATGAAGGAGCTTACCAGGAAGTCAGTCTTGTGAAATACTTCTTAAATACTTTCAAGGGAAAGTATTTAAGTGACTTTTTATAAGAATGTCTATACTTCATGATCCTTGAATAGAACCTCAGTTGAAAAGACAAGGTAGAGCAGAGCAGACGCTAATTAATGCCACACAAGTTCTTAACAGGAGCTCAGCAAGTGAGGTCAAGAACTGATAAATCCACATGATTGTTTTTCCTGATGGCTATTCTGATACTGAAAGGAAAATGTAAGATGTTCTGTGTTTTTATTTCTCACCAAATTGTACTGCTTCATTGTTTGACAAAGGCGCCCCAAAGTGATAGTATGTAAATAAAGAACACAATGTAAGAACAGGGGTAAAGCTCAATAATTTCCATGTTTAAACTATGGACATGATAACCACACTGAATACCCATTACCAGCCAAACTTTCATTTCTATTTTTTTTTGCCTTCTCCTCTCAATGACCTAACCCATAAAAAAAAATAACATGGTTAATCTGAACTGAATTCCTCAGCTTTCATCTCTATTTCTTTCATCCAATATAGATTTTATATCTTTCAGAGCAGTAGTAAACACATGAAATTGCTTCCTGGTGACTTGTTATTAACTAGATTCCAACTAAATTCATGAGGATGCCTATTCCAACTCCAATCTAAACAATCTTGAGCAGCCCAGGGTGAATTGCTGAGACTCACAATAAATCTCTGGCAGCTATAGAAATTAAACATAATCAGAATATGGATGGTAGAAACCAAAGACGCCCTCTCACACAAATGAAAACATCCTTGTAAAATACAGTCAGTTTAGCACAAACGTATTCAGCCTTAATTAGGTAGAAAATCTATTTAGATGAATACAATACAAAGAATAATAATGAACTTCAGGATTACATTTTGTTACTTGGAGGGAAAAAAACAACACAAATAAATGGGAAGTAATTGGACCTTATTTAATAGTCTCAGAGTATCAGCTCGAACAACTATAATCATTAAAGGCCCTGCAGTGATCTTCTACTGATAAATGCTGCTAAATCAGAATTACAATACAACAAGCATGAAGAGCAAAGCCTATTAAAATGAGCAACACTAAAAGAAATAGATTAATTCAAATCTTTTTTCACCAGCACCACAAGGAGTCTTTGAGCCAAGCACATAGAAATGAAAGGCTTCCATGTTTCCTCTTGTTTTGGGTGAGATTGAAATATTAACACTTCCACACAGGTGATTATTGCAGGGGGACTGCAGGTGAGCAGCAGTTACCTGCTGCTGGATTTGTGGATGTGCCAGATACTGGTTTGTACCTTCACAGAAAGTTCTTCCCTAAGACCAGTAGTTACATCCATAAAATAAAATTGCAAAAGCCAGAGGATTATTATGGGCTGTGCCACCCACCTCCTTAGCTACCCTGTCAGCAGTTCAGCCTGGGACTGGCCTCAGCAGGGGTGGGCTGTGTGGCACTGCATTCTCAGTTTTTGCAAATTCCTTCAGAGCAATACGAATGAGTAGTTTTAACAACATGATGAAAGATGACAGAGTTCTGGGGTTAAAAGATAGAACAAAATAAAAATTTCTGACACCAAAAAAGATGCACCTTAAATTCAAAAACTTAAGTTCAAAATTTTATTAGCTCCAGCAAAGATCATGAAGAATATATGCATTAGGAAAAGACATCAGAAAGTTTTCTAGGAAACTGCCCTCTTCCCTTTCTTGAATAGCAACTCACTGTGGAGACCAAACCCTTTTTCTGTACTGTACTAAACACACTGAGCACACTTGACAAACACCAGATTGTAAACTAACTTTCTTTAGCCACAGAGCAGCTTTCCCCTCATGCTGTATGCACAGTGCTGTCAAAACAGTTATTTGTAATTACACTGCATTTAACAATGGTCATATTTCCATAACTCCACACTTACAATTCTGTCAGAAACAAGGACTCCCTCCACACACAGTGATCATATCCCAGCATATCCACATCCTCTGCTGACAGAACCAGATGGGCAGCACAGCATAATGTTAACTTAGCTCATAGACTGTGCCACACAGAAAAATCAAATCACAATATACTCCACTGTTTTAATGAGCATCATTATGCTAGAGCATAAAAAAATGGAAGGCAGAGAAACAATGATGAAAAATGAGTCCTATCTAGAAATTCTTGCTTGTGTCTTCCTCATACTTTACTATTCTAAACCAAAAAAATAATGTAAAGTGAGCAGGGAAACTTTAAATTTGCATCTACGAATAGATATTGTGTGGATTTCATCAGATTTATTCAGAGATTTTGGTAAGTTGTCTTCTATAACAACAGCACTGGTCCAAAACATGCTGTGAGGGAATAGAACAGTGGTGATACTCAACAGTGGCATTATTTCCACTTAATTGGAATTAAATGGGCACTGGAAGGATGATTGCAGGATGAGATTACTACTTCTGCCTTTCTCTACAGCTGCTCTTTGGATTTTTTTCTTGATTTTGCAGCACTCATGAACTCCCACCAAGCACTGTGATAGGGTGAAAGGCAAAGACACATTTCAGTTCCAGGGACAAGTTGTCAGTGATGCCACACATCCAGTGGTGCTTTCTCTCATGGAACAAATGAGAAAATTCTATCTCTGTTTTTATATCTCAAACCTGGTGTGTAGGACAGGATTTAGTTTTTTATACACTAGAGAGTTCTCTTTTACAAGCATGTTTAATAACCTACAGCAACCTTGGTGCACATACTACTACTGTAGTGCACTGTAATTCTTTAGAAAGAAACTGTTTTGAGAATTTTCTGATTGCTGGAACACAGTTTCATTTGCAGAGACAGCACAATGATAGCTCACACATCATCCTATGTATATCTTTCAAAACATGTATTTCTCATTAGTAATTTTACTATGCCAACCATTCCAAATATCAAAGTGACACCTGACAATTATAATGCTACATGTTCACCAACATAATAATAACGCTTCAGCAGAGTGATATTTGCAAGGGTTTAAAAGGAAGAAAATCTCTACCTAAAATCTCGCGTAGGATGCATCAACTGCAGAGATGAGGGCACTGCCAGAAATCAGTCTAAGGGAACTGTTGGTATTACAGATTTGAAGCTAACAGCTTCTAATGTATGGTTTGTAAGGAGGGATCTATCCACACGAAGCAATGCCAGGGAGAGACAGACACACACTGTGTCTCTTTAGCGATGGGGACAGATCAAGTACAGCCATTCTGCAAGCTTTGGCCCTTTGGTCATATATCTCCAAGAATATATATCCACATATCCAAGAGAAAGGACTTTCAGTATCCTATTTTGTCTGATGAGCTGCTGTCTCTCAGTGATGCTGCTGTGAAAGGTGCAAATTCAGCAAATGTCCACACTCCAGGTCCTTGTGCACATCTGCCGGCAGCAGATCGCCTCCCCTGGAAGCAGCCAGGAACACCCACGTGCGCCTCAAGGCTTTCCCGGAGAAGCCCCTTGCGGTGACAGGTTGCACATAATTCCCTTTCTGAAGGCCGGGCTGTTTCGGGAGAAGCAGCACGGGAAAGATGCCAAAACTCGGCCGCTCCCCCGCCGCGATGGCACAGAAATGTTTGCTGAAGGCCGAGCTGGCCGGAATACCAATGCAGGCCAGCAATGAGCTGAAGGGCAAACAGGAAGGAGGGAAAAGCCCCTGTGCCACAAAGGAAACAAAGGGCCGGAGCTGAGCTTTCCCAGCGGGTACCGCAGGCAGCGCCCAGCGCTCCGCAGACGGGCGGCGATGCCGGGACGCGCTCCGGGCTCCGAGCGCTCCCCGGGCCAGAGCAGTGCTCGCTGCCAGCACCTCAGTGCTGCCCTTTCTTCCTCTCTATTAGCATGAAATGATGTTAGCCGAGCCGATCTGAAGAAAGCTGATGCGAGCCGAAGCCTGCCGTAAATCCGCATGTGAAAGGATGCGTTTCGCAGGCGGTGAAAGCCGAGAAGGAGATGTCGTCTTCACTTAGTTTAATTCCTGCGTGTCCTTTAGAGCAGCAAAAGCCGTCATCGAGAAGAAACAACGAGAGTCTCTGTCTATGGCTCAGATTCTCAGTTTATGCCCAAATAAATTCTATATTCTTCTGAAAGCAGCCCCTTTGAATGACTGTTGAAATGGGCTATTTTTGGCTTCTCGGATTGCTCAAGGAACTTAAAAAAGAGCAGACTTAGGAATGTATTAGGCAACATTTTCTCATTGCGTTGAAATCTCCACCATAATGAATGTCTTGGAAAGAGCAACAAGATCGTTATCATCCTTAACTCTTCAACTGGAGCCATGAGCTGGGCTGCTTCCAGCAGACAAGTGGCTCGTGTTAATTTTATAGACAGGATTGAAATAAGTTAAGAGTCACTTGAATTATCTTTTTCCTTTGCAGTTAGTGAATAAATATGGGCTAGTTGGCCAAAAGTCCCCACTGACACAGAATATTGCAGCAAGACAGTAGTGGCTGAAAAACCCCTGTTCATCTTATCTGCCATCAGTCACCCACAGAGAGAGGGAAAGCCAATTGCAATGTTACACATCTATAAATACAAATTCCTCTGTTCTCTACAGCCAACAAGACTGTTCTCACACATAAGGGTATTACTTCAGTGCTGGTTTTACAAATAAGGTGAAATTCTGGCAGTGCCCACCCAAAGTCAATGGACAGGAGGAAGTCTTCCACTCCTGGTGAGCCACATCAGCCCCACAGGGATCCAGCACATTCCAGCACAGTTCTGCTCACAAAATACCCCACCACCAGTGTCTGACTCAGAGCAAATCTAGATGATGAGCTACATCTGCTTGCAGTGCTAATTATTCTATGCAGTGCCCATATTCTAATGAATCTCCTATAAAGAACCAGTACTTTTTTACAATATAATTCCATTTATGTTGTGAGATGGCTGGCAATGAAATTTCTGAAGCTCTAAACACATCTACCTTGAAAACTGTCTCCAAGTATGTTCAAAGAAACAGGCTGCCGAGCAAGGAACAAAAACCAGGATGATATTGCATGGGGCAGAAAAGTAAATTTACTTTCACTGCTCTTCCAGGCATTTGGAGGGGCAGAGTGGGGGAGAACAGTGAAATAAAGGATATTCAACACCAGAAAAAAGCATGCATGAACTCTGATAAAAACACCGTCTAAGCAAGGAAATGGTCTACCCATTGCACTGAGGAGTAAAACTGCAGATACACAGCCCAGGGCATAGGAAAAGGGCAGAGCCAAGAGTGCAAAATAAAGGCAACTATCTGACATGAAAAACATAATTGACAAGTATCTGTAAGAAATTGTTTGACACCAGCCCTCTTGACTGTCAGCCTGACATTCATTAAGTGCAAAGAAAAAGTCTTTAAAAAGCAGCATTTAATTACTTACTGAATTGATATTACAAAGCAGTTGCTTTTAATTACAGATCACATTAACACAAATATGACCCTGATCATTAGGATTAACTGTAGTGATCTTGTTTGCCAACAATAGAATCTTTGTATTTAAAGTAAAATGTCATTAAAAAGCCACGGGAAGTTCATCATTAATGTGCAGGCAGTGTAATCTTAATTTCCTCCTGCAGATACTGAACTGAGACCAATCATGCAAGATTTCCCAGTATGTAAAATAACTGTCAGTTTTCATTACAAAGAATATGAAGCAAAAGGAACACTGAAATAACAAGGCTGAAACAATTTTCCAGATTTAGAAAAATCCATGCCACACTTTTCCTAAGAGCTTAAGAGATTTTTTTCCAAGGGGTATATTTTCCCAGGAATCCTGAAAACAAGATGTAATGTTGCTTTGTTCAGAGCTCAGTTCTGGGCTGGTAAGACCACAGCAGGCTGATTATTCAGCCTACCTCTCATGCAGATGTGGTACAACCTCAAGTGTATGGCAGATACTATTTATTTAAGAAAAACTGACTAAAGATCAGGGGAAGTGCCAGCAGTTAGAGATTTTAGTTCTTGATAGTACAAAAATGATCAAGCAGACTTAATGACAAAATGTACAAAGGCAAGAGTAAGGCATGGCTCAGAAAAGGGAATTACAAGAGAAGAAATATAATCTTCAAGAATAACTTATGTCAAGCAAGTCAGACTGTGACATCAGCACATGTGGATGTGAAGGTAGACAGCTTTCAGGAATGTTAAACAAAGGGCTCAGACCTCTCCAAGACCCTGAGCAATTTACAAAAATTGGGCAAGAAGTAAGGAAAACAAAGCAGCTTTCTAAAATGTAAGTGTAAATGTATAGGTAGCAAAAGTTTTACGTATTACTCAGAACATACACGGTATAAACAATGGGAAAGAATGAGTTTGATATATATCTGGATTAGTCTCTAAAAATTATGAACAGTTTGAAGACATGAACTCTGGATTAAGTGTATTTAACACTTATTTAGCCTCAATCTCCTTCATACTATAATCTCTGACCCCATCTTGAACCTTGCTGCTGGGCACCCATCCTGTCAGATGCCATCCATGGCATACAGTGTGTTTTATGTTTGTCTTTTAATCTTATCTCTCAGCTTCTGCTTTGGTGTTCAATAGTTCACCTTTTGTCTGATTGTTACCCTTGCCTGGGTTCCAATCTTTGCAGAGCTGCAAACCTGCCAGACAAGGAACAAAAAACTCATTTCTAAATAGATAAGGGAACATAAAAAGAGCCATGGGTCAGGTTCTGCCTGAAGTTAGGACAGTAGGTTTTGTGAAGTGCTGCCAAGATGAATCAGGCTTCTTCCTCTAGTGCCTTGCTGGTGAAAACACATGAAATGTCCCAAAACTTCAACCTCAAAGCTCTAATACAGCTTCAGCCAAGGACCAAGGGCTGCACTGTTTCTCCACCTCATCCATCCCTACCCTCCATTCAAGGCTGCCCCTTGCACTGCTGAACTGGCACAGGTGTATCAACACCTTAATCTGGCTGGCTCAGGAGCCCTGAATGGGATCAAGAAAGCCACCAGTATTTTCCAGTTCATTGTCAGCAATGAAAGTCATCAAAAAAAAACCTCCGAAGCCTCTCCCTAATAAGCCCTGCGGTCAACATCTTACCTCTTCTTTCTCAGAGTGACACAACAAATTGGGGATCAACAGTTTGCTTTCTTCTCTTACCATTATTTCTCAAGTTCCAGATAAAATGACATTTTCACAATTAGTTTA
Source organism: Molothrus aeneus (assembly GCF_037042795.1). NCBI lineage: Eukaryota > Metazoa > Chordata > Aves > Passeriformes > Icteridae > Molothrus > Molothrus aeneus. The sequence continues at coordinate 8,124,228 of NC_089661.1, read as the reverse complement.
GTAGTTTAGAGCTAAAGGCTTATTAGTCAAACTGGAAAAGATCTGAGTATGACCAAAAGCATGGGTTTGACATTTTTAGCAGTTAACTCCCCAGGACATTGCATTTCTATTGTTGTCAAAGAGCTGGAACAAGCCTCAAGACTGCACCATGCAAAGCTGAAACAAGGAGGGGCTGAGGGCTCTAGGGTTTTCCAAATCCAAGAGCCCCAGGCTGCAGCGTGCCCCAGAGACCCCCACAGGAACAACAGAGCCTCTCCCCCAGCTGCAGCCACAGCAGATCAATCTGGAGGTGCTGGTCCACAGGCACAGACTGCCCCAGCTGGCACAAGGGCACATTTAAGTTGTTCTGCAAGCACAGCAGTCATGGCCATGACACTGTTAGTGGAGGCAAATCAAATGGAAGTCACTGGGAAGGCCCCAGTGTCCTAAACCAGAGTCTTGTCCATTGTGGCACTGCTGAGCCAGCAAACCACAGCTACAAGGATTTGACCAGGTCTATAATGCATTAATTACCCCCACAGCACAGGGCAGGGCAGTTCATCATGCTCAAAGGAACTTGTATTTTTTCCTATTACAAATAAAATGGTTTGAGGTTATGCTCCCTGCCTGGTAACACTGTCCCAGTGTTTATGCTGAACATCTTTCACACGGTTCTGTTACCCAAACTCCCCCTACATCTATGATGGTGGTCTTGGAAAGACAAGAAAGAGGCATTCAAAAATGCATGCAGGCTGCATGTATTCTTTATATTTTCATGTGTGTAAAATGAATAGTTAACCAAGCAATTCACAGTCAGGATAAAGCTACTCCAATACAAAAAGTTTCTGTCCCTCTAAAATCTGGCTGATGTTATCACAGAAAACAAATAAAAATGGATTCCTTGTTCCTTTTCCAGACATTTCAATCAAATTTTTGACTCCCTGCAAGTCTCTGCCTGTCCTACTGGTAATGACCTTCATTCAGGAGACAAGGTATGGAAGAGCACTGAGTGTTTCCACAACTCTCTGCCTTCCTTTAATTTACCATCTCTAACATCAACAGTCCCAAGTCTCTCTTGAATTATCACTCCTCAAACAGGCTTGTATTGACACTGGAGATCTTCCTCCTACTTTTCAAGTGCCATTAAAGTCCTTATGAAGATGCACACAAAATGGAAATATTTATAAAACTGTGAAACTGAAATATGCTACATATGCTGAAGGCTAAAGTAAAAACAGCAGATGTCATTATTATGCATACTTATTATATATTTACATTTTATGTATCATTTACATATTACACACTTCCTCTTTTTTTTTTTCAAATATCAACACACTTGATATTATCAAATAGCTTTTTAAACAAAAGCCTGGAAAAAGCCCGTTTGTCTTCTCTGCAACCTCATAAATCTGCAACATCTCTTATAAAGATCTGTTTTGCAACAAAGTAAGCAAAGGAGTGGGTGGAGGAAAAAGCCTTTTTTGACAGGCATCCTCTTTGCTGATCCAGTTAAAGGAAGCTGGATATTCAGACAAGTGGTTTAAATGTAAAAAAAAAATCCATGTTTTGCAATGGCAACAGATAAAGCTGCTGATGTGGCACCTTCCCAGTGCTAAGAATTGCAAGGTTTGTGATTGGAAGTTTTTCCTGCCCCAGTGAATTTTTAGGTGCTAAGGCACAGAGAGGCAACTCCTGCTGTTTGCTCAGAAAAGGTTAAGGGAATAAAGGAAAAATCAGCACATTTGCTTCATCTCTGACACTCACTCAATCCAGGGTGACTCATGGCTGCTGACAAAGCCTGGGCTCCAGAGGAAGCCTAAGGCTTTTTGGTCTCATTTTTTTAATTTCGAAGTGAGAATAGCTGTAATTATCACGTAGCTGACACTCATCCCTCTAAAACTAGTATGTGCATAAAACAGCTAATAAAACAAATAAATTAGAGCTGGATGGGAGCTGGTTATGGGACTGGTTCTGTGCAGCCTGCACAGCCCAGCAGCAGCTCTGGGAGGCAACCAGTTCCCAGTGGTTTTCCAGCAGCTCAGCTCCAGCAGAAGGCATTTCCTCAGTCACAGGGAACTGCTCTGGACACAGACACAGGTCCCTCTGAGAAGTACAAATGTGGGAGCACAGCACTGTGTAAGTAGAACGATCATGAAGAAGTACAAACAGAACTAAGCAGGGCTGACCCACAGTACTGTGAGAATCCAAAAATCAATGATAATAGTCAGGTGAGAGAGTTGTCCAGACCTGTAAGTGAAACAGAGGCATTTTCCATGGGAAAACTACAGCTCATCTAAAACAAAATAGGAGGCAGCAAATTCAATTTGCAGATTCAGCAAATTCAGGAGGAGAAAACAAGGATGATTTATCTCTGTGTTCTTGCTGCAGTCTGTGGCCAGCTTTCACTAAAATGCAATGTGTCTAATGCTTATACAGCATCTTCCACCCCAAACACTCCATGACACACAGCTCCACTGAAATATTGGACATTTCAGTAGCAGCACAAGCAATAAGTAACTTCTACTGAAAAAATTAACACAAAATATCTTCCTGAACTGCTTCAGAAAGCTGTGGGCAAGTATCCTACATAAGAATCAAAACAGGACTCCTTTAACAAACATTCCCTTTCTAAAAAATCTAAACAAAATCTCATTTGGGCTGACAGTTCATTTTACATAAGGGAGGTTTCAGAACCAACTCACAAAGTCTATATATGAGAACGTGTGCCAATATTAAATTTAGATAAGTCATGAAGTCTTTCTGACAGGGTTCTGGCAGCTGCCAGTTTGTGTTTCACTGATTTTATAGGTCAAATAATAGATATTCTGATGTCAGACATTTGAGTACATGATCATTAAGCAATACTTTAGCAAATCCAAAAGAGCTTAGAAACTACACATATGGTCCACAGCTGATTTTAGCCACCAGTAAAGCAACTGTATGTTGCTATAATAAGAGATGCAACTGCTGCACTCAGATGACACCATTAATTTAGAAACTACTGAGCAGCAAGCAGGCCCTGCTATCCTGATTGTTCATCTGCAGCAAAGAATGACTTGTCCAGTGAGCCACCCTGGTTACTCAATGACAAACTGGGACCATGCAGCTTTTCAGCAGTGCATCACCATCACTGAATTGCTGTGGTCTGTACCACTGATCAGTACCACACTGATGCCAAGACAATTTTTGCCTTTTCTTTTATATACCTTTTAGGTATTCTTAGTGCCCTTAGCATGCATACTTATAATTCCTTAAGTCTGATAACTTAAGACAGTCTTGGTATTCTGTTAAACCAAAAGACCAAACATCTTAAAGACCTTGTAGCTGGAGGCTGGAAAACCCAACACTATCTTAAGAAACCAAGGTCCCTTCTAGAATACATCCTGTAAACTCAGATTAGGCCAGTCTAAAGAAGAATATTGCTTTGGAAAAAAGCTTTAGAAAAACATCATGCTATTCATCCAAGCGTCTCATTGAGATATCTTTGTTAGATATGCTGATTTGTGAGGTCTATAAAATTGTATATGTAATCTACCATGTGCGTACATTTCGATGTATTTCGCCTTGGCAAAGTGTTGCACCATAAAGGTCCTTATTAAATACAGAAAGAAAAGCCCTTTACCATGTCTAATTCTTAATTTTAGGATCAAGGAAAAGGCATCAATGTGAAGAAACAGAAAACTGACCACACATGAACATAAAGAAGTGACAGAAGGTAGAAATGTAGGAGAAAAGAAAACAGGGAGATGGTGCTTGTTTTAGGGACCCAAGAAGACAAATTCAGGTGAGTCTGAAGTCTCTCCAGCTGCCATCCAATAAAGGGTAACTGTCACACTGTGCTGCAGCTCTGTACCTCGCTGCCAGCCCTGCCTGGCCCCAAAGAGCAGAGCAGATCAGACAGCTGCACTGCCACAGCACACACACAACAGTTATGGGGACATCAAACAGGGCACAACCCACCCACTGCAGGCTCAGCAGCTGTGGAGAGGGGCTCTGCAGCTCTCATGGCACACCTACAGTCACTGCAAGCAGCAGCCACCAACACAGCCCGTGCTCTGCACACCTGAGCCAAACCCTGGAGCTGCTGCCCACAGCCTCTGCCCAGGGCTCCTCCCTTCAGTCAGTCCTGCTCAGCCCAGGCACCTGCACACCAGGTGTCCCCACTGCCTTTGCCACTGATCCACCCCACAACCAGAGAGCACAGCAGCCCCTGCCTCACCCACACCCCTCCCAGGGAAATGCTGGCACATGCTGGGAGCTGCACCTTTCCCAATCACCAACAGAAACAGGGGTGCCACATTGCCCAGAGGTAAAGCACAGGGAACTCACTGTATTTTCCCTACATGGTTAGGATGGGTTAAATAGAAAATAGTATCAAAAATAGGTATTTTCCAGGAATTACCTATATGCCTCATTAACCTGATTATCTCCACCTGATAACCTCCTAGGAGCTATTGCATAAAGCATATGGACAGGAACATATTAACTTCTCAATCCCTATCTCCCACCATAACCCTTGTCCAGTTGTCTTTGTTCAGATTTCCTTCTGGAAATGACAGAAATGTGAATCATTTCAGATGTGCAATCTGCTATGCAAGAAGAATGACACACATTGGGAGGTAACTGAGACAAGCCATAAAATTCTATTTACACGTGGCTCTGAATTTCTGTTGCCATTTGAAGGAGCATAAGGGCTCATTTAGAGCCAACAAATGACAATATTTTGTTTTGCATCTCCTGGGTTTTTAACAAATCAACTGTTGCAAGAATGCTTTTTAACTCCCTAGAGGGACTTCTTCCATGTGAAGAAGTTTCCTAATATAGAAAAAGAATTAAGCAAATCAAGGACCCAAGTAGGTCCTAATACATACAGAATTTTAACAGATAGCCTATGAGATATGTAACCACCAAAAACTCTCTACCTTATTTACATAAATATATACACAAAGGATGATGGTCAAGGCTATGAAATTATCTACAAATCCATGGAGAGATATATGTAGCACATCACTGCAAATTATCCCTTACGTAGGAGGGATGTGGGAAAACCTGGAGGAGAAAAGATTGCTCGTGCTATTTCTCCTGGTTAATATCTTTGACTAAATGAAATTACATGCTATTGTTACTCTTAGCAGAGCAATAGCCAAAAAGGCACCTTCCTGTGGTGCCAGGAGGAACTGACACAGCCCAGGGGCTCAGCACCAGCACATTTCCACAGGCTCTCCCTTTTCTAGATCCTCGGCAAACCTACAGCTTAGACACAAGCTATAAAGACTCTTACAAGATTTCCCTGCACCTAATTTAATGGCTTTTTCAAGCAGATAAGATAAATGAGAAACAGACTTAATATATTTTTTAAATCCCACTATGATTAGCAGGAAGATTTCAATAAAATTATAATTAAAAATATTTTCTTCCAGCCATACTTATGTGAAATAAAGACCACCAGGAAAATGAAGATCACTTTTTTTTTATTCTAAAGCTCTGGGATTTTCTGTATTTGCTTTTCACCCTTACCAGAAGGCCAGAAAAGACACTATGAAGTGATACATCCAATGGATAATATGCCAAATAATGACAGGTTTATAACTCTAGTTAAAGATTTAACTTTCATACTGAGGCCATGCAGGCTATAAAATATGAACTCATTGCTGTAACCTCCAAGTTAACCAGTCTGCCAATTTTACCTCACCCTTTCTTTCTCATTTGTTTCAAAATACTTTGTAGTTCATATTTTGAGCAGACAAAGACCTGAAACTGTGACCCAAGACAGAGCAAAACTGTAACCACCACAATGTGATAGCAAAGGAGGCAAGAGGGCAATCCGGATTTTGAGATTTCAAGATCTGGGATGCCATTAAGTGGCTGAAGTACAAACACAGAGCAGATCAATGCTCAGAGTAAAAAGAAACATCTTTTGGTGTTAGTGGCAAGCCAAAGACCAGAAAGGCTTCCTTCGGTACAGTACACTTTTTTGACTCAAATGAAAAACTCAGTTTGCTGCTAATTTTTAAATTTATTTTTAGTACAGAAGAGGAGTTCTTTCCCAGCTGTACCTTGGAGATTCTGTTCAGGGCTGTGTTTTTTCTGCCAGCACAACGTGACCGTCAGGCAGCTGCTGAAAGAGCGCCCTGTGCGCAGCTGCAGCCCCGCGCAATCGTTACCCTGCCCACGTCCCTGCCCATGGGCAGCCCTGCACAAAAAGGGCCTGTGCAGGAGCACAGAGCTGCCTCAGTGCCCAGCAGGAGCACAGAGCTGCTTTAATGCCCAGCAGGACCTGTGCAGGAGCACAGAGCTGCCTCAGTGCCCAGCAGGGCTGTGCAGGCACAGTGCGGCTGCGGCTGCGCCCGGCACTGATGGAGCCTTGTTGGGAGGGAACCAGCCCCAAACTCAGCCCAGCTCCAAGAATCACCAGTTCTGTTACCATCCCCTGGAGCTGCAGGAAAACAATCTCACCATGAGCCCTTTCAGGGGAATTCTCAGTGTAATTCTCTAAAAAGTAGCTCGTTTCCATAGAAGTCTTCAACATCCCTTGATTGCTGCTGCAATAATTCAGGAATTTGAATAACAATTCAGTAGTTATGTTTGGAAAATAAAATAACCTACAGAAAACCACCACACACATACCAACAAATAGAAGTCAAAAATTCCCCATCCAAACAAGGCCTTCTCTATCAGGGCAAATCTTCAGTCAGTAAATCAAAGAATTTCCACTGCTCAGTAAAGAATTGAGTTATAACCAGAAAAATGCTTGGATGGAGTCAATTGATTCCCTTTTCTTCCATCTTTTGTAAGCATCAATGGTAAGAAGAAGAAAAGAAAGTCAAAGTTTTCCTGGTCCTGCCAGGTGGGCTGACAGGCTCTTGCTCCACCTCACTGGCAATGGCTCCAGCTGGGAGCCTCGGAGCCCTCACTCACTTCAGGTTTGTGCCTGCTCTCAAAGGCGGTGGCTTTTCTCAGGCATACACACAAAACCTTTTGGGGCACCTTGTGGAAAAAAACCACTACACATCACTTTGACAGCTTGAATCCCACAGATTTGAGGCCAAGTGATATTTATTAGGGAAGACTCTTGAGCATTTCATAGCTGTAGGAGCTCTCTGTACTGGAAGGGGTGGGGTGTGTGCTGGCTGAGAAAGGACCTGGCTCTGGGGCTGATGAAATCATCTCTTCCACACCCTCAGCTCATAGCAGCCCACAACTAAACAACAAGAAAAGTGATGACTGTTTAAGTGAAAACCTTTTTAACCAGCTCCACAGGATGTCCCACAGCAAGACATGCATTTGTGGGATTCAAAATAAATCTACTCCAATTCTAATGCAGTTTTATCTCTAAAGAGAAGTTCTGCTGGTTGACATAGTTGGTACAGTCTGAACTCAACAGTCTAAAGGAAGCAGCTCTCTGGAGTCCCTAAGGATTAGTGGAGACAAATTATAATGAGCACATCAGTGGCATAATTGCACAGCAACCCAAGAAGCAAAGAACAGAAAATTTCGTCTTCTTTGTTGCTAACTAAAATCTTAAAAAATAACAGTTGCAAAAAATGTGTCAGCCAATTACTGCACTTGGCTTGTTTCTAGATGCAAGATTAGGCAATGAGAATTGCCAGCAGCAGCTGCCAAGGCTGCTGGAGCTGCTACAAGGATGGTACATCTTCCCCTTGGCCCAAACATGGATTGGCCATGGCTGACAGCTGCAGGAGAGCCTCTACAACAGCGTTTATGCAATCAGTGCTTGCATGGTAGTTATTTATTTAAATTCAGGTTCAGAAACACAAGACAGGATTATACAAATGCCATGACATTGCAGGTGATTTTTCACCAGCTCTAAAGCAGGTTTTACTATCCTGCTGTTATATGCACTGCTGGTGAGACAGAGAGATTAGAATTAATTATTCACATGTGTGTATTTAAAATCTACAGGTGGTATCAGTGCACCACTCCAAGGTAATTTCCAAGATGTCTCAGGGGGACAGACAAATGCTGAGAGCACTCACTGTCAGAAGGGACGTGTCAGGATTTGCCTCCTGCTTCCCAAAGCTGGGCAATTCCTCAAACCCACTTGAGCACAGGCCATTGTTGCCAGCAGCAAAGCTGCCAGCAGCAAGGCTGCCAGCTGGCCTCTTCCCTTCAGTTTCTTTTGGGCAACTTGGCTTCAGTTTCTAGAAGTGCTGTGCAGAATGTGAATGTACAGAATCAATGTACATTTATAACAATGAGATCATTTATGCTACCCTAGAATGTATCTGTGTCTGATAGGTTAAGTATTTGTAAAGCTAATGATCCCTTAACTGCACAATGGTACTCTGGTGCTCTCTGCTCATTCCCATCAGACATTTCAGGGCTTGGTTTATGAAAGAAATTCTCTTAAATGTACCAAACGGAAAGCCATGACAGAAAAATCCTTCCTCTTTACTAAGAATAACAGCAGCTTCCATCATGAGAAAAGTGTTTTGCCTTGCCTCTGAGGTGAAAGGATTAATGTAAAACTCTGCTGCTGCTGTGTTCTCTGTACCTACCTTCAAATTCTCTGCCCAGTTTCAGCTCATCCCAGTGGTATCGGTGGTAACTGAGATCACTAACTCTCCCAACTTTTTTTTTTTTTGCTGTTTTCAAGACATTTCCTGAAATATGAAGTTAAAGAAATGCTGCAACCATTTTTACTTCTATAGAAATCAGAGACTGACAACGGAGGAAAGCAACTTAATAATCAACATGGCTCCACAAGGCTTTTGTGCAGAGAACTTTATATATTTGGCATGTAGTCTGCCAAGTCTGTGTTTTCTCTTATGGGAATTCAGAGCAGTATGAATGTACTGTCAGAAGCAGTAAAATAAAAAAGTTGGTTCCATTTACTGCGATTACAGAGCTGGTGGGAAGACATCCTGATCCCACAAGGCCTGGCTCAGTTGCTGGTTCCAACACACTGCCAGAAATCACACACAAGAAACCCAAGGGGTGCAGCAGTCACACATTTACTCAAAATTCCTCTCTCCTGAAATCCTCTGCTTTTGTGCATGGAAGCACTGACACCAGCCCAGGTTATTTATGCTGATTTAAAGAAATCTTTATGGGATTACACCTCAGCATCACTAGAAATGGTCACCTAATTAATGCCTAGTTCAGCTGCCTCCTGTGTCTGATTGGAAAGCAGTAACTGCTTCTTGCAGAGAAACCAGATTTAATTCTCCAGCCTTTTCCATCTTATATTGATTCAATTCTTCTGATTTCAATACTTTAACTGGCCTAGACTGTTTAGTATCTCCTACAGTGTAAGGAGGTGTCTCAGTGCTGCCTACATTGTACAAGGCCTAGCTGTGTTCTGGCTCATTACCAGGTTTAAGCTCTACATGAAATGAAACAACAGCAGAATTCTGCTGGTAAATTGTGCTGGTAGTGAAGTTTAACCGGACAGATTTGCTGTCTGGAGGAGAAATGGTCCTCTGCACCACAGCAATGGCCACGCATGTTGGAGCTTATCACATTCATACTTCAAACCAGCCAGTATCGTGAAAGACAATCACACACGTTTCCTAAATAGGCTGAGGTTTTGCATCACCCTGAAAAAAATACAAGAATCCATGAACAATATGGAAAGATTGTGTCACCACTCTGCAGTAGTTAGTTTTCATCAGGCCTTCCCAGGTACAGACCTACTTTAGTGGATCAATTTTAATGCTGTTACTGCAAAGCAAAGAGTGAAATTATCACTAAATTGAATCTATCAAGTACTGCTCTTGATAGAACAAATGTGGTTATGTGTTTTTGAGGTCACTGGGATCACATATGGTTATTTCTTCTTTCTACTTGTAATCAGGTCTATAAACTGGAAAATTTTAGAAAAACTAATGAGAAAAGAATGGCATCTTTCTTCTCTCCTTCCATATGTACATTACAGGCAGAAAGAATAAGGAGTTGTACAAAGCCAAGCCTGTTTAATCAGTGCTTGGCTGTGGGCAGTTTCACACTTCAGTAATATCCAGCTTCACAATATTGAGCACTTGCACAGTGGCTTCCCCAAAAATACTCAATTGAGTGCACAGGAAGTTTTTGTTGTTCAAACACTGTATCTTCCAATGAATAATCTAATAAATACACTTAGATTTTTAGTTGAGTTGTTTTCTCATTGGACAAATACTTGATGTTTTTAGTGGTTTAACAGAACTGGATTTCTACTGTAAACCAGGATGAACTCTTTTGCAGTGCTATTCAAACAAAGCATCAGAAGCATTAATCTGGCCCTCCTAAAATTTATGGCAAACACTTCAGATAATCTCAAAGAATTTAATAAAATAATTGCAGTTTTTTTCAGTTTCATTGACAAGAAAATGATAATTTTTAATACTTGCAAACTGGAGTAGTTTTGATACACACTGAGTAATCCAATGCAGACATAAGCTCACTTCTGTTCTATCATCAGCTTACCTGTAATTTACAGTTGTGTTTCTGCAAGTTTAGTTGGACTGATTTTGTTTTTTTTTGGGTTTAGGTGCAACAAGACCTTCTTTCTCTACTCTCATAATGAGGATAACATTACCTTACTTCATGGGACTTAAGCAAGAAGAAGCCCTCCAAGCCGCAGAGCATTGCTGGGTGTATGCCCAGAGGAGCCTCTCCCAGCTCAGTGCCACACCTGCACTCTGACAGCCAAAACCTGAGCCCATGCTGCCAGTTCTGCTGGTGACACTGGAGCACAGAGGGTCTGAAATGTTAGCAGAAGACATAAAAGGTTGTATCAACTACTTTACAAAAACATAGCACCAGCCAAAATATTCACATTTCCACAGTCTGTGACTACAACCATTACTAGAGCAATTACATTCCTCTAGAAGTGCTCATTTTACACTCACAAACGGTCACTTTAGACTGCATGACCTAACTTAAATCTGCATTTTCCAAGAGCATTATTCCTACTTTTCCCACATGTATTGATACTTGAAGCCAAATTTACAAAGGTATTTAGGGACTTTGCAGTAACAATTGGTACTTTAGCAGGGAGCTCAACACCATCAAAGCAGGCATGGGAGTTGTACTTCTATGTCATTAAGTACTTTTCCTGGTTTTTACATATCTATGTATCATAATCCATTCTGAAACAAATCTAACACATATGCTTGTGCAGAAATATTCTTTGCAAAGTAAATTTCACCACTGCAGAGGAGCTTTGAACCTCAGAATAAAAATCACTGCTAAACTTAAGATTAAAAACATGTCTCTTTGGGCAATGTTCTGCAATTGTCCATATGTAACAATGCAACTGTTTTGCATGGGTGTAAAAATGACCCTCTCCTTAAAACTGGACAGGCACTAAACCTAGGGGCAGCAAAGATTATTGTCAGAGCTTGTATCAGAGCTTCACACAGGACAGAGCCTCTGCAAGATCTCCAAAGGCTTCTCTGCAAGAGATTGTTATTCTGGTGTTTTCCCCAAAACTGGGCAGTAAAGCCATCCCAGAAGAATGGTTATAAACCAACTTTACAAAGCAATCTGCACTTCATGGTAACTGCTCTTTATCATTTTCCAATCAACACTAGTTGGCTTCTAATTGATTTTATATTATGTCCCTTACCAGAAGTAAGAATATTGTGTTTACTAGGGCAGCACAAAGAGGGCAGGCCTATTCTTACTGCTGTATTTAATGCTGCTGCTAATCATGGAGATTAGACTGAAACAATTACAACAGCTAATTAAAGAACAATGCGGTTTTTGGCATCTTTTCTCAGACAGCACTACTGGGAATTCCTAACTCAGGCAAAGCAGGGATAATTAAAAATCGAGCTCTGGTTTCCCCTGCACTGGCAGCTGGATCACGCTGATTAAACTGCAAATAAAACACATGAAACCAACACTTTGTAGTGTATCCAATTTCACTTAAAAGGGTCTTTAAACTGAATCATAAACAGAGAAACAGTGCACAACAAATTATTTAGCTGAAGCTGGATACAGTCTTTACTGCAGTTGCTTCACAGCTCGCTGTCTCTGGCACAGAGCATGGGACACTCATTAATGCAGGGCCTGGTGAGCCTCCTGAATCATCCATGGCCCTTCCAAAGGCAGCACTGCTCAAAACATCACACTACAAGCCACTGAGCTCAACCAAACACCAGCATAAATATTTGGAAGGCCCCTGTGGAAAATGCAGAATTGCACCCAGTGACACTCAGGCTGTTACTGAAGAGTAAGACAGGGCTAAAACCCCTTCCAATGAGACTCTGGAGGGTGGATGAGGTGCTGAAGAGCAGCTGCTTTATGACAGCCACACATTCAAGACAAACTTGCAGAAATGTTAGTAGAATTAAGCCTTGTTCAAGATTATCTGGTGCTCTGCTGTAAGACACCATGGACATCAGAGCATCCCTTTGTCCTGCTCAGGTCTCAGCATCACCTCGGCTCAACATGCAGTGACCCAGAGACAGCTTAACTTTGTTACAATGATAATAAAAATAATAACCTTTACTCTTGGCTAGTGTTTGCCTATACACTTTTGAGTCACACAAAAGCAGTAAGAACACAAACAAACCCTAAGAATAAGACATGAAAGGTAATGCAAAAAATACCAAATTACTTGCCTTAAGCTTGTTTGGGTGCTTAAAATTCTGCCTGAAGGTTGTTACTGTGCTCTCTAGACAAGTACTTAGTGCTTTGTTAAATAACAAGGGAATCTTGTTAAAATTTTTTAGCTAATGCCAAGAAATTTTGTGTTCATGCAGCTCTGTGGAGAAACATCAGTATTAACTCATTTTCACTAACTGGGCATACCTCATATGAATCTGATCCTGGTACAGTTCAACTACACAGAGTCTGTAAACCAGCAAGAGCACCACCTTCAAAAGCACAACTATTTTTAGCTTCATATATTAAGTAAATATATTTAACAGCAACAAATAATAATAAAAAGCAGAGAGGTTGCACTTGGCACCTGCAATACTTACACTAAAGCAAAGTGTTTAAGGGGACAGGGTGCTGATGCCAGCAGATGCAGAGGAAGGCATAGAACTATAGAACTAAGGGGAAGTTTTCTAAGACTAGGCCCTTTCAAGTTTTTGGCAAGCATTTGAGAGTTTGGGCTACAGGACAGAAAATCTGCTACAGAAAAGAATTAGAGACCAAAAGGGGAAATAAATTTTTTTCTACCTACCTACATATGGTGCACAGATTACACAGCAGTCCTGCTTTAGCCACATGTCATGGGAACAGTTTGGAAGGCTGGCTCAGAGTTAATTAAGAATAAAATTATGCTAAAGGTCCTTGTGGAAAAAGCCCAGTTAGCACAGTGGTACTTCAGAGGAAATGCTCAGCTGCTCAAGAAACAACCAGCCTGGGCACAGAGGTGTTACAGACATTGGGCTGGCTTTTGTCAGGAAAATACCAGTGGGGAGCATCTCCTGTGAGCCCTCCCTTGCCCTCTGCCACCAGGGAAGTGGCCTGGTGCAGCTGGACACTGCCAGGGCAGCTGGACACTGCCCAGGGTCAGCTCTCTGTGCAGACAGGTACATGTGAACAACCACAGCCCTGCCTCAGCTTAGTCTATAGTCTGGTTGTGGTGGTACCAGTTGTGGGTTTCTCTGGGTCTGGATTGGAGGCACTTGAGACAGTAGTTCATGTTCAGACTCAGGTGTTTATTATTTCTTATCAGTAAAACAGCCTCACTACTGTGAGTTCAGCAGCTTTTCATTGAAGGCACAGAATGGCCAACAATCTCTTGTTACAAGGTCTTTTAAGACTAAACTGTCCAATTAAGAACTGACACCTGGATTATTTTCCCTTTTAACCCAGTAACTGATCCCAAAGAGCCCGCAATGGGACTTTTCTGCCCAATTACAAAATGCCACCCAAACCCATGAAGAAGAAGAAGAAGCATGAAGAAGAAACCCAGGATGACACCCTGTGCCCTCCATCTTGCTTCCATCCACAACATACTAAAAATCCCAAACCCTCAATTTCTCACCAAGTGACACACCAGCACTACTCTCTAGAATCTATTCCACACTTTTGTGGATTCCAGTCTAACTTGAATTCTGGAAAACTTTCTCCATGAATGAGGGTCAAAGTCAGTGCTCCCCTGGGGGCCAGGGCACCCCAGAGCAGACAGGGAAATATTCCCAGTGCCCTGGGTTTCCACATTTGGTGACATTTCAAAGCTCACAGAGGATTTTTAGAACCTCAACTCTGGAGACCTCAGAGATTCCACTGAGGTTTTACATCAAGTTCACCCAGAGTCAGCCTGAACTGACACCTTTTATTCTCTTCATTACCTCAAAAAGAGTAATTTTTGCATTTCCTTCCATTTCATTAACCTTATTTACCTAAGAAAAACTTCAAAATAATTTTAGCAGCCTGGACTGCCTAGAAATCAATGTCAGCAAGCAGTAAAAGACAACATCATCCTGACAAAGGGCTGCAAGGAGAAGTGGCTGTTGGACACCAGTAACAGGAGAGAAGAACCAAAAAGCCAAATAAAGAAGCTTAGAGGCCTGGCTGCAACATGCAGTGTGGTCTTGAAGGCTTCTCCTCCACCTGATCAAAGAGTGACTGATAAGGACTGTGCAGATTCCTTTTTGTCCACTTTCTTGCTTAGATGCACATATGCTTTATTGCAGGCATACAAGATACTCTTTATTTTAAGCTATTTGTTATTTCCTATTACTTTTGTTAGTCTCTGGTAACACATAAAATAAGTTTATACTGGAGAAGTAGCTTTCATATTTTTCTCTGAAATTACAAGTTTGTTCTCAATCCCTGAGATGATATCTCATGCTTAAATGAAATTTTGGCAAAGAAAAGCAAAGCACTTTACAGCTATCCTTCTCCATCTAGTACCATTATGTCTTTATATACCTGTGTAAAAGCAAGCTATGCAAATTTTCCTAAAAATAATGATGCTAGTGTAATTGTTCTTTCTAGGCTATGTTCCAAAACCAATTTTAAACTTGAAAAAACCATGAAAGTGGGATAGCTAGAAAAAAAATACTTCGTTTTTTTTACTTAATAATAAATGCTTGAAAGGATCACAGCATTTTATAAGGTCATATGTAACACCAGTTATGACACCACAGTAATGCATTATTCAGTGCCAGCAAAGAATATAAATCCTTGTAATGTACATGGGTGAAATGTGGTTTAATTCTTATTATCCTTTGGCTTTGACTCAAAGTTCCTGCTGAGCATTATAATGTTTAGATGATGCAAATTCCCTGAGATGCTTTAATTAAAGCTGCAATGTAAGACTTTGCCTCTGGCTGTTGGTCACAGTACCTGGCACTTCCATTTCCAGAGGTAAAACTCACCAGGTTCCAGTGCCCAGCCTGAGCTCAGGCCCCAGTGAAATGGGCATTTCTGGTGCTGCTCAGGCTGGGGCACACATTCTGTCTTTGCTACTGCAAGGCTGAGGTTTAGCAGAAAAATATGACAACTAGGAGACTGAGAAAATAAAATTCCTGCTCCAACCTCTCCTTTTTTAACAAGGAATTTCTCCAGGGGACTACATGGATGTTTAAGAAGTTTGCAGCACACATGCTACTTCCCAACAGCATTTCCACTGTGCTCCAAACACTGGTAAAGAAAAGACTTGTGGGATCTGTATTACCTGGTGACTGCCATGATTCTCTCCAGCTCAGCAGCAGGGCAAACCCCTGAACCTCCAGGACCTCTCTGCTATGTGCATGCACAACACAGCACTGGGCTTAAGGAGCATCTTCTGCCCACCTTTTATGAAAATATCAAAAGACATGGTTTTGTTTTGAAGTGAAAAACCGCCTCAGATCTCTAAACCCTACAATTGCCAAGAAAAGCTTTTCCTGCTCGGCTCTATGGACTCTCATTCACAGGCAAGGACAGCTGGATGCCTTCAAGCAGTCTGGCAAATACCCTTCAGCATTTTTAGGAATTTCACTCTGTCTCTGCACAGCACTTGCACTCCTGTGATTGTGACCAGCCTAATGGATCCTTCTCTCCTATTGAATGCTGAAGCAGGCATTTTAAATGCAGTTGTTCACATTTGTTGACTCAAAGTGCACACATCCTGGAAATTCACCTCCTTTCAGCATCACTGCCAATAAATAATTAAAATGCCTATTAAGACAGCAAAAGGCAATTCACTGAAATTATAAGCAAATATTTTTGCATCAGGGCCCAGACTTGGGGAAACACTTAAACAGCACCTTCAAACCAAAGCAAGTAAGCATTCCCATTGATGCAACTGCCTGACTTGCAAGTCTTGTGTTTTACTGAGTAAGAGCTATTACTCAGCTCTGCAAATTACTTTCTCTTGTGGAAACATACAGTTATTCAAGATTTCAAAATATCTAGCAAAAACAACAGTTTCATAAGTAGAAAGACAAGTCTGATTTCAGCCTAAGTCCTATAATTTTGAATCTGGATAGAAAAAGCAAATAGTACTGACAGAATTTAGCCTCCACTGTATTTTTTTCAGACATCAAAATACTTATTCAGATACACACAATATCACAAAGGCAGACAATAATGGAAATAAGGACATCAAGAAAGTGTTCTACTGCAGGCAGCATATTTGCAAACATTACTGGAACAGAATTAACTGCCACGGAGGGAACACAGACATTAGGCACAAGGAATCTCAGTTTGAAAAACATTCAGAAAATGGGACACATCAAACTAAAAGTTAAATTCTAATTAAGGACATGAAACCTAGGAGGAAAAGCATATGCTGTCAGAGCCACAGCAGTTACATCAGGAGGTGACAAGGGAGGAAAATCTGAAGAGAAACAGGGATACTTAGAGAAATAGCAAACAGAGAAGTGAAAAATCCTCTTTTGGGAACAGAGCATCTCTGCCAGACAGCACATGTGGCTGGCAGCACACCTTGGAAGACAGGCAAGCCCTGCTGACCCTCTATAGCTTGAATTTCCCAGGGTGACCTTCCCCAGCTTCCTAATTCTGCATTTTCATGACCAGCAGAGATGATGGGCACGAGGGGCAGGAGAGGGTTTGATGGTCCCAATAAAAACTAAAATTACCAGCTGGGACACCACTGGTCTTTGACTGACTGCAATGCCCACTCTCCCACTCAACAAATGGACAAATGCCATTTTCTGAATTATGCAAATATTTGGATTGGTGTTGGATGGAGCACAGAGGCTCAGACAGCTGTTTCAGAAGCATTTGCAAGGAAATTATGCTTTTGAAAATACACAACCTATTCCTGGAGTTGAACAGATTAGCTCAAGATGTAGGACTATCTACTGTAGAAAGTAATTTAAACTAAAACAGAGCAAGAATTCACCTTGGACCAACAATTTTTGATTAACTTCCTTTGCTGGCAAGCTTAGTGTAAACTAGGCACTATGCCAAAGCCTCCCAATCCACTCTGGAGCAAATGCAATTTGAAATGCTGCTCTCATCTTTTAACAGCATGGACTTCAGGGTGAATTTTCAGGTAATGGTCAGAAGTGGCACAGACCTATGGATCAGTCATGATACTGGCACTTGGTGTAACAATAAATCAAAACAGGTCTTTATTAACTTCCTTCACTGCACAGTAAATGAACAGCTCCCAAACTGGTGTGTGCATCATAGCCTGCAAGGAAAAACTGCTATTTCTGTGCTGGAACCACATTTCACCAAAACTGCCAATGTTTAATTCAAGCTAGAACAGTGGGAAATTTATATTAAATATATTTTTAAATATAGTAATACCCAGAGACACAATCCCAAAATGTCTTTAACATGAGAGAGATCTGCACACCCCTGGATTCACAGGCACAACACCAGCTCCACCAACTCTGCAGAAGCTGCTTGGCATTTTGCTGTGACTTCTGCAGCATCCTCCAGGCCATGGACACAACCTGGATTTCCACCCTCTGGCACCACAAGAAACAGATACATGCCAGAAACCTGTTTGTCATGGAGATGGAAGCCAGTCGCTTCATCAAATCTGCAGTCTACTCACACACAATCTGTACACAGCTCCTCATGGTCACTATTGCTGAATATGAACCCCAACAGGAGTTTCATTTGAGTTTTAGCTTCTCTGAAGCTTTTGGGCTTTCCAAGTCCATCAGTTTGCCTCAGGCCAGCTGGAGCCACGCTGGGATTTGCAGCCTTCCTGCAGGAAAGCCAGAGGAGCTCTGCCCAGCAAACATGCACCCACTGCAACCACACAGACCTCCCCAGCTGCAGCTGGGGCAGCTCCTCCTGCACAGCACAACCCGCATCTGTCAGGGACCTTTTAAATAAAAAATGCTGAACTAAATCATTTCCTTATGAATGGCCAAGTTTTTGTGTGCTAAATCTCCCACACAAACACCAATTCACTGACAGGAGCAGCGCTGGCACATCATCAGCACTTTCTGTGCCAGGCTACCCAACCACCACAGGACCAGGAGAGCCAGAAAGGGACTCCTGCACTGGGGGGCACAAGAAATCTGGGGCAGGGACCTGTGCATGTTTAAACTTAGGCTCCTCTTTAAATCAGAATTTAAAGAAGAGATAAAAAAAACATTAACAGTTTTATGTGTGTGAGTTTTGAAAGGCTGGGCTATAAAGAACACAAAGCTATTCAACAAGAGAAAAAAAATGAATGTGAAGAATATGTCAGTTTGATGACTAAAATAAAAAGGTAATGACCCCCATTTGCACAACATTTCTTGTTTTCATAGGCAAAAGAACAATCAGCACACCTTGAGAAAAGGTTACCAAAAGGCTGACTTGGCGCCTCATGTGTTATTTAAACTGTCTTTTGCTTTTTTGCCCTTAAAAAACCAACAAACCAGCTATTAGCCAAGGTAACTTTTTGACCTTTGCAAGACACTATGTTCAGCTAGAAGTACGGTGATAACAGTGCCAACACAAGTTCAAAGCTGAGCTGCCAGAGGTGCTCTGTAAGCAGCCATCAAACATCGCCTGTTTCCTGCTTACTAAGAAACCAAACACTGTTGAAGACCACAACCAAATTAGCATCTAGATAAATTGTAAATAATTAACTTAGTGCCATCTTATAGACACTAAGTGCTTGCTCTTCTAATATCATGATTTAATTATCAGCATTTATTAAAAATATTTTGTTTGCTGTACGTAAACGCAAACATTAGAAGACAGTCAAAAGCAATTAGAAATGTAGGTAACATTTACTACAGAGGATAAAGCACAATTAAATGCTAAAAGACACAGGAACAAAGAAATAATAATAATTCTTTCAGGTTCCTGTGGAGTCACAGAATAACATGTGTAATAAATTGTATTATGCATAAGCAGCAAGATGAAAACTGCTTCAGGTTTACAAATGTTTTACAGCTGACTCTCTAAGTAGAGCAAAGAGCTCATCAAACCTCTTGTAGCAAAACCTTTCTTGGAAGCTCCACTTCAAGCTTGGCCTTACAAATTACTAACCCACTACCAATGGCAGCCCCTGGCACTTGCTACCCAACAGAAGCCACCACCACAGGCTCCCCCAGTCTTAAAACTGCTGATTTTTTCCTCCACTTGAGCAGCACATTTAAAG
This sequence comes from Molothrus aeneus, assembly GCF_037042795.1. NCBI lineage: Eukaryota > Metazoa > Chordata > Aves > Passeriformes > Icteridae > Molothrus > Molothrus aeneus. The sequence continues at coordinate 8,104,772 of NC_089661.1, read as the reverse complement.
TCCTGCAACAAGGGGCAGGGAAGAGACCTGTCCTGCAAGGGACAGCATGGCTTGCACTCTCCAAAGTCTCAGTGCCACTTGTGGGGCACAGGGCAGTGTGGCCAGGCCACTCTGGGATGCAGTCACAGAGGGGCTGTGCCATCCCAGCCTAAGGAGAGGGCTCCTCTGGGGCTCCCACTTCTCAGACAAGAGCTCCCCACCAGAGAAAACTACAGAAGAAACCCTGGCAGGGTGGTGTGTTTGGTTTTGTTTTGCTCTGAGGATATAAGCAATGCTTTGGCTTTGAATGCCCAACTCTGGCTCTGCCCCAGGCTGTGCTGGTGTGAGAGGCATGACTCTCCCAGCCTTGGTATTTTTGCTGCATGACAGATTTTGCTAATCCTGTTCTGAGGCTGACAGCTCTCTACACACACACAATGCACTGAGCTCAGGCAGCAATGCAGGCTCTGGCTGGAGCTTTGAAAGGCAAGCCTCAAATTCAGATGCTCTGTCAATTACTGGACACAGCTTCCAAGAGCTCACAGAGCCTTATCTAATGCATGGCTTGCTGTGGCTGGAAACACAGCTGATAGGGGAGGGCAAGGCTGCCTGTGTGACTGATGGGATGGCTCACAGCCAGGGCTGTCCCTGTCATCACCACTGAGATGCCACAAGAAGGTGCTGGAGGGGAGGGGGAGCAGCTGGTGCATGTGGGACATGCCCTTTCCACTGCAAAAATCACCTGTTTGGCCTGGGCCAGCACAAGATTTTCAGTCATGGAAAGGACATTGAACCACACATTTCCCAACAGTACTAACAAGGGGCCACACCAGCAAGTCACAATTTTGGTTTTTTTTCCTGAAGAGGAAATACAGGGAGTATTTCAAGTAACCCAAGATTATTACCTTCCATCCTTCATTTCCCATGGAAACATGTTTTCAGACAAATTTTATCACTTCCACAAATGTCCAGCTAGCAGCTTTGGGAGTTACAACTGACAGATTGCCCACTGCCTCAGCATCCTCATCAACTGTGCCAATAAACACTGTTGTAAGGCAAAACAATCAAACATTTGTGTTTTTTCTTTTAAATCTTGCTTTGGCTTCAGCACTACAGCCCATCCAGTTGCAGCCATTTTCCCAATCAGAAGCCAGAACACAGGAGCAGGTAACACAGAGCTCAGCATCTCTGTGGGATTTACCAGCTACTGATGGACTTTTACTGGGCCTACAGCCCAGTTAATTCCTCCCTAAGTGATACGGGGGAGCTCTGACAGTGAGCCAGACTCCAGGAACTGCACAGCCACATCAACAGGGCTGTAAAATGAGGCAGAGGAGGAGGAAGGTGAATGTGAAAAATGCCCCTGTGATCTGTGCAGCAGCCCAGGCAGGTGAGCAAAAGGATATTCCACACAACTCATCCCACTGCTGTGCACTGGGAGCAAGAGCCCCAGGACTCAAGGGAGGGGCAATACAGGAACAGAAACAAGTCCCAGTGTGTTACACAGAAATGGGCACAGCTACTTCAAAACTGCCCTGCTACAAAATTACTGTAACTAGATCTGCATGTAAAACACAGCTGTGCACGTCTATATTTATCCAATTATTATCTGATTGTTTGTTAGACATTCTTGGTGCATTTTTATTTTCTGTGCTGTACTTCTCAATCCCACTAATAGAATTAACACTTTAAATCACTTTGCTATACAAAAGCTATTTATGCCACTGAGGTCTATTCCCAGCATAACCTGAGGAAAATTGCAGGAGTGTGTGTGGGAAAAAAGCAGCATCACAAAAGCCTTTTGTGTTCAGCTGTAGCTATTACAGAAAATGAAATAGAACACAAACAGACCCCACGTTTCAGTATCATTTCAAACCAACCCCAAAGTAAAACGCATCCCAGAGAGTTTTCAAGAAATGCTGTGCAGAAAACAGAGGGTAACATGAACCAGGTCACCTGCACACAGTTTTCTGTCCTGCCTGCTGCACAACCTTCACCCTGGCAAGTCAACTCACATTTTCCTCACTGCTCACTGGGTGCCTGTGACTCAGCATGCTCTGCGATGCCAGCCTGGCAGGGGATGAATGGACCCACCCAGCACAGATGGAAAATAACAGGTGAGTTCTTGTTTTGATGTTCTGACAGCAAGCAACACACAGGAAAAAGGAAGCAGCACTAAAATCCTTTACAGCCCCCACTTCAACATTGCAACTGCCACAAATACATGTTGTATTTGCAACCAGTGAGATATGAAGTACCTCTTTATTCCTAGATATATTTATCAGAACAACTTTTACATTTATTTCACTCAAAGAAATGAAACAGATACCCGAGCCTTTAATTAGTCTCCAAATATTTTTGTTAGTACAACTATTTGTTATGAGCAAAGATGTGCCTTAGAGCTCTATTTAAGCAATTAGCCAGACCTCATGCTATCAAATATGAATATTTTATGTTTTATCTCCAAAACCATTACTCAGACAAAAATCAAGATTTTTCCTATTCTGTGATGTCATTTGAAGTGCAGAGTGTAACAGCACAGAATAGCTTTACAGTACAGCAGAATCAGAATGACACATTTGGTTCTGAGAGCAATTGATTATAATTAACATAATTTAGATACTTTATAATTAACATATCTTCCCTTTTGCCAATTTGCCCTATACAATAAAAACAGACAAGGACAAAACTCCATTTCCTTTTCTTCACCAAACGTAGCTATAGCTGCTAAGCATTTTGAATGCAGTGCAAATTAAAAGGGTACTGCTGGGAAAGATCACAATTTCCCTAATTTTTTTAAACCATACCTTGGAAGCATAAGACTTTGGTACGTGCACTGCTAAAAATATTCATAATTAAAGACAACTGCATAAGAACAGCTCATGTTCCTGAAGCTTCATCACGCTTGAATGGACTTAGGGACAATTAAAACTTGCCCATTTGTAGAAAAGACAAGTATGTTTTATCAAATAAGCATATAGAAGGGGCAGACAAGCCACTGGACAGCTCAGGAATGCTTCTGGGAACAAAAAGAAATCCAACCCAGAGCTGACATGCAGAGAACACAAGCTGTAGTTCAGGCTTAATTAAATGAGAGCAAGGATGCATAGCAAGCTGTGGCTGCAGAGTTCAGGTAAGAACAGAAAATACCCTCCTGTCCATCCCAGAAGTTCCCTTCTGCATGTGCTGGCTCTGGGAACTTTGCCCAGGCTGCAGCTCTCACAGAGGAAATTTCATTCTCAGCCCTGTCCATGGGACAGCTTTTACAAGCACCAAGCAGACTGAAAACATGCTGAAAATATCAAACAGCCTGCAAAGAACAAGAGAAAGGAATCCCATTATTACAAGCACCCAGGTCACTGTGAGCTGACAGGTTCTTTTTTTTATTACATAAATTAGAAAGCTTTATATAAGCCTTTTTTTTTTTTTTTAAAACTTGATTTTTAAAGAGGTTTCATATAAAATTCAAGCTTCCCAGCATTGGAAGAAGGTTTCCAACACTCAGTGTGTAGCCTTTTCATGCAACAGACTGTTGCAAAGAACTCCAGTGGCCTTCAATGCCAGACTTCTCAGCTTGTTCATAGGTGCAAGTTCAAAGCCATTAAGAGTTTCCATTCTGCATCCATGGCTGAATCCCATACAAGGATTGTAGGTAACAAAAGTTACACAGTGTGTGCAGGAGAATTTAAAACCTCCCAAAATACTGCACGAGATCGTACCTCAGCATCTTCAATGCAAATAATACCCAGTTAGTGCTGCAGGCAATTTTCCACCTGTACCCAAAAGGGACCCACTCAGCAGATACATTTGAAGATGTATTCTCCTTAAAATACCTAAAACTCTTTCCTGTGTGATTTAACAATGGGGATATTTCTAGCCACTGTGTTTTGGGGCTTATCTTTGCCAAAATCAGTGTATCTGATTATTAGAGAACAGCAGCTCAGCAATTTGATTGCAGTGTATGCTTCTATGGGGACTGCTTTATCAAGATTTCAGTGGGAAGCTCATGAATTCTACTTGTATTTTCATGTTCCTCAGCAGGAAGGAAAACATGCTGTTTCCTCTTCATTTTGACAGCTGAGTGCAAAATCCTCAATTACTGTGTGCACTGTCACCACCAGAAATTGCAGAACTTTCCCCATTGGCCATGTCCCCTTAGGTCAGCTCTTTCCTTGCCTTGGCAGGTCATGGACTGCCATGGATCCCTCCTCACTCCCCAAAGTAAAGCTTTGAAAGAAAAATATTTACCTGCATTCTGAAAAGCAATTACCCTGGAAGTTTCCTTTATCTTCACAACAGGATTTTACTAAGGACTCGATGCTTGTGGTGTTACCAATCACAATTATCTTGTCACAAAAACTGCAAGACATTCTTTTTCTACAGGCTCCAAGCTTCCTGGATTCATGTGGTTTTTGCACTAATATTTACTAAAACTGAAAAAAATCCCCGGGTTTCTAACACATGAGGTAACAAAAAAATCCAAAGTAGTTCCAAGAGGCACAAAACCATCACACATCTTGTAACAGGCACAAAGCCCCAGCTTTGGAAGGACAGCAACCACCACCTTTGTAACCCAGAGACAATCACAAACTCCAAGGGAATGGAAAAGCAGGCCAAAATGTATCTCTGGGCTAACTGCTGCTAAAGCTGTCCCATTTGGCTCCTGCTATTTCTGTGAAATGGAAGATGGGAAGTGCAAAATGGAAACAGCCACAATCTCATTAATGGAGATAACATCCGAAATTGTGAGAAAAGGAGTCACAAGCAGTCACAACTGCTTCAGATGTAATGTATAAACATCTAAGCTGCTGAAAACAGCTTCCATTCTCTTTTTGTTTGCTTCATCCCAGAGTTTCTCAGTTTCTCTTTGTGTGTTAGTGCAGGCAAACAAGCCTGAGCCCTCCAAAAGAATCCTGATGTGACCTTATCAAACACCTCAGGGCTCTCTGGATTTGGCATTAGCCCACAGTGAGATTTAGAGATAGGAAATGGGAGGCTTGTTTTTAAATGTTTTTTTTTTTTCCAATTAAGGCCAAGTTTCTGGGTTTTACCCTAGCTGAGAATCATCTGCAAAATACTGCAAATAAATTTGCCATTCCCTTGAACATAAGTGATTAAGTAGTTGTTAATCTCTTGCACCAAATTTATAAATTACATTATTCATGCTTTTTACACACCATTTAACATGAGAAAAGCTGAAGAATAGTTGTTTTGAGCTATATAATCACACTTGGGGGAAAGAAAATGAAACCAGGAAAAACAGAAACTTACCTGACTGTATCAAGTTGTGACACACTGTCCCAGCACAGGTAGGTATAAATGAATCACACTGATCCCCACTATACTATTTGATTAGCACAAGTAGTGTGATTTGGCAGGTCCAATTTGAACAAACTGCTTTGATAAGCCTCTACAAGAGAGAACATGAGGGAATTGTGCATCTTTTTCTTGGAAAAATATCAGGGAGAACACTTGCTTAGCTCTCAAGTCAATACTTCCCTCTCTTCATTTGCACACAAACCAAAATATGTCTTTATATGGGAGTTCAAAGAGATCTGCTGAAGCTGAGCACACTGAAGAGCATCCACTCTCTCTTCAGAAGGCCACTTGCAGCCATACCTGTAATATTTCAACAGCTGTATGGCTGATTGAAAGACCAGGGAAAGGAGGGGAAATTATATGAAAAATTCATGAGAAGGCCTCCAGAACACAGCATGGGTTGGGAATGTCAAGATTCAAAATACCAACCAAACCAAGGCGAGACAGGAAACCAGAAGGCAGTGGAGAAAAACTCTCAAATGAGCTGATTCATGCCAAGGCTGTGCAGGAAACCACCCAGCAGAGAAGCTGCTCACCAGTCCACTCAAATGAATGCAGTGCAATGCTCTGCTCCCATCTGCCCCCAGAGAAAAAGAGGAGAATAAAGCATGCAGGAAACTTCTGCAAATTTGGAGATTCTTTACTAACCATAGGAGCTAACATCCTGTTCAAGTCTGTAAAATGTTAAAGCTGCTGATGTTATTCTTCTCAAAGTGCTTTTTCACAGCAGAGAAAACAGAGACACTTTCAGCTAAGACTGCTAATTTCTTCGTCAGGATGTAAACCAACTTCCACTGCTAATCTGAATTGTTTTTGAGGTAAAGAGAAATACATCCCTAGAAACCAAAGCTGCACCCTGACCTTCAGCTGAGAAGGTCCTCCAGATGCACTTCTGCCTCTCACAGAGAGACAGTCTGTTCCCTCCCCACTCCAGGACACCTTCTGCTCTCAGCTCCTGCATGTCCCCCACTCTACAACACTTTGGCACACAGTTGCATTGCCTGTAAGAAGTTTTGACTCTCCTCATCTATTTCAACATCAGAAGAAATCAGCTTTCTACAGAAAATGGCTTCAGAAGCAGATGTGGCTTTCAGTAACACTGACAGAAATACCAATACGTAGGAGGATACACTTAATTTCTACCTTTATTATTCACGAAATGATGCATCTCTGCCTTCCCTGACCCCAAAAATATTAAGGTCCCTTGAAAATACAGAAACTTTGGGACTGGCACTCTTGCTGGGAGTCTTAGCAAGGAGCTAAGGGACCTGAAGAGGGAATGCCATGCAGGTCAGAGAGGATGCAGGCTGCAGGGCAGGGTAAGGAAGAGGTCTATTGGGGCTAAAGGCACCCCTCAGCCATAATTCATAGCAGCTGGAGCTGATGAACTTATCACTTCCTTCTCCTCCAAATGAAAAGTTCTCTTGCTCACATTCACATGTGCATTCTCCCCTAGCACCTTCACTAACACAAACTTGTGTTCTTACACTATTTCAAGTCAGTAATAATGTAAGTCTTCATTATTACTGTGCATTTCTAGTTCAACAGCATGCACAGATCAGTACTTTATGACATACACTGTGTTTTGATACCACTTTCTAATGCCACTGTGTTTAACAAATTCTGTGTGATCCTTCCTTGTCAGTTTTGACTCACAAGGACTTGGCTCTGAAGTGAGGTCCATAAAATAGATGTAGTAGGCTTGTTGAAACAAATAACAAAACAGTCAAAAGCTTTCTCCAGAGAAAGGCAAGCAGAAGACAAAGGTAGAAATATTTATGCAGTCACTCAGGGGCATTGGAAATGTGTTCTGAATAAACACTCATCTTCAGTATGCAAGTTCCATAGCCCTTGCTGTCTCCCAAAGATCAGCAAGAATGGAAATCAATGATGCTGCCTTGTTAGAAAACACAAATCAAAGCATCAGTGACTTTGTAAAATCCCTTCTGTCATTTTGACCTTCTGGTGCCAGGCAGCTCCACAGATTCATTACCTTTCATTGTAATGTCTGAAGAAAAAATCAGCAGCACAAGTGTTTGAGAGCAACACCAGCAGCAGGAATTGGAAAAAGGCTGGGAAGCAGAATACACAAACAGAAATGAGAACACCATGAAAGGATGCTCACTCTGCCTTGAGGACTATGTCCTCTCTTCCAGCACACCCAAGTCAATTCTGCTGCTGTGCAGCTTCACACCAGGTCCTTCCTCATCCTCTGCACCTACTGCTTCCTGTCAGGAAGCTGCTTCTGCCCTTGCCCAGCCAGTCATGTCAGGAGCTACTGCTACACCTGCACCCTCTCCAGGGACACCCCCAGCAGCAAACACCATGAAGATGGTGGGCAACACCAGCCCAGCCCTCTCCTTCAGAGAATCTCTTGTCAGAAAGAAGTGGGGTGGGGGTGGTACTAACCTGAGTCTCCAAGCTGGTGTAGGGACTAGGAGGTTCAATCTACAAAGAGAGCAGACAGAAACAGCCATTACTCTGGAATAGTGGAAAAGAAGATGTTCTGAGCTGTTACTGGTCCAAAGTAGTGATATCAGGAACAAACACACCTGCTTGAAGCAGGATGCAGGATTATTTTTTGATTTTTTTAAGATTTTTTAAGATTTACCACTTTTTTACCATTTTTTTAAGATTTACCACTTTTCCCTGACATCTGGAAATCACACAGAACTCACAGAATCTCTACAATGTTTGGATGACAAAAGAAGTTGCAGTAACAGGAGTATACCAGAGGGGCATGTGCAGGCCCTGACATCCTTGATTTGATTCTCTTTTACAATTCTTTGATTACAGCTGACTGGTTTTACATCAGACTAATATTTGACTGGTGCTCCTGTAATTTTAAGGCATTAAGACATTAAGACCTTTTCAGAAAGTTGAACAAGACTTGATGGTGAAAGAGTTGGCCACATCCTTGAGAAAATTTTTCCTCTCAACAGCTGCAGTTAGCTGTGGCTATTTTGTTTTCCATTACATTTCTTCCTAATTAAAGCTTCACTCCAGTTCTGCACATTATAATGCAAGTGCACTGTACATTTTTTGCAGTCTGGCATCTTCCTTGGTGTCAAAATCTGAACTCTTAGCTTAGCTTGGCCAGAGGATTCAAACATCATTAAAGAACTTCTAAACACAAAAGCACAAAATCGTCTATTTAGCCTGTTAATTAAAAGGTTAGCAAGAGATAACATCCCTGTAGGAAACTCCATCATTAGTGTTCTGGGATTAGCACTCAAGCAAAATCTTTAAAAGCACATCCTTTAAAGTATAAGGAACATTTAAAACCTCAGTCCTGCTGGTCCAGGTATTACTCTGCAAGGTCTTGCTCTCCACATCCTGTTTAATTGGAAAGCCTAACAGAGCGGAACCAGGTCAATGGTGCTCTCTCAAATCCATCACATCTGTCTCAGTTAGACACTTTTAGTTTAGAAAATTCTTATCTATCAGATTATTTGGCTCCTGAGACTAATTTTGAAGTTGGAGCCATTGTGATTCTCACTTTGGCTAAATCACAGAACGGGGAAAAAAAAAGTGGGCTTCCTCCAAGAAACTATATATCCCTTTTACTTTTAATTATGCCTATAAAGCAGCTTTTAACAATCAGTATAAATATACTAAAGGAAAAACAAGCTATCAACCCAGGAAAAAGTCTAAGGAGGAAATTGGCCTTGAAAGCCTTGACACACCTTTCCTCCACTCAGCAAGCCATGGGTCAGGCAGCACAGTGTGCACAGGTGAAAAAGCCCATGATTGCCTCTGTCACACTGCTAACTCTGAACAGGCTGATGAGAGGTTACATTTAACACCAGAGCTCCATTATGACACAGATGGAGTAGACATTATCTGACAACGGGCCAAACGACACCAAGAGTGTGGAAGGAAACTGAGAAACCTCAATGAAATTCAAATATCATGTCATCAGCTAAGCCAGAGGAGGAAAGAAATCATCTGAAGGTGAGAGATGAGGTGAGAGGACTTGTGTCCTTGGACTGCCTTACTCTAAAACAAATGAGGGCAACACTCACATAGACTTAGCTGGGATAAACTCATCCATTTTGCAGCTGGACTCTTAAGCAATGCTAGTTTGGTCACAACACTGTCCTCCATTGTGCCACTCACATTTATATCAAAACAGGAGGATCACAACACTAGCAGGTGTGTGGGGCAGACAGAATACTAAGTGTGTTTAAATACAAAAAGCAAAATACTGCTGTAACAAAGCACAGCTCAGCTGCACAGGCTCCCCTTTGGGAGATCATCTGGATTTTCTCAGTCGGTGCCAATTTGACTACAGACAAAAGCTTTTTCAACATGCACTGTTCACTTCCAAATGACAGTATTTCCATAAGAGGAAGTAGCTACTGTATGTATAAAACATCCTGGAAAGATTAGGGGATTCCTGCAAGAGATAAGGCTTCAGACTATTTAAAAGCTAGACAAGCTCAGTCCAATATTTCCTGAATAGAACGGATTTCTTATGTTAATTACTAATTTCCAAAGCTTCCTGGCCAATGAAAGCTGTAAATATAAACCAGGTTTTGAATGGCATTATTTCACCATGCATCAGCATGGGCCTGTGATCCACAGTTTTTCCTGTTTATTTCCTCCCTCATTTGGCTGTGGTGAGTGGTATTCACTTGTGCAGTATTGCAAGGGAGATTGTTTTGCCCCATCATTAGAACAAACAACACTCAAATGCCACATTCACTTACAAATTATCTGGGAAAAAGCTTGGCTTTTATGGGCAAAAGTATGAACAATCCAGGTTAACTCCTTGCCCAGCTCATATTTTTTTGCACAATTGCTAGAAACCTTCCTCTCAACTGCAGTTCAATGCCCAACACTGCTGCCTCTCAGCCTGCACTCCACTGACTGTGGAACAAAGGGATGTGGCTGGGTTGTCTCTGGATGCCACCTCTGCCCTGCACAGAGGTTTTCTTTTCTTTCACTCTGTTCTCAGCTGCCCACTCCACCTGTGCAGTTACAGGTACACTCAGGACAGCTCTTGGAGCCAACCTGAGGGTCCCCAAAACACAACTGCAGAGAATACATCCCAATTCTCCTCTTGAAGCAAGGAAAGGATAAGGAATAATAAGGAAATTGAGGAATAATAAGGGATAAGGAAACTGAGGACGAAGAAGGTGGGAGGACATAAATACAGTCAAATTTGATTTTCAACAGCAAAAATTAGTTTTAAAATTCAAGCCCAAAGTCAGAAAGACTTTGACTTATTGCAGGAAGAGGCATGTTCTTAGAATCAGCTGCCTAGTGCCAAATAAATGTCATATTTTGGTAAATCCCAGAGCTCTCCTCCAGCTCCTGTGCATGGCCTGATGCACAGTTATAGATGACAGTATGCCCAGGAATAGCCCACGTGTGAGGGATGAGGGTACCACAGATCTTTTTTAAAGGTAGAACCTCTATGCTTTGTCCAACTTGCCTGCCCTCATTGATTATTAGTTGCTAACGAAAGGCAAGAGAGCAAATTATCACACAGAAACACTCAGGAAAAACAGAATAACTGGCACCATTCCAGGCAAAGTTTTGGTTGGTCTGTGTATGTTCCATTTTAATTCTAGCAGGTTTCAGCAGCCTGACACAGAACCACAAGAGCTGTGATAACTAAACCCCAGGGACAACAGCAATCATCCCATCTGAAATTTCAGACTGCCATTTTTCAAGTGCTGTGAATCATTAATCTCCAGTGCTTGTGATCAGATGAAATCTGTAGTGGGATTGGAGTGTAAACACTATGGCAGTGCTGTATAAACAGCCTGACACATTGATCACCTTTAAAGACTGATCAGGGTAAGATTCTGTTTACTATTGAAAGGTGACACTGAGAGCAGCAGCTCAGCTCTGGGGTTTGGCCACTGTCTTTCATAATGGGTTCATGTCTCACTCCCATAAAGGAAATAGACATGTTTTCAAATACTTTGCAACTTTCCCAAAACAAAACAAAACTAAAGGATAGGAAGGGTTGGAGGAACTGAGGTACAGACAAATAAACCAAGTATTCCAAAGTCATGTGGGAAATATGAGAGAAACCTGCAAAGTCTAGGACCTTGACCACAAGACATGCCTCTCCCCCATGCCACAAAAGATATTTTCCAGCAGTTTCAAGAGACACCAGGTTTGACTATGGTGACTCCATCTTCTAATCACACATGACCTCAGCCTGAGTGTAGGAAAGCCCAGGGCTCAGACTCCAAGTGCTGCTGGCTGCACTGGAGCTGTTCCTGCAGACAAACCTCCTGCTCCCTGCTCCTCCCATCACTCCTGGACTGCTCACCTTTGGTACCAGTGCAGCTCTGTTCAGCTTTGCTGAGTGGGGCAGAAACTCCAAAGGATTTTTTACACTTGATGAGCAATTTTCACTCATTGCTAATCACTTCTCTGCATCCCTGGAGTCAGCATGGCTCTCTGTGTGGCTTGACACAAGGCAATGGCCCCAGCAGCAGTGCCAGTCACAGGTGCCCTTACCCCAGAACCTCAGCTCTTGCACTGCAGGATTCCAGGTTTTGTGCAGCTGGACCCTGAGACACACAGGAGAACTGGCTTGTAAAGTTCTTTTTTAGTTTTATTGATTTGTTCTATGTCACTTTACAGCTGAATTAGTTCTTTCAGTCAGCTCATGCCACTAGGCAAAGAGAGCTGTGCTGGTGTAGCAGAGGTGGCCAGCAGAGGCAGAAGCAGGAAGAACCAGCAGCTAGGACAGGGTAAGAAGGCAAGTAGCAATAACAAATGCCAGCACAAACACCAAATACTTCTTCCCATGAAACCACAGGTTCAGACAAAAATACAAGATATTCACCTAGAAGTGACATTTCACATGTTCTCTCCAATTGCTCTGCAGCCTACAAGGCAGGGCCAGGGAACAGCAGCTCCCTGTGTGGGCACTGCTGTTTTTACAATTTGCAGTTGAGGATTACAGCTATCCCAGGGCATTGTCACTTGGTCTCTTCTGCTGACTCATTTTATGACCCAGAGGTTTGTTAGCCTGCCAGCCTGGGGTTTTATCCTACACTCAAATGTGGCTCAAAACCTTTGTACATTCACAGAAACGAAAAGTAAAACAAGACAACAGGATTTGGAGTGACTGCCTGGAGTGCCATTTCCCTGAGTTTCTGCCACCTCTCCCCTAGTGAGGGGGAGCACAAGCCAGGGAACCTCCCACACACCCTGAGGATGGTGGTGACACAAGTGCCCTGGAGCAGCACCAAGGCAGGAGCTTCCCTGCAGACATGTCCCTGCACTGAAACCCAGCCTCTAATTACAGGAAGTGTTCAGTAACCTTAATTGTAACCCTTGGCTACAAGTCACATTAACAGCTGCCTCTGCAGCACCAGCCATCTCACATGCTGACTTATTTGGGGAAGAGTGACTTCCCAGCAGTGCCAGTCCTGCCAGCTGGGGCACGAGCTGCAGGGCAGGGTACAGGAAATCCTGCATCACCCAGAAAATGGTCTTGCAGAGCTGACTTTCATCACACTGCCCACCATCAGAAGCTGCACCAACGTCTGCAAAGAGTGAGCATTTCCAGGGTGGTCTGAGTGGAGTGCAGTGACAAGATGTGGCTGTGGAACAACCCCAGCCAGAGGTGCTGGGTGGTGCTGCAGCTCCTGTGAGCTCTCAGGCCACAAGAGTGTGCAGGGGCTGCTCCAAACCACCGAGCTGTCCTCACTGCCAACAGCCTCCATGGTGCACAGCTTAACCAACCTGCTCTTCAGCAGCAACATGAGCCCACGTGGCTTCTGCCAGCCCTTAATTTTGACAAATTAACTGTTTGTGTGGCCAAATTGCACAACTGATCCTAACTAAACCCAAACCACTGGGTGAAAATGTATTTACTCAAGATCATTTTCTCAACTAGTTTGCTGAGAAGGTGCAAAGAATGGGAGGGCATGTTAATCCAGGACACCCACCAAAATTTAAGATGATCAGCTCTATAAAAGTACTGCCTTGGGTAACACCCCTGAGTACAAAACATAGTCTCTAGATATTCAAAACACTTCCACACATACAGGGCTACCACTCCACCACCTCTCCTCCCCTGTCTATCCCAACTGTGGTTATTTTGCCACCAGAAACTACTGCAGCCTTTAATAGCTGATGGCTTTGGCACAAACTGTTCTGATCCTTGGCTAGTAAAATAAATCTGTATAGGCCCTTCAAAGCCAAGAATCTGAGGGTCTGTGTCTTCTCCCAAATGAACAATCACATGCTTATCCAGCAGTGGAAGAGCAGGTCAGTGAAATCTAAGACCTGCTAGTTCCTTGCTTTTCAGTAAAGATAAAACTCTTCTCTTGTGTGCAGGAATTGCACAGAAGACTATAGTAATTTACAGAACCTGAACTGCAGCAACACCTATTACTCCTTAGCTTACAATAACAGTCAGTGCCCAGAAATAGCCCAGCACTCCCTAATACCTCCATAAAAACCATTACCCAAAATAAATCCATACCATCCTACTGAACATTTAAGCCACACACTGAATCTTCTGTCTATTACTGTTCCAGTTACAAATGAAGCTGGAATTATTCCTGTCTTTGGTGTCTTTTACCACCTGAAAAGTATCTGCTGCAGCCAGCTCAGCACAGACCTGTGAACATAGCCAGGGCCAGCGACTGCAGCTCACTGATAGCAGAGGGAGCTTCCCTAGAAGTCTGTAAAATATGCCTGGCCACTGAGATGCTGCTGTCCCAGCACTGCTCTGACATTTTGGCTATGCCAGCTCCCCAGGCCAGACACGCTGTCTCACAGGTACGAGCGACAGACAGTTAATGTTTTCACTTATTAACTCCAGGCACGCTTATCTTTCAGCCCTGACACCTCAATACAGCACAGCTGCTCCAACACCACTTTCCAAATCTGTGCTCAAGAATGATAGATCTGACCAGCTCACAGCAAGGGTCAACTGTCCTGCTTTCCTTAATAATTTATTAAGAGCTGGCAGGAGCCACAGCTTTGCTGCACTGTTCAGTTGTTCTAACAAACTGCACCGTTGGTTTCAGGTGGCAAAGGAATTTCAGCATGAAATGCAAATGTGTAAAAAGGCAAGGAACACTAATCTAATGGATCAATATAAGTGGGTTGCTTAGAGATGGCAAAGTGCACCGGATGCTGCTGACAAAGATCTTTTTCCCCATGCCCCAGCTCATCTCTGAAAGTCCCGCACGCCCTCGCTGCTGTGAACCACAGCTTCATGCCCACTTCCCCAGCAGATGCTGCTTGGGAAGCCTCCAAGAGGGCACCCCAGGAGGTACTGCATGGGCTTGATTTTGAGTGTAATTACACTCATGGATGTGGGTTATTTGTAGTTCTAGTGATGGAAAGGAAAAAACTTAAAAAAAAAAAAGACATGTCCTTATGCAACATTTTAATAGAGCTAGAGGAGTCTATATTTATAGAGTAACCAAGTGTCTTAAACAGCTACATAAAAAGCAAATGGAAGGAGACACTAATTCACTTGAGAGTATAAGCATTGCATTTATAGGGGAAAAAATGTCCTGTTTGACAACCATTCCAGTCAGCATCTGCTATGAGAACAATCTGCCTGAATATTATCTGACACAGGACACCATGTAAAAAATCAGCAAGAAGACCCTGACCAAATTTAAAGATCAGGCTCATTTCAAGTTTCCAGACAAGTAAGTTACCAGAAGCAAATTAAAGCCTGCACAGTAAGGAACATGTTCCAAAGTTAAAGGAGCAGCTGAAAAGAACAGGGCAGGGCCAGTTTCAAAGCCAAGGGGGGCTGTGAACAGAAATCAGCCAGTCAGCACAGGGGCTGCACGCTGCACTTGGAGCTATCGCAGGTAATCGAGCTGGAAATCCACATCAAAGCACTTGGGAAAGAGAGAGACACGGTGGTGGGCCAGCTTAAGTGGTGTTGGCATCACCCCAATAACAACAACAACAAAAAGAAAGCACATTTTCACCAGATTTGGCACTGCACACAGAAGAAGACACCCCTGCAGTCCCTGCTCTCAAAGCAGAGCAAAGCACGGCTGCTCAGTGACAGCCACACTGGGGAGTCACCAAACTCTGCTGTGAGCAGCAGCTCCAGGTCTGAACCCTCCTGAACCACCCAGAGCCCTCCCAGAGACGGGCAGAGCCTGGCACAGAGCTGGGGTCCTGCCCTGAGCCTTTCCATCCTGCTATTCTCATGAGAAGGATCTTTCAAAAGAATAAACTGAGGACAACAAGAGGCTGGGAACACAGCCCTGGGTCTTTCTTGGGGGAAAGGGAAAGGCAAGGGAAAATCAGCTTTAAGAGAATCCAGCTAAAAGTCTTGAGGGTAATAGAACAAGAAACAGCCCATATAGCTTCATACAGAATAAAGCCTGCCAGACAAATTTAATTGCTTTATTTGTTCTTTGATAGAGTTAGAGATCAGTGGATGAAAGGAGCACAGAGGAGGTCATATTTCCCGGATTTCAGGACAGCACATGTGTCTCATGAAATCCTAATTGAAAAATTAATTCAAAAAGACTTGGGAAGGGGCAAGCACAGCACTGGAATTGAGAACTGGCTGCAGGACTGTAAACAAATGATAATGATAAATGGCACTGTATTGAGCTGAGGGGAGGTCATATTGAACAAATTCATTAATGACCTGGAACGAGGATTAAAGAGCACGCCAACAAAATCTGATGATTGCATTAAAGCTCGATTGTGTCTGACGGGTGCAAGGCTGCTGGAAGGTGAAGGGGACACGTCCAGCACCAGGATCCTGCTCCCAGATCCTTGGCAGGCAGGGCTGGCATGCTCCAGCCACAGCAGCCTGTCATCATCACCCTCACAGCGCTGCACATCTCCTTCCCTGCTGGCCACCCTGAAATCAACAGCATTTCCTGCTGCCCAAGAGCCAAACGAGATGTGTGGCACAACACAGCCCTTGGCACACGTCAGGAATGCAGGAGTGCACTGACAAGAGGAAGGCTGAGACCTCCCAGTGCAACACAGCCAGGAAAAGAAAATCCCACCACTAAAAATAACACAAATGCCTTAAATCCCACCAAGTTGTGTTTTCATGATCTCCCTGATACAGCTTAAAAAATTGTGGGGTTATGGATTAAAGTCCCTGATAAATCCATTTAGGACCAGACACTTCCTCTGCATGAACTTACTACATTCCAATCTTTATGACAGGGGAGGAGAAAATTAAAGAAACAAACAAACAAAAACCCCTAAGCCAAAACAACAGATATGACCAAAAAAAATCCTGACCCAACAAACAACGTTTTGAAAAGTTTGAATGAAACTTTTAACAACAGAATTTGGTAACACTGATCTTTAAAGGATGAAATACATAATTTACTTTTTTTTAAGTACAGCAGCTGATTTTCATCTTGGGCAGTATTGAGGGTTTAGCACTAGACTTTGAGTTTTATCAATAAGCTACAGGAAAAGATAAAGAATATGCAGGTAGAACAGCAGTTTTGGCTCCCTTCTGCAGTTTTCATGCCAGAACTAAAACATATTTTTCCCAAATAACAGAACCTATCCATCATTTTTATTATCAGCCTGGATGCAGATCCAAGTTTCATCACTTGGTAAGTTAGAAAAGCTCTCATTAGCATCTGTATGTGTAGGGAACCCATAAGAACACCTCATTAACTCATTAAAGAGGATTCTCACAGAGATTAGCTTAGTCAATCCTTCATTTAGCTACCAATCCATTCATGTGATGCTATTAAGCCCCTCATAAACAGCCAAGTGCTTAGTAATACACTGTAGGAGCTCAGGTTTGAACCCTACCCTGGTGCACACTGCTCTGGACTTGTGCTGCACCACCATGGAAATCACTGCAGCCCCAAAGGATCATTTATTTTCAAATGATGAGTGAAGCCAACATGTTGGACTAAGATGGGACACAATAACAGTACCCAAACCCCACGATTTCAAACCATTCTTAAGCAAACCTTACTCCACATCACACATTTGATGACATGACAAGAAACATGCACAGGCAAAAGAAAGGGTTGCAGTATTGCAGTGCAAAGCAACTGCTGCTCATTGCCTGAGTGGGGAAGCAGTCAGTGAGGAACCTCTCACCTCCATCCCTAATTTCCAGGTTTTTCTTCTTTTCCTTCCCTCTAACCCCTCTTCCATGCATCATTGCTGTCACACCATCTGCAGCCTATTTTCAATAAGCCACCTCTGCATAACCAGCACATCTGCCTCTGCCAAGAGAGGCTCCCTCTCTCTTTTGGAACAGGCTTCCAGCACTGCTTTGGCTCACTACAGTCACAATGATGACAGAGAGGCAAAATCTGCCACTTGCACACATCAGACAGGTATTGTGTGTTGGTAAACAGCAATTGTCATCCAGATGGCCCTACAGCAGCTTCATTTTGCACTGGCCTTCAGACGGCACAGTGACAACTGCTCGTGTAAGAACATGAACATGAGTCCTTTGATTCCTGCCAAAGCATCTCCATTCCCTGCACTGCAGTCAGTGCTGCCTCCACACTGGGAGGTGTCAGAGGATTTCAGCCCATCTAAATTCATATCTTTAATACAGATGCACAATTTTATTTTCAAGCTGAATAATTCAAAGAACATTAAATCACTCCCATCTGCTTCAATGAAACAGATTTGTAAGATCCTAATTAGTTTGTGTGTCCACAGTAGCCTTATGATCAAGAGCACTGGCTTGGTTTTGTCTGTGGCTGTGAATAAAAGGCCCCACAACTCTTCACTGCAGCTCAGATTCATCTCACAAACATTCAGCTCAGACCTAGCAACTGCTCTGTCACATCCAATCCACTTTGGAAAACATAAAATAATCTCTGTTACTAGAGGATAAACATGGCAGCTTGCAGGATGTGCAGGGGGGCAGAGCTGCCTGCCTGACCCCAGGCAGCTGCCTGGGACTGAAGCTGTGTGTAAGTGGCTTTCCAGATTTCAGGAACTCAGACAAAAGATGCTATTAATGGCACTTGGGGCTGGAGGGGGGAAATCCTTGAATGTGAACTTTCAAGTCATTGCACATTGAGGAAGAAGAGTAAACAACAAGAAAAACTTGCCCAGAGTAAAGGATTTTGTGAAAGGGAACTCCACAGCTTGGTAGTATCCAAGCACCCTAGGAATCTGGAGAATGAGATGGGAGAAACTGTGGGGAGACTGAAGTTAAAAACTGCACACTGCATGGTTCATTTTCCTGTAATTCCTTTTATTCATTGCTATAATCAACTTGACATGCAAAGCTGTTCCCAATTTACTGACAGCTTTTCAGCTGACATCTAGCTCTCAAGGTATTTTTTTTTTTAAACTTAAATAGCTAATTATTCATTGCCTTAAACCAGGATATATAACAATGTCAGGAAATCATCTGTTCAAGTTATATCAAAAAGCCTTTGGGGATTAGTTCATCTCTTTTATATTCTGCAGAAAACACTCACTTGTAAACAATTAAATCATCATTTGAAATCTGTCTACACTTTTAGCATCTCTGAATGTAGATTGAAAAACCATATAAACAAGTACCTTATTGTTGCATCTAGAACCCAGGGCTGAAAGGTTTTCCTCCACAGTATCTTATCTGGTGGAGGCTGAAGGCTGAATTTACAGGCTAATACATGCTCTCAGTAAAACTTGTAAAAAAAATCTAAAAAAATGCAATAGCAGCTTAAGGAGACCAGTTAAGTACTCTTAGGTTATGCTGAGAGCGGAAGACATGCCACAAGGATATCAACACATTTTGGCACAGAGGCACTTGACCTCCATGTTCCTTAGTTTTGACAATTTGCTTGGGCAAATAATATATTTTACAACTACACTGGTCACTCGAGGTTTTCATTACAGAGTTATCTCTATGCTCAAGAATTTAACTCTCTATTCTACTTCTCTGAATCAAGAACCTGTAAAAGCATTGAGATGAAAGGCAAACTTGCTGTTACTGCTTCACCACTAATTGTGTGATTTTGTGGCTTTAGTACCTTGATAAATGTTTTGGCTAATTGATTTGAATCACTGCAGCTGTATCCTTTTTATGATATAATTGCTGACCCAGTCAAGAGAACAAAACAAAACAAATTATCTTCCTTATGGAATGAAAGCCAAGTAGGTTCTTGTGAAACTACAACTTCCTTTCAGTTAGTGGAAGAAAACAGAGCACAGAGACAGAGGGGATGCAGATAGCACATCATTGTTTCAGAGAGGAACTCCTCCATGGCCAAGGAATCCACTGAGACAGGATCACTGAGGCACAGAGCTCTCAGCTCTCTGGCACTCAGGGTGCCTTCGGTCACAAAAACAGGACATGGGCACTTTCTGCCTGTAAGTCAGTGCCCAGATCTGGGATAGTGAGTTACTATGATGGAAATTAAAATTCGACAAGACAGGAATGAATTTTACATATTTAAAGGGTGTTTCCCAACATCTTGAGTCCTCAGCTGCACAGAAAAACTCACCTAGAACTAAAGGCAGAATGGTTAAACCCAGCTCATCTCAAATGCCCAGAGGAGAGGTTTGGATTTATTGTTTGTTTCTTTATGATTGTTTGGTTTGTGGGTTTTGTTTGTTTGCATATTTGATTTTTAAACTAAAACTAAGGAGTACCTACTTCAGTTTCTGACATGGTACCTTCAAGTAAATCAACACAGAAACTGTAAACTAGTGGGAAGTTGTAGACAGGTTCTCACCCAAGCATAAGGAAAAGTTTCCTACTGGCTGGAACAAACCAGAACTGAGAAGAGTGCAGACTGATCATCCAGGCTAAGTAAAAAAAAAAAGAATTACAAGAAGTTGCTACATGTACAACAACTCTTTTCTTGAAGATCCCATCACTGATGTAAAGCGTAAATAAACACTGCTGCTCTGTCAGAGGCAGATAATTTACTGAACATGACATTGCTAATGGCAATATTATACAAGACACAAGTGTTTCAGACAAAAAAAAATCTGAAGAAGGTATTTCTTATTCTAACAATTCTGCAACTGACAGGTGACTGCTGGGCTGCAGATAGGAAATTCAGTTTTATCTAGAGGAAACACACCTCAGCTCATTCTTTTGGTAGTTTCCGAGAGCAAGAGTTCCCTTAAGGAAAGTCAATGCATATATCAAACACCTCTTAAACTATAAATAACAAGATTCCTGTATTTGAAAAATAATACAGGTTTTCAACATTCTCTCTCCTAGAACAATTATATTTTAGAGAGGTAGCAAGTTTTAAAATACAAAATCTCCACAGTAAAATCTGTCAATTTTGACAGTGTTCAATTCTAAGGAAATGGCTTTATTTTTTTTAAAACTGTGTACTAATTAACCTTCAGAAGAAAACATTTACTTTATTTGTATTATTTTTATAGAAAATAAACTTAAAATTTCAAGGGAAGTGAACCATAAGTCTGCTTGAATATCAGCTAACATTGCTCCTGCCCTATCATGCATGTATGCTTGAGCTGACACTGATCATGCCTATCACATTCCATACCTGTATCATATCAGAATTTGACTTTGGGGATGTTTTTCATTTCAATTAAAAAACAGCAAGTCACCACATCTGACTTTGGAAAGGACATAAGGGGTAGGTTTGTAAAGAGAGGATCATCAAAACAGCAATCACTGGCTTTTTAAACAGATGTCTTTGAAAGCAACCAAACATATCCTCTCATTCATTCATTCATTCCTTAATGGCCAGGAGAAAGTATGAGCTCTGCTTCAGGGGAACAGGCTATCTGAAGGCAGGGTTTCTAAGCAGAAACTTAATGCACAGCCCTTCTGATCTGTTTTAATGGACTGAAGGTTAAGAAACTTCATGACCTTCTTCAACATGTGCTAATCAGGATCTTTAAATAGTAATGGATGGGCTTTATCCTCAAGTTCTCCTAAAAAAGACAGCTCATTTCCGAAAAAGGAAGCAAGGAAATGAGCCTCTGAATTTTTGATTGCTAGCTGAGGAAAAGTAATACACAAAGCCCTGAAAAGGAGGCGTTACAATGCTGAAGTGAGATGACTCAGAGTACTGCAATTAAGAGCTCAAACCTGCAGACAGCCCTCAGGAGGACAGGAGCAGGGGCCAGGGTGGTCTGGCTTCCATCAATCCTGGCCATGACTTTCTGGAAGTAATGAAAGATCCAGATGAGCAGATCACTGATGAGGAGATAAAAATACCATAAAGTAATGTTTGAAACACATAATTAATAAGTGCTTCACAGCAGGAGAAAGGAAGCATTACTCTCTATGAACACAGGGACTCATTCACTCAAACACTGATGTGCTCAGCACTACCCCCATACAAACAAAATGCCTCTACCATTAAGGGATTACAATCCTTTACTCTGTTTATACTCTCAGATATGGAAGTCTCTATTTCAGAGCATTACTCTGCAGTAAGTGACTATTAAAGATGTCCACACCCTTCCCACCAGGAGAAACACTGCAATGTTTTTTTGACCAACGCTCTCCCGAAACTTCAGATGCATTGTTTTCCTTCTGCTGCATCACAATGGTTGTGAAAACCTTTCTCTGAATTTACCAGAGCGAGTCCTTTATGCCTTCAATAACTTAAGGCGGCAAGAAAGACTTAAGCCTAAATTTCTCATGAAAAATTAAAAATGAAATTTCAAGAGAAAACCCTACATTCAGTAACACGAGTTGATCACCTACTCAGGAGCCAATAAAAGTACATTTTTTAAAATGATTAACACTTTATAAATCCATTTGACTACTCAGTAACTTTGCTTTTTGTATTAATTTCTCCAAAATCCACTTTCTCACTGCATGGGATGTAAGAGCAATTAGAATGCTTTTTCCTTTCACGTGTACATCCTGGGAAGAAAACAATGACACATAAACAAGACTTTTATTGAACAGGGAGATTATCGTATCACTTTACAGCAATCCACTGCAAACTAATTCCTTCCAATCTAAAGCCAAATATGCCAGTTGATGGTGTCTAAGGAAAATAAAAAGTATCAGGCAATAAATAAACCCTAATGGCAACTCAGGAACAGGTCTTGAAGGTAAATCCTTTAGTCCTGCACAATCAGTCCTTGTTGATGGCAAGGCAGAGAGCTCTGAGAATGCAAACACTCTCTGTGCTGGCATGCTATACCATCAGCACCAGGGCTCCAACTTTGTTATTTCCCTGAGGAGCAGCAATTTTCTTTGTGCAGCACAAGGCAGTGTGGCTTTCCAAGGGCTCCTCGCAGCCAGGTTTTACACTGGGGTGAAAGTGGGCCACTGAGTGTGGCTGCCAGCAGGCTCCCAGGGACACAGCCAGGGCTCCTGCCAGGCTGCCCTCACCTGTGACACCAGGGGACACTTAACACCTGGGATTACTGCAGAGGGAGGCAGCCAAATTAAACCAATAATGATTATGAGGGTTTACAAGCAGTTATGAATGTTACAGGGCCTTGCTTTTCTTTTCCTTGGACAAAAAGCTACTTGACTGAACCCAAAAGGAAGCCAGGACTGACTCCTGAAAACAGCAGCTACCCAAGAGAGCCAGCCCTCAAAATGCAGCTGAGACAGAGCTAACCTGAGACACCAGCTGAACATTGTCTCCATTTACACACCATTTTGTCTGTAGTTCTTGCAAAATACTAGCCAAAATTTTTCTCCTTTCACTATGAAACAATGGTGATATTTGCTGTTCAATTTTTAGGAGGCCATCAACAGTTTTAGTGTAACCATAACATTTTGAATAGTATTTTCCAAGCTCTTTGTAATGGACACATAGACACAAACAGTCAAGCCCATTGAAATTCACAATATGAAGCAGATGCATGTATAAGATACACCAGATCTAACATTTTGCACCACAATTTATAAACATTTCTGAGCTGACATCAGACACTGCTTAAAGTCAATGCAAATAATGGATGGACAGTAGCACCCACAGCTCAAAGCTCTGGGCAACTTCTGCATCAAGAACAAGTTGCAAAGAGCAGTGGAAGGTAACTAGACACGTTCAGAGCAGCAGTGGAAGCAATCTGCACTAATGCAGGAGTGTGGGGAAGGAAAGCCATTCTGCACTGCTCTGCTCCCAAAGGAATCAAAGGCAAGGCCAGTCTAGTCAGTAGACCAACAGTTACCCCATCCTGCTTGGTCTAGTGCTTAAAAATAAAAAGAAGTGCAAAACAAAACAGTGGTGTTAGGCAAGCAACCTAAATTACAATTCTTTTTTTACTGTCAGGTGTGAATATCAGTACAAGCAGAAGTCTGAAGTATGCCATCACAGAGTATCCTGAAAGTGATAAAAAGATCTCCAGCTAAAGAGAAGCAAAGCCCTCCTACACCTTAATATGTAATGCAAAAGCTCCTTACTTTGGTTCATACAAAAATAGCAGAGCTAAGTTGATCACTCACAGACTATCAAATAACCTGTTCTTATTCATATCCTCCCAACAACAGCCAACAGCTGAGAGCCAGTGGTGCCACTTGCCACAGATGACCTGGCACACCACAGCCACTTTAACCATGAAGCCAGCTCAGGGTTATACAGATGGTCCTCAAAATATTCTATACACTGTCATTGAAAATCATGGCCAAGAGCAATTTGAATTGTGTAGCTTAGAAAAATCACAAAAGCTGCCTTCCCACATACCAGTAAATAACAAGGATAAGCAACTTATTAATAAATTAAACCAACCTACACAGAGTGCTTAGCAGGAGAGGACTTGTTTGGGATTTCTGCAGGGTGTATTTAAGTATTTCTGCCTGACGTAGCTTTTATGTCAGGGAGGTAACAGTAGAGCTCAGTGAACTTAATTTATGCTCACTATGCAAACCACAGCCAGCTGTGAATTTATTAAAATCCCTATTGCAATAACCATATCACTTCAAGCATGAAAGTCATAGTTCCACTTTCAGGCTGAGTCAACTGATTAAAAAAAAAAAAAGACGGTAGGGTTAAGATAATAGTGTTAATAGTGTTTAGGTGATCAAGTTGAAAACATGACCAACTGAGTAGCTCCTGCAAAGCAGGGCTGCTCCTCCTTGCAGCTGTCCCCAGCAGAATCTCCTGTGGAAGAGCCCAAGCCATGGGTTTGGGGCTCTGATCCCAGCCAGGCTGGGACACCAGGCCTGGCAAGCCAGGGAAACACAGCTGGGCTTTGGCAAAGATGAATGATGCATGCACACACACACAAACACACAATGAACTGCTGAACTCTTGGACACACCCTTCCATCACCATTTTAGAGCCATCCAGCAGCTCCAGTTTTCCAATCACTTGGCAAATAAATATGATTTTTTCAAAACCACTGAGACCACCTGCAATGGCTAAAGGTAGTAGTACCTGTGGATAACGTGGAGAGAAAGAGAGAGATGTCTTCTTTGATGAGAAGAAAACATGGATCCAGACAAACAAGGGCAGATTCAGGCAGCCAGGAGATGAGTCTTGATTTCTTATTGTAGATCTGCCACCAACCCTTTGTGAGGCCTCGGGGCTACCTTTCATTTCCTCGTCAGATGTGGCAGCATATCCATACACATTTACAAGGCACCACACTTGTACTGAGGTCAAACAAAATCAGGAATCTTTTTACCAGATCATCCTGCAGATTTCCAGCATAACTATCAAGTGGATTACTCTAACCTAATCCAATCTAAAACAATTTGATGGGAAAAAAGCCCTCAGATATTTCAAATTCATACTACAGCCCAACTTCAGCGAAATATCATGGGGGTACCTCCTTTGCCTGAGGGCTCTCACCCTTTCAGAGTTCAAAGGCTCACCACAAAAACAGGTGTGACAGCATTTCAAAAAAGGCTGCAACCCCATTTTCTTGTCAAGTTGCAATCCATAGTTTGCAACAGAGCAACTGAAATGACAAAAATGACTTTTTTGATAATCTCTGCATTTATCTTCTTTTTCAAAATCATGTAATATGGCTTTACCCTAAAGGGATGACACCTGAAATGAATATAATCATAACTCCTCATTGGCCTATTAAATCAAAACTGTAAGGAGATAAAAGTTAGCAATAAAAAAAATAATTTAATTCCTACCTAAAGCTGGGTGGAAATTTCACTGTATTAATTGAGGTCAGTTTGCAGCCAGGCCCTGCTCTCTGCCTCAATAAACTGCATCCTATTAAAACAATGTTGTGGAAATGAACCAAGCTCTAGCACTGCTGCCTCTCAGACAGGTACCAGCTCCAGCTCTCTGCAGCTGACACCCACCCCAGGGTGCCTGGCCCGTGCTCTCATCCCAGAAAGCACAGCCACAGGGCTACACACAACACTGACCCCCATCCCAAACCCCACAGGGCTGCACACAACACTGACCCCCATCCCAAACCCCACAGGGCTGCACACAACACTGACCCCCATCCCAAACCCCACAGGGCTGCACACAACACTGACACCCATCCCAAACCCCACAGGGCTGCACACAACACTGACACCCATCCCAAACCCCACAGGGCTGCACACAACACTGACCCCCATCCCAAACCCCACAGGGCACTCCAACACTGACACCCATCCCAAACCCAAACTGCAGAGAGCAGGCATCCAAATCCCATGCACAACAGCATTTCCTGAGTAAACATGCCATACATTAGACTTTGTTGTTGTTGTTTAAATGCTGTGTTTGTAGAATGGAGCAATAAAACTTCTTGCAGGCAATGCTGGCAGGGTTCCAGGTTGGAAATTGTATGTGAGAAACAAGGGCATCCCAATATGATGTAAGTAGGAAGCAATGGTGATCCCAATGAAGGACACACAGCTGAGGTTTCCAAAAGGAGCCAATTTCACTCAACACTAAAGGCATCTGCATGTCTAAGTGTCAAATGCTCTTCAAAATTACAAGTGTTAACAAATATTCAACTGGGACTTAAATAAAAAGTGGCAAATGCCCTCTGGATGGTGCCAGAGATCTGCACTCTATTGAAGTTCTTGAAAATTGTGGGTAGTTGCACCCAGAATGAAGTGGGTTCCACATATGTACCCCCAAAATCCTAAAGCTCAGTTTGGGAGCAGTCTTAAATTTAAATGATGCATTTTGACTGCCTAGCATCACATTTCAACAGAAAATCAATTGGAGACAGCAGGTGAGTGAGAGAAAAAATAAAATAAAATACAGTATTTGCTTCTCACATGTGATGTTGGCTCATCCTTGTCAATAAAAACAGCAAAGATGCTCCTAATTGTGTCTATGTAACCACTGACCTTTAAAAGAAAAAGTCACTTCATTTCAGAACACTCAAAATTCCTGAAAAATAAAATAAATCTGTTCTGCCAACAGAGGACATCTCATCACAACAAGCAGATATATAATGCCATAGGCAGCAGCAGCAAATTGTTTTCAGCACTACACAGATTATCTGAGTAATCTGAGTATTTATGCAAAGCTGTGAGGTGCTGAATGTACACCATGGATGATGCTCTGAGCTGGCCAACTGCAGCCACTACAGCAACATAAACCAGCCCTCAGCAAAACCCAGCACACAGAGCACCCTGCTCATGTTTACAGGAGCAGGAGACATTTCTACAGCACCCTGGCTGTGTTCAGCCCTGGCCTCACTGCAGCACACATCTGTACAACAATAACAACTTTCTTAAAACGATGTAGCCCAGTACAATGACATATGTTAAATATAGCCACGGGAGAGCTGGGAGCAGAAATCCATGAATAACTGTATTGATTGCAGTAAAGAAAACCTGGACATATTTGGAGTGGAGACATTTCCTGATGAAATTCTTTCCATTTGGTAAAAACACAGACATTGTCTTACACCTTTCCACACACTAAAACTGTAAAACAAAACTCCAGACACTACTGTTAAGAGTTCAGGTATCTGCTCAACTATTGTTGCAGACAGGGACAGAAAATGGATCTTCCAGCACAAAGAAAATCAAATGGTTTGAAATTAACCATAATTCTTAATATCAAACAGAAGTTGGAAAATTTTAATTTAGTTCTATGAAAATTCTAGATAAAATTTCTTGAATGTTTTCTATGCTTTCACTTTAGGAGATTAAGAATTTACTCTAATGCCCACATTGTCCCACATGTATAGTCATTACCAAGTACTGTATATTCAGACCATATTGTAAGGGATGGGATAGAACAAGATGACAACACTAGGAGGGTGGCAGAGCATTAGTGTCTCTTCTGCTCTCTAATTCTTTAAAGTCTTACACTGAGTTTTTACACATGAAAGTGCATTTCCCAATGTTAACAAATAAATAAATAAATAAAAAGTCAGATATTCTACACTGACTATCCAATCTGTAAGTGAAAGTTCTCAAGACTCTGGCTGAGACCCAGACTAAGGTTGATTTTACTACCTCTGAAAATTCAGGCAGTTACTTTATGCAAGTATTACCGGTTTCAAAAATCCACTCTATTGCTAACAAATGTTAGGAAACTTCCCCAGAGACAACTCTGCCCCTCTGAAAGCCACAGGCAGCACTTTTGAGAGTCACCTCTCGGGGTGGCAGTAACTTCCCTGGCACATTATCCCTTAACATCCCAACTTTGTGTGCTGCTGGTGCCACTTTCCCCCCTGCAGCAGATGACAGGAGCTAGCACTGGTGGCTGCACAGCTGGGCCATTTTGGGCCATTTTGCGGCCCCCACACAGCACTCTGAGCAAACAGGAACTGGCCCAGGCATGGCCTGGCCTCAGGCACAGGGTGCCACGAGCAGCCAGCAGAGCTGGGCTGAGGCTCCCTGCAGAAACCCAGAGAGGAAGGGCTGCAGCAGTGAGAGGACAGCACACACAGCTGGGATCCACAGCGGCAAAGAGAAAAACGAAAACCAAGAGTGGTGACAAGATAAGGAACAGTGATAACAGCCAGGGAAAGGGAGGAAGAGGTAGAGAAAGAAAGTTTAAAAGTGGAAAGTTGAGACAGATCTTTACAGGAAGCACAGATGGGAGCTCCTCTTTGTGAGCATCTACCTGTCAGCAGGGGCTGGCAGAACGTAGTGAAGCACCCAATGCTAGCATCATCTCCATGACAGACACTTCAGCAAAAATAAAATCTTTCTCTTCCTGAAAGCTTAAGCTCTGCTCTGAAACATAATCCTCTGCTGTTTGCTTTTCTGCTCATCTCCTTCCATCAATCATTTCAAGTGCTAGGAACCCACAATCCTTGCTGTACCCAACACAGTTTTCATTAACAATACCTCTGCTACCTTATCCAAAGGATCAGAATTTCAGAATCTGCATTGTAGGACACATCTAAATTCCCTTTTTTTTAAAAAAAGGCCTACAAACATGTAATGAACATGCAATAACCTATATTACTGTGTTTGTCAAACTTCCTCAGGGAATCCTCTGCCTAGCATATAGAATCCCTTTGCACAAGACTTTCAGCCATGCATGAATTAGATTTGTGGTGAAAAACTGTATGAGAAACCCCAACAGGCAGGTGAAACAGCTATGTTCTAGCACAGAACAGCTCCCCTACACCCAATAAAACTGCTGCCTTGTCATTTACTCACTTTTAAGTGTTCATCCTTCTGTTACCTAAGCAGCAGCATGGAAGGTTTCTGTCACACTAATCCATACTGTGTGAAAATTATTTTAAGCAGGTAAGCAATGTTGAAAGTATTTCCAACCAACACAGTTAGGAGCAAAAGCAGTACATCCTAATTTGGGGGCTCGGGATCATCACCTTACACCCTAATATGCTGCAACTGAGAAATCAACACCGACACAATGATAGCTCACACCAACTCATTTCCGTAGACAGAAAGTGCTTGCAATGACCAGAGGACATGTGCAGGAGAGTAGAAATGAAACCTGCACCTGTGCAGGACACACAACCTGCTCCTTCAGATGAGACTCAAAGCTCAGGTATTTTGTTTTTCCATCCATTATGCCTAGAATGCTTGGACAGAAAAAAGCAAATGTATTTATTTTTCCTAAGATTTTGTTCTCTCTGCTCACACACATGCATGTGAGACAGTGTTTAATGCCTGTTCTTCCCTGAGGCACATGTCCCAGGGAGCTCCCTGCATGAGCAGAGCTGCTGAGGAGGTGATGCTCAGCTGACCCTGTGGGGTGGGTGCCCCACTGCTGCAACCCCCGGGGCCACGGAGAGCCCACTGGCACTGCTGCCCAAGGCACACAGGTGGAATTCTGATGGGCTCCCCACCACTGCCAGGCTTTGCAATGTACAGTCCTAACAGGGCTGGCTGCTTTTGAGGCGCTGTGAATGAGCCAATATCTGTAACTGTGATTTTACAACATGACTGAAGTGTCACACCCCAAGCAGTGCCTGCAAAAGACTCTTCAAATGCAGATCAGGCCACAGCATCCAGAGATCCTGGAGAGGGAAAAGCTGTGCATCCCCATCACACAAACCCATCTGACAGGATCTTGAAATAAAGCCTAATACAAGTTTCTTCTCCCTGACAGAGTCCACCCAGGCCTCTTGCTCTCCAGAGAAACAAAACAGGCATTTTTGTATGGAAACTCTGCTCCTTTGCCTCCTGAAGACTTTGAAAATCACACACACTTATTAGTTATTCCATGCAGGCGTGTGAACCTTTGCACTTGGATGTTGAAGGAAAAATTTATCCTTGACATAAAAATCAATCACATTAACAGTGCAACTTTCCAAACTCCTGCAGGTTCACTCCAAAGAGAGCACTAATTCTTTTTTTAACTTTGAATGAGTCAGATAAAGTGTCTGCTCAGGGCTTTGTTTGTAGGAACTAAACATTTATGTGAGATCCCTGAGAATTTTATGTAGCAGCATTTAGCAGAAAATTAATGTTTCCAGCCGATTTTTATTTGAATTTGTATTCAATACCACAGCATTTTCTTATGGTATTGTATTGTAGCTACTGTTTCAGAGCTCCCAAACTTGTTCTCTCCCAAACTAGGAAAATTTGGCAAATCAATCAGAACTTATGAAGTATTTAAAACAAAAGGATAAATGGCAACAAGAAAAGTTTGACAAGTTGATGAATAATCAGAAAGCTAAAGGAAGAACATCTTAGCAGAAAATGTTACAAAGAAGTAATTTATTCCTCACAGAGTAATAAGCCTCTATGAGATAAAATTTAACTTTTGAAAGGTTTACCATCCCTGCAGTTCATGGATTGGTTTAACTACCATAGTTAGGAAATTGCAGCATTTTGTTGCCAACATGAGATTTCTGAAAGCAGCAAACAGCAACACATACCAAACCATGTCTGTAAATCAATCTGCTGGGAGACAACAAGTGCTAAATGAATCAAAACTCCTAGTAAATAGTATGCTGTAGAATAGCTCTTCAAAGATGCAAACAGAGTAACAGAGCTCTGAAGACAAACTGATAGAGCAATGTAAACCCCACTAAGCACAATTTCAGGAGATAATAATAAAGCTCTAAGAGTCTTGCCATCAAATCCAAGAGGTTTCAATAGAAAGCAAGCAGCCTGCCTCTAATGTTAGCTCCACAAAAGTCCTACGACCAACTACTTTTGTTAAAATAGCAAAATAGTCATTTGGAAAAGGCATTTTTTCCTGAACCATTTATATGCAGGGAAGAAGAAAAGAAAAACTCAAAGTCTGGAAGTGTGTGGAAACCTGCAGCCAAACACTTCTTTTGTAACAAACTGCAGTTTCCTGAAGTCAAACAGATATTTATGTGCAAAGCTGCCTTCAAACCAGAAGCACATTCTCCTCTCTGGGTTTGTTTGCTTTGCCTTTTTCACAATGCAGAGCATCCTTACATGTGACACAAAAGCCCCTGAATAACCCCACTGGGAGTGGGGGCCTCTCTGTGCTGAACATACAGCAAAATAACATTCCTGCTTCAAAGAAAACTTACAAGATCCAAAGAGACAAAAGACTCAATCCAGAAAGAAAATGAGGCACAGAGGCCACCAAAGGCCACAAAAAAAGGTCAGCAAGAATAAAACTTCCGAGTTCTGTCCCCTTGTATGCAGTATTACCCCTGCAGAGTCAAGAGGCCTCCCAGCATGGACTGATCCTTTCTCCCAGTCCCAGTAATAAACTGTAACATCCTCTGAAGGCAGGAGGAGACACAGGACAATGAGGGAAGCTACTCTTGCACTGTGCAGAACAAAAGTCATCCCTATAGGGTCTGCCTCACAAGGCTCAAGTGTAGAGTTCACTTCTCTACAGGAACCAAGATAAAGATCACTCTATATTTAATTTAACTGAGGTGAAGTTACTGCAGCAGTGCTGGACAACTTCACTGAGGCCTGAACTGCAACTTCTAACATTAATTTGAAATTCTTGCTAGAACTCAGAAATTCAAGATTTATTAAATTATCAATGCTTTAGTAATCAAACAATAATTCAGGCTATGAATTAATTTGAAATTATAAAACTAGAGACTCGTCACATAGTATTAATTTATCCATCTTTGGATGCTTTATCATGAATAGTGATTGGTTCATTATATATTCTTACCCTAAGATACATTTTAAATATGGTTTAAAATTCTAGAGACTGCATTACCAACTGAAATGTGGCAGCAAGAACTAATTTAAATAGAGAACAAATAATGAATACAGTGATAGTTTCTGAAAAACTGCCAGATGACAAACTAACAAGGTCAGCACCTCATTTGCTATGTCATCTTGTATTTCTCCAAGTTTAATACAGGATTTAATCTGGAGCATCAAATAATAAGTTTTTCTAACTGCAACCATGTTCTACTTTGAGAGAAGGCTCAGAGGTCATTGCACGTTACATTCTGCTGTCATAACTGTCCTTTCAATTTTTTCAAGCTAGAAAGATGCCAACAGGCAACTCAAAATAGAGGTGCATAAGAGTTACTTTGTGCATCAGCTCCTGCAAGGTTTTAACAGGCATCACCCCTCCATCCCAGGCAGTACCTGTGACAAGCTGTTACCTCAGCTGAGGTTACAAGGCTCTGTTAAATTAGGATGACATGCCCTGTCTGCAACTGAGAAGCAACTCATACACACAGGGAAAACATCTCTTCAGTTCTCTTAAAAGTAGAGGAAAGAAGACAAGCGAAGAAAGGAGGATCAGCTATTTATTTGACAAAGAGATTTTTAATGCAGCTTTTAAAACAAAGCTATCATCTCCATTATACAAAGAAGCACTACCAATCTTATTCCAGGATTTAGAACCCCAGAGGAAACTCTCAACAAATGCATTGCAACAATAAAAATGGGTAATTTATTTTGAATATTTATTTCTAATCTTTCAGGCAATGCCCAATCATGGCAGGATGCTGCTCATCACTTTCTCACAACTTTCTCTAGCAGTGTCCTGTCAACAGCTCTGGAATGGAATTGCTCATTACTACTCTGCAGACTCATCATTCCTCACCTCTTTATCATCTATTTTGCTGATAACTTCAGCAGACCAGCGAGAGCTCATTTTCCTTTGCAGAAACTGAACTGTTTATGCACCAAACTCCTGATGATACAAACATAAACACTGGGGGAAAACCCACAGAAATTGGCAAAAGATGGGCAGGATCCCACTACAAACTCTATAACCAAGGAGACTGCAAATAAATACAAGATATCACACCTTTATGCTGTTAGAAAGGTCACCAGATTATCAACATTTGTTTTAGATAGAGGCAGACTACTTCCCTTCCCAAATCTTTACTTTATTGTGCTTTCCCTTCCAGCTATAACAGAAAAAATTGTGCCAGTTATTTTGTCATGGAGTGAACATGAAACAAAAGTTAGTTAGCAGTTTTTGTTATAAACACCACAGAGAAAAGTTTCAAAAAGGAAAAAAAAAATACAAAAGTACCAGGCAGGCATCACTTCCCAACTAACAGAGTAGAAAAATTTAAAGTTCCTTTAAAAAAACTTTTACACAGCTTTAACCTGAAATCAAATGTGACAAGAGCTGTTGGATGTGCTGCAAGAGACTAATAGCAACAATTTTGTTAAGAATAAAAAGCTGGTTTGTCACAGCAGCACAACTCTGTGCACAGCCTACATCTCCAAACACCTGAGCTGTGTATGAATACAAATTTCACCTTGTTATTTGTTGAAGTTCTCTTTCCTCAAGATTCCCTGTCCACAGATCCTTGCCTTCCTCTAAGCAACAAAACAGTGTTCACTGGGAATCTAAAGCTGCTTCATGCAGCATCAAAGTCCTACATCAATCTTTTTATACAGTAGCTGGGATGGGCTGACACTCTCCTGCCTTTCAGGGTGAGCACTCACCCTTTGATCTCCAGCTTCACATGGAGATCTCCTCCACCATAGAGATATGCATATATATGCACATCAACATAGCAATGTACATTGTACATATACATATTTAAGTAAGGGTGGCTGATTTGTCAATAAATGGAGGATAGGGGAGCATTTATTCTAAGTGCATTTGTTTATACCATATCTGAGACAAGTGTGTTTCAAAAGCAGGGAGAAAAATCCACAAATGCTTTGCATTGGCAAAAGAAGCCTAAACATCAGCTCAGGACATTGGTGCATGTGCCACAGTATAAATGTCACAGCACACTGCACTGCCTCAGCTGAGGGCAGAGCTTGCTTTGCCTCTTTGGTGATGTGAACCAAAGCTGAACTTGATTTTGAGTAAGAAATGTTAAAGGAAACATTGACCTGAGCTTAGAGAAGGAAATGTCAACTTGGTGAAAAGCTCCAGGTGACTTTGACTGCAGTCAGTCACTACCAATCACCACTGAATATTTCAGGTCTTACAGCTCTGCCAGGACTTTATAACTCAAAGGACAACAAGCCTTAAGGTAAGTCTTAACTCCTTGAAAGTAATAGGTTGGACTTGATCTCAAAGGTCTTTCCCAACCTAGCTAATTCTGTGATTGGGAATTTTTCCACCAACTTCAGAGGAGTTGAGAATTCACTACATATTCGATGCTACATCTTAAAGGATAATGGACATTGCCAATTTATTTTAACTCATAAGAGATCTTGAAAAGATAGAAACTAGAAATACCAAGCAGAGTGTCCTTGAGCCCAGCTAACAGAAACATTAGCAGCACACAAAGCTCCAGCACAGTGATGTGGATGAATCACACACAAATGTATCAAGAACAGTACTTCACCTTCAGCCTGAGCTCCACTGCCTGTCTGCCCTTTGGTATTCCAACACACCACAAGCACAGACATGTCCTGCTGAGGCCAGGACATTACCCTGTGACACCTGCATTAACTTTGAGCTCCCCTAGAGATTCTAGTCTTCATTTAAGAGAATTCAGCATTAGAAAATTCACAGGTTTGCTAAGAAATTCCTTCCACATTTAATTGCTTTTAGTGTTGATACAGTTTATAGTATTTCAAACACTGTTTGCAACCTCCCCATTACACCACACCATATTATGGCATCATTGTAGGGCACACACTGCAGTGCTCTTTGAGAAGGTGTTGATAACCCCTCATTCATATTATTCAATATCTGAAAGGACTGTGAGCTCATATCAAACATGAAGCATTTGCCAGGGTCCCTTGCTGCACAAATAAAAGCTGCATGTCAGAAATACATTTCCAGAGGCATTATGCTAAACACCAGCTACAAAGACACTCTACAGAGTATGCAAGTGCACAATGTGAATTTCTACAACCACTTTCTTTTGCTATTGATCAAAGTTGGTCTATCTCAGCAAAAAGGTGACAAAACTGCTACTCAAAAGCTCAGAAACGATAAATTATCTTTGTTCAGAAAAGAAATGGAAGAACAGAAGTAGAGATACACATCAGTGAGAATAAAAATGAAATGGATAACAGGAAAATCTGATCTTTAGAAAGAAGAAAGGTGTCAGCAAAGAGGAGCACAGACACGGACATGAAAGCAAATTTCCATGGCATGCTAAGGGAGAATCCAAACAGAGAGTTCATCTCTGCCCCAGTGATGGGTTGTCCTGCAGGTGAATCAGCCACGTGGTGTGGGCTGAGGGGTGGCTGAAGGTGCAGCCTCCTGCAATCAGCCCTGGGCTGCCACAGGGCAGGGACAGGACACTGCCTGGGCTAACAGCAACTGCAGCTCAGCCTGGTGGGGAATGAACCAGCCAGCTTTCAACAAAAAGGGATTTGGGGATAAGCACAGCAACCAGCAAGTCAGGAGTTAGTAGCACAGTAACAGAAATCAGCTTCTCTAAAATAATTTAATCCTACACAAGTTGCTTCAAACTTCTCACGAGCTAAGTGACTAAAGTTACCTTCCAGTAGCAAGTGATACCTCTAAAAATCCATGAAAGGCATAGTCTGAAATCATTATTAAAACACAAGTCCTCTCAAACATATGCCAAGTGTTTCATTTTTATTTTTTTAACACAACAGCAGGTCCTGCAGACACAGACAGAGCCTAAGTGGTGAGATTGCTCAAGCTTGCCCTAAAGCCTTAACCTGCTCCTGCTCTCCTCTACAAACCCTGACCTGGTCTGTAGGCAAACTGTGGGAGCTGTCTAAGATCAGGGCATCCTGCAGGCACCCTCTGCTCCCAGGGCACATCCACTGCTGTGGCACAGCTTCACTGAGGATATCTGGACATTGTTTCTGGCTTCTTCTCCACAGCTACATTATCAAACTCTGTTCTATAAGCCTAAAGATCTTACTCTCACAAAAAAATTTTCTAAATAAGGAAAATAATTGGAAAAAAAAAAAAAGGAAGGAGGCAACTTGACCAGAGTAATAGCAAAGAGTTACTTTGTCACAACATACAGCCTGCAACCAACTCAGAGTTATTCCTTTTTCATTATGCAGAACGTTTCTTACAAACTTGTTAAAACCAGCATAACCTGAGTTTACCCAGAATTAAAACAGCTGTGAAGGGTTTCTGTACAGTACTGATTCTGGTTTTGCTCAATTATGAGCCACATAACTGCCCCCCAGGATGGCAGGAAAATGTCTGTTCACGTGCTCATTCCTCCAAGGATGGGACTTGACCTCAGCACATGGCAGCATCCTCACAGCACTTCCATGTGGCAAGAAATGAGCTTTTGGCTAATTTAAACACATCTGGGTAATTCATTAAGTGGTTAATAAATTGTTAACACAAAAGGTACTGCTCAGCAAGCCTGTTCCACTTCACAGGAAGTTTCCTTGGGTAGGACTGAATTGTTTGGTCCACAGATTTCTGCACACAGAAGTTGCAGCTGAGCAATGCCTTGAGTAGTGTCTTCTGTATGAACTGTTTCACCAGCAAGGAAGCATCTGCGTTCATTTTGTTTATTCAGCAAGCTTTGGAGCATTAGGGATAATAGAGAAGATTCTTCTCAAGGACTTATGCTCACAGTCAGCAGCTGGAAGGCCAAAGGTTTGGGGGTTTGCTGGTTTATTTCCCCCTTCATACACACACTAAAGGAGATTGGTAATCTTAAAAGAAATATTAGGCTTGCAACTAGGTATGTTCAGAAGATACTCTTATTTATGCTGATACATGCAAACCAAATGACTTCCTAAATATCTGTGTTAAATCCTGAAAAATAAAATGCATAGAATTGAAGCAGCATAAGCTGCTTCCTCTACTGGCAAGAGAGCACTGAGCTGTGGGAAATGTTACCTTCCACTGACTTCCTCCAGGCAGAGACAGGTTTGGGGCCACAGATGTGTGCAGCTCACAGAAAAATGATCCTGATTACTGATGTAGAGAAAAAAGATAAAATGAGCTCCCTCCACCAACTGCTCCAAAACAGAACCAGCTGCTGCAAAGTGAGCCAGGCACAACCCCAGCCTGCAGCACTGGTAACAGAATCTAACCATCACTGAGCACACCTGGACCACCCATCCCACCAAACCAGGGTCTATCAGACAGCTGAAGTAGAAAGGTCTCTTCCCTGGGGGCAGGAAAGGTGCCTGCACAACCCACCTGGGCACCTCGAGGGCTGGCAACTGTTCTGTAAACTGACAGGTTAAGGCTGGGCTCAAACAAATTCAAGACTCTGAAACTGAAACAGAGAGAAGAGCTCTGCTTCTGGGAATCCTGCACAAGGTGATGCCAGGCACATGACTTACACTCAGAAGCTGAAGGGAACAGCCACTTTTTGCACTGGTATTGGAATAAGAATCTGTCACAGCAAAGTACATTTATGCCATCTCCTTAGTCACAGCAAACCCAACAGATACTGTGGCAAAAAAACCATCTCATGCTTTTCTTCAAATGCACCTTCTCTTCTGCATTCCTCAGTGAGTCACTTACCAAGCCATGAATGCCCTTTAAACCTCCCAGCTCCTTTGGGTGACTGCTCTATCCAGGATAGCCACCCTGTCACTAAAACAACCCCAAAGAACAAACAGACACGGATGTGTGGCCACATCACTCCTCAGAGCAGCTTCAGCCCATGTGTTTGCTGCCTGCCAGGCACTGGTACACACCAACCTGGTCCCTGTCCAGTGACTCAGTGCTTCTGCTGGGCTGGGAAGCAGAGACAGCCAGCCTGTGTTTTCCTCCTCCAGGAGAGGCCACACAAGCAGCACTTGTAAAGCTGGGAGGGGAATCTACATCCACTTGCTGCCACACAGACAGAGCACCTTTCTTCTAGACCCTGAGGCTTGGTTTTATTTTTCATCAAAATTCAGTTCATACAATCATGGCATCATTTAGGTTGGAAATGACACTAAGACCATTGAGGGCAACTGTTAAAAACACCATAAACCAGCCATTGGAACTGACACACTGTACCAGCTGATCTGAATACAAGACAACAACATTAATGTTTGCATAAACATTAACTTCAACATAAATGTTTGCAGTTTCATCTCAACTGGCAGATGCCTGGGTTGATCATCACTTATGGGTAATTTGTGTATCTCCTTAGGTGGGGATCAATACATTTAAATTAAATTCTAACACAGGTAATCCACTTGAATACAAAGCAGGCATTTTAAACCCATTCAGAAACCCCAGCCATCCCTTCAAATCTGACCCAAGGAAGTCCACCAGTCACACACTGAAGCACATGACCTGTAAAAAACTGACTGAGAGAATCAGAGCTAAAGCAAAATGCAGCAGAGATGGATTCAACACATCTGCCATCAACATAATATTTCCATAATGCAAAACTCAGTGCAGTCTTCCCACATGAGCATCCTTAGTAATTCAGCATGGGATTAAATTATTAACTTTCCACAACTTTCACTGGGACCAAACAAGGCCAGCAGAATATGAAGAGGATTTTTTTAAAATCCTGAATTTTAGGTTTTTGCACTCATAAAACCACTAAAAACGAAGAATGATTGTTAAATAATTCCACCACTGCCAAGAGAAATATGCAGGAATTCAAGATGTAACTGCCCAGCACCACCAATCTCTCCTATCACAGGTAATTCCATTCAGAACACAGAACAGAAAAGAACATTATATGTTAGTTTTACAGAACCAATATTTATAAATTACTATAAAATATTTTCCTTTTTTTTTTCTAGTATCCTGGAACACTTTAGGACAACAGAACAATCTTCATTTGAAGACCCTTTTCACTTTAACAATTTCAATGAAAATACAAAGGCTGTATAAAAAACCCACCCTAACACAATCATATTCCCAAGACTATTCTTGACTGATTTTATATCCACATCTGCACTCCATGTCCTAATGAAGACACTGTGGCTCTAAAGAACCACAGGTTATTCTCAGTGTGCTGTTTTACTTGAGCTCTTACACATCTGCATCTTCATCCTATAGCAAACAACCGAGAACACTGAAAAAGGTGGAATTTAGCTGACAAAGATGTCTCAATATCAGTCCTGTACAAAAATCTCCCACACATCATTCTTACACAGGATAACGATCAAAGGTAGAACCAACCCTAAACGTGAAGATTTTCTAAAAGAATCTGCTACTAAAAGAGCATGAACTTGATGAAGCGATGACTTGCCACATCCTAGACTTGTTTAAACTGCATGCTGCAAAGTAAAATCTTTCTTAGCAGCATTCAGTCTGGAAAATTCTAGCCTGAGCAACTCTTGCTTATATTTGACCACAAATATTTGGCCACTATGGAATACAGGTATGCATGCATGCCTCTGTTTGCATGAGAGCTGCAAAACCGAGTCTTGAACACATTTTACTCTAATAAACAGGAAGGGGAGAAACACAGAAACCACCAAACCACCAACTCTCTTCTAAAGAGATGATTGTAACACCTGTGGTATCTCTGTGTTGCTATGAAACTACTATCCTAACCGTAGCAACAGATTTAAACCTTTAAGGATACATTTTGCTCTCTGTAGGCAAGATATAACAGGAAAATGCTGCAGAAAGGTTTATTTTAAGCCAACGGGAAACAGTATTTCAAACTGGACAACACAAGTTAGGAAGACAGCAATTTACCAATGACAGCAAGCAAGGAAAAAAAAACACACACCAATTTATTCAACAGTGAAGCAGTATTTCATAATGGAGTTACTATTTACCAAGTGTGGAATAGAGACCTGAAGCACTTTCCTCACCAGTTACCTTAATCCACTTCCTACCAACACAGTCCCAGCTGAGCTGCTGAAGTCACTGCCATAGATCCCAGCTGGAGCCTGGAGCAGCCTCTGCAACCACTGACAACAGCCCCAGAAACAGGAGGGAATTGTTCAAGGATGAGGAGGAAGTGAGTAAACGAGGCTGTGCTAAAACTAAGAATAATACACAAACACTTAGAAGCAAACAAAACACACAGCACCTCTTTCATTGCCTACCAAAGGCTTAAAAGCACTGAAGCTTGGGTGACAGAATTTAGAGCAAAGCTGGGCTAGTTCTGGTAACTAAACTGGAAACACACCCCTGAGGCTGAATCCAGGAGAGTATGAATTTCAAGGGCTTCCTTTCACTTATCCCTTCCAGGTGACACCACTCCACAAACAGGGAGCATCTGGAGCACAGTGCATGACTGCTGAATATGCTCTGCTAAGTTACACTGACACTTCAAAAGCAACAAAATGCTCCAGCAGTTGCTGAGCTGTCCACATTGTCCAAAAATGGAGATTTTGATGAACCATTTGGCCTGCAAGACCCTTTTTTCACCTTCCAGTTATTCATTCATAGGTCCTTGATATGAGAATGACTGTAAATTTACATCAGTGCAACTAGAAAGTGAAAATCCCCTGAAGAACTTAAACTACAGAATAAGCTATTGATCACACTCTGGGAGATCATTGTTCAGACTCATGATGGTGCTAAAATGGACAAACCCCAAACCACTTTGAATAACTGCATCAAATTTTTCTGAAGTCTTTTAACTTACATATTTGGTTGCATAATGGCAAACAAACCCTATAACAATTTGCACATAAAATACCTTTAGGTCAAGTTTTGCTGTGTAAAATACATGCTTAAACCCACAGATCCCACAGCACCTGTAGAATTAGGGTCCCAAGCTACACAAAACTACCCAAAACTCCAAATTAACCTGGTTCTTTCTCTGCATCAGCTACCTTTTAAAATGGCTATTTGTTACAAGATTCACTTCTGGAAAATTCTTGTCCTCTGAAATCACAATAAATGCATTTACATTTATCCAACTTTTAAACTAGCTGTGCTCTCAGAGGTCCCATGGAGCCTTACAGCTGACCCAACTTTTTGTTCTTGCCCACAGAGGAGCTTGTCCTCCTGCCCATTTCATGTCACATTTCACTGAAGCCCTAACCAAGGGGAGCAAGCACCCCTAAATTCACACCCTAGATGCCCACGGCAGCTTCACACAGAGGGACAGGAAAAGGCCAGTGCAGCCTCCTTTTCTTAGACATCCAGGGATGAAAAACATCAAAAGAAAGCAAAGAGAAAAAACCGCCATATTTTTTAACTGGGGGTTAAGGGTTAGGAGCAGAAATCTCTGTTTACACTGTCTGTAAAGTGAGCAGGTTTGAGACCATCTTCTCCTAATAAATAGTCATTAATCACTTGCAGTCACTTAGCACAGGAGGTCATGTGGTGGCAGCCTGGGCAGTGTAAATGTTTAATACTGAATTAGATTAGAAAGGCTCAGGACAGTGTCATCACAGCTACAGTGCTACCTGCAAAACCTACCCATCTTTCCTTTGGTTTCAGTATCACTGAGGCCTGACCCAGGCTTTGGGATGGGATGATGTGGTCTTGCTGTGAAGGTGAGACACAGCAAATATCACAGAGCTAACTACAGAAAGCCAGATGGCCAGGAGCTTATTGCACCTTTTTATC
Source organism: Molothrus aeneus (assembly GCF_037042795.1). NCBI lineage: Eukaryota > Metazoa > Chordata > Aves > Passeriformes > Icteridae > Molothrus > Molothrus aeneus. The sequence goes on along the minus strand of NC_089661.1, from coordinate 8,063,469 downwards.
ACTGCACTGCTGTAAAACACTGTCACCTGTTTGATCATATCTCTGTTATTAGGAACATGAGCACAGGGGTGATGAGCTGCCTGCAGGACAGACTGCTTGGCAATCTCCAGCTCTCTCCTGGGGGACCCACCCAGCACACAGGCACTGCCATGTCCTAACCCTAAACCCACCCAGCACACAGGCACTGCCATGTCCTAACCCTGACCCTTAACCCAGCACACAGGCACTGCCATGCCCTAACCCTAACCCTAAACCCACCCAGCACACAGGCACTGCCATGTCCTAACCCTGACCCTTAACCCACCCAGCACACAGGCACTGCCATGCCCTAACCCTAAACCCACCCAGCACACAGGCACTGCCATGCCCTAACCCTAACCCTAAACCCACCCAGCACACAGGCACTGCCATGCCCTAACCCTAAACCCACCCAGCACACAGGCACTGCCATGCCCTAACCCTGACCCTAAACCCACCCAGCACACAGGCACTGCCATGCCCTAACCCTGACCCTTAACCCACCCAGCACACAGGCACTGCCATGTCCTAACCCTAACCCTTAACCCACCCAGCACACAGGCACTGCCATGTCCTAACCCTAAACCCACCCAGCACACAGGCACTGCCATGTCCTAACCCTAAACCCACCCAGCACACAGGCACTGCCATGCCCTAACCCTGACCCTAAACCCACCCAGCACACAAGCACTGCCATGTCCTAACCCTAAACCCACCCAGCACACAGGCACTGCCATGCCCTAACCCTAACCCTTAACCCACCCAGCACACAGGCACTGCCATGTCCTAACCCTGACCCTTAACCCAGCACACAGGCACTGCCATGTCCTAACCCTAACCCTAAACCCACCCAGCACACAGGCACTGCCATGCCCTAACCCTGACCCTAAACCCACCCAGCACACAGGCACTGCCATGTCCTGGATACGCAAAAATACAGACACAAACATCCCCATCTGTGTGCCCACAGCTGAGGAGCAGCACTCAGATGGCTCACAAGAACATTTCATAACCCTCCTCCCCCTGTCCTCTACTCAGTTAGCAGCTCAGTCAGAGCCAGCTACAGCTATAATTATTGTCATAATTATTATTTTAATAAGTATCAATGACTTATCAAAATATTGCACTGAAGACTTTCACATCTTTTGTTGTCAGACTGCCAAAAAGGCAGCTCATTGCTGAGGTGCTGCTCCATGTACTCTGCTAGCAGGCAGCACCTCCAAGTTTCTATTTCTGCCACTGAGTGACTAAACTCAATTCCAGTGAATGCCAAAACGTAAGCAGTTTGAGGCACAGTAGCTGTGCAAAAGTATTATTATTCTCGTAGTGCATACACACTAACAGCTTTGTTTACTACATTCACTCCTCCTCTGCTTGTTTCCTTGGTTTTATACACTGTGGGCCAAGTTGCTGAACTTAGGTGCCATAAGGTAGCCACCTGAATTCTTATTTACATATTTAAACAGCTGTCAGGCACCCACACCAAGTTATAAGAGCATAAGGAAGCCTGTAAACACCTAAGTTAATATAGTTAGGTGTCAAGATGTATCCCCAGCTAGCCAAATGTGGATCTCTGCAGACAAGATGCTACTTTTCATGAGATTATTCTTTTCTACAAGGCAGGATTAGCTTGATAATAGATTATTTTTTATTTACATGCCTGTTCAAGATGACTCCAACCCAGATTTCTGGTAACACTCCATTTCCACAGAGAACTCCAGCTTACATTTTCATAATTAGCAGATGGCCATCTATTTAGTTAGAGTTCCAGGTACACAGAGAAAAAAGTTCCTTAAATAACTGATGACAATTAGTAACTTAAATAACTAATGATAACTAATGGCAATTGTGGGACTTCTCATGATGGGTGTCAGCTGTCACCCCACTGAGTCCACAGGTAGAACTCTGCGACATACAGTGGTGCAATTCTAAAGAACCATAAAAATTCCCCTAGAAATGTCATTTTTCAGGTTTGTTGTGCCTCTCCCAAGTAAGGGTGCACAGGCTGGATGTAGTTTCAGGGAGCTTGCTTCATTTTAGTCAATACAGTCACAACCTCACACGCTTTTTTTTTTGAAAGAAGACACTTCAACTGAACCATGTGTGCTCCTGAAGCAGAAAGAAGACAATTATAAAGAACAAAGATAACCAGAAGCAGGATGAGTTTTAAGAACAAAATGAGATATGTCTCAGAAATTCAGACAGCATGAAATCCAAAACTGACCACCACAAAAAGTCAGCAAATAGCATCAGCTTGAAGAAAAATACTCAGATTTCACCAACATAACTGAACCAAAAAGTACATCTGAAGGGCAAGCAAAGGCTGCAGCATGAAGCAGAAATAAGTGTCCATGACTCATCCAACCAAATCCAAGTTAAACTCAAGTTTGCAGTGTCATTCAGCTTTGTAGAATTGTTTTAAATAAGCATCCCACTTACTCTCTAATAATAGAACAGCAACAGAACAGTAGCTTGAAAACAAAATATATGTGGGAAGCATTCACGATCTGACCTCAGAGTCAACCACACACTAGTGTGAAATCTTTTTTAGCTAACTTTTTTAATTAACTGGTATTCATTTATTGGTTTAATTTCATCATAAAGAAAAAAAAGCAGCAAATTATAGACATGTTATAAATAGTTTGCCCCTTGGAGGAATTCTCTAATCATCTCTAAAAATAAGAAGTCATATGATTTCAGTGTCCTGTGCTGACCCTTTTAGTACTCAGCAAGGTTACTCCATATATATGTTTAGGTAATGCTACATGTTGCTCAATTTTTATATCCACACAGTTATAAAAGCCTGCTCTCTTCACTTCTAGAGCACACTCACACTCAGTGAACCACTCAGTCCTGTATTTGTTGTAAAGCTTGGGAATTACTCCATAGGAAGCACAGATCCACAAGGCATGAAAACCATTTTGTGCTTCCAAGTGAAGCCTGGAATTATCTATCCTTTACTTGCCCAAAACTAGCTGGGCAGCCAATTTATAATACTAGCCTCCTGCTGTGCTCTTTCTTGATCCCTCCATGCTAATCAATCCTTGAACTTATCCCACCCCGAGGCTGGATAGTGCCAATCACAGAGAAATTCTGAGCAGGAGTCACTGAAGCAGGGTTTGTGGAAGTCCTGTGCTGAACAGGTCCCTGATGGTAATACTGAAAAGTTCCATTTGTGACTCTGGTTAGCTGCTAGCAGCTCTAACTTGCTATTCAGCCTGTAAACTCTTCAAGACAGGGACCTTTCCTCACATGTGTCTGTGAAGCTTCTAGTGCCCAGATGGTGCCATACAAATGAATAATAATTATATTTTCATGTAGACCATTATTGCGCATAATGTAAATTACTTTCACTGATCCAAGAGGAAATAATTTTCTCATTTTGAAATGAAAAGAGAGAGTAAAAATAATGATTACTTGTTTGATGCTCTCATTATAACAATAATTACATTTGTGGGTCCAGAATCCCCAGCTGGTCTGTACTGACTTTAATGGAGTTATACCAATGCGTGGCAGTTGACAAGCTCCTGGTCCTTCCTGAAGACCTCAACTGCTTCACAAGAGCAGATCACTTCAAACCCACACTGCTTCCATGAAGGATGGGACATTAATGAAGCAATCAAGCACACTTTGCAGACTGGGGAAGACAAACAGCAGACATCTGGAGAAATGGATTCCTCCATGCATGGCAGGTACCTGAGCATCACTACCATGCCCTGCCTTGCTGGCATAGAGGCACAGGCTTCTGCACAGATGCACACCTCAAATGAGCTGAATTGCCTTCTGGAGACACTCAACTCTGCTCATGCGAAGGCCTCAGACCCCACATGTCTGTGAGATTCAACCCAAGCTTAAAAAGGAAACACCCAAACAGCCACAAAAGGAAACAGCCCTAATCAGCAGCACCAAGTGTGAAAGGGAGGACTAAAGTTGTGACCTGTCAGGGCTTGGCTCCTCTGAAGGAAAGAGATAAAAACCACAATTATCAGACCAAAGAGGACTAGTCTGGAGTACCAATAAGTGAAAAACCCAAAACTACCTGTCACCTCAGCTTTGTGGCCCTAAACACCTTGTCAAGAGGTTACTGATGAGAGTAAGCAACCAAGACTTCAACTTTCCCTTGTCCCACAGCGCTGTCTCCCATTCAACATGTGCTCTCTGGAACAGCATCAAAGGCCTACCATTACTTAAAAAAAAATGAAGGACTGAGGTTCCAAGTCTAAAACTCAGATTCAAACCCTTGGAACTGCTAGTCCTCACACTCCAGTCATACACACCAGAACCCACGTGCCCTCTGAGTATCCACACAGGGATGCTCCTGCCTCTGCCCAAATCAGACATTCCCATCAGCCTAAGCCAAAAAAAAAAAAAAAAAAAAATACAGGACATTTTATTCCAATTAAAGAGTCACTGCAAAAGCTTCGGTGAAGTGCCAGATCTAATTTTAACGCTATAAAGAAAAATCAGGAAGTATTTGATTAAAATTAATCCTTGAGGTTATATAATTTGACTATTGCTACAAATTAAGATCACTTCATGCTTCCATTGTACTCTTGGCCCTTCAGCAAGCACTAATAAGATGCCATATCACAGATCACAGACTTCCAATGCTGACAGGAAGAAATATTTTGAAAAAATGTTTCTGAATAGAGCCAAAACATGTAGCAGGTAATGAGGGCCTTTTACACCAAAATGTACCCATTTTGCAATAGCTGACTGGAAGTAAATGGGATTTGTACATCCCCTGTGCAACAGCTGGTCTTCTCTTGCTAAAAAATTAAAATGCTTCTATTTCAAAGGGAACATCTGCAAAATCCCATCACACATTAAGGAATAAAAAAACAACACAACAAAAAATACACCAGTGGCCTGGAAAAGGCTTCTGATCCATCTCCTACAACACATTCCTGCAGAGAAGATGCTTAACAAGGTAACTGCTGCAGGAGCCCAACAGTCTAATCTGGCTCTAATACTCCCCTTAAATGATGCATACATTACTTCTCTTGCTGCAAAGATTTGTTTGTTTTATTAACATGTGCCTTGTTAAGTGCTAAGACTTTGCAAAAATGATTATGCACCTTCCAGCTGCAGATGAATTGTCTCCCCCCTTTGCCATTACTAAATGATGAGTTGTCTCCATTCTCCTTCTCAATTGTTATTAAAGCCATATTACAGCATGATTAAGCTCCTGATAATAAGTAAAACTGTATTTAACAGTCAAGTCAGTACTATGGACCCATTCTCTAAGAAATATATCATTTTTGGTCACATAATAGCTTGATGCTATTAATTTTATTCACAATGCAGAGTACCTTAACTCAGCAGTTTCACTGAGTCTGGTGTACTAAAGTGAGACTCCGTTTCCAGAGATGGATTCATTCTGGACTGAAGTTCAACACACAAATGATTAGCTCACATAAAGCTTCTTAGCACATCTCAGGTCTGGAAATTTTTCTGAAAACCAGTTTTTCCCTCATTTCTCGTGTTCAGATTAAATTACTGAGGCCACAGGTCTACATCAACAAGATACTTAGAGTGGAATATATTCACATAGCTACCATTTGATTGTGTCTACATATATGGAACCTATATATTCACTGATTGAAACAAAAAGAATAAACCAGTGGTGGGATAGTGTTGTCATCTCATTGCAAAGCTCCCATACCATCTTGGTGATTTCTCATGGGCAGCTCCTCACAGCACTGACTCCTTCTTGAGCACAGCACAGCCAACAAACTCCAACAATGCTCCTCACCCACTCTTTTATAGCACTCATCCTTATTAGACACAGCTGTGGCCTATTAAGGGCAGGCCTGCTCCTAATCTTTGGTAGTTAGTGCAGAAGGTAATCTTGCCCCTGAAGAGTTGCAGCTGAACTATCTTTATTTTCTTACATTCTTTCCCCCCACAGGGTAGTTCCTTTTGAAAACCCATTTGTTTTATGGAGCATAACAGCTTATTTGACACTTAAGTGCAGCTCTGTAGAGTGAACTGCCAGGGACTACAGTGACTCTTCCAGCAGCAGCCCAGTTCCTCACCCACGGCAGAGGCTCCCTCCTTCAAGGCACAGCTGCTGCCACCCCTGTGCAAAGCTGAGCTTTACCACTGGTGCTGCACTGAAAGCTGTGCTCCATCCAGAAACTCACTTGTCCTGTACCTCCCACATGGATGCTCAGCACAGGGTAGGTCCAGGCTGTGTGTTTGTTTCTGGCAAAACAGTGCTGGGAATCCACCTGCACAATCTAAACATTCCAGGGGCAAATACACTTCAAAAGAAAACTCTCATCTCCAAACCTGAAAGAATCCCAAGCTTTTATGTCATGCAAAAGGTGAATTCTGCACTGGTCTTACTTTGGGGAAGCATTTGGAAAAGGCTGGGGGAAATAACTGATGGATGAACCTTAGAGAAAGTGGAATAAAGTAGAGAAAGTGGAGTAAACCCCTCCTGGGTTTCCTTTCCTGTATGATTCCCATGGTGTTTTCCAGCATTAGAGTTGCTGCTGCTTTGTTTCTAGCTACAACAACTGATCCCAGTTTTTATAACCCTTCGCGTGGAGCAGAGCAGCTCCTGGATGCCTTTCCTAGCTCCAGTAGCCAACAGGGATTACAGAGTTTAGGCACACATTGTAATTACTTTTTGCTTCTTGCACCTTTAACCTGGTGGAGCTCAGCATGAATCACCAGGAGGTGACAAGGAAGGAAAAAGCAAGAAAACATAGGCTTGAACACATTCAGCTGATCAATCCATGGAGGACCCAGCCTCACCCTCCACACTGCCAGGAGAAGGAGAAATACCACATTTCCCACTACAGATATGAAATGAAGGAGAGGCACTGGTGATCCTCAGGACTGTCATCCCTGGCTTAACTTTTTTCTTGGAATTAAACTGCTCACTGACCCCAAACACACTTTCTTTTCATTCTACAGCTCTCAACATTTTGAGTTATCGATATGTTTGGTTCCTTTGACAGCTTCATGCTGAAAGAAACATACCATTTCTTTAAAAGAACACACAAAATTTCAGACTGAAGAAATGCTTTGATCCCACACCAGCAGGCAAGAGCTGTATTTCACTGAACTGACAGGAGGAGTGCCCTGGCATTTCTGCTTTATGGCAGAGCAGGCAGCAGTGGAAAGCCAAGGCTAGCAGGAGGCACAAAGGAGCAGCACATACCCACAGACAGTGCCAAGGCAGGGGCCACAGCTGGGCAGCACAAGTGCATCCCTGTGATGCACAACAGCCTGTCAGTGCAACATCACAGCAGCAGATGCTCTGCTGCCACATCCCTCTCATCCTCAGCAGCCCCAAAGCAGAGATTTGCATCCCATTTTCCTGCCTTTGGGCTCCCAACAGACACCATCCACCAGCCCCTTCCACCACTGCCAGCAGGCTGCACTAAGGAAACCCAAGACTGAGCAGCATGCTTACAGTGTTTTCACAAAAAGCTGTTGCACACTTTTCAAAGATAAAGACCCTTCCATAAAAATCAACCCATTCTCAGAAGGGAGCTTAATTCTTCTGTGCTTTGGACACTTGAGTCGTGCCTCATGAATACAGCTTGAGCAAGGGGTGCAGCTGCCAGAACACTTGCAAGTACACACTGAAATCAGTGCTAACCATACATCTGATACTTCTTTAGAAATATCTATAAGCTGACTTAATTAAATAGAGAACAACTGCAGGAAACTGCTTATGACTAATGAAAGCTCCAGGTGTAGCTGGTCAGGGGATCTAGCACAGTAAGTGTTTTCAGTTGCAAAATTGCTCAATTCAAAATTGTTTCTTCCTGCCAAGTTGGCAATTCCCATTCAATTACATGCAGGTACAGTGGCAAACCTTTTACTACAGTACAATGTTATTTTATCTACCAAATGATAGTGCTTATTGCACGTATCTGACAGCACTTAATAAAAATCTAAATATATGTTAAACACCTGGTTTAAAGGATTATGTTTCTTTTCCCACAGACACAAATTACCAAATCCTCACGCTACTTATGTCTAACTCAGTAAAATAAAATAGGGACCTCCATTTCAGTCTTTTACACAGGACTGAGACAAATTAAAAACAAGATAAAGAAAAGCACTGTAGTCTCACATGGCAACTTTCAGACATAGGTTTGAAAAGCACTGTCTTCTGCCAAGTATCCAAAATCTGCTTTGCATAACTATTTAGTATAAAGGGTCATATAAGGGTAGTTAGCAGGGCAAGAGAAAAAAGTACAAAACCCATGATCAAGTACTACATTACAGGTGAACATTTAGCAGCCTTTCAAAAATATATTCCTCAAAATGCATTAAAACTCACCATTCCACTCACAGACCAAAGACACATTGAAATTAATACTATTTTTGGTTAAAATGCAAGACTGAGAAATCTTTGAAAAATCCTTGGAGGGCCCCTCAGATGCGCTTAACCCAAGACATGTGGATATAATGGAACCACTGTATTCACACCAGTCAGCTTCTCCAACTGTTGCAAAACAATTTGACATACACAAACTATGGGAAACTTGGATCGAGAAGGATACTAACTTTGCTTGGATATTACATAAATTGCATTCTAATGTGCAAACATAAATTACATAAATTGTATTCTAATGTGCAAACAATGCAACAGGAAAAAAAAATCTTTCTTTGCATAGATGATACACAATTCCATTTCTCAGAGATTTTCCTCGTGAACTGAGTCAGAAATCAAGATTGGTAACATAAGCAAGACTGGTAACTTCACCTACCAATTTAACACAGGTGCCAAGTTTTTAAGGCAGAAGGCTGCACAAAGACAATTTCCCTGTCACTTTTCCACCAAGTACACATTGCAGTCAATAGATGGATGCTTAAGTGTGAGGTTTTGTATTCTGACAAAGTATCTTTAAGGATGGCGGCCCCTACCCGGTGTGCAGGCTAAGCAAAACCACAAGTACCATAAAGTCATCTTGAAGAAGCCTTGCCAAATCACCTCTACACAAAGTGTTGTTAAGTGCTGCCACTTGCTTTGAGCATTGTTGCCCTTTATTTTTTTAATATCAAAGTCAGACATTGTGGCACAGCCCAGTGTGATCCATACCAGTCATTTAGATAATGAGGAGAAAATAGGTGCACTCAGCATGTGTTTTAAAGCATGTTTTCCATTCAGAACCCCAGTGCTCCATCTTTAGGTCTTTGATCAAAACTGTATGCAGAAGGCATGATTCATAACTGCCAGCATCAAAACACTCACATTCAGTGTCTGCGTGTGGCCAGCACGGAAACAATGAGCTCTCAACCCGAACCCAGCACCCGTTCCAGCACATCCAGGGCAAACTGGACACTGTGCCAGGACATTTGTAGGACAACTGCTTAGAGAACATATTCCAACATAGCCCTGAGCCCACAGAAGAGGATCATTTCCTAGAAAGTCTGGGGAGCTGGGAAGCAGGGCTGAAGCTCCAGGTGCAGCCTGCCCTCTCCCGGCCCCCTGCCTGCCCAGGTAACAGCGTCTGCCAACCTTGGTAACCCACAGTGGAGAGATCAGGAAGGAAAAGCTGGAGAAGAATGAGATGAAAGCATAAAAGACTTGATGGATTGATGGACAGGAAAAGAGGCAGAGGGCAAGGTGATGGAGGAAAAATAGTAGAGCTTAAATAGCTACATTTATGAACACAGCAAATACCAAGATAAGATTATGTGTAGAAACAAAAGCTGAATTCAGTAAACTAGAATTTTAACTTTCACATCTAGAAAGCAGAGCAGGATCTGCACTCAGTGGATGGGTCCGTACGACAAGTTGTCCCAAACGTTAGTGATGGAGTACTCGTGTGCTGGGAGCTCAGCTCTTTGCAGCCTTTTCAGGCCAAACCACCCACTGTAATTTACAAGGGTAAATCACCTCTGTGCCCCAAGTTCCTGCTTTCTCTCTCAAGGATGTAAACAAAAATAGAGAAACGGACAAAACTAGGCATGCACTTCCAGAGGCATCACGTACTTAATGTAAGCCTACTGCTGAAAGAATAAAATGAAAACCGAAGGAAGCTTCTCCTGAGCTGGAGAATACTGGTACTGGCGTTACATCTCTGAGGTTTGCAAGAACACTGTTAATTTGCTTTTTCACATGCCTAATAGAAAACTCAAAAATAGAAAACTCAAAAATAGAAAACTCAAAAGGTAATAGAGCCAGATTTGCAACCCCTTCTGGTTTCAGGCCTGAGACATTTGAATGAAAACTGGAGAGTTTGCAAAAGAATGAGATAAAAGACAAGGTCCTCATCCTGTGTGGGCACAGTTTCAGTGTCCCTGAGCTGTCAGCGGTTAATAAAATGATTGCATTACATTTCACTGCCCATCACCTCCCGGGCCTCTTAGAGCTGTGCAATAAAGAATAGCCCCTGTGCGCTTTACCGGGTGGGAAAAGTAGCAGTAAAACAAACCCCCTGGACGGTGTGGGGCAGGCGGCTCTCCCGCGAAGTTCGGGGATGCTGGGATGCCCGCGGCAGGCAGCGCGGGCGATGGGACGAGAGATGCCTCTCTCGGGGAAGGGAGAGGATCCCACGGATCCATTTTCTGCCTCTGCCCCGCGGCCCCCCGGGCTCTCCCGCCGGTCCTGCGGGGCAGGACCGGCCCCGCACCGCGGCACCTGCGGGAGGCGCCCACGCGGGGCGCGGGAACGCGAGCCCCGGGGCGGCTTCCCCAAGTTGCCCGCGCCGCAGTCCCGGCAGAAGTGCCGCCAGACGCCGTGAGACACCGCCGCTCCCGCTCCCCGCCTACCAGCGCCTTGCCGTGCGGGGCGGCGGGTCCGCGCCGCTGCGGCTGCCCCCGCTGCTCTCCGCCGCGGTCTCGCTTCTCGCGGCCGCCGCGCTGCTCCTCGCCGGCGTCGAGGGAAGAGAAATTCCAGACGAGGAGGGTCTGCAGGAGCAGCACGGTGAGCGCCGCCACCAGCGCCGAGCGGGAGCGCCGCGCCAGCCGCCGGGCGCACGGAGCCGCCACCATCTTCGCTGCTGCTGCCGCCGCCGCGCTCCCGAGAGCCGCCGCATCCGCCGCGGCACCGAGTTTTCAGCCGGGCAGAGCCAGACGTCAGCAGGAGGAGGGCGGAGGTGGGGAAGGAGGGAGGGGGGGAAGGAGGAGGAGGTGTTCGCGGCGCGTGGGGATGGGGGAAGCCGGCGGGGAGCCCTGGCGGCGCGGCAGCCCGCGGCCGGGCCGGCCCGGGGCCAGGGGTGGGGTTGGCGGAGGAAGAGGAAGGAGGAGGAGGAGGGTGGGCTGGAGGCGGAGGAGGAGCGGTGCGGGGGCTCGGCGGGCCCCGGCGCTGCGTGAGGGGAAAGGGCCGGGGCGGGGCGGCGGCGGCTCCCGGCGGGCGGGCGGGAGGGAGGGGGCGGCCGGCGGCGGGCGGGCGGTGACTGCCATCTTCTGAGGGAGCGCGGCCTCACCGCGCCCGGCCGCGGCACCTGGCGGGCGGCAGCCCCCGCCTGCGGACCGCTCACCGGCAAAAAGGGCCCAGATTTCCCCAAGCTGATGGTTTTGGTTTTGGTTTTTGTTTTTCCTGAAGCAAAAGGGTCCCTGGCATCATCTCACCTCAGCGGATTGAGAGCCAGAGCAAGGTGCAACACCTCCGCAGCCCGGTGAGGTCTGCAAGGACCAGGCTCAAGGCGGCTGTAACTGAATGCCCAGTGTCTCAAAAAGTGAACATAACGGACGAGTTCAGCTGCCTTTTTCTCCCGTACTGATATTGGCTTTCTAATCTGAGAGATCTCATTATCTGATGATAGGACTGAAGTAGGGAGGGTTTTTTAATCTGCCTGCACAGTGCTTCTTTTTCTAAGCCTAATTCCACTTTACAAACCAAATCCAAAGGTAAAAAATATTATCTCCTGGTAAGAACAGTTGCTTTTTAAAATGACAGCCAGGTAGGATTTGCGCAGACCAGCGGGATTTTGTTTCCATTGAAAGTGCTTTAGTTTCTGATCTGAAGAAAATGAAACAAGTAATAATACTCCAAGTAATAATACTCCAACAAGTAGTAATAAGCATCCTTTATAAAGGGAATTTTCCTAATGATCCAGTGAGGCTACAAATAAAATTTTACAGGAGGTATCTTTCGTTGCAACATTTCACAAGCAGATGAAGCATGTGTCAGTTTCAAGGAGTGCCACTCTCTGAGTATCGCTGACTGCGAGGCGTCTCTAAAACAGAGAGGTCAAAATACATCATTGGTAACTTCCAGGAAAGTCAGCCCAGAAAGGCTCCTCCTGTGTGACAGCAGAGCATCGTCTGGCTGACCTTCCATTCATGCAGTGGAACTGCGTCCCATTTTTGCCAGCTGAGGTGATGGCAGAGAGCCCATGATAACAAATTTTGACAGTGTCAGGCTTCCACACCAGTTGCACATGCATCAGATTTGCTGGTCCCACAGTACAGTGAAGTGAGCTGATAGAACAAAGAAATGAGAAGGGCTCAAAGTGTTCCTGAATATTCTGACAGGTTCTGCACAGCTTGGGAAGATGATGGATAATTTTTATTCCAAACTATCAAATAATTGGGCATTGTAAACACAGTCAAGCAGATTTGATGACAAATATAAGATGAAAGCATCTTCTATTTGGGATTAAATGCTTTCCTCTTCAAAAGGAAATTATGGTCTTAGTAAATGATTGCTCCCTGCAGCCTTCTCTTGGGCTTGTAGATGGCAGGAGGTGCTCATGGTGCCAGAAAAGAAACAGACTCTGAACAGGCCAAATGACCAAGCACTCCCAAGAGCCTCAGGACCTGATTCCAATCCTGCATGCCTCATTGGGAAGTGGGAGACTCATTCCCATGGATACCCTAAAATGGCTAAAAGCCCTAACAGCAACATCCAAGGCAGGCAATACCTCAGCACAGGGCAACGCTGCTTTCTATAAAAGGAGTACAGCAGTAATTGGGATGAACTTGTGATCCATAGTTCTTAAAATTTTTATGACCTATTGGAAAATTTCCTCCAGATTTTATGGGGTAACATATATGCTGGAAAATGTCTCTGGGTGTTCCTAATCTCTGTATACAATTACTGTGACCGATAGGGCAGTGAGGAACAGCAGTGCATGCTCAGTCTCACACATGTCCTACGGAAAGCCCTTCTGGAGAGAAGATTTGTATCCAAACCACAATAATTTATAGGCCATAAAGATCTGAGTCTTCAGTGTAAAATCAGCCCTGTGTATGGGTGGGAGCCCCAGCATGAGACACTTCTGCACTGACAGAAAAAGCAGAGCAGAGAGAGGAACAGACTCCTTCAACATCCTCCTTTCCCCATATTTAGAGACATGTAAAATCTGGAAAGGACATTGCAGTAGGTATGGCATTCATTTTTGAAATTGTGGTATAACCAATGATCACTAACTGCTCGAAACATCCTTCTTCTGAGCTAAAGAAAACAGCCAAATTAGAAGGAAGAGAATATAACTAATAACTTTTTTCTTGTGCTGATTCAAACTAAAAAGGGAAGAGGGCAAGGCTGAACATCTTGAGAATATGAAGATGAAAAAAAAAATCACAGAAACTGAAGAAATTAACTGTACCAATCCAAAGAACAAACTAAAATCAGGAATTGCATAAAACTGTTAAATGATTTTTCTTATTATAACATTTATGAATAATGGCATCTTGATTGAGCTGTGTTGCATCAGAAAATATTTAATCAGGTTACACAGAGACACTTGAGAGAGTTACCACTGAAAATTCCCCATGTTAGGTAAGAATTAGTATCTAACACAAAGTATATAAGAGAAAAACCAGATTTGATTCTTAAAAAGTATTATCTTGGTTGCACATAACTGTCAAAGAGCTGGTGTTTTAAGCACAGGTAACAACTGTGACTGGGCTAATTTGCTCTAAAATCTCAAGACAATTGATTTAAATATTTTTTTGCCACTGCACAGGTATGTAAATTCAGTGTGAGTGTGTTTGAGAAGTGGAGAGTATCAATCTTGCCTACTTAAAATGATGTAATAAAGGAACCATACTCAGTTCCATTTTAGTCTGATCTACTTTGCTAGATTTGCCTATCCTGTTATAAAAAAAATTGTTTCCTCCTCCTAACAGTGTAAATACAGTCTAAAATTGCATCAAGTAACCAGACTTTGTACAAAGAAATAAGTGAAGTTGGGAGCAGTGTTAATAAGCAATATCCTTTGCTCTACTTTGCAGAGCTTATGGTCCATCTGGTGAACAAACACTGCAGGCTTATCTGAACTCCAACTCACAGCCTGACTCATAGGTGGCTTCGAAGCACATTCTGTAATCACTGGAAGACTAAGTTATTTCAGAGTGAAGATTAGCATTTTTCTTAAAAACAGTCAAGTCCTTATCACACCAAAATTTAGATTTTGGATATGTGTTATGAGATGAAGGGGAAAAAGGTGAATGAACTGATTTGTCCAAGAATGGGTATCTCTAAAATACTCAGTCTTAAAATCTGTGAAGAATACAGAACAAATAGCAAATTTGTGTATATTCCTATGATATCAAAAAAAATCACAGCACCTAAGGAATGTGCCTTAGGAATAGAAAAGGTTGGAAATAGGCCATGAAAGTGTTTAATGAGTAATATGCAGTAGCAATGTCATCTGAAGATTGGGCTCCTTCCCTGAAGTGACAAAGTCTTTCTTTTTTTAGCTTCCATCACTACCAGAACAACACAAGACTCCTAATCCCTTTAGTGCATATGGAGGACATAGACCTTTTCCCTGGGAGTCTGGCAGTCTTACTAGTCTAAACATCAAATATAAAAGAGCAAAACAGGGTAAGGAATTACTCCTTGAGAATTTCACCATCTCAGACTACAGGTCACTGCCTGCTCTGCAACAAGTTCCCAAAACATTGCTTTTTGGTTTTAAACGCTGGTATATTGCTAGACTTAAAAGGTAGAGGAAGTGTATTTTGATTTTTTTGGAACCACAGAACCACCATTAACTTAATGTTCTGCAATTCAGTCATTCTATGGTTTACATGTGTGTTCTTCCCTACTCAGGTATCCTGTACCATGGATGTGCACTTTTTCATATTTTCTTTTCATAAACAAAACCAAGATTCTTTGCCAGGTACTCATTTTATATCAGGCTACCCTCCAAGTGGGTTATAAATTCAGGCTCTCTCTTACGTGCATGGACAGAACTAAAGTCAAAGGAGATACGACCACTGCATGCAAGAAATGCCTTCCATACTGGTGGTTTTGTAAAAATTGAGATTTCAGCAAACCTTTCTTAATCCACTCTGGTTTCATTTTGCCACATCACAAATGCAAACTTTGGTGTCAATGAATATGCAAAAGCCAAATTTTTGACACCAGCATTTCATTCTGGTAACACTGTCTATAAATTATCAACTGAACATACTGTGTCAGGATTCAGCAACAATAAAAGCAGGTTCTATGTTCAGTTTGTATGAAATACCTGATATGGATGTGGGATGTATATTACACCTTCCTTCTGAGAGATAAATTTAGTTCAAGACCTTGGCATATGCTCCACTTCAGGAAGTGAAGGAAAATGGAAGAATTATTCCCTTCACCATCACATTAAAGCATCCCTTTTTCTTTATAATGTCTTGCATATAAAACCTTTTACTATCAATGAGGGGAAATGGCTGTAGATGTACTTTATATACAGCCCTCCATGTTATGACAGCTTTTTCTTTCAGCCAGTGGTCGAGGATAATCACGGAAGGATTACCCATCTGTTCTTGCCATGTGGCATTCTGTCTCAGTGAGGAGATACTGCAGTTCACAGCTTCCTGCAGTTCTTTTTTTTTCTGATGTTCTCTCATTAACTAAAAATTGTTTTATTATCCATCTGAGTTGCTAAGTTGGAAAGTCTGGAAGACTCATGAAGGTGACCTACTTTGGATTATCTAAATTAGAACTAACCACTGCCTGTTGCAAATATCATTTTGTTTAGATGCAGAAGATTTCTTTGGCTTGGGCTTCCATCCTAGGTTTTGCTTTTTTTTCTGTCCACTTGATGGAAAAAGACAAGTGGTACACAAAGGAAAGTAATCAGAGGAGAAGAGATGGAATAAAGAGACTTTTTCATTAAGATTGACTTTGTAGGTTGTGTTTACATGATTAGCCAGTTTTTCAGGACACCAAACAGTTTTTAGACTACATTTACTATGATGACATATCTGTGCAAAGTGCATGTAGAGATTTATCCCAGTAATCACCTGGAATATTTTCTATGTGTCTAAACTTCTGCTGAGTTATTGCTATCACTTGTTGACAGAAGAATAACTAGAAAGGAAACAAGGTTTTAAAGAAGATTTCCATAGTCTTTCATTTTTCCTAACACTGGAAAGTATTTTAAAGACAAAGTTTTATTCTTAACCTCCTGATATGATACAACTTCATCTGTATGAAAGCTTGCTCTGAAAACATATCTGATTAAATAGTGTGACTGTTCTTCATAAACAGAGCCATTTTGTGGTGGTTGATTTAACATAAATCAGCTTTTCTGTCAGGAAACATTGCTTATGAAGGTATGTCAAACCCAGCATTGGCAGCCTCAACAGATCATCTGCTACCACCGAGGCACTCGTGTCCCTTGTACACACTGGGCAGTCCCACAGAGCAGAATGTGTCAGGTGGGGCTGGGACTCTTTACCAGTGTGTGACAGGGACATTTGCCTGAGCTTCTGCATAAAGTCTCCAAACCCTTGGACAAAGCTTCCCAGGGCAGGGAGTGGGGGACGTGCATTTGTGCCATTTGCCCTGGGAGAGGGGAACTGAACAGGTAGCCTGATTTCCTGCTGCAGTTTCTAACAGATGAGCTGGCAAAAGAGTGTTTCAGCTTCCCTCTGACACTGGTCTGCCAACACCATGGGCTATGTGGGATATTAGAGGGCAAAGATAATTATACAAATTTAAGCAAACAAACTTGATAACTATAATTAATTTTTCTGTATTTAGAAAGTCATTAGCAAAAGCAGGTGCAAAAACCTGTTTGGCTGTAATTTGGATGCTACAAGAAAAGGAAGTTTTCAGACAAGGTATTTGATGTGCCTTAAAAGAAATACAGGGGTTTTTTTTAAAGTAAGGCATTAGTCCATGTATGGCAGAGATGACTGTGTCATATATTTTATCTTCTGAACTGGAAGGGACCCACAAGGATCATCAAGTCCAACTCTTAAGTGAATGGCCCATACAGAGATCCAGCCCACAACCTTGGCACTATTAGCACTATGCTCCAAACAACTGAGCTAATCCCAGTGTTGGTCTGTATGGTTTGGGCTTCATAATCATTTCTGCTTTGATGAACTTGAGGGCTGGGAGGAAAAAGAGCTGGTAAACCTATCTGTCCACATCAGCAACCTCACACAAAACACACCAGCTCCCTGCAATTAGCAGAGCTGTGCTGCTGACCATGCCTGAGCAGAGGCTACTGCTCAGTGCTGGTTTGCACACACCTGGAATCAGTGGTTTGTGTGCTGGTGTGTCAGCCTGCAGCTGCACAAATCAGCTGTGCATGGACATGGCCCACTTACACCACAGTACAGCACATCCTGTTGTAACCACTTCTAAGGAGGGCATGGTTTGGTGCCCACCATTGCAGCTCCATCAGTTTTTAAAATTGATACTCATCTCACATAGAAACACTGTGGATGTGCTGACTCTTCAGTGAGGGCTGCTGGAGGCAGAGGCTTGTTTGCTCTGTGGTCTCACTGAGGGAGAAACTAAATTCTGCTGCTTCTACTGCATTCAGGTCTGCCTTATAAGATGGAGATACCTACGTGACTGCAGTTCTACCTTTTGAATAGTACAGTTCTTGCCTTGACAACTCAGTGCTGAAATTACTGATTCCTTCCACCTATTTCATTATTAAGTTGTGGGTATGACACACATCTGACAACTCACCTGGAGAACATTCTGCTCCAAAAGGCCACGAAGTGTTTGCCACTGTTGTGGTGGTGAGATGATTTGCAGGAGACACCTGCCTGTGCAGTTCACATGCTGCATTGCAGAATTGCTCAAATTCCTAAATGCCTCTATGCACAAAATCCAGGATATATATGTATAGGCCTTTTGAATAGACAAGTAGATGCCATGGATTAAAGTGTAGCTCACAGAATACAGATTAGGGATTGGAATTTAAATTGCAATACTTTGTCCCAGGACTGATCCTAAAAGGTGTTATATTTCTTGTACAGTCAGAGAAAATTAAGAAAATAAATATTATTCAGTGAAGTGGAAAATAAGCAGACCCAAAGTGATCACACCGTGCTCTTAAAACAATTCAAGTATTCTCCAAATTACAGGATAAGATAAATTCTTCAGGAAGTCCATATAACAAGTTATTTGTATATATTGTGCAAGTCACCCTTAAGATCAAACAAAATGTTATGATGAATTTTAATCCAACTTCTGAATTGTAGTAAATTTTGACAACACATGAATGATCCACAACACAATGATCTTCAACACAATCTGCATTTTCAACAAGGTGACTCATGTGACGTGGCTCTTTTGCCCTGGGATGGCTTCTAGTATTGCAATTTGATGTAATAGTGGCACACACCTTTCTTGATTAGTGAAAGTTTTGCATTAGATCTTTCTTTTGCTGGAAAGTATTACAATAAAATATTTTATATCTCTCATGATGTAAATAAGCACCTGAAATTCCTATTAAATTCAAGCAATTAGGTCTCAATCCAAGAAAGCACTTAATGACATTTATGGTCCCCTTGAATTTGGGGACATATGCAAGGGCTTCAATCAAAACATGTTCTTAGGAGCTTTGCTGAGTTAAGGCCTTACAAAATGATGCTATGCAGATCAGCTGCTATTCATAAAATATAATTTAGTGAATAAGGTAATTTGCTTGTTAGCCAAAAAAGAGGCTCTAGATTCCTTCTCAAAAAGTTATATACAGGCAGATCTCACATTGCTCTTACCTTCTTAACCTTGATCCTCCAGATTTACACAACTGTTGATGAGACTACAGCTGATCCTATACAATACTGAAACTTCTCAAATGGCCACATTCTTGCCTGGAAACTGAACCAACAAATTTGGTACCTCATTCTGCTAGATAAGCTCCACTGGAACAGATTCTTACCTCAGACTGAGATTTATCTGAGCACAGATGAAAAAAGCAAAGAGGATCTGTATAATTTATTTTTAAGTTCCATGTAGTGAAGAAAAAGGCATATTATGCATTTCATGCATTATTCTCTACTTTGTGCTGTATATAATTGGCAGAGCTTTTCAGTGAAAAAACTATCTGGCCAAATTCTCAGAGCCTCATGCTCTGCAAAAATCTGTTTTACATTAATCTATATTAGGAGTAATATTCAAGTTGCCTGCACTCATATGAAAAATGTATTTAAAAAGGTCTAGAAGATACAATCTGCTATTTCTTGCCTGACTTTGTTCCCTGCTGTTGTTGGTCTCTCACGGGATTTCTTGCAGAGTGGTTAAGTGATCTATGCTGAGGTTTCAAAAGCAAAGATAATAGGAGTTCTATTCATGGGTTAAACACTTAGCTGCTTTAATACAAGATGTGTAGGAGCAGCCCCTAATGACATTCAAATCTTGTTATTGCTGTGCTTCAGTATAGTATATATTTGGTTTTGTGGCTGCAAGAAGCAATTGCCAGAAATGACTGTAAATCCTGAACAGCAAATAAATCCCAGCACATGGAAAAAATGCCTGATTTTGCTCTTACAGCAGGGCATCTTCGGACTTCACTGTGCTGGCTCCTGACTTACAGCAATGCAAGTGACCAGAGCAGTCAGTGGCTGATACCATACCTACCCTGGGGTCTGGCTGCAGGGGCACCAGCTCTTAGCTTCACATTGGCCTAACATTTCTAACCCTTTTGCAAAACACTGCTGCCTGTTCTTAGGGTCTTGGCCATTCCCCTAAAAGCAGTATTGTGGCAAGCTCTGGGCCTTTGTATCTTTGAATCACATGTCCAACTTACTTTTCTTACGTCCTCCAAGCCTTGATAGTACTTGTCACCATGCCCTAGTGGAGACAATTCTATTGAAAACATTTACAGGAACACTCCTACAGTTCCTCAAGCAAATTTGTCTAACATAGCTTGGACTATCCATTTATAAATTTTAAACTTACCCAGCTGGCTCTGTCAGAAGCCTATTAGACAGCACTCTCACAAACTGCTCTCCTTCAGAGCAGTGAAGACTATTTGAGAATGGTGATCTTGTCCTCTGACACAGCTGGACTGGAAAGGAAGTGAAAATGAGCGAAAACAGCAACCCCTCCCCAGGTTTCTAAGTAATTGTGCAAAAGGGCTAAAAAAAACACTTAGCCTTACTATGGAGAAATGAAAATGAGCACTCTGAACATGGAGAAACACTTCTGCCTCTGCTGTTCTTTGTCTCACATTTCCATTTGCTTCCTCCTCTAGACTAACCTGCAAAATATTACTGTTGACCAAGCACAAGTGTCACAGGAACATTTAAAAATCTTGTGGAGGAGAAAGTCCTGTATCCTTTACCACCCCTTGCTGAAAGTCATTGAGCAAACTATCCAAGTTCTTAATCCAGCATGGGGTAACATTGGAAATGGTAAATTCCGTGACACAGCCTATCTGTGCTGTGTCGTAAGGGGAGAAAAAGATACATGAAAATATGTATTATGTATCTTGGGACATTATTAGTAGATACGCTCACGGCCTTTAAATATACCTAAGACTGCTGCAAAGAGAAAAGAAATTAATTGTTCTGAGTTCAATTACAACAAGAAAATGTTTAGAAAGACATTAATAAAACTTTCTAGGCACTGTCAGGATCATTTAGGGAAGTTGTGAGGACTCCAAAAACGGTTTAGATGGATAAGCTGTTGGAATGGCTTCAGTGCTTCTGATTTTCCCCGAGGTCAAAATGAGTTTTCAGGATCCCTTCCATCCCAATATGCTGCAATACTACAGAACGTGCTAGCAGGTGAAGCAAAGGGGCACACATGGAAACACAGATGAATTTGACATTTCCTATCTGCAAATCAGGATGCTAGAAAAATAAACACAGTATGAATATATAGTATTATTTCATTGAAAGAATCTAGAGGAACAACTGCAATAAGAAGATCCAACAATAGCTTAAGAAATATTTGCAAAGAGCAGAAACAGGAGGCCTGAATTCAGTGTTTGTGGAAGGCTGGCAGCTCCCACCAAGCTGCATTTCCCACCCCAGCGGGCAGTGGCAGCGGGGTTGGGCAGTGCCTGTGAGCTCCAGCAGAGCCCTGTGTGGGCAGCTCCTCTGAGCCCCTCATTCAGAGGCTAATGCAGCTTTTAATTGACTGAGCTCACCCCTCTGGCTGCCAGCAGATATTCAGATCCCTGTCTCTTGCATGTTGCATGCACTGCAACTGCATGGCTGAGATTGCATCTCTCCTTCAGAATTCATGGTGAGCACAGCCATTACAGCAAACGGCTAAATACGGCTTTGGGCCGCCAAATTTCACTTTCATTGCTGTCAGAACATCACTCATCATGGCTGGGCTATAATTTTCAGGCTTGTAAAACCTCAATTGTCATGTTTGGATTTTCTTTAACACTTATTATAAATGCACGAATTTGATTTGTGTAGAATGGAATGACTCTCAGTGGCTCAGGGATTTGGCAAAAAGCTTCATACATTTCATCAAAATTCTGTTTGGCCTAGAGAGGCGTTACAATTCTAGATAAAAAAAATGTGCTTTTTTAATACAGAAGTAATTTGTAATAGAATGTTCCAAAATAATTCTGTATTAAAGATGAACTGAAACAAAAGCAACACGATCTTTTCCTCTCCACCATGGGAATTAATTCAGATTGAGAAAATGGAATTGGGAGAGTCTAATTTGACACGTTTTGCAAAATACATGGTGGGTGAGTGCAGGGGAAGGAAGCAATTCCATCACCTTGAGCAGGAGGCCAAGAAGTGAGCACATACAGTTCTTTGAAGTAATACTTGGAGCTCTCTAGGAGCTTAGGTAGCGTTAGGGAGCAGCAACATTTGTGTAAATCATAATTAGTAACAAAGCAAATTACAGTAAAAGCTCTTTGGTAAACAGAAAGAGGAAGCCTGCTGAAATTTGCTTCCTTTTAGTAGGATAATTTGGATTATTTATAGGCATCTGAACATTTGGAAAAATCTAGGAAGAATCTTAAAATGCCATATTTCTAAAACAAAAGATAAAGTTTTACCCTTTTTGGGTCATATAACTTGGATCTATATTTACACTTGGTTGAAGCCTTCGACTAAGCAAATACATATGTATGAAGTCTTATTTTTACACTTAATTTTGATGTTTTGGTAAATGCAAATGATGGAAGAAGTTGACATGAATAAATTGGCACCAGCTTAGAAGTCACCTCATTGCAAAGCGAGAGACATTTGGGACTGTTCCTCACCTTGCTACAGGGGAGCCTTCTGGTGTTAAGTCAGCCAGTCACATGTTATCTATCAGGAATGTTTTCAACTCTAGGCTGAGGAACTACAAGCTCTTGAAGGAGCCAAGAAACAAATGCAATACTTGAGCATGTTTATTGTAAAATGAAGGGCTATTTTATCTCAATCAAATAAACCAACAAGTGAACTGCAAATCTGATACTGAAATAAATCCAATTTACTCTTGTGTAATTGCTTATTTGATTCTCAACTATGACATGAAGTTAGAAAACAAATTGATATTCTGTCACTTCTGTTTCAGTAAACTTAACTCAAACAAGTTGCCCTTTAGGTGCATCTTGGATGGAATGGTACTTTATCTTCATCCCAAGGAAATCAGTGTATTAAATTTGTTTGAAAAATTATTATCCAAACCATGACTCCTTTTCAGACAGTGTTTGAACTGCATACTAAAAAGGCCAAATTTCCCCCGAGAGCCAGCACAAGCACAGAGAAGATAAGTACTGTAGAATAGCCTCCCTCGCAAGAAAATGTACCAGCAAAAACACAACAGAACCACAAACTCAGTAGGCACAGAAACTGCAGAAATCTTGAGAGCATGGGCATCTTCCTCTTTCCTCATGGCCAAAATACAATCCTGCTGTGACTCAGCATTTAAAGAATAAGATATTTAGACCCTACACTGTCTCAGCCATGATCAGAATACTAAATCCAGCACCACACCCACAGTGGGTGAAGTTAATAAAGTGAGAGGTGTCAAAACCAAAGGAGTGATGAAAGCACAGGGGATAGGAGGAACACCCTTTTGGCTGAGAAGTTCTAGGGGCTGAAATTGTTTGTTAAAATAAAAGAGAATCAAGATTCACATCAAAAAACCAAGGCTAGGTTGTTTAGCACAGCAGAGGTCAGGAAAACGGGCTGGCTGACTCTGCAGCTGGGCACTGCACAGAAAGGCTGGGATCAAAACCGCCGATAGAACACCTCACCCTGGACCTGCAGGGAATAATCTTCATCATCTCTAGTTTGAAGGTCAAATCAAGGGAGGTTTAGGGAAAAAAATCCCTTTAAAAGGTCCAAGGCATAACTAATGTCTGTGCAAGCTGAAAGAAGATTACAAAAATGGTCCCTGAGATTTTTTTATATTTTTTTCAATTTATAAATGTAGGGAAAAGGTCGTTCTGGACAAATTATCATTTTTAGTGATATATTCTACTTTAATTATAAAGAATTTCAGATTAGCTCATA
The DNA here is from genome assembly GCF_037042795.1 of Molothrus aeneus. Taxonomy (NCBI): domain Eukaryota; kingdom Metazoa; phylum Chordata; class Aves; order Passeriformes; family Icteridae; genus Molothrus; species Molothrus aeneus. Next base: position 8,039,850 of record NC_089661.1, on the reverse strand, counting down.
TGCTTAAACTACACTATTAAAATTAGTGTTACAGAAACAAATATTAATTAAATAATGAGGTAGGACAAGTTAAGACATGGCACTAAGTGCCAATAGGGGTGGGTTAGCAGTTTGTAGGAACTGGGAACTTTAATTGAAAATTTCCAGATCAATCCAATTCCACCAGTTCAAAAATTCTATTAATGTATATTTATACTCTGTATACAATAACCATAATTACTGCTAAAATATTTAGATTTGATGTAATATGTACTAGTTCCTCTGTTGTGGTACCCTTGGCCCTTAGACAATAAATAACATTTGTTTTTTAGGCTTGTCAAGGCCTGTCTCTAGGAGACTGTGGATAACATCCAGACAACCCTTCCTTATACCTTCCTTGAATAAGAAGGTTGCCATAGTGTTCATGCCATACTCTTTGCTGACTTATTTCATTCAGATTTTACTGTGATTCTCTGCTTTCTGGTTTACTTTGTGCATTCTTCCAGCACATACTTGCCTCTAAATAAATTACATGTAGAGGGATCTTGTTTTGCAAGATCTTTCTCAAAATCAAAAGTATTAGAGCTTGTAAAAATAAGGTCTCTAAGACTGGGTAACATCCTCAGTTCTAAACCATCATCACTTTCTCTGATTGGGAATTTTCTACAGACAAACTACATCTTCTTTTCAATTTACTCTTCACAGTTACTTTAAAAATTGATGTTTCACTACCAGAATTTGTTCTTTACAATTGATTACCCACATTGTGGTTGGCCTGTGGAAAACATCCCATGGGAGAGCCATGAGGCTCACAAAGAAATTTCAAGACCTATGTATGAGCACCTTCAAAGCAGAAGCAAAAATCCATTTACATTTGCACATGCAGCTGTTTTAATTAGAACCTTGGATTTATCTGTATAAGTAAACACAGGGCAGAATTACTTTCAAAATAAATCAGTGGCTTGAAGAACTTTTTTCCCCCACTTGATCCCATTGTAAGTAACACTAAGTGTTGATTATTTTAATAATAACATAATGAAGAAAGAACAAACCCCAGAGAAGGTTTAAGTGATCTGCAATGTGCAGTGTAGATGTGGGAGTGAAAGAAGGGCCTCCAGGGGCTGTTTATGCTGGGAGAAGCTGATGTTGCTGTGTCACAGTCACAGGGCCTGTGCTGCTCTGAGAGCCCTCCCCAGGATGTGCCCAGCAGAGGCCCCTGGGTGCAAATCAGTTCTTGTCTCCAGCCCAGGCAATCCCCTTTCTGTCACCAGGGTTTTACATGCAATCAGGACCTTCCTTGGGAGCTGAAGGTCATGGCTGGGACTGAGAGAAAAGAGGTGGCGCAGAGAAATGTGCTGGAGGGACAAACTGAGGGGGATTTGGATTAGAAGATTCAGAGGCTGGGGTGAATTTGGTGAAAAAAACACAATTTTTGGGGTGTTTAACCAGAATTATTCTATTTAGAACTCAGCCAAAAAATGTAATGTTAGCATAACACCAGAACAGAACAACCTCTTCAGTCCCAGCATGTAGTTATGTTTTCCTGCTTCGTAAAAATTGTGGCATAAATACCTGTCCAGATTTACATGTAATGCAGTGTATTAAATTTTTAATGTTTCTTCTGGGCTCAGTACAGCTCTTTCATCCCCACTACCATTATGTTAATGATGTAGTGAAATAACATTGATTTTAAAACTCTCATTTTCTGCCTTATTAAAAAAAAAACCCAAACAGATGTAAAGCCTAAAATATTATTTTTGCCCCAAAAGCAGAATATTGCTGGCCTGCCCTACAGCACCTAGATTAGGAACGAAGTTGAAGTCACAAACCTGAGTATCAGGAACTCCCTTGAAATGGGAGTGGAGAGGGAATACACAACCCACAAACAACAAAATATCTGAAGGAAAAAACACAATAAAAATTGGGTAAAATTATCCCTTGAGTAATGCTGGGTGAAATCCAAACTAAAAATCACTGAACAGTGAAGCTATTCCAATTTATGCCACATAACATCAAAATACTTCCTTCTCCTCTGTAAACATCCTTTAATTCTTTCTAGAAAATGGAAGAGTACCACATGTGACAAGTGTTCCTAAGCAGCATGCTGAGCACCAAATGTGAACTATAATTCATAATTCATGCTCAATTAATCATAATGTATAAGGAATGGCTCTGTTAATGTTTCTGCTAACTACCTAACCTATTTTGAGAGATGCAGGCAGAATTTCAGCTCTTGTGACTTGCTGTTGTGAGTGATAGACTATGGATACCCCAGCAGCTGTCAAAGTCACCAGCCTTCCCTCAGTGAAGAGAACAGCAATTCTCAGTATCGCAGCAAACTAAGAAAAGCAATGAAAAGCAGAAATGAAAGTACGTGAGTGTGGAGAACGCTATCTTTTCTCATGTAAATCCCACTGAAAAGCAGCCTGTGTAATCCAAGCCTTGCATCAAACTAAGATTTGGAACAACCTCAATTCAGCAAATGAGCAATTTCCAAGTGATACAACTGAAAGAGGAGAGGTCCAGTGTCTCCAGATATTGTTCTGGAGTTATTTTTACATGGCAGCCAGGGAGCAAATCCTGATTTAGGGGAAGAAGCTTTACCTTTACACGCTACTATTTTCGTTAATCAGAAGGAGGAGTTAAAAATGGACTGGCTCTTTGCTCTGCTCCATTCACATTCTGACAGAGGAAACTGATTGGAATCATCAAAGCCACACTCACAGCTGATGGACCTGGAATCAGCCTCTCTGCCCCAAAATCTGTTTGTGGATATTAGAAAGCTGGACTTCATGGTCCACCTTTTCTTAGCTGCATAAGCTGGCAAGAAGAGTGGTAAATTGATAAATCCTTCAAATCCTCTAATTTGTGTTGTGTAGCCCACAGGTACACCATGATATTCTAGAATGCCCGCAGCATATTCAGGTAAGTGCTTATGTTAGAAAACACAAGTAAAACTACTGTGATGAAAGAGAAGAATTACATAAGGAACTCTGATGTGTTCTACCAATGAAATTTGGCTGTTTCACCCTGCCACATAAAGCTTAGGGACAATATGGAACATATTTTTCAAGCTCCTCGCAGTATCATTCCAAGAGTCTCCTGCAGCCCTCAGTATTGCAGGGCTTTCCAGCCAGGAGAAGCTCAGATAAGTGTATTCCAACCTGTCATCACTAGACTTTGAGGTGTTTTCTTTTTCCTCCCTCTCCATTTTTAACAGCTATTTTCCATCTCAAACCAGTAAAACCTGCCATGGAAAGCTGAGCTCAGCACTAGAGCACCGCTCTTGGAAAATTTCTCGGAAAACCATTAGAACACGCAGCATTCTTCTCTCTTGAATGTCAATTCCGGGCTGTTACGAACATCAGGAGAGCACGGCCGGACAGAACCGAGCGCACGGAGCGCAGGCGGGGCCGTGCTCATGGAGGGGCAGCGCTCCCGCCTGCGCTTAACTGAGACCAGCAGGGCTGGGCAAAGGGGTGGGCAAGGGCGGCACCCACGGGTGCGCGGGCCGGAGGGGCGGCCGGGCCCACCTGAGCCCCCCTAAACTCACCTGAGCCCACCCTGAGCCCTCCTGTGCTCGCCTAAACTCACTTGAGCCCACCCTGAGCCCTCCTGTGCTCGCCTAAACTCACCTGAGCCCACCCTGAGCCCTCCTGTGCTCCCCTAAACTCACCTGAGCTCACTCTGAGCCCTCCTGTGCTCCCCTAAACTCACCAAAGCTCACCTGAGCTCACTCTGAGCCCCCCTGTGCTCGCCTAAACTCACCTGAGCGCCCGCGCCTCCGCCCCCTGGCCGCCAGGTGGCGCCGCAGCACCGGCTCAGGGGGGGCGCGGAGCCCGCGCGGGACCGGGATCGGGATCGGGATCTGGGACCGGGACCCGCTCAGGGCCAGCAGCTCGCCCAGCCGTCAGGGAGAGCACCCCGAGCCTGCCTGCAGCTTTTATTGGGAATAATTTCTCGTGCTGCTGTGATTGCGGCGGTGCCGAGCGCTGCCCCGGGAGATGGGATCTGTGCGGCCGCGGTGGGCAGAGCAGGGTCAGACACCGCCTCATCCACAGCCACCGTGAAATTGTTCCTCTGCCACAATGAAAGCACTCGCAACAGCCTGATCCTCAGACAACACCCACACATGAATAAGAGTACTCAAATTCACAGTCCCACAGAATCCAATTAAACAACACAAGAGCATAAAGTTACTCATGTATTCATGGATACGGATAGCTGCATCCAACATTTACTTTGGTCTGGTGCCAGTTACAGTAACCATCCCTTATCTGCATTTCATTTCTCAGCTCTACAATTAAAAGTTACATTCAAGCATCCCTCTCCCAGTGGGCCCGCAAGGATGAAACTTTTATATGTCTGGAAATACATTATGTATCCACTACTTGTGTTTGTTGTCCAGGAAATCTCCAATGGACTCTATAGGGAAAGCACAAAACAATGTGCCATGTATTCAGGATTTTGTGCCGATCTCAGTGATTGTTACAATGCTCAGAATAAAAGGAACATAGCTATTTGATAATTAATTACACTCTAATTGCATTCACCTGGGAAAAATAGATAACACTAAGGGGCAAACAGGGGTCAATAATATTAGTATAGGTGATCACCAATCTTGCATATACAAGTACCAATTAGTTAAGCAGAGTCAGTGATAATTTGCATGAAGGATCCTGAATGTAGAGATAAATTAAACACATGGAAAATAAGAGAAATAAAGCTACAGCTTAATCTAAACTAGTAATCAATTTTCCTTTTTTTATGGCTGCATCAGCACATTAACCTCTGGGAGGAATGGGAGCACCAATGCCACCTCCAAAGCTGAACTGTGCACAATCCACCTCTGCAAAGAGCCCCCCTGCATGTTTTGGAGTGCAGCAGTGTTATGTTAAGGTGTGCAAGAGAGATGGAAAAGCAGCTCACTCCTGTGTAATGACAAGCAGATGGTGCAGTGTAACTTGGCTCAGACAGGGCTGGAGCTGGCTCTCTGCTCGGGGAACGCAACTGGGCCATCCACAAGCAGAAGGAACTGCTGGTGAAACTTTCTTACTCAAGAAAGTGGGGCCCTGGCCTTTCATCTCACAGAGAGGAAAAATAGATGGAAACAAGTCTTGACTGCTGCTGATTCATAGGGTATTGCACCAAAGCCACAAAGAGAGGTAAACTTTGGGCTGCTATTTTGAGGCCTCTTGCTAATCTTCAGCATAGCAGAGCTTTTCCCCAGCCCTTAGCTCAGCAGCAGTGACACAACTGAATGGACTCTTTCATGGGTTTGGTAGCTCCCCCAGGACTCCTTGGCTTGTGCCTACAGAATCTGGGAGTCACACATGAACCCCAACCAAGCAGCACAAAAATCACTGCTGCTGATCCTGCCATTCAAACACATTGATGAGCAGTCAAGAAACAGCAGCTTAGCACAACCAATGAGAACATGAAATCTGCAATCCCTGAAGTAACAACTTCCAACTCAAAGACCTGTGGCTGTATTCCATTGGTATCAGACCAAATGGCTGAGCATTCCTTAGAGAAAACAAGAGTCAGAGAATGACAGCACAGCACTTCCAGGGCTGCTGGGTTTAGAGGAGCTCAGCTCTGCCCTCAGCCTGCCTTACAATCAGATATTCTCCTCAGGCATTGCCAGGGTAGGGGAGGAGACAAATCATCAAAAAGGAGCCTTGCAGCATGCAGAGAGAGCAGCATGCTCTGCTGTTGAAGTGTAGGGTCTGCTCTTGCACATCTGTGTTGCCATTTAGTCCTTACAGACTGATTCCCTCTCTCCTGGGACTTGCAGCTCATTCAGCATTTCCACTGCCTTTCCCTTTGCTGATGTGCAGTGGGTGTAACTGCTGCCCATCTGCTACACGGACTTCTTACATGGTCAAGTAAGTCTGTACAATTTTGTTATTATCATGCAAACTACTGCCCTTAGGACTGAAAAGCATCTGCCTCTCAGATGGAAGCATGGAACTTCTTGGCCAGGGTGAGGAACCATTATATACCTACTGCTCAAAGTGCAGTTCTTTTAAACTGAACTATGATGAAAAATACAAAATTGTAAAAACATCTGTGATGAAGTTTCCAGGCCTCATAAGGACTCTGGGACTCCTGCATGGTTTTTGGATAAAGAAAAGAATGTGCAGTTGTTTCACAAACAGCATGGGGCCCCTGCTGCCTTTGATTGTAGCCATTGGTGAAAAGACAATTTCTCATTAGGCCCTTTCTGTGGCCCATGGAATGAAGAGCAGGTTGTCCAGCACGAGGCCAGGACAGGCCCCAGCAGAACACCTGAAATCCAGCTGCTAATCCAAGAATGCCTTTGCTGGTCGATTCATAACTGGAATTGATTACAGGCCCATCCAAAGCCACGTACATCCCAGATCCTCAGGAGCATTATTCTCACACAACTGTTCTAACCTTAAGGACGACTTGAGCTCTCATCAGCCATCTGCCTTACAATAAGTTGACATCCTTATGTATTCTTTCCACCAAAAGGCAACTTTTAAAATGCTATTAAAAAAAAAACTGTGTACAAATTAAACAGTCAACACATTTTACTGCTGCTCAGTAACTAAAATGCTTTCACTATGCTATGCAATCTATAACTGCTGAAATTACTTTCATGTGTGTTTATAAGTCTTCCTATATTTTCTCCTCATTACTCCAAATACATTTTAAAAGCTTGTTAAGATAGATTTGTTGGTATTTTGTATCTAGCTGACTGTGCATGTTAAAGGCTTCAACTGTAACTTTCCTAACTTGAAACACACTATTCTTCATGCTGCTTGTTAAAACACATATCATTCCAACCATGTACATTAATTGGCTTGTCTGGGGAAACAGAACTCAGTTTATGAAGTCTATCATCCTGCTTTGTAGCTTAATTATAAAATAAAATTAACTTTCCTTCCCCCAGCCAGACTATTTGCTCTGTGTTTTTCTTTTTTCCCCCCTTCCTCATGATGCTGTTTAAATTCCAGGGCTGAGTAACTGATCCTGCTCCAGCAGCTGCTCCCAGGGCTGGTGGTGAGCGCAGTGCTCCTCAGGGAATGCAGGCTCTGCAGGGTCCGAAACTGCACTGGGTAACCACCTGGGGCTGAGGGGTGCTGGCAGACAATCCTCCCCAAGCTAAAGTCTGCCATTTCCAACAGAGGCAAAGGATTCTTTAAGTTATTGCACACTGACTTGTGATGTTCTGTGTACACCAGTCCCTCTACAGCGCAGCAGGGGCTGCCACGTACCCAAAAAGCAGGGAAGCTCAGACATTTCCAGGGACAAAGGAACAACAACCCTGTAGAAAACAGGTGGAGTAACTCTTGTCAGGGCCAACCCTCAATGAGAGATGACATCAAGCTCCTTTGAGACCAACTCTGAATAAAGTGCCCACCATTGGTAACTCCAATGGGTTCACCCTAAGGTTTTTCTTTTCCAATAGCAGAGTCCTTACTCAAGGGTCAATGGCACAACCAGAAGCCAAGAGCAGCCCAAATTAGACTGCCCAGGAGAGAGGGAAACTTAGGTGGCTCACTGCAGAGCACAGAGCTGAAGGATAAAGTCACAGGTGAGCAGCTGCAGTCACAGCAGGATTCCCACTGACTTCCATGAGGCACCAGGAGCTCCCCCATGGAAGGAAAAAAGGCCTTATTCCTACCAACTGAAACCTGATATACTAAAGAAGGGATTTAAAAAAATACCCAGAACTATAAGAGATCTCTATGAAAAGTAACTTTTTTTTACTATATCATCCTGCTCAGGGTGATACTATATCCAGAGCTCCCATCCAGCAAGTCCCAGTTCCTTAAACCTCCACTCTTCTGAAAGAGTCCCCTTGACAGGCTGATTTTAAGGCAACTCTTCAACAGTGGAACAGTGCAAAGCAGCAGGAACCTGAAGCACTATTCAACCTTTACAATACCCAAGTGTGCTAGTTGTTTCTTCCTCCTCTAACACACAATTCTGCATGTTTTAGAGGTCAGATCCTGTAAAAAGTCTTCTGAATCAGAAGACAGAATCTTAACTCTTAATTTGGGATAGAAATCAAAAGTATCAAACTTCACAATGTACATGCTACTGCAAATTTTGCTTCTTATCATACAAAACCTAATTTCTCTTTACAAAGAGATCAGTCTAGATCAAGACATATATCTTCCAGCAAGCAGCTCCTCTGTAAAAATATTCAGGTAAAAATCCTTACTTTAAGAGAGGCACCAGGATCCTCCAAGTTCTCCCTTCTGACTGCACCAGCCCACTCCCCCCACAATGGCAGGAAGGCCATATGTGCCAAGAGTTATTGGCATCATCTGTAACCAGGCATGCTGCTAGTGATTTAGGAAATCTGTTAATGGGAAATTAATTGGAATCAGGATCAGCCAATTGCACAAATTTTCCCCTTGATTAACACACCCACTTGTCGACAGGATGAATTACAAGTCGTGCCATTCACTGACGTAGCTGGGCCCCAGGGAACTCGTCGGTGCTCTTGCAGTGTGGTGGCATTTTGTGTCCAAGAACTGGTGATTCTGGTGTGCAAAGCTGGGGGTGTCACAGCAGGAACTGAGCAGGGAGAACAAGGCTCAGTCCCACCCAGCCCCTGCCTGTGACCTGCCCTGAGCTGGGGCTGGAGCCGATTGCTGGCTCTGCAGTGACAGTGACACAAACACGGTGTGACCAGCCAGGAGCTCCGCAGCTGCAGGACCTGCACCAGCCCTAAGAAAGCACAGAGTGGGGAAAGGTGAGCTCAGCAGAGCCCAGCACAGCGCGTGGTGCCTCCCTGCTGCAGGTGTGGCTGCTGCACTCCCCTCCTGCTGGGCCTGGCCAGCCCTGCTGCCAGCAGAGCCAGCCTGCACACAGCGCAGCTGCCAGCCTTGCTCTGCTGCTCCCTGCAAGCAGCCAGCTTCTTGCTCTGGTATTTCTTCTGTGGTCATGCCTGGGCTCAAATCTTCATCTTTCTTATGTTTGCAACTTAAGAAACCTTGGTGAAGCCACTGAACTTAGAGTAGTGCCTGGCAAGTGTGGGGTGAGCAGATGCCCAGCAGAGAGCTGTGGGCTGAGGGCACTCTGACCCAGGAGCACCCAGCACCCTGAGCACTCTCCTCTGTCCCACTGTGTCCTGGAGCAGCCTCTTCAGAGTGTGCCAAAAATACCCACAGCAAACACCAGTGGGTACATGAATACTCATAATATATACTCATTTCTTATTACTCATTTCTTCAATAATACTCATTTCTTCAGTGCTGTGAGTATTACCAAATTATTTCTGAATAAAAGCCAGACAGGGTTGCCACAAGCATTTACATTTGGCCTAACTCTGCCCCAGCACCACGGGAAGAGCATGGCTTGCTATGATAGCTTGCAGCTGGCCACAGGACTTAAGGCAGGCTGTTTTCCTCCAGTTCAGTGTTTTACAATTCCACATTAAGTACAGTGAATGCTAATGAGAGAGCCCTGGAGCTGCTGGGGTGGTCTGTAACAGGGGATGGATGACAGGTCCCCAAGGAGAGGATCAGACTCCCCTCTAATGTGACAAGTGTGCCTGTGTGATTCTCTGCTCTCCTGACATGCTTCCCCTGATGCCTTGTGAGAAAGGACAGCCTTTTATCTCAGGGAAGAGAGAGTGGGTTGGAAGAAGCTGATGATCAGCTTTGCTTTCACATGGAGGGAAATGAGTTGCAAATTACCTGCTGTCAGTGGAAGGCCAAAGCCAGAGCAGAATGCTGGGCAGGGTGCTGGGCTGGAAACAAGATGTGAGTTAAAAGGGGAATGGAATGCTTGAAGGCTACTGAGTGTTTTGAGGCAGAAAACATTTTGCAGAAGAGATGTCTGCATAAGTAACATCTTTATAAGCAGGGATATATGGAGATTAGAAATTGCTCCTAGAGCTCTAAGAAAATGAAGATTTACTGCTTTAAGTAAAAAGGGAAAAGGAGATGCCAGGCTGTGCCCCTGCTTTGCAGGGAAAGCATTACTTGGTGAGGTTTTGATGAATAGCTGTAAGGAAAGCTGAGTAGGCTGTGCTCACTGTCAAAGACAGATTGAACCTGAGCTCACTTTTGGCAGAGCAGGATCAACCTCTGCCCCTGAGAGAGAGCAGTGGGGTCACTCTGCCTGCCCCAGTGCTCCCGTGGTGCCTGGGGTGCCCTGCAGCACTGGGTGCCCTCCTGGCCCCAGGCAGCCTGGCCACACACAGGCCTGAGGCTGGGCAGGATTTGAGCACTGGGAATCCCCCAGTGCTGTGGGACTGGGAAACTGCTTTAGACACAGTCCAGGGGAGCACTGGAGTTCTTTGCTGGCAGGTGCAACAGGAGTTCCTGGAACTCCAGACAGTGTGGCACGGTCCCAGTGACTGCAGCCAGAGGGGTGAGCAGCCAACAGACACCAAATCCATCTCCTGAGCCCAGAGCCAGCCACGGGGCACACGGCACCCAGGCACATCCTGCAGCAATCACTCACTGCCTGTCACAAATGCAAAAATCATGGGCTTTGCATCCAATTAGTACTCAAAGGTGTGAAGATTTTTCTGCATTTAGAAATTTCTAAGAAATTAATCTCCAAACCAGTTGCTTTCATTCTAACGCCTCCTGAGAGTTTGGAGGGGGTTATTTGTATGGATTTTTTTTTACTGACTCTTGTCAGGCTTATTCTGAATCCCAAGTTCCCGTTGCTTTACCTGTGCATAAGAGGATGTTGGAAATGCCAGAGATGACACTTTTCCTTGCAGGAGCCCGCAGCTTCCAACTCAGTCAGTAATGGCAAACACCACCCCCATCATCTTGGAATGCCCACATTCTGTACAGAGAGCACTGTGGATACATTAGTGATCAAACTATGTCAGCTATGATGGAATAAAAGTCTTTGAAGATTAAGCAGGAAAAAAAAGTCTTTGAAATAGATATTGAAAAGTTATGTTGTCCTTTTACTTATCTAAAGCTTCCAACAGTGGTCTTACAGAACAGAACTGACCAGAGATTTCTTTGTCATGCATGAAATGATTTTATTTCATCCTGGTGCAGGAAAGTACATGAAAACCATGCAGAAAATAGTAAAGTTTAAAGTCTGACAGGAAAAAAATAGAATAGAAATGATTCATGCTAAGCTCAGAAATACTATCCCTTCTTACCTGCTGACCATCCCAAACGTGGTCTCTGTGTGGAGCCAAGAATTAAAATACATCAAACCCCATTCAATTTGCAGGTATCAGAGAGGTATCAACTGGAAAAGATTAACTCATTCCTTCCTCTGATGCCATTTGCAGAAACCACACAGTGCACAGAGTCCCAAGAGAAAATGGGATCTCATTTTGCTGCAAAACAAAATTGCACAGCTCTTTTTCAGTCAATCAAGCTGTTAGTAATTACTACAGGATTAGTAGCATTTTGTACACCTTAGTAAACTTCAGGAGTCATATTACACGAGAGCTCAGTTCCCAACATTAACAAAAGCAAAAACTCAACAGATTTTTTTTTTTTTATCAGAACAGCTTTTTAAGACACTGCAAATGAAAACATCTTCTTTGATATCTTCCTTGTGAGAGGGGAGGGGCTGTGTTCTCTGAGCCAAAGGTGTGAGCTCATCCACCTGAACCCACACTTACATCACACCTTTGCCACTCATGGAGTGCCATCACAGGAACTTCACTTTATATTTTATATATAAAGTTATATTCACATTATATTTTCCTGGTGCAGCTGCAGGCTTCTGTCAGAACCAGCAGTTTGCATTCCCTCCCACAGTTTGTCCCTGCTCCACAGTCCTGTCCCCTTGCCTGTGCTGAAATCGATGACTGGGCTGATCAAAGGGGACAGGCAGGCCATGGGGTTTTGTGGGGGTATTTTTACTGAGATAGTTTCCTGACAAATTTGGCCAGCCACCTCTGCAAGATCGAGTGCAGAGGGGACAGCAGGAATGCAATGCCAAGAGTGGAGCTGGGAGCATTTCTGACAGCAGCTGTCATTAATAGGTGTAACACCACACTGCACCTTATGGGGACTAAGGATGTTTGTTTATATAATCTGAAAGTCAGAAACAGTTCTGAGGAAGACAGTAAAAATTGGAGATAAGTAGGAAAAGGCATTCAAAACAGCAGAGAAATCCATTAATTGACTCTGATTCCAGGCAACAAATCTGATTTTCCTTTAGCTCATATCAAGCAAAATCTGTTTGCCTCACTCACATTGTTCTGAACTCTGTTAGAATTTGTTCAAAACCTCACAGCCGACCCAAAAACTCTGCTGAGTTTCATTGATTTTTGTGCTTGGGTGAAATCAAACACACATAACCTTGCAAAATTCAAAAGGCAGATCACGTGCAAAGAAATTACCAGATACTCTTCCTCCCCATGATGGTTGTAGGTAAGCTTTTACACAACACTGGATTTAACTATTCCCACCTTTGATGTTACCAGATCTCAGATGACATTTTCCCTTTCCTTTATACTTCCTTTAAGCAACAGTGGCATTTTTTAACTAGAAGCAGAAATCTCTTGGATTCTGACAGATGCTTTCCATTGTCAGCCAGAGAAGAACAGGTTCTAATTTCTAATCTCGCATTGTCTTTTAAACTAAAAACTGCCAAAATGTTCTGCTAATGGAGGCAGAAACATTTGCATGCAAATTTGCTTCAGAATGATTAAAAAACTATGTTATTGGCAGACTGTAGAAATAACTATTTAAGAAGCCTATCCAATTTCATAGTTTTATTATTGTTTGCTATTTATACAATAACACTGATGCCCCTGGTGTTTAACAGGGACATTCAGCACTTTACACATTAACTGCCTAATCCTAGCAAAATCCCTGTTTTGAAGAAAAGTATTGTAATCTTTCCTCTGCAGATGAGGATGTTTCAGTGAGACATCTTTTCACCTTGCCCAGGAGCAAAATGCCAGAGGCAAGAGCAGGCTGGCAAACAGAGACCTGGTGTTGGGGCCAGATTTGGCCATGCCAGGAGGGTTTCCCCAGCAGGAGGAGAGCCACAACTTATGGAGCAACGGTGAGGGAGTAAAAAGTGCATGGTGTTGAGGCTAGTGCCAAGAAGAAAGGCAGGGAGGGAGCCATGTTGGGGCAGTTTTGTGTTCCCTTGGGATGCTTTTTGCAGCTGCAGTGTGCCTGGAGCTCGGGGATTTCTGGTTTAAAAACCCTAACCCTAGCTGGAACCCTAACCCTAACCCTAGTCACTAAACCCAGCCTTGGGTAAGGCTGATTCCAAGGGAAAGGCTGTGGAGGAAGGCATGTTGTGGCAGTTTTGTGTTCCCCTTGGGATGCCTTTTGCAGCTGCAGTGTGCCTGGAGCTCTGGGCTTTGTGATTTTCAGAAGCCCAACCCTAGGCGTAACCTAACCTGGGCTGATGGAGTGAAAAGTGCATGGGTGTGTGGCTGGTGCCAAGAAGAAAGATCGGGAAGGAGCCATGTTGTGGCTGATCCATGTGCCCCTTTTTCTGCCTTTTGTAGCTGCAGTGTGCCTGGTGCTTCTTGAAGAGTGCTTACATTTTTGGGCTGCTACCCATTTCCATGGATTGGCCTTACTGCTTCTCTATTTATCCATGGACATGAAGCAATCCATCCCAAATTAGAGCAGACTTTCTACCTGTGTGTGGCTTGTGCCTGTGTGCAGTGTATGGTGTGACACCACGTAACGTGAGCGCTCCAGACATGAACAACAACCCAGCCCCCAGACCTGCAGCCTTAGAGACTCCAGGAATTGGCACCCTGGATGCAGACCTGAACATTCCATACCCAGCTTGACTGATGGACAGTGTGTTTGCCTTCACTTATGGAACTATCACCTGCACAGCTCTGAAATATCTTCCATATGATCCTTGATTTAGTGCAAGGCTCAGACCAGCCTCCAGCAGACACTCAGTGTCACAGCTATTTTGCTTGCTACCCAAAAATGCTGGGGACTGGCCACACTCCACCTGGGCTCCCAGGACTGATCCTACTGCTGCTGCACAGGAACCTCACTTCAGAGCAGAACAAGAAATAAATATTTGGGGTTTTTTAGGCCTTAAGGTGGTGCCTCCTTCCTAGAACTGCTGCCTTGGCTATTAAAAGAACACAAAATGGTTTCTCGTTTCATATAGACACATCTTGAATTTCCCAGCTGTTATCTGACATATAGGAGCATTGGGAGAGGAAAAAAATAAACAAGCATATGTATAAACAACCCTGGGGAATAAATTTTGCAGACTCTGAACATCAATGATGTGCAATTCTTTGTTTGCTGAAGTGAGCAAGTACACAGGGAGAACTGTACATAACAATTATATTAAAACACTGCACAGGGCTTGAGCTTTAAATATCTCAGAGGAAGAAAACATAAGAGCAAAGATATTTTTAGCTGTTTCTTTAAGAGGTAGAGGTGAAGGTTGTACACAGGGTGTGAACACCTTGGGTAATCTGAGAGGTCTTGTATTGGTTGAACTGCAGCCATCCCTGGGCTGTGACTTTGGACCTCAGCTAGAGACCCTGCAGGAATCAAACACAAACATTGCTCCCAGGATTTCTGATTAAAAAGCTAAAAAAGAAAAAACTAATGGGTTTTATTCCACACAACATTTCTCTTAAAAACCAGTGGGTTTTGTGACTTAACAAAGGGGACACACACTCTCAATGGCTGCCGCTGCAGGTGCCACAAGGTTTGCTTGTGAAGGAGAGCTCACGTTCTGGAGACTTTGGAGGGGCCAAAGCTCTACAGTGACAGCTCCTAAAACAATGCCTCCCCCTGGCAAGATCTGTAAAGTCCATAGCAATACAGGGCCCCTGATGCATCCCTCTTCCCTTTGAGACAGAAAACCCTTTATAAAAACCTCAGATCAGATCTCAAAACCTGATTATTTATCTTTGTTTTAGAAAAATGTCTTATCTGTAACCACACCTAATTTCTCACCAGTATCCTCCACTCTTTCAAATTTCTTCAAATCATTTGACAGATGTACTCTTTAAGCTTTATTTTGAATAGTTTGCTGACACAAAAGTCCCCAGTAATTCCAAAGATCTCAGTTCACTCTGCCACAGATCCTTTTCCCAACCACTCAGCCCTAAGTGTGAGTTGAAGAGCAAAGTACAAAGAGCACAAGGAAAGTAACCAAGAAAGCTTTAAGTAGCAGAAAAATGCCAATCATTTCTTTAGTATAAGTAACATTTTCCAAACACACCTATCAATAACATTTTGCAGTGCTAAAGGAAGAGAAAATACATTACCTTATAATGGCACCAGAGTGATTACAGCAATGGTTCACCCCTACAGGAGTGACACAGATGTGACATTAACCCTTCCAGCAGGGAAACCTCCCCTGAGCTGCAAAGACAGTGCCATGTATGTCAGGGAAAACTGTCACATAAGAGGCCAGCACTGCCCTTCAGCGTGCCCAGTCAGATCTGGAACATCTGTTGTAGCTACAGCTTGCCTCCAGCCTTTTGCTTCCAGCAATTATTGATCTCAGCTCTCACTGATCCCTGTGACAGGTTTGTCAGACAGAACAAAACACTCAAAGTAAATGAGCAAAATTAATGAGCAAAATTAACAACCAGAAAAAAAAAAGCAGATACTGTTTATTCAAATAATATAAATACTTATATTCCATTAAGCCTGTTTTAATCCACATGTGGAAGATATTAAGTTTTCTGCACTACTTACACCAATGAAACCCTTGGTGGCAGACAGAAGGGGCATCCATTTATAACCTCGAAAGAATAGACCAATATTTTTCAGACAAATTGAGGCAATAAGGACTACAGAGCAATCAGATCTATTTAAGGATCAGCCTGGGAGTTCTTACAACTACAAACAGAAATAGAATTTTGCTGTAAGCATGCTATAAATGTAGAGCCACAGCAGACAGGGAGACAGTCTTCCAGCATTTATAAAGACATCAAAGCAAGGAGGACAGAAATAAGCTTTAGTTCTCAAAAAAAATTTTCAAGTTATTAGGGAAAATTTGTGAAGTTTCACAAACATTCTAAAGGTTTGGGATCTTCCCGTTGGCTGTTAACAAAAGCAGTGCTTTACCCACACTAAAGTTAAAAATTGTACTTCCTAAATGGAGTGGGAGTTGTGTTTCCTTGACAGTCACCTGATACCAAGAAACCATAAAGGCAGAGAAATTCACAGGAAAGGCTAGAACAAGGTGTATTTCCAAACTTGGCAGAAATGCAAGCAGATAAAGGCTGTCAAAAAGCACGCCTTGGTGACAGGGTAATGAGGGACAGATGCAGCAAATCTATTTCAGCCTTCACCAAGATTTTTCTTCCTTCCTCTCTCTGTTCTTTGTCTTTAAGTGTTTTCAATGTTATTTTAACCAAATGTGTGTTGCCAGAATAAAACAGCGTGATGGAGGCATGGGCTGAAATCGTTCCAAAATTTCAACAGATCGGGAAAGAATACTTTCCCAGTGGTTTGCAATGTGCAGAGTTTACACCTGCTGGTCTATACAGGAGGACATTGTACTGATGCTCAGAGTTTGACAGCCAAGGACACGATTCCAGCCATGTCTCAGAGGGGTACAAGATGTCATGGGCTGGGAGTGGTGGTAGATCAGTGGTAGGTCAAAATCCCTCATGAGGGACAGCTGAATCTGCTGGTGACTGAAACCTGGAGTGTGGTGTGACCCGGGGAGAGTCGCTGTGGTGCTAGACAGGAGCTGTGCTGGGGGAGCCCAGCAGCTCCAGAAGAGCCGAGAGCAGCCCAGAGCTCCTGACTCACAGCCGGCTGTGCCCACAGCCACAGCCCGCGCTGCCTGCAGCCTCCTCCCGCTCCTCCTTCCCAGCCGAGGGCTGGGACAGCAGCCAGCAGCTTTCCAACTCGGTTCACTTCACACGAGTCACCCCTGGTGACACAGCCCCTCCTGGCTGGCTCTGTGTGTGTGGTGTGTGGCATCCCCTGTCGCACGGTGTCACCCCTTGGCTGCTGCCGCTGAGCGCCCACGCCTCAGCAAGGGCAGCAAAGGCAGCACAAAGCTCTCACTCAAGCTTAGATAAGGCTGTGTTCCTAAAAAGAAAGGGTGTTTGTGGAAACCCAGAGCACCAGGAATATTTCTCTGTCTGCTCTGGGGTGTCCTGGCCCCCAGGGGAGCACTGACTTTGATCCTCATTCATGGAGAAAGTTTCCTAGACTTCAAGTTAGACTAGAATCCACAAAAGTAGGAAATAGATTATAGAGAGTAGTGCAGGTGTGTCACTTGGTGAGAAATTGAGGGTTTGGGATTTTTAGCATGCTGTGGATGGCAACAAGATGGAGGGCACAGGGTGTCATCCTGGGTTTCTTCTTCATGCTTCTTCTTCTTCTTCATGGGTTTGGGTGGCATTTTGTAATTGGGCAGAAAAGTCCCCATTGTGGGCTCTGTGGGATCAGTTATTGGGCTAAAAGGGAAAATAATCCAGGTGTCAGTTCTTAATTGGACAGTTTAGTCTTAAAAGACCTTGTAACAAGAGATTGTTGGCCATTCTGTGCCTTCTAATGAAAAGCTGCTGAACTCACAGCAGTGAGACTGTTTTACTGATAAGAAATAATAAACACCTGAGTCTGAACATGAACTACTGTCTCAAGTGCCTCCAATCCAGACCCAGAGAAACCCACAACTGGTACACCCACAGGTGTTGTTATAACACTGACAAGCTGGGGGAAGAACCAGTGTTGAAGCCACCCTCGCCTGTGGGAGCAGAGCTGAGGAGTTTGCCTGCAGCATCACCTCAGCACTCTCCACCCAGCCAAACCCTGTGCCCAGCTGGGGAAAAGTCACAAGTGAAGACTAGGATGGTGTAATGTCTAAGTGGAGGCACAGGAATACTCTCAGTGTAACCTATTTAATATTTATGTTAAGTTGCAGCCTTGAAGAAAATAAGTGTGGTGATACGTTAAAGAGCTGTGATAGAAAAATCCCACAATTTTGTCCTCATTCGACCTTCTATACTAAGAAGTTGAATATGAAGTGTACACCATAAAATGCAACCAGCAGAAAGATGTGAATTACATTTGTGTTTTTCCAAGTTCACCTTTCAGCCACTGTGAATTGTACAGCTGAGCTCTCTGTATGACAGCTGCTCTAGAAACTTTGACAAAAACCTACATGTGAAATCAGTGGCCAAGTCGCAGGGGCTTCAACAGATCTGAGCATGGAGTCACACAAGTAAGGATGAAGGAATATGAGAAGACCAAAGTGATCCAGACTGTAGATTTCTGTCAAGAGCTACATGTAAGATAACTTAAAACCTGAATATCAAGAGTGTAGGGATGTATTTATATTTTTCCAGATGGTAACTAACCGTTCCAAAATGCCCCAGATGTTTTAGTTTGAGTTCACTTTGAATTTTGGACCAGATGTGCAGATTTTTTGCTTCTTTCCCCAAAAATGTTTCCACAAACTTATCTACACTGTTCTCCTTAGGAGAACAAGGGTTGGAGATGTGTTACTGAGCCACTCTGCATATCATGGATAAATCTTAAATGCCACAGGCTACATCTAACTGTGGTGCTGCATCTGCATTTAAGACATGACTGAACTATCTGTACATCTCAACCTTTGCTGTAACAATTTTCTTTGAACAACTGAATCAAGAATCCATGAGTCACTTAGGCATTTTTATCAGCCTGTAAGCATCAGCAGCACATCCCAGAGTTTGCCCTTTATGCTTGACTGGGACAAGAGGGACATGCACAGGTATCCAGAGTTTTGCTGTGCCAGCACAACAAAATTTTCTAAAGAGAAGTAACTTTGCACAGCACATGAAAACACTTATTCCATAGCATCAGCATCCTTTACTATAATCCTGGCCTTATTCCAGGAGTAGATCTTGGGTACAAAGGACAAAAAAGCCAAGTGCTGAAGAAGTGGTGCATCCAGAGAGATCTACTGTGCCAGTGAAGTACCCTCTGCACTCCAGGGAACCCGAGCAAGCCTCAGCCATCATCTTTACTGCTGCTCACAAAGGCCAAGGAAGGAATATCCCCACACACAGCTGGATTTTGTCAGTCACACAAACACCTCTGTGGATCTCTATGGTGCTTTAGCATAAGAACAGAGAGATCTCCTTGCCAGCACTTCAGATTATTTTTTTCCATGGTGAACTTCTACTGTGTTTTGCACATTACATCACTCTCTTAGACTCTTCAGCTGCTCTCAAAACCTGCTGAAGTTACTGGTTCTGGCTTTCATTTTCACTTGGTGAAGTGTAATCTAGAAAGCCCTACTTATCTTCTCCCACTTGTGCATCTGAATGTGAAGAGAATGCCCAGGCAGAAGCAGAGCTGGGGGAGGAGGAGGTTTCTAGAGTACAGTAAAGCTCCACAGTGTTACTTTGGTGCAAGTTATTATATGATTTCAGTACAGATTTCCTGCTCTTGGGAAAGCCAGAGCTTGCTGAGACTCAAGTGACAGCAGCTCCCATCCCAAACAAATGGCTTCAGTAGCCCCTGGCAGAGCAGACCCATTTGCCACTCTCTGCTCAGCTCACAGCTCCAGTCAGCACAGTCCAGGAGCACGATCATATTTATTTTTACAGCTGAGAACTTTGACAAACAGCAGCAGGCAGCAAAGGCCAGTCTATTTATATTTCTTACAGTATATATTCTTAAGAAAGGCAGTCACTATTATGGAAGCTATCAAAAAGCTAGCTCTGACCTTAAATAAGTGTGCTCCTATGTCAGGCAGTCCCAGGAAGGAGGATTTATGAGGCAGATGCTGAATTCAGGGAAGGAAGAAGAGTTGGATTGCTCTTGCCAGAGATGCAGCCCAGGATGCAGTTGCCAAAATTTGGCTTGACTCTTGATGCTCCATTAGGACAGGAATTTATCCAAGATTTTAACCTCCACCTCTGGCTTAGACTGGCTTCTGGTCTGTTCCATGGGACATCTAAACCCAGCAGGTGAACTCACAAGGCCCCCAGAGTGCAGGGGACAAACTGAGTCACACGTGTTTGCATTAACATTGTATGAGGAGCTCAGCAGAGTACAATTAATTCTGGGAATTTATAGACAAGAAAAACTGCTGGAGGAGCAATTCTGCAGCAGGTTGGATACCTTTTGCATATGCTTTACTTGATGAAAATCCTGCATAATAACAGAAAATCTTTCATATCTCCTTTGACATTTCAGAGGATGAGACCATTAAGTATTAATTTTCTTTGACAAAGTACACCTTTCTTTTGCAAAAATGAAATCCCAGTCAGAGCACAATGTTGTCTAGTTTACATCTCTTCCTGCTTTAATAGTGCTTTGTAAAATATGCTTATTTATTTTTATGAAGCCAGCTGAAAATTATATTGCTCAAATTTATTTTATGTATTAATTTGGGGAAAAAAATCAACAAATTACTTGTCCCTCCCTTCAGCTCTATTACATTTGTTATAATTTATTAAATGGACTTATTTTAAGTTCATTTGCAAGCAAAATAGTCTTAACTGAAGACCCATTCATCATTTTCTTCATAAGAAAATATCAATGAATGCCACCTAATTACAAAAGAAGGAATAAAAAAAGAGAAAAAAAAGAAAAAAATAATATACACTTTTTACAAAGCGGCAATTGGAAAAAGAGATCCTTTTTCAGCCTACTCCTCATCCTGGCTGTGACCCCTCCAGGCTGCAGCCTCTCTCCCACTCTCCCACAGGCCATCAATATCCTCCCTGATATTTGACTTGTCCTGAAGGAAGCAGCATTTCCCATGTCACAGAATCACAGAATGGGTTGGGTTGGAAGGGACCTTAAAGATCACCTTGTTCCAACGCCCCTGCCTTGGGCAGGGACTCCTTTCATGAGACCAGGTTGCTCAGAGCCCCATCCAACCTGGCCTTGCACACTCCCAGGGAGGTACAGCTGTTTTCAGATTCTTGTTTTAGAGAGGATTGCTTGAGAGGAGAGGGAATCAAGGAAAAATGAGCATTTTCCTTCATTTTGCATGGAGACAGTAGAAATGAGAAAAAGTAGAAAATGGCAAAGACAGAAGCAGCATCAGTTGTAGGCGGAAAGAGTGAAAGGGAAGAGGGGCAATGTTTTTAAAGCATTTTCCTCCTAGTTTGATTAACTTAAAACCAATCTAAAGCAAAAGTTGGCTCTATACAGAATACAGGCCCAGCAGCACCTCCTTCACATCACTCCCCATTCAGCATGGGGGGAATCACTCCCTCCCTGCTCCTTGCCAGCCACCACTTCACTTTTTCTTGTCTGCTCTCACCACTTCTGCTGTCTCCCCTCCTGTCTTTGTCTCTTCAAGAAGCGTCCTGGAACCCAGCCCAGCTTGTTCAAGCTCCCAACACATCTTGAATTTTAATTCACTCTCATTTGAAGTCATCTATCTCTGTTTTAAGCCCAGACACAAAGAGAATGAGCCAATTTATTATTACTTAAAACCACAACAATTCTGCAGAGAAAGCCTGGTCCACTCTCAGCACATCACAGTGTGTCCAGCTTGGTGCTAATACTGACTTGAAGGTAAGTGACCTGGGGGCACAAAATTTTGCACAGGGACAGCCTGCTTTGGAAAGGTGCCTGCACCAGGCACCCAAGGCAGTGTGAAGGCACATCAGTTAAGAGGAAAGATGACAACAGAAGGTGTAAAAGCAGCACAACCTGTTCTCAGAGCACATTACAGCCTTATCTGGACTCCAAGGCTGCCTGGCAGGTGAGCTTGCCTGCCAGGCAATGTTGCATTTCATTCTAATTGGCATTAAAGACATTGCAATGAAACCCCTTTATACTTCATAAAGAACAAGAAAAACAGAACTCATTTTTGTCAGTGAATGGAAAATTTACAACAATAATCAATGAGGCAGGGGAGAATAGGATTCTCTGCTGAACATGATGATAGTTCACAAATACTTTCCATTAAATAAAAAGACATTAGAGTATGGAAAAACAAGTAAAGAATTTCAAATAAACACAGGTGGAAAAACTAAAAGGTGCAACAAATATTTGCCAGTGGTCACCCTGGAACTGCACTTTAGCACAAATCATAGAACCATAGAATCACTGAGGTTGGAAAAGACCTCCAAGACCCTTGAGTCCAGCCTTTAATAAAACACAAAACACACCAACCAAACTAGCACTGAATGCCACATGGAGCCATTCCTTGAGCCCTTCCAGGGATGGTGACCCCACTGCCTCCCTGGGCAGCCCATTCCAGTGCCTGGCCACCCTTTCAGTGGAGGATCTCTGTCCTTTCTGCCTCCTGCCTGTTGTGTGTGCTGCCCAGCACCTGCTTGTAAATGATGTGCAGCGGACACAGATTTAAACAGAAGTAATCTAGAAATGCAATTTGAATCACCAGTGTCAATATTATTTTAGTGTGTTAGGCTTTTAATTCTTGTCATAATTCATTGATTGATCATCTTAATGGGTGAAAAGGCAATTCCTTTCCTATTTTCCTGTACTCCAGCAATCTTTGCCCATTGCAACTTTCTGTCATCAATACAGAAACTGCAACTACTTCAACTGCTGATTGCAGAGCCACATTTCATGGGAATGCTTTTGTAGGGATACTAACAAAATAGTGGATTATTTGTTGCATTTCTTTGATCTATAAATAGGACTCCTCTGTAGAGGATATTTTTACTGTGTTTGGAGCAATCTTGACACACTCATTCTAAAGTGTAACCAAGTAATTTTCATCTCATTTTGAAGTTCTGTGCCTGCAAAAAGTAACTTTAACAGAGTGAAAAGTCAAATGAGAAACCTGGAGGTCCAAGTGAGGCAGAGTTTGGGAACAGGACAGAGAGCTGTTATGCTTTTCTCCTTTTTATTTATAGCTGAGACTAAAATCTCTTTCCCTTGTGTCTTTTCTGGTGGCCTGCAAGAAATGAGTTCAAAGTGGCAAAAATACCTACTCAATGCTGTTTACTTCAAAGCCAACATGATGTGGGGGCAGTGGCAGGAGAGCCTTGCCCTGGGGCAGGATCATCCCTGGCACTGGGGTGAGTGCAGTGGTAAAATGTTTCTGTATAATGGCCTGGTCCTGCTGTTCCTGCTGCCTTCATCAGGCTGCAGACCTTCAGCTTCAGATGATCTCATTCACACTTCTTCTATATAAAGAAATCTTGTGTCACCAGCACATGTTATTTTTTTTTCTAGATTTGCAAGTCCTATTCATAACTTGTCACTTCTATCCCTGGAAAACTCATCTGTTTGGGCAATTTGGTATTAAAAACCCTCTAAAGGTTGTAATTCTCAAAATAATTCCAGAATGGCAGGTGTGCACAGTGGAACACATCACCCTGGCACTTTGCCACCAACCCAAAGCACAACCATGATCAAGGCACAACATCCCAGCTTTTAAAATAAGGCTACATCATAAGACACCATTTAGTTTTGCTGAAAAAAAAAAAAAAAGGCAAAAAAAAAAAATCTGTATAGCATTCATAGGACAAGAGACCAGGTCCTACATGTATTGGGTATTTATAGTAAGAGTATTTGGGAATGCAAATTGAAATGAATCAATGCCAGCAGGGATGCCTAAAAGAAATAAGTGAGAATTACAGCAATTAAGAATGTTGTCTCAAAGGAAATTAGTAGAGTCCATTAGTTACAATGCCTTAAAGGAAAATGTACCAAAATAAGAAGGAAAGAAATTAAAATATCAGGAAATTAGCAGAAAAAAAATGGGGTGTAGAAAAGATAATGAACACAGTAGATATTTGCCACCCTTCTTTTATTAATAAGAAATGAAACAAAGAAATGGTGATAGGAACTGAACCACCAGGAACAACAGAGCAATATATTCTGCCACAAGATCAATGGCCAGCTCGCTCAAGGCTTTGCTGATCTAAGTCCAATTTGTCATCAAATTCTGTAGAAACTGGTTCCATGAAAAAAGTGCAAAAAGAAAATGCCAGGCTAATAGGTCGAGCAAAAGTTATATTTATGGTACAACACTGCTGGGGTGTCAAAGGGCTTTGAGGAGAAAAATATATGCTATACTCTGTGGATAAGTGGATTTCACTGTGCTGGGACCCTGTGCACACTGGCAGACCAACAGCTCTCATTTCACCTGCTGAGGTGAAAATGGGACTGGCTTAGCCCAGCCTATCCCAGGTGAGGGTTGTTGCAAATCCTGCCAAACCCTCTGAATTCCACACTCACTGCTCAGAGATGGCCCCTGATGGCCTCAGTTTACTTTTGATACGTGACAGAACTGACATTTTGCAAAACTTTGATGGGGAGCCTGAATGTAAAAGTGCTAGAAACAACGAGCCTCAATGCATACATCTGCCAGCAGGAAAGTGAAACAGCAATGGCCTCTTTGAGTCAGTATGGAACCTTGGATAATCAACAGTCCACTGTCTGCTGCTTGTGGACTTCCAATTCCCATTCTGATGGTGTGCCTCAGACACCACAGGCAGGAAGAAACCGAAACACATAAACCCCAACAAACAAGATTTGAATGGAAAGACAAGAACTGCTTGCAAAATATAATCATTGATGCTTTTTGCTGATGGCATCATGTCATCGTGCTGGTTTCCAGGTTCATGGAGAGCATTTATGCAACTCTGGAAAGGTGTTCCCAATTCTCTGAGTTGCAATGGTTTGCCTCTCCTCCTTCAGGCTCAGCCAGATGAATCTTGATGATCTGGCTGGAGCCAATCACTGCTGCTTGAGTGGGTTTTAGCAGGAAGAGGTTCAAATGTAGAACCTACAGAAACTCCAGATAACAGGGAAAGAACTATTTCCATGCCAGACTTCCAGTTAGGATAAACTGGCTTGGCCATGTTTATTCTCCTGAGGAGTTGGGCCTGTATCTTTTCTGCCTACTTTCTGTCTGCACTATAAAATGTCTTTTCAAATAAATGAATTTTAGTGACATTTGAGGCATTCAATTATTTCTCTAAGTGCAAATTCTGCATTCCTTCATCTGTTAACTCCATATATTTAGTATGGATTGAACAGCACCTGCTGACTGGATGAATCATTTGCATCCAAGCCACAAAATGGGAACTAAAGGACCTCCAGTGCTGCTGCTGAAATTGATGCTACTGATGCTGCCAATTCAACTCCTGTTGCTGGTACTAATCAACACTTCTTTAAAATGATTACAGCATTCAGATAGGGCCATAAAAGTACCAGGTGGGATATATTTTGTACTGCTTCCTGGTTTTTCTACACTCTTCCCTATGGGAAAGGATTTATTGGTCCCATCAATCCCTCTTACAGTCTTTAGCACGGGAAGGAGATGTCACAGAGTTTTAATGTCTCATATATTTCCTCAATTACACGATCATTATAACCAGTTTGGCACAAAATACTCTTTTCATCAAATTTGGTATTTAAAGCAAAAAGTAGCATTTGTTAACTTAGCTGCAGATTAATGTAAATTTATATTCATGGATGAAACAGAAGATATTCATTGTTTATTTAAAAGTCTTCTAAACTACATTTACATGAGAACTTTATTTAAAACCACACAACTTTGTTCTCCAGCAAAACCTGGCACAGTGAATGCAAGTCAGTAAATCTGAACCTGCTGAATCCAGCTCCACTGCATGTTAGGGAGCTTGATAAAAAAGGTTGTTTTTTTTTTAAAGGAGACCTCATATGAGCTAAAGAATGGCTCAGAACAAGAGAGTCCCTTGGGTCTGGGGCATTTTCCAATCCTTTTTGAAGCCCCCTCTGAAGTACCTCAAGTGTCTCTGGCATGCCCTAACATAGCCCTTGGGGCTCACAAGACCATGGGGGCTTTTCCCTGTTGCCATCAGTCTGATGATAATCACTGATGGGAGCCTGGTGCTCTCTCCTTGTGAGCAGCTGGGCCACAGAGCTGTGCAACAGCCTGGCTGGCAGCAGGGTAAGGGCTGCTAAAGCTTTCCACCCCTGCTGTGGGAGGCTGGGAGAAACTGCAGCCAGGACTCTCCCACTGCACTCATGGGATGGGGTCCCTCTCCAGGAACAGACCTCTGGAGGGTCACTCTGACACTGCTCAGTGCCACCTCAGCCCCAGCACACACTGCATGTGCTGCCTGGGGCACTGAAATTGCTGCTGAGCCATAGGACCAAGCTCAGAAAAAAGCAAATATAGGTTCTTCTGCTGGAGGTTATTTGCCAGAGTCAGGCAGGAAAGAGGAAAGAAAAATAGACCAAATAATCCAGCCAAGTGATTACACATGAAGCCATTGCCAGCTCACTGATGCAGACTTCAGGGAACTTCAGTACATTTGGAAAGTTCATGAGTCTGGCTTTGGTTCTCTAACAATCAGCTGTGAGTTTAAATTGTTCATTATCTTTAATTAAGGAGGGAAGAACAACTTTCTCTTTACCAGTGTATTTCCCCAGTGCTGCTTTGGCCTTTCAGCTTCACAATGTAAAACATACAAACTTGGTGAAAAGGACAGCAAGGCAGGTTCCTATCTGTGCTCTCTTTTTGCTTTTCCAAAGTTCAGTGAGCTAACACCATTCTCATGAATTGATTCTGAATTTTAGCAATAGCTTTAATACAAAATTGCATTGAGAAATTGTAGTCCAGCTCTAAAACCAGTTCAGAATATTTACCAAAGAATACTTGCCCTTGAGAAACATGAAGAAGAAATTAAATCAGAGCTTATTTTTCCATAAAACATTATTACTGACCCCAGGATGAATATATTATAGTTATAGCCACTATGGACTTTCACAGGGATTCCTATATAAGAGGTTCAAATATTTCTATAAAGTTTTTCATAGGACTTATTGCTTCTTGCCCTTTATACTTTCTCCGTCCCCTTCAATATCCCTCAGGGTTGTCTGTACCTCTGCAAAGTCTCTAGACCCTAACCAGATGTCCAGTCACTGTCTCCCAACAGTGCCACCTCCAGTTTCTCCCAGCTGCTCCATCCTTGCATTCCCTCATCCCCATCACAGCATCCTGGTCTCCTTCATGTCTCCTTCCCCTGCTCCTATGTTCACATTTGCTTTTTGCACAATTTCCCACGGCTTTGTGCTGACCTCCCATTTTCCTGCTTTGGCCCTGCCATCCCAGTATCCCAGGAAACACACACAGTTCAGCAAACACAATTACAAGGAAGGCAGTGTGGGCCAAGTTTCCTTTAACCAGCACTGGGAGTGTTAAAGGAGGCTTAGGCCAGTCCCACACTCAGTCAAGAAAACCCAGATAGCTGGAAAATTATGCCTCAGACCACAGGCACCTCATCTTTGCTACAGCTCAAAATTCAGGCACGAAATTCTCCCCTGCATTCTGCTTCTCCCCTGAGCAGCTCACATCATGAGAGACATGAAGCAGGAAGAAGGTGCTGCTCAGGGTGCTAATCAGCATCCCTGTGCAGCACTCCCTGATGTGCTCCTGTAAACACAAGGCAGGCACGTGCTGAATGCACAATAATGGGACAGAATTAAGAGAAGCCTAATCTCCAATTCAGCAAAAGTCCTCTGTTCATATGTGCACACTCTGCTTTTCCCTCCCTGACATCCAGCTAATATTTCTAAGATCTCCATATTGACTGTTTTTATTTCTTTTTGATAGCAAATGTTCTTCCAGTAGCAGTACAGTTAATGGATAGGAAAGATTATTTTCTGAGTATTTGGGATAATGCAGCTTTTCAGCTGCTATGAAGCCATATTGTTTCATAGATCCACTGTCTCAGTCCTTCCTTTATGTCCCTTGAATTTGTGTGTGCAGCATCCTAGAGCAACACAGCACACAAGCTCTCTACCAAACACAGGGAAATAATCACCATGGGAAAATAGCTGGAATAATCTCTTCAAAACTTTTTAATTATGTATTAATTTATATTATATACTGAGTTATATTAAGTTATATTATATTTATATTAATTTATATACTTACTATATTTTTGAAGGCTTTGCCTGAAAACTTTGGGAACTGCTGCAGAGATTGAACTGAAATGTATTAAATATGCAAGAAAGTACTGATGTAACACAAGTTTGAATGACTAAAGTTATAATGTCAAAAAATGTCATGAAAAAATGTTAAATTTCAAAAACAAGAAGCAGTGTGTAATACATTTGACACAACAATCCAGCACAGCTCCACATCCAGTAATAGCAATGTTTAATGCAGTCTGAGACATTTAAATAAAGTCTACATAATAAAAATTGAACAGAACTAGAAAGCATGAAAATGACACATCCAAATTCCCTCAGCTGTTTCAAAGTTTCCAGAAGGAACTTAAGTGAATGTCAAACTTTGTTTAAAATCTTTTCCTTTCCACAGTCTGTTTCTGAAAGTTTTTCACCATGGTAGCTGTCGGGGTGAAAGCAGTGGGAGAAGCTGACAGAACACTTCAGTAAGGAAGGGCACAGATCAAACTGCTGAAGGGGAGATGCCATATTCCAAATTTGCTCTTGGGGAAACCCCAGTGAGGTGTGTGTGTCACTGAACGCCCTCAAATGAACACCTGAACTCCAGCTGACAGAGCTATGTAAGGAGTGGAAACAAATTCTTGATCTGCTGAGCTGGAGAAGAGAACATCTCTAGAACATCTCCAACCAGGTTTTGAGCAGTTTGAAATAAGCACCCCATGAGGCATCACTGCCATTTTGAACACCCTGAGACAAAATATGCCAAGTGCTTCTGGTGCCTGGCTGTGTTAGAACTCAGGGGTGAGCATGGGTGGGACTGAGGGTTTCTACCAAGACTTTTCTCCCAGAGCTGACAAGGTTTGCCTGAGTCCCGCTCTGCATATCAATTCCTCAGCAAGAGAAGTCTCCTGAACTACTCCCAAAGCAGACAGCACCTGGCAAGCAGAGACCCAACCAGCTGTCTCCTCTGCCCTGCCCACAAGGAGCAGTGACAGTGCCCTGTTTCTGTAGGAGGCTGCCCACAGAGGGCAAAGATGCTCACAAACCTTCCTGCACAAATCCCACGAGAGGCACTGCTGCTCTGTGCCACCTGCAGAACAAAACATGTCCATGAGGTCCTTGTGAGAAGCCTGTACACCTGTACCAGGGTGCCCAGAGTGTGCTCCCACAATCATCCCCTTCCTTCCTGCCCCATGGATTGAAGCTCAGTGCTCACAGCTGGAGTTACAGGTTAGGCAATATCTGTTTAGCGATGTCACGTGCAGCAAGGGCTGATGTGGGACTACAGGAGTAGCAGCATCTAAAATGTTATCTACCCTGCCTGTCTGTTGCCAAGAAGCTTTGAACTGGTTCCCTTGCCCCCAGCTCCTGTTCATCCCTGCCTGTTTCCTGACACCTGCACTGCTGCTCTGCCCCTCTGCAGGAGCACAGAGCTCCCAGGCACTGCCTGCAGCAGCACCTGAGCTCCTGCCAGCAAAGGTTACTCACACCTGCCAGCTGGGGATACTCCCCAAATGAAGGGAAATAGGGCTATCAATCAGACACAGAAAATGTGGTGGCAGCCTCAGGCTTTTGGATGTTTTCACAGAGAGTCAGGCAAAACAGAAAAAATATGTTTTTTTCAAGTCTATCTCGGGTCCTCAGAAATAATTTCCTATCTCAGCAGTCCTGGGCAGTCAGAGCAGGAGACAGCAGTGCCCACTATCTTTCCAAACAAATGGTGTGTTATCCTTCCCTGTCTTTACCTGACATCAGAAAAATCAGCTCCATTAACGCAAGGTTACTCTTTGGAAATTTTTCGTCTTGATTATTCCATTTATGTAATTTATTTTGGTTCTCTGATTCCTATTAGTGGGATCAATATTAATTTAAATCACAAGGCATTTTCTCCTGCTCCATTCATGCAGATCAGGCACACTGCATTTCCCTTGCTTGTATTGCTGACAAATTAACCTCAGCTGAGATTACTAAGATCAAGGGAGAAGAATGACTGCAACCAGTTTCTCCACTCTGTTTTAGGCAGGAATCAAATGGTTAGCCCACAGGTCAACTTCTGCAGAATTCCATACATCAGACTTGGGGAAAAGCATAGAATAAAACTGGGCAATACCAGATCACACTTAAGATAACACCTTGCTCCATAAAAAGTGACCAAATGGTGCAGCAGCCACTCTGTGGGCAGGGATGAAGGATTTGGTGTGGAGCCAAGGTGGGACTGGGTGTAGAAGGCAGCACAGGCTGAGATAACAGAACTATAGCTTCCAGGCAGATAATAATTTAGATAGGAGGGTAGAAAATCACGGATTCATAGAATGGTTTGGCTTGGAAGAGACCTGAAAGCCCATCTTGTTCCACTCCCTGCCATGTAGGAACACCTTCCACCATCCCAAGCTACTCCAAGCCCTGTCCAACCTGGCCTTGGACACTTCCAGGAAGGGGGCAGCCACAGCTGCTCTGGCAATGTAAGCACTTGGAGAAACCAAGAGGCAGCACAGTGAATCACCTGTGTGGAAGCAGAGAGTAAATACCACGTGAGCAGCAATGCAAAAGGCAGAGAGTGAGTCTGGAATAGCAGTGGAGGACACTGGACAGCCTCAGGACACTGCTCTGAGCAGGTGTGGCTGTTCAGGCTGTGGCTACTGAGGCAGCCAAGGCTGATTGCCAGTGCTGATGGCTGATGGCTCATTAGCAGGTGGCCTGTGCTGGGTCACTGAACTGAATGTAAGCAATGAGTTAAATTCCAGATGAATCTGATAAAGGGTCAAAGGCCAAACTATTCACTCACCACAGCATGTACAGCTCTGGGGGCCACACCCCCCTGGCAGATACCCCTGGGGATCCAGAGAGATCCACCTGTGAGCTCAGATCTGTGCTTCAGATAAAACCTGACCCAAGCCAGAAAAACCTTCTTTTCAGTTTATTTAAAATTCACTGTTTGAGAGAATTGCTGGATGTAAGAAGTGATTGACTCACATTTTTCAGGAGTTCCAGATTTCAAGTAGGTTTTTTTAGGAAAGAAGCACTGAGAGTGAATGTGTTTTATCTTCCAGTTATTTGGAAGGTATAATGAAGATGATACAGCAACTGCCTTCTACTCAAAAAATGTCTCTGCCACAATGTCTCCAACAAGCCCCTGCCAGCCATGGTGGGAAGCTGCTCTCACACGTGGGCAGGCACCTGGGAGTGGAGCTGCTGCTGCCAGCACAGCACCCACAGCCTCAGCCAAGCCTCTCCTCACCACCGACATACATTTCATGCAGAAAAACGATCTCTGAATCCTTCTGTGATACAAGCAGTTAGTAGCATTGTTAATGCAAGTACTAATATTGTTAACTAGTGCAGTGTCTGTGATGAATGATCACTGCAGCCCAGTGCTGAGCCCTTCTGAGCAGCAGGGTTTGCCCTTGGCCAGCAGTGG
Source organism: Molothrus aeneus (assembly GCF_037042795.1). NCBI lineage: Eukaryota > Metazoa > Chordata > Aves > Passeriformes > Icteridae > Molothrus > Molothrus aeneus. The sequence goes on along the minus strand of NC_089661.1, from coordinate 8,008,722 downwards.
CAGGGCCCCTGCAGCTGACACTGGGGCACAAATGAACTCCACAGCTCAGCAGCTCCAGCCTCAGTCACTGATTCCACTTTTTCTTGGCACACTCAGCTGTGTCAATGACTTCCACTGCCAGATCTAAGTTGGTTTTCACAGAGTCACAGAATTAACCAGGTTAGAAAAGAACTTTGACATCATTGGATCCAACCTATGACCTAACACCCCTTTATCAACAAGACCACAGCACTGAGTGCCACATCCAGTCTTTTCTTAAACATTCTTCCTCAGGTTTCATAACTATAGTGCAACTATTTCCAGCCATGTACCATTTCAATTAATTCCTTGGCATTTCTTGCATCAGAATTAAATTATCTTTGCTCAGCTCCAGGCTCTCTGATAAACTTCCCACCACTTTGTAAATCTGGCCTTTGATTTTCTTCTTTTTCCCCCTGAGAAGAGGGGGGTTTCTTTATTAATCTGAGAGGAATAAAGTCCAAGATGCTAAGACACAGAACCAACAACTGCTTTGCTATTCTAGACTCAGTCTTGTAAGCAATGAGGGCATGACAGGTGTGACTTTGAACAATAAATTGGTATTGAGTAGGAAGAAGGTGATTCTGTTTAAATTAAATGGAAGGATAATCAAAACCAAACCTGAAGGACAAACTTTGCTATATTAAAGAACCTAGAAACCATCTGGGCCAGCCAATGTGTTCAGGGTCCATAGGTACCTGACAGCCTGGAAATTCTTGAATTTAGAATGGTGAATTTCCCAAGAGATTTTGTCAAAGTCATGGAGGAAAAAATGGAGGGCTCTAAGTTCAGATGAACAATCTCTCCAAAAAAAAACCAAACATATAAGTAAACACGGGATGCACAAAGAATGGGGAAAAGGTAAAATCAGCAAAAAAATCCCACTCGGAGGCTAGAAGATACAGAGAGGGTGAGGATATTTTCAAATCAGTCTCAATTACATCTTCAAAGAGCCATAAAACCACACAGCTACAGACCCTTCAGCAATGTAGCCATGGAGGCCTGAGACAATGAAAGACTGAAGCAGCCAAGCAGTGAACATGAGTTATAATTACAACTCAAATACTTTAAATCCGTTTTCAATCCCTCTCCCCTTCTATTCCTCTACTCCTGTTTTAAACACCCCACACAGCTTGGAAAATCTGAGCCACCTGAGCCATTCCCAACAGGGCATTCACACAGTGAATACAGTAAGAAATAAAGCACAGTGGTGGCACTGGGCACAACCAGTGGTGCTGCCCTGACACAGCCAAGCTGAGCATGAACAGAGCAGGCTGGCCCCAGGAGACACATTTGGAAGTCTTAATTTCAGTCTAAGTAGGGGAAGGACATGTGCACAGATGACTTTTCCTGAATTATGCATTGGTGAAGTACATTTTTTAGCAATGAATGCTTTCTCTTTTAGGACTACATCTGACTTATTTAGATAATTCTTTTCTAATACATGTTTTAACTATAGCAACTCATCATTCTATTGTCTGATGGGTAACCACACTAAATTGTACTAAAAATAATGCCTAAGAGAGCAATTGGGAAGAGATTTACAACAAACCAGATTTTTTCAGAGCAGTTTGTCTGCCTTATCTCAGTAAAGCTGATGTGGTTACCTCCACTCCTGCGTTACAAAATCCAGCACAGACCCTTCCTGCTTGCCTGCAGAAGGACAGAGGTGGTGCCACTTTACCACTGACTGGCAGAAGAGCCGTCAGTGGTAAAGTGCTGCAAAAGGCACAGCAGAGTTCAGGGGTTTCATTGTCCTGATGCCTCCTGGAGCCACTGTGTGGGGCCAGGGATCAACTCCAAATTCTGACTGCTGGACACTCCTTTAAAGCAGTGAAACCAGACCAAGCAGAACAAAAATTCACCTTCTGGCTATGTACTGCTGGTACATAGCAGCCGAGAAAGGATAAATTTCAAAGTGTGCCCATCCCTTTGTACACATCAGTAACAACTTTGTTACCTGTAAAATAAAATACCCATTTGTCCACAGGGGCTCCTGCAGACCTCACTGCTGCCCTCAGACTTTGCAACTCCCAGATTGATTGTGGAAGTTCTCCTGGCCCTCTCCAGCACAAAGCCAGCTGTGGATTTTTGCTTCACGTATGGATTCAGCCAAAGCACAACTGCTGATGCTCAGAAGGCAGAGGAGTATCACAGCATGCAGAGAGATTGAGCTGTGGGAGAATCTTGCTTAGACATCTATAAATCAGTTAAGCAAAACCACCTGCCTGCCTTGCATTCAATCTCTTAAAGGATTTCTCTGACCTTCAGTCCCACAGCAAGCTCCCTGGTCAGTGGGAAGGGAGAAGCTGCATCCTGCTTGCCTTCCCTCTGCTCTCCCTTCCACTTTCTTGTTCAAGAAGAAAACAAGTGAAAAGGCCTGATGCTTCAGGATTCAGCTTATGTCACCTCCTCAAAGTCGTCAATAAATCAGAAAAGAGCATAGGAAGAGATATTGTGGCCTAGATCCATTATCAGAGTTTCCAACTCTGGAGGTCTTTTCACTGCACAAAGCCAAGTGAGTACTGCAGCAGTGACCTGACAGAGCAGCCCTTGGTGGCTCCTGTGGCTCCCTTGGCTCTTCCTTTGATTCATTTTAATGAACTAGGCAGAGTCTGAAGCATAAATTTCAACCTTAATTCCTTTTTTTTGGCTAATCCAGTGATCAGAATAAAATCTTGGCTTCAGATAGACACAGTGCTTTTGGAATATGCCATTTATGTCTGGATCAATCACAGATTATCAAAAACTCCCTAAAGCATTATGTGGGGGGGTTTCTTCCCCCCTTTCATTAAATACTAAATTGCAAAAATGAGAAGCCTATATGAGCTAAGGTTCTTCTTCTTCTTTTATAGTAAAAAGTTCCTCACATACTCAGCTCTTTCCCTCTTAGAACCTCCCATCATTTTTCACTATTTGTTAGGTTTTCATGACTTTATCAGGCAAGTTATATATATTTTTCCCTTACACACTGAGGGTATCTAGGAATTACATTAACTACATTTGATATTAAAGGCTCTATTCACTCATGTAACACACAAGGCCAAAAAATCACAAGAACTGTGAATTAACTGTTTAAGTGGCACAGCATAATCCTGAATGAGTCCCAAGAGACACCAAAATATGGATATCCCAGTTTTAAATCTCAGATTGTTTTTCTGAAGATTTTGCTTTTCTCTCAGTGCTGGCTGAGACTGGCTGTTCCATTGAACTTTCAGAGATCTACCTGCAATGAGGTGTGGAGAAAGATACAATAACAGGGACACAGAATCACCTGGATCCATCAGGCATGGGGTAGTTCTCATCTCATCCTACAGGCTGCTCAGACTCAGCTATGAAGTGAGCAGAACTTGGAGGACAGAAGTCTTCAGGTTCATAAAAGTTTTTTTTTGTAGCTTTAGAGTAGAAAGTTTTGGAGATGAAAGTTAGGCAACAATTTCAGTTCAAACTAGGTGATGTGTTTGTTTTGTTTCCTTCTGGAAATTTCAGTGCAAAGCAAGGACAGCTGGGTATCCCAGAGGAACCCTCACAAGCAGAAGTTGTTGGCTTGGTTTTGTTCTCTGAAAAGGTTTAGGCCTTCAGGAAAAGATCTTTTGAATTTGACTGCACCTCTACAGGGATCTGAGCGCTCCATTGCCCTTGCAGTGTCTTTGGTGGTGAACAGGCAGAATCTTCAGCTTCCACAAGGCTTTCCTTGTTTGTCCTGACAGTTAAATGCCATCACCTCTTCTCCTGAGAAAATGTATTAATGAAAGATGAGACACTACATTTCATAGTAAAAAATTAATGCTCCACCAGTAACTGCTGAGAGCTCACAGCATGGAAAGGTGAAGCAGCAAGCCAGCTTGCTTCCAAAGGAACAGTCTCCTCAAATATTTGTCTCAGAACCATTCATATCTTCCTGAAACTTCAAATTACACTAAGCTCCAAGTCCCCTGTGTACATAACTTTTAAAAAGCAGTCATATTTGGAGAATAAGCTTCTGTACTGAGCTCTGTGGGTATCTGACACATGTCTGGCTCTGCAGTCTCCTTAAATCTGGCTGAATCACATTACTGAGGCTTCTTTCTAGGAATTCCTGCTGATAATCTGTGTCCACAATGCTCAAGAGTCTTGCAAGGATTTTGGCTTGACAGAGACAAAAGACAGGTTGTATAGGATCATTCAAAGGTCCAGGTTCCTGTGTCTAGGTGCCAAGGGCAGAGTGCCTGACATATCTGTCACCTCCAGGGAGTGGGAGCTCCCTGCTGTGCCTCGTGGCTGACCAGCAGCTCAGATCCCTGCAGGGCCAGAGGTACCATACACAAACCTCTCCATGAATGCACCTCACTGCTCTGAGAATTCACCTATCTGCTCCTTCCATCTCCACCACAATAAATGGCACAGTTTCACAGCTCAAACAGCTCTGTGGAGAAGCACCTCCTTTTAACTCATCTTACATGAGACCATCTTACCTGAAGGTGGCTTGCTCCCACCTGTGTTATTCCTTTTGAAATGGGAGGGGGAGGTCTGTAGGATATCAAAACTGGACAAAGCGTTTAAAATGTGAGCACACAACAGATCTATACAGCTGCACAGCAATGCTTTCTGTTTTACTCTCCAGTCTTTTCCTAGTCATTACTCCCATTCTAGCTGGGGTTTTGGTTTGTTTAGTTTTGCTTTGCTGCTGAATTGACAATATAATGGATAGTCCTATAAAACAACCCAGGAAAGAGATCTTGGGAGTTCATAGCTAGTTCAGAGACCATCACCGAGTGTGTTTTTCCTCCCATGTGCATCACTGCACATTTATCAACAATGAATTTCATCTGCCATTTTGTCAAAGTGTTTGACAATATGAGCTTGGGGATCCACTCCTGCAAACTTCACCTGCCCTGCAGGGTTGGCTCAGATGAGCTCAAGACAGGCTGCTTGGAGCTCTCTCATCAGCACAGGGGGAGCAAATCTGCTGGCAAACTGCACCAACACAGAATAGTTAACTCCAGTTTAAAAAAAAAGTGGCCTAAAAGAGGTACAGCAGGGCTGCTCTTCAAAGCTGTGGGAAGCAGGAGGGAACTGGGGGCTTTGTCCCACCAGCCTGGGAGCATGGGGACTGGGAAAGCACATAGTCCCAAATCAACACTGCTTTTGCAAACACCAAAACATGGTGCAAATGCACATTAAGACAGAATACAAATGAACAAGCCCTCAAAAGGCACTGTATCATTTTTATGTTACCCTACAACTCCCTGGGGCGTGATTTGATGTACAGAGCAGGCTGCTTTTCTTACTTGGTGCTTTCCCTCTGAGAGAGCTTGCACACACTCCCACCCTACGCCCTGCTCAAGGAATCAATAGTGACTCTTATGGTTAATCTGTTTCTTACAGAGACATTTGCCTTCTCTTCTCAGCGTGCCCTGTGTTTCTGCTGAAGGCAAGGACAGCTCCTGTGAGAGAGAGCTGCTTTTGGAGAGCTGATTCAGACAAAGCACCTCAGAGAGAGGAGTCATCTCAAGGCAGTGAATAACACCACAGTTATAAGCCTCTATAAAATAGAAAAGAGCTTGCAGTCTGGGACAGGAGTGTTTAGTCATGTCACAGCTCCATGGTCTCCAACATGATGCAGTTGTTAGTCATGAAATACAAGGAGTGCTCTAAATTCAGGAATTAAGCTTTGCTCCAAAGCCTAGCAATGTGAATAGAAAAACTGGGTTTGGTTTTGGTGGACTCTGAGTAGTTCAAGCTTTTAAATTCATATTTTAGCAACAGTTATAAAAAAAGGCCTTACATCAGACATAATGGATATTTGCTCAACTTGTGTGTTCAACATCAAGATAAAGAGACCTCAAAATTCAGCCCACAGACAGCCTGGGTTATCCTTCCTGAAGGAAAAGTCACAGCAGTAGACAATGAGAAACATATGGCCTTATCAAGAGCTTCATCAACACAGATGCAGTCAAGCCTGTCTCATGCAGCATGCAGACTCCAGGTGAGAATCCTGAGCTGGTGCTGGTGGTGTTCCCCAGTCACAGCCTCTCTGCAGAGGTTTCCCTGCAACAGCTACACAGAGGAGCACCTGTCTGTGCAGGGGCACACACACCCATGAGCTCAGAAGCAGGGCCTGATTTCTGCAAATCCAGATTTTGACAGAATCTAATGAGCTGACAGCTTCACTGGCCCTGACCAGTGCATTTTTTTTTTTTTTTTGTGAGCATCTGCAATCAGCAATATGCAGGATAATAAAATGCAGCTAGAGAGCCTGACTTTCAGGAAAGGAGAATGCTATAGCTCCCTCCTATGGCATGATTCATACCCTTTTTCCTGGTCATTTTTAACAGTGATCATCCTACTCTAATATTTCATTAACGTTCTTCATTTAGTAAATCGACCTGCAGTGACAATCTCAGGGAAGCCACAATCTTTTTGTGCTATGCCATTCTGCTTTCCCTTAAATTAGAGATGTTTTCCACAGGAATGCTGGCCATGATATAAATTACTGAAGGAAAATAGATAAAACTCATCAGTCAGGCAAAATAATTTATGATCTTTCAAAACATGATAATCTATCTTGTAATAATTTCCTTCATGGAATGTCATCCTAGAGTTGAATGGCCCAGTTCAGGACCACATTGGGAAGAGACCAAATGCAAGTAGACTGACACTTTTGGCTTGTGAGATTTGTCAGTACAGAGGGCACTTACTGGGTTTCATGGTGTTTCTCTGACACTTCTTGCTTTCAGAGCCACCTTCCCTACACCACTGCTCTCCTTGATCCCTTCAATCCCAACATTTGTTTTGTTGTCCTTCAAAGTATCTGCTTGAATGGCAGCCTAGAAAACATCAGTACAGGCAATGAAGCTGATGCCATTATATGAAAAGGACCATTAAATCACCATTTAAAAAATAATTTTTAACCTACACTATTGGGGTCACTAATTAAAAATCAATTTCTCTCTGTGTTGCAAATCTGACAGTAATTCTGCCTCCAATGGGTACAGCAAGATTAACAGCACATCAGGTAAAATGCAGCTGGGAAATGACATTTTCATTAGTGATTTATTGGGTGTGAAATTTCCACCATGGTGAAATATTAATGAACAAAGCAGGTTAGAATGTCTCCATAAATATCCATGTTACTAATTACTGCTGAAGCCCACGCTGGATTAAATGTTCACAAAGCAAAGCATTCACAAGCCACAGGAGAATTCTTTAGGACAAGACTTTTAGGGAGAAACCAAAAACACACAAAACCCAATAAGCAGCAAATTAAGAGCTTTCCTACCAATCCTGGCATATCACTTCTCCCATCCCATCCAGAAAAACAATCAAACCAACCCCAAAACCCCAGGAGAAAGCAAAGCAAAGTGATACAGTCTCCATTAATGAAGAGTGCCAGGGGGTGATCCTGGGCCTGAGGACCAAATGGTGGAAGAGGCAGCAGCTACTCCCTTGAGCTGGGGCAAAGCATGTCCAGGTGAGCATGTCCAGGTGACCTCACCCAGGCTCCAGCACTGGAGAGCCCTTGCTGTGTCCTCACCAGCAGCCCAGAGTGACCAGTGGTGGCCAGGTCACCTTGCCCCTGTCCCCTGTCACCCCAGTGCAGTGACACCTCACTGTAATGGCCCCAGCCCTGCTTGCCTTTAGCACCTGGCTGCTCTGAGTTATCCCATGGGATGGAATCAGAGGAAGCTGGATTGCCACAGCACGCAGAAAGCTTCAGACAGCCCATGCAGCCCCAGCCAACAGAGACCTGCAGCTTCCTCAGGGCATAAATGGCAAAGTCATCCAAGCAAGAGGCACTAATTGGAGCAGCCCATGCATTTTCTGTCTGCTGACTGCAGGTAGACAAAGAGTGGGACTTACAGTCCCACTCTGGCACTGGTCAGCAATTGGTGTATGAGCTTGTGCCAGCTTTTATGGGCAGCTGCATCAGGGTCTGGGCACTTCCAGAACCTGAAAAGGTGAATTTAAGCCCCATTGGCTCCCAGCTGCTGGTACTGAGTATTTTTGTATTCAATTGGGTCACATCACAGCTTTGTGTTAAAGCACAACCACAGAGACCACCACTCTCTGGTGGGAAGGGTGAAGAGGAGGCCACCAGGGAGCCCTTGGATTGGGATGGACACCCCATAAACCACTTCTGCTGTCAACAGATTGGCAACACAGGACCCCAGACATAAACACATTTTGCCTTAACATGAATGTTTATGGGCAGCAAGATAAATCTGCATTGTTGAGCAACCAGGCTTTTCCATTTTCTTTGCTTTTGTACAAATCTTCCACATGATCAATTGCTTAAGCCAAGGTAACTTCTCTGTCAAATGTGGCACTTGATCACACCAAATATTTCTCATGTTTGGTACTTTCCAACTGGCACAGCTTCAGTAGGATTCATTTCCAATGGAATGAGCTGCACTCTGCAACAAGGCCCAGAATGGGAGAAACAATAGCTGTCCACAGTTAATAATCTGTTAGGACTCCCGTGGCTTTGATAGTCCCTGAATAGCAACATGCAACCTAAAGATATTTAGAGAGAAGTGCAATGCTCAGAGTGCTTCATGTCTTGTAGATTAGAAGCTCCAAACTGTTTAAAAATAGCTTTATGAAATCCAATTCTGCACAGTTTTGACTAAATAGAAGAAACTGAAGAAGCTGATGAAAATGCAAAAGCAGCAAGTTTAAATGAACTGAACCTCAGAAGCTGTTGGAAGATAATGGAGTCAGGAGTCATCCATTCTGTTCACTGCCAGCTTTACACCAGGGCTTCTGCATCTCTTTTTCAGCTCATTGTTAAAAGCATCACTACATATTACCAACATTGTTGTTGCTGACTAAAATACTTAGTGATGACACAAACATCATTCAAAATCAAATTATCAGATGTACTGACAACATACTCTAGAATTTAATAGCATGTTAAATGATTGTGGGGAAATGTTCTGTGAAGTCAGTGAAGCAGCAGCAAAAACTAATTCAATTCTCAAATGAGTAAAAGTGAGAAACTGTTCTTATAAAACCAATATTGTAAAAATACATGCTGGCATACACTGCTGACTTCTAGGGGAAGGAGAAGGAATTTCTTCCTCTAGCAATAACCACCTAATTTTGGTGACTGATGTAGTTCACCTTGAATCAAAACTGCTCCATGTGCCTGGAGTAAGAGTGTCCAAAATAATACACTGAGGAATGTCATACATTCAAAATACCAGTCATGACTCAAAACTATTTGTCATTGATCATGATATGATGAACATATGGATCTCAAATTACATGAAATTCATCTTAAATTTCTGGAAACTGCTAAAGAGCAAGAGCAGAGTCTGTCTGTTACCTTCTGGAGGAAACAGCACCCTGGCACGAAATTTGCATGGAACATGGAGGTTTCACACTGCCCTAAATTAGTGAAATGTGCATTGATGATCACACAGCTCCATCAGACTTGCTCTGGCAGCATGTCCTAAGAGAGCTGTAATGCTACAGCCATTGCCAGCTTCCAAACACCTCACACCAACTAGGAAGAGTTTTCATAATACATTATCCCTTGGAGATGGGATATAATGGTGCTTGAGATTAAATAACATGTGGAATGGAGAGAATAAAATTATGGAAGTTTTTATTAAAATTATGAAAGTTTTAATAAAATGCATGTCAAAAAAAACCCAACACAAATCTTGTTATAAACAAGAAAGCACAGTATGTTTGAACGTTATGCCTCTTATAAGCTCTTTTTTATTAATGTTTTCTTTACAAAGCTCAGCATGTCTTTAAAGCATTGAGCAAGTCACAGCATTCACAGTGGGCCCATATATTGGCTTCGAATGGCTGGTGAAGTGCTCCCTGTCTGTGATAGAAATCAAGATTTATAAACAAATAAAACAGGCAAAAAAGCTATGAAGTTCAACAAATTCATGCTCCCTAGTTTACACAGAGCTGGTTTGTGTGAATGAAGAACACCAGAAAACTCTCTCCCATTGATGCATTCATCCCAGCCCATAGATCTGCTGTCCTGCACTGAGCATCCACCCCAAGCCAGGCTCAGGTCCCTGCCCTAAATAACAGATGCAGCACCCAGGAGAAGGATTGCCTTCAGCCAGACCTGCTGAGCCTCTCTGGGTTTGCAGCCCTCCTCATCCTCTCTTCTCCTCCTGCTGGAGGCAGGAGCAGCTCTGGAGACACAGGGCAGGAGCAGTGCCCAACTCCCCTGGATGCACACACTCCTTTTCAGCTGGGAACATCAGGAATCCCCCACACCCCTGCACTCCCCAGAAGTGACTATTGCAGAGCTTCCAGCAGAAAACTCACACTGAAGAAACTCCCCCATATCTGGAGAAAAAGATCATAGAACTGCATCTGTGGCTTTGATGAGCAAAATGCCAACACCAATGGAAGGGATTTATCCCTGTGGTACAGAAGGGGAGTGTGACATGAATGTTAACAACATTCCAACACTGCTGGAAGCAGGGAGCTCACACACAGTCCCCCCTCTCTACAGCAGACACTGACTGAGGTGCAGAGCCAGCCAGCATCTGAACTGAACTTGCACAGAGCTGCAGGAGAGTCACAATTCATTTTACTTATTGCATATTGTACTTCACATTTAGTCTTTCCTGCTTCTAGCTATATTATTTAATTAATGTACTAATAGCCAAATTACAAACCTTACTATTTTGCTGAGCTGTCCCAGGGTCAAAAACTATCCCTAATGAAAAGCAATCTCTAGCTGCTCTCTGTATTTGGGGAAAATGCGCAGCAAAAATCAACAGATGTCATGCACAACTCTTTTGATAGGAATCTGTAAATCATCTTCCCAGAAACAGAATTTATTTGCATTCTAGCAATGGCATCTTTTTATGCCATTTATGAACTCGGTAGGAAAAAAATCAGAGAAATCTAATAGATATTAGATATTCTGTTTTGGGGTTCTCAAATGGAGTATTTAAGAATATTGATTTTTGTAGAGCTGTTACATTGTATTCCCAGACATTAAACATTAAAGTGTTTTCAGGCAGATACTTGACAACAGACATCAAATTTCCATTAGCTACTTTCTTGTAGAGACCTTGCTTTTAGAAAAGTGCTCAAGATGGGGAGACAAATCCTAGGGACTTTTAATTACACTTATAATCCTGTCTCTGTCTGGTATTTTTGAAAATAAAAAAAGCACAGAAAGACAAACAAAACAGCAACTCAGGAAGGGCAGCCCTATGGTCAGCACTCAGTACCTTGGTTCACTTGGCAGCTTTGTTTTTAGCTATGGGCCACTCAATTTGCCTTTCTCTTTTTCCCTAGAGCAGGTATAACACTCTGATCAGGAAATAGGCACATCTGGGAAGAGGCCATTGTGCTGACACAATTTAAAAGGTAAGAAAGAAAGATTTAATAATCAAAGTCCAGGTAGGGAAAAAAAAGGTAATTCCAAAAGAGAAGGTAGCACACATAGCCACTCCAAAGTCAATGGAAGTTTTGCCTTGACTTTACTGCAATCAAGATTTCTGCATTAAACACTCAGGGATCCTGTGTCCAGCCCCTGCACCTGTTCCATCTGATGCAGTATCACAATATCTGCACATATTTCACAACATGTTAAAAGAGGTGTACAAGGGGAACACTGAAAACTTGCAGCCAGTGTGCTCAGAGGAGGACAACATGCTGGCATGTGTGAATTAGGATTGTTTCAGCTTATAAAATCATCTTTTATAAAGACAGGAGGATGACTCCTGCAGCATTCACATTTCCAACACAGCCAGAATCTTTCAAAGCCCAGCATGCTCAGAATGAGATCCCAAGTCCCATGTATTACATTGATTTTATAATTGATTATCTTCCCAGGGTCACTATCTGGAAAGCTGTAAGACATAATTTTTTTCAACTGATTTGTCTCCCTGGACAGCTGCTGCTTACAACTTCCAACTTTCCAATAGATGATGACAGCACAGTGAAGGATGGCTCAAGTACTGTGATCATTCACTTCCACCCTGTGGGCTGCAATTCAAAACTTTCCTACACCTAATTTTTTTCATGCAGTAAATCATCATTGGGAAGAAAGTGTCCAGATATCCACTAATGTGAAGGCATTTAATTGCTCACCAAAATGTTGTGAGGGCTGATTCAAACACATCTGGTGTGAGGCAACATATTCACTCCCAGTACTGACCACAGTTGCCCCTGCTCAGCAGTTCATCTGAAAACACTTCTTCCATTTGCAGCTCAATATTTCCAATACCTTGGTATTTTAAAACCTGTCTTTCCAGGCACTTACTGCCTTGTAACTATATAGCTAAGAATCCAAAGTCTACTAAAATCAATGGGAGTATTCCACTGGCTGTGGGAGCTTAGATTTAACCCCAGAAAGATTTGGCAATACCAGGCTTTCATACAGAAGCACTGTCCTTATAACCTGACAGCCAGTCACTGATCTGGGGGTCCCATTGTGGGTCACACACACCAGGGACAGTGGTGAGGCTGAGGAAGTGGCATTGCCATTGCTCCTTGCAGGAATGCAACTGCAGGGATCAAAATCACACATCAGCAGTAACTGCCTGTGAATCTGTCACCTGTCCCTGCTCATCTCCCAAGGCAATCCATGCAGGCAAATCCTGTGAAGAATTCACTTACACACCCCAGCAGGACACTGCCAGAGCTGTGTGCAAGCAGGGGCCAGCACCAGCCTGCAGGGAAGATGAAATGGGAAAACCATCCATGAAAGGTTGGGAAAGCTAAGAATAGAGAGAACACATCCTCTTAGTGGGGGCTGTGCAGCAGCAGCATCCCCTCTCCCATCCAGCATGCTTCCAGCAGGCTGGAAAAGGAGCTGGCATTGGCCCCTCTGGCAAGGACACCCAGCCTGGTGAGCCTGACTTGTCCAGAGACCTCAGAGACCCTGCAGGTGAGGAGGTCACTGGTGGGGAGTCCTGCCCTGCAAGCAAGAAGGAACCAGGCTGGTGGTGCTTCTCCAGAGCCCTGGCTCCTCTCCAAAAATGGGATTTGTCTCTCCAAGTGCAGAGGGATCACTTTGTAAGTTTTACTAAACACCACCACCCTACCTGGATTTAATTCCTGATTACTTCTTCAGAGGTTACCACTTCACCTTAACTGGCAATTATTTTGCTGTGATTAATTACTGGTTTCAAAAGTACCACCTTCATATTTACTGGGCTATAAAGAGCTTTAAAGCTCTAAACCTTTGCATTTTAGTCACAGTAGGACAGAGGTCCAGTCCTCTAGTACAAAATGCATCATACAGACCTACCAGAAACCAATTCCTGCTCCAAGGACTTTACAATTTAAAGCTGTGATTGAACATTTGTTCACATCCGTATCTTGAAGGAGGTAGGTTGTTCCAAAGACTCCAAAGTGATTATTCATCCTATTCATGAATTCAAGAGCATGCATATGTATTTGCACAACTGGAAAAGGCCACAAGAGTTGGAATAACAGCAGGAGGATATAAAGAGAGATAATTGTGACTAATGCAATAAGCAGTGGTTAGAGAAGAGTAGCTGCCAAGCTGTTGCTGAATATTTTATTGGCAGTGCACTAGGGGCAAAAGTCAAGGAGAGATTTGAAAAAGGATATTGTAGTTTTTTGTTGGCTATCAGGAGAGCCTTTCTTGTGCATTATTGTAGGAAAAAGCACAAAAATTTCTGATGGAGATTGGATTAATGGCATAATTTCTAGGCAGTCTTAAATTACCTGGCATATTGTAGAAACATTTATAATTTATAAGTGAAATGACATTAGCAATTTACACGAAGCTTAGAGAAATCGTCTAGACAAGAATTATCACATTGAAATCCCAGGTTCACACTACAGGGGTGTGTTTAACACCCATATCCTGTAAGAGGATCCACCACACAGAGGAAGACATCAGTTTTCCTTCTTTCCCTGCCTCTGCCCTCATGCAGACAGGAATCAGGACTGAACAGCAGTGCTGGGAAGAAGCAGCCCAGGGGAGCCACTCTGAGACTGCAGGTGAATGCAGTCCCACTCCAGCTGCACCACGTGTGGATTGCAGAGCATGAGGAACTGGGCAGGATCCTTCACAGCAGCATCCATCACTGAAATGCATTGCAGAGATGGAAGCTTGAAAACAACATAAAAATCTCTTTCTGCTAAATGATGTTATGGATTGTGGGTTTCCTTCACACGTGTCAGCATTTTACTTTTAGAGGGATGCTTCCCTGTTGTGGCTAAAACAAATGTTGCAAGCAATAAAAATAGTACAAGGCTACAAAGGAGCCATTTATCAGTTTGCAAAGGCCACACAGCTGAGATCTGCAGGCACAGGACAGGAATCATGGCTAAATCAGAATTACTGCAGGCTCAGGGATGGGGGTGTCATCCCCTTCTCTTTTATTGCCCATGGAACATTCACATTTCAAAATTCACTTTACTCCCCAGTTATATCATTTCTAACCCTCCCTATTTTCAGCTACTATTTTACATTCCCTCATTTTTCAGGCCATCAAGAGGTACAGACAACATTGCCTGCCCTTTTAATAGGCATTCTGGGATTTACAGCAGCAAATTTTGCCCCCAGAAAGCCACACCAGGGTGATGAGCATTGCTGATAAGGGGGTCTAGCCATCCCACAGAGATAAAGGACAAGCTGCCAAGAGCCTGACTGGCAAACAGGCATTGTCACATAGAGAACAGGGTAACTCTTCCTTCAAGGAGGTCGCAACCAACCCTCAGCTGCTCTGTGACCCCACAGGGCTGCCTGCAGAGTGTGGCACTATTCCACAATCTAGATGCAAATCATTTAAACTTAAGTCCAAGTCCTACTATGAGTACACAAATTGAATCCTGTACCCTCTTCATGCCCAAAACTCTCTGTGCTGGGCCAGGGGGCTCTGGGAGCTGCTTGGGTTACTGGAAGATGCCCTGCCCTGTGTTTGCTCTCCATCCCATGCCAGGGGATAGGGAGCATGAGGACAGTCCAGACCTGCAGGTGCTGGAGCAAGACAAACTGCAGCACTGTCACAGAGCTGCTGTGAGCTAGGGCTGAAAGCTAGGAACAACACAGCAGAGAGAAGGAGGTAATAAATACCAGATGGCAAAAAATTTCCAACTGTTGGTTAGATGGTGAAAAAAAGGGATTAAAACTCTTGGGTTTTAACATCTTTATAGATAGCTGTGGCTAGGCAGTTTTTTTCAGGAGTTGCCAATATAATTTGTTTTAATATACTCTAAATATAATGCTAAAAATAACAGAAAACTGAATTACTCACAAGGAGTGCCCTTTCTAATAATCTTTAAAACACATCTACACTTAATGTCACATTTTCAACTTCTGCAAAATGCACTGGAGCAATGGATTCCGTGCAGCAGGGAGGTATTAATTTAGCATTTTAGTGTGAGCCTGTTGTTGCTCAGTTAACTTTAGGCTATTGATGTTTTATTGAGTGAATAAATTAGTCAGGTCCTATTTGTTACGTAACTTTATTTGGTTTTACATCTTTCTTGTGAGCAATGAGGGTGAATGGAGGCAGCTGAGGCCAGAGACTGGTGAGCTCTTGGGCACATCAAGACCTTAGACTTTTCTGAGCCACTGGCCAAAACCATGAACATCATAAACTGCATTTTATCTTGTAGGAAGCCTGTGATATGCAGGGGGAGGCCATGAGCTGCTCAGGAGCTGCCTGATCCCATAGGAGCACAGCTGTAATGGCTTGGTAAGGACCCTTCATACTGGAGACCAAATCAATGTCCCAATGGGGAGAAAGTCTCTGGAAGCTCAACATGGAAGAAATGCAGTACCTCACTTGATAACTTTGAATAAAACACATCTTTAAATGGTGGAAGAGGCAATGACTTTGCTTATTCTTTAAAAACTCTGGCAATTTCAGTGACATTACTTCTTTCCCTCTTGCCCTAGTATGATTTCACTGTCTCTGCTGCACATTGGAGCATTCCAGAAATGGAGGAAGCATTAAAGTGTTTGGGTGCAAGCAGCACGCTGGCATTACTGAGATTCAAGCATCTCCTAGCAACCAAGAGGGGCTGGTTATCCCCAGAACACTGTGCTTGTTTGGAGCAGCCACGCTGGAGCTGAGCTTTCAACAGAAGGCCTAAGTAAATCATTTTACTTAGAGTTACTGTTTTGTAACTCCTACCATATAACCAAGAAATAAACCTGCTCTTGCACAAATCCTGAGCTGAAGCAGCTGCTAAATCCCTCTCCTCTAACGATTTCTGCTGTGAAGCAAAGTAATTGTTTTTAAATGCTGCTCAACACTTAGCAAAACTAAACTGAAGATTAATGGTTTATAGTTTTCATTTGTATTTCCACTAGAAACAAGGAAAGCAGCCAAGCAAATATCCAATTGCCTCTGTGCACAGCTCTGGTACAGTGTGACCAAGCAAATGAGTTCTGTGTTTTCCAAAGAAAAGGAAAAAAATCTGTCCTGTAACAAACTTGCCTTTACCTCTTTGAACGTTGGCTGTTGCAAATTTTCAAGCCAACAGTATCCCTTCTGAGATTATTTCTCTGCTTGCAGGAAAAAATTCAAATCCTGGGATGGGGTTATTATAGACCCAACTTTTCCACAGGATAGAGTAACTGATCCTGTGTCTTCTGATGCCTCTTCACAGTTCTGTTTAATAAATGTTGATGACTAATACATATATAAATGAACAGGTTTTTATCTAGAAGAGTTTTAATTCAGTACTGATCAGAAGATTTGGGCTCCCTGGCCTCCAAGCCAGATTGGATTTGGACAAGGACACTGTGGATGGGTCACTCACACCCAGGTTTAGAGGAAAGTTTCAAGAGTCCCAATGAAAACAAAACAGTGCTTGAAGCAACTGCTCATGCTTGAGATGTCTCTGCTTGTGTGACAGGCCTGAGCACAGAGATTTACTTCCAGCTGACATTTTGCCACTCTTTTACATAAGAGGCCAAGTTGGGAAAAACACAGCACACATAGGTGACACTTCTTATATTTTGGGAATATTTTAATGACTTTCTTCCCCCCTATATACTATTAGTAATGAAATTCATACAGGGATTTGCAAGAAGTATTTCACTGTAGTTAACACAATGAGACACAAAACTCCCAGGAACACTGGGACCTTATAAAAGGGATTTATAAAACACCATCACTATGTTCAGTGTAGCTGCAGTTACCCCACACAGCCATGTATAACACATACCTTTACAATTACCCAGGTGTCCTTCCCTCTTTCTACTCAGATGATTCTGAAATGCCTTGCAAAATAGTTTTGCCAGTTCAAAGGTTAAAGTCTTCAGTATTTTAAAGCATTTATGGAGTAGAATCTCATCTTTTCAAAATTTAAAACAATCTCAAAATATAATTCCTTGGAATTTATGTTTGAAAACAGAAACGTACTATAAAATTATAATAAAACAGCATTTTCAATTGAATCCTATGTTGTTAAATGCATTGCTTGTAAGGGATATTTTAAATACTAACTAGGAAGATAAATAAAGCCCTGCACAGGCCACGGGTCTGCAAAATCTCCCCTCAAGGAACAGGGATACCCCAGGCTCTGTTTCTCTCCAGGTGTTCTCCAGAAACACAAAATCTCTTCTGCTACTCAAAGGGCTCATTTCAGAGCCATGTCTTGGTCTAGCAGTGCTTCCCAACACCTTACACAGTGCTGCTGAGAGAGAGATTGATAAAGACAATGGGAACAAAAGGGAAAATGCAGTTTAAGATGAATTAAGGGATCAAGTTTTTGGGCCAGACAATCTTTTTTTGTCTAGAGATTGCTTTGGTCCTGACAGCCTCACAAACGCCAGCAGAAACAATTCGGTGAAAGTGAAGTTTTGCCTTCAAAAAAGAAACAAAGAACCTCTGTACAAATATTTAATTCTGTGAACAGATTCTTTTTTTATCACCTACTTCAAAAAGTCATTTTACAGCAAGTAAAATGAGCTCACAATATCATTTGTCACATTGGACAATACCAGTGCTGGTATTGACTTTTCCCCTGCTTCTCACTGTAACTATGAATAAGATATTAACTTATCCCATTTAAGTGTTTCTCCTACTTTTACTCCACAAGCACAAATCGAGTTGTGCATAAATATGTACCTTTTTGTTAAATATAAAAATCCATTTTGCAGGGAGGTGGATGTGCAACACAGCAGGGACTATTATTTCATGTACCATGAATTAACTGAATCATCTATTGAGACATTCATATTCTCAAGACTTCAGCAATTACATCTATATACAATTGTTATGCAAAGCATACTCATAACTGAGCACTTAAAAAGATCTCGATGCAACCACTTGGGAATCTATTCCCAAATTCCGTGTGTGTGTGAGGGTAAATGTGACAACTCTCCTGGCAATGTGCGCACTTTAGAAACTCCTTTTAGGGGCCAGCCAGGACATGAGGCACCAAGAAATGCACCCGTGTGACACTGATAGGTGACTCCAGAAAAGGACCAGCTCAGCACTGCAAAACCCACAGTGAAGTCTTTTTCCCAAAACACAACTCCTAAGCCCCTGAAACTGTTTGTAGAAAACAACAGAGCAGTAATGGAAGAAATAAGAAAATAATGAAACCACGAATATGACACCTATTCACAGATGCCTGTAAAAAGATCAAGCTGTTATTACTGGATACATTTTTAACACAACAGCAGTATCTCTCTAACACAACATTTCAGGATTTCAAGTAGGAGTAGAATAATATCATGTTAGTGCCTCTTGCAAACATATAACTGCAAAAAGGTGATGTTTGCTCTATAGAGGGAGTGGGTACTGGCTGCTGGTGGGTCTCTGAACCTTCCTATCCTGGGCTAACACATTTTGGGGAAAGAAAATTTAATCTGACATGCATTTAAACTGCCTTTCAATGTAGGAATGTACGAAATTGTTTCCTTTCTTTGATGCCAATCCCTGCTCTATGGTTATACCAGTGCAAGGGATCTAGGGTGTAGCAGACAGTAGGAGAGGATCTAAGATGCTCTAAATGGAAATTAAAAGCAGTCTCTGGGTAAGGACTGAAGTTAAGAGCTATAGCAAAGAAGATAAAACCTGATTCAGGTCTGAGTTTTGGTTAACCATGTAGGTACCATGTAATGGGAAAGGATGCACTTCAACACTCTGTCATCAGGAGTTAGTGAGTCATAAACGATGGAACTTGATAAGGAAAATGAAGTTCCAAAAAATACAAACATTTCATTAGAAAAACCCCAAAACACCTCACACTCACTGACACTAAAGTAAAGGTAACTCTGTGCAGTAGGCAGTATCATTTTGATAGGCTGGGAGGGAAGGAATGTTTTAATAAACTAATAAAGAGATACAGATGATTAGGCCAATAAAACCAGGAAGATGGAGTTTCATTATCCTATCCTGTACTGCACACTGTTCACCCAAGTGTGCACAGCAAATGGAAACCTTCAGCTGTACAACTTCAGGATGTTAAAAACAACACAATAACAACATGTACTTGGGGCTAATAATGGTACTGTAAATAGACATCAATTTCAGCAATCAAGGCCACCAGAACACAGCTGTCATTAAATGCATAATAAAAACCTCCAACTCAACAAAGTGGGAGTAGAAAGCAAATCAGAGCTGCCTGGCTGCTCTGGTTGTCCTGACACCACACAGACAGAGTTTTAGCACATAACATTAGGTATGGACTTGTAGCACTGGACTCTCAGGGCTTTTTATCCCCTCAGAAATTTGTTGGTGCCTTTTGGAGATTATATGACTTCACATTTGATGTTCAAGCTGATCACTAAATTTTTTAAAATATATTTTTTATATTTTTAATATAAAATATTTATATTTTTATTCATTTTTCACTAGAAAGTGTTAAATTTGAGGAGCATGAAAAGATTAGAAAGGGATAAACATAAGAAGGACATTATCAAGACCATCCACTGAACAGCCAGTGTAGCAGTCTATTTGCCAACATGGAATTTTTTACCGAGTCGTCTCAAGCACCAAAATCCTTTCAGACACATTTGCAAATAGCATTTTAACTAATCAATTTTTGCTTCCCCAATGCATATATAGATAAAGTGAACGTTCAGTCTAAAAAAGTCACCTACCAACAATTAATCATCCACTTTTCACTTAGAGAGAAAGTACCAATGTCTTTCTATCAATTTGTTTCCTTGATATTACTAAGTACAGCAAAAATAAGCAAGGATAAGATTATTCAAACCACTGAGCTCATTAGTCTCCTTTTAACATGTTTTGATCAGGCAAGTCACCATCATAATGTTAAGAACTAATTTGTATGTTAAGTACAAACCAATTAATAACCCAAAAGCCATGCAGAGTCCTTGCTTGTGAAGAAAACTGCACAAAGCAATGAGCTCCATCTCAGTTCTGTCTCCTGGCACACTGATGGCTGTGCCAGTGCCCTCCCCTGCTGCCTGGTGGCACAGGTTCCCTCTGCTGTCCCCTGCTCCAGCCACCCTTCCTGGGCCCTGCTGTCACCACTCTGAGACTGTAAATGCTCAGAGGTTTGTAATGGAACTCCCATAGGACTAAATACTGCCTAAAGTAGGAGCAGGAAAAGATTTAGATGTAATAAAGGCTTCTGCATTCAAAAATAAATTAATTACTATGTGGTTTCACTTATGCCATATTAAAATATATTGTGATAGGGTTCTGTTATCCAAACGTAACTTCTGATACTACAAAAATTTCAATATAAAAAAGAAATCTATGGAATTATCATGCTTGGGACTCTCTGCTCCTGTACTCAATTCTTGCCAGATTTACAAGGCATCAGTGATGCTACTCTGAATTAAGTACAAGAGAGCTTTGCTTCACTCTGCAGAACATGTCACTAATAGAAAATGAGAGGCTGCAAGTACCACGAAGCCTCACAGAGGAAAATGGAGACACTCCTTTCCTATGATCCTTTATAAATGGTCTCTTGAATTCTCAATCCAGCTCTGCCACTGACATTCCCAGACTATTCAAAGTCTGTCACAAAAAGTTTCACAGACAATGAATGCACCCGTGGATGGAGAGGAGACATGCTGTGCTGTCTGCCACTGGCAGAGACTCCCCCTCCTAACACCATCCCTCAGTGTGATAGCAGCTCAGAAGGTGTGAATATCATGTCCCACCCAAGAAGTCAGGACAACTGTTTCAACCTTTTTTGTTGGTTTTTTTTTTTGTTTGTTTTGGTTTTGGGGAGGGGGGTTGCTGTGTTTGTTTGGGGGTTTGTTTGTTTTGGTTTGGCTTTGGGGTTTTATTTTTTTGTTTAGTTTTGGGGGGTTTTTTTTGTTTTGTTTTCCTAGAATTGCAAACATATTTGGATATTCAGAAAGTTCATTCTCTTACTGCTCAGACTGGTGCAGTGGCAGTGACTGGGCACGAGGATGCCTGACAGACCCTCAGAGGGCCAGCCAAGACCTCTCAGGGTGCCTGTGTAACTTGCATTTACTGCCAAGCGTGTTCTACAGAGAGCACACAGGTCTGGAAACATCTAAATGTGTCATTGAAACTGATGCAGCACAATGTGAGCGTGTCACAGAGCTGGGAGCACATGGAGAGCTCCCAGCAGAGGCTCAGACACCGCCTGGGTGCCCAGGCTGCTGCAGGGCTGGCACCCCATGGAAAGGGCCCTGCTGCCAGCATCCTCCCAGGGCACAGCTCCCTGAGAAATGGCTGAAGTGACAGCCAGTACTTGGAGCCGCTCTCCAGACTGGCATTTAACAAGCTGTCAGGATGACTTAAAAATAGCACAGGATCTAACTGCAAAACAGAGTTCTGGTTTGCTTGTTCTGCTTTCCCTGCTGTGATTTTATCAGGAATTGGCCAGCTTAATTTAGCTTTGCTAGTTGCCAGGAAATAGCATAATTTTGTTTCAAATTTGCTTCTTGGCTGGGTTTTCCAAACTAACCCAGCCCTAATTGCCCCTCAGTGACAGGCTGCAGCAGTTTGCAGCAGAGCCTGGACCAGGAGAGCTGGGCCCTGTCCCTGCTCCCAGTGCCGAGGACACGTGGACACCAGGCAGCCCTTGTGGATCCTTGTGCTCCTGTGCCCACATTTATAAAAACAAGTTCTAGTTACTGCCTCTAAAAAAAAAAAAGCTGGCAGTTTTATAAATGCTCAGAAGCAGAAATGCCTCATTGCAGTGTTAGCTTGTGAAGGTGTAAGCTTTTGGGATGAGCTGGGAGGAGGTGTGAAATAAAGGAATATAAAGCACCTGCAGCACTGACTCTGGAGCTCAGACATCTTCACACTGGCTGTGACTTTGCATTGCTTGCAAGACTGAGATCCTCCTCCAGCTCAAGCAAGTGCTGTTTTGTCAGTTTGAAACTAATCCAGCCAAGGTAAAAATCAAGGTTTAACCAGCACAGATAAAATGAGAGTGACCATGCAGCTCTTCAAAAGGTAATCCATTACCTCGCTTAAAACTTAATATTCAGACAAAACAATAACATGCTTTTGAACAGGATTTAAGATTACTGAAAGTAGAGAGGTCAATGACAAGAGGTCATTTGGAAAATGTCACAGCCTTGGTGAGTAGATCTGGGGATGGCTGAAAGTACCCAGGGGCATATTAAAAGATTAAAAGATATTTAGAATTCATCAAAATATATTATGAGGATCTCTTGGATTTCTGGTTTATCTGTCTCTATCTTTCAGTTTGCCTTTTTGCATCATATTTCAATGTCTTGAACCTGGCTTCCTCCTTCAGATACAAATGAAAACTATCCCCAAGGAATTTACAAAATTCTTCTAGTAAAGAAGAGATATCTCTACTATCTGTTTGCAGAAAGACTTCAACACAGCTAGTCCCTGGGTAGCTTTCTCTTTTCAATTTCCTTTAGGTGTTCTGTTAGAAAAATACTTTCCAATATTTTTGAGGTCAGATTCTCTTCTAACAATCCTATTTTTATCTTGCTTTTATGAGACGCTGAAGAACATTGCCTGGTCATCATCCAGAACTGCATTTCTTTTCATGTATCAAATTCCATCTGTAACTGCTATCCAACTGCACCAAGACTATTCTTTAGCTAAGCAATCTAGAAATATTGCTTTTCCACCCATTTTCCTTTTCCAGTCTTTCCAGTTCTGTAGCACAGTCTTCCTTGGTAAAATCTAAAACTACCCCAGCCCTGGCTTATTTCTTGTCCCATCACACAGATCAAATTAGTCAAAGGCTCTTTTGCAATCAAAGAACATGAACTTAAGTTGCTGAGCTGTTATGTAAGAAACCAAGCCTGACCTTATTTCCCAGAGAGCACTTCCTCCACCTCCCACCTTCACAGGTGTCTGGCTCCTTAGCAGGCACTTTAGGGACCCAGGACTTCCCAGACACTGGCAGTGGCTGCCTACATTCCCAATTTCAAAGATAGGAACCAAGATGTCTTTGTGTAAACCCCAAACATGATCCTGCAGCTCTGTCTGGTTCTCTGAAATCTTACCTGCCTAAAATCCCCTAAGGTTCATGGATCCTGCTCCAGGTAAACTTCTGCTGTCCCTCCTGCTCATGGTAACATACCTCAAACAGCAAACTTCTATTTGTTTTTGTAGATTTGAATAAATCCCTCCCCAAAACAATGCAAACTCTTCCTGTTTTTACTGAAAAAACAAATCAATTTACATATGTTTGGAGGACGCTGCTGCTTTTAGGAAGTGCCCCTTGTGCACACTGAAGAGGAAATTGGGAGTTGTCAGACATGAGTTTCTCTCTTCTTGTTATTCTCACATAACCCTCCCCAAAAGAAATAATCAGAAAGCAAAATTCTCCAAACTCCAAATATGGAGAGGAAATGTGGGCAAAAAAATAATTTTTAAAGGTTCCAAGAAACAGAATTTGCATATCTTAAATCTGTAGGCAGCCCTGCAAACCGTATTTCTTTCTCTTTTGAAAGCAACTTCTCTCTGCATTCACAATTCAGCCTAATAAATTTCACAGCAAGCCTGTGAAGTGCACAAATAACAGACCTCAATAAGTCACAGTAAGAACTCAGAGAGCCTAGGACAGAAAGAGGTCCCAAAGCTGCTTTGAAATACCTGATTTCTCAGGACAGTTACGCCCAGCATTGACACTGCCTCTTCCAATACTCCTAAGGCAGTCTATGTCTCAATTGCCTTCATTTTTCTCTGCAGCAATACCAGCCCTTCTCTGCAGGACTCAGCACTCCCTGCAAGAGCAGGGCTTGAGGTCAGTTCTGGCTGTGACCGCATCCTCACAGGCAGCCATGAGCAGGGACAGGAGCAGCCAGAGGCAGGGAGGCACCCCTCAGAAAACAGGCATTGGTCATCATCCAGAACTGTATTTCTTTTCATGTATCAAATTCCATCTGTAACTGTTATCCAACTGCACTAACCCTAACCCAGCCCCAAGGCCATTGATGTGTATGGTTTGTGCTGTAACATGGGTTTGTGATCTTGTCACAGTAACATAACAAATACCTAAGAAGTCACACAAGATATAAGAAAATGGTTGCAATAACTATTGAACTTCTTAGTTAAGATTTACACAAATACTTATCCCCTCTCAGTCTCTAGCAATTCCCCACTTAGCTGCAAGAGTGAAATACTTAGATATGCACATTATCTGATCCATCTAAGTCAAAGAAAATAAACATAAATAAAAACATTTCAGGGCTAGAATTATTTTTAGGAGATTCAAATAACTGGTTGTTCCTCTAGCAACACTGAGCATTGACAGGGATAAAGCCAGGCAGGAGATTGCTTGGGTTTCCTGAAGAAAAGACCAGGACCCGCTGTCCACTTGGAATATTGCAGCAGCCTGGGTGATCCACAGGTCCTCATCTTGTAATGCTAAGGACTGAGTGTGAGGGCATGGCAAGCTCTAGTAATGTTTTTGCTAGTGCTAGATTAGAAACTCCACTGGGGATACAGGTGAGAGCTGGGAAGCCAAGGAGAGGACACAGCAGCCCAGCAGGCAGCCCTGGAGCCAGCCAGAGGGAGCAGCCTTCAGGGACACCATGCCAGGAGCACACAAAGGCTTCAGTCTCCAAAGCTGTTTAAAAAGAACACAGAATCCTAAACAAGAACAACACAACTTTCCAGATACAAAACACAAATCTTCTGATTTCAAAACAAATCCTGCCTCCCTTCCCACCACTGTATCCTTGCAGAGGTGCCTCCTTTCCCCCTTTGCTTTCCACACACCTGCTGTGACTAACCCAGCTCACATTCCCTTTGTCTGGCTGCAGCAATCCCATTTCCCTTCTCCCACTGCCATCTGTGCCCCCAGCTCATGCCCTGTGTGTGTCTGCTCCTGGAGTTTGTCCCAGCCCACTGCTCCAGAGGAGAGCACTCCTGCCATCCATTCATCCATCCTAGGAGGTCTCTGTGGCCAGACCTCAGAAATCCACAAAGCAGTCCTGACATCACAAATGCTTGTCCTTGGAAAATTCAAAACAGAGGAACAAGAGCACCCCTCATGCTGTAAAGGACCAACACAGTGATAAGAAACCCACCAGCCCCTTGCTTTTCCTGTCATGTCAGCACCAGGTCAGTACACTTTCATTTAGGAAAGAGCAGTAATAATCTTGAATAATGGCATGCAGGCAGAGAGACAGCTCAGAGGCAGCTCTGTGCAGGCAGATCATCAGGCAAGGTGTCCCATCAGGGAAACAATCAGGGCCCTGCCTCACAGGGAAATGCCAACCTGCACCTGCTGGGGAGTTTGCTCACCCTTCCTGCAGCTCCATTCCCACTCCTGCCCTGGGGCAGTCACAGCCCATCACCATCAAGGCAGTTGTGATAGCTCCAATGGCTAAACCACTTCTGGTTTACAGGATTTATGTTTTTACTTTCTCTATTTATCTGAAAAACTGTCAAGATCCTCCTTCATGTGACCAGCAAACTTTTAGGAACACACGCACACATGTCATGTTGAAAATGTTTGGAACTACTGACTAATCTGCTTGAAACCTGATTACTTATTAGTACTTATCTAAAAAGGAGTTCAGGATTCTTATCACAATCTCATTTTTCCTACATCTCCTGGTGTTACTATTTTAGGTACAGAACTAAGAATGGGAAAACACGAAGAAAGAAATGAATATACTTCCCAGAAAAAAAAACTGCTCTTTGAATTTTGTTCTGGGAACCAGCAGAAATCCAATCCTGTTGAGCTTTTTATCTGTCATTTTCCCTGGAAGGTATTATTAGCTCAATTAGCAGAGCTATCCATACTGAAATTTCTTCTTCTATCTATTCTTACTTTACAGCTCTTGAATGTAAAATTCAAGAGGCAGAACTTTGAGACACAATTTATGGCAAGTCTGGGAATCTTTCAGTCTTTTACCTCGTTACCATCCACTAAGCTGTGTATTTAACTCTATTCCAGGTTGTGGTAAGAGAGCTGGTCTGCAGTCAGGCCACCCCACAGCAGAGCCCCTGTGGACATTCAGGCTCTCAGAGTGTCACTGCAAGGGCCTGGCAGCTCCTGTTGGGGACACAGGACCTGCACAGCTCAACTGGCCAGCATGGCCACCAGCTGTTGGACTGGGCAGGCGAGGTACCCACACAAGAGCACGTGGGCACAGAGACCACCTTTGAAACCAAGTTAATGGTTTGATCAAATGTTAGTCCTGCCTTGCTGCAACAAAGTCATCTCAGGCCACAAGGCAGCCTTTCAGTGCTTCCATCATTGTTACTCTATTAACACACTCTACCTTCTATTCTGCCTGAAATAACATTGACTTATACCTTTCCTTAAGGGCAGTTTTAGGACGTGAGTGAACTGCTACCTCTGCAGTATCTGAAACAGAGCAAATGTCTTCTATCAAGTCTTCACCTCTTCAAGAAACACACACCTGCACTTATGTGCATTCAGGGCTGTGCCTGGGAGGGATGCTCACAGTGTCTGCTTCAGCTGGGGACTCAAAGGGAAGCAAATTCCAGGGGCTGTCTGCCTGCTGTGGTTGGTGCTCAGCGGGAGCCAGGAGCGAGTGCCTGACATTTCCAAAGCTGTGCTTTGTGTCTGCAGAAACCAAGCACTCCTTACATCTGCCTGGGAGCCCAGCAGCTAAGTCAGAGAGCTGCCACACAGGAAAGAACAGCTTTCTCTTCTCAATCCCCCTTTCCCTCCAGATCCATTCTCTCATTACCGTGTACCCTGTGCAGAACAGGAGATCAAAGGATGCAACCCAAGATCTCCCAGCCCTAGGGTAGCCCTAAAAACACAACCCCTACAAGAACGAGACTTTGAGAATGAGCTTCCAGGAGAATTTCAAATGCGGTTAATAGGGTTGTTCAACCTTCTGAAAGGGCAAAAATACTAATAAAGGAGTGAAAAGAGATGAATTGTATGAGTCAACGTGATCTGTGCAGAATACATGTAATACTTTTGCAGAAGGCAATGCAAGTAAATGTTGTCTTATATATTACAACAGTTCTATTATCATTGTATATTGTCTTATATATCAAGAGTTCTGTTGTCATTATAGCACAAGGATTCCATAGCACCAGAGTTTCATACCTCCTCACAGGCAGCTCCTCTAAGCACTGACTGTTCTTGGTCCTTGCAGCAGCCATTTGACTCCTCTGACTTCTCCAACTCCTCTGATTCCAGTTCCCACCAATCCACTCTTTTGTACCACTAGTTCTTATTTGCTATTGGTGTGGCCTGTTATCATCCAGCCTGCTCCTAATCTTTAGTAATAGGATCCAGCTGCAACTCGTTGGGGGATAAGATTACATTCTACATGACCCATACTGGGTCCTCCTACAAGTAAAGGGGAAGCATTCAGTACCTTGGTGTCATTGTCAGCATTGTTACCATCACAGGATAGTGCTGCAGCAGGATCTGTAAATTTGTCTGTAGAATAAACAGGCATTTCAAATATTACAACTGTATATGCAAACACCACACTTTCAACACCACAAATTAGGTGTTCATTTTTGTACCTCTAATAAAGTCCAGTGCAAAATATGTCAAAAGCATTCCTTTATCTGAAGTAAAAAAATCCTTTATTGGTAGACTGACAATCACTGCTGTTTCTGTAAACTGTGAATCAACTTCCCACACCTTAAATCAGCAAATTACTGTATTATTTCTCTTGTGCTTGTCATTCAGAGCACCTCACCTCAAGAGGAAAGAAAGAATTTGTTTCTTTGACAGTGGCTGATAATGAGTATACTTGTAGAAAAGCATTTTATAAGGGTCAGCAGCCTGTTAGAGGGATTCTTCTATAGCTTTTCATCACAGAGCAAATGGAGAACATGCTTTTGCTGCTATTGAATCATATCCATTCTTGAAAATTACTGTGCTTCCTCAATTTACAGTGTGATTGAGACAGAGAAAGAAAAATATCAGGTCAGTCCTCACAGCATGTATCAACAAAATCAGTATTACAACAATACAGAAATTCTGAATATCATAAAGCACTTGAAAACATTTTGTTACCATGTCTCTCCCATTATCACCTGCCATGCTGGACTGTAATGGAGGTAGGGCAAGGCTTCAGAGCATAAATACATCAATCCATGAGGATCAGGCAATTTGTCTTGTACTATTCTAGCTGTACTGCAGCTTCCATAGGTTGGTCATGACTTTTTTTGAAAAGCAGGTATATAACTCTATAAAGGTAAGCAGGAATATTAGTCTTCTATTTCTTTTATATTAATTTCTTTTGTGTTATCCAACATTTGTGGAAAGTCTCTCATTAAACCATAATTCTGCACTGAAATAGGATTAGTAATTTTTCTACTCTGAATTTACTGATGCTCCTATCAGTACTTTGACATTCAGAATTGAATTTCTGCTTCTGAACCACATTTCAGAAGGTTATTTTTGCCAGCAATTTATGTTGTATTATTCTTATTAAGAAATAGGCTTAAAAAGAGAGCAATATCAAAGGCTTTTGGTTTTCAAAAGCTGAAGAGCTGATGGGAACAGAGGGAGCCCCAATTCTAGCCCAGAACCACAAACCTAAATTGGCACAGGGTGTTAGCAAAACAAAACAATTCAGAAGAACAGAAATTAGAGTACATAACAGAAAGAATTGATTAATCCTATTGATTCAGAGCAGCACTATCTGCATTTAACACCACCTAGAAATAAGACTCTTCCTAGTTTAGAATTTACATGTCTAATAGAAATACCACTACATTAAGGACAATGCACACTGGGAAACAGAACCACCAGCCCCATCTCCAAACAGTACAAGAAACTTTCCAGCTGGAGACCTAAGACAGTTGAGACCACACACCTGAGCAGCTTTTCATGATACAGAAGAATAATAACTTTATATGTAATCTGATATCAGATGATCAGCTGATCTTTAGAGTCTTTTCCAAGGGTCATCTCTTTCACAACACCTCTGAGACAGACACATCTCCAAGGCAACTTTCTAACTCTAGATAATAATCGTTATGTGTGTACAAACAGTGGACAGATAAGTGCAGATAAGGACAGAAAAAGCTCAGGGTTTGGTCCAAAGTTGCCTGGAGAAAAGGGCTAATGGGATTCCAGGTGACTAAATTGATTTTAAGCTACTCTCACATTCAGATTATTGTCCCATGGGCCGTTTCCTCAGTCACTGCAGTTCATGGCCTAGGATATTTAAACTGCCATTCACATTAAAATGTCAGACTGTGAATGTAGGGGCAAGACAGAACCAGAGATTTGTCTCCAGTATCTCAGCTGCACAAGCTGTAACCTCTGGCAACTGGGCAGAGCTGGGACCCAGGAGTAGCAATGGCTGAGTCACTGTTAACTGAGATAAACTATACCCAGAATCATGACTGGTGGAAAGCGAGGATCTTGAGGATAGAGATATCAAAATTTAAGATAACAGGTATTTAAAGAAATAGAACTGAAACTGCAGCATCAATTCTCCACTAAATCTCCTGCTGTAAATAAAAATCAATGACAATCTTGTCTCTAACTTTTTAGGATATGTTCAACAGATATATTTCAAAGACTGAAAGCTAATGGAGCCTGGAATATGAGTTTCATCCTTAAAACAATATGTAACACAATTATGCATAATGTTCTACTGTGTTACAAATTTACAGGAGAAAATTGACTTCTGTGTAATTGCTTATTTGACATTAGTGTCTGTGTAACTGAAACCCACAGCTTGTCAAATATTTTGTGCCTTTCCACCTGTGAAACAGTAGAATCAGCCTGACTTCCCAGTCAAATCTAGCCCAAGTGAAATGCCCCTTCTGATCTTCATGGCTTCAGGTATTGTTTGAAGCCACCCACAGTCACCTACACTGTCACCATGAGAAGTAAATGTCCTTCTCAAGGACATGAGGCACAAACAGTACACCAAAACCAGAAAAAAGAGAAACGTTTCTCATGTTTCTCAGCATTTCCTGTGCAGTAGAGGAAACCTGATTACAAGCAGCAGTATTTACCCAGCTCTAAGGTAAAATAAAGGTTAAGAAAGTCCCCCTTCTAGGATGCAAGGTCATCACTCACACATGGGTGATCAGTATCCATCCCCCTCTGCACAGGATTTCCTCTCCTACACATTCTACTTTCATTACATGGGAGATTATTGGGATCCAGAGAGCACAAAGAACCTGCAACAATCCCGTGCTAGGCAGAAACCTGAAGCGAGCTAAAAGAGCACCCTTGGTCAGCAATTAACTCCTTCTCACCAAAGGATCTACTTTAAACAAAAGTTGAGTTGAAGGTCAAATAGACTGGTAAGTTTAGCTGCAGTCAAAGGTGAGCATCCTCTGCACTTACTACAATTTTCCCTCCCAGTAACAGGTCTTATAGCCAAGAGGCTCCAGGCATTGCTGTATGAGCACACTATGACACCAAAATAATCAGGCTTTAAGTATTCTGAATTCTCACTTGAATGCACTGCTACACTGGTAAGGGATTTCTGTTTTAAATTAACAACAAGGACAATATGAATAAAGATGATTTTGAATTCATAAAGATGAATTTACTTGGATTAAAGGAACGGGCATGCAAACATCTGACACAGCTAAGCTTCCATTAGCTGGCAGCAAAAACAAAGGCAACACCACAAAATCACTAGAAACTAGGTTAAAAAAAGACAGTGTGAAAAGAAGATTGAAAAAGGTGAAAACCAACAGCAGTGAAGGTTAAAACCCAATCCACATACTCTGCCTTTTCATACACATAATTCACTGCAAAGAAAAAAACATTATCTCCCACCAGTGGAATGGCTCATTGCCCCAAGGAAATACAAAACAATTACTGTTACAGAATAGAAAAAGACCACAGGATATGGGGAGAATTACTGTCATCGTCCATCCCACCCACAAAAAAAACACCCAAAAAACAAAATACAAGAACAACCTTACTGCATACAAATGAAAGAAAACACATAGCAAAATGACATCACAAAACCCAGGGTGAAGTTGTGTAATACAAACACAAACTGAGTTCTCCCAAAAACAATGGGAATATTCTTCCCAGATTAAATTTTGCCTGCTCAAGCAATCAGGCCATGCAAAAATCCCAGGAATATCTCATGAAGCTCTACCTGTGTCTCACACAAAAGAAAATAATTTCATAATGCATGGCAACAAAGGAAGAACTGATCCTGATTTTTCATTGTTATTATAAATTAGGAACCATTTTACAGCACCCAGACAGAAACTCTGCAGATGTAAAATGAAGTTTAGGCTCAAGAGGAAACATTGGCTCCCTGTTTTTGAATCCTCCTGCAGCAGAAGGTCTTTTGTTATTGACTCAAGGAAGGAAAACACAAGCAAATCACTTTTGACCATGTTTTCAGTTTATGATTAACATAAAACAATTTCCACACCTTTTTTTTTTTTTTTTTGCATTGCTATTTTGGTGCTTATAGCACTTCCATCACTGATCTAACATCATGGAATGAATATTTTAAAGAAAAAACAACACAAGTGGCAGGACAAAGTTTGTTTCTGAGGCAAGCTGCCATCCCTCAGAAGACAGCTGAGTCACAGAGTGTATAAATAACTCTGTCAGGAGAATAACTTAGCCTGACTGTGAAACCACTCAGCAGAGCCAGAAAGGTGGGACATAGCAGGTGTTAGCAGGGCTCAGCCGTTCCCTTTCTCCCTACACCATTTGCAACAGCTTTTGCCTCTTTCCAGCAGCATGAAGGCAGACAAGAATGTTTGTTCCCAAGTGGAGGCATCAGGTTTTGTGAGAATTCATTAACTCCAACAATTCACAAATCTTAACAGTGCTGGGAGGTCACTGGAGCGACCATGTGTCAATTAGATGTGAAAAGGAAGGGAGCGATACACAAACCTGATGAGGAGAAGTGGAGGGTCACATCCCACCCAGCAGGAATTCCCTGCTCTCAGACACAACACACCCTTCACCTGCCCCACCCTGAGTACCCAGAGCACACTGAGATGGAACTCAAGGTCATTGGAACAGCGGCAGCAGAGAGGCGGGGATTCTCTGGGCCACTCTCATGGAAGCACATAGAAACATTTGCCTGCATCAAGTATTGCTTTGGGGAGCAGGCTTCTTTTAAATTAACAAAGCTTATACAAGAGTTTTGTGTATTAAACAATTTTTAACTTATGACCTCAGCACTTTATATAAAAATTAAGATGTAAATACACACATTCTTCAGCTAAGACTTATCTTGTACCTTAATTCTTTCTTCTTTACATCCAGATGTAACAAAAAAGCCAGTCCCCAGAACTGTATTTAGTCAAACCCTTCCAGTACAAAGTCTAGGGAAATCCACTTCATTGCTGAGGCAGTCACACCACTTCCAGCATTAACTCAATATTGTCTCATCTGCTGGCATGCTTAAGAACTCAAGGCTGGA
Organism: Molothrus aeneus; assembly: GCF_037042795.1. Lineage (NCBI taxonomy): Eukaryota > Metazoa > Chordata > Aves > Passeriformes > Icteridae > Molothrus > Molothrus aeneus. The sequence continues at coordinate 7,976,009 of NC_089661.1, read as the reverse complement.
TGAAGATCACAATACTTTATATACCTTCATAAAAATATGCAATATAAGGCACTAAAGCACCACTTTACAAACTGTTTGCTCTTCTGCTCTTATGTTCCTTCAAGTCCATTCGTCTCTCAGAAATTTCAGTCCTTCAAAGAAATTCTGAAAAAAGCTCCCAATCTAAATGCAAAGTTATGCCATGGACTTCTGACAGGTAAAATATGAGGAGTCCTTTGAGTCCCATCCCGAAGGCTGTGTGCAGTCACCATTTCCACTGACTTCAGGGAGAAGTCTGATGGAAATACGAGCCTAAAAAGAAATGTAAAGATCCCAAATAAAGATGCAATTCTGGGTGTACTTTTGCTCTAAAGACATGTCTTGAATGACTTGTACTTCCTTAAGAGAAGAAACCAATTCCTTGGTTCCTGGGCTGCCAATTTTTGTTCCAAATCATGCGATGCAATATGAACAGCTGGAAACATCAAAACATGTTTTACTCTCCATCTGTAATCTGCCCTCCTTTGTAAACACCATTACAGACTTGAATCCTCAGCTATACCAATTTCTTATTTTTAGCTGGAGTAAATGTAGATATTAGCATAATTCATAGCCAAATATTATTGTATTTCATTATCTTTTAACACAGGCAACAGCTAAGGTCAAGTCATGCATAGCCCAATGTCCTGTCTCAAAAACAAAGCTTTCTCTGTGTAGTAATGCTTATTATTCTTTTGTATCCACTCCTTTGCCTTCCTCTATCCTCTCCATCTATGCTGCAGATATTTTTGTATTTTCTACTTTATTTTTACACTCATTTTACATCTGTGCCATTCACGACCTCAGGTAAGTATCACAAAAATGATACTGAAGACCTCCACACTGCTGACATTTTCTTGCTCTTTGATTTCTATAGAAAGAAAAACTGGGCTTCTACCTACTGTCATTGCATTATCATAACACAGCAAAACATTTCAGGCTTGAACTGAAAAATTAACTTGTCTCCTGTGTCTTAGGAGTAATTGGTGCCCTGGTGACAATCTGAATGCAGAGAGGGGCAGGCTGTGCTGCCAAAGCTGCTCCCTGGCTGTGGGACTGGGAGGTTCCTCGCTGCCAGGCTCCAGCCAGCAGGCATGATCCCACTGCTGCATCCCACCAGGAGAGCAGGAAGGCTGTAGCACAATGCAGTTTTCACATTTATCTCCCTTTCACAGATGCCCAACATCCATGAATACAAATGAAGGGATACGATGAAAATAAGTTTGTTTGTCATTGAGAGTCAACTGTGAATGACTAACAATCAATGAATAACCCAGTGGGTGTTTGATTGCATGGCCTGCATGTTAGGTTTTTGAAGACTAACCTCTCAAAGCATATTTCTGTCCTCTTGGCTCCCTACGAGAGGATAAACTTTTCAAAGAAGGCACTGTCTCCTGCAGTATTTGTTTGTACAGTGCCCTAGCACAATGGGGCTCTGTTCTCCAAGCAGTTCTTAATGAGAAGTTCAACACCCATTTCCTTTTACAATCACACAATAAACAGTTTGTGTTTAGTCTTCTACTTTCAAGGTAGGCAAAAGCTTTATTGATCAGATCCCCTGTTTGTTAGTTAGTTGTTCACCTCAGCAAGAATCCTCTTTCTAGGTAAGAGAGGAGAAAGAAATTTTCCTCAGCAGCTGCATTCTTGCTTGTGTTCACTTCCACAAATAATTTCAGCTAAAGACTGCTTTCTTTTTTCCTCCAAGATAGGCATTTGTTGAAATTCAATTTGAGAGATGAGTTGAGCAGAAGTGAAATTTTTAGAGAGCACTTCAGCTGTGAATACTGGTCTCTGCTTTGCACCTTTGAAGACATCTTCCTGAGCTACTCAGGATTCCAAACTGAACTGTTAGAAGCAAGAGCAAGTCTGCAGCACTTTCGTGTCTCTTTAGATGAAGCATTCTTAGGCAGTTGACTCCCAGATGCACCTATACTGCATTTTGTTTCATCAGTTCTTGCTAACAAAGAAAAAGTGACTTAAGCCCTGCTTGTGCTTCTAGGCTTGGAGAACTGGTTTTGTGTAACAACCCCCCCCCAGGAGCAGCTCCACTGCAGCAGCAAACACACACAGAGACAAGCTCCAGCAGTGCCCACCTTTCTTCTGCCCCCAGGAGGAATGGGCAATTCTCCCCAGCAGGGCTGGAAGAAGCTTTGCCAGGGCAAACCTGTAAATCTGCCTCCTCTTCTGCCCTTTGTGCTCCCCCATCATTTTTTTACTGATAACTGGTGTGGCCACTTTCATTTCATTGTTCTGCCTCATAATGGTTTAGTGCCATTTGGTGTTGGAAGGCAGATTAAAATCTTTAATTTTAAAGTGTATAGGAAGGTGTACCACCCTGCTATAAAACTGAGCAATTTTATATCAGTAACACAAATGATGTAAAGCAGTAGAGGAATCTGCAAGACTAAGAGTTATAAACTCTGGGTTTGTACCCTTTTTTGGACATATTACTGCTATCAGGAAATCCTGATAAATAGGAAAGAAATTCCCAATATTCATTGATAAATGTGTAAATTGAGGAACAAACCTGAGAATATTAATTTTACAGAATGCAATAATGTTAACTGCCATGAACATGTGAAGGGTGGGGATGATGAATTTCCAGAAATGCTATCTGGTCACTTTTGCAAGTTTGAGAGCTTGGAAAGATTAGTAAATATAACTGGCTTACATGGCTAAAGGTGTTGCTACCAGTGCCAACTGGTAATATAAAGGACAAACTACTTGTTCTAAATTTAACAGAGCCTTTGGAAAGGAAAAGGGGTTGAAAAACATCTAAACATTAAGGGAAAGGAGGAAGGCCAAAGGGTAAAGAAAAAAAGAGAGGATGTTCTCTATTTTGGTTTTGCCTTACACTGACTGTAGTGTTTTTCTTAAGCCAAACCCCTTGCCAATCTACCTCAAGAACAACATGAATGAGGCTTTTCAAGCTATGACAACTCACTGAAGTTGTACCTTTTACAGATGAGCATCCATGGAAATTCCTCCTGGTGCCCACTGTTACACTTTGCACTGGACCCTGTAGGATAGCATTGCCCCAGATATGTCATGGTGAATTAGGACATCAGGAGAGAGTAATGAGATCCATGAAACCAGTATAACAGAGATAGAAATAGTCCCTTGATAAAGGCAGCCTTCACTTCTTATCTGCTTTAGACTCACTGTCGAGCTGAGACAGCTCACAAAAGTATCAATTTAGAGTCACCTGTAAGGGTAGTTTTCATATAATGGGCAGCTGGTCTGCTCCCAGTGAGTCTGAGCCCACCGATTTATTTCATGAGCAATCAAACATTAATGGGTTTCTGTTTTAACCTGTTCAGAGCAGAAATGGTGACTGAAAGAGATTAAATTGCATTCTATCATGGTTCTGCACAGTCAACGAGGTCCTTTCATCTTGCAATCACTTTTTTTTTCCTTTGTGGTAAAAGGAAAGTTGGGATCTGTAAAAACTTCAAACACATTGCATTCTCCAAGCAGGAACTTCCCTGTCAATTTATCATAGATTTCAGCCGCTTGATCTTTTCTTTGTGTCTTGTCATAAGACCCAACACCCAGAAAGAGTTTTCTTAAAGGGCCCACCTATAAAAACAAGCAAGGGGATTTTATTTCATACCTTAAAATTATAAATGCATTATTTATAGAATCATTAATTATATATTTTGGCTTTATAACCAAGATTTGAAGAAAAGCACAATATTTGAACGTACATAATTGCTATCACAGCATACAATCACATTTTTATTAAGCACAGACCCCATTTCCTCCTTGTATGAATATTTTATTCTGAATGTGTGTTCCAGTTATTTGGCAATCTCTCCTTTTCCATTTCAGCCCTTATTTTAAAAGAAGGAAACTCAGATGTGAAGATCTCCTACTGATATAATCTAGTTCTACTTCTAAATCAAACTAAATTGGAAGTGCAATGTCTTTAAAAAAGCCCAAATGCACCCAGCTCTCTCCGGGCCTCAGACCCACAGGCCGGGGGAACTGCAGGCACTTCAGGCCATGGATGCATCTCTCTAAGTCACAGGGCAGGATCTGCCTTGCCATGGTTTGCACAGAATATTCACATTGCTGAAGGGTTTTGCATGGCAGTGAGTTGAGCTGCAGCCCTTCAGAGAGCTCTCTGTGTTTGTGGGCATGTGCATAATTTTCTCTCAGAACAGGAGAAGAGAAGGAACCTCTTGGGTTTTCAGCCACCTTAAGGAAATTGCACTATTTTCTAAGTGAAGGCTTGATCCAAGAGTCAATGGAGATTTAGCAAAATATAAACCAGGCCAAGCAATGCAGATGTACCAGAAGGAAGATTATAAACTTTTGTGGACATGTGTCCCACCATTTTCCCCTGGTGTGCTACGATGTGCCCCAGGAGCTGCGGGAGCCCTGGCCCAAAGCCTGGCAGGGGAGGGTGAGCTGGGGGAGCCAGGGCACAGGAGAGGCAGCAGAGCTGCAGGGCCAAGGGGCCGTGATTCACCCCAGCCTCACCAACTTCTTTGTTCTGTGACAAAAGGCAGCTCTTGTACATTAAATGCACTGACGAGTGACAGTGTAGGTCAGGTTTCCTCCACATAAAATTAGGGTCTCGCATTAAAGAATCTTTGGGTTATTTTTTTCCATTCATGGAATAATGAAGCTGTTTGATTCCCACAAACACACACACAGCTTCCAACTCAGACAAGTACAGCAGAAGTAGGAGATGATGACCTGTACTCTAATCTTGTCAATTCATGCAGCAGTGACAAATATTTATAAAACCTTAAATTTCAGAACCACAGCTAAAAATCCAAGCTCAGCTGACACACTTTGAAGATGCAGATTCAGTACCCTGAGTTACCACATGGCATTTAGGAGTGAAAACCTGATCTTCAGCCTTCCTGTTTCACCTCCCCACTGGTACAACAGGGAAGCCAGCAGATGCTGCACCAGCCCCAGCCTGCTCAAAGCAGGGCAGTGGAGCCAAAAGCAAAGCATGAGTACAGGTAACTACAGAAATCAGTTGTAACCAGCTGCTACATTAAGTAACTGAGAGCAAAGAATCTGATATTCTACTATTATTTTGCATTTCATTTCCCTAGGTATGACTACATTAATAGAAAAACTTTAAAGTTACTGAGACTGAGGAAAATGGGATCTTTGACGTCTTTTATGCTTACTTCATTTGTAGTGTAGGTACTAAACCTCCTGCTTTAGAAACTGAAGACTGTTTCATTACTAAATGGCTGTGCATCATAGCCCTTACAAATCTCTATTAAACTGAGGATTAGGCAAGGGCTGGAACAGATAGACAGTATATTTTCATTCAATCTCCTTTAAAATAATGATGCATGCAACTTCATATCATTACTCTTTAATGGTCTTGAGCCTATTTAATAGCACAGTAATATTCCAAAAAGGAAAAGGGAATTATTTCCACATTTAATTTTCATCGCAAAAGTGAATGTGGTTCTTTCCATGACAGATAAGCAGCTAAAGCTGCTTGGTACCTTAACTGGGATATGACTGCATTAGCTCTGCTACATTACAGCTGGGCTAATGAAACAGAGCAAAATGATTAGCTTCAGACTCCCTGGAGTATCTGGAAGTAACATTTGGCTTGTTTCTAGGGATGTCCATAGGGGCAATGGGATGTGCCGGTGACAGACCCGGATGGGATCAGGCTGGATCTGTGTGACCAGCCTGGCTCTCTGCCCCATGGTCCCTGGCACAGGTCCTGTGTGGGGCTGCACAGGGACTGGTATGGCCTGGCCAGGGCCCCTCTGGTGCAGCAGGAGCTGGGCACTGCCAAGGGATGAGTTACCCTACCAACACTTTGTTCTGCCCTTATTTACACTGCTGGAACTCCACAAATGCTGTAGATCCACTCCTGGCTGCACCTCTGCACAAAGGAGCTGACACTTGGGCTTCCCAGCTCCTGCATCTCAAGTGGAAATAAGTAGTTTTTCCTTCTTTAAAAAAAAAAAATATCACAATCCACTAATTGTTGCCTTGGAGAATCTCCTACTAGTTAACTTTAAAAATATAAGATTCAGATGAGGTTGTGCAATTGAGAACACAAAGAGTATCTGAGTCAAGGCTCAAAATCTTTCTTTTAATGCAATAATGTCATTGATTTTTTCCCTCCTGAGGATGTTACTATACTCATATTTCAGCTTTAATTATCTTCTCCAGGATTGCTAGTGCTTCCACAAGATTCCTTCCAAGTTCTAATTATACCTACTGGATAGATTAGCCAGTGTTTGATAACCTTTTATAGCCAATTGACTTCAGCTTCATGTGTACAAAAAAACCAAGCTGGAGAAGGAAGAGAAGTTGTATCAAATGACTAAAATCAAGTCACTGAAGCAGAGCAGCTCTATCCCTATGCTGGTACATGAGCCTCACCAGAGAGAAAAGTCTCATCGCCCAGGCAGCAGCAAAGAGCCTGCTTATAAACAGGACCCAAGAGATATTACACAGATATTTAAGATAAAGTTCTACTCTTTAACAGAAAAGTTGTCTGTGGACCAAAAATATAGGGTTATTTGCACTAGGGTTATTAATCTAGGGTAAGCGGCACTGTAATCTAAAATATTTAAAGGTATTCTTTGCCAGGCTGCACTAGTCCTTAAAATCTCCATTGACTTTTCCCGAGGATTTTTCCCAAGGATAAAAGAACAAAAATGGCATTTTTATCAAATATATTATTTTCAACTATGAAATTCTAAAAAATCCACCTTTGAAGACATAAGACTGTAAATGTGGACAGAAACACATAAAACTAGGGAACTTCACTAGGTAAACACAGTGACGGGTAAAATAAAACATAACTTTCTCCGCATGCAGGAATAAAATCTGTTGGGTTTTTTTTTTACCTTAACCATTAATTAATGAGGTTTCAACAGTATGAATGATTTACAGTGACATGCTCTGACAGGTTATACATGGTGAGTAATGCCTTGTCAGACGCCTCAGTATTTATATTGAGATGAATGGCACATAATGTGATGCACATGCTAACAATGAACATCAATATTTAGTACTCCCAGCAAAGCCTGCTGGTATGATAAATTAGGCCTTAGCTTCATATCTATCTGCAGACTTGCCTATCAGGTATTTATGTAAAGAAATATTTCCAGAGAACCCTTATCAAGTACAATTCCTTGGTTCCTGGGCTGCCAAATTTTGTTCCAAGTCATGCAATGCAATATGAACAGCTTTGGCAAGAACTTTTACTTCTCCTTGGAGCTGTGAGCTCCACTCACATCCCTTTACAAGGCCCTGAAGTCCAGCAAGGCCAGCCAGGCTTGCTGATAAGAGCCCAACAAACCCACAGCAACCAGCAAGGCTGCTGGGCACGCAGACACCTCTTACATTTACACACTTTGCTCTCCATGCACTTGGCAGTCTTGAAAGATCCCTTCCAACCCCAATAATGCTGTAATTTCCTTCAGGGAAAGCAATGACACAGCAAATGCAGTTCTGATAAAAGCCATGGAGAAGGAACCATAATGCCAAGCACCATTACACAAATCAATAGATCAAACATAGGCAACAGCTACATCCCTATCCAAGCTCTTCCTGCAGTTTTGTAGCATTGTTTCCTGCCACCCAAGCCCCTTTCATCCTGTGATATGATGGTGCTATTCTCAGTGACTGGGCCCAAAGCCTTACTGCTTTGTATGGTCTGAAGTGATCCTGTAAAGAATTCTTTGAAAGCCACTATTAGGATGATGTATGGCCTAATTTTGGTTGCTATAGTATTTAGAGTCAGACTTATGACTGGGGAAACAATCTCCCACTCACTTGAAATGCAGGAAAAGCTTTCAGTGCTGCAAGAAAAGGCTTTCTGGCTGAAAAGCCATATTTTAAAGTTTACAGCTCCTGCTTCTGGCTCAGCACTGCTACAGCAGCAAGGAGAGGAGAGCCAGCCTGGCAGGGCTGGGCAGGGCCCTGGCTGAGGCCACTCCAGAATTCTGCTGTAGCTGCTTTATGGAAGGAATGTAGCAGCAGTTTATTACCAGAAGTACCAAACTGCCATTTGAATTTTTCTACAGTTTTAAAAGCAGCACGTTTTTATTAAGATAGAAATGACTGTGAGGAACCAAGTGCATTTTAACACAGGCAGTGAGATGGAATGCAAGATGACTGAGCAGACCTTTATGGCTGGCAATAGACACCATTGCTATCAGCCTTTTCTGTTGCCTTTCATCAAGTTTAATGTGCATAACCTTGGTGGCAGAACCTCATCTCACAGTCTGTGGCCTTGGGGCCATATAAACAAATAAATCAAACTAAAGTCAAATCCCAAAGCAGACAGGAGAACCTCCTGTCCTCTCTTCATTCTGCATATATCTATTCATATGACAGAGGACCTCAAAGCACTGCTGAACATATGCACTGTACTCTATGAAAACCAATACTCATTTTACAAATGAACATAGGAAAGTCAAATTTAAAACCTTCCTCCAGTTCTGGATGCTTCAGCTCATCTATTTTAGCAGGATTTTACAAGTGCTAAGCACCAGTTTCAGAAGCAGCTTATACTTGTACTTAGCTTCACTGATGTTCAAACAGACCTTTAGGAGTCATGAACTAGGTTCTCAAGAATTAGAAAATGGCTTTAAAACATAATTTTCAAGGCAGGAAAAATGTCCTGTTATTAATAATGTACCTTAGATAAATCCAACCAAGCCAATCAGAATAACCTATCAATTTCTTGGATATGTGACAAACTTTTACATGCAACCACAACTCTCCAGTTGGGGTTGGCTTTTTTTAGGGGGGGAAGGATTTTTTTATATTTTTTCTTAAGAAAAAACCCATAATTTAGTGCTTTTTCAGTGAAATCCTTATATGTTTCCTTCAGAATCCACAACACATTATCCAGAAGGTCTGTACTGACAGACTGGATGCTAAAAGACTTTTTTTTTTTTGCTTCCTTGTTTTACTTTAGACATTTTCCCAGCAGTTCTAATCTGTAATAGAATATTAAGCTGTATCTCCTGTAGCTCTGTTGGTCACAGTTACTGATAAGATTTGATTCCTACTGTTCTTAAAATGCAAGGGACAGGCTTTGCCAGGGCATGCATGACCTTTCCAAAGCCATGGCCTGGTAGGAGCTGCATTGATTGCTCTGACCTGTCAATGGGCAAGAGCTGCAAAGCCAGCAGGAGAACACCTTCTGATGCCTGTAGTTAAATAACAGCACCTCAGGAGAGCACATACATGAAATATCTGAAGGCTGAAAGGTCACTCTCAATGAATCTCCCCTTTCTTGGGAGTAAGAGCTGCCATTTCCCAGCCGCTCCTCTGGCCAGGGAGGCCGTACCACAGCAGCCTGGGTCTGCAGGGCTTCAGGCCACTTCAGAAGAGGAAATATTTTCATAGACATGAGCTTTTCTCCATAATTTATCCAACTTGAAGCAACTCCAAACTTCTGGCAGAAATTTTTAAAAACCCCAAGGGGTGGAAATTCTTTAAACCAGCAGTAAGGCCCATTCGCCTTCTCACACAGGTTCACAGAGACCTCCCACTCTCGCTTCTGGGGCCAAGGGCCTCCAAACACCACCCACAGCAAGCAAAGCTTTTATCCCTTCAAACATCCCACAGTTAGAGCTTGAAAACTTCCCAAAACTTACCACCACAACACGCTAGGAACCAAGGCATTCCTCCAAGTTTTTAACCTAGGCATCTTGGTACACCCACAGGGCTCTCATCACACCACACTGCTCTGGCCTGGACTCAGCAGCCCCGAGCTCCTGCCCCGCTCCCCTCATTGCCAACTCCTGCAAATCCTCACGGCTCCATGCACCAAGTAACTCTTCATTGAGCAGAACCTAACTTTCAGGAAAAACAGGAGCTTTCACACATTTCAAGGGCCATAGCTTCTACCTTTGCCTTTCTTTTTTTTTCTTCCTGGTTTCCATGGTGCTCTCCTGCTGCTTTTAGGTGCCTCCACCCCTGTTCAAATGACAGGTGAAAATCAAATTCACAGCACACCTCTGTACGTACTCTTTGGACACTTCAGCTTACTTTTAGAGGAAGCACATTCAGAGTTTCCTGTTCTTAGTCCAAGTGAAGGGAGCTGGTATGGGTATCAGTCTCTAAGTCTGGTGTGGTGCTTTTTAGACTGTACACATCCATCAGCATAACAACAGGCACATCAAAGAGCTAAACAGTATTTTTTTTACCATGAGGAGTTTTGTTGCCAGCTTAAAGAGCATCTCAAAACTAGATCTTTTATTACAAACATCATGAGCTTGAAGTAACACAAGTGGTTTACTTTTTACCTTTTTTTTTCATTTCCTCAAATCTTCCATCTCTTGACACTTCCCTCCCTTGCTTAAAGGCTTTTCTAATCCAGAATGGCATAAGAAACAGAATACTGTAAAGTGCATACATTGAAGTCTGACTGGGTAATTTGGCAATAGTTTTGCAATAACTTTTTCCAAACCCAGTAGTACACTTTCTCAGTGTTCCAGTTAGTATATAAAAAATAATGCTTAAACTGTACAACTTCTATAAAAACCTAGAGCAGGCAATGCATTCCTTTACACAACCACACATTTCAAAAATGGGATTTTTATCACAGTATTTCATTTCCAGTCAATCGAGGTCTACATTCATAGATCATTTCACACACACATTACTCAGCCACTGCTGCTTCTATCTCTAGTCTGGTAAATATTTTTTGCCTTGTGCAAAGGATATATGGGCAACACAGCCAAGATGAACTCTTGCATTAGTCTTGCAGCCCAGATGACAGTGACATACAGCAAGATATTAGAGCACTATGGTATCAGAAATGTACAGTAAGCCTGAGTAAAGGATGTAGCCTAGAGTTTTATAGCCTAAAACCCAGGAAAACAAAGATAAAAGGTACACTTCCACTGCAGCATACAGCCAAGTTTAGTCATTCAGAATAATACACCACATCAATTAAATTTAACCTATTGATTCATCATCTTCCTGGAGCCAGCCCAGGTGCCTGAGATGACAGCTTGGCCTATTTCACACAGTGCAATAGAGATCAATAAGGAGGTGCTATGGGGTAGTAGATGGTGCCCATGTGTCTAGCTAAGAAAAAAAAAAAAGTAACTTGGAGTTATCAAACTGTTTTACTGCTTCTAAATGGACATCAGTATTCTATAATGTAATCCCAGTAGTAAAGCAGTAGAGAAGTTTGGCTCTTGAAAGTGCTAAAAGGCTGCTGTGATTTTCTTAAGGGGCAGCAGGATATTGCTCCCAGCAAGTTCCCAGTTCTGGGAGCAGGCTGGTGTCAGTTTTATGGGCACACCAGAGGCAGCTGCAGAGCAGTGCATAACCAGTCTGTCATGAGCAAAGAACACTTTGTTTTTCTACACTGATGGGAAATCTTCATTTCTCTTCACAGGCATTAATCCACTGAAATCAGGCATATTTCAAAGAGAGTTCAGGTTAAGCCATTCTTTCTACAGCCCAGCAATGCTGCACATACAGCATTTATGCTTCCAGCCTTATCAGCATTCAAAGCCACATCAGTTTAGCTAACAGTGCTAACATTTTTAAACAGCTAATGAATTCTGAGCAAGGCCAGCACTACTTTACTTATAGTGAGTTCTCTCAGCTCAGCAAAGAAGGCAGTTTAATGTGCAATTAAAGCTCTCTCTGCTATGTAAGCTGTTTCTATTATATCAAAAATCATAAATGAGAAGAATTAACACATTGGAGAGTCAGTGCAAGGTGATGAAGAAGAGGCAAGTTTATGCAAAATACAGACTGGATCCAAGTTTCAGTCACCTTGAAGACTGTGGAAACACCAAACAGCTCATTTAACATTTTATTAGTCAATTTGCCAAAATGATACAGAAGGACCATAGAGCTTTAGCAGAGTTACTGCTGAAACCCCTTCATATGTGACCTATCCTATCCTGTTCTTATTTGTAAATTTATATGAGATGTTGTAAACACATAGATAAATAACAAGAAACAGTCTTGTGATAGTAAGTAATCCACACAAATTCTATCAGAGCAATAAACTCTCTCAGAATTTTATCCTCAGGGCCCCAGATAACCTCATCCAGTGAGGAATTCAATAACTCCATCACTCAAGAACCAGAAAGCAGGGTGGTAACTGGGTTTGGAAGTAATGCAAGTGAAACTCTACAGATGCAGCTTTTCAAACTGAATTAATTTGATGAGAATAGAACACAGAGAACCATTTCAGGCTTATTTTTTGACATCTTTCAAAGTTAGAATACTTCCAAATTTATATGCTTGAAACCCTAGCAACTGCCTCAATTTTCTAATGTAATATCTTTGTGAGTAGAATCCTAGAAGACAAAAATTTATTAGCACATGGCAGTATTATTTAATCTAACTTGGTCTGCAGGCTCAAAACACTTAATCTAAATTCCTATGGAATTAACCATATTTAGTGTTACTCTGACTGAATTTTAATAACCTGAAAATAAAGCTGGGCCAGTTGGAGGAGGGAGGCATAAAAACTGAGCTACTCATTTTTTGCTTTCAAACACTTGCAAGTTCTTCATTTTTAACAAGTGAGAGAACTCCAGGCACAGCAGATATCATAATTTGGCAGGTATTCTATAAAATAAGATGAAGCTAAAAAATGAATACTTTTCTTTCTTCCAAATAACTTTCAATTAAAATATGAAAAAATTTTAAAAAGACCAAACAGATCAAGGCATGAAGAAACAGCACTGCTTTATGAAAGCTTAGTGGTTTAATGCCAAGTGCCCCATATTTTTTCCCAGCAGAAATATTTCGAGGCATTTGATGGTGTGATGGGCTTGTGTGGAAGTGGGAACATGGAAAAATTTCAAATAGGTGGCTCACAGCAACACACTGGGAAGATGAACTGGAGAGAAAGGCTGAAGAGAGGGAGGGATTTCATAGAAGAGGAGGAGACGGGGTAGAAGGGTCACACTGACAGCCTGGGTCAGTGTTCAGTGGAAGAGAGGGAAGAAGTCAAGGAAGAGCTGAATCCAGAGCAGGATGATCTCAAAGAAACTCTCTCAAAAGTTATCTTAGAAAGTGCACAGGGTAACTCAGGTATGCCAGAAAACTCTTCCATTTCAAAATTACCTTGCACTTACAGGTACAGGTTAACTGGGACTGACACGCTTTGTAAATCAGGACCAAGGGGAATACAGCTGTTCTGGCTGCTGTCATTGCTGCTGCTAAGGCTCCAACCACATCTGGGGAGAAAAACACATCTGGGAAAAATCATGGTTTTGGCATGTGATACTAACAGTAAAGTGTCACAAGTTTTCAGGGGTTTGTTGCCATGCTAAGATGCAGGATCTAACAAAACATTGTAACTTAGAGAAGCTGCATAACTTCAGGCATTTATCTTTGACAGGAATGGCATGTGGGAAGCACATCTCTCTTATTTATACAGAAAAATGCAGGCTTCTAAACTGAGAGGGTCCGCATCTCCACATCGACTCAGGCTGTCAAACATAACCACAATAAAAAGCACCATCCTATTTGGATTTCTTATTGATCCATGTTCTACCATGAATGGCATTATTTTCTTCCTTGACCTCAGTTCAGGGAAGAATTTAGAAGCTTTTCAAAATCTGCTTTTCTATTATTCAGAGACAGATCTGAATTTATTGAACAAGAACTCTTATTACAAATCCTTTTTTTTTTTCTGGATTTTTTTTTTTTCCATCTTCCTTTTTTGTTCTCCTTCTCCTGTCCCAAGGTGGATGTGAACCTCAGGCTGCCTGAGTAGCTTTTAAACATTAAACAAAACACATCAGCTTGCCATGTCTGTCTCAGCAGAAAGTCAATATCCACTCCAGGAGCAATCAAGCACCCAAGCATAGAGGCTATAGCAAAAGGCTGTAAAAAATGTAGTAACAATGCCTGAAAGTGCTTTGAGTAAAGGTTTTCTTGTAAACCTGCAGTTGAAACCAACTTTATATAAGAAATAACAAAGGCTTTGATCAATCTGATCTAAATTTTGATATTACAAACCCAATATGTGGCCAAGTGTAATTTTGAACGATGCAATGCACGAGGACCTTCTACCAAGTTTACTGGAATTCTAGTAATAAAGTTTTTGTATAAATTTTGCAATTCTATACCTTTGATGTGCAAAGAATTTTAGCTAACCTGCATCTCAGGATCTTTATTGCTTCTATAAATGCAAATAGTGAGGAAAATATTGATTTTCTAGCAGTTCAGCTTTGAAAATCTTTACCTAATAAACAAACTTATTTCACATATGTCACTGATCATGCACTGGATGACAAATGCTTTTTATCACTACCAATCTCAATAAGAGTTTCAATGAAGAAACACCTAAATCAAGAACAATACACACTATAATGACTTTTTTTCCCCAGAACAACTCAAAAATAATGTAGTTAACCCAGCAAAGATTTTAACCTTCATCCTATGGAAGTAGAAATGCTTTCTTTGTTGTGAAAAATCTGCATAAATAAAACAACTAAAGAGTCTACAGACTTAAAAAATAAATTGCATATCATTAAATAGCCCAGCTAAGTGCTACATAATCTCACCTGTAAATAAGTAACCTTGAGAAACACTTCTGAATCTGGAGATTGGGTGGTCACTGTCAAAGCCACATGCTGAGATGCAGAATGGACAGGAAATTGGTTCTGTGCTTATCCAACTCTTGCCACCAAAGGATACAAGCACCTGTGTTCTCAGGTACTTGCTGAGGTACAAGGAAGTGATTTAATTTCTATTTAATCAAATTTTGTTTCTTCAAAGGAAAAGGCCAAACTAATTCTACTGTAATTTATCCAATAATTCAGAGTTTTTAGAATGCTTTCCATTCTCAGCCATGCAGTGCTCCTGGCAAAATGATGGGGAAAAGAAAAGGAAGAACTTACAGGAAAGAAAAAACATTATGAAGAACTAGGATTTCCTGTGAGGGCTACTAAAGATTTTGTAACAGACTAGCACCTAACAAGGTAATAGTTTCTGTATATGTAACAAAGGCCAAATCCCACCATGACTTAGGAGCATTCTCAGCATTCCCTGCAGCTGAACCAAGTGCAACCAAGGCACACCATGAAATAAAACAAATGCTTGTAGAATGAGAGGCTTATGAGATCAAACAGAAAGCTACTTAAATTAAAATGGGGTGAAGCAGACACCCGATATGGGTAGGTACATCAGTGAACAAAACTGGTTTTCATTTTTTTAACAAAAAAATTAAGTCTTGACATTATAGAGCAGGATTCAAGACTAATCCTGGGAAACAGGAGTGGGAGGTGAAAACAGGACTTTTACCTGAAATACAATCAGAGTAGCAAGCATTCAGCTTTCCACTCAAAATTCAGAGAACTCTGCCTCAAATCTCTGAAGGTTTATTACATATCTAAAAAAGTACTCCCCAACACAGAGCATTACACTTGCTTTCAGAGAGAGCACTGCTTAATTTACAGCCTATTCAATAACAATGTAAAGGTTAGGATCTACATTCTTGCAAGACACCATTGAAAATCCACCTTTGTTCATTTTTAAGAGATGCCTTTTTTCTTTTTTTACCATTTATTCCGTGTTTGTTCTTTGTACAGAAAAATAAGTAGCATGTTTCAGTTTGATCAGTGGCTCATCCACCCCAGCTTTGCTTTACAGAATCTGCCCCCCAGGTTCTGAGCACAGGTGATCTCAAAGGGGAGCCAGGCAGAGCAAGGATTCATCAAGGGAGCTGATGAATCTGACAAGTACCCTGGCCAGCTGAATGCCACCTCTAATGGAACTGTATCACCAAATGGGCAGATAGGATCATGGCAAGAGGCATACTCTTATAAATCAACATTTTAAAAGATCACAGAATGAATTGAATACTCATCTGCCCATCAGCATCCCCAGTGCCACAAAACATATTTTTACTTGATAATGTTAATAGAAACATTCCCTTGAAGACTTTTCAAGCCCAAGATGATTGTGGAAAGTGCTGAAGGCCTGAGAAATACAAATCTCATTAAAATTGCAATTTTAGTTGTGAAGAAAGGTTCATTAATATGAGTTGGACTGTGAGTCAGCAATGCTGGCATCCTTGCTAACACAACAAGGTGGTCTCAGCTCAGGAGCCTTAAATGTGGGAGCAAACAGCACTAGCAGAACACTGGCTCTGGAGTGTAAACATTTATCATCCAGAGAAACTGCTCCTGACTTCCTAGGCTTTAAGCCTTCTAATAGTTTGCAGCATTTGCACAAAAATACTGGGGAAAAAAATTCTACAATAATGGGTAATGTGTAAACTACAGAGTCAAAACATTTCAGACAAGGAAAGTCAAATCAAGGAAACACCAATTCCTCATGCTTACAGAATATGTAAATATTTTACACTTAGAAAAACATTTAAATACTCATAATTGCAATGGGTACTTATCCCCTGAGAGCTCAGTTGATTCAGGAACAGACACGTCAGCAAACATGCCTGTTCAAATGTAGCTTAAAAAAATAAGTGAGAAGAGTAGCTATCATGGAAACAACGTTATTTTACAAGAAGTGCTGTGGAGACACTGATCAGCCACCAAAAAAGCCACACCAAAAGAACAACTTCAGCATCTTAAATCAGGATTTACAAGCAGTCACAAGCCCCAAATTATCTACAAATTATGATTATCTGTCCCAGAATTGCACAGCCATCTTGCACACAAGCATGACTGTTCCGGAGCTCATGAGTTTTTTAAAGCCAAACTTCTGTCTTGGCAGCAGAATTTAATCTCTCTTATTTATGGTTCTCCCAATTCCCCAAACAATTAGGTGGCAGCAGAAAGAGGGAGGCACTGACAGAGGCTGATGTCTCTTCCCACGCCACAGCCATCGGGCACTCCTCCTTTCTGGCACTCCACAGTCAGGGTGGCATCACAAGGTCGTGATGATTTGTAGCACCAGAGGATTGCAGAAGCCTCAGACAATTGTAAGAAGCCTTGGCTTCCTAGTAGAGCTCACCGAATTATTTCCAATTTATTACTATGGCAAACAGCTGCCCAATAATCTCAGTGCCCACAGCCCAGAAAGGCAGAGAGGAGTGAATTAAGTTCAGAGGAAATGCAAATTTTCTGTCTATACAAGATGTCACCATCACATCAACACAGGGTGATTTACTTTTTAGTGACCCAGCTACATCCTTTCAGTACCTGATCATTCTGGAGGCCATGAGAAAGATGACACTTCTCCAATAACAGGTTAATTATAAACTTATGTAGTAGGAGACAAAATAGTGCAGTTATAGATCAAGATTCTCCCTAATACTTATTGAGAAGAAAAGAAAGGGTATTTCTGCAGCTTTAGTTAGCAGCAGCTAAATGGGTGCAAAAGGCAAAGGCCAAGTTAGAGACTGAGGGGCTGTATAATAGCAGTTATAGCACACCTGGAACACAAACACCCATTTTTAGTTCACATTTCCTCTTATCTCTGCTTACTCATCTCTAAAGCAGAACTGCAATTTCTTACAATCTTAGCTGATACATTGGAGGATTTTGATATTTGAGAGACATGACATGGTACCAAGATAGGCTGGGATTCTGACTGAGGAATGGTTTGCCAAGTCAGGGAGTGGATGTGTCACCAGTGTGTATGCAGTGCAAACCAAAGTGACTTTCTGTCCTCACCCTCAGCTCATTTTCCTGCTGCTGGAAGAGCAAAGGGATGGTCCCACCTAGAGCCTTTGGAGAAGCCAGGGACTCAGTGGTGACCTCCAGGATTTTGGAGTTGGGGGTATAGGGAACCAAAGGCACACTAAGACCCCACTGAAAGAGATATATTAGCAGCACATGAAGGGGTTGGAGAGGAGGCTGCTGTGATGGAACATGCAGGAACAAAGATCTTAGGGAACAGGCACCAGCGATTCCCAAAGGATTAACTACATCAGAGCCACAGTGATAAGCAAGGAGCCAGGCATGGTAAAGATGATAGAGGGAAAATTTCCAAGGTCTAGTGAACATGGTAATATTAACTTCTAAATTTTCCTGAGGTAATATTAATTTCTAAATGTTCAGAAAAAGCAATTCTAATTTTTTTAGACTTCTTAAGAAATCCACACTTGAATGCAAGTGATACAAAACTGATAGTAATCAATTGTTTTCTACAGCAGTTGGGAATGGAGCAACAAAAAAGCATTTAACTCATGGATAAAGACAGAGCTACAGTCAGCCTGCAAATCACACCTGAGTAATTTTTGAGGAGGGAAATCACTCAAACCTTAATCACAATTCATGCTGAAATTTCTAAATTTCTGAGAGTTGAGTTTTGTGGCTGTCTCAGCACACGCCTAAGGCATCATAAAACCTGCAAGAATCAGCAGTAAATAAACGTATAAATAGTTGTTTGACATAAAGGTTTAAAATTCTTTTTAAGCATTCAGCCCTTGGATGGAGGAGGCCAACATCTGATAAGACCGGAATATATAAAAGAAAAGCAGAATTAAACATCAAATTGCAGAACATTTATAGGCAGTACTACATTTTTCCTTCCAAAAGGTCTTGAAAAAGGGAAGCCTGTTCCCATCTTGATTCTTTGGGCCTGGTTCACAACACCACCACACTTCTTTTACTGTGATCAGGTAGGATTAAGGACCTCATGTGAAAGCAGCCTTAATAAGGACCTCTCCTCTGAGCAATTTATCCATCTGTGTTCTCAAATGTAAGTCATAATATTTAATACCTCATTCCCACATAATACCTGTGAAAAGAGATGAAAATAAACATCACAGAAGTGGAAAGTCTTATTTCTATGGCAGCACTGATGGTACTAGAGAGATAATGGTAACATCATTCTCCTCTGCAAGGCCACTCACCAGTTTTGGTGCTATCAAGGAAAAACAAAGGAAACCAGAAGGAATCCAGTTCCTAAGCAACGCTGTATTTCTGTACCCCACTCAGGCTCTGGCAGAGGTTTATCTTGCTCCAGGCTCTGAAACAGGACACAAAAGGTCTGTGGGACTGTCTGGGATGCACAGTCCAGCTTCCAATGGCACCTTATTAAATCACACTCTTCTTAGGCTGTTATTACTAACCTGTATGATGAAAATCATTTCTTTTCCTCTTTTCAGGCCTTTGTGTTTCTCATTTATCTACCCAATAGAGCCATCAGAGCAGCGATCAGACCTTTCCATGGCTGCACAATGCCAGGAAACAAGAAGCCCTGAATTCAGAGGGAGGATCTCTGATGTGACTGCAATGCAAAACATAACAGTACCAAACAGCCTGGACAAAAACCCAAATTTTCCTCCTGCCAGTTGCTGCATTTGGTGTTTGTTTCTCTGAACACTTCACCTGCAGCAAACAGAGCTTCTCCTGCAACCAGCATCAGGCTAAATGGCAGCACTGCCACAGACCAAGAACATGCACAGGGCTGTGAGGTGAGGAATCTCCATGTGCACAGGAGAACCACCCAATGCACCCTGGCTAGAAACTGCTGGCCTCCTGTCAGCCCCTCGTGCATGACAGCGTACCAGGACCCGTGGAAACAAGAATACCTGCCATGTGCTCAGGAAGATGTGGCACAACTAAAAGCATCCAGGTAAGGAGGGGCAAAACAAAATCACCTTTTCATAGTTATCACTATTTCTTACACCAGCCACAAAGCAGTGGCATAGACCACCCAAACATCACTGTTACAGGACAACAAACAAAAAAAAAATGTTTTTCCCTAGCACACACACACACACAAAATATATCCTCTGATTGCATAAAGCTCCATAGGCAATTTTGTAGAAGGATTATTTTGTCTTCATGCAGTTGCCTAGTGATAATATTTGTCCATCTGTTGTAAGGCATATTTCCATATCCAAAGGCACAGTAGACATTGCCATGTGCTGGAAGGGATGCAGGATTCTTGCCTTGCAAATCAGCCCATTGATCATGATGAAAAATGGCAAAATGCCAATAGTTCATGCACTGAGATATCTCAAGGATTCACAGCTGAATAGCTATTTAAATTATAAACCTACCCTACTTCAAGTCATATTTAGAGCTAAGTATCACCAGACTAACAACTTTTTCAGCAGTAAAATGTTCTTTATAAGTAATAAGCAATGTAAATTTTTGCAAGCTGAAGCATAAAGCCATAACTATACAAATAATCACTACATATAAAGATAGAACTTTTGACCTCAGCACAGTTGTTTCACTCAGAGGAATACTTCTATTTACAAAAGGTGTATTTGTTCAGGCCCCACTGCTTCTAATAATGTGAGGTTGATTTGAATGATTTCTTTTATTCCTAAAATTAGTATGTGCATCTAAGCATTAGTGCACAAATTCCAAGTTGTTCCACTACATGACTTTAACAACAAGTAGAGAAAATGCTCTTCAAACAAAACTTCTCCTATATATCTTATGTTTCAACAGCAAAACCACCCATTACTAAAGGGAAATTATCACCTTACTATTAATTTAACCTTTCACCAATTACAGCAATTGTACAGATATCATTAGTGAGCCTGGGCTCACTCTGGTGAAAGCACACATGCTCCCTGAATCCCAGATAGATGACGTTTCAATTCTCATCCTGGTTTTCAGGAGTACCACATACTCCAGGCTTTTTTAAACTACATCAACAAGACTGTAGTGTTCAGTTACAAATGATTAGCACCAAAGAAACACAGGTTTAACCTTTATGGAGATGTTTGCAGCATAAGCAAAGCACAGAACTGTCAGAGTTCACCACTAATGACTTTAACCCAGTCTAGAAGAGCCTTTCAAGTGGTAAAGCTAGATTAGATCCTAATTTAGGTCTGGGCCTCTCTTGTAAGCAGCTTGTGCCATATTGGTGCTCTTGTGATATGGGATTACAATCAAAAGAATTAAGGAGCAGCTACCTAATTAATTTCAGTTAATGGCATTTAAAGACACACAGCTGTATACAAACCAGGTTCCCAGCACCAAGAAGTGCAATAACATTTCATTCACAAAGCTACTGAGTGCCCATAGCATGGTCACACTGACAGGCATGTGGCTGGTGCCACAGCCCTACCTTTGCCTATCTGAGCAGCACAGGAGGTCCCTTGTCCCCTCTCTAGCACAGGATGGAGCACATCCTGCCCTCTGCCTGGATCACTGCTGCCGGGGAGGCATGTAGGACAGGCAAGAAACAACTGCAATGAAAGGTTCAAGGTATGAAAAATGCAGTTTTCCAATATTTCCCTTCCAGAGCTCTGCAGTCCCTCTGCCCAGTGCAGGTCTCCAACACAGCCTCGGGTGGCTCAGCTCTCCCAGGGGACAACTTCCATGGCTGTCACTGGGCTTCCCACATGGACAGCAAGGGGCCAGAGAACCCACTGCTATGGAGAGTCCCACTGAAGGGACATTTTCACACGGTCTTACCTATCAAGAGTTCTATTATCGTTACAGTGCAAGGATTCCATATCTCCAGAGCTTC
Organism: Molothrus aeneus; assembly: GCF_037042795.1. Lineage (NCBI taxonomy): Eukaryota > Metazoa > Chordata > Aves > Passeriformes > Icteridae > Molothrus > Molothrus aeneus. The sequence goes on along the minus strand of NC_089661.1, from coordinate 7,954,634 downwards.
ATACCTTCTCAGTGTTTCACATCGGCATCTCCTCCAAGCACCAACTATCCCTGGTCCTCACAGTAACCACCCAACCCCAGAGCCCGCCAATCCACTCTTTTATACCACTTGTTCTTATTGGCTACAGGTGTGGCCTGTTAAGATCAGGCCTGCTCCTAATTTTTAGTAATTGGTCCAGCTGCAACTCGTTGGGGGACAAGATTACATTCTATACCACCCCTACAGTAAGACACCTTTGTGCAGCTGCTGCAGAGGGTTATTTGAAGCCCTTGATAGCCCATGGGAACCCTCCTGTAAGAAGCTTCTCCCTCTTTTTGTACACAAGTCCTGCATTTATCTCAGTGGTGCTGCTCAGGACTGTGGGACATCAGTGTCCAAGCTGAGACAGTCACAATACAAAACAACACTCCATTTTCAGAAGGCTTCAAACCCCATTTTTATTCTAGCATGCGTGCTTTTCATACATTCTTAAAAAAACTCCTAAGTTTACACTTTACTCATTGGTCAGAAGAGACGAACAAAGCTTATTGGAATAGACACTTGCAGGTTTCTCTTATTTATCCTTCTTTCTTTCTTGGTTTCCATGTCAATGACCTTGGTAAGAAATTCTCTCAGGGGTAAACATGGATCCTCTTATCAAACTTCTCTCTGGCTCAGAGAAGTCACTGTAAGACCTCTCCCACACATCAGGGATGTGCTGCCAGCACTGGGCACTGACTCTAAGGGAATGAGCTTTGATGACAGGTGGTCTGGAAAAGGGGTCCTCACTATAGGAATGTGGCAGCAAACAAAAAGGATCTGCTTTATGTATGCTCAGCCTGGTGTTGGTTTTGAGCAATCAGTGAAGAAAATGGAGAGCTGGATGCTGAGTGTTGTTAAAATGCTATTCTGGGTCAAACTCCAAGGCCACCAACCCAACCTAAATTCTCCTCCAGTTTTTCCCTGACCTCCCCATTTCTGAATCACCTTCTTTCCTGCACAGGAAATTAAAAGTACATAAAAATTATTACCTGCGCCGAAAGTTATCTGTATTTTTAATGCACTTTGAAGATACTATAAAAATGTGCAAGCCTTGTAAAGAGTGTGACACTGAAATCACAAGCAGGATCTCCACTGAAATTGATACCAAGAGTTTGCTGCCTTTTTGAAAAATTTCAACATAATGCTACCAACTCTTTTTTGCTTTACATAAAAATACCACTGCAGAAAGTCAGATCCCCTCTACCCCCTCAGAGGTGGCAAAACGTAAATGTTCAGAGGTATCTGGATCATTATTTTAAATGTCACCAAATCCAAACCTCAGCATTACAGGAGTTATTAGCTAAATCCATGTTCTGTACATGCCAAAACATTTGCTCTCTCATCAACCATTCTTTTCTATTTTGCTCTTAATTTATTAAGTTCTGAATTCACAGATGGCTTCAGTAAGTTTAGCTTACAGAGAAAGCAATACAGGAGAAAAACTACAGCAATGAAGAATGTTTAATAAATCACACTTAAAGAGATCTAACTTTTGAAAGAATGCAGTAAATCCCTCTCACCTGTCACATTCACATACTCACAGATAATCAGGAAAATCTGAGCTTATTTGAATAAACTGAGTACATAAATCTGATAATTTAAATCACTAAAGTATATTCACTTTTGCTTTTACCAATTTAAAACAAGTAATTTGCAGACAAGATGTCTTCATTTATGGATGGATTGAGTAAGGAGCAGAGAATCTGACCAGACAGAGGAGAAATTAAATTCACCTAATACATGCTCTTATGAGAGGGGGGAACAAGAACTATGAACAGCCAAAATATATGGCTTTATTGGAAACCTGCTCATCATGATGATTCCATTAAAATGGAATACCAATAAAAATGGCAGTGATGTTCTCTAATGAACCTGTGATAGCAGATTACAGGTCTGGGTGTGAAATTTTAGCCCAAGTGCCAAATGCTAGGCTGAATATTTTGTGTTTTCACAGCTCCAAGCAGTTTCTCCCCTCAGTGAATATTTCAGTGAATACAGGGGTAACATTTGAAGCAGTCACTTGCTCATATACTGCATCCCAGTGACCTGGAAATATCCTCCTGGGAGGGGTGATAAGGTTATAGCTCTGCATTTCTGCTCTCCTCTTTCAATTAAGGCTTTTAAGTCACCAAAATATGTTTTATATAAATGCAAATCAAGGATTTGTTACTGAGCTGCATTTGGTATTTATAAACTTCTGAGAGAGCAGGCAGTGAGGCTCGTGGTTTATTGCTGCTTTAAGCCCATTGTAATCTACAAAATATGATCAATTATTGTGGCAGCTCTGAGTATTTAAAGCAAAATCCATTTTTCTTTGTCAACCACTTTATGTGATATGAGATGTTAGACACACAGACTGAGTCATTTTCTCATTAGCCTAGCCAAGCATATACATCTTTCCCCATCCACTCCTTGAATTTATGTTATGAAAAGATACATATTTTGAAGCAAACCATTTTCTCTGCATGTTAAAAACAAAATGAAGTCGGAGACTGAGAAGGGGAGAGAGGGAACAGTCTGAAAGTAATCTGAATCCCAGAATACATTTAAAGGGAAGAACAATATATACTTCTACTGGAGATAAGCCATATTGAGCTTATCAAAAAGACAGCCCTTGGATGCCACAGTTCGCATGTGGCTTAAAGATAAAGAAACAATGCTGCTTTCTTCCACTCTCTAATCCTTCAAATGTGCAGCTTTAAAATATCCCATCATTTAAGTATGGATTTATGATCAGAAATCAGGTACATTTATTTTTTACGGCTAATTACATTCAGAGTGATTAAGAAATCAGTATATTCTAGAGCTTTTGGAAAATAAGTAGTGAAGTTCTAGGACTATTTCTACAGTGCTGCTCACTGGGCTCGTAGTCAGGATTACTGTACCCAACACAGCTTTGCTAAACTTCACCCAGAGAGTTGTGCTGCATTCTATTCATTCAAAATGGATATAGTTTTAATTTCATTAACTACAAGGAATGGAGAAAATCAATCAGGAATTACATTTGTAACAATTCAAAGAAAGCAAGGCTGTCTCAAAAAAACAAAAGTCTGAAATTCCAAATACCAGATTTCCAGCCACTCCAACACCTGAGTAACTGAAACACACAACTCATCCCATTAAAGCCACAAGACAGGTGTGTGCTTGGCCAGGACCACAAGCTTTTAGACAAATTGATTTATGTGAACAGAGCTCACTCCTCTGCCCACAGCCTGAGTGAGACTGAGGAGGGAATTTTTCCATCGAGTCAGTCAATGGCCAGGTTTTCACTCTGGAAACACAGCACAGGTCTCTCAGCCTCACACAGTTTTACCCTCAGTAAAACACAGCTGGGTTCTGAAGTGCCAGTCCAATCCTTCCTTCCCAAGCTGGAGCAGGACAGCCTGGCTGTGCCTTGGCCAAGCTGAGTGACACCAGCACCCTGCAAACTGCTGCAGGGAGAGGGGTGCTCTCTAAAACTCCCCTGCACTACAACATTCAGTCTTTTCTGTTCCATAAGACATATCCCCATGCAAAAATAATGCAATATTCCATTCAGATGTCCTTTAAATTGTGTTTTAGGTAAACAATAGCTTGTTATTTTTGAACACGTCAGAAGCAATAGCGATTTTAAGGCACAAACTGTATAAGCAACAAATACTGATGCCTGCCTGAGCTGCTCTGTAATATTTTATCTGGAGATCCGCCAAATTCTTTGTCTGAAATTCAGCTGAAGTTTGATGATCACAAGTAGAATGGCTGTAGTTGTGTCCCACACGTGTATTATCAGGAATAAAAAGACAAATTGTCAAGTGAATGGCACTGTTGCTACAAAGGTGGTATTTAAACAATTGGAGAACTTAGAAGTAAATAGAAGGCAGCCAGCCAATTCCACATTGCTTCAAATGACATTTTCACAAAGCTCCATTTTCCAATTATTTCACATAACATGCTCTGCTTTATGGGATTGGATCTCCAGTGCAAGGCTGTAACACAAACTCCATAGAGTGCTGGGAAAAGAGACTTCTCAGGCTGTTTTGAAAAACACTGGTTTTTTTCAAGTAACTAAAGCCAGAAGGACAATTTTCATGCATAAACACAGCTTTCTGGCTGTTTATCACTGCTGTCAGGCAAATATTAGCTGTGCTCAGCATGGTATTTCCCCTCAGCTTTATTTTGTAACTTCCCTTGCATACTGGAAATGGGGCTCACCAAGAAAAGTGTTTATAAAAGGTTTACTGCTGAGGATAAACTAATTCATGAAAATTTCAACCACACACTAAACATCCCACAACATGATAACAATTACAATCTCACTTTCTATCCCATCTGCTTCTCCAAGTCTGGAAGTGCACATTCTCTCCCACTTTTACATGACACTGCCAACACACACAGACTTCAATCACACCCAGTCCCTCAGGCACCCTGCATTTCCTTTTCTACATCACAGTTAGCCCACTATCTCATCTCTTTCAATGACTTTTTTAGACACCAACTGTCTCTAGATGCCCTATGCCCTTTGTCCTTGTTCTTGTCTCCAGGTAGTAGCGAAGTTTAACCTTCTCACAAAACAGATTCATCAGGATAAATTTCCTTCTCCTGGTTCCAACAGGAAAAGAGCAATAGATCAAGAGCTCAGTGATAGTGACCTCCCCAGAATTATGAATTCGTCTAAAGCCCTATAAAACGAATCAAAATACTCATGTTTGGTTTTATTTATTAAATAGTACCCATGGCAATATATCTTTTCCCTATAGATGCTTGTTTGAGGGGCCACCAAATACTGAGAAGTCTCACTTTTCACCTGTGGACATTTTCCCCTCTTGACCTAAAAGCTGCTGGAGGAGAAGATATAGGAATGACCGAATTAGCAGAAAGATGGTCTCTCTCTTTGTTCAATTAGTCATAAAGACTCACATTTTATTAATCAAAATGAAATGGTTTTTTAAGTTTTGCTTGCTAAAACAGTGCTGCCACCTCCCCCACAGTCTCCCAGCCATCTCTGCCAGTGGCAGATGGGCTCAGAAGAAACCTCCACAGAGCAGCCATCAAGAGCATGTGCAAAGATTTGCTCCAGAGGAACACAAAGGGAAAGAGCTCTCTTCAGCAGCAGCTGTTCTAGGAAAAGCCTCACCAGGTGACTGACAACAGCCTTATGTCATCTCAAACTTATCCACCACGATTTATATTTTCCCTACAGCTAACTTTTCGAAAGAAGATATACACTGATCATGTCTTGTCTTCGTCTGCTCACCACTCAATCTCTATTTTTTAAAACTTAACTTGCTCATCTCTAACATGCACAGGCTCTTTCATCAACCACAGAGTGCCTAGACATATGCTGTGTGACGTGTCCAACCTGAGCACTTTATGCAAAATTCCCAAATCCTGCTGGATTGTGGTCGGAGGTTGTTCCGGTTTGTGTCTCTCTGCCTCCAGGCATCCCACACTCTGTCCCACACCTTAACAGCTGGCAAACCAGATGTGAATTTCAGACAATCTCGAGCATGTTCCTGTCAGAAGCACTGTAAGCTGGAATGCTGATTCTGGCTGCAGTGACCTGATCTGCCTCAATATTCCCTGGAAGACCTTTCCCTCCCCCGGGGTGTGCACCATTATCTCTTGCCTGCAGCACTGCAACTGAGCCCTTGCATTTTCAGTGCCTCTTTGCTTTATGTCATGAGGAAACTGGTGTAATAAACAGTATCAAACAGACCTGTGGTCCCAGACAGGTAAACTTCTGCCAGTATAAAAATGTAACAAATCATTACATTTATGCTGTTGTAAGCTATTATGTAAGGTACTTGCAGCAAAGAAATTAAATTGACAGATACCAAAATCAGTATTGAGAGCAACAGCTTGAAATAGAAAAAAAAAATAAAGAGAAAGAAAAGAAAATCACCCAGAGATTTAGGTTCAAATGTTCCAAAATTTGCAGACACAACCAGCTGCAGCAAATGGGATGTCCTGGGTGCTCCAGCCCAGCACTGTGGCTCACCCAATTCAAGCCACTCTTACACTTCAACACAGATGCAATATTTCAAATCCTCCCCATGGAGCTGCAACTGCCCTAAAAATGCCCTTAAATAAGAATATTCATTTACTGAGCAGCATCACCCAGGGAAACCAGGCTGACTCTAAGCACTCCACTCAGTTGCCAGCCACAAACCTGAGGATATCTGGGCTCCATGAGCAATCCTCAACTCTCAGCAGTAAAGGGACAAGTTCATTGTAAACATTCAGTTATTCACCCAGCCTGGCCACCTCCCTTGCCCATTCACAGAGGGTAACCTGGTTTGCTGATTAAGTGTGTTTCCATTCTCTGAGATGATGATTAGGGTTGCTGATAGCCTCCCAGGACATTATCATCATTCAAAGCCTGCTTTGGCAAAGACATTTATTTAATTATCCAAGGGGCATTTAGGAAAATGTTTTTGTTATATATATGTAATGAATGAGCACTACACTGTGGCTATCCATACATCAATCAAGTGTGATTACAGGGGTGACTGCCACATTGTCCCACAATTTTTTAGAAATTAGGAAATGAGAAAACAAATTTTCTTTAAATTCTCTCATTTCCCCATCACTACTTAGACAGATACCATTTTCATTATTCTGTAAATACCAGGTCTCCTCTTCCCTGTGGTGTCATCCTGTCTAATTACTAATGTCAGAAGACTCATTTAAGACCATATACCTAAACACTTCAGCAGAGAACCAAGGAAAAAAACTAAATTGCTAAGCACTAGGCTTATTTTTTGCCCAAGTATGAGACTTCAGATGACCATAAACTAATTATTCTAAGTGGACAGAAGTAAAAATATCTAAAGATTTCACTGTATATTTATAATATAATTTATTAAGGTGCCATAGACATAAGGTATATTAAGTAGGATTAGTTCAGAAGAATATTTAAAATGTCTATTTGAAAAGTACATCTCATTTCTCAAAGAGAACACACCACAGCCTCTCTTGCTTGAATACAATGAAATTTATGAATGTGGATGAGGATCCTCAGCAGGAAAAGATTTTGAACAGGATCAGGTTCTTACCTTCAAGAGAAGAGCAATTCTTGTCTCCACTGCCAATCCCACATTGGGGGAGTTGTGCTGAATACTCATTTCATCAGTCAGGGCTTTGATTTTACCCTTGTACATATATTGAAGACAGAGCACCTCAAAGTTTAATCACTGGAGTATCATGACAGACACAAAAATTTAAGAGATTCAAGCCTTCCACTTACTATCCTTTATTATAAAAGATGTTTGTCCTTGTCATAGGCATTTAGCAGGGTGTGCAAAAGAACCATAACATTTAACACTGCACATTAGCAAAATGTCGCTACAACTTTAACTTTTAAGCTGAAGTTTTTGCTGTTTCATGCTCATTTCAAAATCAAAACCCAAACTCAGCCTTTTTAGTCATTTTGCTCTGCTTGCTCTGAAGGTGCTAAGTCACTGGGGAAAAACATTATTAGATTGCAGACTGTACTTCACTGTACTTGGTCCCAGCTTTTTCCTACTGCTTACAGATTGGCCTCAATTCTATTTAGCTACAGGTATAGGAACTCACATATCTGCATACCTATCTACACATCAAAAACATAGCTTATTGTTCCTGATTTTAATTATTTAGTTGAAATTCTTAAGGAGGCCTTAAAGGAATTCTTTTTCTGCAGAACAGAAACACTGAAGGAATCCTGAACCTGCCAGCACAGAAAACTGCATTTGAGTGCTCAGTAAATTCAGTAAGGCTTGAGTGACTCATACAAGCACATGGCTGCAGAATAAATGTTTTTATTAATTATTTATTAATCTTCACTATCTCAGTGCCATACTGAGTTAGCATAACTTTCTGAATAAATTATTCAGCTTTTTACAGTTCAACCCAAGCACAGCAGAGCTCAGAAGAGATGAAAAACCTGTGACATATAGCACATACCCACTAAAACCCTTCTCTCTTTGAGCTCTTGATATTTTAATCACATTTCTACCCAGGGATGCACCCCTTAGCATCAGGCAGTGTAAATCGGAGGAATTCAGTTGTAAATACTACAGAAATTCAGCAGCTGTCCCAGTTGTTGGCAAAACGAGCCCTGGAACGAGCCCTGGAAGGAGGAGGAGGTCCCAGCATCAGGATGCTCCCACAGGCTGGCTCAGGCTCCAGCCTTGCCCTGACCCTCTGGCAGTCCCACAGGGACAGCACAGCAGCCAGGAACACCTCCCCACCTGCAGGGAAGTGCTCCCTCATGAACCACTGTCTGCTGACCTGAGGCTATGGCATCTTCGGCATGTGCCAAATTCATGTTTTCCACATTTGATGCTGCAACTCCGAAGAATCTTGCACATGTATAAAAGGCCAGTTTAAAATCTTGCCAAATCTATGGCCTAGGTGGTGTTGTACAGCCATGAAATCCAGAAGCTCACTGTGTATTATGGTGCTTAAAAACAAAAGAGGGAGCTATAAAATGTCAATGCCTGAGGAAAAAAAAAAATACCCATAATGCAAACTAGATGAGAAGGTTTTTGAGCATTTCCTTCTGCAGAGTTACCTTCACTGGAGCAACCTCTCCTGCCTGGGCAAGGGGAGAGCAAACTGTGCCCCACTCATTCCTGCAGCTCTGCAGATCCTGTGCCCAGCCACCCACCCAGAGCAGCTCAGCAGAGGACAGGAGCGAGGGCAGAAATTGCAACGCACCCTGTGCTGCTGAGTGAGGCACCTTCATCCACCTCCTCCAAAAATCAATCAATCAATCAATGCCTGATTTAATTTGCATTGGCACAGTCCCCAGGCACAGGGAGGATTTGGTTCCCCGTACAAATTGCTCCCCACAAAGGGATAAGAGTGTCCTGCTTGCAGGACTCCTGAGATCCTCAAGAATGTGCCTGCAGCCTGGGATTTCTGGTGTGCCCAAGGACTCACGTGATTTGGGCACTTTACTCTGTTCAGCTCCTTTTCTGTGCCTCTGGCTATACAAGAAAACTACTACAACAGAAAATACAACCACTCAAACCAACCTCCAGCCAACCTCTATTGGCAAAGCAGAAAACCCAGATAAAGAGAGTAAGAGGCAACAAAAAATAAAAAAAAAAAACCAAACCAACTTCCTAATGGATTATAAATTATAGAAAGAACATTCTTTGCTATGTAATTAATGGAAATTTACTATTTTTAAGCTTCCTGAGGGAAATTTTCCGTGTCAAATCAATTTGTAGGTAGGACCCAAGAGGCAGAAAATCACAACTGCTTCAGTTTGCCTCTTCATTACACTGTTGCTGGGGGTTTAATTTTCAGTCACGTTCTTTGGTGACTTTGATCTTTGATGACAGTGTTAACTCTATTTGGTTCTCAGTACTGCATTGATTTTAAAAAGCCTTTTGAGAGACCCTCACTAATTATTTCAGTGGAAGTTTAATTAAATCTTGTCACACAGGAATAAGCTGCTTCTTGGAATAGCTGCTAAACATTATACAGCATGTAATCGGAGAAAAAGGAGGATGGATAATTATAGTCGGACAGACAAGCACATGAAGAAAAAGCAGAAGACTTTTTCTAAATATGAATTTAAGTGCAAGTGTCTGTGAACCTTCTCAGCCTCCTTTGTGCACAGAAGTAGCAGACTTCTTGCACTTGTTCTGTTTTCCATCTAGATATTTCTATATCAACACTTCCATTCCCAGATCTCATCCTAATTTCTGCAATAGAGCCAACTTTGTAATATACAAATTTATTGAGATTCCTATTGGAAAGGAATTATTAACATTTAGTCAAGAATACTTTAGGAGTGGATGTCTTCCTTCAGACAACTGGTCTGCTCACCTTTATTTAACAATGCAACAAAAGAAAAGTTGCAAGGATTTTTTTTTCATTAAATTCTTGTGCCCACAATTCCTCCTTGTTGATCTGTAACTGCCTTTTATTTTCCAAATGGAGTCCCATAAATTCATAAATAAAGGATATTCAATTTTAGCAGAGATTGAATTTATTCCTCAGCCAGATATACACACACAAAAATGGGGCCTGTTATTTCTTTTTGTAAAAGATTTCATTATCTTTCTATTTCCTTCTGATTCTTTGATTCCCTAGAGCAATGAATAAGCCTTTTACTACAGGTATTTCACCCAGCTCTAATGTTGAATGTCACATGTATATATTTCATACTGAGCCAGCAGCTAGTCTAGTATGTTCCACTTGAAAAACTCAGCAAAAAAAGAAATATATATGCCTAAGGTTAAGCACATACTTTTTGCAAGCCAATATATTTTCATATTAACTGATATAAATATGGCATTCATACATAAACACCATACTTTTATGATGATGCCAATATTTCTTTTTGGGGGAAAAGAAAGATAACCTGATTTTGAATGAGCTTTAAGATCAGAACAACCTGTTTGGAAGGTGTATCAACCAGAACAAAACAGGAAAAGGAAAATTAAAGCTTAATGGTAAATGAAATGAAACAGCAAAATGTATTCATTTCCTAACCTGAATTTTGATACATTAACTGCATAAGACTGCAGGATCGGACAAAGTTCCCTAGAGATTGAGTAAAAGCCTCAAGAGGTTTGTATGATAAACAAAAATGGTCAGATTGGACTCAGCAGAAGGAAAGCAACACCATCTGTTTTGAGGGGGAGGGCAGCAGCAGTGGCAGCCACCAACAAAGAGAAGAGCTGAACAGGAAACCAGGCCTTGGTCTGTGTTCCCAGAAGCCCCTTAAGGGAAATTAAGGACTTGAACAAGGCATTACTTTTAATCTCATTAATACATCTACAATATGGCTGGAACATTCAAGAACAGGAATTTGCTTTCCAGCCCTTGAACAAATGAGTGTGGCCATCTGGAGAGATTGTTCTTCATCCAAATGGGCTGGAAAGTCTCTGAGAATAAACACTCCTGCTTGGAAATTAAGAATAAAATCTCTGTCATTGGCACTTTGACACCTTTCTCAGGTCTAGCAGAAGCACCACAGGGCAGAAGTTTGTTTCTTGTTTAAGGAGAGAAAAAAATAGCACTTCCTCATGTTACTTCAGAAGCATTCCAATAAATATTATAGGACTTGTACCCGCTGTACAAAGATGTGGGGGGTCTCTAAATCCCCCCCAGCAAGGGTTTAATTATCAGGTTCTGCAGAACTTCATCATTCATTATACTGCACAATAGTTTTTCCCTCTGTACATTTTTATTTTACTTCTGTTAATTATCATCTTATGTTCTTACTATAGGCTTCACCCCTAAAATAAATCTAAGAAATCCTTTAAAATTTGTCACCTCTAAAGCAATATCCAAGCTTTTCTGTCATATTCATCCTACCTGAGAGAGCTTCCAGCAGGATGTGTGCTATGGCTAAACTCACTAACAAACCCTTTAGAGCTGACCTCGTGTCTGATCACTCCCAGTGATTTTTTGGGCAGTTCAAAGACTAGTTTGATGGGAATTTTTGTGTTGTGTTTTTAAGTGCTGCTCATTATATCAGAAATCCTTTTAAATTTTACCCAGCAAGGGAGGAGGGATAGCTACTTGTTTGAGTGGCTGGGAGAAGGAGATTTAGGTTTAGTTTTAGTTTTTGTGTTGCCCTCTCCTGAGAGGATGCAGCAAGCCTACTCGGCCTTGGACGAATGGAGGCACAAGGTAAGATGTGTTGATGTGTGCCATGTGGAATCCCTGTGGATTTTCACATCACAATAACAGAACTCAGTGACTTTATTTCAAAGTAAAGCTTCAGACCACTGATCTCTCCTCTGACAGGTTTGCTTTGCTCACAGGTTGTTTTCAAACATTTGCAGGCAGGGAGAGGCTGATCCTGCAGAACCCAGCCCCCAGCCCAGCTCCAGGAGGCCAAGTCCCACTGGCCATCTCTGCAGCATCACAGGGATGCTATCAGAGCAGTTATTACTGCAGTTATGGGTGGCAGGGGATGACATATGGATCATCTGCCCTTCTGTCACCAGGGATCAGCAGGTACACTGAAGTTACTGATTAGGTCAGCACCACTGCACAGCTCCAGGCTGGGGAATCTATATCCTCCTTTATTCTCTGTGGTTTTGGAGCTTCCCACAGATTAATCTCTTCAGGCTGGGGCTGAAACATCCTCCAAACACATGCTGGAGCTGTACTCACACGAGTTTTCTTGTTTTTTTCCTAGTTCCCTTTCCTTTCCAATAACAGCCTGGCTGACACCAGCAGACCAGGGTGTGCATTAGCTGAGGGGTGGCTGGAGCACAGGAGCTGTGGAACATCCCTCTCCTACACTGACACCTGGCACACTGACAGTGCTCAGCAGCCATTTACTGTGTCTGCCTCATCAGCATTTCACAGAAAGGGCCAGCATGTTCTGTTTACACCCCCAGCTCCTGAAGGCAGGAGTCCCCACTGTGTGTTCCTGGGATAACACCTGCATTTTCACTTGTGAGTACTGGAATTCAAAGATGTAAGTAACTCTCCAGGAGAAATAGTTAAAATAACTGTATGGAAGGACAGAAAAGAGAAAAAACTGTTTTTTCTTCTCTTATCCATGTTCAATCAAAAGAACTTTGGGTGTTACCTTGATTAAAAAAATAAAAGTGTAATATTTCAATATTTGCAGAAAGTATGATCCTCAAGTATGTCTCTCTTGTTGCATAAAGCTTAGCAAAATGATGGAACCAGATATCACTCCTGTTCTGACTCTGAAGTACAGTATAATTTATTGTTTCTAACCTCTCTGAGACTGACATTCCTTAATAAATAAAATACAAAACAAAACAAAACAAAACCACTACCAAACCAGAACAGTAATGGGAAGATAAAAATACTCCAAAGTAAACAGTTCAACCAAATCAGATATGAAAGGGCAGAAAAGTGTGCAGACCTCTATTATGGAGACTGATTATCAGCAAATGAACAAGCACTTAGAAAAGTTCTTCCTCTTGATCTGAGTAGGAAACAATGCAGACCTCTGTAGAAATAATGCCAAAAGGGATTTTCCTGCAAGGTTCTGTGGGAACAGCAGGCAGTGACCCTTCACAAACTATTAGTTTGACTTCACACTTAGTGAAAAACAACAGTCCCTGCAACATAATTTCTGATTTCTCTGCTAAACTGTTTGAGACCTCCAGAAGGACACTCAGCAATTTGCTCTGCTGAGCAGTAAACAACCCCTGCACACAGCAGGAACATGTGCAAAGCAAACTCCACCTGCATGTTCTTCTCCAAATTGCCAGAGGCTGTTAGAACAACTGCATCTCATTTTTTAAAAAGAAAAAAAAAAAAAACACACCACAGGAAAATTGCATCATTTTCCAGAACAAGTTGTTAAAGCTCCACATAAAGGGGAAGTGCCATCTGATGTACTGTCAATAACTAAAATTAAACTCACATTTAACATGGCAATAACAAAGCAGGCAGCCAAGCTTCAGTTGGTTCTTTGCAAACAAGTTTTTGAGTTATAAACTAATGCAGGTATTCCAGACCCTGCTCCTGGCTATGTTATCCCTACAAGTTCTGATTTTTCACTAATGAATCCCACCAAAGGCAGCCACAGTCATGTCTGAAAATGTTTTATCCAGTGTCTGTGAAAGGAGTAAGGAAAATGCGTAGCGTGTACTCACAAAAAAAAAAGTTAACATCTTTAAAAGACAATTTGCATAGCAAAGTGTTCATATGGAGGAGTTCTGTGATATTGTAGAATTAAAAGACAATTTATAGATTTCACATTCATCAGTTTTATTGGTCACAGAATTGCCCAAGGCTCCTTTGGAGAAGTTTTTGCAGGAGATGGCGAGAGTCTGGAGGAACCTCTGCAATCTGTGAGAGTGTGATGTTATGATATGGAAAACAAGAATCGTGATAGATCAGTCACCTACACCCAGGGTAGAGTCTCTTGATTTCTGTTAAATAACACAAGAAATACACTCACAGAAGTGCAGAGCCTAGCAAGTACTTTTAAAAGTGGTTTTCAGTCATTCATTTTGTTACTTGAAGACATCTAAGGGGATTTTCAATTTGCTGTCTCCCTTTCAGAAGAATTGTTAAGGCAAAACTCTGCTAACGATTGTTTGGTCACAAATTGTATAATATTAACAAGAGAAAATGGAGCTAATTTGTTATCTGCATGATTCTGTCAACTATATGGTTTACAAAAGGAGACCATTACTTCTGTTACCTGTGAATTTTACTGAATTTCACAGAACCTTGAAAGACAGGTCTTTATGACTAATGAGAAAATGAAATTATAGAATTATCTAGGTTGAAAAATACTTTTAAGATCATTGAGTCCAACTGTTAACCTGTTTTTTAAAGTTTTGCAGGCCAATTGTTGGCCTGCAGCAATAGCAGAGATAATTATGGTAAAGATAAAGATTTCCATCTAAAACACTTGAATTGTTGTTGTTAGAAGCATAGAATGATTTAGTTTGGAAAAGAGCTCCCAAGATCCTCAAATCAAGCATTAACTGCCACATCCACCAGCAAACCCTGTCCCCTTAAATGACTCCACCATGGGCTGCCTGATCCAGTCCTTGGCAATTCTTTGGGAAAGAAATGTTCCCCAATACCCACTCCAATTTTCACACATGTACCCCACTCCACTTCAGCACAACTTGAGGCAGTTTCCTCTCATCCTATTGCTTGTTCCCTGGGAGCAAAGCCTGACCACACCTGGCCCCAGCCTCCTGTCATGGAATTGGAGAGAAATTTATCCTTTCCTCCAGGATAAACTCCCTCAGCCGCTGCTCATCAGATTTGTGCTTCCATTTAAAATTATTTTATTACCAATCTTTCTACACATTTGTGTCCACTGCAACTAAAGCACAGCATGGTACCCCTCAGGAAAAAGCAAAACCCACAAATTTTTGTAAATGAGATGTTCTGTGGGAAACCAAAGATGTTTTGAAAGAAAAATACCTGAGGAAGAGTCTGTGCCAGAATCCTTCCCAGGACCATTCCCCTCTCAGGACATTGTAGCTCAGCTGTATCTAGGCTCATCTGTGATTAATGAATTAGAAATGCCTGAAATTTATAGATTTATTGCTCATTTACCACAGTAGGGTGGTGTTTTGGTCTTTGCTTTTCCATAAATTGTTTAGCCACAATTTCCACATTAACTGAAATATCAATTTTATGTGAAAAAAAATTATAGCAGCACCTCACACTGTAAATTTTTTAGGACAGTCGGATAGTTATTTGCCTAAACAGAATTAAGAGAAAATACACACCTATTTTATAGAAGCAGAAAACATTAAAAAACATGGTTTATAGCCATATTCATTGTGTCTCAGTGTTAACCTCAGGGTATGTTGAACTGAGGAACACTTTATGTGAAATCAATGCCTGTTGTGTACACACAGGCTTTTTTCAAATATTAGTGTACAGATTGACATGTGTTTTAATGGAAATGTCATTTACTGCATGCAGCCAGCCCTAATACTGTTGAGAGATGTGATTATATTTGCACTAATGTTGTTATGATGCTGCAGCTGCAGGCTTGTAATCTCAAAGCTGTAATGTCCCAAGAGAGTAAGAAGCCTTGTACAGGTGGAATTACCAGGGATACTCGACTGATACTCAATTAATACTCCTCTAGGAATTGGGAATGAGAGCCCTGGCACCTCTGTTGTGCTGGAGCTGCTGCAGTGTAAATCCCCTGCTCACAGGACACCAAGTGCTTCACAGAAATAATCAATTGTCATATCTGTTACTACTTACCTGTATTCAGCAAACTGAGGGCCACACCTAAAGACAGCTTGTCTGGTAACACTTCAGAGAAAAGTGGTTGTTAGCAGACTAAATACCAACACCAAAACTGGTAAAAACCTCTTTAAACCCAGCCTACACTCTCAGCTCCACAACCTGCTGCCCTTGCCAATGAAAGCCAGAACTGGGTGCTTAATGGCCTTTAGGAAGGATTTAGAAATCTGTAGGATCAGCTAATTAAACCCAAATAAGTACTGAAGAAAATCTTAAATCAGAAAAAAGTTGAATGAGGTTAGGCAAGAATTCAAAGGTCAATACTCAGGCTTACAGATCCAGATGTTCAATCAGGACATTAATTAATGCAACTTTTTTTTTTTACACAACTGTGGAAGCAAACACATATTTGTTTATCAAGAGACAGGGGCTGGTCCTGGGTGGTGCTGAATATTCTCAGATGCCCTGGAAAGGATGGTGTTAAAAAGAGATCTGTGATATACTGAGGAAAAACAATTTTGCAAACCCTGAATAGCCCACAATACTCTTTAGAAAAATGTGTGCAAACCTCCACATGTTTTGTGTTAAATAACACAGAGGATTGGTGCAGAACACAAAGATGTGCTTGTGCTGCTATTTCTCTGTATCATTTGCTTATTTGGGGCACGCTTAGTCATAATTAAACAATATTGAAGGGATGTTTAAACAATTTCTGTATGGATTTGCCCACAGGGCTCCCAGCAAACCATCTCTTCCTGTTCAAACGAGCAAAACAATTCAAGAGTTTTCACCAGACATGCACATTTTAACTGTCTTGTAATGACAGAATAATGAATATTTTATGGCTGCAGCTTCTGCTTTAAATGAGATATTTTTATTGATGTTGGGATTCTCCTGGAATGATTCCATTTCAAAGTGGGTAGGATTATAATGAGGTATTTTTCTAAATATTTGTTACTTTTTTCTGATCATTCTGATAGGTAGAATTTTTGTATAGCTGAATATGCCAATCATTAAAATGACTCAGTTGTAAAGCAAATAGATCTGTTTGATCAAAAATGCAGTGTAACAGATTATGAATCTTTTTTAAATTGTGTATTCACGTCTTTGAACATACTTTTGAAATGCACATTACCTATTATACTTTTAATAACATGTCCAATTTTTCTTATTTTTACTCATGAAAACTTAGTTTTATGACACAGAAAAAAACCAAGAGAATTTTATTGTGTCAATGTACAGAAAAGATTCTGCATTAAACAACAGCAGTGCTGGCTATCTGGAAAGAAACGTTCAACCTCTATAAATCTCTTTAATTTGGGAAATGGGTGAGTTCTAGACACTGTTTTTTTCTCTTAAGAATCCCATGATCTAACAATTTTGCAAGTACACACAGACTGTGTGTCAGAATTAACAAGAAGGTGGATTGCAAACTCTCTGGGTGCCCTGGGCAGGCCATGCAACCCTTGGGGCTGTCCTGGAGCACTGAGGCACCAGGAACCCCCAGCAGACACAGGTTTGGCTTTCTGCAGAATATCATTGCAGCACATGTTGAGTTTTACTAATTTAGAGAATCAGACTCACTCACTCCAGTGAGCTCATTAGAATAATTTTCACAGAATTCACACAGAATTCACAGAATGAGTAGGTTGGAAGAGACCTTAAAGACCATTGAGTCCAACCCATGCCCTGACACCTCAACTAAATCATGGCCTCAATTGCCACATCCAGGCTTTTTTAAAACACATCCACGTGATCATATCCATCTGACAAAGGCATAGTTTAGTGACTTTATTATTTGTCTTAATTTAACAAAGAAATGTTCACATTTCATTAATTGAAAGTATTAGAAAATAGCCTAATCTTGAATAAGGAATTAAGAAAATATGCTTACTCTAAAAAACCAACTTTGAAAAACAAAATGGAACATTCAACATTGTAGTAAAATTAGATCAATAAACAAAATTATAGGGAAACAGAGATTACTGTAAAGTGGCAACAGTAATGGTGGTTATTCAGTGTTACACTTCATCTTAAAGTGATGTAGTACCTTGTCAGCAAAGAAAATTCTTAGTTCTCATCTGCTAAGAGTTCTAACAAGCAATAAAGGAGAAGGTTTTGGTTCATTAACCCCTAGCAGTCAACTCCGATTCAAAAGGTATTTGAGTTAATGATGTATGACCCAAAGGGTATAATACAGATTTAGCCAGGAAGGTTTCGTACCTGATGTATGGCAAAATTTGCAACCCCACCAGTCCTGGTGCCTGTATGGTGCCATGTTCTGATGTTTCTTAAGTTTCTAAGGAAATAGAGTTCAGCATGTTCAAGTCATCTGGACAGTGAGCACTTCAGCAAATACTCCACCATCACTTCCCTTTGGAATTTTGCTTTGGAGACACATTTCCATTCCATTCTTAACCATGAATGTGCTCACACATTACTTCCCCTGTTCTCTAGGGTATGCTGCAGGGGCTCTGAGCCTCCTGCTGTCACAGCTCTCCATGCACAGTTCTGTGTCAGGGGATGGTAACTGCTAAGAATAGATTGTGTGCTGCAGGTCTGATTATGCAGCTCAGTCAATAGGAAGCTGCCCATTGACTTTCAACAACTGCATTGGACCCAAGTTGTGCAATGTCATTTTGGAGAGTATGGAAACGATGTGTTCCTAGCAGGGTGCGGGAGGAGCTGTTTGTTGGGGGTTTTTTCAGGTTTTGTACAGGAAAAGGGAAAAAAAAAACCATAGTGCAGCACATTTCCTTGCTGCATTGCGCTCAATTTTCAGGCCAAGGATAGGCATGTGGTGCAACACCTGATTCCCCTGTTTGGAGTTAGATGTCATCAAAACACGGATGGAAGGCTTTCAAGAAACATATTGTGACCTGTTTTGCGTGCTCACAAATCTTGGTGGTTTGGTTTGTTGCAGACATTGTTGGTGGGAAGTTTTTGCAGCATGGTTCTGTTCACCTGGATTTCCAGATGAGGTACTTTCAGTGATTGATTATGATCTTGCAAGACATATTTCATTCTCAGACAAATTTCCAAAACATTCTCTATTCCAGGGGATGATATTTTGCAAAATGTATGCATTCTCAGCTTTCTCTCTCCTCCCCCTGCATGGAGTTTCTAACAACCTAGAATTAAGGTGGGAGAGATGAGTAACACAGAATTGAAAATATCATCATGGCTCTTGCATATGCAACAACAGCTTTGGAAATGCTAGCTGATAAGTTTTCTTCAGATTTTCATGTAAAAGCACTCAACTCTGCCTTCCCACTT
Organism: Molothrus aeneus; assembly: GCF_037042795.1. Classification (NCBI taxonomy): domain Eukaryota; kingdom Metazoa; phylum Chordata; class Aves; order Passeriformes; family Icteridae; genus Molothrus; species Molothrus aeneus. The sequence goes on along the minus strand of NC_089661.1, from coordinate 7,935,686 downwards.
CCTAGTGTGGAATTAAATACATTTCTCTCCATGACAATCAGATTCTACCTCTGTAGAAGTCATGGGAAGAAGGTTGTTATTGTGTGATTTATGGTTGTTTAAGCAGCTCTCATTCTTTCAGGGGTTCATTTATCTCCCTAAGGTGGTAATGGTGATAATCCCATTTACAGTTGTGCCATATTAACAGGAGGATCAGCACATTCCTGGGGACTTGGTGCATGCTATGCTCCCGCCTTGCTGCTGAATTCCTGTATGACCTTCAGCCTTTCCTGGGACTGACAGAAATTTCCCCATTACCAAGGGTAATGATACTGAAATACCTTTGTAATAGGATAGGAGATCCTTGGAAGTGATAGACCTGCTGTACATACCTTGCCATGTATGCTAAATTCTCTTCTTCTTTTATTATAATGTTGCTCCCAAGAGAATATTAAGTGGACAGGGTGACATTTTCTGTAACACAAAGTTCTGGTCTAATTCCACTCTTGTAAAAGTTTATGAGCACTTTGACTTCACTGTCCTGTGAATCATTCATTGCACTAAACTCTGTCTGACAGCCATTCCAGAAGATGGTACAACACTTTTTCCTACAATTTCCTTGTCTACTCATATTACATAAGGGCTTTTTAATCTGAATTGGCAGAAACCAGTGGTACCTCAGGGGATGATTTTGTGTTTTCAAGTCATACATGGTTTAGGTGCTGAGTGTCTGAAAGAGCATTTATTTTTTTCAGGTGATGACATAATGTTTGTCTCAAGATGGTGTAAGTTCCAGCACACCTGGTTGGAAAGAAATGAAGCTGTTGACAAGGCCTTATTTAAAATTATTCTGTCTGTCCAGGGTGGTTTTCAAGATCCAATGGTCCAAACTAAAGCCCATTTTTAATCCTAAAAAGAGATTGAGGAAGGGAATGTCATTTTTTATGGGCTTTTATGGCATCATTCACAATGGGATGCAGGCTGGGTTGAATTCTGCTCACGACTGCAATAGCAGTGTTTTAAATCAATAGCAATGGTATAGCAGTCACAGTGCTCTAAGGATGTAAAAAATATAATGTTCACACAGTGAAGTTATATCTTTTGTTCAACCAAAGCAACCAGATAAAGCAGGTAAACTTTCAGGCAGCAGTGGTAATTGTAAAATCATAATGTTTATAGTAAACATTAATGCTAATAAAAGTATTGCATGTTTCTTAGCAATACACAGTCAGAAAAGCTTTGTACCAAATATAAAATAATTGCTAAGCTAAAAATTCCATCGTGTTTGAATCACTGCAAAAGCCCATAGCATTAGTAATCTGTTAGATTTTCATGAAATACAGTTATTATAATAATAATTGTGGTTATAAGCTTAATTATAATCGCTTGCACAAGGACTGCAACTATGCTTATGCCAATATATTGGTCTAATAATTTAATTTTCTGCTTTAGAGAAGGCTTACCAGGAAAAGCATAAAAATACGTGTAGACTAAATTAATATTAAAGGAAATCAAATGAACTTCAGAATACTATTACAGCAGTTGGTTAAAAACATTTCTTACAGCAAAGCCTGGTTCCCCAGACACACCTGGGATGTGTTCTCTGATTTGGGACCAAATGATGCTATTTTTGTGAATAGCTGCCAGTTCAGTATCTTTGTGGCTGAGGCTCTTGTGCCAGAGGAGGGGCTGATCTGGCTCCTGAGCAAACCACCCCAGCACTCCTTTATTCTGGCCCTGCTGGAAAGCTTGGCAAGAGCAGCTTGAGGGACTCCCCAGCAGGAGGGAGAAATCCTGGGTGTTTGGTTAACCCCTCCTGTGTTTAGGTCAGGTTGTGTACAGAGCTGAGACCCTGACACACTAAACTGGGCTGGGCATGAATCTTACAGACAGCAATGCCATGGCAAACAACTGGTTACTTCAGAGCAGGTTGAGCAGGACAGCTCCCTCAGATTTGTTCTTTCCCCCGAGCTAAAAAAGAAATGCATGCTGTCTAGTTATGGGAGTTATTTTTAGCTGGTTGCATGCTGTTCTGGATGTGGTTGTGGAATATTCAGAACAGGAACTCCACTTTTCCTGTCTGTCATCTCTTACAGACTTTCCACGAGTGAAGTTTTCTCCATTTGTTTTCTCCTATTTGAAAAAATCATTTCAGCAGCTGTCAGAGGTTTGTGGGGGGAGAGAGGTGTCTAAACCTCCTCACAGCAAAAAAAGGTGACCTGGGACTGCTCAGTGATGAATAATGTGGTAGCTCCAGAGCCAGGTATGAACTCTGGAGATTTTTTTAATAACATCCTGCCACAATTTCATTTTGCTTTGTGGTACAAAATAATGCTATCATGAAATATTAGTGTGTGTGCAATCACTGTATGTCATTGCAATTATTCAGGTGTTTTTATGCTCCTTGCAAAGAACTTAGTCAGGCACAGCTGTAAATAAAGAGGCAAAACACTGGTTAAGAATGATTTAGGCGACTGGGGAAAATTCTGTGTCCCTCCTAAGCAGCACAGGTTGTTTTGGACCTGCTGCTCTGTGAGGAAGCAGGTGACTTCAGCCAAGCAGCCCCAAGGTGGAGCAGAAGGATTGAAAAACTTCACCGACACGTGTAGAAGCTGCTGTTCCAATAATATGCATGAGTGCAGTCTGAGCAGCCTGGGGGGCACACAGGACTCCCAAACACCAAGCTGTAATAAACAGGGATGCAGGAAGTGTGGAAGGCTCCCTTGCTGCATGGGTGAGAGCTTTTTGCCAAACTTTGCTCTGTGGTTTGAGCCTTACAGGGAGCAGAGATCAGCCTTGTCAGAGCTCTGGTGCCTGGCTCAAGGCCACCAAGCTGATGGGAGCCACTGCCTTGTCTGCATCTCCAGATAACTGACAATGATTTTGAGTTTGGCCTCCAAGAACAGAGCAAAAAAGGAAAATGAAGGATATATTTCTTGTTTTGTGACCATTGTCATGGTCTGGCCCCCTCGGGTTGTCTGTGCCTTTGTCTTAACTGTGTGGTTTTTTCCTAGAGGAGCCACTGCCTACTTCCCTCCTAGAGTAGCAAAGCACACACTTTATTTGTAAATTCTTTTTCCCCCTACTCTTTTTGTAAAAGTTGTATAAAAACAACTTGTAATTTTGCCCCCTAAGATTTAATCATTATTTTGTATTTGAAATCTTTGTCCAAGTATACTTTGGCTTCTAATAGTCATGTTCTTCCAGGCAGAACTACCCAGGTGACTGTAGAATTTTAGAGAAAATTCCCTGACTGCAATAATAATTTTTGTTACTTTCACCATATTTCAAAATTTTTTGTGCTGTTCATGTCTTGTTTGGATGCAGGCAGTGGACTGTCATACTGATTTCCATATTGCTCTCACTGCACTGATTTAAACCTTCCTGGTATTTGGGTGCCTTTCCCTTTGTGTTGTGCGTAGGAGACATTTGATAGGAGGAAGCCTAAATGGAAGGTGATGAATTTGTAACTCACTGCATTTTTTATAGGAAGGAAATTCCTAATCCCTTTTAGTTTTTTTCTTGACTCTGTTCATTCACTTAGAAATAAGCTTGGAAAAGAAATCAATGCTTGACTTTGCTGATGGTCCATAACTAGATCTGCACTTCCAAGAGCAGAGCTCCAACTTAGCACTAAACAAGGGGCACCAGCATTTCCAAAAGCATTTGGCATCCTCAGCTCTTTTGGAAATCTGAGCTGGTGCATTTGCAAGTTAAACTTTTTAAATGCTCTGTCACTGTTGTCAGCATTTCATTATTCAGTGATGAATTAGCCAAGTAGAAACATTAACTTTTCTCTGGGATGCAAATTTGCTGTTGCTATTTTTTCCTACTTATTTTTGAGACATTTATTTTTATATAAAAAGCCTGAAGTGATGATGATGGAAAAAAAACAGTTTCTTTCATTATTTTCTCCTTTTCCCTCGATGAATTCTGCTCTGTAATGTTAATGTGAATGAAGCCATTCAAATTTTAATTCTCTAGCTTGGTGCAGCCTTTCAGGGGGACAGTTTTAACTTGACAATGTATTAATTCCTGGGGAAACCATCCAAAAAATATGCTTTGGCTATCATTTCACCCACTCCCATCTTCCACTCTCCACTGACAATCACTTTTCCAATGGTATATTACTAACACTTTGAACAGAAATACCATTATTTATCGAGCAGGCTTTCTTTGCCTGCTGCTGTCTTGGTTGCATGATTAGACACAACTTTTATTCTCAGCTTGCATGTGCCTTCCCAAAAAGTAGATTAGAAAGAAATGGAGTCTAGGAAAGGGAAGAAATGGAAAGTATTTGACAGTGTTTCTCTGCAGGTTTTTTTCTAGCTAATATCAAGAGAAGGTGCTGTAGGCTCCCTTCAGAGCAGGATGACATGCCTCCTGCTAGGACAGGAATTTTGTTCCTCACTGGAAGTGCAAAGGTGTCTTTGCATGTGTAAAAGATGTATAGCTGCAGGAAAAAGACAAACAACTCAGCACTGTTTAAAGGGGGGAAAATTATGTATTTTTTGTCACTTAAAAGAGGAGATCAGATGCATCTCACCATAGGTGAGCAGCAGTAAGCAGTCACAGCTGGTTACTCATCCCTTGGGGTAATCAAACAGAACACTGGTTCTTAGTCTTCATTGAGAAAGTGGCCTCAAGTAAAATTAATAATATGATAATTAATTTTACTGACAAAAAAAATCTTCGCATAACTCCAGATGTACACATTTAAAAATAATGCTCTCTGCAAATTAAATTAAGTTAGCACTGGCGGTGCAGTTCTCCAGGATTAGATGGCAGCATTAACAACACTGTAAAAAAATTCCATTCATTTTCTCTGGTTTTGCTTTGCAATCAATATGAATCAGTGAGAAATATGTTGTTGGAATGTAAAAAGCAAAAGTATAATTTCTTATTGATTATTCTAACACAGCCAGACACAAAAGAAAACAGTGCTTCAAATGCTAAAAAAGGGAGGAAAGCAAGTTAAAGAGCACGATCAATTTATGGAATTCCAAAAGTTTGTGGCTTGTTTTGAAAAAAATTCCCCATGAGTTTCCAGTGATTTGATTAATGAAACTCTTCCTCGATCTTCTCTGGACAGAGTTACAAAGAAGGCAGAATTTAGAGCCAAGTGTGCATGGAAAAGCCTTTGTCCCACGAGGATGGGAGATCCCAGTCCTAGCCCTGTTAGATTGTCTCAGTAAGGGAAGAGTTAAAGGCTAACTGTGTACTACTCTGTGTAAGAAACTTTTATACAAACTCTTCCAAAACCTTTTTCCATCAAGATGTACCAGCTAGGTCAATAACTCATTTGATTACTCTGTGTTGCATGCTCTGGGTTACAATAAACTGTTTAAACTCAGGAACTGTCTGGTCTCCTCATTCTGTCTCTCCTGATTTCACCCTTGAAGCATGCCTCTGAGTTCTGAGATTTTTTTCAATACAGGACAAAGTTGATGAGGTCTTTAAAATGTGTATTTAGAGGTATAAAGATAGAAATCTGGGTAAATGTGGGGAGTTTCCTCTTCCCATTTAACCAAACATTAAGATCCCTCATTTCTGTTTTCTTTGCTGATTAAATTCTTCTTTAATTTGGGGATAGTGCTGTATGAAGAGGGCAGAAGTGTTTCATCCTGGCTCCCCACTGCTCCTTGGTGCTGACAGATTGTATTTTTCACCCTCAGCCAGGGCAATGCAGTGAGGACAATCTTCAGGACCTTGTATTTTATCTTGATATTTGTGTGTGTGTTTGCCTGTAAAAACAGTAGATTTTAGTTGTCTGAGCCAGGTTTGTGTCTGGCTTGTTTTTATTTGAGAGAGCAGTCGCTGCTTATGTGGGGAGCAAAATGCAAAAGGAGCCTGAGTTCCTCTGTAGCAGACCTGAAATTCAGTCTGACTAAAAGTCCCACAGGTAGCCTAGGCTTGCTCAAACTGGTGTCACTGTGGTTTTAAGGACACCTGATGGCATTATAATTGGAAATTCTATTTTGGAAATACATTTCATGTAGTAGTAAAGGGCTTTGATGAGGTAGTGTAAATAACAGAGTCAACACATTTGGGATAGTGCAGCTCTGGAGATTTAATTTCACGAGGAAGAAATGCTATCCAAAACATGAGGGTGAATCTGATGGGCCAGCACTTATGGTAATATATATAGCTTGATGTTGGATTGTGGAATGCATTTGCTTTGGCTGTTCTTGGGGATATTCAGAGTTAAATTATCTAAGTGTTAAGATTGTGATCTGGTCTTTTCTTGTTAGAGTGCAGTGTCTATTTGTTTTCTGCATTTTTTGGGGAAAATATAAAAGCTAGAAAGAGGTATTTAGAGTTGAAAGATGTTTGTCAGCATACGTCTGTGGAAACTGCTGGGAAGAAATGGTAAAAAAGCCTCTCAAACCCAGCACCACACACCCTCCTCCAGCCCTGCAAAGACTCAAAGTTCAAATCTTATCAGTGTGATACAGCTTATGCTCAGAGATGCTGCATTTCAGGAGGTGCTTCTGGGAGCACTTGTGAAGAAGATGTAGAACCTGTATCTTTTCTTCCTTTTTATGGAATAATTTGCTAAGTTTATTGGTTGTTCTCCAAGTATTGGCTCTGGTTTACGTGTGGATTAAGGCTGTGCTGGTTGACCTGCCCTATATCTTTGTCTTCTCAGCTGTGACTGCAGAAAGTGGCCCTAAGGCACATGTCTCACAAGTGATCAGAGAAGTCTTGTGTTTGAGCTTTCAAATCCTCTCATAATTGGAATTTGTCCCTAATACTGAATGACACTGAAAACACCAGAATGTGCGAAAAAAATCTTTGCCATTTTGAAATATCATCATCTGCTCTTTGCTGGAATGTAATTTAATTCATCAAACTGCTTCATTAATCCAACAGACTCATTCAGAGAGACATTTGATCAGATGCATTGAGTCATCATGTCATCCTAACTACTTCTGAAATCATATGAAAAGCTATTCCTGTCACAGAAGCAGTAACAAGACTGTAAATTTGAAATGAAATAGAAAGGCAGATAACTGGATCAATGATTTGTTAATGATGATATTGAACAACTCCCTTACTCTTGATCCACAACAAAATTTTCAAAAACTAGTGTGGGCAGGGTGTCCAGAACTGACAAGGTGCCAACACAGAGCTTGTGTGCAGGGATAATGATACTGCTTGTAGGGCTCTAAGCAGCCATGCCAGGCAGCAAAGCTTTTGGCACAGCTGGCTGTGGTGGAAACCCATCTGTATTTCTCCCTGCACAGCTTTGGCTTTTGTTAGATGAGAGGGAGCAATTGTTCCTGACTGTTGCTTTTCAATATGCTGTGCAGGAATTATGAGTGGCAAACCCAAAGCACGAATTAGTTCAGCCTTTTGCTCCCTCCTCTGGGCCAAGAAAGCTCTGAACTCAGAGCAGCTGCAGCCCAGTGCTGTGGAGACATGACCCATGGCTGCTTTGGGCTTTGCTTTTGGTATTAATGACAATGCCAGCCTCAAACTGGCACATTCTGCTGCTCCATCACCTGTGCCAGGCAGTGCAGAGGCTGGGCAGAGCCTGTCCCCTGCCTGTCCCTGTCCCCTGCCTGTCCCCTGGCTGGGGAAGGAGCTGCTGCCACCACTGATATGGGGCTGAGACCTTCTGCAGACCCTTCACATGCTGAGGGCTGACAGGAAACTTCTAAATCTTAGCTCAGTATCTACTACTCAAATGCCTGGGGAAAAGGCCTGATTTTAAGGTTTTTGGGGTACAGTGACTCAGGTATGCAAAGCTGGGTGTTGATTGCAGATGTGGGAGAGTGGCCACATCTGACCTGGTGTTCCACCCCATCTGCCTCCTGCAATAAATGTCACTCCTTGCAGGGTGATATTTAGCTTTAGCACAGGAGGCTGTTGCCTAGAGCAGTGAGTGTCTGCAGATGGAGCCCAGCCCCTCTCTCTCCCCTCCAGGCAATCCATTGCTGAATTTGCTGCTGCTGAGGGCAGGGGAGCAGCAAATGCCAAGGTGTTCCCACCCTGCTGTGCCACAAGGGTGGGAGAAATTCTCTGGCACAATAGTCCCAATAAATCCCTTATTTGGAGAAGGGGAAAGCATCTCCAAAGATTTGCTTATGCTTCTACAAATTCCTGAGCTGGCTCTAGTAAATTAGATATGTGGAAGTCATTGCACTGTCTCAAAAATGAGATTGCAATCACCTGTTACAAAAGATCACTTTCAATTTCAGAAGGCCTTAAGCTCCTTATGCCTCTGGGCATGTGCTAACTAATGCCACTGTTTAGCAGTCCTGTTTGCAATATATATTTTGTGAATTATTTCTGCCTAAATTTCCCCAAACAAATTTAGCTTGCTGTTTAAATGAGTCTCAGATACAGTCCCAGGCTTTGCTTTCAACAAGCAGTTGTCTGAACAAAACATAGTGCTCATAAATATTTGCTGAAAGCAAACAGCTGGGGCAAAATTCTGGGCTTTAAGTGGCTGAAATGGCTCTGAATATATTTGTTCTTTGCTTATTGTGATTATTCATCACTCTTCATCTTGAAAGGAGAATGAAGCTGAAATTATTCACAGTGCTGCTAAGAAAAACAAAGGCTTTGTTAGAGAAACTGGGTGTTACATGTCTTTAGGTCAGATCCCTTCACTGCTTGTATTTATTTTTTCACTGAAACAGTAATTTCAGGCAGTACTCTTGCTCATCCTGTGTGCAAGCTTGTGGGTTTGTTTTTTTCCCTAGTATCACTGTCATAACCATTTACTGATGAGCTAATATCAGAATCCATGGACTTTTGATCTTTTGTGTCAATCTAAGATAAATTGGCACATTATCACAGCCCCCTGTCACTGATGACAGAATCCAGTAGTTACCAATCACTAAAGGTTGGCTGACATTTACTCTGGAGTTTCCACAGCTGTTCAAGTGCTGTGTCATCAGAAAGGGGACTTTGCTGGAGTGACAGCTGCAATCTGCTACCTGCAGCTGATCCCATCTTGATTTCCAGCTTATTCTGACCCTGCCTACAAGACAAGAATTGCCTGGATAATGCAATGGGTAAATGTACAGTGAGAGAACATATTTAGGATTTGATTTTAGGATATTAAGGATTTGATTTTAGCCAGCTGCTTTATTCCCCATATGCCAAAGAATAAGGTTTGCCTTAATTCATTAATTTATAAATTGGTCTAACAATTTATTTTTAAAATATTGTCTGGTTTCTATAAGAGACTAGAATATCAACAAGGAGAAATGACTGTGCCACAAAGCATCTAGAGTTTCATCAGAATGAAATCTGATGATAAAGTTTGGGCACTAAATTGCAGAGGGTATGTTTTGAAAAAATAGCCGTACCCTTGTCAAGAGAAATTTCCCAAATGTCAAACCTTCCCAATGTGCAGCAGGTACAGGTATGGCTGTGTGTGGATGAGTTTCCCGGTGTGCAGGAGGAGGTGTGAAGATGCCTGGTGTTGAAGAGCCTTGGGTTTCAAAGCCATTACACCACAAACTGCCAGAGCCAGTGAGCAGCTGGCATGGATGGGGGCAGCGTGCTCAGCATGAAATGTCCTGACTTGTGATGTTCTCTTGTGCTTTCCAAGAGGAAGAGATGGTTCCAGCCTTAACTTTTAGGTATCCTGCATTCCTTGGGAGATATAAGTAATTACAGTACTCAGCTTTAAATTACTTTTGTATCTGCAGATTCTTCCTGAGATGCTCAAATGCAAGCAAAGAGTCTACAATTAAATTAGGTAGTCAGAGTGCTTAAACTAGAATTTTTCTTTCCAATGTGAAATGGCCTGGTAAGATATCTATATAGATAATATATAGATAACATATCGTAGTTATAGAACTTAAGCTGATAATATATAGATAATATATCCTAGTTATAGAACTTAAGCTCAATAGGCTTTATCAAAATACAGTAAATGATGAAGTATAAATTAAAAGAAAACAATTTTTCTTGAGTGATTGGAGCCTATATAAAAGAGGAAAGCAGGAAAGATTAGTTTCATAAGAATGGTTTGAAACAATATAAAGCAAGCTAAAATTTCTGGGTTACAAGCACATGAGGAGATCATGGGACCATGGAAAGCTAAAGATGCAACCTTGTGTGTGTAATGCAGTATTTATAATTAATGTGAAAATGGTTTGCATCCCCTTTACCTGCCCTTGTTATACAAGTAAGATAAAAATTAATTGTGCATGGCTTAAACTCTTCATTGTCAGGATAAACATTTCTTGGAGCTGTTTAAAGCTCAAATCTAAAAGTATATTGTCATGGGGCTTGAGCATAAATTGGCAAAATCTGTTCATATGATTAAATTATAAGTCTAAAACCACCTCATAAATAGAATACCTTGTGGAGGAAGCCAGTAAGAATGAAAATAGTTTGTTTTATATTAAAGATATAATAGATAAGAAGCCATAGATCTCTGGGCAGAGAGCTAAATCACAGTGATTGTTTTTGTATTGGAATACACACCACATGGTATTATGCAGCCCTTGTTTAACAGCACCCTCCTTCTACAAAAAGGTGAGGTTTTTAATATAGTTGTGTGTTACTGATGCTCCAAATAGAGCTCATTATTAGCAGCTGCAAATTGGCAAAATGTGTCAGTGTGCAGTGACCCTGGGAACTAAACTGTGCAAGGACTTGTCCTGTGCATCTCTGGTACCTGCAGTATCCCAGGGCTGGTCCTTTATCAGCTCACCAACTGAAGTTCTGAAGAAGTTCAAATTACTCTTTTGCATCAGAAAAGCTCTGCCATAAAGTTGTTATGGTTATTTGTAATTCTCAAGGATAAACTGTTTATCTGATCTTTTGAAATGCTGCTGTGCCTAGTGAGGGATTCCTTGAACTAATTCTGTTGTAATTAATGAAGACTCTATTTTATCTCTTTTTCACCAGTCTTCAGGCTGGCTCATCTCTTCTCTGCCACCCAGCCAAATCATCAGAGAGCTGGAGCCATTCCCATTGTAACTTTTTAGGGGGATAAACCTAGCCTGAGTTCAGTGGCAAAGTTCCACAATTTTAATGTAAAAATGCCCTTCTGTGGGGCAACCAGGTGGCAGCAGGAGCAGACACAGGAGTTCCACAGGTGGGGTGCTAAGGGTGTTCTGAGCCCTTGCTGGGCTCCTCTGTAACCAAGAACAAAAAGGGAGGAAATTACTGATCTGCTGCTGTGATCTGATTCTAGAATAGAAGCGATACAAGAGCTTCTGTTTTAGAGAAAGATTCCTTTAGTTAATTTTGGGTGCATGCTGGGGTCAGGATTTGGGCTCTTGTCACTTTTTTTTTTTTTGAAGCATCTGCAGAGAAAAGCAACACGTGCTCCACTGTGCTATTCTGAACTTGCTGGCTTTGCTGTCAGGCTGATGAGCCTGTCACATGAGGCTGCATTCCAAATGCTAAGAATTATTTGGATGAAATAATACCAGAATGTGTAAGAGAAAAAAAAATTGCATTCTATTTTTAATGTAAAAGGGAAAAAATTACCCAGCAGATCCAGCAGCATCTGCTGCTCTCAGGTCATGGCACAGTCACAGGCTCTGGGCTTTGTGGCACAGAAATGGGCCTCAGTGCAATTAGAAGATACTTTGGGGATTTGAAAACCTGGCACTTTCTAGACCCTTTACCTGGTGGACTTTGAAGCTCTCACTTCCCAGAGCATTTTTTCAAGTCCCTGCCAGCTCACTGTGCATGCATCATATTCCTGAGATAACATCCATTCTGTCCTGGGTGCTGCCTGCATGGGGTGCTTCCAACCCCTGTTACATTTGGCTCATATTTGGGATTTAAGGTACAGTTACTTTGATTTCTCATGGGCCTGACAAGGAGCCCCTGTGAATTTCCTAACTGACCACATGAATATCTCTGGAGTACCCCAGAGTCCACAGGGGCAGGGATGATTATGAAGAGGTGGTGATGCTTCCTCTGTGCCATTCCAATTGTGCACTAGAGACCCAACACTGCAAAGCCCAAGGCTGAACCATTAGCCCAGTTTCCACCCAGTTCTACTCCATAAACATGTATATAAATATATCACTTTGGGCACTATTAGAAGACCCAGACTTGGCTCCCTCTTGTGCAGTAAATGTACTATGTGACCTTGGATGAGAGGTGGGCCAGGCTTTTTCCACAGCAATCCCTTATTTTTGCATGTCCAAATTATCACAGCAAATTCATTTTGTTCTCCTTAATTAATTTTTTAGGAATGCTGATAACCTTCAGCTCCTAATGGTTCAGTGGGACTTGTGTGTAATTGGTGCTTCTGGTGGATGAGCTCTGTTAGCTCCAGCTGGGCTCTCAAACATGGAAACACAGGAGCACTGCAAAAATCAGGAGCCAGTTTGGAAATGTTGGTCCTCAGTACTCAGTGCACTTCTTCCCAAAACATCAAAGCTGGGATAATAATTCCTTTGGCAATGCTTTCAGAGCTGTGAGAGGAAAATGCTGCCATGAATGAGTGTTGTTTGTTACTGAAGCACTGTGATGGTTTCTGTGCTCAGAATGCTGTTGTCACTAGTACCCCATTCCCCAGTGTTTGTAACCAAATCTCACCTGTGCTCCTTCTCCACACTCTGGAATCAGATCTCAGTGGACTGAAATGGGTCATGACAAACATCTTTAGTTTGATGGAAGAAACAAAAGTTATCATTGTTGCAGTATTTAACAAATATTGGTTGAGAGCAAAATGGGTTCAAAAGCAAGAATTTCAGCAGTTCATGCTGGGGCTCCTTTCTGAAAGGGTGTGCAGCACTTTGGAGTGCAGGCTCTGATACTCCCTGAAGGTTCAACAGTGCTGCCCTGTGTGTCCCCTTAACTGTGTGCATAAAATGCTGAACTATTTCCCTGCTGGCACCCAGGAACCACTAGCTGGGCATTATTTCCAGAGGTCACATTTCAGAAAAGGAAGAGCAGGCTTTTCACAGCACAGAGAGGTTAGGCTTCTTCCTCCCACTGTAACGGGGGGAAAAAAAATCACTTTTTAATTCCCACCTGTGTCTCATCAAACTCAGGCATTTACTGGGGTAATGCAGTTGTTCAGAATTTATGCTAAAAGTATCATGAAGAAGGGCTAAGCTGTAATTGAAGTTTTGCTGTTATCTCCAACAAGGGAATAGTGGCATAATTAGCTGGTTTGACACCAGATATTCTGTATATGCACCTGAAGGGGGCAGAGGGAATGTCATCTAATATTCCCATCAGAAAGCCATACTGTTCTTACAATAAAAGTGTCACTTCAGCACAGAAGAATTGCTGGTGCAGGTGAAAAGGACAGGGAATTGCAGGAAGCTCCTGTTGGCTTAGGCGGGAGATTGGGGGGTGAAGGGAAGCACATCCAAGGCTGGGATGTGTCCAGCCTGTTCTTCCCAGCAAACTCCAGTGTGTGTGGGCAGGAACCCCTGGGCTTGGCTCCCCAGGTGTCCAGGTTGAGTCAGGCCCAGCTTTACAGGCCAGGGATGGAGGCTCTGAGTGACCTGGAGGGGAGGCAGTGCCAGAGCCCAGGTGTGGGCACGCCCTGCAGAGCTGCCTGACCCTCCTGATGGGCAGGGAGCAGCTCTGCAGAATGGTATAGAAACAAGTGTTTGGAAGGTCTGGAGAAAATTTTTACTTTTTCCATAGAGAAATGAATGAGCCACTTTGAAATTTGCTTTGTCTTCTAATGATGATGAATTTTTCTTCTGTATGGTTCTGTCTCTCCTGTTTGAAATACACACAGAAATGTAGAAAGTCCTGCAAAATGTAGATAATTAAAATATCTGTTGAAAATGCCAGGGATGCAATGGAAAGCAATAGCACAACTGGGGAATGCCCATGTGAATTATAATTTTGAGTTTGGTGTTGAATATATTGTCTGGCTATGGAAGTGATCGATAGGGAAGTATCTTAGACTGACAAGCTGATTTTATTTGGTGGATTGCTGCTCTTTCCCCTCAGCTAACATTGTTTTCCTTGAATGTTTCTGGGACACAAGGAAAAATAAAAAATACATTCACTCCTGTGTTGTTTCCAATTGATATAATTGATTTTTGAGCAGGGCCTTACTGTTTAAAATGTGAAGTAATGCCAGGCTGATGTGTTTTACTCTCTGGTGAGGGTGGTGAGATGGATTACAGAAGGATCTGTATTCAAAAAATCACAGTAAATTAAGTATTTTGAGGAACCTCTGAACAAGGTTGCCTTTCTCAGCAGCACCTGTGAATGCATATGAGCTTATGGGTGGATCCCCTAAATCAGTATTTCCCGTGGAGAACTCTTTTGTTGCTGATGACATTGAGATAGAATCATGCTGAGTTATGGTAACAATTAGGAGGGTGTACTACTGAAGCCTGTTTTCATCAGAGTCCCCTTGGATCAAAGCACTTTTGTATCTTTCAGCTTCTGTATCCTACAAGACTTTGATCATAGGGAAGGGATTTACTGTGATAAATTTAGCAAAGAATGAAAAATGCTGTAAGACTTCTGAACAGCAAGTAATGACTTTAGCCAGGATCTTGTGTAATTGGAAGGATTTATCCTGCCTACAGGATACAAAGGCCACAAAATCTTTTATTTTCCTGTTTATAGCCCCTGTCACTTACTGTCTTAAGTCCTGATGTGATGATCTGCCCCTTAAAATAGGAATATTTATGAAAGTGAAGCTTTTTCTTTCCTTTACCAGGAGTCATTTCCTGCAAGTGTGTCACCAAAGGGGTGGCTGGTCTGATGAAGAACCTGTAGCAGGGACACAAAGGGTTGTTGTGATAATGTGGAACATGGTTTTGGTGTTTTGGGTTGGTGGGGTTTTTTTCCCCCTAATGGAGGCAATGGAAGAGAGGAAATAAAGCCAATGGAGAATTAAGGATGTCTCATCCTTTGAAGATCTGAAGAAAAAAAAAACTTTTTTGTCTCTGCCATTCCATATAGTCTAACAGCAAAAACATTGATCTTCAGAAGCAGCTTGAGGTAGGAATGAAAGTCATACCAGAAGGGCTCAGGCTCAGCACTGAGCAGAGAAGGCAGCAAACTTTCCTGGGGTGTGGAAATCTGCATTCTTTCAACTGCCTCAGAAATGCTTCAGGAAGATACCACCTCAGTTTGGTCCTTTGGGATTGTCTGGAGCCTCTTTGCTTTCATCAGCCAGTTCCTATTCTATCACTAGAAGAGCAGCTTTACTCTGAACACTCGTGCAAACAAAAGTATATTTTGTTTAGTATCCTTTACCCTGAATTGTGGCTGCACCACAGCTGCATCTGTGCAGCCGCTGCAGGTGAAGGTGTGACCATGGTGTGGAGATGCCTGCTCACTTTTTTGGTTGGTAACTGTCAGAAAACATCTTAGTTGGACAATTTTCTGTCCTATTTGGAGGAGGACACTCCAGCACAACTTATGGGCTTCTCCAGCACTTGCAAGCTTGGTTGCATGTAATTGATGGATTTAGTACAGCAAGTGCACCTGCCTGTTCAGCTCAATTAGCCACATTTTTAAACTTGAGTTTGCCTGTAGTTCTTCTATTATTTCTCTAGTGTCCCATACTGTTCTTATCAGACTTCTAAAGTCCATACCTCTTTGGTGTATTCTCATGGCTACAGATCTTCACTGACTCCTTCTTCTGCACACTGTTCTCTCTCAGGTCAGGGCTCCTCCAAGGCTCTCCCAGACTGGCCAACCCACCCCCTTTTATCCCAGTCATCTTCATTGGTCACAGCTGCAGCCCAATTAAGGACATCGCAGCTGCAGCCCATCAAGGGCAACCGGGACCTCTGGGGCAAAGCCTCTGTACAGATATTCAAATACGTTTCCTCTACTATATTTTTCCATTTCAAAAAACACACAAATTATAAAATCAGTATTTATTATTTAAAATGGTTTCTATTTTTCAGCTTAAATATTTAAAATAGATCTGGAATTTGAAGGTGTTATTTTAAACTTAAGATATATTAGAACTTCATGCCTGTAGCAATATTGTATAATACCAAAAGAAATACACTAACACACATTCTGTTCTTGTGAAGTGTGTATTTTATTCTTGTAAACATGTTCCCCTTTTGTAAACAAACACAATCAAAAGATACAAGGCCTTTACAAGGAATACAACAGGTCCTTTGTATTAATTTTATTTCCTGAACAGCTTTTTCATTGTTGAAACTTTACAGTCAGATACTACAGATTTCCACCTTTCCAGCCTCCTGAAGGAGTAGCTCTGAAGGGCACAGACTGGGGTAGGTTACTGAAGAGTTCTCTGCAGCAGACTTTGTGTTTCCATTTTGTGCTCTGCCTTTTCTCAGGGACCATCCCACACAGAAAATCCTCATGTCCATGATCAAGGTTGTCAAAGTCTGACAGAGCTTTCTGGTGATTCTGGGCAGCCCCCAATGTCAATGCAGGCTGATGGATGGATGGATGGATGGATGGATGGATGGATGGATGGATGGATGGATGGATGGATGGATGGATGGATGGATGGACGGATGGAGAGGAATTCCCTGCCAAAAATAACTTGGAGGTGGATGAGCTGGTGTTGTGTGCTTGCAGCCCAGAAAACCAATCATATCTTGGGCTGCATGAAAAGAAGCATGGCCAGCAGGGTGAAGGAGATGCCCCTGGATCCCTGGAAGTGTCCAAGGCCTGGCTGGACAGAGCTTTGAGCAATGTGGTCCAGTGGAAGGTGTCCCTGCCCATGGCAGAGGGCTGGGAATGGGATGATCTATAAGGTCTCTTCCAATCTAAACCACTCCATGACTTGATGAAAGATAAATAAGATCCCCTTCTTTGTTTAAGTTTTTGACCAGACTGTCTTGAAAACATGCAATGGACACAACTGACTGTTTATAATTCCTGGTGAAGCTGCAGAAAGTGCCATAGGTGAACCTAACAAGTCTTGTGGAATGTGAGTGTTGTGTTCTCCTGTGTAAATCTCTCACAAATTTACAGATTTGTGTAAATCTTCTGGGAACAACTTTTGCCACCAGAAATTCACTGTGTTCTGCCTTAGTCTCATTTTTCTTTAAAAAGTCCAAGGCTGACCTCCTGCCAGGTGCTGCTTTTTCAGTTATCAGTCTCACTTCCCATCCCTCATCCAAGATGTTTCCCAGAGTCCTGCCATTCACCACAAAGAAAGAATCAAAAGACAAGGCAGTTTCCTTCTTCATTTATCATCCAGGGGACTGTGTGTCTGTTAAGTGTTAAGTGAAAGTCAGTGACATCTGTGTCTTAATTATAGCAGACTTTTGGAGCTGGATATGCCCACAAGACTTTATTATAATAGAGGCAGCCTGAAGAAGGGGTATCAACAGACTCATTAGTAACCATGGAAAGAAGGTGTTAATTAGGGAATGTGTGATCCTACCTAAGAGCAATTTGGGGCAAAAAAAAACTAGGTGAATGATATGGAGATGAGCTGCCAGTGATATATTATATCAAAATTATTGTGCACATTGGACTGGCATTAATGGTAGTGGCATAGCAGAGTGGGATGCTGGTTGATTCACATTAGTGTCAAGTCAGGCAGTTAAAACCCTAAAAATGAAATGAGGAAGTCTAATTGCCTGTTCAGAATCAAATAACATGCACTTTATTACCAAATTCCACCATTAACAGCCCAGAAAACCAATTGTGGCTGTCAGGAAAAGGGACAGCTGAATGACAAATGTAAGGGGGGAACCATCTGGCTGGGGGCTGGGTACCAGTGCTGGTCCTGGCTCAGCAGCAGCTCAGCCACAGGGCTCAGGAGAGCAACTGCTCATGTTAAACACATCTGATCACATGCTGGAGACTCTAGAAACAGAAGTCATGTGCAGGTTAAGGATAAACTGCAGCTTCATGCAGTCAGTACTTGAGAGAGATTTCCATGGAGATTTGGAACAGAAAGGAGGCAGTGAAGCTTGACCTGAGGAGGGTGGAGATCCTGTGACTAAAATACAGACAGGCAGAGGTTGAATAATCTTGCCCAAGGAGAGATTTTTCAACTAACTCTCAAATATTTAGAGCCTGACTTAAAAAGTGGCTTCACAGCATGTGTCCAGCTGTGCTGATGGAACAAACTTTAGTTTCTACCCTGAGAGCTGGGCCCTGCTCTGAGCCCTGCTGATTCACCCCAAGTTTCTGCACCCAGCTCCGCTCAAACTCCAGCCAGCTGGGCCAGACTGTCTGTAAAACTGTAGGTTTTTCAAGAAGAAGTGGCTGTATAATCCATGATCCTTTTACCCTTCACTAATCTTCTTTGCACCAGCATATTCTGTGGTGGCTCCCTTTACTGCTGCTCAGTTCCAGGGCTCATACACTGTCAGTCTCTGTGCCCAATGAAGGGCCTCAATCAAGGCAGTGCTGTTTCTGATCAGCACAGGCCTCCCAGGGTAATTCAGTGATTTCCTTCTGGGCAATGTGAAGCCATTAGCAGGTTCATACCATTTTGCTCTTATTTAATTACGTCCCAAGGAGAGGACTGAGCTGGAAGGACAGCTGAAGGCTGAGGTGACCCAGTAAGGACTCCAGGCACGAAGGTTTCTTTTTTAATAATTCATGCAGCATCCTTGCAGCAGCCTATGGCAGAAGGGCCCTTGGTTTCACTCAATGCACACATGCAATGTTTCTGTCCATGGCCACAGAAATACCCATTGCTGAGGCTATCACACAGAACCATCCAATGCGAATTGGCTTTTTGAGGTCCAGCAACACTTCCCATGTGAGCTGATTAAACCAGAGAGAGAGAGAGAGAGAGAGGATGCTGAGACTTCTTTTTATTCTCTTGGGCTTCCAGCCTTTGTGTCTGTCAGAGAAACCCACAGCAGTAATGAAGTGCACGGTGCTCTGGAGGGATGTGTTGGCTCAGCCCCTGTGCACCTGGCCAGCCTCTCCTCTGAAGGAGCCTGCAATGATGTCTTGGGGAAGGTTGGGATTCACTGCTGATGTCCTGTAGCTGAGACCTTGGTGGGAGCTCTTTTGATCAGTGCTCAACAGCCACCAGTGGCTGTTCCACATTTCACAGGGCTGCACTCACCTCTGGGAGTGTGCTCATTAGAACACACACACAAGGAATTTGGTTAAAAGTGACAAAACAATATCCAGAAATTAGAGGTGCTTGAGATTTGTCCAGTAAAAGATAATGAGAGAAAGGTAACAAATAGAATCGTACAGAGTTTTTTTTTTAAATGCAGAGATAATTTGGACTGTTCTATTTCTATTGTACACAGAAGCCTAGGTGACTAAGGGCTTTATAAGGTAATTAACATTTTCCACTGATAAGATTCATACTGTTTTTCCTGTCTTGTTTTCTTGTGTCTTTTATTTTCTCAGCTTGCTTTTGATCTACCTTTCCAGCAGAGAAAAATAACGACTTGCTGCTAAATTAACACCCATAGATGGGCAATTTTTTATAGGAATTCATTCTCCTGGTCTAATTAATGATGCCTAAATTTCCACTGGTGCGTCCAGTAATCCTTTGACAAAGGGTGTCTTCAAAACCTCTGGAAGTTTTAAATTTTCAAGGAGAGAATGAAGTGAAGCTGTAACTGTTTAGGATGGGATTAAGGAGGAAGCAGAACTAATAACAAATGTGCTTTGGAGTGCCTTTTTGATAAGGGAGTGAATCCTATGCTAGCTTCTATGGAAAGTGGTTTTTATTGGATTGATTCAGATCTCGCTGGGACTGATCAGAATATTTCTTTTGATTTCAGTGGCCTTTGGATCTAGTTCAGGGATTAAGTTCTGCCTTGAGTTTGCTTTAAATGGGAGGAATTTAGCATCACTGTTAGCCACAAGGAGATGGAGAATGGACAGATCAGAACCACATCTCTGCATTATAAAAGGGAACAAAAGGTGAGTCTGGACAATAACTTCATAAAGAAAAAGCATAAAATGTTGCAATACCTGTAAAGAGAAATGTGAACCAAATAGGAATGGAAGACTATTACAGATTCCTGTATAGCCCATACTTTGTATTGTTCTGTTTCTGTGGTCAAGTCCTCCCCTCCTGATGGTTAAACTGTGCAAACTGGAACCAGTCAGGTTGGTTTATTTTTTTTTGTTTTATTGTCATCACTGCTGTTAAGACCCAAGAATTGAATGGGAGAGAAAAATGTATTGTTTGGCATTCCTGAAAGGATGTGTTGGCACATCTTGGAGCTCTCTGGCTGTTCTGCTCTCTGGGACAGGGGCTGGAATGGCTGAGGGCTATTAGGGATGTTCATTTGCTGAGTGCCTGAATGGATTCAGTCTAAAGCCTGTGATAAAAAAGCTCGTGCAGCGCTGTGTGAGGAGTTCAGCTGTCCCAGAGCTGGGCCGTGGGCTGGGCTGCTCTGCAGGGCTGTGCCTGCAGCCAGGGGCAGCTCCTGGCCCACAGGGATGGGGCACATCCCTGGGAATCCCAGCAGGGCTGCTGGTGGCTGCCAGAGCTTCCCACAGCACACATCAGTCAGACCCAGAGCTGCACCACAGCCAAGCTGCCAGACTCCAGGGCACAGGGAGAGGTTGAAGAGCCCCTGTGGCTCTTGCTCAGGTCCTTACTCTGCTCCAGGCTTTCAGCAGTCCTACAGGTTAGCAGAGTAAAGGTGCACCGCTCTGCAAATTGCCGCCCAGCAGTAGGGGACCCCAGCTCTCTTCCCTGTAATATTGTTTTTGAGGTGCTCTAGGCTGACCTGTGGGTGGGCACAGCACTGGAATAGAGCCTGTCTCCTTTGCTCTCAGGGATTCACTTTCTGACTCAAAATCAGAGTAGGCAATTCCACATCCCAAGAGCTGAACAGGCTGGGATTCAGAATGATAGAGAGAAACTTTATCTTGCTTTTAGCAGGGCAATAGCTCTTGGATCCGTGGAGTAGCAAAGACCTCCACAGAGAGGTTAAGGTGGGAGGGGGACTGGGGAAATTGTTGATTGAGAAAGGAAACTTGAGTAGGAAAATGAAGGGAACAAGAGAGGGTAAACTTACCTGGGGGAGACACAGCAGAGCAGAGGTGAAGCAGCTTGCCTGCTTCTCCCCTGACATTGCACACTGACAAGTGTTTGGTGTTATAAAGAAGACAATTCTAAAGCACACAGGGAGACTCAAGTGCACAACTCCCACTCATTTTCATTTACGGGAAATTTGGGAGCTGCTGCTGGATTTTACAGGGTCTCCCACCATCTGATCAGAAATAACATCTATGACTTCATCCCAAGCCTGCTGAAAGCAAGAGTCTCCCCCACAAATTTCAGTGTGTCTTCTAGTGAGCTTTAATAGAATGTCAAATGTGCTGTGGCAAATTACTCAAATGAAGCTGTCAGTCAGGACTCAGAGCATCAGTCTGTATTTCATGGGCTGGGAGATACACATCACCCAGAAAGTCTGAAAGCACAGTTGGCTGAATTAGCTTCTGCTGTATAATTATGTTAAACCTGTTGATCAATATTGTGTGCATTTTTAATACCTTCATATTGAGGCTTCTGATCTCTCTATAATAATGCTGATAATAGTTCTGCTTCTCTCTGCAATCAAAGAGCTTAAGCTTGAGGTTTCTTTCTTCTTGCCTCTTGCTCCCACAGTTAATTACTCCTTTAGCTCAGTAAAGCAAATGGGGATTCTATTATTTTATTATTTTACTAACTTTGAAAGAAAAGAAAGTAAAAATGTCCACACCAGGAGATGGGCTGAAGGAGAGTGAGCCCATGAGGACTCTATTAGTACAGTCCATAATAATAAGCCTTCATAAATCCTTGAAATATTGAAGGGTAAAAGAGCAGCATTTCACCAATAAGAGCTTCTTATTTACCGGTATTTAAAAAGGAATTAAGCAGTATAATCCTGTGTTCATCCTTCCCCAGAACTTGGTTCCAGTTTTCTGTTTCCTCTGCCTTCCCCTCTGCATTTGCTGTTTGATCTCAGCTGTTTCAGCACCATCACACTGGCTCCAGCTCCAGGGCTGGACACACAGCACTGCTGCTCCTCAGGAAACACTTCAAGGTTCTGTGGGGAGCTCCGAGTTCATCTGCCTGCCATGCCACCCTTTTAGAGGTTAGAGGATTTTCAAGGCTATAAATCACCTTCGTCAGAATTCAATTTGAAGATTAATGTATTTGAGATCCCAAGATGATGCTGAATTCTATGTTGTGTGTTGAATTCTATGATGTTATGTGCAAGTCAAACTAGAAGATGCCTACAGCCAAGGACCTCAGGAGCCATTTAAGTAGCTTTCATGTTCTATCTAAATATATAAAAAGCAAATTAATGGATAAAGAGAGAGGTGGGACTCTTCTCCTACAGATTCTGATTTATTGAGTCACTGATCTCACTGTCTATGACAGAGTGCAGATCACATCTCCACCTTACAACCTTGGTGTCATTGCTGTGGTGCAACCCATGCACCTCAATGTGAACTGTATTTTATAGAAGATTTTAGCTGAAGCTCTGATTTGACCCTCAAAATGTATTTTATGAAAACCTTTAGTTACCACAGGGGTTATTTTTTACCAAGTACTGTGCAGGGAGCCCCCTGCATCACTTAAACCCCATTAGTGTCAAAAGGAGCAGAGGGTGGCTGGAGGATCAGAGCTGTGCTTGGCATAACAAACTACCAGCAATGTCATAGTGTGCAAAATGTGCAACACCTACAGCTGCTCACCAGAAAAGGCAGCTTATAATTCCCCCTCCCCTATAGCACTCCCATGAACTGCACAATTTATCACATTCATGCAAATGCCACTCTAACTTTCCTAATGAATGCAAATCCTAATAATCCAATATATGTCAGAATATAGCCACAGCCTCATAATCCTCTCTGTCTGCTGTTTGATTCATTCTATTCAGACCCTAATTTGTAGTAAATCTTGTATTTGGAAGCTGCTGTGGCTCATACCATTTGTGTCAAGGCCAAACTGGTAAGAGGACTTCTATCTGCTGATGAAATGTTGCAGTCAAACCCCTGTCTGTAATGGATTCTTCAGTAAAAAGGGGCACAGGTGATTATCTCAGCTGCTTTCAGTAGGATTGGAGTCCTAAGTTCCAAAACATTCACCAGAATGTACAATTTCTTTTCTGTGAAAAATTTCAGCCCAAATAGTTTGAAAAGATTGAAAATTTAAGATTATTTTCCTAATAGAACAAAAATGTTTAAAAATAGATTAGTAAATGGCACTATTTACCATTCAAGGAAAATTTTGTTTTCTATTAAATGCAATTAAAATTATTCTTAAGTTAGTTTAGTACAGAAACTCTGTTGCCTGAAGCACCACGTTCCCTGGTGTTCATGTAAGGTCACACTTGTTGCACTTGGTGATCTTGAATTAAGCATATCAGTTCAACAACAGGTCACCACCACATTAGCTTCAGGTGAAATAACTTACTTTGATTCGCCAAAGCAAGATTTTCTTTATGTTGAAAATGTTTATTTTCTGAAAAGCTATTGATTCGATGGAAATGAAGTGTTTGGTCAAGACCATCCAAATTAACTGGGCCAGTTTTACTGGTCCATTGTGCCAGTACCACAGCAAAGACAATGCTTTGATCCCGGGGTGGGCACTGCCAAGCTGCCTTTAAATAAAGCTCTTTGGATGCTGGGAAGAGTGAAATTGCAGCAGCACAGGTTTGGAGTCCTGCTGAGGAGCAAAGCAAACTGCTCCATGCTGGGAAGTGACTCAGCAGTGTGGGCATAATCCATCCTGTGAGGCTGAATGTGAAAATGGGACATGACCTGAGCTGGAGCAGGCTGGGTGCTCTGGTGGTGTTTGCCTTCCCTGGAGGCACATTTCCTCCTGGAATGCTTGCACCTACCCTAAACACCCCTTGGAGGGAGGTGCCTGACACAGCTCCCACCAGTAAAAAGGGTAAAAGTAAAACTGGAATGTTCTCTTTCTCCACAGAGGGTTTAATCACTTCAGGGATAAAGTGATGCTGCATTATTGAAGCAAATAGCCTAAGTACCTTATGCATAATATAGCAACTTGCTGAAATCTTATACATTTCAGGGTGAATCATGACTGATGAGAAATGAATCAGGATTTGCATTTCACACAGTGACTCATCCTCTGCCAAAATAGTGACAGCACCTGAAACAAACCAGTAAGGATCATGTCAATGCACACAATACTGGTTCATTTGGGCAAGTACTTACAACATGTTTGGGCTTTTAGCATCAGGAATATAAAAGTTTATTTTTGGAAATTATTCTCTGAAGGTGACTGAGAAGCAAAATATGATTTTGGAGATGTGCAGAAAAGGAAATCACTTTCAAGCTGAAAACGGAATTTTTTTTCTTGAACAATGGTTATTGATTTTCTTTTTTTAAACAAAAATCTCCTGTGGGATGAAAAAAACCCCACTATTGGTAACACACTTGTGGCATAAAAATACTTCACCTAAAATATATTGACATAAAAATATTTTAGTTAAGATGTATCGATATAAAAATTGTATTAAATTTTTTCCACATTTCAGGACTTGCCACTTTATAAATCTGGTTTTGGAGTTCAGATATGTTTGCCAAGTTTTTGGAGTTCAGATATGTTTGGCTCTGACACCAGAGCTTCATGAAACACACCTCTAATTTCCTTGCCCTCTGAGAGAATTCACATTTTAATTCTAGAAAACAAATTGTGCAGCAGTTTCATGTACATTCAAGCTGTCAGGAATTCCAAAATGGTTTGGTTTTTTTCCCCAAACTCTTTTTCATGGGAGTAGTGCAGTAGATATTGTTCCTGTCCTGAGCTCCTCCTCCTCAGGATCTCAGCTCAAGGCAGTGCAGGGTTCCATCCTGGCCCCTCAGCAGAGCTGGCATCCAGGTGTGCCTGTGCAGGAGGGAAATGTCAGGAAAATTGATCCACAAACACCAGAGGTTTATGTCCAGAAAGGAGACAGAGGACTCCTTTTACTTTATTTGAATAAAGGGAGAGGCCATGGGGCATTCCCCTGGGATCTGTCAAATTTTTGGAGGATGCAGCCTCCTTTTTATCCCAATTTCCCAGCCACATTTCCCTTCTCTCTTTCCCCATTGGCTGAGGCACTTGAGAGGTTCAGACTTCCCAAATTGCCTGATACCAAAGATTTCCCTCTAATGTATAACCCTCCCTTTTAATTTTTAATTCTTATGGAATTTAGGGGTTTTTCTTCTCCATTGTTTCTTTCATCTTTCAATGTCTAATTTCATTTATCAGCAAACCTAAAGTTTATTTGTAAAAGCAAACATCTTTTTCCATTCATCAATCAGTGGAATCCTTCCCATTGTTTCTTTTATCTCCCAGTGCTGGTTTTATCTACCAGCAGACCCAGAGCTGGTTTGTAAATACAAATCCACAATTCCTCTCAGAAGCAATGCTCCAGGGCTCTGGGTTTGTTCATTTGACCCCAGGGACCAAAGGGGCCCTCCAAAGATGTTTCTCCTACAGGAGAGATGATAATTAGTGTCACTCTGATACCCAGCCATCAAGAAATCCATAGCTGTCACCTCATTTAGCTGTTTGTGGTTGCACATTGCTGCCTTATGAGTTCTGATATGTTTTTTAATGGTAAGTAGGTTAATCCCTCTTCCTGGCTGAAAAACATGAAGTTAGATGCAAAAGTCCCCAAAGCAAGAAGACTTACTTGGAAAAAATTACAGAAGTGTAAATCAAGAAAGCAATATTGAACTTTAGAAGACAGCATACAATAATATGACACTTTATTCTGCTGCTGCCTGAGGTTTATATATACTACTGTCACTTTCTTGCTGTTCTCCACCAGTAGTAATTTTCTTTCAATCTAAATTTCATTTCCCAAGGGTTTGCTAAGGTTAAAAGTGCTAGAAAACCAATGACTGTTCACTTGCCAAAGGACAATAAATTAAATTAACCACTGTTGGTAGCCATGTCAGGTCTGAACTATTTATATGTAAATAGGTGCAAAACCCTGATGGCATAGTGCATGATTATTAGCAGCTCATTGCAGACTCCATATTGAAAATTAAATACACTGGGAAAAGCAATGTGTTTCCTTTAAATTCTGCCTGCAAGAAAAACTTCTGAATTTCGTTTTTCATGGTAGCTTGTTATTACTGGCCTTACTATGCATTAGAAACCCAATTATTCAAGGTCAAACTTAATGGGATCTTTTACTAACTTGTTTTATTTTAATTATCTTAATAATCATAACCACATAACCATAGTAGTGATTTCCAATTGATGGGGTAATTTTAATAAGGGTCACATTGCTCCGCTGTTGTCCAGGAAACGACTGCTACTGTAAGTGGTATTTAGTGACCACATTGGTGTGCTGAGATCAAACCTCTCAGTGGCCCTTTCCCACATCCAATTTGGTGGCCAGGTAATAACAATTCATCTGTCAGTACCATGTTTCTGTGGCACTTCTTTTTCTCACAAGATCCCTGGGATTTTAGGTATGGTATAACCTAAAATATACCATTACTATGGTATATATATAAAAATATATATTTATACATATATATTTATATAAAATATATTTATATATTTCTAATTTTATATATCTATATTTTATATAAATATATTTTATATTTCTATTATAAAAACATATACTTATATAAAGATAATTATATATTTTATATGTATATATTTATAAATATATTTATATAAAACATAAAGATAAAATTGTTCTCTCTGGGATCTCTAGGATGGCAGCTGGAGTTGTACCACCCCAAGCTCAGCAGCATCATCACAGAGAACATTTGATTAATAACAAAGATCCAGCCAAAGTTGTGTTTGATGGCACATTTATATTTAGTCATATTTACTGGTGCTTCATCAGTTTCACTTCCTTCTTCATGAGGTCTAAGAAAAGACTTGAAAAAAATGAATCAGCCCTTGTGGATATCAGGAATAAATGCAGTAAGGGATGTGAAGTGCCAGTCCCACTGTCGTTCAGGCAGTCTGGAGCAACAGCAGGTACAAGATTATGAGCCCCCAGTTCTGCATTTCCAGTGCTGGCTGCACAGGAAGAGCCACAGCACCAATGCATGGTCAGAGTGGAGCTGTGACACTCGGGGCACAGGGACACATCTTGGTGCTGAGCTAACAGAGTTAAATGCATCCATCCATGGGTAATGAACTTGTTTCTGTAATCATCCACACCCCAACATAGATGGGAAAAGTTAACTTCCATAAATAATTGAGACATTGGATTTTAAATTCAAGGAACTAGTGCTGAAAGAGCAAACCAGAAACATCTGATCAGAAGCTAATAAGGATTAAACAACCAATTGCTATCAGTAAATGTAAATGTTCCTAACTGTACAATTCCTCCATTCTGGAGACAGCACTGATCCTGCAATGTCTCCAATTATCCATGTGTGGTGGCTCTGCTCACACTCCTCGGAGCTGATACAGACTTCCCCTGCTCTGTGCTGTGCTGGGGCTCACCAACAGGTAATGACTTCAGCACTAAATATCAAACTACACTGGAAGAGGTTTAGAGACAACATCATAAGATAACTGCAGGAAGGCTGGTGGAACACAGATCTGACCACAGACCCCCCACCCCTGGAAATGAGTGTAAAGGAGGCCTGAGCAATAGCTACAATGTTAACCTGCTATCAAGTCCTCCATTTCTCTTAATAAACACAAGATCCTGTCATCATTTTCTTTTCACATGTTGGCATTTCAAATGTGTTGCTTACAAAGGTCGTCTATGTTTGGGGAAAAACAGTTTAATTGATTTTATTATCGCAGGAAAATAGAATAACCGCTTGCACCTTTGTTTGCAGATAAAAAACAAAATTAATGGTTGCATACAGCTGAATTAAGCACTTAAAGTTCAGTCTCTACAAAATGCTGACAGTGTAAGCTTAGATCAATACCAAAACAATTTACACTTTAGGAGCTCTGGCTCTGGCTATTAACTAGTAATTATGCCAAGTTTACTGTTAAATTGCTTTAACTGTTTCCAAGGTGTAACTGAATTATGGCAAAACTTGTTAACACTGTCAGAGTGGGAACTCTCAGCACAGTCCCAAGCAGATAAACCTTGCACACCTTGACTGTCCCCAGCAGTTCATGGCATCAAACCCTTCACTCCCCTGAGCCCTGCTCTGCTGCAAACTCTTACACTGCAGATTCTGGGTCGGCTGCTCGCTGCAGGTTACTCAGCAGGGTGAAGAAACTTCTGGGTAACAAACTGCAGCCAACACCAGCCCTGCTAGCCCCATACTGGCCCTGAGGCAGTGCAGGAGCTGCCAAATGTCTCCGATATTTTCACAAATTGTAGGGAATTGCAACTAAACTTTGGACTTCATCTCCAGACTAGAATCACGATCCTTTCCAGAAAACAAAGTCTAGAGCTTGGCTTTCCTCAGTTAGTAGATGAAGCTCCCAAACAATAACATAAAGATACAAACACTGCAAGCTACTTATAACCAAAAGCAAGGTTTAAAACCCCTTCACATTAAGTTCCCTCTGTGTCCTGCTTTTATCCCACAACAGCTGCTGAAATTAATCTTCTTTATCATGGAAGGACCAGTTTCTCCTTCACATATTACCCATGTGATGATGAAAAATGCAAAAAGAAGTTATTGCCAAAGACAGCAAGCAGAGCAATGTGTGAGGAAATCTGTTGTTAATCGAGTTGGACCAGCAAGACCAGGAAAAGGAGAACTAAATGCCCACCCCAGAGCATGCTCTCTGTCCCCTGTGCCTGGCTTTAACAAAAATACATTGTCACACTAATCCTGAAAGTAACTGAGGAGTTTGTTTTAATAATGTTTAAATCAATGTGTACCAAAGGCTCACCTGAGTGTGCTACAGCATGTTCGCACCATCACCTCCTCTAATTAATGGCTCCTGCTGTGGGCTTTGCCTCCCTCTGCTTTCCACAACGCTCCAAGCCAAAAAGCAGCCAACACTTTATCAATAGAGCATGCACATTCAAAGTCAAAGAACAAATTAGTCTCATAGTTGCTGATTATCTCTATAGCTATATATTTGGCTTTATTGTATGGAAAAACCTACCACTGCTCCCACACATGGCACTTTGCTGGCTCCACAGATTGGCTTCAGCCCTGCCTTTATGCATTGGTGTTGTTCTTCCAAAACACTCATGAAGATGGGGAAATTTGAGTTTTGAAGGTGTGACCTTGGCCTGCTGAAGGCCTGAGCCCTCCAGACTCCAGCAAGTTCTCAGTGCTGGGAGTGGGACCTTTTGTCCATCAGATTCAGAATCTCGAGACACAAACATCAGAAATAATTATGCGTAAAAATGTGCTGGCATGTCTTGAAGTGAAACCATCAATTCTGATTAAATCTCTTTTTTTGCCACTGATTTTTACCTCCCCTGAAACATATGGCATCTCCTGGCTCTTGTGAAATATTTTGACTGACAATGCAGAAGCCAGAGAAATAAGAAAATTGTGTCTCATCCAGGACTTTTGAAGTCATTTACTCTGAGGAAAATTTTAGTTATAACCTTCTGATAATTGTAATACACACTTGCCAAGCAGAAATGTCTCAGACATTAAAAAAAAAAAAAAAAGAAAAGCAAATACACTGTCAAATATGTCAATTTCTTGAGCTGTTTTTTTTTCCAGAAACGTGATCAGAAAGTGCAAAACCCAGATCACAAAATCGATAAAAATCCCAAATCCTATCTACTAAATACTATAAATTGGACACTTACTTGGGCTTCAAAGATAAAAAAAGAGGGTTTAGACAAGACAGATTAGCTTTGCAAACTAGAATTCATCCTTTACATAAAATAAATTATTTGATAAAAGATCAGGTTGTTTATGAAGCAGTAAGCACTTGCCTTCAGCATTTTCTCATCTGTGACAGAGGAGCAGGGCAGGATGGGAAGGATGGGGAAGGAGGGGAAGGATGGGGAAGGATGGGGAAGGATGGGGAAGGAGCTGAAGGAGGGGGAAGGAGGGGAAGGATGGGGAAGGATGGGGAAGGATGGGGAAGGATGGGGAAGGATGGGGAAGGAGGGGGAAGGAGGGGGAAGGATGGGGAAGGATGGGGAAGGATGGGGAAGGATGGGGAAGGATGGGGAAGGAGGGGGAAGGATGGGGAAGGATGGGGAAGGATGGGGAAGGAGGGGGAAGGATGGGGAAGGATGGGGAAGGAGGGGAAGGATGGGGAAGGATGGGGAAGGATGGGGAAGGATGGGGAAGGATGGGGAAGGATGGGGAAGGATGGGGAAGGAGGGGGAAGGAGGGGGAAGGATGGGGAAGGATGGGGAAGGAGGGGAAGGATGGGGAAGGAGGGGGAAGGAGGGGGAAGGATGGGGAAGGAGGGGAAGGATAGGGAAGGATGGGGAAAGAGGGGGAAGGATGCCATCCATCCACACAGCCCAGCCGCCACCTGAGCCGGGCTTTTGTCACCCCAGACTGCTCTGCTGGGGCTGCCGGGTCCCCACTGTGACCCTGCCCTGGTGGCACCAGGAGGGACCCAGGGCCTGGGACTCCATTCAGCAGGGACTCAGTCTGCCTCTCTTACCCAGTGCAGCTGAGCACTGCTTGTCCCACTCACACAGCGCTGCTGTCTCTGGAAATTGGGATTTCCCTTTGGCTGCTTCCTTTATCCATTAAGTATTTGACTACTGAAAATCAGCATTAATTCAAAAAATGTCTGCTAGGGAGAGGAGGAAGGGGCACTGTGCAGAACAACCAGCTCCCAGCATTTTATAGCAGCTTACCAAAAGCTGGGC
This sequence comes from Molothrus aeneus, assembly GCF_037042795.1. Classification (NCBI taxonomy): domain Eukaryota; kingdom Metazoa; phylum Chordata; class Aves; order Passeriformes; family Icteridae; genus Molothrus; species Molothrus aeneus. The sequence goes on along the minus strand of NC_089661.1, from coordinate 7,905,141 downwards.
AGGCTCTGTGATGTCCCAAACCCAGGAACCATGTGACTGAATCACTTTTAAAAAAACACAATTATATCAAGATGTTTGCAAACAGAGCTTAGCCTTAAATAGTATTGGGAAAATAACAAATGCTTTTCAGGACTGGGGAGGGACTTCATTGCTGACCTTTTATTTTTGGAACTGGCAGTGATGAAATCACGTTTTTGGGGCTGCAAACCTTACTGCAAAGAGCAGACAATAGGTGAATTTTGCTTGAACATTGCTCAACAAATGTTTCTCCTTGCTGGAGAAAGTATATTTACCCAGGTCATTGCTGTTCTCCTGCTTTTTATTATGCTTTTTCCTACTTTTTCTTCATATTTTCCATCCACCTTACCAGAACTAGGCAGAGGCCCATCTCTGCATATAACTGCCATGTAACTCTGCACATCAAGGAAAAATCATCCCTAGGCAGAGATGCTCCATAAGGGCCCAGCATGAATAAGCCTCCATGATGGGCAGATATTTTTAGGTGACATTTAGGACCTTTCCTGCATGCTGCAGATTTATAAAATCAGCAAGGCAAGCTCAGGAGGAGGATGATTTGGCCTGGATCCCCTAGAGGGAAAAATCTTGTGGAGACAGAATAATTCATTCACACCTCTTTCTCACTCCCAACCACTGACAAGTTGCCAAAGTCACAAATCCCAGGGAGCTGCTGCCAAGTTGCTCTTTCTTGGGAACCATTTTCACGGTGGCTGTGGGACAAGCAGCCCCCCTTTCCCTGGTGCCAGCCCACCCAGCTGCTTGGAGAGAGTGCAGGATGTGCCAAGCAGGGTGCCACAGCCTGCTCTGGAGCTGTGGGACAGCCTGGGCTTCCCCCAAGCAGCTCCTGGCTCTGTCCCTCCAGGTTGTCACCTGCCAGCTGTGACACTGGCACAGAGATTGACCTGCTGCCAGCACGCAGGGTGCCATGCTGTCCCTCTGCTGTCCCTGTGCTCCAGTGTGGCAGCAGCCTCTCTTCCCAAACACCCAGAGGCTGCAGCACGCCACACCAGCCTGCAGCTCCTCTACAGGCTGTGCTCCAGCTCACTGGAACATGCAGGAGCCACAGGAGGCACCAAAATACTCCTGCCCCCTCAGGTATCAGCCCTTACCTGCCTCAGCCCCCAGCTGTCCTTCCCAAAATCCATCTCACTCAAGTGAGCCACTCAGCAGCACCAAATGCCTCAGAAACACAGTGGGGTCCATGTGCAACACCACTTCTGTAGGGCTGCAGAGGGGTCTGCAAAGAAAGGCACTAGGAATGCTTGAGCTGCTCTGGAGACCACGTCTCCCTCCTGGGCAGGAATCAGCAGGAGCACCAGGAGCAAACTGGAGCACCTGGAGGGCTGGCAGGGCTTAGCTGGGCTGAATTTAGGGGGCCTCTCACAAAAGGCACATAATAAATGAGCTTCATGAGTGAGTGATGTACTGTTCCCAAAGTAATTATAAGTTACCCTCAGGGGTCAGGGTGGCTGTGCTGAGCTGATCATCTACATCTGTGTACAGTAACTGCATAATTTAGGAAGTCAAACCTGTGATAAACTCAGTTCAGAGATCAGGTAAGTCAGTTCTTGCACAGAATATGTCAAATAACCAAAACCTAATTTTATTTTTTGCTGTTATTTAGCATAAAGGAGGTTTGACTCCAAAGGAGTAGGTTCATTATTCATCAAATACACTTAGAAAACTTTCTCAAAATAAAAGAAGTCCTGTGCCACATGTGCATTTCTCTGCTGCTTTTCCTATGTGCTAATAGATAAGGATTGACTTTGTGAAATTGCTGCAGCAAGCTGAGAATGTTGCATGAAGAGAGAAATTCTTCCCAATGCACAGAGAATATGGATGTGTTATGTTACTTGCTGTGCATTACACAGATACACAATATTCATCTCAGTCACAGCAGCAGCCAGTAAAGCCTTCAAAGCCCAAACTGTTGTGCACACCCGATACAAAACCCAGCAAAGCTGATGGCTCACTCCTCATGGAGCCCTGACAGCAAAAAGGGGAGGTGGACAAATGTGTGCAAATAAACAGAGGGTGAGGGAAAGCAGAGGGTACCAGAGGGCAGCAGGGGGGGAAGCAAAAACCAGCATCAAGAGTATAAAAGGCTCTGTAAGGATCAAGTCTCAATCATGAGCACAATACACGAGTGGAGATGCACAGAAGGGATTAAACTCCAAAAGGGCACAAGAGCAGCACAGCTGTGTGTGAAGATACCCCAAAGGGCATGTAGGAACACTTGTAGTGACTTTAAAACACACCTATCTCTGGGATTTCCCTCCTAAGCCAATAAATTGCTACTTATTGCTCTTAGTGCCCACCATATATTTGGCAGTACACAAGAGAGAGCAGTAAAGGCATGAGGAGGGTAACAGCTGCATCCCATGCTTCATCAAACAGTTAATCCATTTTCCCTGTGCTCCTAACTGTGCAGGCATCTGAAAAAAATCCAAACCCCCTTTGTGGGAACAACCTCCTCTTCCAAACATGTGCTGCTACAGGGAGCCCCTTTGGCTACACTCCACATTTCTCTTTCCTGCCACAAGAGCACAGAGCACTGAGCTACCAAGCCAGCAAATCTCCCCTTTTCCCACCAGCACCATCTGCCCAGGAGCAGCACCTGAGGCATCCCCAGCTGGCTCCTCACCCCACCTGCACCTCCTCTTTACTGGAGAGGGGATTCTGTCTCCATCTGCTCTGGGATTTCTAAAGTGCATCTGCACAAGAGCTCAAAGTCAGCATTTCCTTGTTTTAGGAATGATGCAGCTGCCCCTCTCTTTGGCCCATTGCTTCCCTGCAGCACCCCAGGTCTCCTTTGATCACTCTTTGCCCCACAGCCTGCTGAGGCTCTCAGTCTCCAAGGACCAGACCAGTTTATTTTGATTTAAGAGCATATTCTGTGAATGCAAAGATCTGCTGCATGCAAAAATCAGCTTTGTATGGGAATGGAGGTGTGGAAGAACAGCCCTGAATAACAACAGCCTGGAACAAAGTCCATGCTGACCTAGAGCTGACCCTCCTGCTCTCAGTCACACAAGTGAGGAGTCCCTTTGCAAATCCATGCTGAAATACCTCCTTGTCCAGGACCCCAAGAAAATATCAAATGTATAAAAAGCAAAATCACCTCCTTCCTTTTCTGTTCCTGCATATGCAGGACACATCCCTCGTGTCTGTGAGAGTGTAACTGAGTCTCCATGTGACCCTGGGAGCTCGCTGGCCACTCAGTGATTCTGTGCTCAGTGCCACGGGCTACCTGACCTGCATTTCAAAGGAACACAACAGTTTTGTTATTCCAGAAACTCAGCTCATTACAGAGCCCTGCACTGGCAGCAATCTGTGAGCAGCTCAGCTCCCAGGGCAGATGGGAAGTCAGTGGTGCTGTACAAGTGATATGCTGCTTGCTGGTGATGCTAAAATTCTGGTGGAAAACCAAATAGCAAGATATGCTCAGCAGAAAAAGAACAAAAAAAATCCAACCTGATGAAAATTCTGGATGTCTGCTCTAAACAGTGCTAAAAAGAATTAAAAACTAACAGTATGGTCTTTTTTCTTCTGGGAATTCTCCCTTTCAAAACCCATCTATTCCACCCTTCATCTCTGATAAGGATTCCCAGCCCTACAGATTTCTCAATATCTGATAAGGCCTTTGCAGAAGCATTAGTGTGCAATATGGACCCTTCCCTGCAGCAGCTCCTTCCCTCCCTGTCCCCCCTCGCTGCTGCTGTCCCAGGACAGGATCTGCTCCAGACTCCTGGCCTTGCTGGGCACTCACCCCACACCTCCATGCCCTGCCCAGCCTCTCCTGTGGCTAAAGGGGGGTGGCTGCTTAACACTGCTAAAAAACACCCAAGCTGACACTGCAAGCTTCATAGCAATATTCCTCTAAAGACATTTAAATACACATTTCTTTATCTTTGTAAGAAAAGGAACACGTTCAAGCTTTTCTACACACTCTGTGCACCATCCTCCTTCCCCTGTAGCCCCACCAGGTGCAATCAAGGCACTGATTAAAAATTAATCCCACATTGTTTGGCTTTCAGGGAACAATTGTTGGGGTTTTCTTAAACTTTAAGGTATTATACAAAGGAAGCCTTTAATATTTATAGGACAAAAAATGTAAGTTAAAATACATTTCCCTTCCATTTCAACATCCTGCACATTCTCATGGTCTCTGTGACTTTTGTACAGAAGTTGCCACAAACTTCTCTGGAGGAAGAGCCCAGCAAAGGGAGTTCCTTGGTTGGAGATTTAGCATTCATTTTGCAGGCATGTTTATTCTAGGATTTGAAGACAGACTTAAAAATCTCTGGTCCAAAAGCAAAAGTGAAGCTAGGCATTTAAAATATGAATGTGGGTATTAGGCAATTACTTTTCCTTCAGTTTTCAAAATGTCACATAAATTGTTAATAACCCCACACTGAGGAAATAATTTTATCATATATGATTAGCTATTTTCTGAAGGAAATAGCAGATTGAAAAGTACAAATTGACAGAATTCCACTATTTTTCCTCTTTAGAGTTGCAGATCAACATATTCATCTCATCTTCTTCCCTCTCTAATTATCATGCAATGGCATGTCTTGAAGAAAATAAATGGTGTGTGCATTTCTGTGACAAGTGAAGCAATTCTCTGACACGTAACTACAAAATACTTGGGAATCTATAAAGGACAAAAAAACACCCAATAAAAAATTTAGATAGCACCAGTTCTTCATGCTGACAGAGTCTAAAATTAAAAACTGAAAGTCTAGAATAACTGCACAGAATCTACACATAGAAATGAAAAGCTGAAGAGAGCAGAGCCTCATCTCATTTTATATAATGGTTACTGCCAGCACCTGTGATAGCCACAGCCTCACGTTCTTACACAGAAGTTACTCATTTTGGAATTCTCATTTTCCTTAAAGGGCTCAGAGGAAGAAGAGTAATTGAACAGTTTACAGCAAACTGGCCACATCTTGAACAAAAGCATGCAAACATCATCTTCATTAACACCACACAGTTACCTCTGCTCATCTCACTTCCCAGAGCCTGATACAGCCTTGGCAGATTTTCCTAACAATAAAATGCAATAAATGAATTTATGTCCTGAAGGACTCTAAGCTGCAATGTCACAAAGCCATGAAAGATAAATTATGTCCTAACTAATTTTCTGATTTATTATTCCTCCAACTTTGCTCATTTTGGGATGATGAGAACTCATTTTTCTGTTTGGCAGATAGCTGTGTCAATCTTGTTAATAGCTGCTATTACCATCACACGAGCATGTTTGTGAAAACAAGTGTAGTTTCATTCTGACACTGACCTCACAGCACTTCAGTTTTATTACAAACACAAGATCTGTCAGTAACAAAAATTGATGCACTTATCCACAGATTCTGCTTGTCTCCCATTAGCACTTTATTCATTTTTCTTTTGCAGAAGTTCATCTTTAAGCAAGGGCAGATTCATAGTTTAAATTACTGCCTTGACACATCATTTGTTGCTTTGTAAATTCACACAAAGAACATAATTTCCACAGTCTTTAGGAGATAAAGGATTACTGTTAGCCATCACTGCAGGCACTGTACTGATCTGAATTTAACTTGAACTATGTAAACCTAAATGGGCTTAAAAGTGGCTACTGGAAACATTTCCTCATCAAACATTCAGACTGAGAATAATCTGAACTGAGTAACCCCATTTAATGCTAATAAAATGCTTTTAGGTGTCAGGACTCAGCAGATGGATTTTAGGGTGACATTTTCCAAACCTCAACTGTCTGAAATTGAGGACTTTTTAGCATTTAATTGGAGTAGGTTTATGCAAGTGATTAGGAAAATACAGAAATTCTGTCCACTCTGCCACTTGAAGTGTCTATATTTAACAGTATTGTTTCTGAACATGATTGTCATTCTAGGTGTCCTTGATTTAGTGCTCCTAACACATATAAATACATATATAAACAAACACACACATCCCTTCAAGGATTTTATACCTGCTTGATGTCTCTCAGTTGGCTTCTCACATCCCCAAATACAATTATTTGTGGGTGATCTTGGTGATCATTCTTCTTGCCAAGATGTTTGCTTCTGGAAGAAGTCAACAGAGCTGAAGTCAAGCTCTTCTGAACTTCTGAACTGAAGTCAAGACACTCCTGAACTTCTCCTCTGGTGGAATCTCAATTCAGCAACCAGATTGACTAGAGCACACTAGAGTAGGTCTAATTTAGCATTCTTTCTAATTTAGGACTAACATATCAATGCCTAGAAATTCTGGCAACTACTACAACGTCACCTTTTCATGTACTAAGAAAAAATAAGAAGGAAATGAGCTTTTTGTGCATTGGCATTTCCTTTACACGAGGGCCATCATATCCCAAGGATTTTCCCACAGCAAAGCTTTGTTGTTTTCCCTTGGCAAGAAAGAGCTACTGATTTTTCAGGACCACCAGCAGGTTGTGTGGTATAGTCAGAAAGTCTTTGGAGCAGTTAGGTGAGATTCTTAGAGTATCAGGTGTTAGAACAGACTGCATGGCAGGAGCAGGAATAATTCTGGGTAATCTCCCAATGCAGGGAAACCAAACCAAAATCACCTCCCCCTGCCATCACACCTTGTGCAACTCTGCTCGGAGCTTTGGGCTTCATTATGCATGGGAGAAAATAAAACTTTTTTACTATTATACCCTCCAGGTACCAAAAAAAAAAAAACAAACCAAAAAAGAACCACAACAGCCTGCAGTTTCTTTCTCAAGAGGCAATATGTGTTTTAAAAAGTTAGTACATTTTATCCCTCAGAGAGAAGGTTTAGTACATTTTTTCCATTTAAATGAGCATAACTAAAACAGCAAATGCTACTTTTTTTTCCCCTTAAACAATTTGCTGTTTTACAAGGTGCACTTTGCTTGGGCTGTATTTTTAAGATATAGCTATGTGGACAACTTGCTTGTTTTTTCAAAATAATTTTAAAACCTTTCTAATCTTCCACTTTGCTCAGAAGTTGGTGTGAGCTGCCTACAAACAGGGGAGAGACAAGAGAAAATAATGAAACTACAGCCAAAAGTCTCATATTCACTATCATCGCTGTATGACATTCTCTAAAGCCAAGGAAAGCAGCTAATCATTGGAAGCCCTTCTTTTTCCACAAAGGTGTATTAAAATCAACATATGCACATGCAGGCCACTGTGGTAAGTGGGTGATTAACTGCTTTGTGCTAGATTCTGAAGTTTGTACAAAGCATTTTGCCTTCCCCATCTTTGCAATCCATCCTGTTTTACTCTGTCATAAACACCTGCTGTTCAGACAACTGCACTTAAGATGGGCTTAAACATCCCAAGATTGGGCTAAAACAGTGTGATATCAGTCATAAATTCGAGCCTGAGCTGGGCCCAAGGAAAATGCCATCCCATTGGGAGGCACATCAGAGCGGCTGGGGGAGCTGCAGTGAGGGCAGAGCCAGACTTTGGAGTTTGGAGAAGGGAGGGAGCCTCAGGAGGTGACAGCTGAATCCCAGCAGGGGACAACAGAGCAGTGCCTGAAGAGACGTGGGTGCATTGACACCTGGGGAAAGCCAGGAGGAAAATGGGGTGAAAAGCATGAGCTGCCTGCAGAACAGTGAATTGCTGAGCCCTTTCATCCTGCAGGGTTTGGGGTCTCTGGAGACAATGGGCATTGTGGCTCTGGCTCTGCAGGGACAGCTTTTCTGCACTGGGACTGCCACAGACCACTGAGGGCTGAGGCACAGCACAAGTGCCCAGTACAACAACTCTGAAGAAAAAGGCATTTTTCAGACAGCTTTTCTGCACTGGGACTGCCACAGACCACTGAGGGCTAGGACACAGCTGATGCCAAGTGCCCGGTGCAACAATTCCTCTGAAGAAAAAGGCATTTCTCACCTGCCAGGCTCCTCAGGGGTTACCTCCAACAGGTTTGACATCTCAGGATCACCACTTAGCTTGGACTGAGCAGCACATCTGTTCTGCCCTTCTCTTGTAGAAGAACTTTTACTGTCTCACTCAGCAGAGATCATGTTGAGCCCAGAATGACTTTTACTGCTTCATCTTCTGGATGAAAACCCTTCCATCATGTACTGTATTAAAGACATTATTAACATCCATGGCAGAAACACAGGCTGGGTGACACCTCCTATGTGAAGTTGATTCATGCTTGTGCTAAACCTGGGTCTGGTCCAGCTGACACAGGCAGCTAAGTTACTGCACTGCCAGTTTAATATTTTGCCATCTGCTAACTGAGAGCTCTGCTGCCTGCTGGGTCCCATAAAGACTTTTATTTATTGCATTATACATGGCAACATCTGCCACAGGATTCAGCTCAGCTCAGCTTCCTAATTAAACAAACAAACACTACATCTCCTGTACATGATTGGGTCTAACTATTATTTATAAAATCTGAGATAGGTATTTAGAAGATATACATTATCTGTTCCAGATGAATAACTACCCCTCCCACCATTTGCGAAGGGACTGTTAGAATGAGCTGAAGGGTCTCAAACACTCCATTTTATGACAACAAAGCAACCAGAAGTTATTGTGTTTGTTGTTGTTTTGCTCTTATTTTATTCCTTAAATTATTCAATGTTACACTAATTAGAAAAATCAGATTATTTCAAATTCTTGTTATCTCCTCTCCTGAGTACTGCCTGTAAAAGCAGGGGAAAATACAAGAGACTTCCTCTGTGTTTGATTTCAGAGAAGAGACCCAACCTGAGGAGCATCACACCATCAGCCACCACCAAAGGCACCATGAATGCACTGCCCAAGTCCATTTCAAATTTAATTGCAAAGGGAGGAATCCCTGAACAATATCACTGGCTACACACCTACATCGAGGCTCTCCCATCTGTTCCAGTCACCTGCAGTTAAATCAAACTGGGAGAAAACCTGGATGAAATCCAGGCCTAATGAATTCAGTAGGAATGTCCCAAGTTCTCCATGTTTTTTTAAATCAGTCCTGGACAAAAAGTTAATTTTATTTAAACTTTAACTTTTCTTTAATCAATCTCTATTCTTTTAACAAATCTCTTATTTTAAAGATTAAAGGGTATCTACAGTTCCAAATACACCAGCTTCAAAAAAAATTCCCAGGCTTCACTTTCAAAAATCAAATGGACAGAATTGCAGAACTAGAGTTACATTTTCCAGTCTTCCAGTACTTATTTACTGCATTCAGTTGCAAAAAAACCCCAACCATGTAAACCAAACAAAAAAAACCCAACAAAACCAAAAAACAAACAAACAAACAAAAAACCAAAATAAAAAAAAAAAAACAACCAAAAAAAAAAAAAAAACACAAGCCACTACACAAACAAAACAGTTGTTTCCTTGTCTTTAAAAATTTGGCCTCATTCTTTCTTCAATCAATAAATAGAAGCCATTTAATTTGCACCCCAAAGATAGGAGTGAGCTGGCTGCCAACACCCCCAGTCCCTTGGGGTCATCCGAGAAAATAGTTGTTTTATTTATGAAAGCAACATTTTTTTTTTCAGTTAAAATCACTGTCTTTACATCATTTTTGCAAAGTCATTGATACCCTGGGAATTTTTTATGCTTACACTTGGTGTTGAGGATCATGGCCACCCTCCCACCCACTGTCAGGCCAGGATTGGGATCCACAGGATGGGGACCCAGCAGTGCAGCCCCCTCAGGGGGCTGATTCAAGGCCACAGCTCCTCTCTGAGGTGCCAAAATAGGCACCTCTACAGCCACAGAAATCAGTAATATAACACAGTAATATAACACTGCCAAACCATCAGTTGTCAAATGGCTCCACACCCTGAGCTGTTCAGGAGTGACTTCACAGACTGCCCACCCACCTCCACCTCCCTGCACTACACAAAGCCCTTACCTAAGAATATAAAACTCCACTGTACAGTTCCTTTGTCACAACACAAATAAGACAAGATCATAATAAACAACTTATCAGCTCCATAATCCAGAGCACCTATATATGTAGCATTTATAAAATTATTTTTATTTTCAAGCCTAAAGTGCCAGCTCTACATACTCAGATTAAACAAGATGTGCTACATAATATGTTTGATATAACTGCTTTTATTTAATTTTTGAGTGTAACATTTGGATATTTACAGGCTCAAAGAAATTATGAATCTTTTTTCTGTACCACTGGCACCAGCACAATGAATTATTTATGATTCAATCATCACAAACAGATGACCCCCCAACAACATGTGATCTTTATTATCTCTCTTCTCTAGTTCAAATATTAAGTCTGACATTGCTTTTCTTAAGACTCTGTGTTCCTTTGGCACAAAAAGAGGTGGTGATAAAGAGGCAGAAGCTGAATTACTTGCACATGAAAAGATGAGCACATCTGCCAGGTGCTGTCAGCACCAACCCACAAAGATCAGGCTCAAAGAGCTGGAAATTGGCCCTTGAGATGACAACTCCCTTGTGCCCAAGCAGCCTATGGGCACACTGCACACCTTCCCAGGTAATTTTTAATTTAAAATGGCACTTTCCCACTTCCCCTGTCCTGTTCTGGCCTCAGCCCTGGTTTCAAGGGAATTCCAGGAGCTCATGGCCTTCAGGTGAGAATGACACCCTCCTGCCCCACTCCCCACACCAGGAGCTTCCTGGGCAGCAAATGATGCTCTGGAAAGGGGGAGAGAACAGAAGGGACTCCTGATGAGACATCCTCTCTGTCCCAGGCAGGTGCATGAATCAATTCTGGAGGCTCTGTGCACTGAGCCAGCTGAGCGGATGCTGGAGGAACAAATGCCTGTAAGTTTGCTGAGTTACACACCTCACACATTGTGGGTGAGCAGGACATTTCAAATACTTAAGGAGATATTAACAGATTTTGACAATTTGCATCATCAAAACCGTGTCCAGCCCTCAGGAGAATCCAAAGAGTTTGCGACCGCTCACAGAGAGCGCCCGAGGCAGGAGGGGAATTTATCTCAAGGCCTTGCCAATCAGCCCTGCCCTTCAGCAGGGGAATTACTGCTCCTGGGTGACATGAGCTGTGCAGCACGTTTGTCACACTGACAGGGCTCCCCTTCTGAGGAGCTGTTTGTGCTGTGCACATCCCAGCTGTGGCTCCTGCGGCCGCTGGGTCCAGCTGAACCAAATCCCAGCCTTCCCACACAAAGCAGGAGATTTTCCCTGTGACACTGCAAATCCTTCTTTATGCCACATAATTCCTTGGGCTCCTGGGTCAGTTCCCAATTCAGTCAGGAGCGTATCCCTGAGGTTTCCTTTCCTTGTCAAAGGGAACAGCTCGTTTCTGTTCAGAACTGTTGTGGTTTAACCTCAGCTGGCAGCTAAGCACCTCACAGCTGCGGCTCACTCTCCCCACATGGATTGGGGTGAGAGCTCAGAACTAAAGTGAGAAAGTTCATGGGCTGGGATAAGGACAGTTTAATAAGTAAAGCAGAAAGCAGGAGCTGCACACACTAGCAAAGCAGGAGGAGGAATTCATTCAGCACTGGCCATGGGCAGTGTTGAGGGGAGCAGGGCTCCATCGCTGCTGATGGTGTCCTGGAAGGAGAAATGCCACCACTCCAAATGTGTGTGTGCTGCCTGTCCCCCTCCTTCCCCAGCTTTATACACTGAGCACAACATCCTGAGGTCTGGAACATCCCTTGGGTCACCTGGGCTCAGCTCTGTCCCCTCCCTGCTCCTGGTGCATCCCCTGGCTCCTCACTGTGGGTTGAGAGCAGAAAAGGCCTCGGCTCTGTGCTAACCAGAAATAAACAAAACATCTCTGAACTATCAACACTGTTTCCAGCACAAATCCAAAATGCAGCCCCTTATCAGCTACTGTGAAGAAAACCAACCCTGTGCCAGCCAAAACCAGCACAGGGATCATTGCTGGGAATGTCCTGTTGACAGGATTATCCTCTCCTCACAGGAAGACAATTCCAAGAAGGTACATGCAGAATTTATTCTAATTATCTCCTACAGAAAGCATGAGAGTTTTCTGTGTAATTGTACAAAATTCTAGTCATTGCACAAAGAATTTTCTCCATGTAATAGATTCCTACCTTTTGCAGGGGGTAGTTTCATTCAGTAGAGAATTTTTCACAGAAATTCCCCCAGCTGTAGCTTTACTAAATTCCTTTTGGTTCAAATAATAGAACTCAATTCCCAGACCCCTCTCTGACCCAAAGAGCCCTAAATCTGTATCATTCTGCACTTTTCATCCACAGATTTCCTTGAAAGCACTGACCTGGTTCTTTCTTGCCAAAATACTAAATAAGAGTGAAAATAAAGAAACAATCCTATCAAAAAACATATTGAAAGTAACTGCTGGGACTTTCACTTCTGAAGTCATACAGAATACAACTCCAAAAAATGACAAGTGAAAGTTCAGTCTCTTGAAGAGAAAATTGGCAAGAGTAACAAAGTTCTCCCTGAAATGGCTGATTCAGTATGCATGGAAAAGCTAGATAAACATCACATGATCTCCCTGAACCCTCTAGACATAAAGAATGCAATTAAAAGGAAACATTTACTTCCACTCTTGATGGAATTACCTGAGGGATAGCAGATGCCAGATAGTTCAGTGTTTATTAGAAGCAAGTAGCAAGTTTGGCAATTGGAACTGGCTCAACCCTCTCTCACATTTTTGTAATTTTATAACACCATATGGTCACTACAGATCTCTCTGACAATCTCCTAGTTTAAGTTCAGCTGTTTCACAGAACATTGAAGCTGAAGTTAAGCATATTGAAGATATAATGGTAAGCAACAAAGATATTTCTGTGAGGGCTGCAAAATCCCTGAGAAATGCGGATTGCCATTTGAATGAGTCAATATTTGTTAATAAAACACTTGGTAGCTTTGGGTGTAGGCTGAACCCCAGCCTCACAAGGCCACAACAAGGCTGGGCTGAAGCACAGCACAACCCTGAGGTGCTGCTGACACCCTGAAGCCTGGTGACACACCAGGGCTGCTGAGAGCTTGGGAGAAGAGCACGGTGACAGAAACCAGCTCAGCCTCCACTGCCTGCACTTACATTCAGTATTCCAGTATTCCAGTTTCAGTATTCCAATTTCACTGCTGCCAGGGAAATTACCCATGGGCTGATGCTTAAAGAGATTGGCCTGCTCATAGTGGAGCCCTGATCCTAAAACCAAACATAAGCACTGATGCTGCCTAGAGGACAGGCAACTCCAGTCATGGTCAACTGGCTTATTGGGTGCCAATCAAATGCCACTGACTTCCCAGGGAATTGAGGGCAGCTAGAGCTCCAGCTCATAAAGTCCTACATTTACTGCATTATCAACAAAATGTATTTTCTAAAAATGCAATGACATAAGTATGACACAGCAATTGGTTTTGCTAGCAACTTACTTAAGTGTATAATTTATTGATGATATCTACAGCAAGAAAAAGTATCCACAAGTCCTTGCTCCTCCAAGGCTGAGAGCATAAATATATAAATCATATGAAACAGAAAAACTCAAGAGAGTATTTAAACCCTGCTCTTATTTTAGCTCCACAGACTTAAACAACTTGACACTATGGTAATGCAATGAGTCTGGGCCTCATTAATTTTTAATCAACCTTTATCCACCATAGCTTTTGAAACAAACTGTTACTAATGACAAGTCATATGTCAGTCTAATGAATGGGAGGCAAACTTCCATTAAAATAATGAAATTAGCATGTTTGACTTTTTTTCCAGTTCCATGGCACACAGCCCCAGGTAATTACAGTTTGCACTACTTGCCCATATTAATGTCTGTTTATTTACTTAAGGTCTTTAGTCGGGACATCCCAATTTAGCTCATGTCAGCTGATTTTTATGAGTCTAAGAGTATTTGTCTTATTAACAAAGAGATAAATACATGCAGGCAGTGCAAAGTGCCAAAACATCAATTATGCACACATGGTGAAAACATTGTGAAAAAACAGAATAAAATAAGCACACAATCCCTATTGATATAAACACATCCCAGTGTTTCCCTGTGGCAGCAGCAATTACTTTTGGAAAATGGAACAAGGTCTGAAAGGCATCTTTGCTGGGTATAATTTGGCCTCTTCCAGCAACCTTTGCTCTTTAGGATCCCGAGTATAGGCTAAAAAAAAAGCCCAAAACTAAATTTCCAAATATTATTGTGCTCTAGAGTACAGGAGTCATGAGACACTGCCGTGACCTTGTTTTTAAAAGTGTATCATTCTGGCTCTGCAATGTGCCCCTGAGGAATGAAGGCCTTTCTCACTAACTTGCAGTGAAAAGCTGTTATCAATATGTTATTACATAAAAAATACGTTACAGCATCAATAACCTGAGTAGGTCATATTCCAACTTCACAACAGCTTCTTCTAAAGTTCCTTTGGCAAGCCCCTACATCCCATAATCACAGATAACATCTGAAAGTGATGTAGATCAGCCCTCCAGAGATGATTTTGGAGTAGCTGAGGTTTTGGTGTGAACATGCTCCTGTGCACAGCAGATTTCACTGCTAACAGAGGAACTTCCTAAGAGCAGCTTCTCTTTTATAAAACTAAAATAATCTGCGATAAATAACCTCAAGTGCCAAAGCAAGATCTTTTAAAGGAAGAGCCATCACTAAAGCTACCTGAGAAATTAATACAAGTCTCTGTTGTCTCAGAGAATGTGTTGGAATAATTTTTATACTTTTAATGTCTCTTAGGTTTCCAGTGAACAATTCTGATCAGTCCTGAGGTTTACAAACAATAATGTGTATGACCCTGTAGAGAGCCAGCAGCCACTCCTGCTCAGCCCTCCAGGCTGTGCCCCAGGAACTGAACCCTCTGCAGACACAGGCTTCAGTTTTAACCTGCAATCAGGGTAAAACATTTCCCACTCACACAGCTCAGAGGCACAGCCAGGGAGAGCCATGGATTCATTCTCCTGGCATGGCAGGGAGAGCCATAACTCTGCCTGCCAGACACAGAATATCTCACCTGAAGAGTAGAAAACGAGGAATTTAACAGAAGACACCTTCCTCAAAGAACCAATATCACCTAAACCCAAGTTTTCTCCACACTTCCCTTTTTTCCTCAAAAGTACACAGAATATTGATCTAGATTCTCCCCTCAGTACCTGCCTGAACTCTGGTCTGTGAAAGCCCAGAGAAGACAATTTCTCTCTTCTTGCTCTGACTAATGATGGATCCTCACCTCTCCCTTCCCAGATCCCCCCAGAAGCCTCCAAAAGATCTTTTGTCTCATTGCTGATGGAAAAGTTCACAGCTTTCTAACAATCTGCACAAGATGAGGAGAAAAACATCTTTGCCTTTCACATGTTTATGAATTATGTGCTTGCAATGAATTGTATTCACAAACAGAAAAATCCATCATCATTTATACAGAAACTCCCACTTTCTGAATTCATCCTCAAATTGAGCACAATAGGAATATCTGTGAAACAGATTTTTTTTTTTCTTTCCTCAGACACATCCAGCCACCTATAAACAGAGATCTGGGACAAATACAAGCCAGGAGAGAGCTTGTGATTTTACAGGATTTAACAGGAAAGACTCTGAATTACCCCAGCTGACTGCTGTAAAAATAAAGTAACCAAAGAAATGCAGGTGAGTGCTGCATCCAGTGCCAGTCACCAGTCATGGCTGACATCAAAGGCTGGATTCTCCCAGCTCAGAGCTGACACTTGTGACTGACAGTGCAAATACCAGCTTGCAAACCCATCAAAGCCTCACTGGAGGGACATGCAGTGCTCACAGAGGACTGATTGTCCTGTAGGAGAGATCAAGGAGCTCCTGTCCTGCTCAAAACACTTGAGATTTGATGACCATCTGACTAATAAAAGTCACTTTTGAACATCTTGTGGGGGTCTTTCCTGAACATTTGTAAAAAGACAGAACAAAGGAAAAAAAATTATCAGGTCTGCTTTCCTCTCTATTGTTATCTTCCTCCTGAAAAATAAAAAAACATTGACTTTACCAGATACTCTTCCTGGGAGAGCCAGGCAGAATCAGCAAGCTCATGTTACTGGCTTGTCCCTCTCCCACAAACCAGAGGACACATTGATCTCAGCTAACTTGATTTAGCTCAGTCTGCAGTCTCTCTTCTTTTCTATTGCATTAGGCCCCAATCTGTCTTTCAAATTACCTTTGGCAATTAACTGATGTGGCTAATTCAGGAGCTCAGTTGCTCTCTGTAAGTCAAGTAATCAATAGAGGCAAACCTGTGCATTAGCATACCAGGTAACTCTGGTATCATAGTTAAAGTTTTCAGGTTTGATTCAAGCCTTAGAGCCCAGCAGTCCCTACTAGAAACAAGTCCAGGTGACTTTCCCATATTAATGCAAAAGCTCAGCACAGCAAAGAACCAAGCTCACACACTCAGGGACCTACAGCATCACTTCTACCAAAAATTACTTCCCCTTTCATCAGGACCCTTTACAGAAGGTCACACAAGTGATTCCTGACCAATTCCTGAGAGATTTCCTGTACCTCAGTCTGTCAGACAGGGTGTTCCTGTGGCTGGACTCCTACCTGATGCTTCAGGGAGGATTTAGAAACACATAATCAGGTGTACAAGAGGTCAGTTCCCAGATCTCATTAGGTCAAAGTGAGCTTGAACTCTGAAGCACAGGGTTTTTTATTTTTTCCAAAGACTGGCAGATTAAACAACCCCGTTACTCTTGTGGATTCCCAGTTCTACCCTGAATTTTTAGACCCCAGTTAACCCTCATAGCACCGAGTCCTGTGCAGTGGATGAGAATTAATTTCTTTTGCCATGTCAGAATTTCCTGAACACCTGGTAAAATGTATTCAATAATATTTGAAGGTAAAAAAGAGAAACAAATGTTGTAATTTAAAGAACACCCTGAATCAATTATCAATTACCTTTTCAATTACCATAAAGGAATCAGCTTTTTAAATGTCTCTTTATGTGACTGTTCCATCCTCCCCAAACCTGCCACAGTTCTGCAACAAATTTGGAGACAGACAACTGCAGCTCACTGTGCTCTGACATCTTCCCAGCTGGATCATCACTTGTCACCTTCCTCATGCATGGAAAAATTATGGGTTTTTTATTTCAGCTGCACATGAAATACCCCACAGTGACACCTCAGAGTCAGACCTGGACAGATATTTAAATCTCTATATAGTGCTTTGTGTAATTTAAGTTTTTCCTCTGGTATGTACTAGATGTACTAGCAACAGCTGCATTTAGCAAAATCCATCACTTTTCACTTGTTTCACAAGTCCCCCTGAGTGAAACCCTCAATTCAAATTAGGTCTCAAAAAATTAATGAGTTGCATTTGCAAGAATTGCTGTATTTTTAAAATAACATAAAACTTGTAAAGAATAATGACTGCAGAAACAAATAGCTAAAATAAGGTATTTAGGAAATGTATTTGCAAAGTTCTATGAGCTTTTCTGTAGCATATGATAGCAGTAAGAATTATAAAAACTAAGATGAAATAGGAAAAATATTTCCTTTCTTCTGGCAATACATAAATTGCCTTTATTTAGAATTACCGCCATAAATGTTCAGCACTGTCAAACAAGCCTGTGTTGTTAACAGCATTCAGTGATTACTGTGAAGAGTAAGACTCATTTATAACATACCATAAATACATAAGGAAAATGAATTTTTAAACGTCATTAAGCAGTATTGCGCAGCTCTCTAAAAATAAAAAAAAATTTTCCTTGAAAGATATTTGTAACATTAGATCTGAGCTAGCAAAACACAAAAGACCCAGCTCTGAAGTCAGCAAGATGACTGAAAAGGGCTTCACACCAGGCTCCATCATTCCAAATCCTGGATTCAGATATCTCTGAACTATCAATGCCTGAGTTCAAGGGACACACAATCACAAATGTACATTTTTCACAGAAACACAGAACCAGCCAGGCTGGAAAAGACCTCTGAGATCAAGTCCAACCTGTAACCAAACACAACCTTGTCAACTAAACCTCCTTCTGCCTTTGTTGTAAAGGTAATTTCTCTTTTTCAAATGAGCAGTGACATGACAAAGTTAACTGCAAATTCAACACAATATATTGCCAGGTATTTTATGGTGTGCAACTCTTCCTGGACCCTCCTGCTTCAGAGGGAGCTCATTTCTCTGCAAAACTTTGTTTTACCTTTCTGTCAAAGAGGAAAAATTCAGGAACACCCTTCTATAATCCAAGCAGTAGGGGTTTACAGACATTATGTACTCAGATATAAGTAATTAACATACACAGATAGTAATTAACCTTCAGCATTTAACTCAGCCAGTGTGCTGGATTGGGCAGACAGCTGCAACTGCAAATTGCCTCAACAATTGTACAGAAAGATAATTTTATGTGAAAAGTTGCTTAATTTATTTTTTTAAGTAGAGCACAATAATAATTTATGCATGTCCACATTCTATATTTACATGGGTTCCCATGTCAGTTTTAGGAGCTCCATCAGAGCAGTAAGGCCAGTGTAGGTGCACAGACACCTGTGGGGCAGTGCCCAGCTTATCCCTTGGCTACAGGAAATGGGGAAATTCTCCCTGAAACAGGGAAATGGGGAAAATCCACAAGCCTGGCCTGAATTTGCAGGGCTGGCATAGACCTGCCTTGGATTTCTGCCTCACCTTTCCTGCTAGCACTAGCTCCCTAAATGCCAACCATAAATTTCCTTAACAGGTTGCAAATGCCATGCTCATATTTGCTCAGTCTTCCAGAAGTTCCTGGGAATGCAGACAGCATCATTTTTATTGCTGCAACAAATAACAGTGAATTTTCATTGTCCCAAGGTTCTGCCTACAAGTGCTGCAGGCAGGCAGGCAGGTGTGTGTTCCACAGGCAGCCATCCTACAGCTCCCAGCTCTTCCCAGCTGCTGACAGCCCAGCCAGTGATTTCCAAAAGGTATTAGAATATTCATAGCCACTTCCAAGCAGATTAGGCATAGGCAGTAAATCATATGAGATTAATTTGGCAAAACATTTTTATCCTTTCATGTGCAGCTGTTCAAATGTCTGTAGCAAAAGAGATTGTTTCATTCAGCTCTAATATTTGGATTTACCTTTGCAACACAGAGGTTTGGAAGGAATGAAGAGAGATCAAGAAACTCAAGTTTTACCCAGTATGCAAAACAGTGAGTTTGTTTTAAATCTCTAAAGCACACAGACACACCCACATTATAGACATCCTCCCTGAAAAAGCAGTGGGAAACTCCAGGATAAGAACAGATCAATAAACACAAGGTTAACAGCAAGAAGCAATTTAAAAAAAAACAAAATAGGGCTTTTTTAATTTTAAAACCTAAACAGTAAAAAATGAAAAGGCATATGATAAGCAGGAATGGATTCCACCTGCCACATAAACACCAAACAGCAAATAGCAAGCACACTTAAAACTTGGATTCTTCAGTTATTTGCTCACCTGAGTTGAGCTGAAGTAAATTCAATTCAGATTCAAATTCCAATTTTTGTGAGACTATTTTTTCTTAATTGAATTAGGCTTTCACTCTTCTAGCTGTTTTTAAAATTTAAATATAATCTTCTGTGGACATGGGATGCCAGCTCTGCAGCTAGACTGACTTGCACTTGTGTGCTCTCATACAATACAAGCCAGTAAATATCTTCTTAGACATCAAAAGGAAGAGAATTCTTGCTCATTGACCATCCTGTGCTTCCCATTGCACCCCACATAAAATGGACATGAATCTCTGATAACACATCTCATGACAGATTAACCAAATTATATTAACTCTGCTCTGACAATGAGCTTTGATCAGGCTCCCTGCTGGTCCACAGCATTTACAGGTGCTGGCAAAAGGTTCCTGCCAAGCTTCTGAATTGTGAAAATACCTGCACAAACCTCAACCCAACCTTCATGAGAGTTTGCAAGGGTAATTCCTGCCCTTCTCACCTTTAATGTGAAAGGAGTAATGAGGGACATTAAGGCAACCCAAGAGCAGATATCTTTTTAATTGGAAAGAACCAAAGATACTTTCAGGTTGCACAGTGCCAGGTAATACTTTCAGCTCAGCCACCTCAGTTGTCCCCAAACTTCCTGTCTCCATGCATTCAGCAGTCTCTGTTTGAAGAGTGTCACATATTCCATAGTTTATTTCAGGGAACTCAGATACATTATATTAGAGCAGACTGACTACACTCCTGAAGAACCTAGCTGTTTCATGGTAACATATGAAATCATCATCCTAAAGGCCATGAACGCTTCAGCAAGAGCTTTTTTCCATTGGCATCAAACATACTTTGGGTCAGGCCCAATAGGGGGATAGTAATTACCAAGATTTTACTAAAATAAAATCATTTCTTACCCTACCATCTCCCTCCAAATTCTCTTCCTTCTACTCCCTGCTGTCCTGCAGCTATCAGGATTGAAATGTGGCAGCAAACTCTTCCTCCTTGACAGAGCCAAACCCATAAAACAAGTACTTAAATGGAGAACAAAGCTGTATTCTGATAATTTTTAGCAGCAAGATACCATATTTCAAATGCAAAAGTGTGCACAAAGGTTAGAAAGCTGCTGGCTTTTCTCTAGAGAAAAAACAAGACCATTTGCTCAGGCAATTTTTAAGGCAAAGAAACCAATACTCTTGAGCTTCTGGTTCACTTCCTCAAATATAATTACCCAGCTTTGTGAGCACAAACAAGATTTGTGCCTGTGAGCAGAAGAGCTCTCGAAGCCTCTCTGGTTCAGGAGCCAAAGACTAACAGGGTTAATGAACTTGAACTTTGAGTCCTGCCAACATAAAATACAGCAGAAAAGCAACCTGTCTTGTAATGTTCCTGTCCAAACAAATCAATATTGTCCCTGTCACACTCTACATCAGTCCAAGGCCTCTTGTTTGGCTCCCCTGGGAAAGGCTGAGCAGGTTTGGGCTCACCTGGCTGCCTGGGCAGGGAGAGCCTGCACACAAGATCTGTGCTCAATCTTTGTGAGCCTGGCTATTGAATTTATTCAAGGAAAAGGAGCTGCTTCCACTTTGTTTCCATGACAACAACCCTGAGAATTTTTGTCTTCATATAAGTGAGTTATTGCTTTTTGTGCTTCCATAGTCTAGGCAGAAAAATTAACATAATATGGTCTCAAGGAACACAATCAAATCTTCCTATCCTCCCAACACTCCTACAGGCAGCAAATTCTTAGATTTCATTACTAGAGGTATAAATGGGTTGAAAAACAATCCTCGTTGTTTATTATTGAGAGATTTAATTTCAACTAAAAACTTCAAATAAAGAAGACTCTTTTGCTGACCATGTTTGTGTACACATTAACAGAAGAGAACAGCCTAGTGTATTATTGCCTATCTGCAGTCTTTTAAAAGCAGCTTTGGGATGTTTATCCATAAATTTTTTGTCTCTATTCCTCTCCATATAATGATTTCAACTTTTATTTATTGGTGATGCAGTCAAAATATTTTCAGTGCTACAAAGCAAGTAAATTTTTCCAGAACACAAAGATCAAAATCTATACAAGACAGACATTTAAAACATAAAGTCACTTGTATATATCTTTGAATTACTCAGGCTAAAACTGTAGTGTATGCACCAAAACCCCACAGAATAAGTACAAGGCTACAGGTTTCATTTCCATTGAATCAGCAGTGAAACTGCTCTCCTGTGAAAACTGAGGATTTGAGAGATCCTCGTCACAAAAGGAGGACACTTCAGAAGAGTCTTGAACTGAATAGCTTGGTGACTGACTTGGTTGAGAAAATATTTCAGGATATCTGTGAGAAGTTCTAAGCAGTCCCACCAGAGAGAAATCAAATGTATTCACTTTGTTTCACATCATTCAGTCCACAGTTAAATACTTAGGAGATGTGAAATGAACATAGAAAACAGCTTTTCGGGGGGGGGGGGGGGGGAATAAAAAGGGCATTCTCTTTCCATCTCATTCAGTCTTGTCCCCTGAATTACAAGAACCACCAGATCCCCACATCAGAGTGCTCCTAGCAAAGGACATAGATCATGAATAAAAGTAACACTACAGGAATTTCACAGCACAGCACAGCTGGGACACTTTTCTCAAAAACAAGTGACAAGGTGAGACAGATCTCATTGTGTGCTACAAATTGTTGCAATTCCACTGCCTTCACTGAAAGGCTTATTACACCAGCTGAAAATTTGGAGCCAGCACCAGACATTTTTATGATTGTGGCTATCCTGGAGTTGAGTCACAAGGAGCAGCTCTGATGGATCTTGGGCTCCTTTCAGGACTTGAAGGGTTCACAAGCATGGCATTTATGCTGTTATCAGGCATCTAAGTGACCATGCTAAACCACCACAGAAAAAGGAATGTTTTAAGGTCAGCTGAGCAGGGGAATCCAACTCTGGAAACAGCAAGGACATAAAGGTTTGTCTTCAATGAGAAAAGAGGGGAGGGGAGGAAAAAAACGCAAAGCACCTGTTGACTAAAATATGGTCAAAATATTGAAGAGCCAGGAGAAGATAAATGGAGGGAAGCTCCACCAGGTGCAGTGCTGGCAGTCAGTGCCCGTAAAGCGCACAGCTGCTTGCACAGCTGGGCTGGCAGCCAGGAGCTGCTCTGGGGCTAACCCCAAACCTGCTGATCCACCAGGTTACCAGGATTATCAGAGCAAGGACACCAGCTCTGAGGAACCACCAAGGCTGACCCTGATTCCTACAAGAGAGGGGCATAAGGGCCACTGAGGCAGTTGAGGAAATCAGACCCACTTTATAAAGCTACACTTTCAAACCCAATGGCTGAATATTCCTGGTTAGCATGGGGCAAAAAGATTGTTTCCATTTAACCCTCAAAATGTAATTCAGCCCTGTAGTTCAGCCCAATCTGAAATCTTCAAACACTGATAAATTCTGAATTATACCAGTAAATTTAAAATGCAGTGTGTTCTTAAAAGGAATAGAGGAATAGCAGGATTTGGCTGGCAATTTATACAGGAATAATAAATGCAAAAGTCAAAGCAGATTTTCATTAGGAATCACTCTAGTCAGAAATGCAAGTGAGCAAAGCCATGCAAACCATCACTCTGAAAAGCAAGAGCTGATGTCTGTGGGGATATAAAAGATTAGGAAACCATGAAGTGGCAGAAACAGATGGGGTTTTTTGAACTGAACTTCACTTAGTTCTAATCTCTCTAATTCCCATTATTATTTTTAGGCAGAAAAAGGTTTCATCTTCCAAACATAATTGCCTTGCTATTTTCTGTGGTATTGCAAGACTCACATTGTATCCTCCATATATTATTTTTGCTCCTACATTATTTTCTTTTTTATATAATTTACCAAGGCTGATTCTTCTTTCTAATCTCTCTGCAATCTCCTCTTTCATTGCTAAAATGTTGCCTTGAGATGACTGATGACATGTTTGACATTTACATTTTATTGGAAAGAATATAGATTGCATCTTTCTTATCTGTTCCTAAAATATTTCCTCCATTCTCTCACAACACATTTTTGGGGACAATAGTTGCATCCCGATCAATTTTCTCCAGTTCATTACAAACTTCTTTGAATACTGACTTTTCAAAGTTTAATATTTGTGTGCCATTACTCTTTGTACATATTGTATCCTCATGAATATTTCAAGTCCAATAGCAGTATGATCACTCAACCTTATAAAAGCTCACCAGCATCTTATTTATCATACAGGTCCTGCTTCAATTCCTGGGACTATGTCCAAAATATCCTCTGAGATTGTTTTCTCTTATAATTCGGATAAGCAAGTGAAAAACCCTTACACTAACACATGTATCATTTCCCAAGCATTAAGCAATTATTATTCCAGTCAAACTTGAAGTAATTGAAATCCTCTGTGATCAGTGCACCATCCCTTTAATGAGTCTCCACAAGTATTTCTTGATTTTCCTGCTTAGGATCACACCTTTAACCACTTCTGGAATCTATTTTAACTCCAGCATCTCAAGTTTTTTCTTACCAGCTGAAGTCCAAACATGCTACACCCCACTACCTGTTCTTCCATTTTCCTGTGTACCCCACTGCTGAGCTCCAGCTGTAAAATTCTACAATATTTCTTTGGCTGGTAGTCCTTAAAAACATCTCAGACTCCTAATTTACTCAGCATTTTACTTCCAGCAACTCTCAAACAAGAGTGAAGGTTTGGAGGATTCTCTTTTTATTGAAGAAAGTGATTTAAGGTCCCACTCTGATTTTTTTTTTTAAATCATCAAAGGGCAGCACAGGTCTTACAGAGCAGGCTGAGGTGGGTGCTGTTTGCCCCAGTGATTTCACTCACTGGGTGACCTTTGGAGCATGAGCTGCTTGGTCAGGCCACAGAATTGTCCTTGCCACAGTCCTGGGTGCTGTGGATGCTGGAACAAGCCAAGGGATGTATCCTGGCCTTCAACTCTCTCCTCCCCTCCAGCTGCTGCTGAGAACCCCACCACAGCTCCTGGGGCTGTGCAGCAGGACCCAGCTGCTCCACACATGAGGTGAAGGTGCCCAAACCCCACCCTGCAGGCTGAGAACCCCACCACAGCCATGGAGCTTCTGCAGGAATAAACTTGCTGCAGCAAGATCAAGCAGTACATGAGTAATTTCCGAATGATGACATTATTGTATCCATCTGCCAAAATCTATGTCTGCTCACCAGAGAGTGCTGGCAAGAACAGATGAAGAAGTGGCCAATTAATGAACTCTGCACACATCTGTTGGAAAAATACTGAATAGTTTACCACCTGCATAGCAGAGAAGCTGCTCCTCTGAGGAGCCAAATTCAGCCATGTGAGCAGCAGCTCCCAAGAGACAAATCAATGGATGGGTGCAAAGCCCCTCTTGGCTTGAAAATATTTTTCACAAATTTATTTCTTAAAAAAACTCAGTCTTTTTGTAAGATCCACAAGTTGCCATAGGTTTAAATGTAATTGTACCATAATAGATTAAAAAAACAATTTCCCAGACAAGTAACAGGTGCCCAGGTCTATACTTGCTTCAAAAAGCTGCTCTGAAGCCAAGAGAGACAAAAAAGCAATACAGGATTTCAGAATATGCTGCTTTTCTATGCCTGCCTGAAAAAAATAGCTCAATGGACTATGACAGAACAGAGTTCTCACCTTCCAGATGAACAAGGCCATGAAAAGTCTGAAACTTCCTGTTGCATGGTGTGGCATGCAGGAAGCTAATGAAACAAGGCAAGAAACCTTTTCTCCCTACACACTTTCTTTCAGATAAAGAAGATGCTTTACCTTGCACAGACACACAGTAAAACCTCCAAAACAACTGTGATCCTAGTAAAAAAGTCAGCTGCCAAATAGTACAAACTGAGGGCAAATAAAAACTCTTGGTTAGAGAATTCCACAGCTTCCAATAGCTTTATTTAGAATTTTAATCCCTCTAGTCTTCTCTAATTAAAACCAGATGAATTTCCAAGTGATGCCAACATCCCCACCAGCTCATATTCCCTGGGATCTCCATCATTTCCCTGATCTGCCAGTCACCTCTTGGTACCAATCATAAAAACCCTTCAACAAGATCCATCTCTCCAGGTTCACCTACAAAAATTAAGGTCATTTACTCTCAAAGCTCTTGGCTGCTATCCTATATTATCCAAAGTTCCTCTTCCTATTTCTCTGCCCTGGGATTGACGAAAATAGGAACAGGGAGTAATAGGGAATTACATGCAAGTTTTTCATTTTTACACCACAGCCTTTTCAAAGCCAGGGTGAATCCTTTCCTGCAGCACCTGGAAATGCTCAAATACACAGAATGCACAAGGAAACAGTCACCCAGATGTCCATTTACAGTTCAAAATCTTCTCTTTAAGACTCTCAGCAGATTAAACTGTCTTTCATTTGGTTTATTCTCTTAAACACAAGGAAACACCAGACTACCTGATGCACTTCTGTTTCTCCTTAAGAAGGCAGTTCCATTTCAGCAGCATGAAAACCTTCACTGCACATTGTTTGTGAGCTGTTTTCTGATCCTCCAGCATGAAAGTCACTACATGGTAAGCTATTAATAATAACATTGGTGTGGCCATTTTAATTGTGTTTAAGTATCTCTCCCTCACTCTGCTCTTCTTTAAAAAACTATGACTCAATCATTTCAGTTATTAAGGCAAGATAAAAAATCAAAATAATATTTGGGAAAAGCCAAACCTAGGTACAACAGTCTCACAGACAAAGATGGGCATTTTCTGGGCTTTAGAGAAAAAGCAAAGCCCATTCCAGCTCTAGAAACTCACATTTTACTGGATCTCAGGGTGGAGCAGCCACAAAGCTTTGAGCACCCTTTGGCCTGCAGCCTCTGAAGAGCAAGCAGCACAAGAGCACCCAGCCTGCAGTCCCTGTACCACACTGTGTCCTACCAGGTAAAACTGATGGTGGTGCAGCAGAGGCAGTACCACAATGATGCCCTCTAATATAATTTTTATTAATAGGATTGCAATGACTGGGGTTTTGGGCTTGCTTCGTGGACAGAAGTTAATTTCTCCATAAGAAAACAAGTAGCATTAAAAAAAAAAAAAAAAGGCAGCAAGACTGCAAAAAGGTATTTGTGGCTTGCACCCAGCTGAAACCAATAACATTCACCTTCTGCGAGCTACTCAAATAAACAATTACCTTACTCATCCATTCCAGTTCAGGTGTCTTTTCTGTGTATGTTTGGTCTGGAGGCTCCATGAAGAATGTTATTGATCCTTTTAATGGGTAAGGACCTCACTAAGTGATGAACTGTCCACCCACTTTCCCTAATTAAGAAAAATCCAATTACCACACACAAGTGTAGACTGTGAAACTGTAAATACCACCCATCAGTCTTCAGGAGCTGGTGCAACTGGCAATGTGTTCCCAAACCATCTGCACAGCCAAGGACTCATTACAAATTCCAAATGACTTGACAACTTCTGTACTGGATTGCAGGACAGCAACTTGACTGAAAAGCATCAGCCCTTGGAAATGGTTACAAAGCACCTCCAAATTACCACAATCTCATCAGGAGAGTGATGAGCTCAGAGAGGGTTTCCAGAGCCTGAAGCAGAGAGTTCTGCTCTAAGTTCTGTGGAGCAGCCATACAGATTGATCTGAAATGCAGAACAGCTCTGCAGAACACACAGAGCCCATGGAGCTGCCAGAGGGGAACAGAGCAAACAAGGGCTCATCCTGGAGGTGATGTGATGCCACACCTTGGAAACCAGGCTTCCAAAATGACACTTAGAGGGGCAGAAGCCATGGGAAGGAACAGATCTGCAACATAAAATTTGGGTGAAAAGGCAGGGATTGCCAGTGCAATGAATAATATACAAAGAATCTTGAAAAGAAAAAAATACCAGTGGAAGAAAAGATCCTCTTGAATAATTAAAGCAACCCTCAACTCCTTGCTACAATGCAAATCAAATTCAGGGCTCAGACAGAACAGGGCTTTATTTCCTCCCTTACTTCCATTCCTGAAGTTTAAGAACATTGCAATATGGTGGTAAAATTATTCTGCATTGATGAAAAGAATCTTTGGAAGGAGGACTACAGAAATTTAGATCATCCTCCCCTAGGATACAGTGAATATGTGCTGCCATGCCTGTCATAGATTAATCTAGGAAAAATAAGAAAATAATTCAAGTCCACTTTATTAAATAGGCAGACTTAAAATTTCTTTTTTTAATTTTTCTTTAACCATTAAAACCAGCATAAAGGAGCAAAATTACACTGAAAGGTAAAACATCCAGTAAGGCAGACAGAAACAGTAATAGCAAGACTGACAAGCAAATTGATAAATGTGAAAGATGATACCAAAGAGACTATAGGAGTCTTAAGTAGTCAAAAAGATTCAGAAGACTGGATAGTAACAGAAAAAAAGGGGTAAGTGGCCATATGAAAAAAAAAAAAAATGAAGATAATAGGAAAATAACTGTAAATGCCAGGGCTAAAAGCAAAGGGTAGGAAAAAGGATACATCACAAGGGAATTACAGGCAGAGCTGGGATATGGCCTAGAGAACTGCATAGTACTTGTACCAAAGTTGGAAACCAGAGTGCCAGGAGGGAGATCAGCCCTTAGGGAGGGGGAACTCCACCAGACAGTGGCAGTGTAAGGCTGGTACTCAAACCAAGGCTACCACAACTGCTGTTACAGTCACACTGTGTGCATTCATACAGAGCAGGGAAGGTCTGGGCAAAGGAATGCAAAATAGAGAAAAAACTCATCACCTTGTTCTGGCCAGCTGAAGTAATCAATGAAAGTTAGAGAAGAACCCTAACAACTTCCATGGAAATTTTACATTATATCCCTTTTTTGAACATGAATAAGTGTTATCTGTAATAACAATCTATACCCCAAACTGTTTTCCAGTGATGTGTGAACACACCATAGGGGTGGGTCAGACCTTGTGGAAGCTCGTGGTACACAGAGAGAGGATCCTGTTGACACACACCTGTGACCACTGTGTGACCCTCCTAAAAACCATTCACTTCATGTCAAATACAATTGTGTTCTGCCTGGTGTTCCTAGACCAGGAATAAGATATGCTCTGCAAACCATGGGAATTGTATACTGAGACACCAGCAAGGGAAAACACAAAGCTAAGAAGAAGCAAGAGAAATATGCTTCAAACTCCAAATTTTCATGTCTTTATTTATTGATTTATGTGGTGAAAAAAAAGTCATTCATCAATATCCTCTATTCCTTTGTCTGCATAACTCAGTACTAGCAAATAATACCAATCAAGGTGATTTAAGTTAATCTATATTTTGCAATATTCATGGTGGATGCCATGCTTGTCTTACATGCTTCATTTCCTTTAGAACACAATTCACTTCCTTTGAATACCACAAGTGTATTTCATTGGAGGGATGAATTCTAACAAACTGAAAAAATACCTATTTAAAAATTACTTGTCCTGCCATGTCTTGGGTTTTAGTTTTCATATTTTTGGATTCTGCACTGCCTTGGTGTGTAGCTCTGAGCTTCATGCTAGGTGTCAGTAAGTTCTATTCCCAGGGCAGGTAGACAAAACAATCCTTTTCCAGTTTAAGACTGAGGACAACCATTAAAAGTTTCAGGCTCAAAAGGTAAAAAACAACAGAGAACTGAAGAGAGCAACAAGGAGGATGGAACTGCATAACCTGAAGCTGTAGTTGGACAATTAATTCCAATATGCAAATGGAGCAGAACTCATAAAAGTGAGAGACCCCGTGATCAGCTGTGCATTTTGTGACCATTTTAGGTTTACCTTGGGTGTAGCCCTGGCTGGGCTCTTGTACTGCCCAAGCTGGATCCATTGAGGCCTTTTAATAAATCCCCACTTTATTCCTTAGCTCTGTCCAGCCTCTGTCCCAGGTCAGCCTCTCAGGGCACCACCTGCACACAGTACTCAGCCCCCCACACCTCACCAGGACAGGGGCGAGTGAGGGGCACAGACACAGAGAGGGTCTGGCAGGGTGCAAGCAGTGGATCAGCCCCTGTGTGTTCCATCCCCAAACCCCTACACTCCTCAGGGCACTCAGGATAATAAATAAAGCTGATAATTAATTAATCAGCTTGCCCTGCCTGTGTGTGCCTGCCAGGGATGAGCTCGGGAGCGTGGCTGGAGGTCAGTGAGACAGGACTGGGAATTGATGGCTGCACCAGGCAGCCTGGAGAGAATTTATTTCCTCTGCTGGCAAGCACTGACTGTTCCTTCTGCTGAAGAAAATAGTCAGTAATGGAAATCCTGCCACCACCTTAATTATAACATCTCCAGCTCGGTGCCAGATTAATGAGTAGCTGTGGAATAACATTTTTAAGGTTTGACTAATGGTGATATAGGTAATGGCTGAAGCATGAAGGCATCTGCACCCAGGAATGCTCTAGGTTTGGGCAAAATTGTCCTGTTACACCTGAAAATATGACAAAAAACAAAACAAAATTGTGACTTGGGAATTGGGAAAATGATTTAAGGCATTTCTTTATGATGATCAGATATGGGAAAATACCAACCACTTAAAAGAGAATATTTTTAACTTGAAAATGCTAAATATCACATCTTTCCAAGAAAATGCAAATGGACAATTTAGGGCACCAATAACCATGCATAAATGTTCTCTATTTCTGCGCAGACAGTGAAATAAGGAGGAAGCTTTTGACACAACATTATAATTCCATTTCACTTTTTTTTTTCAGCAACACCAGCTTCCACCAAAAAATGAAAACTGAACAGGAAAAAAGACTTCTGCATAAAATGAAGATAACACAAACATCTCTGAAGTAAAAACCAGAGAAAAATGACATTAAAAAGCTTTCCTGTGTTCAAGGGACAAGTCCAGCAAAACTAAGGAAGATTAACTGCTCCAAATACATCTGTGGTCAAGAACCAGGAAAGGAAATAAACAAATACTTCCAGCTCATCTCTATGCATCATAAAACAAATTAAATTAGGTTTTTGTTCACTGTGTTGTGCAAAAAAGTAATTTCATCAAGAGTCAGTGTGATAAAGTCAGGCTGCTTTTCAATCACTGCACAAACAACTTTTTCCTCAAAGGTTACCTTCCAAGGACATTTTAAATACAAATATATGTACAGGAAGTTTATGCCTTTTGTACCTGGCATGTTTACTTTAAGTGTGTGCTGGGTTTAGTATCCAAACCAATATTGTTGATATTGTTCTATAGTTTATACATTTTATTAAAACTAAAGCTGCAGGAATTCTCACTGGAATAAGGGAAAATACACCTTTTATGACTACCCACTGGCAGGATTAAAAGGCATCTTGAAAAACAACCAATAAAGCTACAAATAGGAATTTTGTGTATGAGCCCACAGTTTCATAAATATGATAGAAGAGTGGATATTAAGCTGATATTTACAGCCCTTCAATAAAGCCAGAATAGCAGAAGTAGAGGTGCTTTGACAGTGCTTAAAAAACTTAATTACAAGTTTTGCCAGTGACAGACTCCTTATAAACTCATTCCACATTCTCATAATGAAGATGTAAAGTTTTGCCTTTTCTCCAGAGAGTACAATTTTCAAATGTTTGCTTCATTCTCTATGTAGATATAGTTCATATTTATAAAGTCCACACCTTACCCTGACAAGCTTTAAGTGCTTTTTTAGGTGTAGTAAGCAGGTTAAATAGTTGCCACATTTTCAAAAGAATGCAACAGTAGATGCAGAAATACAAGAGCAATTTTCAAGATGAAAGTTGTGCAGCTAGAAATGAGTTGGCATACACAGATATAGAATATATAGATATATATATATATGACTATAGACAAGTAAGATTGATAGATCTATATTAAACTTTTGCATTTGACAGTAGGATAGAAATATGCCAAATGATTTAGGGATCATAGCAAAAATGTATTTGCAAGAGAAGCTTGCAATAAAAACTTCCCTCCAAGAGAAAATCCTACCAAGCAAGGATGTCTGGGAAAATTTTCAGTTACAAAGTTGAGGAGGGGGAAAAGAAATTTAAAAGCATGGAAGTGACTACTGACTTCAGCACAGGCAATTAATTAACAGAAAGCAAGCTTTCCACCTCCTTCAAGCTTCACTTTCAGAAGGACATTTAGTCTTATGGCAAATATTTCTTCTGATCCTGTCACCTTGCAAAGCTGGGCCCAGGTGCACACACCCCCATTGGAAAACTCCTTCAGAACCATTAAATTGTTCTTATAGTTTGTTTCAATTACTAAACTGTTCTTAAATCCACCCATGAGTTTTACTTCTTCCACACCCAGTTCTCCTCCCTAGTGGGTGACAGGAAGGACAAGAGGAGTGAGTGGCTGCATGGTATTTTTCCATCTGGGGTTAATCCACAATGAGATTGATTCCTGAAATTTTTTTAAGTAAGAGATGCACTTTTTGTATTATTTTTCTGGGTGGATAGATGGCACAGACCTAGCCAAACAGAACAAAGAGATAATAAATATATAAGATTAGATTATAAATATAATAATATATATTAGTATAAAATTATTATTTTATATATTTATATATTAATTATATAGTTATATATTATTATTTAATATCTTTTATTTATTATTATATAATATATAAATATAATAATAAATATTGTAAAGCTAATAAATATTATAAGATTATATTAAAACAAACACTCCTAACTATAATACTGAAATTATCAATGGGATACTATGGAGGTGTTTGAAAACACAACATGTTTACCCTAACGAGACAAAAATGGACCTACACACATTTATGCCAGCTAGAGACAGAGCTGCCTTTGGTTCAGCTTGTGTGAATCAGCCCAGCTCAAGCTCTCATCCATGCTGTGCACACCCTGGCTGCAGCTCCCTCCTGTTAGATGGGCACTGGGAGTGAAGACAAAGCTGCTCCCACTTCCAGAGAACTTCCAACATATTACAGGTTCCCATTTCCAAGGTCTGCACACACCTTACACTTCTGCTTTCCCCTTCTACATCCTATTATGGTGCAAACATATCTCTTCCCTCAAACCCAAGTTTAGTGGGAGAGGTTTAAACTTCCATGAAAACGCTCCACATACAGTATCACACTAACTGCATGTATGGATTTCATTGCCACAAGTTAAAAATTGCTCAGTTTTAAAACAACAACAACAAATATCCCCACAACCTTAAAAATCAAAAAATTCATCACTAAAAAGTGAGAATATCCAAGCACAGGCAGCAATCACAGTGTGTCTCAGGGAAATGTGATATACCTGCTTTCTCCCATGCACACAAAGCGAGAGCTCTGCCTCCACTGCCAAAGCATTTTGGTGACAGCTGAAGCTGGTGAATCCTTGGGCTAACACCCAGCCTGAGTGAAATTGAGTCACAGGCTCTGACCTCCAGTAATGTCTCTAATTAAGAAAGCCTGATACTGGGAAGTGGAAATAACTGTTTTGTTTGCAAGAAAAAGACAATTCTGGCTGTCTCTCCTGAAAGAGGAGTATTTCTGCACATCTCTACATCTGGCAGAATTAGCTGAACAAAGAACAGTGTTTGTAAGATAATTGAAATTTGGTTACAGGCAGAGACAGACAAAGGTTAAAGACATAATTTTAACAATATGTTGTACTT
The DNA here is from genome assembly GCF_037042795.1 of Molothrus aeneus. NCBI lineage: Eukaryota > Metazoa > Chordata > Aves > Passeriformes > Icteridae > Molothrus > Molothrus aeneus. Next base: position 7,872,244 of record NC_089661.1, on the reverse strand, counting down.
CACATACAAAACCAAGTGTGACACCCTGTCATCTGCTCACAGCAATCTCTGTCTCCTCCCAGACTGAGCAAACAACCAAACCCTGTAAATGTATTGCTGCTAAAAGCACAGGAGAGAACTACAGCAAAACAGTATTTCCATCAGTTAATCATACATTTGCTCTGTGGTGACCCACTTTCAAATCACCTTGGGATATGCAGGAAATTATTTTAGTTATAGACTGCTATCAAATGAAAAAAAGAAAGGTAAAATGAAAATTTGAGCCCTCTTTTTGCCTGTGCAAAATAGTCATTACCCAGCTGAAGAGACAAAATTATCAAGCACCAGTTACAAGTTCACTTGTAACTAATGGAAAAGGTCTAAGGTTGGAGGCCTTAGTGTTGATTCCCCTTCAAACTTGAGGGCAATGGCTTTTAAAATGTTGCAGAATTCCTATGACTCCGTATTCAGCCAAGGCTGGAATTCACCTCAGAAATTGGGGAAAAATTAGGGGAAAAATGCGGAAAAATAAGGGGAAAATGGAGAAAAATGTGAAAAAATTGGGGAAAAAATGGGAAAATATTGGAAAAAAATGGGGGAAATTGGGGAAAATGGGGGAAAATTGGTGAAAAATGGGGAAAATTGGGGGAAAATTGGGGAAAAAGCTGGGGAAAAAAGGGAAAAATTGGGGGAAAATTGAGGAGAATATGGGGGGAAATTGGGAAACAATTGGGGAAAAAATCTGGAAAATTTTGGGAAAAAATTTGGAGAAAAATTGGTAAAAAAAGAAAAAATCTGTAATTTTTGGGGGGGGAAATTGGGAAAGAAATGGAGTAAAAATCAGAAAAAAAGTACGAAAAATAGGAGGAAAAATCAAGAAAATAATTTGGAAAAGTTGTGGGTAAAATTAGAAAAAATAGAGAAAAAAGGAAAAAAAAAACAGGAAAATGTTGGGGGGAAATGAGGAAAAATCAGGAAAAATTTAGGAAAAATGGGGGGGAAAGGAGGGGAAAAAAAATTTGATTTTTTCCTTTTTTGATGAAAATTCCCAATTTTTTGCAGCTTTTTTGGGAGAAGAGGCTGCAAGGTCTGAGCACTTCTGATGTAAGCGAGAAAATCATCAAATCCATGGAGCTGCCCAAGGGACTGCAAGGTGAAAAATGAGGAAAAAATTAGGCGGAAATTAGGGAAAAATTTGGAGGAAAATTGGGAAAAAGAGGGGGAAATTGGGAGAAAAATGGGGAAAAAATTTGGGGGAAATAGGAAAAAATTGGGGAGAAAATGTGGGAAAAATTGGGGGAAAATTGGGGAAAAAATCAGATTTAAATGGAGAAAAAGTGGGGGAAATTTGGGAAAAATGGGAATAAAATGGTGAAAAAATGGGGAAAGTTGGGGGGGAATGGGGAAAAAATTTGGAATAAAATTGAAATAAAATTGGAATAAAATAGGGAAAAATTGGGGGAAAATGGGGGGAAATCAAATTTAAATGGAGAAAAAGCAGGAAAATATTAGAATAAAATGGGGAAAAATTCAGAAACAAAAGAGGGAAAGTTGGGAGAAAATTGGGAAAAAAATTTGGAATAAAATGGGGGAAAATGGAGAAAAAAATGTGGAAAAGTTTGGGATAATTTCGGGAAAATTGGGGAAAAAATAAGGACGAAATTGGGGAAAATTGGAATAAAATGGGGGAAAATTAAGAAAATATGGGGGAAAATTTGGGAAAAAATGGGAATAAAATGGTGAAAAAATGGGGAAAAAATTGAATAAAATTGGGGGAAATTTTGGAGAAAAAATGGGGGGAAAATTGAATTTAAATGTAAAGCGCGACCGTCGCAAAACTGCCGTAAAGCGCGACTGTCGTAAAAGGTGCCGTAAAGCGCGACTGTCGTAAAAGGTGCCGTAAAGCGCGACTGTCGTAAAAGGTGCCGTAAAGCAGCACTGTCGTAAAAGGTGCCGTAAAGCGCGACTGTCGTAAAAGGTGCCGTAAAGCGCGACTGTCGCAAAACTGCCGTAAAGCGCGACTGTCGCAAAAGGTGCCGTAAAGCGCGACTGTCGCAAAACTGCCGTAAAGCGCGACTGTCGCAAAACTGCCCTAAAGCGCGACTGTCGCAAAACTGCCGTAAAGCGCGACTGTCGCAAAACTGCCGTAAAGCGCCACTGTCGTAAAAGGTGCCGTAAAGCGCGACTGTCGTAAAAGGTGCCGTAAAGCAGCACTGTCGTAAAAGGTGCCGTAAAGCGCGACTGTCGCAAAACTGCCGTAAAGCGCGACTGTCGCAAAACTGCCGTAAAGCGCGACTGTCGCAAAACTGCCGTAAAGCGCGACTGTCGCAAAACTGCCGTAAAGCGCGACTGTCGTAAAAGGTGCCGTAAAGCGCGACTGTCGTAAAAGGTGCCGTAAAGCAACACTGTCGCAAAACTGCCGTAAAGCGCGACTGTCGTAAAAGGTGCCGTAAAGCGCGACTGTCGTAAAAGGTGCCGTAAAGCGCGACTGTCGTAAAAGGTGCCGTAAAGCAACACTGTCGCAAAACTGCCGTAAAGCGCGACTGTCGTAAAAGGTGCCGTAAAGCGCGACTGTCGTAAAAGGTGCCGTAAAGCGCGACTGTCGCAAAAGGTGCCGTAAAGCAGCACTGTCGCAAAAGGTGCCGTAAAGCGCGACTGTCGCAAAAACTGCCGTAAAGCGCGACTGTCGCAAAACTGCCGTAAAGCGCGACTGTCGCGAAAGGTGCCGTAAAGCGCGACTGTCGCAAAACTGCCGTAAAGCGCGACTGTCGCAAAAGGTGCCGTAAAGCGCGACTGTCGCAAAACTGCTGTAAAGCGCGACCGTCGCAAATGGTGTTGTAAAGCGCAACTGTCGTAAAAGGTGCCGTAAAGCGCGACTGTCGCAAAACTGCCGTGAAGCGTGACTGTCGAAAAAAGGGGGTGTAACCTAGCCGTGTTTAGCAGTGATTTTGGTACACAGGGGGGAAAAAAGCACTTTAATAGTATCTCCCGCCGGTTCATGGCTGCCGCGGAGCTGGGCTCAGCTTTCTCTTCGCTGCTTGAGCTATTTGCTGCATGGGGGATGCCCGCAACAGTCGCCCCGCCGAGCTCCGATCGTGCTGCGAGCCCACCCCTTGCCGTCCCGAGTCTCCAACAGGACACGCCCCCTACCCCCATCGGACTCCACAGCTCCGGTACTCGCAGTCCTGCCCGCCTCTGCCGCCCCGCCCCCGCCCTCACGGTCCCGTCCCTCGTCCCCCCCGCCTCCAGCCAACCCCCAGCCCCTCCCACCGCTACCACCATCCCCGTATTTGCTATCCCGTTGGTCCCTGCTGTCTCGGCTACCACGGTTTCCACCCCCGGTTTCGCCATTTTCGCGGCCCCGCCCCTCAATTCCGCCTCTCCGAGCCCGCCCACCGCGTTACAGCGGCCCCCCCCCCGATGACTCTGCCTCTTTTCCCCCACTACCCGCGAGTGCGGCTGCTCCTCCCCCCCCCCCCCCCCCCCAAGTCCCCCTCGCCCCCTTTGCCAACACAGCGCCGGTGGTCGCCCATGTCCCGTCGCTGCTGCGTCTTTGCAGTCCCCTGCGGCTTCCGGATCTGCGGTGCCGAGCACTCCTGGCGCGGCCGTGCTGCGTCCCCAGTGCCCGTTGTGCACGTTGCGGCGAGAAGCCCTGCCCCTCCCCCCGCCGCGCCCTCCCCGCCCCCGTTCCCCCCCCCCCGCATCGGCGTTCAAGGGCATGCAGCACACCCCGAGCTGCCCACGGGCCCCGCGACAGGGCCGCGGCCGCCCGCCCGCCGCCGCGGCCGCCCGCCCGCCGCCGCGGCCGCCCGCCCGCCGCCGCCGCCGCCCGCCCGCCGCCGCGGCCGCCCGCCCGCCGCCGCGGCCGCCCGCCCGCCGCCGCCGCCGCCCGCCCGCCGCCGCGGCCGCCCGCCCGCCGCCGCCGCCGCCCGCCCGCCGCCGCGGCCGCCCGCCCGCCGCCGCGGCCGCCCGCCCGCCGCCGCCGCCGCCCACGCGGCCGCCCGCCCCCGCGGCCGCCCGCCCGCCGCCGCGGCCGCCCGCCCGCCGCCGCCGCCGCCCACGCGGCCGCCCGCCCCCGCGGCCGCCCGCCCACGCCGCGGCCGCCCGCCCGCCCGCCGCCAACGCGGCCGCGACTCCCTCCGCTGACCCACGCATGGGCAGTGTCTACAACCCCGCGCCAGCAATATCACTCCGCGCTGACTCATCCAATCACAGCGCTGCTCCCCGGACCGGTCGCACACGTCCCACGTCCCCGCCGCCCCCCCACTGCTTCCCGCAGTTTTGGCACAGCCTCCCGGTTCCGAGCCGCTGTCCAGCCACAGCCGGCATCCCTGTGCCCTGTCACGGCACTTCCGCCGCCACCAGGTCCATACACGGCACCCACAGCTTGCGAATGCTGCAGCGCCTTGCATGTATCCTTCCGCGTCTCTCCCTCTGCCGGAACTTGAGGAGCCGGGCACGGCTGCATCACCGCGAGCTCTCTCCGCAGCGCGCGCGCGCGACGCTGCACACCCGATGCCTAATGTGCCTCCGCTGGCACGTCCTTTACGCCCCCCCCCCCGCCCCCCGCCCCGCTTCCCCCTCCGCCGCTGCATCCCGCAGCCGACCCAAGCAGCCCCGGATCGCGTCCGCACCTCCTCCAACACCCAACCGCGTTTTCGCATTCCACACTCCTAGCAGCGAGTGGGACTACTTTGTGTCTCGATTGCTCCGCAGAGCCACATCCACAAAGCGTGCAGCGAGGAGGGCGAGGCTGGAATGTGACAGCCGCTTTAAGAAATACAGGACAGACACAGAATTATTTCGCCCCTGCAAATGCCAACCCTTTGATCCCAGCACAAAAGAATTTCGAAAAAGAACTGTTCCCAAATAGCTCCAGAGTCCCCCCAGTGTCTGGGACAGATTTCTGAACCATTTACCACATTTGTGGACCGGGTGTGTGTGGATGATCAAAATTTGGGTGTTTTGAGGCAAAAATTTGATTTTTTAAAATTCAAATTGAGGTGGTATTGAGGTGAAATTTTGATTTTTTTATCATTCAAATTTTGAGGATTGTAAACCAAAATTTCACAGGTTTGAGGGCAAAATTTAGGGGTTTTAATAAGAATTTTTTTTAAATTCAAATTTTGGGGGATTTAGGGGCAAAATAGGGATTTAAGGGTAAAATTTGGGAATTTCAGGTACAAAATTTGAGGATTATGACCCACAAATCCCGAAATTTCCCCCCCCAAAATTTGGGATTTTTTTAGCCCCAAATCCTGAATCTCTACCCCAAAAATTGGGAATTTTCCACCACAAAATTTGGGATTTTTTTAATCTCAAATGCTGAATTCTTTACATGTATCTCCAACTCCCAGACAGAAACACCAAACTTATATTGATAATTCTAAAGCTTAGTGTAATCAAACTAAGCTTTTTACATATGACCAACCTCACGCAGAAACTTTAGGAAAAAAAATCCAGAAAATTTATGAAAATTTCCTCAGAAATTTCTTTGAAAATGCCTGGGAAAATTCCCAGGAAATTCCCAGCATAATTCTGGAAAATTCCAAGAAAACTCCAGAAAATTTTAGGGGGAAATTCCCAGAAAATTCCTGGGAAAACTCCCAGAAAATTCCAGAAAATTTCAGAGAAAATTTCAGAAAATTCCACTAAAAAATTGAGAAGGTTCCAGAAGGTTCTGGTGGTTCCGGGTTTGGGGCAAATTACGACAATTTTGGGTCACTTCACCTGGAAGGGGGAAAAAGGGTTAAAAATGGGAAATTTTGGGATAAAATTTTTGAATTTTGGGAGGAAATTTTTGACATTTTGGGCAAAAATCCCAAATTTGAATTTGGGGAAAAACACCACCTCTACTGCAATCAGTGATTTGTTGACAGATGAAGAATGCTGAAGATGAACAGCCCCAAAATTTTCAAATTTCACCCAAAATTGACCTAAAATTCGATTTTCTCCCCTTTCCCTCCCCCATTCAAAACTTCCCCTTTTTTCAACCCAAAAATTCAAATTTTTGGTCCATTTCAGTTTCATTTCCCTTTTTTTGATGTTTTTAACCCAAATTTTGCTCAAACCGAGATGGGAGAGCTGTCCAGGCTTTCCAAGCACAAGAGACAGCTAGAAGGCATCCTCACAGATAACAAATTATTTCAACAGTCAGAGTATATAAATGAGTAACCACTGTAAAAAGCCCAGCAAGCAGGTGCCAAGACTGGGAACTCCTCCTTGCAATCTTTTTTCTTCCCTTTCTTCTCCCTTGTCTCCCAGGATCACAATAAACAGAGAGAATGTGCCCTTCACCTGAATTAAGAGTAACTTATTTAACATCAGAGGCAGAACAGGATACAGGTTTAGATAAGATACAAAACTACCTAAAGGTACAGGCCAAGCTGGGGCAAAAATCAGTAACCCTGTGAACAAAATGTTCAATTAACACTAAAAAAAATGCACATGTTAAGAGTTTGAGCTAAATTAATCAGTCACTTTTTCAATTTCAAATCTGTATTTGCATATGTAAACAGTGCAGCACTCACAGATTTATCTGAAATAAAATGAGAAAATGGGCAATCTCCCTCTAGAGGGGCAGATGTTGAAGTTGTTCTTGTGATTTTTCACAGATGTTCCCCTCCTAGTATATTTTAAATGGGATTTCTGTCTCAGCTCTGAAAATCCACATTCTCATGCCAAAATGCAGGCAGCTGCAATAGGCTGCGTGCACATTTTGTGATACCTGCACAAGCAGCCAGAGCCAGGAGGAAAGGAATTCTGCACCCACATGTACCCACAGCAGGTGGCCATGCCCCACCTGGGCTGCTGCAGCTTTCCTGTGGCAACTGAGGACACCACTGATGGATCTTCTCCATAGAGAGTGAAAATTGTGGGATTTATTCAAACATTACACAAAAATACCACGAGGCCCCAGAGCACGGGCTCTCCTTGTCCTGAGCATTGCACAGCCCTCAGCAAGGAGCCTGCACCTGCCCCAGAGCTTCCAGGACAAAAAGGTAAGGCTGAAAGCTGCCAGTGTCCCTGCTGGTGTTCCCACACTGGCACAGGGGGAAAAGGACACATTCTTGGAGGCTCCAGACTGCTAACAAACTTAATGCTTATTATGCTTAATGCCAAGATCAGAGCCACTGCTAATTAGCAACACACAGCCCTCCCCTACTGCTCTTGCACCCTAAAGAAGAAAATAAAATGACATTTGGAAACATGATAGAACAGAAGGGGTAGAACAGCCTTCTTCCTGAAAGTCCAAAATCAAGGACAGGAAATAAACCTTCCTCTAAAAATATTAAATTAAATAAATAAATGAATGAAAAATGTCAAAGGGCAGCCTTGTATGTTTTCCTAAAATCAGCTTCTTCACAGACTGGGGCAAGGTCAGTGGGGGATCACACTCTTCCGGTGTCCAGTTTATCCTGCAGGGCACCTGTCACCCTAACAGTGTCCCTGAAGCCCCAGCCCTTGCCCCTGGCAGGCATTCCTTGGGGACAGTCCTTCAGCACAGCTGCAGAGCCTGGCAGCAGCACCTGGAGTGTTCATCAGCAAACACAGGGCTTGGTAAGGAGCAACTCCTCCTCCAGTGCCTCCTCCCCTCCAGTGGAGGATAATGAGATGATTGACTCTCACAATTAAGGGATGACTACTGTGTGAATATTAATAAAAGGTTTAGTGACGTATAGTTAGGTTATTGTAGTTTAGATGTCCTCTGTTCTCCCCATAGTTCCCTTTCCCCCTGTATTGTTGCCATCAGACAGCCTGGGCTGTCCAGGACAGGTACAAGGAAGCTGCACAGGTGTCCCTGGCATGGGGCAGTTGGGAATGGAAAAGCTTGGGGGTGCTTAGGGGGTGCAGCATGGCCACACCTGATCTCCAATGCAATTCCAATAAAGCAATCTCCACCAAAAAATGGCAAAGAGCTGACTGGCAGACTTTGGGAGGGGCCAGGGCTGGCTGATGCAACCCCCAGGGGTACAAAAAACTGAGTATCCATCTTGAAGATGAACCAGCAATGGGGTATCCACGAGGGGCAGTTCCCAGCACTGTGAATTTTTCCTCATGTAGTCCTTTGTTGTATTTTTATCAAGGTTTAATAAACCTTTTTAAATTTTCAACATGAGCAGTTGTTTCTCACACCTCCCCAGCCTTATCAGTGGATCCAGCCCCAGCTCAGGGTGTGAGTGACAATAATTCATGGATCTGACACAGGTTCCCTTTGGGAGCTCTCCAGGACACCTTGGACACATTGAGAGGTGCTGTGGCTGCCTGGCATGACCATCCTGGGGCAAAGGCTGTTTAAAACACCCACCCTGCTGGAAACAAGCATTGCCACCCTGCTTTTGCCAGGCTCAGGCACTCAGGAGAAGGACAAGCAGGGGTGGGAGGTGTTCAGGGCAGGAGACAAGGGCTCTTAGGCAGCCCTGGACCAGGGCTCTCATAAGCAGTCAAAGCAAACACATAAATACATGAGAACCAGGACTGCAGGATTTTCTTCTCTGGAGTTTTACAAAAATAATTCAGTTGTAATTGGAGAAGCTGGGATTCATGGAACATTTTCCTTTCCAACAGGCAGATGAATCTATGATTTGTATTCTGATTTTAAATGAGATTCTCACCCATCTTCAGTGGATTTGATTGATACAGCACATGAGGCCACTCAGTAAAATGATACAGTGTAGATCAAAGCATGAAAGATAATTTTCCCTGAAATGTATGTAGCTAAGGGTAAGTTATGACTCTTTGTTTCACAGTTTATGGAACACAATTTCATTTAAAGCCTAAATCTGTCATTTCAGCATTGTTTATCAAAATGCATCCTATACCCTCTCCCCTAGAAGAATGGGACCAAGTCAAAGGCAGAAAATCAAACCCACACAAAGACATTATTTCAAATATTTAACCAGCTTGTGATTTGCATAAATATTATCCACATATGATGCATTTGATGCAAGCAAAAGTAATTCATCTGCAAGTTAAATATCCAGAGTGGCAAAAGGTGCTGTAAAATTTATGACAGAAAGACTGCCTGATGTATACCTAAAGATGCTATGAACTGCCTTCAGCTGCTTGGATATCTATATTTCATCACTTTGGGTTTTGTCATGCAGGAGCTGAAGAATATTCCCAACAATGTTCATTTTTAATCTTCTTTCCTCATTACCTGTTTTTTTGGCTCACTGGCACTCTGGGAGTAGATTTTTCCTCAAAATTATTTCCCCGCCAAATTACTATGTGCAACATAATTAAAACCACTCCATTTTGGATTTTATTTTTGTTTGGTTGGGTTTTATCCCATTACAGAAACACGGGGCTGGTTGGTTCAAAAACTACCTTGCAAACAACCCTGGCACTTCCCTTCCTCCCAGTAAAGCTGCATCAGCCCTTTGAGGAAATGTTTACAAACTTAATAGGCTAAAGTGAATTTGGGAGAAATTCCAGGAAGAATAGCCATAAGAAAGCACATGGAAAGAGGAAGAAGAGAGATGACAAAGATAAAACAAAATTCAAACTATTCTATGTTTATACTTTTTTTTTTCTTCTGTAAAATGTTCAGTGTAAATTTAATTAAGACACCTTTCTGGAGAGCAATAAGTTTATGTCAATCACTGCAGCCCTGGTATCACTGAAAGGGAAATCACATGCCAAGTCTGTCTTCTGTTATCCCTGTGGATCCTTGGATCCTTCAGAATCACTTTTGTGCTCAGCCTGAAGCTGTTCCACTAAACCATACACAGATTAAGGATGATTAAATCACTCTTGCTTTGATCCTTCCTAAAGAGCAGCCCCAGGGGATGCCTTGGCTGTGCTCAGGATGTTTCCATGGCTCCTGGATTTGTTGTGCCCTCACACCTGCAGGGCTGGGAGAATATCTGATGTTGCTACAGGTGCATACAACAACACAATGATGAGGTATTATCAGAGATGTGCTGTTGTTATTAGATTATGATCAGATCTGATCCTGCCCTGCTGACCATTAAAAAGGAAATCTCTCACTGGATCCATCCCTCCACTGGACAGCAGCTAAGGGAGCAGGACCCAGCAGCCTTTCCCTCCATGGGAAATCCGTGCTTGCACAACCCAGCTACACTCACAAATGTAACATATTCAGTTAAAGCATATTCAAACATACTCATCTTAAAACATATTCACTTAAAACACTCACTCCTTGAGAGGCAGACCTCGAGGATGACATTAAGCAATTAAGTTACCCTGCAGGAGCAGCGTTCAGGATCTAATGGGATGAGGACAGATGCTGTGAAAAGTGCGAGGCACAGCTCAGTGCACTCACATTGTTAAGGCTCTCAGACATGCAAGGAGTGTGCAGAACATTCTTGAAACACATGGTTTAGCTGCCAGCCTCGGGGGAGGTGGAAGGCAGAGGCTCTCAGGGCTCTGAACCAGGGCATTCGTTCCCTCTCCTCAAGCAGAGGTTGCCCAGCCGTGGAGCTGGAGGAGGGAGAGCAGGGATGCACACGTGTCCAGGTGAGAGCATCTCCCACACCTTCACTTCCACCACTGCCTCCATCCCCCTGAGGGCTTCCACTGGGGCCTCCATGAGGGGGGAGGCATTTCAGAGAGTTTTTAGGCTGAGGTCCCTGAGGAGATGCAGTGCAGAGAGAAGCTCAGCCTGCTCTCTATCCATTCCCAGCAATGGGCAGTGCTCTGGAAGAGCAGAGCAGGGCAAGGGATGCACTGAGGTTCTTTGTGCAGCAGCTGCCAAGGAGCTCTGACCCTGCACAGTGAAATTCTCTGCAGCTGACAGCAGGATCTGGACAGGAGCAGGGTGTGCTGCTCTCAGAAGGAAGCACAGACACACACACAGGGTTTATGTGTCAGTCAGACAGGTAACACTGCCCTTAGCTGGGACACATGGTGTCCAATTTAATTAAGCTTCAGGAAGGGTAGAGGTAAAAGAGGAACTCAGTCACCAGCCCGTGTCATTTCCCTCTGCTTCAGCACCAGGACTCTTTCTCCTTTCTATAAAAAAAAAAAATGCAATTCCCTGGCTGAAGCATGAGAAGGCTGAACAAACCCTGCAGAGAGCCACAAGAAATACACTGACTGCCTTTGCAAGAAACTTTTGAGAGGGGAAAAAAAAGGAAAATAGATAATTTTAAATTCACTAAAATACTGTGATTAGTCTATTTACAGACTCTCTTGCTCTACAAGGCAGCCTGCAGGGCAGTCAGCCAGCCAAGGTATTTAGGCAAGATATACCAGAAAACAGGATTTTTCTTCTGACATAATTCATCAATGGAAACAAATTCATGTTATTACCAAGCATAAAACCCTGCACGAAGCTATAAAAGCAGAGCTCTTGTTGTGCTGCACAGGAGGAGAATCAGGGTTGCTTATTACCCTGTGAGAAATGTCTACAGGAATCCTGCAGGAGGTTTTGTTAACAATATTTTAACTATCATCAGAGGGACTTCATTTTAAATTTCCTCTTAATAGGTTTGTCAGATTTTATAATCAGCCGGAAAAAAAAAAAAGTCATAAATGGCCATAGCTCATTCAGCTACTTAAACTAGACAGAAAATTTTCCCTTATCATAGTTTAATAGCAATGCATAAGTAATTGAATCCAAGTCAAACCAAAATTAAAGCAAGGTAAGAGATGCACAGATTTTCACCCTTCTGCCCGATGTCTATTGATGGAAACATCACAAGGATGATTCTGTGGACAGAAAAGGCAGCCATACTTCCAGACATCACTTATTTCCATTGTGGAGCCACATCAGTTGGGAGGCTGAAGTGGTGGATAACATTTGACAGTCCCTCCCCCATCATTTCAGCTGAATTTTAGTCCTCACCTGCAGCCCTGAACCCACAGCAGGCAGGGTGCTGGGACCAGTGAGCTGCCCAGGAGCACAAAACCCCTGCAAAGCCCTGGAGGAAATGCCTGGGGGGATGAGCTCCTCAAGGCAACCCAGTCCTGCAATGGAACCACAATCCCCTCACCGCTCTATTCCTGCACCATTAATGCATCTCCAGTCCTCTCTATTATCTACATCCTAATTTAATTTTGTTATTTTAACCTCAAAACATTTCTCCTTTCCTCCTTCCTTCAAATATGTCAAAAAAAAAAAAAGGTAGAAGCTTTTTAGGGTCTATATAAAGACTTTGAGAAAGTCCTTCTTTAACAGCTGGAAAAGTGTTATGAATGCTTTTGGCTCCTGACAATTTTAAATATGAGATTATTCCTATCTACTGAAATGATCATTGTAGTGCTAAAAAGTAAAAAAAAAAAAAAAAAAAAAAAAAAAAGCAAACCAAACAACAACCAAAAAAAAAAAAAACCCAAAAATGCCAAAAAACCAAACAAAACCCACAAAAAGAAAAAAAACAACCAAAACCCCCCCAAATAGCAAAAAACCCACAAAAAACCAAAAACAACAAAGAACAAACAAACCCCAAAACAAAACAAAAAAAAAAAAAACCAAAAAAAAACAACTCTGATTTTATTCATCTTCAACACTACCAGAGGCGCAGGTCCAAGCTGCCTTGCCCAAAGGGTAGCACTGTTCACCTGGACATTCCTCGCATATTTGGTCCAAAATCTCTGCTCTATTTCACATCCTACACCACACAAATGTACACCTCATGGCAAGTATCAACCCACAAAACCTTTATTCCCTGTCCCAGGTTGTCCTTTGATGCTCAGGCAAAGCCATTCACCTTTTCCTCTCCCACCAGCAGCCTGTGCCTGCCAGCATGAGCACCTGCATCACACCTGGCAATGAATGGGAGCCACCCTGGGACAGGCAGTGATGGAATTGAAACAAGCAGGCTGTCTGGAAAAGCATTCATTATTCATTGTGGCTGCATTAATAGTGTATGGCACAGAAGTGATCACGCTGAAAAGGTGACTGCCAGAGGAGTAGGGAATCTCTTTGTCACTACAGGAAGGTCAGCATCTCAGACTAGAGCTGAGCAGGCATTTATACACAGCACGGTGAAAAATGACAGAGCTGGAGACAGACCCACCACCAGAGCTTCACTTTGAATTATTCAGCAATCCTTTTGTTCTTCTCCACGGAACCTGACAATAGTTTGCATATTTTTAAATTGCCCTGATAAGGCCATGAGAAATGTTCTACTGATAAAAGTGCAGAATGCAAATTGGTGCTGGATTTCCTTAACTGCCCACAATAGATCATCTTGGCATGCTTTTCCCCTTAAGCAGCCAAATGGAGGGGAAAAAAGCAAGCAATGTTTCACTTCCAAGTGTGTATCAGACAAATGTTTTGTTTCAAGATAAAACATGAGACATAAAAGAATAAGGACAGCCCTAGCAGGAAACCTTTTTCATATGTGCAAATGCATAAATTTAAAATAAAAGTAATTTCATCTCTTACATTAATTCTTACAATAATTAAGAGATGACAACACACCCCAACAAACAGTGGATGAAACTGTTCAAGAAGGGGAGATAAGAATCTGGAAGGATGGTAACTATACCTTCCTTCATCAAACTCCATCTGGACCCAAACACATTTTGAGGTCTCTACATAAAATGCTTCCTTCCAGACAGGCATGACACAGGATGTGAAGGATCCATTCCAGCTCACACTCCTTTCCAGCAGCCAGGATTACTGCAGGAGGAAGCCCACATGGCTTGAAGGGGTGGGTTTACAGCATGGTGATCTTCCCTCTGTCTCTGGCCTCTGCCCCACATTCCAGTTTCCCAAAGCTGCCCTCAGGTGAGCAGGCACCACCTGCACAAACTGCACAAGGCAGATCCAAGCTGGGAATTCACTGCTTTCACCCTCACCAAATGTGTGAAAATGTTCTCAGTGGTGCTGAGAATTCACTGTAATTCCCAGGAAAGATCAATTTTCCCAGATTAACCTGTGAAAGCAGGGAGTAGAGGGATGAGAACCTAACATCCTTGCAAGGGATAACCCCTAATTGAGTGACTTTCTGATAATTAAAACATTACCAGTTCTCTAATTGAAAAATGTTGAATGTATTCCCTAGAACCTTCCATTTTTTTTTTTCCATTACATCAATCATTAAAGGATACCTGTTCCAGATTACCCCTCTCAAACACAATCTTCCTGACAGAGAAAGCCAGGAATGCTGGCAAGGTCAAATGCCCAGCTGTGCCCCAGTGAGAGCAGGCAACCAGTGATTAGAGTGCTTGGTAAGAGTCAGAAAATGTCAAACTGATAAATGATGGCTTTCAGATTTAAGGCAGAGCACAGGCAGTGGAGTGCAAAAGTCAATACCTCTCCATGAATAATGTATTTGCCTTGTGAGGTGGTCCACATGCAGCCTGTTCTCTCCCACCTCACAGGAATTAACTTAGGCAAACAAGCTTTAGGTAGGATCTAATTCTACAAAATACAGAAGGAAGGAGGTTTATCTTCTTCAGGTGATAGATGTCCACAACACCTCAATCCCCTCCTTTTTTTTTTTTTTTTTTGTGAGTTACAAAGATTTTATTGCTTGTTATTAATAGTGGCTTTATAATATCAGTGTACTTCAACTCCTTCTCAGATGCATAGAATCCATCACAACATGAATTCATAATCACCAGAACAGTGAGTAAATATTTCTCACAATGTATGTGGAAGTTATATATGCATGTTATTTCTGCAGATGGTGCAGTACAGGAGCTGCCTGTGATTTGTCTCTTAATTGATGCCTTTGGAGACCAGGGAGAGGGGAAGAGCTCTGAGGTGTGTTCCATCACACCCAGGAGACAGCTGGCATCTCTGAGATCTCTTTCTTTCCTTCTTCCTCCCTGCTTCATCATTTTGTCTGATCAATATGAGTGCTCACACACAGGCAGCACTGTGGGCACGAGGTTTCACTGGCACAGAGACAGAGCAGCTCTGCAGCCACAGCTCGGGGCATGCAGCACATGGGAGGGGTGCTCATGATGGAGCATCCATGTGTAGAGATGCAGCATGGAAAACAAGATCTAAGGGAGGAGGACTGGAGCCCTGGAGGAGCCAGAGATTGATGTCACTCTTACCTCCTTATAAAGAAAATTAGGCAGACTGGCAATGAGATTTTTTGCCTGCTGCAAAATAACATTTAACACTAATATTTTCCTGAGGCAGAGCTTGGTGGGGAAAGCAATAATTAATATTATCCCATGCACAGAGGCAAAGGAAGAGCACAGGGCTAAGAGCCTGATGGCAAACAGAGGCTGTCCAGGGCAGAGCTGGGCTGGGAGCTCACCTGAGAGCTCTTATGTGGCCAAGCTAATCATGAACTTCAGCCTCTTGTTACAGCAGAGCCTTATTATTCTTTATCTGGCATTCCCTGCTTGGATGAACATAACTAGGCTGTGTCTTCCAAGCACATTATTGCCCACCTTCATTGTTTTAAAATCATCCTTACCCACAGAGAGATTATTTCAATGAGTCAGAAATTAATAAACAGAAAGAAGTGACAAGCAGTGTTTGCTAATGGCACATCTCCAGTCACAATAGGGTTCAACCCTTGCTGGCACCTGCAGCTGTTAAACCACATCCATTAAAGAAAAACAACTAAAAATCAGGAAAACAGATGAAGATTCATACTGACTAAACAAGTCACCCTACCTATAAATTTTCTCAGAAATAGGTAATACTTCTGCTACAAGGTGCACAGGAATGGGAAATATTTCCTCAACCAACATTCCATTTTGAAGTCATAACAAAACAGAATGTAGATACACATCTTTACATCACCAGGTTCACCCACTGACAGCCTGCCTGCCTGGGTGTTGGGCATCTGCTCTGGTTTAGCAGTTTGCCCCCCTCTAATCCCAATGAACATTTCCCCCTGAACAGGAGTCTGGAAACAGCAGCTCATGGACCCAGCCTGAGTGGTGCTCAAGGAGGGAAAAGCACCAGCAACTTGATTGCCATGAGCACTTCCAAAGGAGCTCAGGTCTTCAGTTCACTGCCATTCCAAATTAAAACATCAAATGTGCTATTTTCAAGGAACTGTGGATGCAGCTTCACAGGACCAATATTAATTCAATGAACTAAAAAGAAAAACAAACAAACAAACAAACATCCCACAGTTGTTTCCTTTTCTAAACTTTAAGGAAATAGATTTTCAGCTGTGCACTGTGTACTGAATATGCTTGCTCAGCAATGGTTTAATGGGCAAACCTGTACAAACTTTTGAACTGTGATTATGGTGGTGCATTAAGGTTTTCAGTCACTGGTGGAGTTTATGGTCCCTGCACATGTCACATAATATATGGCTTGTCTTACACACACAGAGCACACACCAGAACTGCAAACACTTGCCCGTGGGACAGGCTGCTTTATGGCTTAATGTGCTTATGGTTGTAATAAAATTTATTTTAGGAGAAAGCAGTAAAACAAAATTTAGAGAGTAGAATAATGGGATAATTATGCTCTAAAACCAAATGGGCTTTCTTTATGTCACCATTTCATAAAGTCAAAACAATTTATTATAGCAGTACCTCAATAACCTCACTACCTATTGGTCAGTTGCCACTTCCATTATAAATTCTGCTTTTCAAGACCTTCATAGAGCACAGCAATTCCATCTTGTATTAAACTAAAACTTGCCATATTGACAAGTTATCAGCACAAATGCAGTTCTCCACACCTCAAATGGCTAAAATCTATTTTTAGGATCAGGATATATTTGGGGAGAGGGAGTTTGGGGTAGAAGGTTTGCTTCCAGGAACACAGGTGAACAATAAGATAATATTAGCTATAGAAATATCACAGCCTTTCCAGGTTCTCAGTGTGTCTGGCATTGCAGGGATAAGGAATGGAACAGATCCTTAGGCTGGTTAAAGTAAAGCCCATGGAGCCAAAAGTAGAGGCAGTGGGGAAGAAAGAGGAAGCCCAGTTATTTATGTACTTGGAATAATTCTGTAACATCTATTTTACAGCTTAGACAGGGAGGCCATGCCCTGAATCTCCCATATGTGCAGAATTTTAATTCACTAGAAGTTGAGGAATTGAGAGCAGTTTCTTAAGCAAAAGAGGAGACAAATGAAGCAGAAAAAAGAATACTTAAAAGCACCAATAGGCTCTCAGCTCTATATCAGAATCCTCATATAAACAGTAATCTCATAAAAATTAATAACAGACATTTTTTCAAGAGAAAGTTAGGAGCATTCTGTAACACTTAGCATGCAAATGAGGCAGTAGTAACGCATGCATTCAGGCTGAACACTTGATAAGTTCCAAGTTTTTGAAATGAGTCCTACAGAAACAGATGCTGTCATTTCTCATTCCTCCAATTGTTCCTTGCTCCTGCTTCCTTCAGAAGCAGCTGGAGGTTCAGAGTCAGCTTTGAGATGTCTCCCTCAGCACAATCTTTCCCTTTGCTCCCCTCCTTTGGGCAGAAGCAGCCCAGGCCCAGACCATCAGCCTTGGAATGGCAAAACCCAAAGTTTTTCCCAGCTGCTGGGAAGCCCCATGGGCCCCACGCTGGCCCAGCTGCAGGGGAAGGGGCTCTGGGGACCTCAGCAGGGCCAGCCAGGGCCCAGCCACCACCTGAGCTGCACACCTGAGAGCCAGGAGCATCCTACAGCTGATGCCTTGAGGAGGCTGACCTAGAACAGAGACTGGACAGGGCTAAAGAATAAAGTTGGGATTTATTAAGATGCCTCAAATAGATCCACCTTGGGCACCACACCCCAAAATGGACAACAGGTCATGGGGTCTCACACTTCTGTAAGTTCTGGTCCATTTGCATATTGGAGCTAACTGTCCAATTGCAGCTTTAGCCTATGCAGTCCCATCCTTCTTGTTTTCTCTCTTCAGCCCACGTTGTTTCTGCTCTTGGCCTGAGATTTGGACCATTTGTCCTAGGTCCCCAGCTAGAGAAGGAATTGTTTTGTCTCCCACTCTATGAAGAAAGTTTACTATCTCCTAATATGAAGCCTGGACTTACACACTAAAGCAGAATAGAATCTGAAAAATATAAAAGCTAAAACCTGAGGCATGACAGTCAGGGGAAGAGCCCCTTCCCAGGATCCAGCAACAAAGCAAATCTTTCAGGCAAGAGTCTTCATGATTCCATTTTAGCAAAGCTATTTGCAAGTCTATTCCCCACATTATCTGTAACCTTGTGCATGCTTCTTTTGTGTCTGGCCATTAAAGCTGAGTTGGCACTCAGCACCTCCAGTATTAATTAGAAATCTGTAATATTATCCTGCTGGAGACATTCTACAGAGAATAATGGTACTACAGGGTCATCTAGAAAATCACTACTTCCTTCCCCATACTGTGGCAAGGCTGCAGGGAAGTCCACACAGTCTAAACTTCCATATTAATTCTGAAGCTTTCCAATTTACCACTTCTTCACATCAAATATAGATTAGTTTCTTTAATTGCCCTGTATAAATTCATAGCTGAAATGTTTGACTTGCCCAGAACAAATTGTCTGTCAGGATGATGTTTTGCAGCCAAGCAGATAGCTTAATTGGATATTTAACTTAACTGCAGGCTTTGTTTCTTCATATTTCAAGTCTTATTCCTTAGTGTTTGCTGAATTATGCATTCTGAACACATCTCTAGATTGTCTGACTTTGAGTGTTCTGTTATTCTTTGAAAATAAACATGTTTCACCATTAGCTTCTAGCTCCCTGCCATTCCTACATGATTTTCCCATATTCCAAAAACCCATGGCAGGCAGGTCCCTCCAGGACATGAAACACAAAGCAACTCTGCTGTACCCAGTTAGCATTTGGAGAATTACAATCTAGAAATATTTATTTGCAGATAGAAACCTCCCTGGCAGCGCAGCAGGGCACATCTGGACGGAGCACAGATTGCAGGCTAACTCAGCTGGCAGAACAGGATACTCCAAAACTCCTACTATTTCTGTGATTCCAGACTTCCTGTGTCAAGAATGTTTATTTATGGCCACAAACTTCCCCCCAGAGCTCAGTGGGTGCATCAGCTCTGCCACCTCCCCAGCCCAGCCCCACAGAGCCAGAACAGGCAAGCCCAGGGGAAAACAGTGGCAGCCAGTATTTCTCTGACTGCCCCAAAGAGCTTTCTCCAGGAAAAGCAAATTCTCACTTCAGATCCCAGCCTCCTTTCCCTTTGCTGCTCTCAGGGCCACAAGAGTGCAGTTTTCTGGCAAATTACTGAGCACTCGCAGTCCAGAGAGCACACCACCCAGCCCAGCTGCCCAACTCACACTCAGTGGCCCATGTTACAAACAAAGGAGGAACCTCTGCAATGTCCTTGCTCCCACCAGATCCTCAACATTCTCCTGGTGAAGTTTTTCATATTTTTGTGTAATGATAAGCACATAAGAGAAAACAGAACATATACTCAAAATTTATATCCTATAGCATATGGCAAATTGGATCAAGAGCTTAGTAAAGTGAATAAATTATATAGATTAGGATGCTTCTGATTTTATTATCAACTTTGTCTTTGGGCATCTGTTCTCTTTGAAAGCTGCACAACTTTTGCTGATAATGGCCTCCCCTCCTCCTGCTTAGCACAGTGCATGATTCCATTGTCTCACTGATTGGAGGTTTGATAATTTTTCAACATCACTTATTCAGATATTATTGATTTTCAATTGAATCTAATTACATGACACTCAGAACCCACAGGTAAGAGGCTTTATATTCTGCGAGATGAGGTCAAAATAATAATGTTGGAAGTCCAGCAAGAGTCAGAAAACCCACTTCCATAAGTCCTATATCCACTTGTAAGTACATAGTACTTTTAGTGCCCCAAGCAAAGCCAACCAGCTGACAAAGGTTCTCAGAATGACATCCCAGCATTAGATCTCACACCTGGATTTACAGTCAAAGCAACACTGGTTCTGCCTAGGACAGTCTACTGAAACCCATCCAGGAGTTGAAAGCCATTTGCTGTGCTGATTTTTTTCCTTTTTCTACCTTATTATTAGTAATGACAGGATAACCTTCACAACTCTTTCATAATTTGCTTTTAAACAAGCTCTACTTCATATTTTTCTTTTACTTCATTACATGACAGAATTTGGCCTTTTTGAAGAAGTTCATTGCAATGCAATTTCTAATCTCTTCTTCAGGGTTGGAATACAGATTTCTGAGAATATAAATCAATGTGGAATGAAACAAATCTGGTCTACAGAACAGGGTGCACAAGATGAGCTGAATGTTCAGTTTATGTCTGAAGGAAACTTAAATTTAGCTGTAAAGCTGTGTTGCATCCTGCTTTGATAAAAGGCTTGCACTGCACACATCACTCAAAATGCCCATGTGGTTAGAACAGGAGCAGCAATGGTCTTATCAGCTCAAAAGCATCTGATGAAGAGAACCAGAGTCTTTTGGCTATGTTATGATAAAAATTAATAATGAACACCTACTGAAACCAAGACAGAGAACATTATATAGAGTAGATGGTGAATGACACTATATATATATATACACAAACAGAGCTGAGATGTTGCTTTTCAAATAATTAATGAATAATTAATGGTTCACTTGATGAAATGAATTTGCTTATTTTCATAATTTCCATACTGTCAAACCCTTTGCACCTACGTAAAAAAAAAAGGGACAGGAGAAGGAGAAGAAAATGGCAATTTGTTTGAAAGCCTGCTTCATTAATATTCAAGATCATCCATTTTAAAGCAGCCATTTACAAATCAAACATTCAGTGTGTGCCATTTTGCATACCAACGACATTATAATATGAACAACATCAAATTTCAATTACAAGCACATGAAGCCAACATGAGCTCTCAAGCAAAAGTAGGATAGATGAACAAGAATGCTCTAAATTCTTAGTGTAGGACTTGATAAAACTTTAGAGCTTTCTCTCTACTTGAAGAAAATGATTCCTTTGTCTCACAGGCCAACATGAAGAATATATTTGGTTTCCATAAATGGATGTGATTCTTTTCCACTGGACACCACTTTCATATCAAATTAAAGGAAACAAACTAACAGAAAAGTTCAGCAGCCTGGCAAATGCTTTTGCTCATGTTCTCCCACATACCCTTCACAGATTTAACCCTACCTACTTTAGCAATAAAATAAGACTACTTAAAAATATTTATAACCCCTATTTCTATAAAATCCTAACATTCAATATGGGACACAAATGCCAACCTGTAGAAAAGCTGATAAATGCTATTATTACATAATTTCAGCAGACAGGCTCCTGAGCATATCCTGTCTCTCAATCTGGCCACAGAAATACCCATCACGAGTGTTTTGTAGAAATATTGCAATTAGTAAACAAAGAATCACCATAATAGGCTAAGCCCAAGTACTGGTAGCTCTTCATTTAGTTTAACCTATTTTCCAGCATTGACAGTATTCGTTAGTGAACCAGAAAAGACGAGAAGCATTCTTAGATAGGGGAGTAAGACCAAAGATCTCTTTTTAAATTCAGGTAAGAAAACACAGAGCTTTGCACATTGTAAATAGAAATGAGCTTTCCCTCCCAGCAAGGTTCTGCCAGAGTTTGGTAGGAGTTCCAAGTCAGTTATAGCCTTCTCTGAAACTAGAAAAAATTTATTTGAAACAATTGCAAGCTATCAGAAAGTAATCTAGATTTCAATTGCATAACAAAAAAATCCCTGGGGCTCAAGCATGTTTACTGAAGACATTAAGTCAAAGTTTCCTCATTCAGAACTCCTAGATTCAGCCTGACTGCCAATGTTGGAAGTGTTGCCAAAGCACCACAGACAGGATCCAAAAAGGAAAAAAAACAACCAAACAAAAAAACACATAAAAACCAAAACAAAAACCCCAAAACAAACAAACAAACAAACACCAAGTTATCCAATCTACCTGGTGACACAGGGGACCTTCTTTCCATGTGGGTTTTGCCCAAAATGCACATGGCAGCAGCAATATTACAATTACAAATAATTAAAGTGCTGCAGTGATCAGTAAACTGGCTAATTATTGATTTTTCCATCAAGTCTCTGCCATTAGTGAAGTAAATTGAAACCAGAATGAGCAAAGGAACTTGCTAATTCTAGTAGCAAACCAGTCACAGCTGGGAAGAAGTTTGGTGCCTCAGTTTGCAGCTTTGCCCATGTGTCCCTCCTCAGGACTGCTTTAATACTTGCATACAAAATTACACAGAGCAATCCATTACTACAGAGTAAAACACAGCAGTTTCTGAACTGGGGCTTCAGAAACTGACTCAGTTCATCCACTGAGGATCCACATTCA
Organism: Molothrus aeneus; assembly: GCF_037042795.1. Classification (NCBI taxonomy): domain Eukaryota; kingdom Metazoa; phylum Chordata; class Aves; order Passeriformes; family Icteridae; genus Molothrus; species Molothrus aeneus. The sequence goes on along the minus strand of NC_089661.1, from coordinate 7,850,131 downwards.
CACCCACAATCAGGAATTACAAGGCTGCAGCCAAATGAACCTGAAGAATTGGGAGCTCTGGATATAGCAATAAGTTTAGTGCCTAAAATGTTTACAGAAGAGGATGGATTAAAACATGCACCCTGTTAGTAAAGGGCAATAGGAATCTCAGTGGCCTTTGTGGCACAAAGGTGCAGCTGGGATTTGTGTTTATGTGGGTACCAGCAGCTCCTGAGAGGTTTGGTGTGGACAAGAGGCTTTGTAATACTGATGATGCACAAAAGAATTGACTCACACAGCATTTACAGGCCAGGAGCAGCGGGACAGAAAGGCTAGCAGGTAAATCAGAGAGTTATTAGGAGGAAAAAAAACCCTAAAACATTATTATAAAATACCTTCTAACCCAAACACTTGATTGCTGGCAGGAGGGAGATGCCTGGATATCACAACAAAGGCTTTTGCTGTAGATGTTCAGCAAAGCCACCCACAGAGGCCACTGAACAGGAGCAAACTGATGAGCTGGAAGAGCAAAAGGGCAAAGCAGAGCAGATCTGAGCCACAGAGAGCAGGCCCCCAGCTGGGAAGGCTGAGGGATCAAAGGTGCAATTAAAAGTCTGCAGACAGGAATAGAAATATTGACCAGCAAAGTTGCACAGCTCCAAATGTAGAACAGCAGGTAACTCCACAGAGGGTGGGAGATGCATTAAAGTCAGGATTTCAATCAAGAGGAGCAAGGCAACACCTGGTCAGAGGCTGAGAGGGCATGGAAATTAATCTCTGGATGCTGCAGAGGATCTAAGCTGCTGGAAGAGGAAAATTCTGGTCCAAACTGGACAAATCGAGCAGACTAGCAGGTACTGCAGACATTCTGCCTCAACAGACTTGGCTAACCCTGGCTAAATGTTGTTATTAGATCAACACCTGATTGCTATTTACTGCTTCAGCTGAGGACCAGAACATTGTGAGAAGGGTAAAGAGAGTTTTATTCACTCCACAAGCCCTGCTGACCCGGAGAGCACATGGCCATCATTTGTGTACCTGACCCTGTTGTGGGTTTTGCTTACAACTGCTCCTTTCCTAGAAACAAAAATTGTTGCTTGTACCACCCACCACTGAAGGATTCTCCTCTTTTGTTTCCATTTTCCCTTTCACATTGTCCCTTAAATATTTTAACAGTTTTTTCAACCTTTAATTTACATTTATCAGCTTGAATCTGCTGTACCTAAGAACATTCAGGTCTTATCTGTAGTTTCAATAACAAAATCTGAGAGTGGACCTACCAAGGCAGATTTTTCTGGAAGAACAGGAATTTCCTTTTTCAACAAAGTTCGCTTACAACAGTTTCTTCTTTGGTCATGCAAGGCCTTCCTAGGGTACCATTCTGCACAGGCTGAAACATGAGGAGCTTTTCTTGCTGCATGAGTCACTTCCCTACACCAGCATAAAAACCTCTGATGTTACTCAGGATGTTCCTTAGAATTATCTGGAGATGCAGATCTGCATGAATAATGTATGTATTGGGTTGAACCAAAATGTGTATTAGAAGTTCATTTGACTCATGCAAAAAGTAAAATGTTAAAGCTTTTTAAAGGAATACAAATGTAAATTCCCTTTTCAGATCAACCTCTGAGGGATTTTTGAGGACCAGAATTTTAAGAACAGCCTAATTGCAAATACCCATTTCAAAAGTTTAACAATCAACATTCCTGAAAAGTTTTCTGCCACTTATGGAATACTGGATTATGTCTGAAAAAGATGCAACCCAAGTTTAAGAGATCTGTCTCCTCAAAATTTCAGCAAATTCCTTCTCCTGAAAAAAATCCCCCAGTCCTAATTGCACATAGATCTGCTTGAGTCCCTGATTTTAAATGTCAGGGCAGAGCTAAAAGGTGAAGTAGCTTTGTCAATAATAAAAGGTGTGGGCTCCCAGGCTGGCAGGAGCTGTGGGCTCTGACCTTGGGCAGGTGCCCTGTGGGGATGCATGGGAAGAAGAGACCCAGCCCAGGATCCAGCCCTTCTCCAGCCTGGAGCATCCCTGCAGCCCGGCAACAGCCTGCAAGTTCTCAGTGCTCATGGACTTTGATGAAACAAGGTAAAGCTGAATCAATGCCAGACCAGACTGTTTACACAGGACATTAAAACCATTTTACACAGGACATTACAACCATTTCCAGCACGGGGACACCCAGTAAAACTCTCCTTGTGCACCCACGTTACAAAGCTCCCTCCTATTGACAGCACCATCCAATCCCACACAAATCTGGTTATCAGCAGCACCTTCACTACTACCCTGCTTCAGTTCATGCAATTTTCATTTTGGATATTTGGATTTTCTAAGGTGTCTGTTAAGAAAAATGCTTAGGACAACTGTTAGCTTTCAAAGCTATTTAACCAGACAGGGCAGCTGCATTTCCATCCTGCAAAGAATTAAGTACCCAGTGGTACTAAAACCCAGTTCAAATTTCATAAAAAGAGAAATAATTTTTTTACAAATGGTAGGGAACTATGAAAATGTACTGCTTTAGGTCACCAGGTGTATTTCAGGGATGAGACCTGAAACTCTGCCTCCTTCTGCAGCTTCAGCATTAATGCACCAAACTGCCAATGAACAGTCTTGATACTCTCTTTAGATCTCAAGTGTATTTTTATTTATAAATAAAATAAATTATAACACATAAAATTTAAGAGATGTGGTTCATTACACAGGAGAATAGTTAAATCTGACTGGGCTCCTATGAGCTTCATAGAAGCCAGGATAAAATCTCCTTGGAATAAAAACAAATAACTGAGCAAATTAGATTTCCTGGTGTTTCATCCAATTAATCCACCTCTCAACTCAAATTTGTTAGCTTTTTAATTACCAGTTAATCTTATCCATACAATTAGGGGCTTTTCTGCTCATACTTTTTCTTTAAAGTTTACCATGAATTCAGTGGTCTTTGAGCGTGTGGTGCTCTGGGTTATTGTTTGGCTTCTTTTTAAAAAAGGGTCTGGCTTATTTACCTGCATGGGCATAATATTGGAACCAATAACAATACACCTTCCGTGCTTAAAGGTATTACTGTCTAAAACAGCTAGACCAGACTGTATTTCTAATGCTTTGTCCCTGGTATAAAAGAACAGCATAGAAATCTTCCAGGTTATCTCTTGACCAACTTTGCTGTGATGTAGAAGATTCTTCAGAAAGCTTTCACTGGGATGAATTACAGAACATCACTGTTGGATATTATGTAAGGAATTGTAAAAGCAAACACAACAGTTTTCACTTACTTCCAATATTTAAGCCAGAGATTTGAAAGAGTACATTTAAAGTGACCAAAATTTAATTTTAAAAACAAAAAAAAAGCCACAAAGCTGTTTGAATATGATCTATACCATCCACCTCTAAACACTCAAATTCCAAAACACTGCTCTGTTGAACAGATGTCTTGCCAATACAAATCACAATACTATTTTTGGTTATTTATGAACAAAGGAGGACTGCAAAGCTAGTACTTTTAGCAGCCTTCATTCATTTTTAAGCATCTCACTCTTGCACGGAAATTGCAGTTTGCCAACAGAAACATAACTCACAACGTTGTCCTCCAAATCCACTGCCACTTCGTTTGGTTTACAATGCTTCAACCAAACGCTAAAAAAATACAACTTCAAAATTGAAATTTAATAGTATAGGGAGTTTTCTTGGTCAGCCAAGAATGTTTCCCAGCATGAATTCCCCAGTATTTACACATCCATATTTCTGCGAGTACGGTCTATACCTCCCTTTCACTGTACAGCCATATCTGTCAAAGTCAGTCAAACACAGAATCATACTTCTTGAGCTTTCCTAGCAACACATAAATCACAAATTCTGCAGACAAATTAAATTTATTAAGCAGTTTATGCTGCTCTCAAGGAGCTCCCTGTACAACCTCCTCTGTCCTACTTGGCTGCAGGTAGAGAAGCAAAGCAAATTAACTGCTGTGGGTAGAGTACATTTATTGAGTAACCCAAACATTACACAAAGATCTCACATGGTTTTTCACTTAGAAAAAAGACTATTAAACTGCTTTTCCACAAAAGAAAAAAGAATCATAAATAAATGGGACAACAAGGTAATTGCTTGAGGCATTTAGGTGCCATTGAATTATGTCATTTGATGGCTGAACACCCTCTGAGGTGCCACTGCACAGCCAGCACAGCTCTCTCCTGGCCACACTGCACATCCTGCTCCTCCAAGGCAGCTGCAAGGTGCCACAGGAATCCTGAGCATCTGACATTTCCTGACTGCTTGTCTCAATCCAGACTGCATGCAGAGCAAGTCTGGGATTTTACACTCAGGGAGGGGCAGCAGGGCATGGTGCAAGGGGAGTATTCAGGTTCTTTAATCTCCATCCAGGACAGTCATGAGGCAGTGCTAGAAGGCTAAGCATTATTTATTCTAAACATCTCCTGGCAAGAGACACAGCCTTTGAAGTGTAATTAATTTTTTTTAAAAAAGAGGCACAATTTAATATAACCTCAAGATTTCTTCTAGCATCAAAAATTTAGAAGGAGGCATCATTTATCACAGTCTGGAGGCTGGGAAACTTCACTGCAGGTGCATTTATCCTGGCAGTATCTCTGATATGATATTACAATTCACCTCTTGAAGGGCTAGAGTTATTCTATACACATAAGCACTTGCCAGTAAGATCTGACATCAAAATTAAAATGCAGTTGTGTAAGTGTGAACAACATCTCAGAGTCAAAAAACAGATGGGGTAGATGTTAGCTCAAGAGCTATACAAAAAGGCAAGGAGAGCTTAAATAAGGAGAGATTGACATCAAAAAAATCACTTTAACTACATTCCTACTTTACCTTAGGAGGCATTTTGACAGGATTATGTAAAATAATCAAGTTTTCCTGGGAAACCATCCCAGCAGATTACAGCAATATGCTCCATCTGATCTCCCCATCTTTTCTGGGCATTTATGTCAATCTCCAGAGAGCCATGAGGTGGCAGCAAAATAGATGCAGACATTTCATATATTTTCATGAATTTATTGTAGGCAAAGATTAATCCAATCATGTACAGTCACCAAAGTCTGACACTGTGGAGTCTGCCTCAGAGTCTGCAATTTAGATGCACAGTATTTCCATTTGAGTAAAACCTTCACAAGACCTTAGGTGTCCCTGCCCATGACAGGGCTTTGGAACAAGATGTTCTCTGAGCATCACCTTCCAATCCAGATCTTTCTAGAACTCTTCAGCTGTCTCACACTTCAAGCCAAATCATTTAGATGGGTTTTACATATTCCCTCCCAATTCCCTTCCTCATCTCAAACCTCTGACATCTGCATTAAGTATGATGTTTGCATTCAGTAGATTCACCCAGGCTTAGATTGCTCAAACAGAAATATCTTCACTCTGAAACTCTCATATATGAGATTTACCATCAGGCCCCTCCACATTTAAAAGACTCCACCAGTCCCTTTGTAGCAGTTGTCTCACTAGAATTACACAGAAATTCTGCTGAACAGGAATAACATTTGTGTTCATACTCTGCAATATTTCATTTGTCATAAAAATCAATAGAAATTTTCAGAAAGGGCATTTTGTGCTCTGAATGTGCTAATATGACATTCACCAGGCCAAATTAATTCTCCAAGCAACAACTGGCATCCTGGAGTTCTGATTGAAAACAAGAGCCCAGTCTAGTCCTCTCCTCCCCCAGCATCTGCATTAAGGAGATCCCACCCTTGGTGAGGTGCAGCAGACAGCAAAGAAGTTGTGACAGCTCCACTGGTGGCAGAGATTTGCCATCCCTGTCTCAGTTAATCACTCTCAGTGATCACTCTCTCACTCCTGAGTGACACAGAGTTTGTCTCCTGTGATTCACTCCCCACCCTCCTCTCCTTGCTCTGCCCCTCCCAGCTCCTGGTGGAGTTTCACACCCTTGGGCTGTTGTGTCCACAATCCCCATCAATTCCATGCTGGAAACTCCATCCTGGACAGAACCTCAGCCCCCCAGCAGGGGTTCCAGGAGTCCCATCCATTGATGGGATCAAAGAGCAGAAAAAAGACTTTGATTTTGTGAATGCAAACAATTAAGACAATGGGTTTATCTCAAACCCAATGGCCTCAGATCTTCAGGAGAAACATCTGGGCTTCAGAGCCCTGGCCTTCTGCCAGCGGGCTTTGGCAAGTGAAAACCTGAACTCAGAAGATCTTTAGGTTTCCACTCTGTCAGATCTGAAAACAAATATCTTTCAAAAGGCTCAAAGGATGCATTGGCAAGTTAGTGATGACTTCCAGGGCTCTGCTAAGGATTTTTCAATAAAAACACAATAAAGAGCACAAGTGACCCCTGAACCAACACCTGTAAAAGCCTTTTAGATCTCCTTTCCAAAGCATTCTGCCCCTTTCATGGGCCATGTCCTGTCCCCATTCTGAGCCCTCAGAGGGTCTCTGGCTGGTCACCAAGCTGTGCCCAGGCTCCAGGCAGGACCAGCTGGCAGCTCCTGCAGCCCAGCACAGCTCAGCAGTTGGGTTTTCTCCAAAAGCACAAGGAGAGGGGCAGCTCTTCCCCAGCCAGCCCTGGGCTGGTCTCTGCAGCCACCACCAGGTCCAGAACCAGGAGCTGGCAGGGACCACAGCAATCCCCTTCACTCCAGTGCCCCACAGACCAGCTCCAGGGAAAATAGATCCAAAAAAGCAGCAAACATCCCCTAGCAGAAATATTTGTTGCAAATCATCCCTGCTCTGCTTCCCATCTCCAAATGGACCTGGCCTTGTCTGGGTATTCTCCTTCCTACACACCAAAATCATGAGCACTGCCTTGGAGGATCAATTACCTGAGGTACAGACAGACCTGAATTGAGAATCAGAGATCACCCTCTGCCAGGGAGCAGGGCAAAGCCTCAGCTAGGTGTCCCCAGAGCAGGTTCCTTGGGTGGCCAGAGAGAATAAACATCCTCCATGCTGTCTGTCCTCAGCCACCAGCATAGGAAAGCACGGTGACCCCTGTGGCAGGGAGAAATGATTAGGAGGACTCCATCAATATCAGAGGGCTAATTAATTACTTTATGATACTATATTATTCTATACTATATTACATTACCTCTAAACTGAATCTGCACAAGCACTCAACTCAACTGAACAAAATCTTGTGACTGCTGACCGACAGTCTGCACACACACCGGGCCCTGATGGGCCAAGGAACAAAACACCATCACTCTGGGTGAACAATCTCCATACTGCACTCTACTTTTGTACAGACACACCCACAGCAAATGAGGTAAGAATTGGTTTTTTCTTTCTCTGAGGTTCCTCACTGTGATTCCCAGAAAATATCCTTGGGAAGTTGTGCCTTGCTTTTCTCTGTAAAGAGAAATGTGGCCACACACCAGTGCAATGCTGGGACACCAGTGCCTGCCAGCCAGGCAGCAAGGGAGAGGGAACAGCCCTGAAACCAGAGCTCAAGGAACAAGAACAACTCATTCCATCCCTCCAAAAGGCACAAAACCTCTGTATAATCCTGGTGCCTTCCTGTTGACCATGGCTTACTGAAAAAGCACAAGGATTTTGATCTCAAGCTACATCATTGTTAGAAAAAGTGAAAGGCTTTGGTTTAGTGTTGAAAAGCTTTTAGAGATTAAATACACAATTCATCTAAACAGTATCTGCTCCATCAGGCACAGTTCTGGACAGGTTAATGCTAGCCTGTCACACTTTTCAATGAGCAGCATCCTTATCTTGCCCATATAATTCAACTATTGTACATAAAAAGCAGCGAGGAAAAACCCTGGAAGACAGAAGAGTGTTAAAATAAAAGAATTAAAATGCATTCCAATCAAGAATGCAAGTGCTCCAAAAATGGCACACCACTCCACAGCAAAGCTGTACAAGCCAATTGATTATTTTAGTTCACTGACAGAACAAAAAAACCCAGCTTTTACTAACAGCAGAGGGTTACTTTACCCTTCTTTAAATCAAGATAGACCCAAACAAATATTAATTAATTTCAGCATCAGTTTGGAGGTTTTCTCTTCCATAACTTTGGAAGTGTATGGCAGAGCAGGTATTTCACATAGAACCCACCCTGTATCTTTCCAAAGATACTATAAATAAAACACTCCAAAACATCTCTACTCCAGTGATTTTCTGTTTTCCATCACAATTTGCCTGCAGTGTTATTAAAAAAAAAGTAATCTATCACACAACAAAACCTAAGTGGAGCTCATGTGTTCTATCAGCACTCCCACCTCACAGGAACAAATTCTATTTTCAATAACGTTAATTACTTTTCTTAACAGTCCTCCTCTTCTGCATTCACAACTCCCATTTTAAGCCATTGTATAAACTTCTGCCAGGGTAACCCCTGTTTGAGACAGATTAACACAATAAAAGTATTTTAAATTGATTGGTTTATGATTTATGAAGGATCAGAGCGTTGCTGGCAGTCAATAAGTGGAAGAAATCTAATTATTTGGTATGCTTCCAGTTAAAACTGAATAGTCTGTGTTCATACAATGGTTTGGGACTCTTCACCCTCAGTAAAATGCTCAGATTTTTTGGTGGGGGTGTTGTTACCCTGCATCTGACCTCCTGCAGCAGCTCCTCTCACCCTGGCACTGAGATGGCACCTGGCACCTGCCCCCACTGCTGCTCATCCCAAGGCAGCCTGGGGTCTGTGCATCCTCTGCTATCAGGGGAAACTTGCATGTGAATTTCTGGAATACAGCTGTTTTCAGAGCTCCAGCCCTGCTCTTCAGCACACAGGCTCAGTATTGAACCCCCTCCCAAGATGGGAGGGCTGAGACTGCTGTGACAGAGACCCAGGATTTGGGGGAGCAGCCAGATTACAGCTCAGGTCTGTCCCCGACTGCCACAGTGCTCTGGGCTGCCAAACAGAGGAAAAAACACATGGGTAAACAAAAAAAAATATGAAAAGCCATGATCTAAGAATCGTAGATATTTTTCCCACTAAAATATACAAATTGTTCTTTCCTTCACCCCAGTTTCACACAAATCCCTTCCTGCAATCAGGAATTTCAGGATGCAGAAGAACTGAATCTTCCCCCCACAATGGTGAGTGGGTGGCCAGAATGGGGTGAGATGACCCTGCCTACATTGTCCAGTAAACACCAGGAGCCTTTTGAGGACCAGGAGGGTTTTTTATTCTCAACTCTACCAGTGAGTACCCTAAAAAGAAATCATGGCCCTTTGTTACTTGATAATCCCATGTGTTGAGAGTGACACTACAGTGATCAATTAATTAGGAAGATCTTATCTCTCTCTGGCTTTACATACTGAATAGTTACTGATGACTTCTTTTAATTCCCATAACAGATTTAACTGGGAACAGTGAATAGTTAATCCATACCTTTTAGAGTCCCCCATAAAAACTACAATGCAATCCATAGGGACTATTTATATGCTAAGAGAAGAGTTTGACATCTAAATGCACTAAAGATGAGAAAAGAGGATATTAATGCTTATTTTACAAGTGTCAAGTTATTTTTCTAGCTTTTAGAACAAAGGAAAAATTCGTAGATCTGAAGACTGAGCCAACCTGGTCTATTTATTTAGTAGGAAGAATATCTATTCTTTATCAAACTTGTGCACAGAAAACAATGGGGTTTTTTTTTTTGCAAAATTAGCCAACTATCTCCAGAAAACTACCCAGGTGACACATCCTCCCCATCATGGCAAGCAGCTAAATGGGTAACTAAGCAGAATTACAAGCCATCAGCAAAGCTTTCCTGTCACACAATCCCATGTCCAGAGACACTGAACACATTTTGTTGAGTTCCCTTTCACACCATCCCATAGGCAGCAGCAGGCAGTGGATTTATGGCTGCACTTCAAGGAAAGGTTGTGTTATACCTCTCATCATTATATCTCATTATATCCTATCTTTTGCTTTTATTGACAGACTTAGGTGCCTTACTCCATTTTGTGGTCAATATCATTTCCAGCTGAAGACATCAAAAGGCTGCAGTTTTTAATAAAAAACCTCCAGATATGAGGTATTGATGTACACTTCTAACTCTAATTCAGTAGATTAGCAAGGGTGTAATTCTCATTTCCATATGCATTCTTTGTAATGTGTTCCAAGTACAGTTATACAAACTGCTTAATATTTCTGAATTAAGTACAATGAGCCTCTTGTGGCTAGAAATATTTGTTATTCTAGCTATTTTAGGTTGTTAAGCTAATTTCATTTAGAGTACTATCCACTGCTTTACACCCTTAATATTCTTCATTGAGAGGCCACCCTTGGTGTATCAGCCAAGGAGTTCCTCCCATCAGAGTTCCTCCCTCCTTGCCAGGAGCCCCCTGCACTACAGAAATCAATTCCTTTAACTCTTGTGCTGCATGCTCTACAGAACTTGTGCTAATAAACATCTGTCACTAAAAAGGTGACTGGGGAAATCACACCTTATTAGCAAAGCAAGCTTCTTGCTCTGCACTCAAAAAAGCATCCTAATTATGAATTTTACAGGAACTGTGTGATACAGTAATTGGGATGAATTAGAAGTGCCTTCAGCAAGCTCCATTTAAAGAAAATTAAGATGGTCAAAAGTAATAATTCATTATATTTAGCCATTAGTAAATATTTTCAACTAACACAGCAATGGGAAAAAAAACAATTCCTAGAAGAAACATTTCTGGTTTTTCTGTAATTATTGAAAATCAAAATATATTTGGTAGAAAGCAAAGTAATTATTTGCTTGCTCTGGCAAACTTTGCAGCTATGCAGGGTTAGGTTTTCCCCCAGTTTATGAAATATTGCTTCAGGAAACAAACTCATTGCTCATTTCTTTTCTCCACTCCTATTCACTCCATAGATTAACAAGCCATTATTCTAGAACCAAAACATTATTCGATCAGTGTGCATCTCTTACACTTGCTGAAATGATAAACAGGCATTTGTAGAGCTGCACACTTTCAAAGGCATTTATTGCTAATAACTGCTTGAAATTCTCTGCTCCTGCATCAACAACAAAGAAGGACAAAAAAAAACCACCAGGAAGGCACCAGCTGCCAACAGGCTACAGAGTGTTCACTACTCTGATTTAGCCCTTACTGTTTTCATTCAAGAAAAGAAGAAAGCCCACAGCAAAATTAATTCCCACAAGCTCCCTTGACTTGAAATTTTTTTAAATTGTCACATCTAGTCTGTATATTAGATGCAAGATAAAGTAGCTACAGCATCTTGTCATAACATCACATACAACAAACAGCATCATCATAAACCTGAGCATTTCTTTATCTCTGGTGTGATTTGTACATTTTGTCCTTGCAAGTGTAAATTACCTTCTTTGCCCCTTGGTTTTTTTTCTTTGCAATTCTTATCACTGGAAGGTCATCACATCGTTATCATCTACCATTCAGAGCGTGCCAGGCTGCTGATAACAGCCTCAGTGAAGCTTCCATCTCAGGACTGGGGGGTAGAGAGGGGCTGGAAAAGGAATTGTGCCATTTGAAAACATAATTCAATGCTAGCCTGGCTTGTATGACACAGCATCTCAGACCTGTAGCTCAGGTATTTACTGCACCAACACTGCAGCCCTGAGACAATCACAGCTTTCATCAGGTGCTGAGAATCCTTTCATTCCATCACACAAATTTTAATCAAGTGTGTTGCTGGGAACACCAAATCTGGCTATAAACAATCCGAGGCAGATTTCCCAGATGGGATTGTCAAGGGTTCCAAGGAGTCAGGCACACACCTTCAAGCAGGATTTGGTTTTATTAGAAAGCACTGGCCTCCCTCCCCAGCTCCAAATCCATACCTGCACTCTAAAGTTCCCCAGGGATGGTTTTTATGCTGCCATCCCTTCACAGCAGCTCCTTCTGAGTGGAGTGCTTGCAGGCTGAGCTGCAGGCTGGAAAACTGGAGCTCAGCTTTGTTCCTGAGGTTTAGCTTATCTCTGTTGTGAAGGAAATGATGGGGCCTGAGAGTGCTAAATGTGCTAGGAAAATATGTACCCAAATAATTATAATAAGTCATTAATAAGGATTAAACATTAATAAAATTACTTGCAGAGGGTTCAGTCAATTGCTGGTATCTTTCATGTTAATTAATACTTGGCACTGTATAAATACTCAGAACATACTTTATTACATTTGCACAAGACAGCTTCCAGAGCAATTTTAGGTACATGCTAATGAGAAATAATGGTTGCCTGAGCAAGGCATTGGACTGAGCTGAAATCCAAAGCTTTGTTCCAGATTTCAAGAGCTGCCCATGATTCCCAAGAGTGTCTTTCACTCTGATCCATGCCTGGTGCAGATTGTCAAGGTTCTTGAGATACAAGAGCTCTGCCATGCACATGGGGGTTTTTTAGGACAATATTCTGTCTTGGGATTAGCCCCACAAACACGTCAGTGCTCTGTGTATGGATATATCAACCTCTATGGTCCACCTTTTCCACTCACCAGAAAAAGACAGGCTTCATTCATTTTTCAATACAATTTTGTGCCTTCTCTCCAGACTAAATGCTGAAATGAGTTTGTCTGGCATCCTCATCTCTCCATGACCACCACAGCAGCCCTCATTTCAGCACAAATCCTTTCCAGAAGGGACAACTGGGACCTATTTAGCTCCAGTCTGGCTCTGTGGAATAATTCATTTGGACAGTTGGTAATGCTACTCTCTAAAATGCCAGCCAAACACTCTCAGAGACAGGAGGAAAGGCCTTCAGCCCAGACTAAAACACTCATTTCTTCACTGCTGGGCACTTCAGGTGCTCCTTTAGACAGCAATTGGGCACCTGCAGTGGGCTCATGGGGAAATGCTGTCCCTGCTGTGTCTTCAGAGCTCCAGATCTCCCTATCACTGGGGAGCACCGTCTGCCTCTGGAAATCATGGAAAATCATCCACTGACATTTGGCATTTCATCTATTCTTCTCCCAGTTACACTGCAGATCCCCTACCCACTTTACCAAGCTGAAACAAACTGCTGAAGTCACTCAATAAATGGGAGAAGGGCAACAGCCACTCCATCCCCTTCGAGGGAAAAGGTGTTTGCTGCAGCAGTAAGGAAAGAAACTTGATGCTCAAACTCATTTTTATTTTCCCAGTAAAAATGGAACTATAAAACTTAGGTCAGGTGGGCCTTAGAGGCTGGTTAAGATGCTCCTGCTTTATTTCTGCAAATGCTAAAACAATCCTTCTTGCTGTAAAAAAACAACCATTCCTTGATAAAATAGAAAAAACTCACAGCTTTTCCATATCCCCCCTAGACCATCAGGATTTTTTCTGGTCCTGCTGAGCTCAAATGATGACAGTACTAGACAGGTTATCATCACACTGTCAGGGATTCTTCAAGCTGCCAGCTGCTGCTACTTCAGCCTATTTTTCAACAACCACAGCTCACCCTGCTGCCTGCCAAAGCCTCCCATTGCTGGAGCAGCCCCTGCCAGCTGGCAGGGCTCCTTCAGGGAGGAGAAAGGCTTTGCTGATGTCTGCCTCTCCCCTCCCCAAGAGGAAGTGTCACTCAGTGACAGGGCCCTGTCAGCCTGGCAGGTTACTTGCATTCCTCTTGAGAGCACATTTTGTTAATATGTGCTTAAAACTTCTAAAAGCCCACGGGTCAAAAAAGCTGAACATCTGCTCTTTCCAAATAGAAGGACAACTTAAGGTTAACTGCTTCCTTAATGTGCAATAGTAAAATAGATTTACATAGATGCAGTCCTTGGATTTTAAGCAGCATTTCCTTCTAGGAGAGCTCTACCACGGAGGAGACATGACCTTGTTCAAGCACCCTTTGAACTAACAGCACAGGAACCTTTCAGGGACAAGTTTCCCAGGTTCAGCTCACTGAAGGAGCTTTCTCCCTGCAGCAGGGAGGAAAATCAAACATTTTGTTACAGGGTCTTGCTCAATAATGAATAGGTTTGGTGGGCAAGCACAGAAAACCTGGCTGGGACCAGATTGTACTGGTACAGCCCACAAGGGAAGGAATGGAAGGAAAAACACCACAAACTTGCAGCAAGCAGGACAGCCCATCCTAAGCAAAAATCCATGTGATGGAAACACTTGCAAGGATGTGGGTTACCCAAGAGCACCAATACACTCCAGGCAAAGCAATACCTGAGGTAAATGTTTGCAGATTGGCAGGATGCACTGGATGCTGCAGAATAAATGTCAGGATAAAACAGGAATTCCCCAACCAATTTAAATATTCTTAGCAATAAAAGCATAGTTTTGGGAATAGGTTAAGGAAAATATCACACAAATATATAACTAGCTCTATTTGCAAAGACTGAAGGGTCACCAAATATGTACACTGTACAGGGGGTTGGCAGCCACGCCTCCCCAAGGACACCAGGACACATCCCAGGCATCTCCTGGGAAGCAGCAGCCCCCACACCAGGGGAAGGTGTAAACCTGAGGAGAATGTGCTTGGGGATGTCCTGTGGAGGGCTGAGAGCTCTGTGTTCCCTGTGGGTCCCCTCCAGCTCAGAATGCTCTGTGTTTCCATGAGGGAAAAGCTCACACACCCTGCAGCCTGCTGCCTCTCCCAGCTTCACCTGTTGGTCCAGGGAGAGGTTTCACCTCTGCCTGCAAACCTCACATGGAACCAGACCAGGCTGTCATTCTGCTCTGTGGGGCCCCACAGACCCCAACCCTGCAGCACCCTCTGAGCTGGTGCCCACACCCAGTGTGTGACACTGGGACATTCACAGAGCACCCTCCAAGGGCTTTAGATTAAACCATTAATTATTACAGTCATTAAGATCCCACTTCAAGATTTATCTTCTTCCCATGTTCCCATTAAACAAATTGGATGTTAGTTATTCATTCTGCAGAGGCAAATCCATCAGAGAACTAATACAGGAATTTTGCACATTAACTCCACTCCTGCAAGGCAGATTTATATTTTTTCCCCAGTTTTCACAGAGAGGGGCTGCTCAGCCATGCAGAGGCACTGCTGCCCAGCCCTGCCATGGAAAGCAGACCCACACCAGCAGCAGAGTGGTTTGTGAGAGCAGATCCTCACCAGCAGCTGAAAATAAAAGTGACCTAGAGCCAAAAGGTCAAAAGCAGGGACCTCTGAAGGAGTTCTCACACTCTGAGCCCAAGGGGAATGTCTCAGTAAAATCTGATCCACACAGCAGGTGGAAGTTCCACCCCATGCTCTAAATGGTTCAGACATTATTTCCAGCTGATTATGAAGGTCATGATGATTGGGGGAGTAGACTGGACATCCAAATTTCCAGGTTTCTCATAAATTTTCCATACAATTAATATTTTATTTTTTAAAAACTGAAGACATTTTTGTTTATGCTTTTGATGGAAGACTGCAATATTCAAGTGCCTCAGAGCAGTAAAAAAAAAGAATAAAGCTAAAGGAACATTATCCAACATAGTGACACAAAACTCAGAGAAGGTAAAGGAGAGGAAGGGAAAACAGCAGAGAGAAGTGAAGGTGCCAATTCAGTTATATGGGAGAGCAGAAATATAAGCAAAGATCTTTTCAAAAATCTGTGTCCCTATTCTGAACTCTTAATGAACTCGCCTCCCTTTTTTCAAGCCAACTCCTTCCTCTACTTCTAGGAGAGGAGGCAAACACCACCAGCTGGCAGTTCTGAACTCTTTTCCTGTTTGTTTCCATTATTTAAAAGGAGGCATTCCAGTAATTCTGCATTATTTCTGGTTGCACAATTTGCCTCTGTTGAAAAGTGCACGAGTAAGAGAAATTCTAACAGCTCTGAAAAAAATAAAAAGCCACATTTATCATCCTGTAAAGGTTCAGAGCTTTCAGTCAACATCCAGAGTAATGAGGTCTTGGGATCTCAGTCCTTCAAAAGTTCTGCAGCAGAATCAGAGAGGGGAGAGCCAGGGGCCTCCCATGTCAATGCTCCTCCTGATCTGATGCTGTACCCAAGGGACTCCACTCTTCAACAGAAAGAGAATTGTACCTCCATTAGGATGAATTTCCAGACTAAAGGATGTGTCTAATTTTAATATGCTGTGCATAGATAATTGAGTTTATTCTGAAATTGCTGTCATTTTATGTTTATCATATTCAGATCTGATGAACCACTTGAGGAATAGGAATTACTCCTCTCAGGTTTGATTTATTTATGGTATCTTTTCTCCTTACTACAAAGGGAAGAGAAAAATCTTTGGCCCATGCCCAGGACACACACTGAGTCTGTTTTATGTGTGACATACCAGGAAGTCACATTTGTACATCTCACTTCCAGTGCTATCTGCAGAGATGTTACTGCTGCAATGGATGCCTTAAACAGGAATTCAGTGATGCACCTTTGATTTTGCCTCCAAATTAATCCATTCTCTGGCTCTTCACTGTAGCTCATTATGTGATCTACTGCTCTTCATCTTTCTGCTCTACACATTAACACCCTCCAAAGTCTGCACAGCACCCATGTGTGCACCAGCACAGTCCCACTCCAATATCCCACAGCTCCTCCTCTTGCTTCAGGAAGGATCAGAGGTGTTCTAATACTTCAGTTCCCATTGTATCAAGCAAGGCTTTACTCTCCTTCCTTGCAAGCATCCAACCCCAAATATCCTGCTTGGCCCACACCTTCTCAGACTGCAGTCCTGAGAGGGAACATGGGCACACTAAGGATCATCCAAAGCAACAGCAGAGACAAAAGTTGCTCCAGATCACACATGACAACAGGAGATGATCTTCCTTTGGATCACAGCAGGTCAAGATGAAATACTAACTTTTATTTCAAAGTAACATTTCAGTTCTTGTGTGCTGCCTGGGATCCATCCATAATTATATTCTGCTAAGAGTCCTCTAAACTGCCAAGTAGACCTAGTTTTGTTTTCTGTTTTGGGGTGCCTATTAAAACACCTCTTCTGCTTTGAGACCAAGAGAAGAGGGAGGAGGAGGAAGGCAGAACACCTGAGAGATGTCACTAAAAATCCTCAAGTTACTTCATAGCAATATTTACAAAGGTCTAGGGAGCACCAGGTTATGCATACTGCAGAAAACATACTGAGTTTTGGGAATGGCAGTATGGCTCAATGCAAATTAAGAGCCACTTGTTAGTACTTCCTGCTGGAGGGCATATGTCATCACCACATGGCAACTCATGGAAGTGTGAAATAGGATCATTATCCACTCCTGCCCCCCATTCTGAAATAATGATAATGAAAACAATCTATTCCTCAGTCCTCCCAGGAGCAGAAAGACTTGGAGAGGAACAAGAATTTTAAAATTAAAAAAATATCAGGGGAGAAAAGTGATTTTTCAAACTCCAAAGCAGTCTACAAGCTCAAACACTTCCCTTGCAAGTGTATTTTCAGTTTAGCAATAATTAGATCCCCAGTCAGAAGCAGCAGTGGTCAGAGCAGCACTCATTTACAGCACCTGCAGTAAGCAGCACCAGAAGAGCCCAGGCTGAGCAGAGGAGCCCTCAGAACACACCTGAGCAAGCACTGAGCAAGCTTCCCCAGGGTCACAAAGCCCAGGAGGTTGCTGCAGGCTCTTCCTTGCTTCCCAAGAACCTCCAGGCAGACACAGCACGCTCCTGGAACAGGGCAAGACACCCAAGACTGCAAGTCTGCAATTCCCTGTCCACAGCAGGCAGAACCAACACCAGTGAACACCATCCCAGCTGCTGGAAGCCACACAGGAGCTCTGAGGCCCAGGGCTATCCTAAAAATGAGCAAGCTCCTCATGGGAGAACTTACCTGGTAGTGCAGGAGAAAGGCTTGTAGGTTGTCTCCTCACTGCAAACTCAGTTTGCACTGCAGCCTTCCAGGGTGAAGCCTTTCTTCAGGAGACACAAATGGAAAACATCTCATCTCACCTCACAACATTTAGCAGCTGGGTTGTAAGGGGTTTTTTTTGCTCATAACTTTATGTTCCTGGGGGTTTAAGCACAGTCTCCTGCCATAACAGAGGAACTTCTCAGCACCTCTTTCTGCAGAGATTTTGGTCATAGCTGGGTCCCTCCACTGCTGTAAATCTCAAACACTTCCCATCAGCCCTTCCCCTGCAGGCTCCTGTCACCAGCTGACCCTTTTATCGCAGCACTCCCATCCCACTGAGGAGCCAGGCCTGGGAGCCTCCTGCTCAAACCTCAGCAGTCCAGCAAAGCTGCTGCCAGCCTCAGTTTGAGCTGTAAAGCCATGTAAACCAGCTTATTTTAAGAGTGAGGAAGAGGAGGGTACAGGTGGTGGCTCTCTGAGATATTAATCAATAATCAGGGAATCTTTCCTGCAGCAGGGAAGGTGCCTTGTCCTTGCAGTGCCTGTCACAGTTTCTCAGGAGCCACAAGCACCCACACACTCAGGAACAGCCTGGCAGGTACTTACATGTTCTGAAATGCAATAAATCTGTCTGGCCACTGATCTCTTTCCCTGGTTAAGACATCCTTGCAGCCCCAGCTAGTTGGGCTGTTCAGAGATTTGGGTTTTGCTGGTCCCACCCCCAGCTGCAAATAGTGCTGCGATTGTTGTTAGCAGCAGAAGATGTTATTGTTGTCAGCTGAGGGGAGGCTCACAGCCACCTGAGCTCCCTGAAACTGCTTCCTTTCAGTGCTTTTTATCAGGGTGTTTTGAAGCTGCCATCCTCAGTTTATTTATTTAGGTTTCTCTGTGCTGAGTGATTCACAGCCCAGATCTCCTATCTCTCTGTTTAAAACACCTTCTTGAGATGCTGAGATCCCTTCACCCAGTCTAGCAGGGAGGAGTGACTGGAATCTGAATGATGTCCTACTCTCCAAATGAGGGCTTCAAGTGACAAAGGTGACACTGAGTGTAAAGGAGTGGAAAAGATTTCAGGAAAAACTGAGAAAGGTCTCATTTATGTCCTAACCTAAAAAGGGAAGAAAAAAAAAATCTAAACTTCAAACCACTATAAAGATGTATAAAGTTCCAGGGATGGGGCAGCCACAGCTTCTCTGAGCAACCTGTGCCAGGGCTTCCCCAAGGTCACAAAGAAGAAATTTTTTCCTAATATTTAATCTAAATCTCCCCTTTGTCTGTTTAAAGTCATTCCTTGGCCTATCACTAGATGCCCCTGCCAAAAGTCCCTCTCCAGGATCCTTGTGGCCCCTTTAGGCACTGGAAGATGCTACAAGCTCAGCCCAGAGCCTTCTCTTCTGCAGGCTGAACCGCCCCAGCTCTCCCAGGCTGTCCTCAAAAGGGAGGTGCTCCAGCCCTGGCATCAGCCCACTGATTTCCTCTGACTCCTTTCAACAGATCCCTGTCTTTCTTGTTTATTTTAGATTTTTTAATGTTACCAAAAGAAATTAAATAACCATAAAAATAAATTAAAATAATTTAGATCAGCAATTTACAGATTTTTTTTTAATTAAATTGAAACTTCTTGTTCCTTTTTAACATTATAGTACTAAATTCACTTATTTAATAATGTTTAATTTATATTAATGTATATTAATTTATACATATAATTATATATAAATATAAATAACTTATAAATGAATAAAATTATAAATATAATTATAAATATAAATTAATTTATACTAATATCTAAATTAAATTATTAAATTAATAAAGATATAATCAAAAGAAAAATATATATATAAGAAAAAATTCTATCAATGTGTCTATTTCAAATATTTTTAATGTGTTTTTATTGAAATCAACACTTCTTTATTAATTTAATTCATCACCATTTTTGGGGTTATTATTCCCAGTGCTAACCAGAGTACTCAGCTTCTGTAGGAAAAATTTGATTACATGCAATAAAGTCACCAAGTATTTTCATCTGGAATATAAATGGAAGTAACCTTTCCAATGGAATATATTAACATATGCCAGAGAATCCATTGGTTATTCTGAGACTTCTTTCTCTCAGTCTTTAATCACTAATGCTATCATTTTAAAGTCAGTTTTACAAATGACAAAAGGGCCAATAGCTCTCCTGAGAATGTGGGATTTTTCTCAATCCCAACAAGGTCTCACAACTGAGTTATGTCCTAGTAATTAATTTTTAAGCAGAACTGTTGTCCCATTCCCTAAAATGATAAACAAAGCTGACTCTTCAGAATTCTATTAAGCTCCCTGCAAATGAAATAATCCTCATCTGAGAAGTACAAATATGCAGATGGCCTATTATGTCTTATTCTTTCAAGCAGAAGGAAATTAGAAGGAACCAGAAACTAATAAATATCCCCAAGGAAGGTTTGCAAGACCCTGAAGAAAATGGAGAAGCACATCTGTTGCTCTTCATCTGGAAGAGGTACTGGAATGGCCTGCCCGGGGAGGTGTTGGAGTCACCATCCGTGGATGTGTTTAGAAAAAGCCTGGACGTGGCACTCGGTGCCAGGGTTTAGTTGAGGTGTCAGGGAACAGGTTGGACTCAATGATCTTGAAGGTCTCTTCCAACCTTATGATTCTGTGATTCAGTGATCTCTTGTGGTGTGAACAAAACTGATCCAATACACCTAAAAAGGGTCATGAGAGGGGAGAGGAAACTGTGAAAGCTGTCAGGTGCTCAGGAGCTGCATTGCCACAGTGTCTCAAACACCAAATCTCTCTGATCTATCTTCAGTCAATAAAGCTCATGCTCCTGGCTTTAGAAGATCCAGAACTGAGGATTTCAGTGCTGGAAATGCTTTCTGCAGTCCCTTTTTCCAAGGAGCCCCAAGCTGTCTCCTTGAAGGAACATGCAGAGCCTTTGTCCAGGAGCATCCCTGGCCGGGGGCTCTGTACAAATCACGAACAGGAGGGGACTGCTGGGAACGTGCCCTGAGCTGGTTTATTTTCCAGCATCACTCTCATTCCATGGTTATGACAATGGGAAGGCTTGGGGTGGGAATTGTTGTGTTTTATCACAACCCTATCCTCAAAAAAAGTAGTTGGACTCGCTGTGGTTGGAGAGCTGTGAATAAACTGGTCTTACTGATGGGGATTTAATTATTCTGGTATTGACAAAGATGAGAATTAAAGGAGGAATCAACCTGGCGACTTCCACAGGCAGTAAAAAACAAGTTTATCTTTCACTGTGTATTGAGCTGGTAGCTATGATAAATTCAATAATGGTCTGTGGGTGTTTAGTGCTTTATGATAACATATCATTTGGCTTCAAGCCACCAGAGTCTTAGGCTATGCAGCTAACAAATAAGACTTCAGACAGCATTATGTTGCTAAGCTCAAATATTCCCAGAAAGATGGTGGGAGAGGAGGGGGGAGAACAAGGAAGAAGTGATATTTAAAGCAAACAGAGTAAATAATGCAATCAGGTTGATCCCAGCAATAGCAAAGCTGAAAGTGATAATGGAAGTTACTGGAGTAAAGCAACAACATATCAAATATAGACAGAAAGCAATTACAAAAGGTATAATAGAAAATTGAAAGGACAAGCTAACTGATGTAAAAAGCTCACAAAAGCTCTGTAAACATTCAAGGGGGAAAAGTTGTTAATAATAATCCATGAAGGCTCAGGGAATACTAATCATCCTTGAGCTGTTCTTCATTTGTACAAGGACATATGGGCCCATTCCAGGTTTAAATAAATGACTGAATGACAGAGATTAAACTCATTGAGGTTCTTTTCAAAGAAGACAAAAAAAAAAAAAAAGAGAATTCTGGCATCAGTCAATAATGCACCAGAAATAGATTTACTGGAGTTTTAGAGATTTTCTAAAGCCACTAATCTATCTGCAAGGAAAACATAACTTTCCACACATAAAGTGAACCCACCACTGGGTGTGATGTGGGCCAGTGCTGTTGTGCTCAGCTCAGAAAATTTGCTGCTTTTCAGGCCTTTTCTACATCACTCATTTTACTGCATTTACCTTTGCAAGAAGCCAAATTTAAATTACTTTCAGAATGGACAAAAATAGAACTACAGATGCTGTACAGAGCAAGGAATACTGAATAGCAGGAAAATTAGACACTCATCTCAGGGTTCAATTCCACCCTCAGCCTCAGCCTTCCTGGACAAGTCAGTTACTCAGATTCTGGCAGAATTTCTAAGGCCACCTCACTTTCAAAGCCTCACTGCTTAGTGCACATTTCCTCAGCACAGGGGTACTCATTATTTAATAGAATTGTTAATTCTACTATTGCACTCCAAGTGTCTTTGTCTGAGGAACAAAATTCACATGAAGATGAACAGCAGCAGGAACCAAAGTGCTGTCTCAGATGGGCAATGCTGAAGGCTCACAGATTTGCCTATTTATTTTCCCAGTATGGACATTTTCTAATGCAAAGGAAAATACAAAAGGGTAACACCACAGCACTGAAGTGCCATGTCAGAGGATGGCCTGTTTGCTGAAATTTCATCTCTTTTTCTCCTTGATGGGTTAGGGAGGATGGCAATGTTCACATTCTGCTGAGTAAAAAGTAACCTGGTAGGAAGGGGGGAGCCTTGACACTTCATCAGCACACAAAGAAGCATCACAGATTTGAGAGATTTCCTCCTGAAATTCTGCCCTCAGCAGGAAGGGAGGCACTGAGCTCTCTATTTTAAGTATTTGTTTTCTTGCTTTTAAAGCACATTTGGCTTTATTTTTAATTGCTGTATCTTTGACACTGGTGGTACTCATGCTAATCAAAAACACTTGTTCTTGGAGTGTGACAAATATCTAATAAAGAAATATAGAAATTAAGCTGAACCATCTATAAAGAAATTCTAAAATTCAGTATTAATGATCCATTTCAATCTTAAATAATAGAGTTTTGTGCATCACTGATGAATCAGCCAAATATATGTAATATTCATTGTTACTTTTGACAGAAAAAATAAGTAACATGCAATCTCTCTATCCAGAAGGCCTTTCTCTCATTTCCCACAGAATTCAGCCATTTGACCATATTTAGCTCACCAAGCAAATAAATTAATCATTTTTTCACTACTGTTCCTGCAAAGAAGAATAATAAACACTGAGTCTTGAAAGATTTCCAGTAAGTCCACATACTGTGTTAGTCCCAGCCTGCATTTATTCTTTGCATTCCCATAAATGAATGAAAGATGCAACAAGCAGCTTTAACTATGTTTTCAATAATTTGAACAGGGCCAGTCCAACCAAGTACTGGAGTCTTAAGAGCACAAAGTGGAACCCTGATATGCAGAGTGAGTCCAAGCTGGGCACTGCAGGCAGCAGAGGACAGAAGGCAGTGCTGACCCCACTCCCCCGTTTCTGCTCTGAGTGCTGCTGCCCACAGCAGGTCCTGTCTGTGCTCCAGAGCTCTCCCCAGGGCTGTGCTGAGGGGCTGGGGGCACTGCAGAGGTGCCAGCTACAGCCCCTGCACCCCCAGTGTCTGTACAAACCCTCTGGCACTGCCCACGGACACAGACCTGTCTGTCTGTCCTGCTTCATGCTCCTGGCTCTGGGCACTGCAGAGACCGCACTCATCTTTCTGCTTGGGCCTGTGTGTCTGATTATTGGTTTCTACAAATAATTGAAGATACTGATTCCTTAGCATTTAGTTTTGTTTTAGAAAATTATCTCATGCTTTAGTTTTCCCTGTTTTCTCAGAGCACAACTTCTCTGCCAACTGAGGAACTTCAAGATACAGTTTTTGTAGGGATTAACACTTCAACAGCAGAATAAACCTTAAAACATGGGACTCATAGTCAGCCACAAGCGTGATGCAGAAGGCAAAGAAAAGACAATTTTGAGAAGAGACACTGGGCAAATTCTACATTTAGAAGCAAACATTAAATTAGCAAGAACTGTCACTTTTCTTATTTTCTTTTTATTAACAGCAGTTCCAATGTTTAATTTCAATCATCAGTCAGTCTCACAGTTCAGAGATCAGAATACCTGGAACTCCTTTGAGGCACATGGATATGTGCATTTCTTCCTCATACATTCCCCAAAGTAGCAATAACTTTCTTAACATTCACCAGCTCAAAATAGAAATGTACTGAAAATGTACAATTTATCATAAATCTTAGAACACTTTGTCTTTTCCCCATATATTTCATCGCAGCAATATGAAATTCAAAGTCTTTAAGTAGAGCATGATAATTTATTAGAGCTTCATCTCAAGCTCTCTACATAATGCTTTTTCAACATTCTACATTCTTGTTATGGTCCTGACAAATTTCCCTCTGAGAGACAGAATCATCACCAAATGAAGTTTTAATTATTTAGGCCCAAACTCTCACAAAGTGCAAAAAAAAAAAACAGGGTAAAACCTTCAGCACCCAAATTTCTAAGACTGGTGGGGGCTTGTAAGCTTAAACATTTAAATGTAAGGGGACTTTTATTTCAAGTACTGCAAAAGAGAAACATTGCCACTTACTGGCAGTACCAATGTCTTTGCAATATTTGCAGGCATTTATGTGCATCTTCAAATGCTCTGTTAACCTTTATAGTATTTGTCAATAAAAAGCCCCATTAACATTTAAACTGTGTATGTCCAACTATCTACTTCAAGCAGGAATCAAAAGAGAACCTGTAAGAAACAGGTTATTTATTACAGACTACATTATTGGGACTGTACACATTGGAGATTTCAAAGAAAGTCACATTCCTTGCAGTTAAAAAATCCAAAAGGTAAAAAGAGGTTAAAAAAATATCAATCATTAATTGAGAAAAGGCTGAGCATGGCCTGAGCAGGAGATGTGACCACACTGGGTGAATGGCAACACAGAGAACACAGTACAGCTTTGGCAAGAGTAGTGCAGCCCACTGGAGCCACTTCAGGAACACTGGAGGTCTAAAGAGATCATACTGGACAGGAAACTAAAACTGAAACACTGCTTTTGCAGTAGGAACAGCAGAACTTACCTGATATTAACAACTAACCTTACCTGGCATGGAGAATTTGTCTTCATTGGGCAAAAACTTAATCAAAGATAACATAGTCACTGGACAAGAACTGAAATCAGACAGACTCTTCAATCAAGCTGCTGAACTGAAAGTGACAATGACATAAGTCACCAATCTACCCATTTCCCCTAGAATTCTGTTTCAGGCAACGCTGAATTAGCAGAATCCCTGTGTGCTGCTTCTGTAAAGTCAGTATTTCAAAAGGTAAGGAAAAATCATTCCAAATTCTAGAGACTGAAACCGAAATCAAGTACTATCTATTACCACTACTTTTATAAATCATTAATAAGGACAGCATAACCTGTTTCAATGAAAAGGAAAAAAAAAAGCATTAATTGTCTTCAAGTATGAGAGATGCACTCACAGTGACATCAGAGGCATTCATTTAATCACTTTACAACAGGGAAATCTATAGACTCCATAGAAAATTTACAACCAAAATGGAGCTAATGTGACAAATGGTGCTCATGTAGCAAAACCAAAAAAAGTCAAGTCTGCAAATTCAACCAAGATGTGTTTTAGTGGCTTTGCCTCCTCGGGCTCCAGTCTGACAGAGCACCATGCAGCCAGTCCCTCCTTTCAGCTCACGTCCGTCTCGTCTTCTGTTTCTTGGTTTGTCTCTTTGCGTCCTCGGAGCCGCCGGCGTCTGAGCCTGCCTGCCCCAGGGCACGCACCCCCTGCAGCCTGGCTGTCAGCTGCAGCAGCAAGGGAATAAGCTGGGGGACAAAAAAAGGCAAGCAAGTTGTGGTTATAATAGTATGTAAGGGCTGAATGGTATGGTTCTCTATAGACTTGTAGCCCCTACCAGAGTCTATTGCATCAATGGCACATCTATGGCAGCAAGTCCTGGGGAGGAATCAAACCAGACTTCTGGTTTGATTATCAGAATTTCTGATAATCAAAACCTAAACTGATTGTTTGAGAGGAAATCAAACTGCACAGACAAATATAATTTCTCTTTTGGGTAAAACAGAAATCCAGTCATATCAGAAAAGACTAGAAGAGCACAGCTTGATAACAAAGACAAGAGGGGTTGTATAGCAGGTATTTGTATTCCTCTTGAGAGCTTTTGAACTAGGGAGGGTATAAAGCTAATGAGACCAGACCTGAAGACTTGAAAGATCTTTTCCAGTCTGATTGTCCCTGAAGCCAAGAAAACAATTATTTTCATTCCTATTATCACTGAGTCTGGTTATCTGAATTTTAATGGTGCTGTATTGTTTTTTCTCAGAGCGATCAAATGGGAAACCAAAATTCAGCCACAGCACAGGAACTCATCTTCACACTAAGCTTTTTTAAAGGAAGGTAATTGTCCAAAAAGATGGCTACAATTGTCCACAATGGCTACACTGTGGCTTTTCTTAGAATCACATAAGGGGACTGTGGCTGCACCTCTGTCTGGATAACAAACCCTCCCTGGGCACAGTGCAATGTATCCAGGGACAGGACAGTAACATTTGGGCAGGAGCAGGAGCAGGAGCAGCCCTAACCCACCTTATCGTGGTTGTACCCAGCCAGCAGCAGCAACAGCGTCAGCGGTAACGCGATGTAAGACCCTTGGGCAATGTCTTGTTCAGGCAGCTTTCTCTGCAAACAGTGCAGATCATGGATTTTATTTTACATATATCAGCAATAGGATCATGAGGCACATCCAGCCCTTCTTATCTCACTTCCTTCCAAGTGCTGTTCTAGGATCTGCTTTACTTCCCACTTCAAAGCCACTCTCTGGATCAGGCACTCATGTGTTACCCCTTCCTGAGGTGTCTCAGGCTTTGTAAAGCCAATTCATTGATGGTCAGTCTCCACTGACAGTCAGCCTGGTGTGCTTTGGTTTACCTGTCCCATGCTGCCCACACCTCTGTGACCCCACGACAGCAGCCATGCTAGCACAGAACCTTTCAGGCACATCTGCACCCTTCATTTCCTACTGCTGTTTCATGTCCCACTCCCATTCCACTGGCAACTGAACACACAGCAAATGTAAATTAATGCCACTCATAAACCTCTTTATAGTTACACTAACAGAAAGCTTGGCCAAGAGCACAAAATATATGCAGGTTATAACACCAAATACTGCTCCCAAGGTGAACATTGGAACATGAAAATACGTAGAACTTACAGTGGGACTGAAGACCAGTGTAATGTGTTTATGATATCCAATGGCAGTGAAAGAAACCTGAGGTAGGGTGTAGTCATACTGTGATTTAGACAATGTAGAATCCAGGAGCACCACGTAATTCTGTGGGTAAAAAATATACTCAGGCTACAGCATCAGGAGCAGTCCAAGATAAAAACCACATTTACAGGCAAAGGACAGTTAAACAGGCTTCAAATCTTCCAAGACACTGATTAGTGCAGCATGAATACACCTCTGCAGGCACAAATTACACTTCAGTGTCCTTAGGGAAAAGAATAAAGTGATCTAAGCTAATTTTCCAGCACTATTCTTACCTCCCCATCTCGGAGTAGTGGTGGGAAATGAAAAAACAGGGATAGGCCTAAGTTGACTGTATGAATTGGGTTGTCAAGATTTTCACTTTTGTAGAGCTTCACCTGTAAGTGAAGGAAGAAGCACAAACAAAGCATTTCCAAGCCTGCACCACAATAGATATTTCAGACATCCCACACTTTCAGGGATAAAAGCATTTCCAAATTCATCATGTGTTTTTGTAAACAGAAAGTTGTGAAGTAAGAAGACCTGGAAATGTTCTAGTCTGGGATGTGAAAAGTTACAAAAGAGTCTTTTTATAGAACTTGAAATAATTTCAGAACAGCTGCTGTCTGACATTTTCACATAGCCAGTGTATGAGAAGCAGTCTGTGCTGTGGAGCACAAAACTGCTCTCACTTGTGTCTGGACCAGTGTTAGCACAACTTTCAGAGACAAGAATGCCTGAACTGGAGGCCAGGGTGATGACAAGCACCCTTCAACAGCTCACATGCAACACAAGACCCCACCTAAGATGAAGAAGGCACAGGCTTGGATAACTTCCATATAATCAAATTTTAACATCAATTCCTATTGGCTTAGGATGAACTGCAAGGGTTTAAACTTCCCCAGGAAGATGGGACACAAGCTCAGGGGCTCTTCAGTAGGGTGACACATTTTCCCTTCACACCTGCTCTGAGTGCTGGATCCTTTGGATGTCTCCCAAAAAACCCAACAGCTTAGCAATGAGATCTTGGCAGGTGAGATGCATAACAAACTAGTGTGAAAGAAATCCAAGCACTGCATTTATATTGGTAGGTAACATTTTATGGAGCTTTTAAACCTGAGAAATTATACTGTAACTCCTACCCCACTAACACCTCTTGCAGACACTTCCAGCATTTGTGCCCTAAGCCAAAAGGATCAGAGGTGTTAGCAAG
The DNA here is from genome assembly GCF_037042795.1 of Molothrus aeneus. Classification (NCBI taxonomy): domain Eukaryota; kingdom Metazoa; phylum Chordata; class Aves; order Passeriformes; family Icteridae; genus Molothrus; species Molothrus aeneus. The sequence goes on along the minus strand of NC_089661.1, from coordinate 7,822,069 downwards.
CTTTTTCAGACCACAGTACAGTGTTCTGAATTTTGAAAATTTCAGTTTTCCTATCTGTGTCACACTGTCTATTATAATGTACTTTTAAATTCACATGTCCCATGGTATTACTGAATTCACATGGTATCTTCAGGTTTTGACATACAGGTCAAAAATTTCAGGTGTTTCAGGAATTAATGCAGTTCTCTGATACAAAGGACTCATTTAACCCTTGTTGTTTTGATGCCCCTACAGACAGAGCATCCCTAATCAGGGAAATATATCCCCAAATGTACAGGCCAACCAGAGAAGGTATTTCTTAAACATATTCCTAAGAAAAATGGAAACATTAGAGCAAAACATCAGGAATAAATCAATCTTCATTCAATCTGGGATTCAAATTCACCTTCATTAAACTATTAGTTTTAATTTGAATTAAATGTGTGCTCTGGCTACTGAACCATTTCCAGTGACCCTGCAGAAAAAAAGATTGTGAAAGCAGTCACAAATACACTTGACAAAGATGAAAGGCTTGAACTTACACATAAAGTGGAGAGATATTCAGAGGCTGTAATTACATTTCCACTTAAATCAAACTGATTAATTTGCCGGAACGCTATAATATTAACGTCATCAATGTCACTGTTCCCAACCTGCAACACAAAACACACTCAGGTTTTCACCAACAGAGGGACAGTTAACAAAGGACAGCAACACAACTGTTAACACAGCACAAACACTGCTGATCATTTTAAATAAAAAGTGGATTTTGTTCTATACTAACCACAGGGAAGCTCAAAGCTTTCAAGTCCCTGCTCTCCAGAGTGCACAGCTTGCAATTGCAGACTTGGGCATTAGCAGCATGAGGCTCATGACATTAAGCTAAACTAAAAATGGAAGTCTCAAAAGCACAAACTATTCTGGAAAAGGCTGAGGTACATCCACAGGACTGCCTGATCTCAGAACATTGGTCTCAATATTTTGCACCTGTGCTGAGAAATGCACAGAGATGTTTATATAGTTGATTAATGTGGAATATTTAACAAGATTCCACAGTTTTCAATGTGAAGTTAATACTAGATTTTATAGATAAAAGTGATAGTCCAAATTACAATTTCACCTACATCAAGACTGCATGATTTAGACCCAATAAAACATAACAATATCTCTCTGCCCATAACTAAATACAACTGTAGGACAATATGACAATTTATGACCTCCTCAAGCTACCACTGCTTTGTTCTACATCACAAAGAAATGTTGAAAGGTATTCCATACATTTATTCTCTTGTTTCTGGATGCACAGTTTTCATGACTGTGAAAGAATCCTTTTCACTTGTTTACTGTTTGGGCTTTATCTCACTTCAGTTTTGAGCTATGGTGCTGACACACAATATGGGGTCTGTTTTTAGGGAGCTAACTTGCTGAAAAGCACTTGTCTAAACAGAATGCCTTCACTACACTGCTGCTGACAGAACAGACAGGATGCCTAGACAGACCCATTTCATATTTAAGTGATGCTACAAAAAAAGAGAAAAAATTACCTCAATTGCTCGATGCTGTGGTAAAGCTCTTTCAATGTGATCATTGCCTTCAGCTTTGAGTTGGACATGATACACACAGCCAGGCTGAAAGCAAAATTCAGATGATAAATCCCAACACTGAATAATACATACTTTAATTTTAGAGAGCAGTAAAGAGGATTTTCTGACACTCCATTTAAGATACACCACCCAAACAGATTTAACTCTATGCAGTTAAAGTTTTCCTTATCTCAAATAGAAAATTCAGCTCAATAACACTATTAGGAGCGTTTGCTGTCAGAAAATAAGAAAAGGCTATATAGAACTTTCATTACTTTGTTGCATCACAGTGTTAAATCATCTGCCATGATGAAGGAAAACACAGGATTAAAATCTGATCAAACATTGCCTTTTACTTTAGGAAATTGTTGATTCCTTCCATAATGGTGCCATAAATTCAGCTTCCCCATTCCCTGAAGAACAGCTTACTTCACATGCATGCTGTGTAACCACATCACACACACACACAAGGTCCTGCTAAAAATAGGCTGTTGGTATCTTCACAGGAGAAACTAAACACTTCCCCAAATTCTTTTGCCTATGAAAACTCCCTGCTGGTCACCCAAGCACTGACCAGGGGATTGTGTCCTGTCACACCAACTGCTCAGTATTTGTGGAGGACAGCACAGTATGCTGCCAACAAGGTCACACACTTACACCACCAGCTTTTCTCTTCCCCTTTTCTCAGGCTCAATGTTCACTACTTGACAGTGTTTCTTCACACAGAGAGACTCAGGGCAGTCTGAGTTAGCAAACATGATGGGAAAACAGAACCCAGTGGCTACTGAACAGAACCCATTTCACTGCTCCATTGTCACAGTGACAAAGAAATGACAGAGCCTCCTCCTCCTCCTTACCCGAAGGCCACGGAGCCTGAATTTGCCCTCCTCATCAGTTATTGTGTCCTCTCCATAGATGCTGCAATCCTTCTGTCCCACAGCTTCCACTGACACTCCCTGCTCAGGCTCTCCATTTAAAGAGGAAACTGTGCCATAACAGCTGGAGGTATAAAGAGAACAGTTGCTACAGATATGCACATGCTGTTTTAATATGTATTTTAAAGACATTTTATTGTTATAATTGATGGCAAAAGTACTTAATATATTTACCATAGCATGCAGAAGAAAAGGGGTATTTATAATGTATTTGTAAAACAGTTTAAATCATCAGAATCTGCTGCAATTCAGAATACAACTTTAAGAATCCAAGTTTCCTAGACTCCATCAGCAGGAGTTCTTTCTTAACCCTGAGGGTAAGGAAAGCAAGGATCCTGAAGTCAGATCTCTGAATTGGTCTACCATACCCAGAATAGTCCTCTCCTCTCTGGAAGAAGCACAAACCACTTCCAGTGCCACTGAGACAATGCTTTCACAGTCATGGTTCCTCCTATAGCTCTGCTATCTGGTCTTAGCTACATATCCACAACCACGAAAAAAGGCAAAAAAAAGTACTTATACACAACATAATTAAGATAAATTGAGACTTGGAAAGTCTCCTCCAAACCTGCAAGAACAGAGCTGTGATGGAGGAAACACATTTGGCACAACACATCCCAATACAGCCCATAGGATTTTCCATGGATTCCAGCTCCACTGACCTGTAAGCTGTTCTGTAACCAGTTATCTGGATTTTGAGATTTTGTCCTTCCTGCACTTCAATCATTTGTGATGATGGTTCAAATCGAAATTCTTTCATCATGGGTTTAAAGTAATATTGCCCTGGGCTCTGCAAAGAGGCACAAAGCAATCTGTTTAGTCACAGTGATGCAAGAACTCACCAACTCCAAACAAATATGCTTTGCAAGAGCTCTCTGAAGAGCTGAAGTGCTCTGTTCCAACCACAGGTTAAACATGTCACAAAACGTGAGCAGTGAAAAACAGGGAGAACACAGGACAATGAACTGATGGAATTCCACCTGGTGACAAAGTGTTAAGAGAGAAACTACAGCCCTAAAACACCACCACAAGACCTCAAGGACAGGAGACTGACCACCAAAGAAGGATGTCTGCAAAGAAACTATTCAAGCATGTCTACACACATAAAGATCAATAATGTAATTAGATTTCCTTCCCCCTAAAGACTCTCCAATGATTATCAACAAATTGGCTTGTTTCATGTTTACAGACTGCAAATTAGTAACTGAGATCAACCAACATCATCTACGACCTGTTGGGGAGAAACCTCCTGCCGTGTTAGATTTCACATCTTTCACTTGCTAAGATTTTAAGTGCTGTTTATTCTCAGGGATCTGCATTTCTCATGGTGGGTTAGGGTTTCAAAGGACACCTGGCACTCAGGAGAGCCCTGCTGGGGAGGGCAGAGTGACACAGCCCCACACACAGCCACGATCAGAAGAATCATTTCAACTCACCAGATTGGAAAATGTCAGCATGCCATCGTCCTGTGTGAGGAGGTTGGAGCGAAACACCCCTCCACTGAGGGACAAGAGAACTCCAGCAAGAGCCTGGTCATCCTCTGACTTGATCTGTTTTTGAAAAATCAGTGATTTTAAGTGTAACTGAGGGTTTCTTTATGGAGAAGAGCTCAGTTGAAAAGCCCCTTGCAGAGTGCACAGGTGGGCTGGCTCTGAGCACAACTCACCACATCTGTGCTGCCCCTCCTGCCAGACCACGGGGCTGCAGAGCCCCTGCTCCCAAGCCCTGGGCAGTCACAGCCCATGGCACACCACGTGCCACCACAGCAGCCATTCTCTACCACTCCACAGAACACACAGGGAGGCCAGAACAAAGCACCCCAAAAAACACTGGAACCAAGCACTAGCTGGACCAGACTACACCTTGAGGGACAAAACTCATTAAAACAGGGTGGTCCAAGTCTAAAAAAGCAAATAAAACCAGTTTTTTGGACTCTATAAACCTTGCAAAGTATGTCCTGCATGGCAAGTCATGGTCTCAACTGAGCTCATCCACTGAGATTTGTTTCCTTATGACAAAAATTATTATCCAAATAACAATAAATTACCCCCAAATCCCCCACCCATTTGTCTTTGGAAGACATGGATTACCTTTTGCCTGTCCAGCTCCAACTGCACACACTATTCATTTAGAACCCAAAATGTTCAGAACATTACCTCAAATGTCACCCCAGCAAGAGCAAAAGCTTTGAAGTCTCCAACTGTTCCATCTACTGCAGTCAAAACAAAACCTTCCTTCTGAGCAGTGATTGTGTATTCCAGGTCACTGTGGAGTGGGCCAACACTTCAAAGAAAAGGAGAACAGAACTTGTTTCAGAAAGAACACTTGGATATCACATACACATTGTCAAGTAACCACTGCCTTTTAACTAAAGAATCCAAAGGTTCAGAACCAATCTGTTCATTACCTGTAAGTGCCTTTGTCATCAGTGAAAACTGTGATAAGTGCAGAAGTTGCTCCCTTCTCACTAATGACAATCTCGACACCTTCCAATTCAGGATGAATTCGCCCTTCCAGAAATAAGCCTGCTTTTCCATGAATCTCTATCAGCTTCCCAGGACAACTCTCTTGGTCATTGTGAAGGGGATTTAAGAAAAAAAAAAAAGGTCAAAAATACACTTGACACTCTGGCTTACAACAGAAGTTTAACTACTTCCAAAGTGATCAGCTGGTAGCATTTTATCTTAGAACAAGAGATCAATCCACACAATTTCACTGCCCCTCAACACATCTTACAAAATCTGAACAATACCAAAATGAGTAACTACATTTCAAAGCTATAAGCACATCCCCAAAAAAACTTTATGGATTTCTGAAGTGGTTGGAGGTCTCAGTGAGTTCCACACACTGCAGCCACACAGAGACAATGGCAATGAAACTTCCTTCTAGGCAGATTACACTGAGCTTTGACCACATTTTTTGAGTTCAAATTCAGGTCAGCTTAATGTCATGTTCAATGTCATTAAGCAAAATTTTATTTCCCTCCCTCAAATGAATTTAGAATGTGCAAACAGTCACATGAAAAGAGGCACTTAACATTTCCTTGTGATTTCAAACAAAATATGTTCACTTAAGAACCTGAGGACAAAATGGACACTGACCTAACAAGCAGCATCAAAAACTGATGATAACCCTGGCAATTTTGAAGCTTATCTTTTTTTGTGAATATTTTTATTACTGTAATCTAGTGGAGGAGAAAAAAAAACTTTGATAGAAACTTGAATTTGGTAACAAATTCAAAATAGGAAGCTTGTTTTTGCACAACTCTTTTTCTAGGTGACAGTACTATGAACAATTCTGAGCATCTGGTGTAATACCCAGAATCCTGGTCTTCCTCTTGTGTTAGGTGCTTTTTCAGCACTTGGAAGAATATTCTGCTGATAAAAACTGTGCTTGCATCCTCTATTAAATAACTTCCAAATTCCAGAATTAAACTGGCCCAAAGAAATAGCTGCAACTGAAACTAACATTCTTAGCTTCCTAACTAGGAAGCTAACTTCCTTAACATTACTTTTCGAGTTATTCATATGTTTATCTACATAGATACATTTCAATCATAAAAATTCAATCCTTTCAAACAATAAATTATTCATATTTACCTCCACTTACAACTGCTTCCACATAAGGTGGGTAGAAGAGCAGCTCTTTTGATGATGGTGTTACAGTAATTTTCTCTCCAGACCTGTAAAACACAAATAAGATACAATTAGAGGAAAATTGAATTAGCAGCTCTCATGTAGAGCAGAGTGCAAGAATGCATCTAAATACTCCAAGAAAAAAGTATTAACAACAACCTAAGCAAAATTCTTACTGTGGTACTAAGATTCCTTGTAGCTCAGAGTCACCAAAGGCATCCAGCCAGCAGCTCTGTCCTACCTGGAATCGTGTCACTATCCTGTTTGACAGAAACACCACACACAAGTACAAAGAACACACCTTGTCCATTATTGGAGTTTGCTTTTACCTTGCCCAGTATGAAAATTCATATAAGAATGGTCCTTGGAGCTCCTCCACCATCTCTTGCACTGGTGGCTTTGTTCCTTCCTCCTCCTGCCCCTTCTTCTCCCTCTCCTGCCGGCGGCTCTCGATTTCCGCCAGCTGCTGCTCCCGGCGGAGCTCCTGAACAGACCTCAGGGGCCCCAGGACCAAGGCAGGCTCACTGTCAATGGATGACCTGAAAACATGGAGAGAAACAAAATCATCTCCTGCCCTATAGGAGAAAAGAGCTTGTTGTATCTGTTAATTACTGCCTTCACATCACCACAGACAAGTCCCAGGGTATTTTTTTAACCCATCCCATTTTAACTGCCCTGTTTATTCTGGTAAGAGCACAGGAGTGGTAAATTTTTAGGCAAAAGGATCAGTTTGCAAAAGTACCTTTAACAAAGAACAAAATTAAAGAGAAAGGCTGGAATGTCAAACCTGAGAACAAGCTTAATACAAAGAGAAAGTACAAAATAAATAAAAAGACTGCTAAGCTTGCTTTTTTTTTTTTCAGAACTAGGGACTTTTGTCTCAGAACTTACCTCTCAGGAGCAGAGAATACAAGGAGAAAGTAACTTCTATCACACATAAATACTTCCAAGAGCCAGAAATTCCCAGGAAAATCTCTGAGTTCTCACCTATCTGCCCTATTCATTTGAACTACCCAGCTATCTTGTCACTGTCCAGTGAAGAGATTACTAGATAAATTCAACTAAGTTCTTAGAATCAGCTCAGAACAATGCATTTTATTTCACTCTCTCTGATCTTGCATCCTCTCTTTTCTAGCACTTTCTTCTAGACTCCAATCATCCTTTGTATCTTATCAACACTCTTCTCCAACAGTCCAAATTTCCAGTGAGGACTGAACCTAAATGAGCACAATCACTTTTCCTACAGCCACTTTAGATTACCAGAATAGTTCTGTCTCCTGCTTCAGCCTTCACCCATATTCCAGTTTGTCTTTTTAAGAGACATAGTTACTATTGCTCTATCACACTAAGTTTCATCAAGGCTTTATATTCTTTCTCTGCAGTCCAGACACAATACAGAAACATGTAATTTTTTTTTGTCTGAAAGCCTATTAAAAATTTGTACAGGCACACACAATCTCAAGATACTCATAATACATTACTACAGTCTTATTTTTAAAACATACCAAGCCATTATCAAGAACTGATGAGAATCAGCTTTGCTTTTGGTTGAGGTTGTTCAGGGTTTTTTGTTAACTCAAAGTTAAAGGGTCACAGCCATGGATCTGGTACACAGACTTTTAAAAACACATGGCTTGCTTTTAAACCCAGAGCTGTTCCCTTTATGTTGGTGGCACTTCAACAAACTGGAATTCAGCTGAAAAGCTTGAGGCAGGATTGATCAGAGATATCTGTGGCAACTAAGCTGCCTTCAAAGCACTAGCCAATAGTCTCCAAAAAGCCAACAAGCTGAGAAGGTTGGTACTATATTCACCTCCTCACTAAGTTGTTTTTAAAATCCTAATGGCTCTCTGCTGTCTCAGTGTCTCCTCTGCAGCTGCTGGAGTTGCCCAGCAGTTACAGTGATGGGGTCATTAATGTTGGAGAACTTGAGGCAATGCTCTGCAGGTAATGTTCTCTGAAAAGATGTTTTCTGCATTCAAAAAAGTTTGAGAACCCATAGCCTAGAACAAGTAGACACCAGCAGAGTATCAATAAAACACTCATCATTACCAGACACTTTCAGGCAGATTTGGCACCTCGTACAATTAAAGCTGTTCACAAATCAGTGCTCCCTAGTGAGCTGTCTGTTCAGCTAAACATAAATTGGTGCATTAGTGTGCAATCACTCTGCATGTTTTTCCTTTTATAATCCTCCTCACACCAGTTACAATGCTGTAAAGCAGCAGATTCTCATTCTGAGGAAAGGAAAAAGGGAAAAAATATATGCTAGTGCCTTAAGGAACTCAGACCTAAGCTAAAACAATACCCCTGAAACATCAGTTCATTAAAGTATATAAAAACTCAGAAAATCATTCCTTGTTACCAAGACACAAAAGTAGGGAGGGGCAACGTTGAAATGATGAGAAAATGCTCAAAATGAGGCTGGATTTATCTCTCTCCAAAGAACTCAAAGCACATCTTAGCATTAAAAACCTCTTGCAGCCTAGGCTAGGATGCCATCCCCTTAGAAAGCAGCCACTGCAGCACTAAAACTGGAGTAAAGCTTTATGGGAGAAATGTCTTTTTCTTCCACTTTTTATAGCCCCATCATTTCTTTGTCCTTACTTAATGGTGACAGTCACATCCATCAGTTTATCAGTTACAATCGTGCCAAGGACGTGGTGGCGAACTGCAGTGAGCGTCAGGATACTGGGAGAGGACCTGCACATCAAAGGAACAGAGACATGAATTCAAAATCCCCTTCCCAAATGAGCAAATCTTATTTAGCAGAGTCTGTGCTCTCACCCCTGAGATTGAAATGCTTTATAAAAGATGATGCAGAAATTACACAGCAAAGCTGTAGTGCTGGGATGGTCATCTCTTGGAAAGGGAGCATTTCCTAACTCAAGCCCCAAAGCAATCCCTTCCTTTGAGCCTTCTGCTTCCTCTCAAGCTAAATCTGATTTGTTTGATTTCATATGTCAAAGTGTCATTAAACACATCACCAGATCATAATCTATAAATAACTAATAAACTTGCCTGACCAAGGAAGATCAGCACTGCTTACTTGTGATGAGGGTGAACATTTATTCAAAAAATGGGGTGAGCAGAGTCCCACCACCAGAGGGTCATGGCACCAGTGACAGGCAATAGTGCAAGAGCCTCTTAGCAATCTTACTGTCTTATCTTTTGCCTTTCAGCTCTCAGATGAGCAACAGTTTTCACTGAAATAACTCTTCTCTGTTACAAAGCAAACCCAACACTAAACAGACAGAAAGCTGACAAAAACACCCATCTAAAATAACTAAAGCATCTTTAAACCCTCTCATTAGTTGATTTTTATTACTTCTAAGATAGGAAGGGCAAGAGAACACGTGTGATACACCTTGCCTGAGCTTCCCTCTACACATCCTGTCCTGCTGAAAGCAAGCAGGAGAAGGGAGCTTTATGGAGAATCATGCTGGTAGGTGAAGGTGAGGAACAGTCACACTCACGTGTCATAGGTGTAATACTCGTGCTCAAACTGGTGGCAGGAGCGTGGGGTCACCTCATACACACCTACAAACAGCAAGGCAAAGAATGACCCACTGAAAAAGTCAATTTTTAGAGCAGAGGTATAGAAACAACTACAAAATTTGACTGTGTATCTGCTGCCTTTCACACAGAAACGTTCTAATGAGTCTGACACACAGAACTTATATGAATGAGATTATTTCAATATGACCTTCATTCATCAAAGATGAAATACTTCCATCACCAAGAAAAAAAAAAGTAACATTTTATTTCTGCAATCTAGATTTGGTGAAGGACTAAATAGCAGAAGAAACAGAGAATTCTAAAAACTCAAAACAGATCATTTACATACAGATTAAATTAAAACAATGTCTTTCAGAAACCACAAGAAATTTTATTTTTAGTTCCCAGCAGTATTAGCTAACTGGTTATTTTTCATTTTTAAACTAATATTTTTAAGCTTTTACCTGGCTTTGAAAGACAGAATCTATTAACTCCTTTGGACAGGTTATAAACACCAACATTCTCTGGTCCATTTCCATCCTGATAAAATTCCTGTAAAGCCACAGCACAGTTCACTATTAACAACTACTAAACAACAAAATGAAAATCGTATTTGCCTAAAGATCCATCAATGCCATCTCTTTTGTAACACCTAACATCACAAGACCATTTCACCAAACTTAAAAGACAAATCTTGAAGCACTCTAAACATCAATGCTCCATGCTCTGTGACCCTCTAGAGACAGGAGAAGGCTTTGATTCCAAACATAATGCAACCTGCCTTCAGAAGGTCATTAAAAACATACAAGAACATTTGTTTCCTACGTACCAGTGTGATTGCATGAGAAAGAGAACACCTCAGCATATATCCAGTCTGCCTGAATTCTACTCCAGACACATCTTCCTCCAAGACTTCCAATTCCAAAGATTTATTCTTCCAGCACCAGTCTTCATGTGCAATGCTTACTAGAATATACACCACACAAAGCATTTCAGTAATGTAAAACTGAGTAAGTAAGGGCAGGTTTTGTGATATGAGAAGTTTGTGTCTCTCTAGTTTCCCTGACAATAATCTGCAAAGATAAATACACAACAATGCCTGTAGTAACAGACCTGGCTCTCAGCACTGCAGCATCACCAGGAACCCAATACACCTATCAGGAGAGCTGTGCTATGAAAAGGAATAATGAAACCTGGCCACTCTGGAAGCTTCCTCAATGGGCACTACCATTGTGACAGGCAAAGCAGCCTAGAGGACATTACAACCCAGCCAAATTTAACCTTGTGTTCCCACTCCAGTACAAAGAGTGCAATCTATATACTCCTTCTATACATTTCCCTGGAAAACAATTTATTTTCACAGGCCAAGGCAGGCTGGCCAAAATACAGATTGTTCTTAGGAGCAGCACTCTGGAAGCAGAACTAGAGTCTGTCCCTGGTCTTAGGCTTGGGACAAACTAGTTAATGACAAAGCCCAGCTCCCCCACACCAGCCATGCAGACCCTAAAACTCAAGGGAGCAGTAACCTTTGGGCTGACACAGGGTTAAACATCCAACATTAAGAAAACCTGATGCACTGCTGTAAGGTATTTTTCCAGATTCTCCCAAGTTTCACAACTGTGCTGGGCATGCTGCAAAAGGTATCCATGATAACAGAAGTGCTCACGTTATGTCACAAACTGAGCTACCAAGGTGCCCCCCAAGCAGTTCCCCTGCTCCTACCTTTGTACTTGCCCGGGAGCACCCCCTCGAAGGTGAAGGGCACCGAGTCCTTGCTCCCTTGCAGCTGCAGGCTGCGCTTCTCCCCCTGGCGGCTCACGGCCTGCAGTGTCACCGTCAGGTCACCGCACGCGTCTGCCAGGGAACACGGCACGTCAGGCGCACCCCAAACACTGCCAGCCACACCTCGGGTGCTAAATGAAATGTTAACCCCTCCCAGCACAGGATTCTTCGAGTTAAAACTTGTTTCTTAGGCATATATCATGGGTTTTTGCATTCTGCAGATTTTGAGAGTGTTAATCAAATTCTTTTATCTAATAGCAAGAAAAAACTTGACATCAACGTTAAAGCCCTGGATTCACCTCAGTCTGCAGAGACTTAAGAAATGACCTGAGAGGCAGAACACAAAGTGCAGGAGAATTCAGAGAGGAAAAAGAAAGGGTAAAAATGACAAGAATCAGGCTCCAATCATCATCTGCTAAAATCAGGAGGTAATCAAGGAAAATAGCAGGAGAGAGGAACCTTAGACTGAAATAAAGACAAAAAGCTTATGAAAGAAACAGAGGTTGAAAGCTTCTGCCAACAGCTTCAGCATCTATCCTACAGTTTTTACATGCACTGCTTTTTTCCCTTTTTGTTGTAAACTTCTTTTTCACCTCCAGTACTTCTCTGATCAGTATCCTAAGCAGCAGTCAGGACCATTTCCTTCCAGAACCCACCCATCTTCTGAGGAAGGAAGACTTGCTTATCCCTAGCAAGTATCAAAAGGAGGTACATGACTTTACTCCAAACTTACTGTGCCACAACATCTCCCAAGGAGAGTTGTTTTTTCCATGTGCTGCAAGTTACATTTACTTACCTGCTGATGGGACCAACCATAGGGTCTTGATGTCAACAACACTCACTCACACATGCAGTGCTGAAATTCTCCATTCCATTGCCATTTCACTTTCACAATGGACTTACCTAAACAAGAGATCTTCCCTGAGACAGATGCCAAAAACTGAGAGAAGGTCACATCCATCACTGGTCTGTCAGTAACAGTGACAGGGAACATTTTGGGTTTCAAAGCCAATCCTGCTCTGGTCTCAGCCTCTGGAATAATTACCTATGGAGTACATGACATCAAGGCATCACCATCTTTCAGACACCAGTCCAAAACCATCCACTCTGCTGTCTTCAATGCATTTATCAGAAATTTAAAAAATGGAAATCTACTGTAAATCCCAGGCAAAGCAAAACCTGCCTCTCCAACATGCTTTCCAAAATTTCAAAATCTTCTAAAACACCATGACAGTCCTACAATGAAGAAATGAAAGCTCATTCTTACCTGAATATTGTATGCACCTGATTTTGCCTTGAAACAAAATGCTCCATGAGAGTCAGTTTCTGTTGTGACCAGTGATGCTTTGTCTTTGTCTTCAGGTATCATGGTTACCTTGTATTTACTGATCTGTTTGACTGTGTCAGGGAATCGAGTAACTGAGATGCGGCCACACACGCTGAACCTGTCAAATAAAAGCCAGTCATCAGAACAAGTACCTTGATTTGACAAAGATCATAAAGAACCCTTGTTTTAGAACTTCCTCAAGAAGTAAACCTCACTAGGTTGAGGTAATAACACCTGAATTGGAAAGGATTTCTCCTGAAAGAGAGATTTGCAAGCAACTTGTTTCACTCTTCCCTGCCACCAACCCAATCACTTCAAGCCCTTTTTCTTTTTTTTTTTTTTGTGCTAAGCAGGCAACAGATTTAAGGTTTTGTGTTAGGCAGGCAATGGATTTCTCCCCTCAGGTTTTAAATAGTTTCAAATGTTTTGTGACAAAAACCTTAAATATGATAGGTAATCCACTGGAACACAACCTTGCTACACCTACACTTGTGAGAGCACAAGACAAGATGACAAATTAGAAGCTGGTAAGTTTTGGTCATTGCCTTCAACAGCACAATATATTTAGTTCCTGAATAAATTGTACCCCATCATTGAGCAGCACACTGGGTTTTTTCTAATGGCTGACTATGTCTGTATGAGCTGATAGCTATTTGACTCAGTAAATTCCAAGTTTTCCCTTCTCCAAAACACTGCCACTATTTTCTCGTCTGAAGTCCTGGACACAGAACCACAGCCCTTTCATCTTCCTCAGCTCATGCTGTATCTCCCACCACTGCACAGCCTTAGACTCACAGTCAAGGCATCAAACAAAGACAATTCAGGTAAGGCAACAATGACCTTGAGAGTGAGCAGTAAAATGCAGAGGGTTGGTACAGCACTGCACCAGACAGCTGTGTGACTCCAGATACCCTCCTTCTGTGCAAGAGTGAAGTGGCAGAAAGCTTCTCTGTTGCTTTCCTGGTTCACATAACATTCTAAAATTTTTAATTTACCCATGCCTTAGTGTCTTCACTTGCAAGGAAGAGCTTATTAAGAGGATGCTCTAAACCTGAATTATTACTGGGCAAAATACTGTGCATGAAACATGCACTCATGCTGCCCTATTTACCTTTAATTTCTTCAGCAACATTTAGCTCCTGACAACACAATTCTGGGCATGGCATGGAAATGATCACCCATTTTCACAGCCTCATCCACATATCAAACTGCATTTTCATCCTGACACCAGTCCTTACCCTGTTGCAATGATGTTTGCCAGCTGAGGTGTATTTGGTGCAATCTTCACAGTAATAGTATCAAAAAACAGGTGTTCTTTCCTGGCATGAATTGTGTATGTACCTGTTGTGATGTTCTCAAGGCGGAAAGAGCCATCAGCTTTTGTCTTCACTGTAACAAATAACAAGAGTTAAAAACCAGAGCATATGTTAATCTTATGTATCAACAGATCCAGAGGACATGCACAGCTTTAGGCTATTTTTAATTCATATTACACAACAAATAGTTTTATGTTTTTTTACTAGGTGAACCTTCATTTCTGTATTTCAAAGTACAATCTAGCATATGGTTGAAAGCAATTAAGAAATTTTCAACTGCCAAACAAATGAATATTTAATGCTCTCATGTAAACCAGAAAACGCAAAATTTATCAACTGCATGAAATCCACTTTAACATTTCAAATAAATTGCAACAAAAGCAGTGTATTGTCTTGAAGGGTTAATTCCACATCATACACTAGTCCTGTACTTGAGTTTCATAAAGGCTTCCCTGTAGCAACAAAGATCAAGGGCACTGCATACCTTTAATCTGATTGTTCAGAGTGACAGTGGCATCAGCAACTCCTTCTCCTTCAGGACCATTCAACACCCTGCCTGTGACAGAGAAACCCATCACATGGAAAACAGGCTGAAATGGGAAAAAATTAACATCATTCCTTACTCAGGAAATGCAAACACACACCTACAGCCATCAACACCGTGTCCTCCCTATGCACATATAAAGGAAACTTATTTACAGTTCTAGGAAAAAAATGTACCAGGATAATCACTGTGAAAGTACAAACTGATCTCCAGACAAACTGCTCCCCTAAGTACAAAACACACATTCTCAATTTATCTGCACTGGTACAGCCCAGAGGGCCACAGTCACAGGTCATAATGAAATTACACAATGCACTCTGCAAACCAGGAAAACCTACAGGCCCTTCTCCAGAGATGTGACAATCTCAACAAGGAAATACAGGCAACCTGAAGATTACTGCCTTTTTGCAACACTGACATGAGAGTGAACACAGCAGACAGCTCTGCCCTATTTTGTTTCTTCCTACTAAAAGGGATCAAAGTACAGAAACACAGCACAGTACTAGAAACTGTCTTCTACCTGCTGTGCATAAACAAGTACCTTCAACTTCTTACAAAGAAGTTTTTCCACAATTCAGCTGCTTTCTGCTAAAATCAGTTAGGCTTTTACAGGAATGAGTGGCAAAAAGGATTATTCCCTCTGCAGGCCTTACCTCAATCTGTAAACTGTCATGCTCTACAAGGAAGTCCAATCTAGATGGAGCAACATCAAAGGTGATTCTCTCTCCCCTGTAGAATGGGATCTGAAAGAAGACACATGGCTTTGACTCCTAAGTTGTGATGACAGAATAGTTTTCCTCTATAATTTTTCATGTTGTTACTGACATCAGACACCTCTACCAAGGGTCAAATGAGCTGCAAACCTCCTGGAAAAACTACTCAGAGGCATGGAGACACAAATATGGGCAATATTTCAAGACTGATGGAAACCATGAAATTATCAGAAAAGATGGAAAAGTAACCCTCTAGTCAGAATACAGCATACTTGTATGTGCAAGAGCTTACAGATAGGAGACTCTATGATTGCTAGAAGGATTAAAGGAATGAGAGAAGCCTGAATCCCATTTGTAGAGCACAGACTGAGAGTGCAGGACCATCACTCCAGGCAGTGCACAGAGAACATGCTCCCACAACATCCAGATGTAAGAAAGAGAATGGGAACAAAAGGAAACAGCTTAAAGAGAGGAGGTGGCAATAGCACACTCTGGTTTAGAAAATGAAAGTTAACAACCTACTCAATAGAAAAGCAATGAATTTCTAGTCACTTACCACAGTGTATTTCCCACTTGGCAGAGAAAGAAAGCTGAAAGATCCATCTTCTTTTGATACAACATTGCACAAATAGGATAAAGACTCATCTCTTGATTGGAACCCATCCACAGGAGAAATACTGCAGCCCACAACATCCTGTAGTAATAAATGCAATACAACTTTCTGTCTCAAAGAAGAACACAGAAAGTAATTGGGGGGAAAGAGGGATACAGCAGGGTTCAAAATATTCAACTGTGAAAGACTGATGGGAAGTATAAAACCATTTTAGAGGCAAAGTTTGATGAGATGGCTTAAAATTCATGTATTGGTAAAACAGGAAAAACCAGCAAATAATCAACTTTATGGTAACAAGGACAGACCACTGGAAAATTCAACAACCCCAAAACTGAACTATGTGTCTTAAGTGAACTATGTGTCTTCAGTTCTGTGGACAGGGTTAACACTGCAGAACAGAGATCAGCTCTACATGACCAAATGTTTCACACTCATTTCTTAATGCATTTGTAAGGTGGCAGTAGAAGCTGTGGAACTTTGTCTTCCCGTCAAAAGGGCAAAGAGTAATAAAGATGTCATGCTGAAGACAAATTACTACTGTTCAATGAATTATGAAATAATTCCATGGAGGTCACGTTGGATTACAAGGGCCTTGTTAGGGAAAAAAAAAATCACACAAAAGAACCAAATGCAAAAATACAGTTTAAGGGATTGTACAAACCAGTGAAGGACAGATGAGTATCAGGGAAATATGAATCTAGAAGCTATTTGGTTCTTCTTATTTATAGCCATACTCATATTCAAGAAGTACTGATCAACCATTACCTCTTTGGAGACTGAAGTAGAGAAAAGGAGAAACATGACCCCTTTCATGGGTTCTCCATCGCTCCTCACAGACCCAGAGACGTTGTAGCCTGCAACAATCAGGGGGCTGGCAGCATAAGCATTGGAACTTGTCACCCGCACCACTGTCTTGGCCTGAAATACAGAAACAAACATTTTCATCAAAAACAGGCATCAGGTCTCATTTACAGCACCTAAAAACAATCAGAGACTGCACATTCAACAACAGGAACAGAAGCCAGAGCAGCAGAACTCAAAGAGGGTCTCCAGGCTACTACTCAAGACACTAAGACACTAAAGCAAAGATACTTTCTAAAACATTATTTTTCCTGCTTCACTCATTTAGGAAATGGTTAGGATATCAGAGCTCCTCAAAAAACAAGAAGTCTGGGAGGGAAGGATTTGAGCTACAACATTCTTGCAAAATGTACAGGATAGAAGATGCAAAGCAAAAGCTCATTTTGTCCTTCCCTGGCTGGCTTCACTATCTCCAAAATGGGTCTATACCAGGCAGTTTCTTGACTACCTGAATTAGATGTAGAAAAACTCCAGTAACCCTGTCCACCCACAAAGCCCCTTCCTCACACTATCTGATCCAGACAAGGTCTAGCAGATCCATCCTCTCTAACCAGGCAAACCAGAACTTGTGTAGGTTCTAACCTCTTTCAACATCCAGGTAGGATGCGATGCAAAGATTTCATATTCGCCAGGAAGCACTTTAAAGAAAGCAAACCTGCAAGGCAAGAAAGGGATTATGTCTCTTCAGAAACAGCCACAAACATCTGTTCACAGAAAAACAATTCAGACTCTATTCACATGTTAGAAAAAATACTTCAGAACTCTTACAGTCCCAGTCAGTATGACAAAATTGAAAGGATCTTTTGCAAATGAACAGATGAATTAAGTATGCACCACCCACACTCACTTTCCTCCAGGTTGTGTAATAGTTGTTTGTATATTTATGTCACTGCCAGCATTTCTCAGTACAACCTGAACTCCAGCAGGACCTAATGTCTGACCTTTGCTGAGAACCTGTCAAAATAAAAAGAAACAGAAGTATAAATGAATGAAAATAGCATGAAGAGCTGAATTTGAATGTGTTTATGAAGGTTGAATTAGCATAAGGTGGAATAAATGAAGATAAAGGAGTCTAACCTTTCCATTCACAGAAAATCCTGTGAACACAAAGTTAATATCACCTCCCTTTGTGCAAATGTCATTAATGCCATCCACATGGATGTCTACACTGGTAGGTTCTGGAACAGAAGAACGATGAAACAGCACAAGAGTTAGTGAGAGAGCAACCACAGAGAAACTCTGTTTCAGCTTTACACAACTGCCACAGAAATGTATTCATTCAAGCATGGCAAGTGTTGTTCTGGAAGCCTTTCTTCAGCAAAGGTAAAGCACCCCCAAATCCCGACTCTGAAAATCCTCTTTCCCTCCTCCCACTGCAGCCATTTTTTGTCAAAAGCCCACATTCCTTCAAATCAGTTCAAGGGTTACTTTGTCAGTGTCTACCACCCAGCTTTACTTTCCCCAGGTACAGTAAGCACATGTCAGTTATTAAACCATGCAGTATGGTTTAGAGGTTTGGAAAAGGGCTCCATTTTCCCTGCCAGCTGCAAGTTAGAGATAAGTCCCACACTGCAGATACAGTGTCCTATTGTAAGAAGACATACAACCACTTACCAAAACTCCACCCTAGGGGAGGCTCAATTTTAAGAATGAAATCCCCCTAAAAAAAGAAAAAGCAATAACTGTCTTTATTGATCGAAATTTAATTTAGCTAACAAATGAGAAAGAAAGTCAGAACACAAGCATCATGCTGCAGAGAGGAACACAAGACTCGAGTGCACCAATATCCACCATTCTCCTTTCCTCCTGCTTATGTTCAAAGCAGCTGCCATATCTACCCAGACAGGCTGGGATGCTGGGCTCACATCCAGCCAAGAGCAGAAATTAAGTATCACCGTGTTTATCCTGCTTCCAGCACAAACCTGGCTCACAGTCAAGCAGCTCAGTGCTAGAAAGCGTTCAAATCTACCTCCACCTGCCCCATCAGATGGACTCTAAATCAGCCTTTGATATTTCCACTGGGTAACACTCAACCATTCTGCCCAAACACGGGATAACAAAATTCCAATTCTTTTAAAAGCTCTGATCCAAAAGGGTATTAAATCAATACAGGGATCCTCTTTGTATCAGAGAGCACCACATGTGTTCTGCCACACATATCCTGAAGCTCATCCCTGGAAAGGCTCAAAGGCCCTAGAATGAAATCACCAGGATCAGAAAGCATGTTACATTCTTAGATTGGGAAGGGAAGGAATTATTTGGTGCTGGACTAGATGACCTTCAAAGCTGCCTTCCAACCCAAACCATTTTGTGTTTCTACCTCTGAAGCCTAAGTTAACCATCTCCTTAAAAGAGCAAAACACCTTGGCTTGTATTTAATTTAATTTGAATGTAAACACCTTTTCAATCTAAGCAGACATCAAATTACTGACACATTCTGAGTCTCCTGGATCATTATTTCCATTAAACATTTTTAATATCTGCAATTAACCATTCAGGTTATTTTCAATTCAGTCATACCAAAACACCTTCTCATATACATTTACTTCCATTTCTATAGGTAAAAAATCTGAAAGCTTTATCTGTACTCTGTAGGAGCCTGTACTTTTTGTGCAGTATTTGTACAGCTACTGGCAGGAATTCAGGCTCCCAATGCTGCAGTCATTCCAATAAACAGCACAAACCCAATACTGCAGCCACAGTTGGCTGGCTTTTCTCTTCATATTTAGCACTGGGAAATTAAGTCGTTGCTTTATAAAAAGAAACAGCTGAAACTTTGATCCAAACCAAACTACGTGATGTCCTGATTCAAATGTTTCATGGTGGGTGTTGCTCTGAGATTTAATCTGCCGGCAGACAGAGGCAGACGCAGCAGCTGCCTCCAGCACAGAGGGGACAGTGCAATATTTGTGGGGTATTTGTGTCTTACCTTGTCATAGAGGGGAATCATGAAATACCCATTGTTCGGAGCACAGTCTGTCTGGTATTTCAGAGTACCGTGTTTTGTATATAACTTAATCTAAAAGAAACAAACAAAGCAGACACAAAGATATTTCTTTTAAAAGGCGAGGAGCGCTGGAACCAGGCATTTTCTAACCCAGTGCTGTAACACCACAGCAGCAGCAGCAGCCGCCGTGCCAGGGGGCAGCAGGACACGGTTCATGCCATGCAGACTGCAGAGTGCCAGCCTGAAGAAGAGCCGCAGCTCCACCGCCACCTGTGACCGCGGCCCGGACGGCAGCGCCCGGCACGCGCGGCAGGCAGCCGGGGCCGGCGGGGCAGCGGTGCCCACCTCGATCAGGGAGTAGTTGATCTCCACGTCGGACTTGACGAAGCCGCCGCAACCCACGACGATGTCCTCGGAGCCCCGCGCCAGGGCGCAGCACAGCGCGCAGAGCAGCGCGACCGCCGCCCGGGGCCGCATCCCCTCACCGCCGCCACCGCCCGCAGCCAGCGCTGCCGGAAGGGCCGGGCTCGGCCGCCACAGCGCCTCCTGCTGGCCCGGAGGGCTCCGGGCGCTGCCCGGGGACGCCCCGCTGGACCCGCCCCCATCCCGGTCCCGTCCCGGTGATGCCGCCAACCGGGATTATCCGTCCCCAGCTGCCCCTTCGCACCCTTTGTAGGCGTAGCTGGTGCCAGGTCACTTCGACAGAATGAATTCTTTTCAATAAAGAAAATAATTTTGTGTTTCAAGCACTGCGTAAAGTTATATGTCATTTATATAAATATGCATCAGGTAGGCGGAGAATATATCCTAGGTGGGCGTGTTCATGTAAATTTTACCGTGTGGAAAAAAATATTGGTGTTACCCTCTCGGCGTGCTGAATTTGTGGAAAGAATAAACAAAATCCTTTCTAAAATACACGCAGTGTCTGTGCTTAGAGAGCTCCTATAAGCGGCGATCCCGGAGGCTCCGGGAGCGCGATGCTGCTGGTGCTGCTGCTGCCGCGGCCGGACTTTGGCCGCAGCGGGACGGGACCGAGCTCGGCGGGACGGGGCTCTGAGCAGCCGCTCCCACGCCCGGAGTGACCGGAGCTCTCCCTCAGCCAGGGAACGCCGCCGGGCACCGGCCGAGGGTCCCGGGCCGAGGGTCCCGGGCGGAGCGCCCATGGGTGCGGGCACGAAGCTGTGCGGGCCCCGGGACGGCCCCGCCGCGCCCCGGGTGAGTGAGAGGATGAGGGGATGAAGGGACGAAGGGATGAGGGGATGAGGCCGCGGCACCGAGCAGCCCCGCGGGGCCGGAGCGGGGTGCGGCACTGAGGGAACGCGGCCTGCACTCCGCCATGAGGGCAGCGCTGTCTCCGCCAGGGGCGGCCGCGGAGCGAACTTTGCCTCCCCGGGACGGTGCTCGCCCGAACAGACCGCCCAGACCGCTCGGCTGCAGTAAATGTGCTGAGCTGCGAGTGAGGACCAGCCCGAACACACTACAGAATTACCTTTAAAAGGGCTCTAGTGAGTCCATCAGTCCGGACTCGCATAGATTTCCATCCCCGAGGCTGATAAACTCCCCTAATAGTTTGCGAGTCATTATCTGCTTCCTCTTTCCGACATGGAATTCCCGTCCCCAGCCTTGCTCTGCACCATGTCCTTCACTTCTGCATTGTTTCTGTTTCAGGACTGGAACCAGACATGGCCTACAAACATCCCAGGAGTGAGCTGGTGCTTCGAGAGCTCCATCATTGCCTGGATCCCTTGTGCCTATCTTTGGATCTGTTTTCCTTTCTACTACTGGTACCTTCGGCACAGAAACAAAGGCTACATCAGGATGTCCCACATCTTCAAAGCTAAAATGGTAAGAGTAAAGCACAGGGTTTGGTCCTAAATTATCTCAACTTTGATGCAGAGCTTAACCTTCTTAAATTATTAATTCTTTCCTGATGATCCATCTCTCCTGGGGTTTTTGACATTTACCAGCTCAGGTCAGTATAAATCAAGTAAAGTTTTAGGAAGATGTGTCATAAGATCTTCTTTCCTGTATTTCCATTTGATTCCCTGACACTTCCATAACATTCTCCGTCCCAGACTTGATCTTCCACCCCTCCAGTCTTACTTCCCAGGCAGCTTGGATCAGTTTGGTAGATTGTCCCAGCATTTTAGTTCATTCCAGTGTGTGTTTTCTGTCTCTGCCCCAGGTCCTTGGATTCATCCTGGTAATATTGTGTTTTTCTAATGTCTTCTTCATGGTGTGGGAGAAAAGCCAAGGAATCCCACGGACCCCAGCACTCTTCATTAGCCCTGCTGTGGTGGGAATCACAACGGTAATTCCTCCCTTGTTTGTCTGCAGATGGCCAAGCTTAGCCCTCCTGGGACAGAGCTTGTATTTCCCATGGTTGTTGCTTTCTCTGAGCACAAACTTGGCTGGTGGGGAGTAGAAGGCTGGGGATGCACTTTGTGCCTCTCTGCTGTGTTACACATCAGGGGGTTGGAGTTGGGGCAGAGCACACCTGGCAGGAGCTGAGGTTTCAGTAAGGTTTAGAAAGAGGTCTCACAACAATGAGACAAGATTTCATTTCTCATAGCCACAGTATGTGATTTAATATGGTTTAGAATGAAATGTGATTACTGTTCAATAGACCAGTGCCTGTTCTCCCCTTCTGTCATTGCATCCTCATAGCCTCAGTCCTTCCAGCCTGTTGGCCCAATTGTAATTTTATTATTTGCCTTCTCTGTAGACATTCTTGAGTGCAAAATTGCACACAAAGCTTTTCAGTGTTAGCCTCTTAGGAACAATACTACAGCTCTGAACATCTTGAAATGTTTGGGCAAGATGTGATTTTTCTCTATTGCATTCATTAATTTGATAACAATGTTTGGCATTCCATTACCAGGTATTTATTTAGACAAATCTGTACTTCCTCACAGGTCCTTGCCTTGTTCCTTACCCAAGCAGAAAGAATGACGGGCGTCCAGTCTTCAGGGGTCCTATTGATTTACTGGCTGCTCTCATTTGTGGCTGCACTTGTGATGTTTAGTTCCAAAATTCAGCATGCCCTGGAAAGAGTAAGTGAGATCACATACCTTTAATGAGCAGACTACAAAGTCTCTTAACAACAGGGCTGGGTTTGTCTCATTGACTGCAAGAGGGAGAATCAAATTCCTCTTTTAAAATATGTGCTGAGAAAAATGTTCATATTTGTGGTGGATGTTTATTTGCATAGGTAGAACATGAGAAGCTCTTTCTCTGCTGGTTAAACATGAAGGTTCTTACCTCATTTTCACCAGTGTTGTGTTCCTTAGGGCTTCCTGGAAGACCATTTCCACCATGTTACAACTTACCTTTATGCTGGCCTGGTGCTAGGAGAACTTGTGTTATTCTGCTTAGTTGATCACCCTCCCTTCTTCTCTAAAGCTGACAACCATCCTGTAAGTATAAGGTAGCTTTTCCTAATGCTTTGCTTCATGGCTGAAGCAGGGTTTTGAATACATGGGGATACACGGGCACATGGGTGTCTGGGTGGTGTAGGATGCATCATTCTGTAAAAAAGCTGACAGTTTTAAAAGGCAACTGGCAGAATTTGGGATAACAGTGCTCTGTCTCTCTGTGTAAGCTTTTCAAAACTAAAAGCCTATCCATACTCATGTTTCTTGTCACTGAAACCAGTGGATAGGGCTTCTGTTGCTTCCCCTGGTGCTGCTCTCCTGTGCTGCAGTACTCTGTCGGTGGTATTGAGTGTGAAAAACTCTGTGCTTAAGAAAATAAATGTCTTTGGGTATGAGGAATTATATTCTTTGTTCTTCCATCTGAGATATTATGCAAAGTCAAATTCCTAAAAATCTTCCAATCCCACTGAGCCTCCACAATACACTTAACTCTGGTTCAATGGATGGGGAGGGGGATAACTCTGATTGCTTTTCCTGGGGAAGCACAGAAGGGAACTACATTCATCTGACACATGCCCTTTTGTATAAATAAATATCACACGTGTTTTCTCTCCCATCAGAATCAGTGCCCAGAAGCCAGCAGCTCTTTTCTTTCCAAAATCACATACTGGTGGTTCTCTGGGTAAGAAAACAGAAGATGGGGTTTTGCTACAATATCAGAAAAAAGCAGCAGCATCAGAGATCAGAGAGGGTGTAGATGGCAGCCAGTAGGAAATAGCTCAGCCCCTGAGTTAGCTTATGGCATGAGGATTTAAATTATTTCTTTAAATTATTTCTCTTGTGAGGTATTCCCACAAGATCAAATTAGAAAAATTCAATTTACTTTTCTCAAAATAGTTCAAAATGCAAATTTGTGATTCTAGATAATTATCTTCTGCCTCCCAGCTACCCCTCCAGTGTCCTCCCAGTCTTGAAATAGATCTCATCAATCTCAAAAGATCACTGTACACCAACTACAGCCCTCTCTGCCTGCCAGACCTTGGTCTCATCTGCCTTTCATGGAGCCCAGAGAAAGTTAAATGAACTTTCTACTCCACTACCCAAGACTCTCAGTATGGATTAGAAATTAGTGCTGACTTGCAAATCCCCATTGTGCTTGACAGAAAATAGCCTAGGGATTAAAGCAAAGCTGCTGTTCCTGGGCATTCATGTTCATTGTGGGACAGGACAGTCCTGAGTGGTGTTGTGATGTCAGTGCTCTCTGTGGTGCACTGCCTTGCTGCTCCTGTGTTCTGAAAGTGTCACACACAGCACAGATCCTGCTGTGCTCCCCTGACTGCAGTCTGTGTCCTCCAGGCTCCTCTGGAAGGGCTCTCAGCAGGCCTTGGGGGTGGATGATTTGTGGCCAGTGAGGAAACAGGACTGCTCTGAAGAAATTGTTGCCTGGGCAGAAAGAGAGTGGAAGAAGTGTCACAGCAGAAGCCAGCAGTGAGTATTTGATCTGGAGAGCACATCATGGGCTCAGCTGGGCAGTTCTAGATGATCTAAGCAAATACACTCACAGGTACTGCTGTGTCAGTCCCTTTGTGCAAAATCTGATTTTAAGTGTTAAAATCTGCTGGAGAACATCCTTCCACTCCTGGAAGCACAGAACTAACTTTCTGTGAGAGGGGTGAGCTTTTGATGAGCTTTTATACTGGATATGGTATGAGGTCCAGTGTGAGATATTTAGTGATTTTTTTGAAGATACAAAATTCCCAAGCTTTCTCCAGTTGTAGGTAACTTTCTCATTGTTTCTTCCTTCAGGAAGATGGAGTCTGCCACATTTAAAAAGGGTCAGAAAACTGAAACTGGTATAGCAGAAGCTGAAGAGACAGAGGCTCTCCTACAATCCAAGCACAGTCAGAGTGGGCCCTTGCTGAGAATGTTTTGGAGCATGTTTGGAACTTATTTCCTTCTCAGCACTGTCTGCTTAGTTATCTGTGATGTCTTCTTGTTCTCCACCCCGAAGGTGCTGAGGTATGTGCACATATAAGATGTATTTCTGTCACATGAACAAGATTGCTGTGTGCATGAGCTCAGAGATGTGTATGTCAGCATCCACAGACATACAAACAATGACCTTTTGAAATTCTCTTGCTGATGAAGGGAGCTCAGGTGTCATTTGTGCTAAACCCACTGTCAAGTCAGGAGGAAAAGACACAAAGCCACTGTGTGAAGCTGTGCACACCTGTCTGCACTGCTGTGCTCCAGCAGTGGGAAGGACAGGATGCACCAAGCCCTTTGAGAACATCACTAGAACAGGAATTATTTGATGGTTCTGTATATCACATCACTTGCCACTTGCTGTAGTCTTAAGGCTCCATGTTCCCTGGCTAATAAAGAGAACACCTGTACATCCCACACATCTTAAAAAACTTTGTTAGTTGATGAAATGCTTTGTGGGTTCTGTTGGTACAACACCAACCTGCATTATGATATATTTTCATGGGCAAAATCCTTTCTTAGTCCAGATTAGAAGTTCTGGAAATGCCAATGACTCCCTTAGGTTACAGCTACCACTTTGCATATTTGTGACAAATTCATGAAAATCAGGATCCATCCTTAACACTGAAAATGAGTCTACCCAGAGAGGATGTTGAGATCAGAGATTGTCTCAAAACCATGAGTGGCTAGATTTCAAAAATCAAGATGTTATATGTTCCAATTCTTCTGCTATTCATTGATAAACCTCAGCCAGAGAGAATACAGAAAAATCACCGCTATTTCTGCCAGTTTATTTTTGTGTGTCTGATATTTCATCAGTACTGTGTGGATTCAGCAACATTTGCCTCCTGTCCTGCAGCCTTTTCCTGAAGTTCATTGAAGATGAGGCAGCCCCAAGCTGGCTTGGCTACCTCTATGCCTTCAGCATGTTCCTGCTGGGCTGTCTGCAGACTCTGTTTGAGCAGCGCTACATGTACATGTGCCTTGTGCTGGGGCTGAGGCTGAGAACTGCACTGACAGGCCTTGTGTACAGGAAGGTGAGCCTGCAGCTCCTTCTTCAGCTTTGCTTTTTTCTAGCCCTACCTTAGTAGTAATGATGTACATTGTCCATAGCAGTGTCAGGGGAGATGTCATTAGAAACTAGTTTTAGGATGTATCTGTGCTATATTCATCTCTGAGCAGTACATGGCAGGTACATTGTTTAGAGGTTCCCTACATTGTTTAGAGCTTCCCTTTTCTTGGCTTTAGAAGGAAAAGCCAAGAAAAGGAAAGAGCAAAAATCAACATGAACTTCCTTATGCTGTAGATGACGGCTGGGGAAAAGGAGTAAATGCTTCATCTTAAGTGAAGTCACCTGGCCCAGGTAGCAGCATGGTTTCAATATCTGGGATTTGACATTTTTCTCACTCTCTTTGTTCTCTGTGAGGAAAAGAATGTTGTTTGACTTTTGGACCAAAGCTGTTGTTTGATAATGTCTTTTCTT
Organism: Molothrus aeneus; assembly: GCF_037042795.1. Taxonomy (NCBI): domain Eukaryota; kingdom Metazoa; phylum Chordata; class Aves; order Passeriformes; family Icteridae; genus Molothrus; species Molothrus aeneus. The sequence continues at coordinate 7,795,493 of NC_089661.1, read as the reverse complement.
TCTTCTCTACCCTGGTCTAGATCCTGGTTATGTCAAATGCTTCAAGGAAAGCAGCAACTACAGGTGAAATTGTTAATCTGGTATCTGTTGATGTGCAAAAGCTAATGGATCTGATTATCTATTTTAATGGGACCTGGCTGGCACCTATTCGGATTATCATCTGCTTTGTCTTCCTGTGGCAGGTAAAATATGACAGTATTTATCAATCCCTTTCTATTCTAAATATCAAAGGAAAAATGAGGTTTCAAAATTATACTTACTAGTTTGAATTACATGAAATTGCCATATTTTTCTTAGCTCTGTAGCCTGTTGGATTCACTTTTCTTTCTGAAAGATATTTTCATTGATACAGAATCCTTGTCTGATCCTTCAGTTCATCTTCTCACCTGTATATTCAGCATTCAGTCCCTTTTAGGAGTCTGTGAGTATGGTTATTATGAGCTGACTGATAAACTTCTGCTTCAGATTTTCGTGTCACTTCTCTTTACAACCAAAAGGTGGTGGCCCAGTGTAAGCTGAAAGCCCAGTTCCAGCTCCTTGGCACAGTCCCAGAACATAATGGGGAATGGTCTGAAATAGCAACTTGACATACTTCATCCTGAAGCCTGGTTACCACCAGACCAGTGAAAGAGCTTGAAGCAAAGTTACATGCCATTCAGAAAGAGTATTGGATACTTTGAATTTCATAGGTATCAAGGAGTTCAGCAAGGACAGAGCAAAACCTGAATTAGAAATAATGGATGGTAATCTTTTCTCAGCAGTACAGAGCCCTATTGTTTAGTCCCTGTTCTTGGCCAATGGAAGCATGAGCAGTACAGAGACAGGTGATTCACAGGAGCTTTCCAGAGGCCTTTGAGGCCTTCCTTTACTACCCAGGATGGATTGTGCCTGGTGCCTGGCAGGATGCTGTGACTGAAAATCAGTAGCCCTGGTACAGACTGTGGTGAAGTCATCATCCCTTTTCTAATGACCTTGACAAGTTGAATGTGGTTGGAGCATAATTACACTTTCTTTTCTGCTGTTCACAGACCATTGGTGCAGACAATACCTGTAACTCTGTGTGTTACTCCCTTCTCCAGCCATCCCTAGGGAGATGTAACTAACCCATAAGAAACAAGTGTTGATACATAATTGTTATGATCCCTGGGATCCAAGAGCTGTCCCAAGATAATGGCACAGGATAATGCCACCATTTCATCTCATGCAGACAAGCTGGGCTATTTATGCTGCAGGAATACTTGGTAGAGGGTTTGGGTTTGTTTTTAAGGAAAACTTGGTGTTGTCTGGGGTCACTTACTCAGGGCAGCCACAAGATGTCCTTCTGAACGCATCCAGGGATGGATGAGAAGAGCCGGGAATGGCTTGAATTGCCAGCGTGCCTCTGGGGCGCCTTCAGCACCGATCCAGCTCCTAACAAGGGAGCGAATAAATTCAGCACAGCCTGATGACAGGAGTTATCCGGCTTGGAGAGTTAACAATCCACAGTGCTTAGGAGCACAACTCCCTGGAAAGGCAAAGGCAAGGTTACAGTAAAGGCTTAGCCAGAGGGATGTTATGCACAAGTTCAAATAAGAGGGAAGGTAAGCAAGGGAACAAAATGCAGTCTTGCCTAGCCATCACCAGAAGTTCCTTCTCTTTTCTCTCCTGGCAGCTTCTAGGGCCATCTGCCTTGACTGCAATTGCTGTATTTCTCTTTCTTTTGCCTCTGAATTTCGTGATCACCAAGAAGAGGAGTCAGTTTCAGGTATATTTTGCTTCATTAAAATGAAGTGGTTTACTGAGTTATGAGATTATTTATATTTATTCATGCTTATCATGACTGTCTGAAGTTACACAGGAGGATTTGAAGCCTGCAAAAATTCTTGAAATTTAGAATTAGCTCTTCCATGTTCAGCCTTTTTACTATGTTTGCCCTACTTTTCTGTTGTTTTTATGTACTGCCAGTAAAAACAAAGCTCTGAAGATGATAAGTAAAATATTTCCCAGCCTAGAAGAGTCATAAGCAAAACAGCATACACAGCTCAACTGCAGGGAAATTTATTCAGGACTTGGAGGCAGAAATAAGGTATTTTTCTTCAGAATAATTGCACCATTAAACATTTAACCTATTAAATGATAAAACTCAAACATTTATTACAGGAAATCCAGATGAAACATAAGGATGAGAGGGCCAAGCTCACCAATGAAATTCTCAGTAACATTAAAGTAATCAAACTGTATGGCTGGGAGAAAACCTTCATGGAGAAATTATTTGGGATCCGAAAGCAAGAACTTCAGGCCTTAAAAAGATCTCAGATTCTCTTCTCAGCATCCCTAGTTTCTTTCCATTCATCAACTTTCCTGGTGAGTGGATCACCTTCCTACATAAAACAAATGCTGTTACTTCCCTTTTCCTTTGCACTCCTGCCTGGACAGACTTTTCCTATGGACAGCTAAAGATTATACCTGCCTGGAGGTCACAGGAGTTGCTGTGGCTGCTGCACCAAAACCTCCTTAAAGCAGAACAAACATCCAGTGATCAAATTTGGTTCTGTCACCAACATACCAGACCTTTGCCTGTGGTACCTGCAGGACAGGCACCTAGAGGGGATAGCCTGGATTTAACCAGATGGGTCCCAGATTCTTGAAGGGCCTGTCACCCTTGAACCATTCTGAAACATGTGCTTTGCTTGTCCTTTTCTCCCTTTCAGATCACATTTGTCATGTTTGCTGTCTACACCCTGGTGGACAACACACACGTGCTGGATGCTGAGAAGGCCTTTGTGTCCTTGACACTGATCAACATCCTCAACACTGCCCACTCCTTCCTGCCCTTCTCCATCAATGCTGCTGTCCAGGTTAACTGCAGGCCCTGTTCCTCTTCCTTTGGCCATAAGGGGTTTTTACATAACCCCATTAACAGGGGGTTATGGTAAAGGTAGGGATTTCTTAGGGCTCTGCACATCAGCTGTTTTATAGCCACTGTGAAATGGTGACGTGCAAGGGCTTGCAGCTAAAGGTACACTGTGGCATTGCTTTTCAGAAAGGCTCCTTTATATTGACAAAATAGTCAACAAGAATTACTCCTAAGTCTTTTGTAGCTCAGCACAAGCACCATTAGATCTCAGAGGGGCTTCCAGTTCTGTTTTTAATCACAGAAATCAGAACAGGTGGAACAAAATTTCCATAGGGGAGACCTTGCTAGTCCAGGCCAGAGAGAAAAGCAATTCACTGTTCAGTAAGAAATTAGGAAATTCATTTCCCTCTTACACTCTAAGACTGTCACAGATTTTCATGTACCAAAGCAATCACTGGAAAGATTGCAGGAAGAATTGGATGAAAAAGTGCCAGTTTCACTGAACCAGAAGCACAGGGAAGGATATGGAGGTTTTGCTGAGCTAAGTGGAAATAAAGGCAGGTAACATAAGGAAGAGCTGCCTTTGGCCATCTAAGCCTACAGCATCTGCAGCATAGCACTAGTCAGTATTCTAAGTGGACCTTCAAAGTGAGTCTTCACTTTGGGTTTTTGCTCCCTTTCTACTCTAAATCTTATTTTCTTCTGTGTGCTGCTTCATTTCAGGCCAAAGTTTCCTTAAACCGTTTAGCAGCTTTTCTGAATCTGGAAGAACTGAATCCTGAGACCTCAAGCAGAAACACTTCTGGCTGTGGTGAGCTTTTATGTTAGCATTTTGTCTTATAAGAGGAGTAATTTCCATTATTCAGCTTCTACTCAGGGTGTCTACCATAGTCAAGAGAAAAATATTTGCCCTTTACTGTCACTTTATCTCACTGGCCTCATTATTTCTAACAATGAAATCTAATCTGGTGATTAACCCTTCTTTTCATAATAAAAGTTGATTTTATGTAACATAAATATACACTGAAACATAAAATCACATAAATTGGGACATTTCTGTAGCTATCTCTGCATTTACAAGTGGTCTGTCTCTCTTCATGTTTTAGTACAGGCAAGTATCACCATAAGAAATGGGACTTTTTGCTGGAGCAAAGAAACTTCTCCTTGTCTTAGAAGGTACAGACTTACCCTTAGTCATCTCTCAGTACTGTAGGTCAGGGTGGATGCTGGATAAGCTAATTCCTCAGGGCCTAAGTGAAACCAGGGTGAAATATCCAGAGGCTTCTGAGTTTGCTTCATATTCAGTGTTGAATTCTGAAAATTTTAAAATCAGATAAAACATCATTTTGGTTTTATGTTGAGGAGCACATAAATGGGAAGGTACCTGTATCTGGATGTTGCCTTATTATATGGAGACTGTTTTCTTTATACAGTTTTCTAGCCCAAATATGAAATTACAGTGATTTAAGGCATAAAAGTAGAACAGATGGAATGCAAACATTATATATGACATCACTACATGCTTACTTCAAAAGGCATTGACATTTTGGAAAAGAAAAACTTTGAATAGTTCTGATGTTCAGGAGTGTTCTACATCCAGGGGTTTGGGCTAGCCTGTCTCCAGAGTGAGGATCTGGGTATGAAACTCAGATGGGGATGTGGTTGAAGACTTTCTGGTTGGAGGTGTCTGAAGGGATGAAATTAGGGGATTTACTCAATACAATACATGCCCGACAATAGCAAGAATTTTGATAGTAAGTACAATTATTTGCTTTCAGAAGGTGTATCTAAATGTGGTAAGAGACGATCTTTTTCCCCCAGCATAGAGCTGAGTGTGCCCCAGGGCTCTCTGCTGGCTGTGGTTGGCCAGGTGGGTGCTGGCAAGTCCTCCCTGCTGGCAGCGGTGCTGGGCGAGCTGGAGGCCACCGAGGGCTGCGTGACCATGAAGGTGAATTTTCCCCTCAGCATTTGCTTCTAATTAGGCTGTTCTCAGGAACTGTAAGGTATGAACCACAGCACCACTTAACTCAGGAAAACCATTTACTGCTGAATTTTAACACAGGCTGTATCAGTCCACATTTAGTTATCTGAAGGCGCTGCAGACTTCTCAGATGAGCCTGAACTTTGTGAATAGGAGCTGGAACAACACTTCAAAGATCCAGTTCTATTTCTCCATCTGACAGTGAGCTGAAGTGTCATCCTGGTAAATTGCATCCTGTACTTGCACCTCTGTTCACTCCCCTGTAAGGTAGTAACAGTGCAGACCCATATTTTGCAAAGCCTTCTGAGAATTCTCAGTGCTGATGATCATTCCAGATTTCCACAACTGAGAGAGCTTTTCTTCAAAGATGGGTTCTCACAGTGTCAAGTTGAGCTTATGGAAAAGTTTGCTAACATTCTTCCACTTTTATAGGACACTGCAGCTTATGTCCCCCAGCAAGCTTGGGTTCTAAATGCTTCAGTGGAAGATAACATTCTGTTTGGGAAAGAGATGGATGAAACCTGGTTCAATAGAGTGACAGAGGCTTGTGCACTGCACCCTGATTTGGAGACCTTCCCTGCAGGGCAGAAGAGTGAAATAGGAGAAAAGGTACTACCTTGGCTTTATGTTTTGGCCAACTTTTCCCTGAGTAGCTACAACTTCAGGTGTCTACCCCTGAGTAACTACAGCTTTGGGAGCTGTGATGAAAACGCAAAAAAACCTAAACTCACCAGAGGCAAGTGCCCAGGAATTTCTGGAAAATTAGGCCATGATTTAATTTAAGCCCACCTTCTGACAGCCTAATGAGAGAAATAAAAGCTGTTTAAGAGAAAAATCAACACATCCAGGTTATTCTTGGGTGCTCTTTTGCAGGAAAGAGTTGTTCAAGAGACTCTGCCTCTGCAAGAGCCCTGTTTGGAGGGACGGAGGGAGGGAGGTGCACTGATTTGAAAATAAGGAAATCATAAAACATCAGTGTAAAAGGAAGTCAGCAGTTGGGAAATATGCTGTAGCTTTGAAATAAGCAGAGTCAATATCTTTTCCAGGGAATCAATCTGTCTGGGGGGCAGAAGCACAGAGTGAGCCTTGCTCGGGCCGTGTACCAGCAGGCTGCGATTTACCTGCTCGACGATCCCCTGGCTGCTGTTGATGCCCATGTTGGGCAGCACATTTTTGAACATGTTCTTGGACCCAATGGTTTACTGAAGGACAAGGTGTGTATGAACCTGAGCTGTAAACACTTGCACAATGCCTCTAACTAAGCAGAGCCCCCAGAATGTTTCCAGTAGGGTGGGTTGCTCAGTTTATCCAAGGCTCACAAATGCTTTTTTGCAGTGGCAGCAGGGGACTGGGGAACCTCTGCAGGCCACACAGCACCTGCCAGTCCTGCAGGGAATCTCATTTAGGAGGAGGAAGGCTGTCTTTATCCTCATGCAAACCACATGCCTAGTGCCAGCCCTACTTTCACTGCAGGTTTACAGTTCTTTGGTCTTCTGTCCACATCCTTCCCTCCTTTTGAGATTTACTTCTAGCACAGTTCAGAGGAGCTGCCTGATCTCTTCCAAATTCTATATCCATGATGTCTAATCCCATTACTTTTGGATAGTTCAGTGGCACCTTTACAGTTCTCATCATCACCCAAAGGTGCATCACTTAAACACTTCTCCTCCATTCTTTTTGCACTGATTGTGTTTTGTTTTTCCTTGGTATTCCTCTGCTGTCAAGCTTCTGGAAAACAAAACATGGTTGCATGAGAAGGAATGCTAGGGCAGCTCTTTTGGATTCATATTGTAAATTGCCTAGAAACACTTGATTCAGTTTCACATTATAGAAGGAAAACAGGAAGAAGGCAATTTCTGGCATTACGAAGTCCAATTAAAACAAACATATAATTATAAATACCTTTCTCTCCATGAGATTAGTTGCAAGTATCAGAAAATAATTATTGTATTGAAACAGAATGACTTTCTAAGAACAATGTACCAGACATAAGGTGTACTCAAAGGACTTGACTGTATATTGGAAATGCAAAATATGCCAATTTATCTAGGGAAAAATTACTTTTCTTACATCCTTTCCTCCAATTATTTGTGCAAATGTGCTCAGAATTGTAAATAAAAGGAAATACCCTTTAATTCCATTCAGACTGATGAATTTTTGAGGCCTAAATTTGATCCTGAACTACTGATACCAGTACTGACAGCAGAACAATTGTAACTGCTCCCTCTTTATCCAAGCAGACTCGTGTGCTGGTGACTCACACAATTAACATTTTGCCTCAAGTGGACAACATTGTTTTTCTGGTGGATGGAATGATCTCAGAAACTGGTTCCTACCAAGAACTTCTACAGAGAAATGGAGCCTTTGCAGATTTTCTTCGTTCACACGTTACTGCAGAAGAGAAGGCACCTGCTGGTTTTCCAGGTAACCCAGATGGGTTGGAATCATTCTTCCTAGGTCTATCAGTCAATTGTTCCCTTCATATCACATCTGTTTTATTAGGGACATTTAATGCAGAGATCCAATCACAGTAAGGTGTTGCTTTGTGTGGGGAAAAATATGGCTGTCAAATCAGCTGACTCATCACCTCAAAATTGATTCTTGAATCCATATTAGTAGACAATAATCAAGAAGTAAACTATTACCCACTGTATGTGCTATTCTTCAAGCCTCACCTTGATATTTCTACCTCTAGAAACAATTTTTTAAATGAATCTTTCCTCCATATATTACTAGTCTTTCAAAGGCTGTATAGGACAAAACAGGATTATAAAGCATTTAGAAAATGCTTTATAAAATCGTGAATTATTATTATCATAATACATTTATTTCACAGCTATGGGAGACATCAAAGGCACTATAACCACTGGGAATGGTCCATCTCAGCAGAAACCCCTCAGGTAAGCTTAAAGCAATCTCAGATACTGAAGCATTTACTCCAAAAGCCCATATAAGCCTACATAGAAGCTCTTACTGAGTATGATAGAGGGTTAGGATTGATCTGTAAATAAATAACAAGAACAAATAACCAAAACTCAAGAATAGGTAAAAACCTGCTCTTGAATGTAAAAGTTGACTGACATTTCTTCTGTATTTCACAAGGAGGCACAACAGAGCTCAAGTACAGGCTCCTTGATACATTTGGGTGCTGATCACTTCCCTGTGGGGCTGTAAGGTCAGACTGATCCCAAACCAGCCTCAGAGTGAATGCTTTTTTCTGCTCCTCAGAAAAAAGCTTGACAGAGCCCAGTCCTTGTGACAAACGTGGACAGTGGCTGGGGACACTCTTGAGGAGCCTGAAAACTGCAGCCCTTAAAATAGGCATGGATTTAAAGGTGGATGGGTGGCTAAAAATTGAAAGGATTTTTGTTTTCTTTATGAAGTGGTGATTCAGTAAAATCTGCTGTGGGAAGAGAGAGCCCAGACTGCACCAGTGCTGCAGCCACCAGTGGAGGATTAACCAAGGCAGAGAGAACTCAGCATGGCAGGGTAAGCACAGCACCTTCCTGCAGGGGCAAGGACACATTCCATGGGGATAACACACCCATGGCAGACAGGCCAGCTCCCTGCCTCAGCTAAACCACAGCCAGAGCAGCCAGCTGAGCTGTACCAGTGTGCCCTGTAACTGAGAAGAAATGAGAGCAAGAAGTCAGAAACCCCAAAAGAGGCAGCTTTTTCTGTAGGGAACCAGCACTAGCCAGACTGGGATCTCCTCTCCCCACACGAGCACCCAGTGTGAACGTGGCAGTTCTCTCTCACACCAGCACACAGGAAAACCACTGCCTGACATAAAGAAAGCCTTCCATGTATTGCAGAAGTAACATGAGCCTATTGCATAACATTGATCAGCTGATAATAATCATTCATCAGTGATTTCTTTAACTATGCCTTCATTACTCATCCATGAGGAAAACAAAACAAGAATCAACACGGTTGCTGTGACTGTGACATATCACTGAGAAATCCCATTATAAATCACTCCTTGCTTCAGAGCTGCTTTTTTTAGCTAACAGCCTCTTCTCCTGCTCTTTCTGCCCACATGCAGGTCAGAGCTGGGGTGTATGGAGCCTACCTGCGGGCGGCAGGCCAGGTGCTGTGTGTGTATGTGCTGCTGTCCTTCACCTGCCAGCAGGCTGTGGCCTTCTCCAGGGGCTACTGGCTCAGCCTCTGGGCAGATGACCCCGTGCACAATGGGACACAGCAGCTCACAGAGCTCAGACTTGGAGTCTTTGGTGCTCTAGGAGTGGTTCAAGGTGTGTTGAATTTGCTTGCCTAATTCTCTGTATTCCCAGCTCCCTGTCCCATATCCAGGATGTGTTCTCAGAATATAAACAAGTGCATACCCTTGGGCTTTCAGCTCCAACCCTAAAGGTTTTTCTTTTTTATCTCTTTTCATCCTTCCAGCATAAATTAATCATATCAAAGTTCAAGTGGGGGCTCTTCTCCATGCTGAATTGTTGCCCCTCACACTGCTATGCTGAATGAAACCTTGGCTTAAGTCACATAAAAGAGAGAGAAGAGAAACTTCTGGACTTCTACATTTATCTTTTTAAATAGCCACCATTCTTTTGGTCACTTTATTTAAAAAGAAAAAATATCTCTGAGCAATTTAAAGTAATCCCAGTCAAGCTTATTTTGTGATGAATGAATAATTTGTCCTGCATGTTTTAAGTTCCTGAATCCATGCCCCCCATCAAGCTGGCTTAGAAGGTATTTGGCCACTCTGTAACTACCCTGCAGAAAGGGCAGCTTACCCTGCAACTCTGAGGCTTGGTTTAATTCCTGCTGAAGAGGGGTTTAATGCCTGTTGCACCTTCCTGAATGCACACTGGTGCAGCATTCACAGGAGTAACTGGAAACCACCATCTTGCTAAGGAGAACTCCAAGGTGGTTTTGTTCAGACCTAGCAATAATAAATTCTTTTCTCTTACAGCCCTTGGCAGGTTTGCCTGCACAGCAGCAGTGCTGCTGGGGGGTGTGTTAGCCTCACACCAGCTCTTCCTGCAGCTGCTGAGCAATGTCATGAGATGTCCAATGCTCTTCTTTGAGCAAACACCCACCGGACACCTGCTGAACCGCTTCTCCAGAGACATGGATGCTGTTGATTCTGTCATCCCTGACAAGCTCAAGTCTGTGCTGGGATTCTTGTTCAGCTTACTGGAGATCTACCTGGTGGTTGTGGTGGCTACACCATGGGCAGCAATGGCCATAGTAGCCTTGACTGTTCTTTATGCAGCATTCCAGGTAGGAGCTCACAGGTGCACACACAGGAGAGGCTGAAGCAGCACAGCCCTGCAGAAAGCCTCCTTCCATTTCTTAGGAGGGAAGGCATGCAGAAATCAGTTTCATAATCTCAAGTCACATCTGAACAAGATTAATGTCAGTCCCTTTCCCACATCACCTCACCCTTCCAAAGCACCCCAGAGCCCTCACAAACAGGCTTGTGCTTTTCTGATGTCTAAAACAAATCCTACTGAGGCTATATCCCTCATCTCCATTAGTGTGAATCACATGAAGACCAAAAGCATTTTTCCTTTCCTGCAGAATTCCTACACTACTTTTTAATATGTCCACATTTGCCAGTCAAGACTGAGCATTAGGGAAGGGCAAGTACATCTCTCTTCTCCATTGAGCAAAGGGCTCAGCTGCAGGAGAAACTGAGAGTAGAGGTTTTGTGGGTTCACAGCACCCTGGCTCCTTTGCCCCAACTGAATTAGGAATATTAGGAATTAGAAACAGTTAGGATTATTCCTAATAAAGGCAGGACATAACAGAGGTAGGAACACTGCCTCATCTTTTAGGGGCATGTCCTGCATGCATATAAGGTTTTGTAACACAAGGACAGTACTGTTGCACTTGTTGAGGCCTTCCCAAATTTTCTCTGGAGTACCTCCACAGAGGCACAAGCCTTTTAATGACTCTCCCTTCCTTTCCCCTTGTCCCAGCACTTCTATGTCAGCACCTCCTGCCAGCTGAGGCGCTTGGAGGCTGCCAGCAGGTCACCCATCTACTCCCACATCTCAGAAACCTTCCAAGGCAGCAGTGTGATCCGTGCTCACAAAGACCAGCAGAGGTTTATTTCAAAGAGCAATTTCCTAGTAGATGAGAACCAGCGAATTTGCTTCCCTGGAGCTGTTGCTGACAGGTAAAAATCTGCCCAGCAGCTCCATGAGTGTTCTGTAAAGAAATCATGTTTTGGGAGAAAGGGAGAGGGCACCCAGCAACAGCTCTGTGCTCCCTCCTCCTGCAGGTGGCTTGCTACAAACCTGGAGTTCCTGGGCAATGGCATCGTGCTTGTTGCAGCCCTGTTTGCAGCCATGGGCAGGACACAGCTCAGCCCAGGAACTGCTGGCTTCTCCCTGTCCTATGCTCTCCAGGTAACCCAGTGGGGAAATAATACCATGCTTGCCTTTATCAAAAGCAACTGCATTTTAATTTCTGTTATGAACTATTTCTGTGCCTTTTTAGATGCCTTTTCCTACCAAATCCTGCTGTCATTGCTGAAATCCAGAGCATTTGGAGCACATGGCCCCTTAGGGAAAGAACCTCATAAACACATGTATGGGCCATCTTCTTCCTCCTACACCTGAACTCACAATATAAGTCAAAGCAAGCCCTGGGCAGCTGAAGCAAGGTCTTCAGAACCTGTCTTACCTGCTTGTAGACTAGTTGCACAAGAGCCTAAGAAATAGCTACACCATCTTTGAGCATCCAAGTCAGTAGCATTTCATTCTCTATAAACATGCTGAAAGGGCTATGGCAGGACTTGGCTTTCACTTTATCATTTTAAGATTTTCTGATGTAATCTAATTTCTGATATAATTAGCTGATGAGGAGATCTTTAGAAATAAACACTAAGACAAAGTACCAGGTAGCTCCTGAGCACAGGTCAGGCCTCATGTTGTCTCCCTAATGCTTCTGTTCCACTGTGGCAGATAACTGGTGTTCTGAACTGGATGGTTCGCTCCTGGACAGAGCTAGAGAACAACACTGTTGCTGTGGAGAGAGTGAGGGAATACCTGAGGACTCCTAAGGAGGTAGCTAATCCACTGTTGACCTTACTAGAAGCAGCTGAACATCTCTGCAAACTCAATGAGTAACTTTTCTGTTCCACCTGAAAAACCTCTAGTTTTCCCCTTCTGAAAGGCCAGTCATGTTTCCTTTAGAGAACTGCAGCATTTGGGGTTTATCCAACTGACTAGACTTGTTTTATAACCTCAGATCATTATTTCCTTAGGACAGTTATGCACTGGATTGCCATTAAAATAGCTTCACTTGTTAACACTCATGGAATGAGACATTTCCTGCCCATATTTGGAGTATTTATTATGTGACTTCAGATGCAACTCACTGATAAGTAATGGCTCCTAGATAGCCTTTTAACTGCTAAAAGTTTCCAGCGCAGTAATTTTTGTTCTGTAATCATTAAAATTATATCTCCATATGCTGCCCTGAGAGAGAAGGCTTTCACAGCCCTGTTTATAGGGTCATATAAATTTTTTTTATTGAACCACTCAGTTTCAGAACTCTGACATGCAAGCAAACGTTCATCCCCATTTTCAGTAAAGAAAATCCAACCAGCAACTCTGGATAAAGTAAAAACAACATGAAGCGGCAACAACAACATCTGTAGTATGAAAGTTAGAGGCCTGTTTTTGGTTTGGAAGCTGCAAAGAGATTGGGGGAGAGTTGGCACAGGTGTCTTCCATGAACATCCCTTTCCACTATTGCCACTTGATTGGCAATACTGGAATGGGAAGCTCATGAAGACACCTGTGGGTAATTTAAGTTCATGAGGACACCTTGATTGGGTAATTTAAATCAGCCTTCAACACTGGTGTTTTCTTCCATCTCTTCAGGCACCTTGGACTCTGAATAGCAAACTTCAAGGGCAAGTTTGGCCCACTGAGGGAAGGATTGAATTTAGAAACTACAGCCTGTGCTACATGCCAGGTTTGGAGTTAGCACTGAGGCGTGTCAGTGTGACCATCAACGGGCACGAGAAGGTAAAAACCACTCCTTGAGCAGTGTGAGCAGGGCTGGGCACTGACCAGATCAACATCCAAACCAAATCCTCCCATTGCATTTTCAGATTGGCATAACTGGCAGAACAGGAGCTGGGAAATCCAGCCTTGCCATGGGCTTGCTGAGATTGGTGGAAGCTGCAGAAGGAGCCATCCTCATTGATGGACAGGACATTGCCCAACTAGGTCTGCATGACCTCAGAACCAAGATCACTCTCATTCCCCAGGTATGAAACTCATTTCCAAAATATTTGAGCAGTGTCTTGAATACCTGGGAAGGGCTTATAAAGATTCTGTGAGAGGAGGGACATTGAGCAATTTCCAAGTTGGAAATGACCTCTATGCCATGTTCATCTGCCATTCAATATAACATCAGCCACAGATTCCCACCCAGCAGGCAGGACCCAAGAGCTCATTTTTATAATTCATTTCAGGAGTTGTTTGTACTGTCTCTGTGCTCAGGATCCAGTTTTGTTTTCTGGCTCCCTAAGAATGAATCTCGACCCATTAAACCAATACACTGATGCAGACATCTGGACAGCTTTGGAACTGACTCAGCTCAAGAACTTTGTTGCAGATTTGCCAGAGCAGCTGGAATATAAGTGCACTGACCAAGGGGAAAACCTAAGGTACCTTTTATCTGCAGTGGCAAGGCAGTGCCAGCCCCTGGGCTAGGAGAACAGAGCTGGTTGGATAAGGAGACTAATTCCTTTATTAAAAAAAAAATTAATGATGTCCAGACTGCAAATTGCTGCATTCCTGTCCTGTTTAGCAGCATGAAATCAAATCCTAAGACACTAAGGAAGACCTTTTGGATTCAATCATTGTGGTGATTTGCATTTGTGCAGTACCTAAAACCCTGCAATATGTTCCAAGTGCAGCTCTTCTGGGTGCCATAGCAATACCTTCCCCTCCCTCCCTTAGGCTGCTTCATGCTGTTACCTACCTGCAGTGCCACCAGCCTCAATCACTCTTTCAGAGAAAGGGAACAATCACCTTTTCATTACTGATTTCAAATGAATCATCTGTTCTGACCCCAAGAAAAAGTGACTACTGCCTTCAGTTTACCATCTCTCTTCCTACTTGCAGCACTGGTCAGAAACAGCTGCTTTGCCTGGCCAGAGCACTCCTGCAGAAAGCCAAAATCCTCGTTCTGGATGAGGCCACAGCAGCAGTGGATGTAGAGACTGATGCCCAGATTCAGTCCATGCTGAGGACTCAGTTCAGGGACAGCACCGTGCTGACAGTGGCTCACCGGGTGAACACTGTGCTGGACTGTGACAGGTAAGGACACCTCTGAGCAGGGGAGCACTCACTCAGGCAGCTGCTGTGACTGACACCCCACTGTGCTGCTGAACAGCACCTCATTTCTGTCCTCTTGGTGTTTAAACCTCCAAGCTTTGCTTCGGAGTTTGGAGGATCTCTGTTAAACCAGCAGGGCACCAGCAGTTTAATCAGAGATCCTTTACTCCCACACAGAGCCTTTCCTGCTGTGTCACAGCCCTCCACCCCACTGACAGCAAACCATGACTACAGCTCCTTGGTCACCTGAGAGTTGTGACACTAAAACACACAATACCCCTTCACAAATCTCACCCCAATCTCAGCTGCAAAAACCCCTCCTCCCAAACTCAGCACTTGAACAGTCACTCATCAGAAACCCTTTCTATCCCAGCACTGTTTCCCAGCTGAAAAGCTGTTGGAAAGCTTGGCTGAATAACCAGCAAGTACTGAAACTTAATTTAAAACTAACTAGAAATTAGTAAGTTTATTATAGGTGCTGTTGTAATCCCAAACTTACATTTCTTTTATTGTTCACAGGATTTTAGTCTTGGAAAATGGCCGTGTAGCAGAATTTGATACTCCAGAACACTTAATAGCTCAGAAGGGACTATTCTACAGACTGTTGGAAGAATCAGGCCTTGTATGACTCACCCATAGCACCACCACCATCAGGAATAATTGACCTCATAATTGAGTTATTTTGGTTTCTCTCAAAAATGCCTGACACTCAAGCAAAGCTTGTTCGAGCCAGAGCTGCAGGGAGTAGATGGAAAGGGGTAACTTGGGATACATGTTATTTCCATAGGAAACTCAGCAATTCCACTTCCATTATGTTTCCAGATACCAAAACCTCACTTGATTGCTGAAAACAAGCCAGTCAGGACTTAAATACTTTTCTGGTATAAAAGCAAACAAGTCAAAAGAGAAAGACCACAGCATTCCTAATTTATACTGTAAATGGAGCCCAATTATCTATCATACTTCAAGATTACACAGATTATTTTTAAAAGCCAAAAAGATTTTATGGACAGCAAGGAAGAATTTAACTGGTAGCAAGGAAACTTAACTGTTTGCAGTTGATGCTAAGCTCCAGGCAGAACAAATGTTGTATTTTGTCAATGTTTTAAGGACTGCTCACCCAGGCACTGTTCCTACACAGCTGTGCACTCCAAGGCAGCTGGAGCTCATCATCCAAAGTGCACAAACACTGGGGCAGGAGGGAAGTGGAGGCAGGAGAGCACAGGCTGCCTTTGTCACCCTGGGGATCAGATCCACCCCCTCCCTCTGCAGAGCAGAGCCAGCTCCAGCAGGGGCTCAGCAGTGCAGGACAGGACCATGGCTGGGAATGGCAGCAGAGCATCCATCACCCCTTCTGCCCAGGCCTTGGAGCATCCCCACTGCAGCTGCTCACAGCAGGGCATGCCCAAACATTGACACCAACATTTCCAAACTGAATTTGGCCATGAGGAGTTGGCATGGTTGGAAGCGCCCTCCTCTCTGATCCTGCAGCACATGAGGAAAGCAGCAGGATCTCACCTGTTGACCTGATGGTTTTCCTCTTGAGTGCAAGTTGACTCCTGCATGTGCCACCCTGGTGCTGCAGAGCCTCTGGCATGGTCACCTGTCAGGTGTTGCTTTAACAAACCAAAACAGAAGCAAAAGCTTCCTGGGCTTCCCAGTGTCTGTGGCCAGAGCTGTGCCCAGGTCTCTCCTCAGGAATCCCAGGATGACAGTGTGACAGTCCAATACACACAGAGATACTGCTCTTTACTGTGACTTTTGTTAAAGCACCCCTTTTCTAGAGAGCTGAAATAAAAACAGAATCAAGTATTTAAATGGGTCTCTTCAGTAAACTGGAACAAATACAACACAGAAAGGGGCAGTGGGGAGGGGATGGGAGAGTTCCAGCTGCAAGAATCAGCCCAGTCTGGCAAAACCCAGCAGTTCCTTCTCCAACAGCTGCTCAGTGCCTTCTGCACCCAAGTCAAGAACAGTTTTAGAGTTTCTGCTGGACAAGTGCCCAAGATATGGAGGTCCAGTGCCTGCTGCTGCTCAGGTACCAGGAGAGAATTATTTTCCCTCTACTTTCTCCAGCTCTCATACTTGAGGACACAGACAAAACAATTCCAAACCCAGATACAAGTTAAGAGTACTCCAAAAGTTTATCAATGAATCTTCAAAACCAGGAGCATTTAGAAATACTGAGATAAAAGTTAGGTATTTTTCCTTTTAAACTAAGGCAAAGAGGAACAGAATTGCCCATGTTGCTGGGTAATTCTGAAACAGACATCTTTTAACATTCCATAATCTCCAATATAAACATCTTTAAATGCTCATTTTCTGTTCCTAAGGTAAAGAGGGATGGCAACAGGAGACAATAATCAAAACATCCTTTCACACCGGTAACCTTTGAAAGGGCACAGTTTTGCTGTCAGCTAACCCAAAGTAAGAGCAAGCAAAAATATCATCAGCTTTCACACATCAAATTGTGCTGAAAAGGCAGAAGAAAAGCAATTCCCAAAATTACATATGAAAAATCCATCATGTTTCAGATGGATATGTCCCCAGGGATATGTCCAAGTACTCTGATGAATCTGGAGCTCAAGTCTCACAGAAGTTATCTGGAGTTGGTTAAAGCAAACTATGTAAAGGAGTTAACACTTGGAGATACCATGTAGGAGAGAAACGCTACCTTAAAAAATCCTTATCCCATGATTCCAGGTTTAAGGCAATACTGAAACTGCTAAAGCCAGAAAATAAATCAAAATGTCATGCATTGATTTACACCAGTTCAGGCCATACATGTACTGTGCAAGTCACACTCCCAGTGCCCCAGATGGTCGCAAGACACACAGGAATGCCAAAATGTTCAAGGTGTCAGTGGCCCCAAGCACAGTTGTTGCTGTGCCACATCACTGTCACACTGCAAAAGGATCTGCGTGTGGGTCAGGACTGGGAACACTTACAGAAGTAGCTCTGTTCACACACATGAATTAGGGTGGTTTCTGCAGGTCTTCTGAAAATTCTGAGCTGTTTTTTTGGCAGAATCAGCTTTTCCAGATGTGAGAAATCTTCCATGTTGCAGTAAATAATGTCAGCCCAGAGACATCAATGTGCACTGAAATCAGATGCAGTAAATTCAACTGTACAGCAGCTCCTCTCCCTCTTCCCTGCCAGGAATGGGGTGGAAGAGGAGGCTCACAAAGTGTTCCTGGAGGATGACTGTTCCCAAGCAGGGAAGGTGTCTCAGTGGCATCGACAGTTCCTCCCCTGGGTCTCTGCAGGGAGCTCCATCTCCACCTGAATGTACAACACCAGCCCAGAGCCCCTGTGCTCTGCTCCTATAAACCACGTGCTCCAAGCATCATCCCACCCTTCTGTCCACCACTGTGCTGCACCAGTGTCTGGGGATTTGAAAAACTGTAACTCACAGCTCATCCCCAAACTCCCCAGCCAGCCCCTGCTCGTTCCCTTTCCACAGAGAAAATTCACACCAAGCTCAGGAGCCCCATGGACACCATGGGGGTGACAAAGGTCCTCAGCACTGGGGCTCCTGCTCTGCTGAGCCTTCATTATCACCTGAAGCAGGACCACTAATTTCTACTTTCAAGGCAAAAAGCTGAACTGACAAAGCAAACCCTTTGTCAAACACAAGGCAAGAAATAACACGTTTTCTTTCAAACAATTTTTTACTGCAAGTTCTTTGCAAATATTTGCATTGTCATTACAAAAAATACCAAAGAAATTTTCAATCTATTCAATTTCAGAGTGTCATAATTTACAAAAAAAATAAATAGCTTTACTCTAAGGACAACAATTGTCTAGTATTAAGGTCAGCAATATCAATCACAGAAGTCCACATTCTCAGTGCTGAGTATCTGGATCCATCTGACTTAGTTTGCTTTCTTCCAGCATTTTCCTTTAAC
Source organism: Molothrus aeneus (assembly GCF_037042795.1). NCBI lineage: Eukaryota > Metazoa > Chordata > Aves > Passeriformes > Icteridae > Molothrus > Molothrus aeneus. The sequence continues at coordinate 7,777,442 of NC_089661.1, read as the reverse complement.
ATAAGACTAATCAGAACATTAGAAAAGTAACTTTTTTCTTACCACAAAAAGCTGAAAATTCAACGTAGATCTTGAAAACCAGACTCCCTTGCCATTTTAATTGTTAGACCCTTCCGACACAAAACCTTAAAAACGCCTTTTTTTTTTTCTTTAACAACTGCAACAGAACATTTTCCCACAAAAATTTAAGAGTCAACAGCAGCAGCATGAAGGGCATGTTTCTTTGATATAAGGCTAATGGTCCTTGATGTGGCAGAACTGCTATGAAAGCACAGAACTACCAAAGCCAAGGGTGTTACAATCAAGGTCACCCTGAGCCTGCAGCCTCTGCTCAGGCAAATCCTCCCTGCTCAGCCCTGTCCCCACAGGTGTCACCAGCACTGGGCACCCCAGTGGGAATTCCTGAGTGAGCTGGGGGTGACATCAGCACACAGCAACACACCAGCTGCTGCACAATTTGGTTCTGGAGATGTGCTGGAACACTGCTCTGAAGTTGACTGCGCTTTTTCACATCAGCACTGCTGACATGACAGTGAACTTGCTGCTCTATGCTGTAAACACATGAAACCTTTAGGACAATGCATAAAGCATTAACCATGTACAGTAAATGCCATAAGGAGAAAGTCTGGCACACATTTTATTTCACAAGAAGAAAAATCTTTGGACTATAGTACTTTATGCCACAAAATGTTCCAAGTGCATCCCACAATAGATGGCTCATGAAATGAGGAATCCACAAACAAGCAAATAACTAGCATTTGCAAAAATGTTTTCAACAAAAAAAAAAAAAAGGAGGGAACTTCTTCAGAACATAAAAGAGATGAGAAGAAAAAGCTTTTCTGAATTTCTCTGATGAATCACTCGGCCATACATCTGAGTGTATAATGACAGATTTCAGGCAAAAAATAGGAGTCTCTGAAGTGTCTTCCACAGTGTAGGAGCTTCTCCTGAAGGTGGCTAAAATCAATACTAAGGAGAAGTAAAAAATAAGGAAAAATTGCATCTTTATGTTGCTTCCACTGCCACGCTCTGGCTAACTTCACTGTGCCTGAAACTCAGCTGAGTGGTTCAGTCCAGCTCAGGGGAAGTTACAGTTCTCCAAATGTATCTCCTCCCTCTTCCCCACAGCAAATAGCCAAGTTCAAGTGCTACACCAAGCCCGAATCTTTGGCCATACTATAGAAAATGCCTTTTTCCTGAAGTAGTTGGTCTGGGGTACCACACTCCACCACTTCTCCTCTCTCCAGGACTAAAACTCTGTAAAACAAGGAGAGGGGAAAAAAACCAGGAAAATAGTCACAAGAAGATCCAGAAAGTCAGTGAACATCTGTGTACAGACAGAGACTGCAGCATAGCCATTATCTGCAAGTGCTGACAGTGTGAGCAGGCTGAGGTGCTCACTGTCCCTCCCAGCTCTCTGCAGATGGTCTGTGTGGTGCATTGTTTATACAGCACATGGCCACCCAGCCATCTGCAGACACAGCACATGGTCACCACCCATCTCCTCCTGCACAGGAGGCTCTGGAGTGCACTCTGAGCCAGCCAGAAGCGAGCTGGCAGCACTTCTGGTCAAGGTGTGAGAGGGCCTGTAAGACCCTGCAAGACGTGGGGTAACCTTCCCTTAACACCCCTCCACCACACCAACTGCTGCTCCACAGCCTCTGTGACAAACAAAAACATCCAGCTGGCACAAGGAAGTGCACCAGGTCAGCTGGAGTGCTCCAGCTCCCCCATGCATGGAAGCACTGCAGAGATGGTCACCAAGCCCTGGCAGGGGCTGCAGCCTGGTGTCACCACTGCCACTGCTGAGCTGGATGTTCCCTGCTGGCAGTGCTCCTCCCTCTGATCTGTCACTACTGACAGCACAGAGGGCTACAAAGGCACGCTGAAATCCTAGCAGTGCTCACTTTGCCATTCTGTGAGAAAAGGGACAAGAGCCTAAGACTGAAATATGAGACAACAACTTGGCCCTCAAGCCCACCTCAGCAAGGCAGCCAGCACAAGAGAGGCTCTATGAACTATAACCAAAAGTGATGGAAAGTTGAACACCAAATGAACTTCAGAGGGCAGGATCTACCCCTTGGGATTCCTTATGCTGTCTGTGCCTGAATTAGGGCAAGACCCAGGAACAGACTCCTGTCCTTGCCTCTCTCCCCTTCCCAGTTTGCAGGAACAGCACATTAGCAGCGTGACAGAGGGACCAGAGGAGCTCCCCAGGGCAAGCACAGCCACCACAAGCCACACAAACACCCCAGCCCTCAAAACAGGCGTTCCAGCAGCTCTGTAGCTGCAGAGGCAGCTAAAAAGGAACCAGTAAACACCCAACTAACACAAAGATTGCCATTTAAGTGGAGCACAGTGCAGGTGACACAGTCTGCAAGCTAAGAGCAGCACCACCTCACCTGGTGTAGTCCATGATTGTGTTCAGACGATGTGCTATAGTTAACACAGTACATTCTTCAAACTGAGACTTTATAGTGGACTGTATGAGCTTATCTGTTTCAAGATCAACAGCAGCTGTGGCTTCATCCAGAACCAGGATTTTGGACTTCCTGAGCAGAGCTCGTGCCAGGCACACCAGCTGGCGCTGCCCCACGCTGCACAGAGGGGATGGAGCAGGGGAGAAAAGTCAGAACAAGTTTAGAGCACTCATTGGTACTCATTTTGAAACCTGGCAATTCCTTGTTCTAAAGATAACTTGAGTCTTACTATTTTCCTGCAGAATATCTAATAGCATCTGAAACTACACCCCCTCAACAATGAGGTCCTGGCAATGCAGTAGGAGCATACAAGTGGTTTCAGCATAACTGCATCAGGCTGGTTCACTGCATCAGTAAAGTGGTGAGGACTGCACTTTAAATGGTTTCTACAAACTCAACGATAAAACCCTGATAAGGTGCAAATAGCAAGTGAACAGCTTCCTTAGAACAATGCTGCTGCTTAAATCCAAGCTGCCCAAGCTGCCTTGCACTCAAACTATTTCTTAAAATTATTTGAAATTCCCAAAGTCAAGAGCTGAAAACATGTTGAATAAAACCAAGTAGTCTGTTTGCCTGGTCACACATGAAGAATTCTCCAGCTGCCTCCCCAGATTGTGACACAGGGCTGGGGCATTAGAACTTGCCCAAGCACACCCATGATTCAGTTCAAGCACACACTTTCTTTGACCTACCTGAGGTTCTCACCACCCTCAGCACACTCATGATTCAGTTTATCAGGAAGGGATGATACAAAGTTCTTCAGGTGAGCCAATTCCAAAGACCTCCAAATGTCTTCATCAGAGTATTGGTCAAAAGGATCGAGATTCATACGCAGAGAGCCAGAAAACAATATTGGATCCTGCTCATGGGGAGAGGAAACTGACAATGGACACAGAACATGGCAAGAGCTCCACAAATATTTCTTAGATAACAAAAGGAAACAACATGTGCAGATGCAGTTGCAAGCAAGCTAATACACTGAATTTAGGAGTGAGAGCTCATTTTTTCCAATAAAAAGTTATTGTCACTCACTCTTCTTGGGAGCCTGACCTCTTCCCTTTGCAGATTCTTGCAGTCCAGACCTTTCCATTAGTCAGTAACTCATGAATTCAGAAAAAAAATCCAACAAAACAAACAAGCCAAAACACCCAAACCCCAGCCAACTTTGTTTTTACTGGACCTCTAGGCTAAAATAGAGGCCCTCCCTCCTTAACCTTCTGTCAGCAGGGACTACCAGGTCAACTTCTCACTTCTTGGGGAATTAACCATCTGTAAATATTTCAAAACTCTTCAGCTGCAGTATGAATGAAATTACTCCTTTTTTTTCCTCAGACAGGAAAAAATACTACTTTAGAAATATTGATGCAGAACAATCAAAAGGAGAGAGCAAAGTCCACCCCCAGATTTCCAAAAGAGGTGGTACAGAAAACCTTTCACAGTGAGCTCACTTGTTTTTGCCAGTGTGCTGCAATGATAATTGAAAACATCACATTTCATGGTCTTACTCTGAATCAGAACGGGCAATAAAGGCTACACAGTAAGAACAAAAACACTTGAGACTAAATCCAATGCTAATAAAGCTGTATTTCCAAATGTTTAGGACTATCAAACCCACAGCTGGCTGGACTAGACTGGGATGGTTTCTGTGCAAGAACAGCACTGATGGCACACACTCTGCCCAGTTCACAAGGGGATCCCAAGCAGGTGCTCAGCTGGGATCAGCCCTTCCCACTCAGGCTGAGCTGTCTGTAGTCTGTAAGTGATCAGCTCCTGAATCCAGAGGCCAAGGTTTTGCTTCCACAACATGGCTCAGCCAAGTTCCTACTTGTTACCTGGCACAGGCAAACTGAAACCAGCCTAAGGAAAAAAGCCTGGTTTCAAGTCCATGAAAGGGCAAACTGAAGTGACTGAATTTCATAGCACAGATCAGAGGAGGAATAACAATTTTCCCCTCAGTACTTTATGGAAGGAGCACTGCAAAGAGCAAAGAAGTTCAGGTAGTGCCAGGATTTTGCACCTACCTGAGGGATGATGGTGATCTTGAACCTCAAGTCATGGAGTCCTATCTTGGCAATATTAATCCCATCAATGATAATTTCACCTTCAGCTGCTTCATTAATCCGAAACAAACCCAAAGTAAGTGAGGATTTTCCAGCTCCTGTTCTTCCAACTATTCCAATCTGTTGGGAAGAAATACAAGAACAACTTACTCTAGGAAAGAGTTCAAGCATTTCCACCTGAAACCAACACATTGTCATACTTCTGGGGTTATCCACACACCAAAGGCATTCAGATTCACACTGTATGTTTTACTTCCCAGTTAGACTGAAGTCTTGATCAATTCTTTTCAAATATAAAAGATGGCTACTTTGGTTGGCTGATACACCTCTGGCCATCTGTCCATTCTAACCACTTGAGGTAGCATTCTGCCCATATTTGTAGGTACAAAGCGTGCACTTAGGAGAAAACAAATGCCCAGTTGGCTACCACTAATAAGGAAGCTGGATAGTAGATCTCTCATAGCTACCTTTTATGCTGCTGTGCAAGACCACACTATTAATAGACATCAGAGAATCCACACAGGACTGGGCAAGGAAGCAGGAGGAGAAACACACAGATCAGCTTGGCCAGATCCAGAGAATCTGCTCTGAAGTCCCATTTTTTCCTGCAGTCTCACCTTGCAACTTCTGCCTCACTAGATCAGGCTTCCCCCCTTAACTGTGGGCTATTTTCCTGAGATTATAATTAACTTTATCTCTCTGCAACCTACTCCTCTTTGCTTATGGCAAACAAATTAGCAAAATTCCATGGGAAGGGGAGACAAGACAGGATAAACCTCACCTCCCAATGAAACCAGGCCAAATGATACTTGGCAGCCCCACATAACTGTGTCTCCTTATCCCTGATGCAGAACACACCCTGCAAAGGCTCAGAACCCACAACATCTGCAGGGCTGATTCCACAGAAGCTTTTCTAGTTCTTAAGAGCCCCAGACACAGAACAGAACAGGGTTAAGCCTCTCTCATGCAGACCTGTGAACTCAGCACCCTGCCACGGATTCAGGCATTACCTTTTCCCCCCCATTGATAGTAACATTGATGTTTTTCAGGACCAGGTCCAAGTCCTCGCGGTAGCGCAATCCATAGCCCCGGAACTCCACCTTCCCCTCCTGGGGCCAGCTGCTGCCTGGGGCTGTCTGCTCAATGCTCCACTCAGCCTGCAAGAGCCACACAGACACCTCTGATCAGCTGCTGCAACCAACACAGCCTCAGAGGACTCAGATTGCAATTAACAAAAATCTTTCTTAGGGGATTTGCAAAAGGAACTGTGATGAGGAGAGGAGTCTCAGGACAGATGAAATGGTGAGAGTAGCCAAGGGCTTGGCTGTCTCAAATCCCACTTGCTGGATAAACTTCCCTCTTGCCAATGGCAGAATCATGCAGGCAGCACACATTCAGACAACCTGTCTGTACACCCCACCATGGCAAGGAAACCTCTGGGGCAGCCACAGGTGCAACTAGAAGCAGTTAGGCTAAGCCTGTGCACTAAAATATCCATAAGCTGGCAAAAAGCTGCTGCCTCAGCCTTCCACAGAGGTGAGAAAGCAAAGAATACACTGCATTCACTGCCACTGCCAAATAAAAAGGCTTTTGCATGTATAAACACTGGTCTGCTACCAGAACTTATGAAAAAAAAATCTAGGAAGGGTCTTCATAATGTCTGGCTGCAAAAATAGTGACCCAGGTCAGGTTCAAGTGCAGGCAAGGCAAAAAGAAGACCCAGGGAACTCCACAATCATAAAGGGAACAATTATACATTAAATGAATAATGTGATTTGAATCAAAACAAAAAAAGAAGTAAAACCTTTTTATTCCCCACACTGAGTGCAAAAAGAGAAACACATAAAAACATTATGTTTGAAGTTTTAGGAAACCAAAATATTTGTGCTACCCTACTGCTTAGCCTTGAACATCAGAGCACATTTCCTAAATAGCACTGTGTAAATACCAGTGGGAACACCACAAAAGCACCAACAGGAGCTTCCCAGTGGGACCCAGCCCGTCCCTGGCAGGCACCCACAGCCCTGAGCTCTGTCCCACCTCAGCTCAGAGCACAGCCCACCCTCCAACCACTCAGTGGGCAGCTGAGACCTCAGAGCAGGGCACTGGATTCCACAAGGGGAGTGGAGAGCTCACTGTACCTCCTTCTCCATTTCAGAGTATTCTTTGACTCTTTCCACAGCAACAATGTTGGTTTCCAGCTCGGATGACATGCGAACCAGCCAGTTCAGGTAGGCTGTGATCTGCAAGGAGGAAAGCAGTCAGGGAGCAGGTTACACTGAACAGGTTACCTGCAATAAATGGAAAATGTGCAACAACCAAAGCACTGCAATTTCAGGCAAGATCTTGGCTAATCACTGCTGGACAGGAGGAAAGCCTAAATGCCTTTAAGATGCACAGGATGAGACACCCTGGCCACATTCCCTCACACAGGGAAAGCAAAGAAGAAACTTCCCAGCATCTTCTCAGATATTATTTGTCATTATTATATTCTATGTTCTTTATATTAGTTTTCCATCCAAAGCCCTATCAAGGCTCTGATTTCCCAATGCAGTCCAATGATTCAGAGGTTTTGCTCTTTTTAGAAAAGGCAAAATTACCTGCAGTGAGTAGGACACTGAGAGGCCAACCAGGCCTGCACTGAGTTTGTTGCGTGCAATCACTGCAAACAGGGCTGCAAACAGGACAATGCAGTTCCCCACGTACTCCAGACGGACTGCCAGCCACCTGCAAGGCACAGACACATCCTTCCAGTGCTTCACCCACAGAGATCAGAGATATGGACAACAAATCCTCTGTTACACATCTGTTTTTGTAAGATTAGTAATATGGCAAGTGTGTCCAGCTAGTGACACAAGCACTGCAAGATGTCTCAGATTCTGCTTCAGCAGTGTGTGAATCTAGAGGGATCCAAAATTAACGAGTCTTTTAGGTCATAAATTGCTGTCTTAACTACAACTACTTTCTGAACATAGGGATCAATGAAACAAAACTTTTAAAAGTTTTGTTATAAAACTTATAAAAGTTTTGTTAATAATATAATCCAGAAGCAAGGCGGGAACTGTCAGAAAGGTGAGAGATTCAACAGTAATTCTAATTGTTACACATCTTTATTTTGTAAGATTAATCATAAGGCACGTGTGTCCTGCTAGTGACACCGCAAGATATTTGAGGTTCTGCTTCAGCAGTGTGTTAATCTAGAGGGATCCAAAATTAATGAGTCTTTCGGGTGCATAAATTCCTCTCTTAACTACAACTACTTTCTGAACATAGGGATCAATAAAACAAAACTTTAAAAATAATACAACCCAGAAGCAAGGCAGGAACACTTGGAAAGGTGAGAGATTCAGAAGTAATTTTAATTTCATCACAGAAGTTTGAACAAAACATCTCTGGAACGGATGAATCCACAGAGCCAAGCATGCCGAGAGCTGTGACAGATAAGGAGCACAGATCCATGTCCTCCCCAGGTAACTCTGCAGCCCCAGTGGTACCTGTTGGCAACAATGCTGGGGTAATACGCCTTCTGGTTCTCGTCCACCTTGATGTCGTTCTGGCGGATGAAGCGTTTCTGCTCCTGGAAGGCGCGGATGACGCTCACCCCCAGCAGGGTCTCGTTGAAGTGCGAGTACACGGGCGAGCGGCTCACCGACTCCAGGCGCTTCAGCTGCCGCGACGTGGCCACGTAAAACCTCTGCCAGTGAGAGAGAGCATCAGAGCCGTGGTCACTGCAGGAATGTGCCCCCTCTTGAGGGAGTGACAAAACTATCCTTTGTCCCCTTAGAAAGGAAATAAGGCCAGAAGTTTCTCTCCTGGATTAGGTGAAAAAGGCATCTCATAGGACCCAGGGGACTTCACCTCCAACTTAAGGATAGCTAACTGGGCAGGAGCCAAAAAGTCCTGCCTGGGCAATTTACTAGAAAAAGAAGAGAACAAAGAAACTAAAGGCTTTTACCAGGGGCAGGAGGGCCTCTTGAACCTGGATCGGTTTTTCTCTGTAAATGGTTTTGTTATTTTGCCTTTTATTAAACCTTTTTGTTTCCAACACTGCCACAGAAGCCATCCTGCTGATTTTATGCCTTCTAAGGTAGCTGAGCTATCTTGGGTGTGAAATACATCTCCAAGAGCTTGAGACCTGCCTCAGGGAAACTATTTCAGGTTACATCCAGATTGTGTCTGGAAATACAAGGGGAATCATAAACAGTTCCCTGCCATCTGGGCTGTTAGTGACAGAGATTCAACTCACAGGTGGGAATACACACCTTCTCCAGCACTTTCAGGCCTGAAGGACCATGACATACACTCTGCTACCTTTAAACAACTGCCAATCAACCCATTTCATGCCAGAGCCATTTTCTCCTCTTTCTTTTATCAGCAAATTTAATTCAACAGCATAAAACACACATATCACCACTTTAAGGTTTACTAATGGAGGCAAAAGGATTTACAAATTCAAGAGCCAAAGTCATGCCCCAGCTGCTTCTCTTCGCTCTGTGCTGGCTCTTCCAGTTTTTAGAGTGAAGTCAGAGTGAAGCAAGCACACCCTGCCCACACAGGGTAAGAGTGAATGAAAGCCTGCCACCCACTCTATTGCTCTGTAGACAATATTCTGATGAAACAGGCACATGAGCAATACACACACATACCCCTCTAAAGGCTACTCTCATGTTTGGAAAGCAGTCTTGGAAAAGCCCATGTTTTCCATATTTGGGCCCTGAGCAACAAGCTGTGCAAAATTTTCCACAAAATCTAATGGCATTTTTATCAAGTAGGTATTAAAGGATTACCCTCTGCACAGAAGTCATTTTACACTTGACAAAGGAAGGAAATGCTGTGCTAACATCAGATTATCAGTAAACCATGCAAAGCACAGTCAGTCAAGCATGACTCAAACCCAGCACATTAAAATCCTTCCTCATGCAGGGTAAGAACAGCCTCAAATAAGAGAGGATGTGCCTGCTGGTCCTGGTTCCCCCAGGTAACCCCCTTTACCTGCACGAACAAGTAGACAAGTCCCAGGGGTGGAATGATGACAGCAGCTATAGGTGTGGCCAGCAGGATGATGATACAAGCCCCAATGACATTAAAAGTGGAGCCCATGAACATCTTGATGATGGGTGGGATGGTGGAGTCGATGGTGTCGATCTCCTTGGAGAATCGGTTCACCAGGTTCCCGCTGGGCGTGCGCTCAAAGAAGCTCATGGGGGACCTGAGCACGTTGTGCAGCAGGTTGAGGTGCAGGTGCCGTGACGCAAAGATTCCTCCTATTGACACAACCATTGAGTAGCCAAACACAGCAATACCTAGGAAAGGAGACTCATTATTAACTGCTGCCACCTCTCACACAAAGCATCTTCCTCATTTTGTCATCATTTAGCATTAGGATGTTGTCACTATAGGACATGAAACAACACACCACTGCTCTCAAGGTGAAAAAAGGGAAGTTTGTTTTCTGACTCTAACATTTATAGATTTCTAAAAGGATTGGAGGGTGAAAGTGCCACCTCTCCAATGACACTGGACAAACCAACAGTCCATCAAATTTCTCTTCTTCTCTAAAAGAATGCAAAACAATAAGTTATTTACAAGAAAGCGTGTGAGAAAGTTCGTTACAAGAATGTAAACATCAGAAGGCTTAGAAAATCTTAAAAAATCAGGATGACAGTATGTCTCCAGTGCAATAATCCTGAGAACTTGGGCTCACTTCAGGTAGACTCAGCAAATATGTCAAGTAGTTAAAAAAAATAAAACCAGTGAAAACTCCTTTCATTGCTTCTCCATTACAAAAAATTGTTTAATATTTGAACACTTTCCCTGAGCAAAAAAATCACTGAATTTGCTCTTGGCATTTGTTTTTTATTGTGGGATTTTCATGGCACTTCTCAAGTAGGGTACTTGGGGTGTTTGGTTTCATGGCAAACAAACTCTAAACCACAAAGAGGACACAAAACAAAACATCCCTGAAGCAGCCCCATAGGGCAGCTGTGCCAGGCTGGGGCTGCAGGGAGGCAGCACAGCCACAGCCTCCTGTGACAAACTGCCCTGCAGCCCAGGCCAGCACAGGCTGCTGACAGGCCAGGGAGACTCTGGTCAGATCAGACATTCTGTCAACAGTTCTGACTCATCAGCCAGCAAAACACTTCTCACTTTGAGAAATTTCATTTACAAATGAAAGGAAAAACACATTTTGTAACTGAATAATTGCATAGGTTGGTTTGCTCACTTTTTTTTAAATTCACGTTTTTCATTTTTCTATGAAAACACACACTCAAATCCTTAACAAAATGCTGCTGCAGGCACCAAGAGCATTAGAAACACTGAACCAGCAAATCTTAAAATACAGAAAACCAGGCAAACCTTGAGAAATTCCTAGTGCTCCATATACTCCCAGTCTGAGAGTTGTGTTCTGCTGTGTCCCATTGATAACAGGATCATCTGTCCATAAACTCAGCCAGTAGTTGGAAGACAAGGAGGCTATATGATTACACATAAAGAGGAAAATGGCCAAGAAAGACATACAGAGTCCAATTGCTTTCATGTAGTCCCAGTACACTGATGCCTTTACCTGAAGAAAGAAGACAGAAAGAAATACTCATTTTGCAGCTAGGTTTCAAAAGCAGCAACTCCCCCTTGTCCAACACCTATTTAAAGTCAGTGTCCCTCCATGAGGCCATGAAAGCACAGCAGCTGCACTCCAGAGAGCCACAGCCTGGGAACACAGGCTGCAAAGCAATCAGTGGAGACATGCCAAACCCAACACTGCCCCAGGGCAGGCACACATCATCCCTGCCCTGTCATCCAAGGGAAGGGAGGAGTAGGCAGGGACCTGCCTGAAGTACCACAGAGCATCAGTAGCAGAGCCAAAAACTTCACTGAGCAGTTCCAGTTTCTGGCTCTTTGTACCACAAGATTATAAAGCCTTTAAACCAACCCTTGCTCCACATGGCTTGTATCCTGTGATCTATCTTTAACCAACAGCAAGCAATCCAAGCTTGGATTCAAGCAACATTGCTAGGAGCTGTAGCTGCCACTTTCCCAGGAACCTCAGTCTCAGGTTTCTCCAAAAGCCCTGGGTATCCTGGGATTAGACACTTATGTCTACAGTGGAAACTTGGCTTAAATTCATCTGAGTCAACTGCAGCTCCTTACTGAAGAGCAGTTTTCATTAGGTCACCTAATTTGTCACAACCTCTCTCCAAGAAATAGCTGCAAGGTTTTCATTCCTCCTCCTACACTTTGATGTGGTCAGGGCCATCATCTCACACAAGTTTTGTGTTGGCACTCTTCCTGCAGGCAAATGTAGGGCTCAGGTTTGGGAGCAGAGGGCACAGCAACACTTCCATCAAGTAATACACAACAAGCAGCAAGCTCAAGAACTCACTCAGCCTGTTCTCACAACAGTTACATGGCCTTCAGAAGTTATTTTCTTCTGAAATAGATTTTTCCAAAACTGAAGAAGGGCACAGGAAGTGGGAACTGGAGCCTTACCCTCCCAGTCTTTGCTGTGTCAGCCTCTGTCAGTTTCCAGGAATTCTTCTCAGCAAGTGGCTTCTGCAGCTCCGCTGTGCTGCTCTGCTGCTGCGGCTTCCCAGTGTCTCTGCTGTATGTTGAAGAGTTACTGAGCTGCCTGCTTGAAGACATTTCATTTTTAATCTTAGCTTGGCACAGGACAGGTGCTACCTCCCAGCTAGGCTTTGACAGTTCACAGCTCCAAGCCAGTGGTTTACACTCCTATGAACATGTCCTAACCCCACCACAGGGCCAGAGGGTCCTGGAGCCCCCCTTGTCCCCTCAGGGCACTCTCCCAGCCCTCCCTGACAGCACTCACTTCCCAAGTACCCACGTCCAGGTGCAAGTAACAGTCACCAGATAAACAAGTCTTGGTTGCACAATCACTCCAGAAAGAAAAATGCTTGTGACCATCAAGATCAGCCTTTCCAAACCCCATCATCAGCTCAACAGCTGCGGGAGTGTGAAAAGGGTACCTGCCCTCCCCTCAAAACAGGCCATTTAACTCCCAGGCACTCATCAGCCTCCAGAAACAGAGTCTCTAGGGCACCATAAGAACAGAGGCACTATTAGAGCACTGTAAGAATGAGGCACAGACCAGGAGATGGTTTTGGAAAGGTGTAATCAGAGGGATTGCAAGCAGAATAGCAGCTGCATTAGGTCAGACTAAAGGTCCCCTTGGCACTTCACCCCATCTGACAGCAGTAAAATGCAGAAGCCTTAGGAACACACACAAAAGCTGCACTAACCAATAAAACACTCTCCCTTTTATGCAAGCCAAACCCACAATATCTTGCTACAACACAAGAGTTTCTTCATGGAAAGAACATCACAGCCCCAGGCTCTGTGTGTGTGTGTGTGCACACGAGTGTGCATCAGTGTGTGCAGCTGCACTGGGGCTGCAGCCCCAGGGTGTGTGTGTGTGTGTGTGTGTGTGCACACGAGTGTGCATCAGTGTGTGCAGCTGCACTGGGGCTGCAGCCCCAGGGGGTGTGTGTGTGTGTGTGTGTGCATCAGTGTGTGCAGCTGCACTGGGGCTGCAGCCCCAGGGGGTGTGTGTGTGTGTGTGTGTGCATCAGTGTGTGCAGCTGCACTGGGGCTGCAGCCCCAGGGTGGGTGTGTGTGTGTGTGTGTGTGTGTGTGTGCACACGAGTGTGCATCAGTGTGTGCAGCTGCAGGGAGGCTCAAGTGCCAGGGGCCAGCAGCTGGAGCCAGGGGCAGCTCCCAGGCACTGAGCCCAGGCACTGAGCCCAGCCCCTGCAGAGCTGCACCTTGCATGGACACACAGAATGGATCCCAGAGCAGACCTGGTCCTGCCCAGGCAGAGAGGGACTGAGGAGGTGGTGCTGGGTTTGTGGGGTGTCAGGTGCCTGCTGGACCTGGAACCACAGAATAGCACAGCTTTGCCTTCCTCAGGCTGCTGGATCCAGCAGGATATACCTTCCCTCAAACAAATACCCTAACCATCAAATTATTGTTTATCTACACCTGACTGACTGGATTGAATGGATGGGGGGCAAGAGGAAAAGAAAAAATAAATCCACACACCTATGCATCAGCTTTCCAGGGGCTTCATTCACAAGGCCTCCATTTTCTATAGGCTTGCCTTCCTTTGCAGATGGACTGTTTGTATCTGAGAGGGTGAAAAAGTAAAGATGAAAATGGTTAGGCAAAGAGACACAAGCACTTCATTTCAATCCTAACTGCCTGTGGCAGTCTTAACGTGCAAACAAAGCAGGAAGCACAAGTATTTACAGATAATAACAGAAAATTGACCAGGTGAACAAATCAGTTTAGTTCAACTACCAACAGGGTTAGTTGCCAAGACAGGGAACATTTATTTTTCTAGCAAATGTAGGTCAGTAATAATGTAACATAATTATGAGGACATATTTTATGTTCAAACATGCAATACCAAGTCACATGTGACCCACTCCATGGAAACAAACCAACACTCCAGCCACTCCTTTTCAAACCACAGCTTCTGCATAGTTAGTTATAAATTATTTTTATTTTAAAATGCAATGAGAAGACATTCTATAAATGATGGAGTGAAGCTGTAAGAACAGCAGACATATGCTGGTAACTTTGAGTCTTCCTGCAAAGTTGAGCAAGAAGAAATGTGCAAAATCCTGGTGTTTTAGGCCACTGCAATAATCAGATGACTTTGAGCAACAGATCTTTCCATGAGCTGTTATCCCACAACATCCTGCTTGTACCAAGATGCAGCACACTCGAGACAAGTGTCTAAAACACTCCAGAAAACCTGTCAGCTTGAAACAGTAACCTTTTCTGAGCAACTTAATTCAGTGTAGTCAAGTGCCAAGAGTAAAACTAGGTTCAGCTGATGTCAATTTTCCTTATAAAAACCAATTGTCAGATTCCTATAAAGTTAGCTGTCAGTAAATGTCAGTAAACTCCATTTTCATGTATGGAAGTTAATTTGGAATTTGCAACAAAGAGTTCTGTGTTTTTGAAGGATCTGTGCATGGTTTATGCAAAGGTATCGACCTGAATATACTCAAAAGATATTCAGGAAAATTTGTGTAGATCTAGAGTCTGACATTTTCATGTTTTTATACAAAAGCAAAATATATGCATAAAACAGACTGCTTTCCTTTCTGTGTCTGGAAACTGATTATTGGTTCATTACTCTAAAAGCCCAAAATAAATTGTTCAGTGTGGTCTTAAAAAGACAAAAACCAGAAAACATGAAAAAGTTAAATTATTTAGTCCTTATTTATGTGAATAAGATCAAACCTAGATGGTACTGCTGGTTATTTTAAGCTCTTGACAGCAGTTGTTTTGAAAGGTTCCCATATGAAAACCAGCAAGCATTCCAGCAACATACTGCTTCAGAACATTGCTGAAGAAAACAAAACCACAAATAAACCATCCTCCCCCTAAAAGCTCAACTTTGATTTCATGTTGTAGGCTATGAAGATTTCTTGCTTATTTAGCTGCATTTAGCTCTGAGAACAAAAAAATGCTCAAGACTGCCACAGTAAATCTGACAAATGCACTTGGGGTATAAGCCCAGTAGTGAGGGTTCTGCTGAAAAAAAGTACCCAGAAATTATGAAAGGGAACAGCTGTGAGCAGTGAATACACATTTGAGAACAATGGTCAGGGCTCAGTCCTGACTGATGCTTCTCTTGGTCCACTCACGACATTTCTAAGTGCAGGGTGTACCTATAAAGTTTATTTAAAGTTTCCTCATGGAAGCCTCAGACACAGAATTGCTGCTGCTGAGTTACCTAAAGCTGCCACACAGCAACTGCTGCAGCTCACACAACCAAGGACAGGCAAACCATGCAGATACCTCCTATGCACTGATAAAATTCTTCTAATAATGACTCAGTCTCTTGTAAATAAACTGCAGCTACTCATGTTACTCCAAGGCAAGCACTAGTAGAAAGCCCACATGGCAAACAGTTACCTGTTTCCAGAGGTTGAATCATTCCTTCTAACGAAGGATCTGACTCTAAAAGCACATATAATTCACTTTTTTTCCAGAACACGCTCTACCATTTTCAATCTTTACAACCTCACATCCAAGTAGAATAACCTAAACCACAGAACCCAAGGCAGAACCAAATTTGCTGAAATGGACCTACTTTTAATCCTAAGCAACAAGCAGAGTTTTCACACACAGAGGAGAAACCCCATGAAGCTGAGGATGGCAAGGCAGCACACAGGCAGGGGGACCCCTCAGGAAGCCCAAAGGGAGAGGGAGGCTGGGAGGGACCAGAGCTGCAGCCAAACTCAGGGGCTGGCTGGGAGGAGAGGCTTTCCCAGCCCTGGAGCAGCAGATGTGTTCCAGCCAGAAAGCACCAACCCACTGTGCTCCCAGGCTGCCAGCACAGAGCTGCAGACACCAGGGAGCCTCCCTGGAGAGTGGGAGTGCAGGTACCCTCCAGGCAGCTCAGCCTGGCTCCATCCCACGCTGCTGGGCTCCTCCGAGAGCCTGGGACTCCCAACAGCAGTGACCTCTTACACATCCAGTAAACATGAATGTTATCCCTATGAATCAGACAAACAATGCCTCTACTTTTCACTATTTACCACTGGCAGAAGATCACTTGACTAGAACTGATGAACAAATTTCACTGCAAATAGGCCAAGCCTGTGATAATCCCCTCCAGATCACCAGGGTGGCACTGAAGTTAGAAGTGCCTCTTATGAGAAAACTGCAGAGAACCATGGCAAAAGTTAAAGCACTGGCTCACTTTCCAAAAGAAGGTTCAGTAATTAAATGGAAAAATGAAGTAATTTAGTTTAATGAAAAAGATTTCAAAACCTACTTTTCCACATTTGAAAATGGGAGGAGACAAAGACTAAAAGAACAAGGCTATTAAATGAGGCAAATCTTCACATTAAAGTTAACTTGTTAACTGCCTAGGGAAGCACAGAGAAAGTTAATTTGCCTATGAATTTCACATAGGCTGAAGACTGCAACAAGTCTGACTGTGCCCCAAGTAGCTACAGAAGCACCTACAGAAAACACCCAGAAGTTCACCTGCTCCCCAACTCGTGTCACCACTTCACCCCAGCCAGCAGAGTGCAGGCACCCCTGGCACATCTCAGTGTCAGGAAATCAGCACAGGCCAGCCATGAAGAAAACAGGCTGGAGAAAAAGACTAAGCTCCCCTATTAAAATCCAATACTGTAACTGTCTGTAGATAAAAGAAAAATAAATCTGAAGTGTATTCCTGTACCAGGGCAGCTCTACAGCTGTTCTGTAAAGCAGAAGCAGGAGTCAAGGACAGCAGCCAAATCACTGAGCTGCTTCCTCCTCCTCCCCATCCCCAAAGGAATCAGTTGCATAAAGAAGACACAAGTTATCAGAGAGGAAGGGTGTATAAACCCCAGCTGGCCTTTATGCAGCCTCACTACCATCTGAATTTTGCACTGAGAGGAAATTTTACTACAGATCTGTTACACATTTTCCTGATTTTAAGAAAGAATGTGTGTTTAACCTCATAACCCTCAACACCCTCAAGAAATAAGCACGTCTACCTATACAGGCAATCACAAGAAACAGTAATTTAACTTTCCTATCAGTACCAGGACTCCCTTATTAACATGACAGACAGCAAGAGAGATTATTAGTGAGCTTACCACTGTTCTCCATGGTTTGTTCAGCATTAGCATATGTACGAAGAAACTCTGCAAAAGCCCCATCTTGCTCCAGCAGCTCCTGGTAAGAGCCCATCTCAGAGATTTCTCCATCAGTCATTACCAGAATTGTATCCATCTGAGGCAGGTAGTTGATTGCATGGGTTACCAAAACCCGGGTCTAAAAGGCAAAAGAAAAATAAAGGGTTTCTGTAATCTCAAATTAGTGAATGCCGTGGTTGGACTCCAGCTCTTTACTGCTTGAATTCTGTGTATAATAGAACAGTAATGAGGCACAGGCATGCAGGATTTTAAGAGAACATTATCTTGATTTTTTCCATCAAATATTTTTGAATTACAGAAACCAAAGTACCTTTCACTACAAAAATGTCAGTGTTTTATAAAAGTCCTCTAAAAATTGCAGAAGGATCCTTTCATTTTTCAGCTGTTAGAAACTGAAATCTAAATATGCAACTTGACAAACTTGGAATCATTTGAACTCAGCCAAGAAAAAGCATTCTCTAGAGACGTTATAACATACTTTATTTTTCAGGATTCCTTTTGGTCCAATAACTTTTTCAAAAATATGTTTCCCAACATGAGCATCAACAGCTGATAAAGGATCATCAAGTAAATAGACATCTGCATTGCAGTAAACTGCCCGAGCAAGGCTGACTCGCTGCTTCTGTCCTCCAGACAAATTCACCCCCTGAGGAAACAAGGAAACAGGAGCCTTTATTTACAGATGAAAGAACATGTCTTGCTACAGTTTATGAAAGACACAAGTCACAGGTGGTTTATTTAAATCAGAGGAAATTCAACATTGCATGAAACAGATCTCCACAACTAATTTCACTACCACAATAGCATAAGCAATCAGTCACAATCCTCTTGCAGAGAAGCACATCTCTTCTGTTCTCACTGTCAGGAAAGGGCTAGCCAAACCAAAAAATAATGTTTGCTAGTCCTGAAAAGCAATTAACCCTCACTGGCCTGCCTAGCTCTGTACATTCAGAGGCTGCTTTTCTTCTCAGCAGCATTTCTGCAGTGCTGCCTCTGATGTAAGAACAAACTCTGCTCCCACTGCACACTGAGACTGGCCTGCTACCACCAAGATAAAGCTGCAGCTTTGCTGCACGTGGGGCTGTCAGCTCTGTGCCCAGCTGGGAGCACAGGCAGGAGAGCAGCAGCTCAGGGAGCCCCAGCAGCCACAGCCCCTGGCACAGGGACAGCAGCTCCTGCTCCACAGCTCTGCACCATCCACGGATGCTCCCAAAGCCCACACCAGGCTTGCTTTGGTAACCAAGGGCCAGATTTGGGCTGATGGCTGTTTTTGTACATTGTGATTCAGATTTTTTGGAAGGGCTGGGTTGAAGACCTGTTTGCTTGTTTTGAACAAAACTGAAGTGTTCAGAAGATTTTTCTCTTCTTGTTTCTGTATATTTTTCTGTTCTATATAGAATAGAACGTGGCAACTTAGAAACAATTACAAACTGTCACTACAAGATGGTTTTATATTTGTAACTGAGCACAGGTTTCCTCCCCTTTCAGGCTTAAGGAGAAGGAAAACACACTGTTCAAATCTGCCTCTTATTCTAGAGGATTCCTGCTCTGAAAGTTTTAAAATTCAATACAACTTCGAGATAAAGTAAAATAAGAGTCACACAGCCTTAACTACAAGCAATAGCACTGTTATGGTGGAGTGGGCACTGAAATACCTTTTCTCCAATTTCTGTTTTGTCTCCTGAAGGAAGAATCTCTATATCAGGCAGCAGGGCACAGGCCTCAATCACACGCTTGTACCTGCTCTCACTCAGCTCCCTCCCGAAGATAATGTTATCTTCCAGAGTTGCATTTTGGACCCAGGCTTGCTGAGGAACGTAGGCTACAGAGCCCTGCAAGAAAAATAAAGTTCAGTACTTTAGACTAAGAGTCTGCACAGAGAGTCAAGGCACAGCAGGGCTTTGTGGGGCAGGCAGTGCTAATCACCTCACAAACTGCCCACGGTCATTTCCAAACAAAGCCTTTCTTGGGCTCCAGCCTCCTCCAAAATGTTATTTTTATAATCCTCTCTACAAGTGAATGTAACAAAGTGCACTGGTGGAAAATAAAGGGCTTCAAACAAAATACGATTAACATAAACCTGGAGGAAACATTTGTTTAGAGGACGTTTGCACAATCAGTGCATGTCAAAAGTCATTACTTCTTTCATATAATTATAAATTATGTTCTGCACAAAAGAGTTTAATCTGGAATGCAAGTGTTTAACAAATGCACCCCTGCCAAGAGATTTCTGTAGAAAGCAGAGGAAGTGCTTCTCATATAAAAGTCACTTCAGAGGAGGAGACTGAGATAATGCAGAGTATTTTGCTTTGAGTATCAGCTCTGTCTTCTCTTTCTACACTCATAATTAGTGACTCAGATCTCAACTAGTTTATTTTTCCACAACAATTCTGAAGGTGGCCAAACCTACAGACTTTTAAATACAACAGATTTGTTTTGCTCTTGAAGTAATTTTATTTCCAGGTCATTTTTTCTCTGATAGCTCTGTGCAGCTCTGATGTCTAAGAAAGAACAAACTGCAACACAGCTTTTCCCACGTTCAGGTGTCTGGGTGCAGCCTCTCCTTGTAATTCTCTGATGTCTGAGAAGGCAGAACCCAACACTGCTCTTCCTCAGAGAATATGTAACAGGGTCTCCCCATTTCATACCCAGCTACTAACAGGACTCACCAGAACACTCATCTTTGAGTGCTCCACTGTTTTATTTGGCTAAATCTGACACCAAGAGATTTGGATGCTGTTGGGTGAAGGCTTAACAAGCAATGACAGAGTGCAGGCTAAGGCATATACATGGTACATGTACATGCCAGGAAAGCAGGCTAAAAAGTGCATTCATTTGAAAGGCTGTCTCTTCCCTCTTCACACCACTTGGAAATCTAGAATCCCACTGGCAATAGCCACAAACAGCTGAACAACTCTGCAGATGTGTCACACCTTGACAACCACGTAGCCTTCCTTTTTGTCCATCTCCCCCAGCAAGGCAGACAGCAGTGAGGACTTTCCACAGCCAACTTGACCAACAACAGCCACCAAGGAGCCTTCAGGAACAGTGAAATTAATGCTGAAATAAAGCGCACACAGTTCAGCCTTGCTTGCTGGCACACCCCAGTAGTTAAACAGTCAATTGAACTGCCCATCTAAAGCACAAACCATCAGGTGCCAGGTGCTCTGCAAACACTGACTCAGCACTGAAACTGGAACTGCTTGAAAACCCAAACCTCTCACTCAGAAAGCACCTAGCTCTCCTCAAACTTAGAATACAGAACATAATCTTAATATGTAATTAGTCTAAAGGGGAAGGAAATAGAAAGAAATAAAGAACTGTGACCCAATCTCACCAGGATTTCTCTCAAGTGTTCTATGAACACAAATGTAAATACAGCAAATTTTTGTCCCAAAGAATTTGCCATTTAAGGCCTAAGTAAAAGCAGCCAAAGTTAAGGAAGGGAGCAGGGCACAGGGCAGACACAGCCTGTGGCTGCATCACTGTTTGCTTTCTGCAGCCTGGGATCATAGAGTGCAGTGAGAATCAGCAGTGAAATGGAGCCCGAGGACACTCAAACAGGAGGGAGCAGAGCTGGCTGAGAGGGGCTGAGCTGGCTGCACCCTCTAGATGGAGCTCAGCCCATCTGCAGCACTCGGCCACAGCTGAAATCCCCTGCAGCTCTCTCTTCCCTGATCCCCACCTCTCCTGCTACCTCCCTTTATGCATTCCATAAATGCAATAAACTGAAAATCCCTCCAGTTCATAAAGCTCTAATTTAAATATATATATATATAGAACTGTTGTTATTTATTCTCTTTCTTCATGGCAACAAACTCTTCTCCATATGTACTTTATAATTCAAATATAGATCATTTATGGTGCAACAAGATTATGGAATGGAATAAAGAGCACCAATCTTTACCTGTTCAGCAAAGGAGGATCAGTTTTGGCCCAGCTAAACGTTGCATTCTTCACAACAATGCATCCTTCAGCTGCAAAGAGAAAACTCATACTTACAAAAGTACCAATGCAAGCAGCTACACTGTGTGCTCACAATCCAAAGTCAATCACACACACATGGGCAGAGGTATAAAGTTCCCTTTTCAGAAGAACAACAACTCACTGTTTGCCAAAAACTTGTGTTCTGCTTTTACTGAATTTGGCAAGACAGCAGAGAATCCAAGGTTACCCTTACAGGAATCAGGAGGTACATGAACATCAGCTACCCAGAGATACCAACTAATTCAGCTGCATCTCCAGCACTGCCAGATCAGTTGTGGAGAGGAAAGAAACTATCTGAGAAGGAAGAAGAACCTGTACATAATTTCCATTTTACAAATTCTCTTCTCTGTTTTCTGTCTCAAATTTATCAGCAAAACCCACCAAAAATGCAGTAAATTTGTTTTAGCAAGCAAAAGAAACCACCCAAAACCTGCACACACTGATTTACAAGAGGCAAAGAAACTCACCCTCTTTGATGGGACCCCTGACTATGCTGTCTGGATCCAGCTCCTCATGGGACAGGAACACCCTGAGGCGCTTCAGGGAGACACTGGCCTGCGTGGAAAAGGATGCAAAACTCTTCATACTCTGCTCATTACCTTTATGTGCTCACTGTTTTGTGCCACATACACATTATATCATTATTATGCACTCCCAATCCCTCCTTAAATCCACTGCACAGCTGCTTGGATAGCCAAACTTTCACTTCCCACCCCACAAGAAATGCGGGTGATGGAAGGAACACCTTTCCACCACAACTGGGATTATTTCACCAGCACAGCACTTAACACACAGGAACTGCAAGGTCCCTTCCAGAGGTGGCCACATCTCCCCTCTGGTCATTCTCCAAGCAGGGGGATGCAATCTTTCCACCCAGGGCCTCCTCCTGCACACAAAGCACCTGTTAATGACTGAAATCTTACTTCTACTATGTTGCTGATGACCATAGGGAGCATGTTCAGTGGGAACCTGAGGATGTTGAATAATGCCAGAGAAACAAAGGCCTTCTGAGCATCCAAGATGTTGTTCTTGTCTATGGTGACATACACAGCAAACGTGGACAGGGCCACCTGAAATCAAGGGCAAAGGCTACAGTGAGGGTCATTCTTAAAGCCACCAGGTCAGGAGCACAGTGTGACAACTGCAATCAGACTATAAATCAAAGGAAGAGCAATGTTCTGATAACTTTTTGTTCCTGACAACACTTTTTGCAAAACAAACACATGATTAAAATTTGCTGTTGTAAAAAGAAGTTGATGGCTCCTCTTTAAAAAGAGCCAAGTGTTCACTTTCCTCACATAGCAGAAGTGAAACCACAAAGATCCTCCCTATTTGAGGTCACACAGCAGGAGAAGGGAAGTAGAGAAATTATCTTTTTTCCTGATCTCTTTCAGTTTTAAGACACTCCTCAAAGTATCAGATATTGGATCAGTAACATATATTGACAGCAAAGTTAGAAGCACCCTAATACTAACCTGGTTTATAGTTTGTAGAGACTACCACAACCTTAGATTTCCAAATAGAGCCCACTTTATCATGGACAAGAAACTTGAAATGTTATTGCATTACAAAGATGAAGCCTTTTCTGTTGTGAACTGTTTCAATTTCTTACTGAACAAGGAAATTACACTGAACCACTGTTATCATGAATCATAAGCTATAAAAATAACTCAAAAAATCCATACACTCATTTTTTTAAATGTATTGAATATATTACAGTAAAATAAAGCAAACTAAGTAAAACCTCATGTTTGCTTTCACAACTACTCCCTTCATAGTGTTATCTTCCATGATAATACCCTCACACCTCAGTATATCACAAGATCCAGCTCTGCTTTTTTCCCACAGACTGCCAATTAAAACAAGAAATCAAAGTAGATAAACTTCTGGCACCCTCCCTCCTGAAAGACTTGAAATAATGAGCTCCCCATCTAAGTCTCATCTAAGCACAGCATCCACTGAAGACATCAGTGTTTCTGTTAACAAATCTGACTGCTGTGAAGACATGTATTGTTCTGGGTGCAGCAGCTGACTCAGCTGTGCCTTGTACAGTAGCTTGTTTGTACAGCCCTTAGTTTGGACAACCCTGTCGCAGGGAGAAAGCCCTCCCATGGAGATCAAAAACAAGACAGGGTCCAAAGAATAACCTCCCAAGCAGCATGTCTGCACTCTTGTGTTAGCAGCAATCAGTCTGAAATTCACCCTCAGCAGCACACAGGGCAGCACTGCAAAGCCAGCGGGTCCTGACTGTTACTAAACAATGGCTCTAAA
Organism: Molothrus aeneus; assembly: GCF_037042795.1. Classification (NCBI taxonomy): domain Eukaryota; kingdom Metazoa; phylum Chordata; class Aves; order Passeriformes; family Icteridae; genus Molothrus; species Molothrus aeneus. Next base: position 7,753,955 of record NC_089661.1, on the reverse strand, counting down.
AACCCTGGCCTTGGAAATGGGAGGGAGTAGAGGAAATAAAAGTTTTCAAGGTCAAAAGTGCTTCCAAACAGGCAATAATTTTTTAATCACAACATACAAAAAAAACCCCCAGAAATCCAAGCAACAAGATGCTGAAGAGCAGCCTTGCCCTCCGGGTTGTGCCCCCGTGGAGCCAGTGCCACACACCCCCGTGTGTGCTGGGACATCACACCAGTCTGCCCTCCCAGACTCCACACAACAGCACTGGGGAGTCCACCTGCAGGGTTTTATTTAGAAATTTCATTTAATAATGTATTTATATTCAGATAATCCCAGACTTCTTTTAGAAAAGCATTCACTTAAGAATGCGGCTGATGCTTCTCTGCCTTTCATCATGCCCCGAGCATAATGTAAACACTAAAAATGTTTGCAGGGAAGGAATCTGAGACTGGAAAGTACACTTAAACACCTTCAACTGGAACAGCACATATTTTATCCTAATGTAGTCATGGCTTTTAATTGTTTCTGCAGACAAGAGCAATGGCCCCTCATTCTAATAGGGCCTGAAGCAATTTTGATGTGATCTCACTCTTCTCTCCCTTGTATTAGTTGAAATGTAAGCTAACCACAAACACAGGAGGGATGTTTGGCATATCATGGATTTTTATTTTTTTTTAAGTAAGAATTTGAAGCCATCTCAGGCCACACAATGGTTTTGCCTTTTGCACGTGGTTCTTACACAGATGCTGGGAGAATCCCAGCCAGAGGCACTCCTGGAGCCCAACACCCCATTCAGTCAGGAGCTCTTATGGAAGGTCCTGCTGCTGCTCAGAAACACACTGAAATAAGGGATTTTTTTATTCTCCTAAATCTGACCATGCATTTCATCTGAGATTCCTCAAGTACTCTACTTCTAAAAATAGGAGGGGATGCAGAGGGGTTTTTTATTTTTCAATACTTGCATTAACTTCTAGAATACATCCAAGCTGGCGGTTACTGAGTTTGAAAGAAAACAGCAGTGCCTTTCCACAGAGAAGTGGACCCCTAAGTGTTCAAGGACCCACCATTCTGGAGGGCATTTTGGCTCAACTCATTAAAACACAAAACCAAAAGTAGCCCTCAAGTGCTGCCTTGGAAAGCACAATCCCAAAAAGGAGAGAAGACTTCCAGATTTGTTTCACTTACCAAAAACGGAGCACAAACCCAAGTGAAGGTTGCCATTGCAGCAAGGTAAGCAGATTTTTTTAGGACTTTGAGTTCTTTCTGTCTGATCTCTAATACCTTCTCTCTAAAGGCTAATTCCCAAGCATAAAGTTTCAGAACTTTAATCCCATTGAGAATTTCATTCATCAGCTTAATTCTGTTGTCTTTGCTCTTCATTTGAGCCACCTAAAAACAACATTGCAAAAAATAATTAACAGAGCACAATACTTGGCAGAACCTCAAAGTTCTGAGCTTTCTATTTTGCAATGGCAAATTTACCTCATTATCATCAAAAGCTTACTAGCTTCCCAAGCAGGAAGTCTGAGATACTATCTGAACAAACAAATATGCAGAATTAACAAGATGTTTTAAACCAATTAAAAGAATGCTTCATGTAACTACAAATCCAAAGCAAGATCAAAACAAGTGTGGCACTGGTTTAAATGTGATTAACCCTGCAACAGGGAGCCCTGGGACTCAGGTACAATATGCAGTTAAAAACTAAACTAGTGTAAGATGTGCAGCTTGCTTCTAACTTAGACCAAACTTAATTTTGCTTTATTTTCAGCACTATCAATGGCTTTTTCCTCTTCATCTCTCCAGGAAACAAACAAAAAATGGAACAAGCCACACATCCTGAAAACATGAGTATTTCATCCATGGACATTAGTTTCATTAGGCAGACTGTAGTTTACTTTTGCACTTTAGTTTTTAGGCAAGTTAAAAACTCAACTAATTCCTAATAATTCAATCACTGGACATCTCATGAAGCTGTCTGAAGTGCTGCCTTGGTCTTCACTACTGCAGGTTTTTAGACCATTACATACAGATAAGCTGTAAGGCTGAAAAATACATAAGTTTGTTTATTCTGAATACACAACACCTCTGACCTTTCTTTCCCTTCCCTTTTTTTAAAGGGATAGTTAGAAGAATGGGAAAAAAATAAGGAAAACCCTCCAGGAACAAGTCAAAGAATAGATGTTTCTTAAAAGTACTATATAGAGATGCTAACCTGATAGGTTTTTGTCTTCATTGCCATCACAGCATTTATTGGAACCAGAAGGATCATGACAGCCACACCTGCCAGCACTGAAGGACCTAAATTCTGGAAAGTACATCATTGTAAGCATTTATTCAAACTATTTTTTTTTTTAATTCACACAAATATGTTTTAACACTTTGCACTTTTTGCTGATTTATCTGCTCTTCTGAAGAAGAGTCAGCCCAGCGCTGTGTGAACCAGAAACAGCAACATCTCATAAGTTACTCTGAGCACCTAGAGCACCAAGAGCACTTTTGTTTAAATCAAGGGACACATGAGATCCTCGAGGTGCTGCAGTCCCTCAAAAGGTAACAGTTCCCCACTGCATCCTCCCCATATGAGCTCAGATGTGCAAATTCAGAACCCCCTGCCAGCAGCGACAAAAGCAGCTCTGAATGGTTTTTAATAAACAGCACTTTCTCCTCACTGCTGAACAACAGGTGTGTGTAGGCACAGAATCAGGGAAGCAGCACCCTGCCAAAGCCAAAACAAGAAACAACACACAGTGCTCACCCTCCACAGCAGGTACAGGGCCAGTATCACCTGCAGAGGGGCAGACCAAATCATGTTTATGTAGGTAGCCAAGTCCATGAATCTCTGAGCATCCACAGACATCAGATTCACAATCTCACCCACAGTAGAAGTCTTCCTAGCAGAATTTGTGATAACAAGTGCCTACATGCAGGTAAAAAACCAAAAAGCAATTAAAACATGAGGACAGACTTAGTCATTTGTATTTTCTCCACAGAAGTCAAGTGCTTTACACAACTGCATCTTTTAAATCACAGGTAATCACTGTCCTTCATATTCTGTTTACCCTGTACATCCTGCAAAGTGCAAGTTGTACAGTTTGAATCAATCAGCTGGGTTTAAGCTAACATAGAATTAAAGTTAATAAGCAAACTTTGGGGTATGGGATGGTGGTTTTATTGCTTGGAGGTATTGTTAACTTGGTTTGTTACTTGTTTTTGTTTTAGTCTAAGTGGAACCTTCACTTCTTGTGACACATTTTCCTCACACAGAGCTATCAGTTCACAGCTTTCTAAAATGTTCCAGCTTATTCTAAGATAGCACTGCTGGGAAATCCCAAAGGAAGCTGTAAATGTAGATGCATCCTTAATTTCTGCACCAACTGAAGCACTGCACACCCCAAGTCTAAATGAGGAAAGTTTTCTTACTTGGCAGTGAGAAGAAGCATGTTAAGTAGCAAATTAGAAAACTGCCCTGGCTTAAAAGCTGTTATTTATAAATTAGACATGCTCTTATTTCTCTTAAGAATTAGGAATCAGCATACCAGAGTCTCCTACCTTATTCCTCAGACTTGAATGATGCATTCTCACAGTCACAGATACTGCATATTTGCAGTCACAGTATAGTTACATATTTAAAGAAACACCTACCTTTCTATAAATTACACCAACAATGGCTGTTTTGAGCCTCATTCCAGTTACAAAGCAAATATGAAAATACTGGTGAAGGATCAGTGTCTGAAGACAGGCACAGACAAACAGCAGTACTGTATAAAAGTAGCCCTGCCAGTTTGGGGCAGCTTTGTTATTCACAAAGTTGAGCAGCAATCTGTGGAGAGAGAAATGAGTTCTCTTGATAGATGGAAAACAAAACCAAATGTCATGGTTGCAGCCTTGGGTTATCCCAAACATTGCACAGGTCATGCAAGCACCTGAAGTACCAAACTTGGATAAAACACTTCAGCAAACTTTTTAGAAACTGGAGATCACTTGGTATGAGCATACATCACTCCCTCCTCAAGGTACCAGCCTGAAACATGAAGTATCACATAGCCCACATGTACAGCATTCTCTTGGGGCTACACTGAGAAGCCTCACAGCCCCTGCAGCTGAAATGCAACCACCTGCAGCTCCTTTACTTCTCAGCTCAAAGCAATAGAACCCTCCCAGCTCCTCAGCTCTCTGTGGCATCACAAACTCTGATGTGTAGGCACAGAACAATTACAGGTTAGCACTGAGCAAACTCTCATGGTTATGTTCCTGCCCTGCCTTCCTGGTGCTGAAAAGGAAAAGAAGTTAAACATTTATTGCATGATGTTGTAATCTGAAAACCAATGGACTGAAATCATGTTTGCTCCCTTTTATGACATCTCTTCCTCACTGTATCAGCTGAAGGCAAAGCAGCTTGGGGAGTGAAATACCAGCACGTTTTAAATCCTGTTCACATACTTTTAATACAATAATAAAGTATATAGATCTTACTTCAGAATTTCCGGGCCTGCAAACATCAAGAGATCGTGTGCAGCTTTAAAAAGGAAGCTCATGAGAAAATATGGTCCAAAGGTTTTATATAACACCTTGAATAAAGATGCTTCAGGGCTCTTCTGAGATGGTTTTATAATCAAAGCTTCAACCTCTTCTGTCACATCACCATTTGAGTCCCCTGATTTTTGCTGCTTTTTGGGCACATATAACATGTTTGGTGGTTGCCTGAAAAAAGATCAGGTGGAGAATGTAGCCTTTATTCAAGCATAAAGCCAACTGGAAAAAATGTTCCCTGTACAAATGAGATGTAAATGAGCTGCTCATTGTGATTCTTAACAGTTTAACTGAGTTTTACTGTCAAATGTATTTAATCATACAACAACTAAATGAACTGGCTGCTCAGAAATGGCTTTCTTTGCTTGGATAGGGAACAGTCCTGGAAATCTCTCCCTTAAGTCTGCCCTGGGGAATGAGGAATAGAGCTGTAACTCATAAGCTTAAAGAGCAGAGGACATTATTATCCCAGGACCCAGTATGCTGAACTTTCATCAAAACCAATGCCTCACTGTACCACCAGAGTTAACAGACTGAAGCCAGGTTAATGCCAAGACATCCCCAATGGACTGAACACATTCTTTTCTTACATCTGGCTTATGCTGAACTGCATGCTCTGAACTTCTGAGGACAAGCTGGATGTAAAACACATTGTGTGAGCAAGCATACCAATTCCCTTCAATGAAAAGGTGCTCCTATTTGCTGCAGCCAAGGATGATGAAAGTAGGATGGGGACCACAGGCATGCAGGCTTTCTAATTTTAGTCATCTGGCTTAGATGCTCAGACTCCCTATATAGTCAAAAGAAGGGAATAAGCTGCTCACTTTGACACCCTGAACTACCCTCCTGAGACTTTGCCAACTACAGAGGGAGCCCAAGCTCCTAAATTACACAGCAGAAGTTTGTGTGCAAACACTCCCTGCCCAGGGGAAAACCACACTTCAAAAGTCACAGTAATAAGTTTTGGATCATGAAAGATGAAGCGAAAGTCGATGCAGCTCTTCATAAAGAAGAAATAAATGCCCCACTTGGTTCCAGCTCTCTGAGCACCCAAGGACAAACAGGGGCAGCCTTACAAAAGCAGGTTTGGTAACAAACAACAAACACCTCCAAGCAGAGGCTGAGTCACTTGAGCTCTTAAATCTCTGTGTGTTGGCAGAACTGAAAGCCAGGATAACTGAACTTACCTCTTGGTCTTTGACCACTCTTTTGCCCAATTTCTAGCCAAACCTGGCACTATTTCCTCTGATTTGTCCTCTTTATTTAATGACCACAAATCCTTGGCTTCCAGAGGGTTCCGATAACCCTGAATCATCAACCTGCATTAGAAGGAATCAGCAATATAAATTTAAGAGCACCAGAAGTATTTGTGGATATATAGAGACAGATATACAGATGCAGCTGCATCCAGCCCTAGAACAGAGCCAGCTCTCCACAAAGATGCAAGCAAGCATTAGTGCCTGCAGGTCCAGATGCTAAAACATACATCCTCCTGTCTTTACTGGGAGAACTAGACACCAAAACAGCTAAGGAGCCAGGATATGCCACTGAATTCAAATTCCAGGGAAAATAAAAGAAAGGATGAAGTGATCTCATCTGAAAATCAGCCAGGCAATTAATATTCCCATGCCTAGCAAGTTTCAAAATCTGTATTAGCCTTTAATTTCACAAAGCAACTCCTTTCATCTAGTTCTCTGTTGGAACTCTGGCCAAGTACCAGCCACAACTATACACCAATATTATTTTACATGCTTCTGTGATTTAACTCACAAATCATACAGCATAAGTAAAATTAAGTTAATGGGAAAAAAAGAGCCTACTGGACCAAAAGATGTAATATTTTCCAATGTCTGAGTTTCTAAATACAGCTGACAATTTCTCCTTTCTTATATTTCCCAAAGAAGTTTTTTTTATGATATTCCTTCAAACATATTAAATACAGACTGGCAAGATTTAAAATCACAAAGACCCTACAAAGGAAGTTAAAAAAATATTAATCAAGCTTTTTAAAAAATTAAGCTATCTACAAAACAACCAACCATAATTATTGTTGCATGATTATTGCTAATTTATCTCTGAAAGCAGGATCCCAAAGTGCCATCTGTCTTGAACTGGTGATTTATGCAACAGCTTGATCTTACCCAGTGATCCACCAGAATGTGATTCTGGAGAGGAAAGAAGCACTGAACTCTGGACACGGATTCTAAAGGAGAGAAAAAGAAATCAATCCACATTCAAAATGACTGTAGGGCCAAAAGAAATAAGCAAAGCAGAAAAGATGTTTTTGAAATTCCTGTTGTTTACAGTATTTTTTTCACATTACTAAAACTTGCCATTCCTGCTGCTGAGAGCAAACACAAGCCCAACCTCAGGGCTGTCAGCAGGCTCCAGCAGGGACACAGGAACAGCAGTGCTCCACAACAACAACACAACAAACAGCTGGAGGAATTTCTGGTTTGGAAATATTTGGTAAAAGGGCATAAAGCAGAATTTAAGGCTGACTAACATGACTTCTTTGCTCTTTTTCCCAACAAAATGAAAGGTTAAAATTTGAAGTCTGCCCTGTTTCCTGAAGGCATTCTAAATTCCTAGAAATACTCAGGACAGAAAAACAAATTACTGTGGTCTCAAAGCACCTTGTAATTATTCCAACCATGATCAAAGAAAAGGTTTCCTTACACCCACAGTATCCTGTCACGTATATTTAACCCCTGAATGAGATGAAAAGAACCAAAAGATGAAGAGGATCCAAAGACTCAGCAATCTGTTCCCCCTCCCAGGCACACACACACACAGCCTGCCATGGCCAGGCAGAGCACCCCAGGACACCTGGGGAAGGAAACTGTGGCACTCAGGAAGTGCCCATGGACCCTTTCCAAAGTTACAAAGGCAGTATTTATTTGCCCCTCAGACATTTCACACCTTCATTCATCAGTCAGTGTCACTGAACTGCCATCACACCAGAATCAGACCTTCTATAAAACTGAAATTCCATGCCATTAAGCTGGTACATATAATTAGGAACACAAGCCAAACAGATCATGTCTAGGTAAAATTAAATATCGACATCCAAACCACCCTCCAGCATTAGCTGCTCTTGTGCCTGAGCTGGTTAAATCTTCACTTGACACAAGAGTGATAAAAACAGAAATCAAACATATCTGCCCAAGCTGAAAATCTTTCCAGGTCTAAATTCTTCCCTGTGTTCAAATGAAAGTGAATCCACATGCTACTGCCTGCTGAACATATCAGATAACCAGGAGCACAACATTTCAAATCACTATTTTCCACTGACTGCCAGTAGCACCACTGAATATAAATACATAGAACTTACCCTTCAGGAATGCTATTCAGCAACGAGGGCAACTGTATTTTTGTGCTTTTTCTTACACACAGCCCCTCCCTTACCCCAGTTTTGCATGTTATGGGCTTCTTTTGCATCACCAAATAAAAACCAGAATTTTAACTATTTATCATCTTGGAGACTATGGCCCTGTAGCTCATTACACAGAATATTGCACATATGATACTTGGCACTCTGTACAGACTCACTCACAGGATCATTTACTGTTTCAGAAAACAAAGGTGGTTGCTCTGGAAAACAACACAGGATGAGCTCTACTAATACCAGGACAAAGTAGATACAGAAGGTGGCATAACGAAATGCATACTCATCAGCACCCTGCAAAGGAAGGACATATTCCAGTTAGAAGGCTTGAGGAATTTATTTTAAATAACATGTTATGATAAACAGAAAACAGCTCTTTACTGTAAGTTCTGCAAACTAAGTGCTACACTACTCACCCCATGCAAATGAAAGTCAATGTCTATTTTGGTAAAGGGAAGGTAATGAGAGGGGAGAGGATGTGAAAGACACATTTATTTTTATTCAGTCATTACCATTAAAATACAAGCATGAATTTCTTACATAAAAAGTTCTCTTTAACACATGGTTTGTGCCAACACAGCCCCAGTTTGAAGTCAGTGTATTCCTTACAGGGGCAACTCATTTATGCACTGGGTAGCAAGAAGTATTAAAAGCAAATTTTTTAATTTGCAGAATTAAAAAATTATAGAGAGCAGAATTTGCATTAGACTTTGTTCCACTGAGTGCAGAATTCAGAGGTTCTTTCAGTTTTTAAGACTGGGACTGATGCATAACACATAAGCCACAGAAATCAAAGCACAGATATAGATGGGGACACACCCCCAGTAAAATCCCATTCCCAACAGCTGAAGACAAGCTGGGTGAAAGTTCTCAAAATTGCCAATGCAGCTTAAAGGTTTCAAGAAATAAAAATGCCATTTTCAGGCAGCTCCACAATTAGTCTGATACTTGAGGTGGTCTTACTACAGGGGCAAACTGTCATAAAAATATTTCACTTTGATTTTGTCCAAGCAGGTGAGACCACAGCAGCGCTGAACAGTGTTTCAGGAAATCCACTGCAGAGTCAACAGGAAGGTGACAAACACCCAGCCAGAGCAGCTTGATAGCAAAGATTACAGAGAATTTGAGAGCACTTGAGCAGACACATCCGCTTTCCCCAACAGCCAGCCCAATTCTCTTGGCAACTGCTGCTGCAGTTAAAATCACTCTGAATTTCATCAGCATTTCAAAACAGAAGACATTAATTCCTGCTTCCCTTGCTGTAACAACCCAAGGAAGGCAGGTACACCACATGAATCATTAACTGATTTGACTGGTGTAATTGCCAAGCAACTATTCTATCACTGCAGCATTGGGAATCATTTTCAACTGAATGAGGCTAAAAGTCACTTACCAAATTTAAGGCATGTTTTATTTTGGATATAAAAATCATTGTGGCACATAACAATGAGATGAACCAGAAAATTGTCATTACACCAGAAGACTGGACTCCTTTTATTCTTTCATATTGTATTAAAAATGTGGCCAGCAACTGTAGATAAATAAAATGAAAATATATTAACAAATTAAGTTTTACAATATGTTATGCACATGTAAAAGGTACTGTGCTAAAGTCTGCTGATTTAACATTTCTAACCCAGTATCTCCCAGACCTTCTAAACCCCTGAAATTTTAAGTGTAATTCAAAAATACATTTAAATAGGAAATCCTCTGTATCAGTAAAGATAAGGAGTAGACAAAAAAAGAAAAAGGAATATGCATTAAATAGAAATAGACAATCCCATACACGAAAGTTCTGTCAAAAGCTGCCAACCTTTACTACTTTACTTTTCTGGTTCTGTATCACAAATCAAGATGAAATTATGGCATTTCCTGACTAGCTCTTTTAAAATAAACAGATTTCTTTCCATGCAAGCCATAACACCACACAACACCAACCAAGTATTAGTCTATTTCTGTATTTTGTGTGTTTTCAGAGTCCTTTAGGAAGCTCTACATCTCACTTATCTACTGCAACAAGCATTTTCCATCAGCCTGACAAAAGCTTGACAGTTGTATTATTAAATGACCACAAACTACTTAACAGCTCTTGCATTTGTCAGTATGTTTGAGGGCTGTTTGGGGTTTTTATTTGTTGTTGTTCTTGGGGTTGTGGTGTCCCCTTGAGGATCATGTTTAATCATTCCGACTCTGTAATAAACCTAAGGCAACAGACAGCAAATGAAGAGCAAGGCATCTGCCTTGAAAGGCAGAGATATTGGTGTGAAAGCAGAAAACCCCAGCACATCCAGGTCAAAGGAGGCAGCTGGGGACACCTGTGTGACTTGTGGCTTTCAAGGCTTTCCACTGTGCCCTCAAGAGTAACAAAGACAACACACACTCAAGAATGTTATATGGCAGTTTGTAATGAGATACTTCCACAATCTCCCCCAGGTTCACGGGTTTGTATTATCTAGGTTGAATCAGCTCTCTTGAGCTGATTCCTCTACTCAATGCCTGAGCCAAACTATCAAATGGATGCTAGCTCAGGTCTACCAAAATAAGACAACTGAAACTGCCTTGTGTGCTGATGTGCAACACACTGAGCACAGACAGGTGAGAGTCTGATTTTTCTCTTTTTTTATTAAAAGAAAGCAGGTATTTCAGAGTCAGTATTTCACATCTCAACTACAGAGTAAGTCTGTATGTAAAGGCTGCAGCTCAAAGAGTTCCAGCACTGTGAATAACACAGGGATGGTGTTATTGCTTACAGCTTTGCATGGACAGTGGCTGTGCAGGAGAACTTACCATTGTTATACCCAATACTGTAGGGCTAACGAGAAAAAATGGAGCTCGAAAAATATTTTGACTTCTTTCCCAGAAAGAGTAGAAAAGGTCTGCCCAGCAGACTATCCACAGTATTAAGCCCAAAGCCTGCAATAAAAAAATGTCTTTAATACATCAATTCACAAAGATAATGCAGCACAATATACAGATAAGCACTAGATGTTATGTGTTAGCAGGAGTCATAATCAGATCATATCAATTGGGCAATTCTACCACATGCACAAAAGAAAAGCAATTTGGCTTTAACTATTGAAATTCTACTAGAAAAAAGTTTACTGGTTTTTAATTCCATGTAATTCAGTCATTATGAAGCAGAAAGCTGGTCTCCTGAGTAACAGATTGCAATATACCATGTTATTACAGCCCTTCTTAAAACTTTGCACTTATTCTACAGGGAAGAAAAAACCAAAAACATTAAGTACCTATTTCACAATAGAAGCGGAATGGAACACCTGCAGCAGCTCTAGAAATGTATGGTGTGTAACTTAAGAAGCTGACAGGATAGTAAATTCTTTCTATGATAGAAATAAGGGCCTTGAGATTGAGTTGCCTTAAAATAGTCTTCTCCAACTGCTCTTTAAAAGGATTTGCATGTTTGTTGCTATGCCAGGGTAAATTTCAGAAAGTCTGATAAAAGGGCAAAGGAAACAGGAAAGGCTGGGAAATCAAACACAAGCAGAACAAATGAGTTACCCCTGAAGTATGCACACAGGTCAAGACTGATGCTAGAACAGAGCTGAAGAGAGACTGCCCTTTGCAGAGCAGGCTGCTGGGCTGTGGTTTCAGAGGCACTCACCGTTTTGGCTTTGTTCAGGTTGGACACCTGGATGTAGCCCCTGTCATGCCAGCGAAGGTACAGGGAGTACACTGGGAAGCAGAGCCACAGGTAAATGCAAGGGATCCACACCAGGACTGTGTTCTGAAAGCACAGGGTGAAGTCTGGATCTTCTGTGTGCCATGTCAGATTCCAATCCTGGGGCAAGAAAACAGGCTAAGTTACAGAAAAAGCCAACACTGAACTTCAGTATCTGACAATCAGAAACAGGGACTCAGAATAAAAAATCCACAACAACAAGGCATAGACTCAAGTAAAAGGCTCACCCTGGCAATTCGTTTCCTACTCAACAAGAAGAGGATGGAAATTGACATAATTCAATGTTTTCTTACTTCTCTCAACATAATTTTCAAGCCCAAGGTAAATCACCATACAGCCAAACCAAAACTGATGCTAGCAATAATAAAACCATGACCATTTTAATTACTGGCACAAGGACTATTCACAATGACAGATTATTTAGTAGTAACATGAGCTTTCATACCATATTTATGATTGTTCTGAGTTAGGAAAATCTCTTGCAGCAAGTTTTACCTAAAAGTCATTGACCTTGCTGAAAACTTACCACATGCAACACCTTCTCTCAAGTGCTGTAGATTTTTGACTCTCCGACAGAATAATGCAATACACAACATTGCAGCTGTAGATGGACTGCAGTATTCAACAGCCAAAGCATTGCTCCCAGGCTTCTGTTTAAAAGTCACTGAGCCAGGAGCAGCAGTCCCATGCCCAAAGGCTTGTTGACTACAGTGTTAACTTTCCAGTGGCAAAGCATTTTTTCAGGCAGTTGCACAGCTTACACTACACACAAAACACCAGTACCACTACTGGGCCATAATGTCAGCAATCCTACTCCTTTATAAAAGCCTGAGCTGGTACTGAAACAGGTGCCATTATCCACATTTTATAGATGAGGAAACAGACCCAAAAGGAGCTGTAGTGCCTGTCCCCTCTATTCCAACATCAAAGCTGAAAGCAGATCCCACTGCCCAGAATCACCACACTTTGATCCTTGTTTGTCCCCACGTTCCACTGAATAAACAGCTTCAAACACAATTACAAAGAGAACATTGATCTAAAGAGGGATGGAAGATACATTTTCCTTCCCCATTTCCCTCAATTTCTATCAGAATGTAGGACCTGATACAACAGACAGCATACACAGGACATTCTGTGTTATTTTTCTCCTCTAATTCCACTGCGTTCTAAACATTCTGCTTACTTTGTATCATTTTTAATTTTTCATTTTTAGAAAATCTCTGAGCCAATTCCAGGGCATTAACACTGGTAGAACACAAGAATGCCCAGTTATGTTTGACTGTGCCTGTGGAGGGGTCACAAGGTATTCATGACAAGGCAGTGGCTGTGAGATGCTGTGGCCAGCCACATGCTTATTGAGTTTCCTGACTACTTCACTCATCAGAAATTTCAGCTGAGTCATCCTTACATTCAGCCATCACACAAATGGTTTTGGCTTTCTAGGTCTCAGCTGCACTACTCCAGCACAAGAGCCAAGAAAAAGTCTCATGACTCTGCAGAACAGTTTACAATTCACAAATTAAGATAGTTATAAGATTATACAAGTAAACCAAACAGATGCAATCAGCTTTATAAGAAACAAACAAAAGCACTGACATATTTTTATTGAATAAACTTTAGGAGATCTACATACCCTTTAGAAAGTTGTTAACTTCTTTTTCCCTGTTTTTAAATGCTTTCTATAAAATGAATGTGGCAAATACCAGCAAGGTCAGGGCAGGTAACACATGTCACTGCCACGTGGCAAAATAAGAGCAAGAAGTGCTGTATGCATACTGCTATGCACACTGGCTGGAGGATATTCTAAAAACATGCAACCTTCCATTTGACTTGCATTTTACAAGTTATCTGGAGGTGTTTGTTTCTGCATAAAAGGCAAGAGTGTACAATGCAATGGTACTTCGGGGTTGAGAACAGAGAGATGGGACAAACGGGCAATTTTGGGCAAGACTACTGCTAGAATTGAACAGCAACATCAGGTCTCTCTTTCATATGTTTCCAGGATTTCATCCAGAGGCTGTTGCTATCAAGTAGGAACATGCTCAGCTTTAAAAACACTTCTCTGTACAAAAGAAATGGCAACACACAGGTGAGATGCAAAAGCCACTTCCATTTTACATTCACGTCAGGTGGCAAAAGGCAAGGAACATGTGAAGAGACACAGCAGCATTTTCCTGCTGATTCCCTCAGCTGCGTAGCACAGACAGGAGCAGAGGTGCAGAGCCCACCCTTGTTCTGAGCACCCCATGTCCTCACAGGGCCCCCCGTGCTGGGTCACAGCTCCCCACAGTGACAGCAGCCACCGGAGGATCCCAATTAACCCCAGCCCAAAGGCACTGGGGCCACTGAGCGGGGACACGCCGGGCGGGGACACACGGCAGGGACACACTGAGCGGGGACACGCCGGGCAGGGACACACGGCAGGGACACGCCGGGCAGGGACACGCCGGGCAGGGACACGCCGGGCAGGGACACGCCGGGCAGGGACACGCCGGGCAGGGACACGCCGGGCAGGGACACATCGGGCAGGGACACTGAGCGGGGACACGCCGAGCGGAGACACGCCGAGCGGGGACACATCGGGCAGGGACACTGAGCGGGGACACGCCGGGCAGGGACACACCGAGCGGGGACACGCTGCAGGGACACGCCGGGCAGGGACACGCCGGGCGGGCAGATGTCTTTGCAGGACACAGCAGCAGCAGGCTCTCAGCCTGAACCCAGCTGGGATCACCACCAAGAGGAACCCAATCCATTACAAAAGGATGGGTTCTGCATGGAGGACACCACAGCTTCAGGAGACTGCACTGCAGCTGGAAAACGTGTCGCTCTCATCATGAAACCAGCATGCATTCACATTCAAATGATAGGTTCAGTTACACAAGTCTAGACTAGTTGTGCCAGTGGAAAGTACATGCTTCTCCTTTGCTTTATACAAACCCAGATTCAGTTCTGATTTTTTCCATCATAACCAAAATGCAGAAACAGTCACTGAAACAGACCTTAGTTTTTACCAGATGTTAATAAGCAAATTAATGACATTTTTTCAGACTCAAGTTTTGGAAACACTGTTTTACCAAGTTGTACTAAAACACGAAATTACTCCATTTTTCTCAGCTCAAAGATTAACCCTTTTCATTCTCACTGATCAGCTAACTCTTCTGCTTTGCAAAGTCACATCAAATGACAGAGATACAACCACTGAAAGCCTACAAACTAGCAGCCTCCTGCCATAAAAAAGAGGGGGAAAAAACAGGGTCAAGTCTATAGTTATTAGACTGTATAATCTGGTAGCAGCCTTCACTTTAAGCTGTGACTGCAGGAACCCACTGGAGAAGAATCAGTCTGATCCTTGTTCCTTTCTTGGTAGATGTTGGGAGAGATTCACTGTTTGCTTAGTGTAATCCAGAAGAACCATAACTCAGATGGTAAATAGTTTCAGGTTGGTTTTTCTTTTCTTTTCAAAAATTCCTTAACAATTTTAAAGTTTCCCAGAATAGCAGATGGGTATTTTTAATTTTACCTGACCTACTTCTCAGTTTTGATTTCTATCATCAGCACTATGGTTCAAAAGCACCACTCCACAGTTCTAGTGCCCTGTAGCATGTTTTCTTCCATGGCACAAAAAAGCTTCCTATCACATCTGAAATGAAACCCTCTGTCTACAAGAGAGGCACAAAAATGCTTGGCATTCCCCAGAATCAAGTGGATCCCTTCACAGGTAAACACTTAACAGTGCATAAAACCTAGGAAAATTAAGAACTATACTAACTCCTGTCTAAAATTTCAGGAACAGGCAAGATAAAAGCACTGGCAGTAGAACTGTGAGACAAAGTTGCAACACAAAAAGCCACTTATTCTGCCTTTGCTGGGGGAAGACAGACCAAGGACAGTTGCATGCCTCCTGTATGGCTAATCTGAGGAACAACAGCATTTGATGCTGGCTGCCTCTCCTGGCAGCAGGAAAGGCTGGCAAGGGAGCAGCCAGGGGTTGCTTGTTCTCACACCAATAATCCCACTTGACCCACAGCACATTTTAGAATTCTCACTGGCAGAAATGGAGAGACCCAAATTGCTTTGTTTCATGCCTGCTGTGTGCAAGTGTGCTAGAGATGCAGGCTGCCAGCCACAGTGTTAAATCCACCTGCATGGACCAAATTGTGACTGAAAAGTGACTTAAAACATTAGCACACAGCTATGTAAAAAAATGGAATTACAAAACCACACTGGAATCTTAACATCATGGTAAACACTTATTCCTTCAAATGGAGCTTGACACTGACACTGTGTACCCACAACTTCAATATCACCCACAGAAGAACCACTTCCCCTGTAATACCAAGATAAAGTTTCTCAATCTTATCTCCCCAACAATAAAAAAGACTTTCTGTTTAATGCAATGTTTACATTTAGCTGACTGAAAGTAATTAGCTCTCTCACGTCCTAACACTGTAACTGCAGCTGACAACTTTCATTATAATATTATCATCACTTTCCCACTGAAATAGGAAGTCTTACAATCTGCCAGCTCTAGATACAGGATTGAACAATGTCCCAGTGTAGCACCTATAAAACCATGAGCTGACTGAACCACTCTCTCTCTCAGTGTAGGGTAAAAGCCAATGGCCTCGTGGCATCTATCTAGGACAGCAAATTTCCTGCCTCTCCCCAGACAGGAGATTTGGCAGATCTGGCTCAGCCTACATCTTCAGAGGAGCTGCATCAAGAGGGAGGGGGTAAGGGAAGTGCAGAACAGGACCTCTGCTTTAAAGGAGCTCTGACCTTGCTTTAAGAAAGTCCCTGATACCTGATATGCCATCTTTGTTCTGCCATTCATGTTTTGGAGTCAGATCTGAAACCTGTGCTGAGGCTCACCATTTGTCTAAGAGCATGTTTAGAATGGAGCCTAAACAAGCACAGAGATCATGGACAATCCTCACCAGCATCAGATCTGCTCTGCTGAGCTCAGCCCACATCACAGGGAGTGACAAGTTGGTAAGACAAGCAGCAGGTATTTGTACAGGAAAAGTACTCCAGAATCCCTACCAGTTTTCTAGCCCAGTTTCCCAAAATACCATGTGCAGACTGAGACCTCAGAAAAGGGACCATGCCTCTCCTTCACTTCAAATTCTGAAACCTAAGCTCTATTCTTGAAGTATCTCAATGTTGTCAAAGACAAGATTGTTAGAGCAAGAGGTGGAAAAGTTACAGAATGTAATAATCACAATAATAAACAAGAGTCCTAATTTTTTTTATCATGTCTATAAAGAATATTTGGGGGGGAGGGGGGGAATACCAGTGTTTCTAGTGACGAAAAAGATGCCCTTAATTTCTCATAATGTTTTCTATTAGAAATGGTTTTAACAAGTTATAAATGGTTTTAATGGTTTAAGTTCTCAATGGTAATTACTTACATAATGCAGATTTGACTTGCTAACACAGACAAGGAAAAGCCTCTACCTTCCAATAACTGGTCCTGAACTTAAATCATGTGTCTATACCTCTTTGTCCCAAACCTGCACATGAGTATTTCCTAATATTTACAAGAAGTTGAGATCCTTTGTTATAGAAAACACTGCATCAGCTCGAACTGTGTGTTAAATTCCAAGAAAAAAAGCCATATTTTGCTTTTTTATACCCTTTAGCCTAAAATAAGAAGCAGGTGCTAACAAATTGCCAGAGAAAGGAGCACCTGCAGCTGTGGCATTTACAAGAGCTGAGCTTTGTAACCTAAGAAGCTAAAAGACACCATTTGTGTCAGAGAAACATAGATTACATTAGAACTTTCAAAATTAAAATTTAGCCTCTCTCTGCAGACGCTGCATTTCCATACCCTGCCATATCTGCAAGTACCACAACAAAACATTTGGCCACTTGACAACAAAATATTTACCACTTCTGGTTTCAGAACCTAAGGATGGTTTTTACCTTTCTGCAAAGTTTTTCACTGAAATCACTGTTACCTAAAAGGATACAAGAAAAAATTTCTGCTTTCATCTCCTCCTTGCACCAAACACAGCTGCTTCTGCTTAATAATGCAACAGCCTGTACCTGGAGTTCAGATCACTGAGAAGTTTGAACACACCTGGGTAATAATCTTACCAAGGAAGTAAGGTTCAGCAGCTTATGTTAGGATAAACTGTATCTGAAGGTAGCACAGGTGCAAAGAGTGAGAAAACAGTAATGCAAGGAATTCTGACTCTATTAAAAGTAAAGGTCAGTACCCGGCAGGAGGCTTTTTAGAGATGTGACCCAGAGTGACTTCAGCCAGCCCCAGCTGACCTTCACTCGCTCCCAGTATAGCACAGTGTTTCAATGTAAACTGCATTGTGATTGCACGAAATGGCACAAGTTACTCAGGCATTTTGCCACCTTTTTTCCCCTCTTTTAACTTTCCTGAGCAATTCCAAATTGCTAACTGTAGAATGGCAGGTGATCTGTTCAGAAAATTCCCATCAACAACACATTATCAGGCTTAATTTCCCTGGTTTTCCTTAAATTGATCTATTCTGCATCAAGGGACATCAGTTTCATTTCTAACCTAATTTTTCTATGCACATTTCTATGCACCCTTATTCATAAATGGAAGAAAGCTGACAAATAAGCCTCTGGCTTTCATTGCTAAAAAACACAACAGCCAAGGCATGATAATCATGCAATCTGCTGTTAATCACAATAAAGCACCATTTTGTGCAAAGGCTTCCTTGTTTATCACTCTGCTACTCCTCTGTTCCAAATGCTGTGCCCATATGACCCTCCCGTGTCAGTGACTAGGAGCAGTTTGGTGACCTGCACGCTCTTTAGCGGAGACTAAACTTGGAGCTTTTATCAGGCTCACCCAGGACCCTCCCACAGCACCTCCAAGTCCCTCCCCAGCTTGCCAGAAACACACTGAAAAGCACTAAAGACATATCTCGCAGTGCAAAGAGCTGCAGGGCTCAAGAGACGTGCCAATTCACTGCCTATCTGATGCGTGACAGCACAAGCCACAGATCTTCAGAACTTCATGAAACTGCTCCTTACATAACAAGACTGGTTTTCCTTCAGAAGTCTATTTTGGTAAAACTACCAGTGTCTTCACAAATAACATAAGCACAGCAGCTGTTTGTGTCACACAGTATCGCTTCACAAATGTCAGTTCATTATTGCAATGCATTAAAGAATATTAATACTTTTTTTCTTAATAAAATTCTATCGAGCTACATTACGGATCTCTCCTACTACAACAATGTCAAGCAAATACAAAACATAACCTCTTTGACAAATACTAAGAAAATACATTTATTTAGGTATTTATAAACATGCCCAAAAGCCTCAGCCAGAACTCTGCACAACGGCAAAGGAAGCAAAGCCCAGTCCCTCCAGGCTGGTCCCTAGATTTCGTGTATGAGGCTCTGCCTCACCTTTTCTCACCCAGTCTGTTCTTCTGTAGTTTGTTTTCACTCAAAAAGAGCTAAACCTGGCACAGTGTGTGGATACCACTTCTTTATTAACAGTGAAGGAGCTTCACAAAAGCTTCTGAACAAACAGGGAAGAAATAGGCCAGGGTTTACAGCTTGAATCATTACAGGATTTTCAAAACAAAACAGAGAATCTCAAAACTTGCTTTTCTCCTAGGAGTGAATGCAATTACTCACTTTCAATCATTTCTCAACAACAAAAAGCCCAACTAAAAACCGTGGGAAAAAATTCTGCTAAATTTCCACTGAAATAAAGAACTTCTATTGAAATTAACTTTAAAAAACAAAGTGTCTGCCTGTGAACAACACAATAGGAACTTATATTTATACAAACCCTTTATGTCACATTCCCTTAAGCATTAGCAAGAAACTCAAAAGTTTCAGATGTACATTTCATACTTCTTTTTCAGAAAACCCTACTGTGAGCTTTGAAATCCCAAAGTGTCACAAAAACTGTTAACCTCTTCCTTTAGCAATTTCAAACATGAAAAGACTTCTCTAAGCATGATACCACAGAGTTTACAAGCTCTGAAAAAAACTGAAACCAAGATTTTATTCAAAGAAAAAACAGCAGATTATTTCAAAATGCACATGCACTGAGACTATGCATGTGCTGCTATCTCCAGACAGGCAGGTCAGGAGGCCAAAGTGTACAGTGAGTTCTCCATCTGCTGGGACATTTATCCTGCTTACCTGGAACCAGTGTTCCTCACCCTGCTTCACCTCTGCCTTTCTGTGTGCTGCTATTGAAACAAGGTAGGCTGTGCTCAGACAGCACTGATATTCTAGCCAAAGCTATCTCAGTGTGACAGGTCACAAAGTTTTACAGCTTGGACAGGCCCTTAAACTCAGTGAACTGCAATGCAAGTAGTGCACTACTTTTTTCAAGCTTTTATTGTCATCAACGACTACCAGTAAACACTAACTTCATCTTGCACAGCTGTACCTTTCTTTATATTATGGATGGAATATTCATTCCAAGACACTCAGTGATTCTAGAGCAAGCAAGGATTAACTGTACTTGTCCAAAAAGGGAGTCTAAAGGAAGCAAGATGCAGTAAAGTTCTGTAAAAGAACTATATACAGTAAAATGTGATTGCACAGTTAACACACTGAGTAGTGTGGGAATCCTTAAATTCAGAAGACTTTTGGAAAGTTGTAAAAGGTAGGTCTTAGAAACAGTAGAATTGCAATTAGATTTAAGCAGTAGCTACAGGATTTGTTAGTATCCACCCTTCCCAACAGGATTCCCAGGACAACTTGTTGCTGTGTTGCAATAAGTAGGGCCACAGAGGTTAGACAGTGAGAAAGGGAAAAAATCATGAAGATGGCAGTCTTCCTTGGGTTCCTGACCTTTCAGAGTAAGTATTAAATAAAACCAATCTGTTTAATTCTCAGACAAGAACTTTCAACAATAACATTCCTTGGGTGTGCAAACAAGAAAAATCCTGGCCAGCAAAGCCTAAGAAGATTAGCATACAGTTTTAAGGGTCCATTAGGTCCTTCCAGCCACAGTCTCCCCCACAATTTAAAACTGACCTGCGCACAACTCAGGATCACCTCTGACAGAAAACACAACATCTCCTTGGAGCAGACTTTGCCAGAAATCCCTCAGCTCCACCAGCAAGGCTTCAGGACCAAAACAGCTGATGCAGCCACCACAAGAATGCAATAACACGTGCCACTGTGTATCCAGCTATCACCCAGCTCTGAGAAGCACAAGAGTGCAGCCCAGAAGCCAGGAAGAACAGCACCCCAACCACAGGACATACCTAAAAGCCCAGTAAACTCTGCGTATACATAGACAATTTCTGAAAATCCACTACAACTTCAGCTATAAAGAGCAGCAATAATGGAAATGTCCGAAAAAGCAGCAGGCAGAGTACTCAAAGGCACCCAAACTGGCATTTCTACTCTCCCCTACTGGGAATGATGCAACAAAGAGGAAACAGAGTGTTACTTGTGAAGACAAGGTCAGCATGAAGGAAGTTTTTTCCAGGCACATCTAACCCTCACTCAAATGCACAATTATTCTTCTGTAGGATCAGAAGAGCCCAGAAATCAAACAACCACACCCACAGGATCTTTAGCTGGAAGAAATGAAAGGCAGACTCCATGCAATTTGGAGAAGGACAACAAATCCCAAAACACTGGGAATCAATGCAACTAGTGGAAAAAATAGATGGAGTAGTTTTTACAAAAATACCAGAAATGGCTATAATACACATGAGAACAGTTTTCCTAATAAAAGAGTCTGCTGCCAAAAATCCCATATAAACTGGTTGCTTCCAACTTCCCATGTGTGGCACAACTTCTCTTGTGCCTACCTGATGTTACAATTCCACAGCTCAAAGAATGAGCTGGCAGCTCTTTTTCACAATCCTACTCTCTCAAGTCAGTTTCTCCATAAACTCATTCTGAAACATGCATTCTCCTAAGCCCTTCAAATGAAAAGTCTCATTCTAGGGAAGTGAAAAAAAAACATGTATAATGACAACTCATAATTAAGCCAGTTCTGAAAAACCTGAGAAATAGCAGGAAAGAGATATTAGCATAAGCAATATAAAAGCAAGTTAGCAGAATCAGTTTTGATCAGCTGGAAAAAACTAATTGTCTTAGTCTTGATGATTTTAAAAATATCTACTCAGTAATATCCTAATTGTTCTTGAGATAAATAGTACAATGGTATTTATTGAGACATCTGATTCTGTTTTATTTTTTCACTAGTAAGGCAGCTCATTAGCTCAAAACTAAGACGTTTGGCAAACGTCTGATGAATACACAAGTAGTTCTCTTCTCATGTTGACTTCAGTAGCTCTCACTCCAGATTTATTTTCCAGCTCTTCCCTTCCTCCACGCAACCTCCTTCTACACACAACCAGTTTGCTCCTGAGATGAATTTTCCCTCCGGTGCTGCTCTCCCAGGTGCCTCTCGCTGCTCCAGGACCGGCGTGTCCCCGCACAGGAACCCGAGTCTCAGCTGAGCGAGAGCCACCGCAACGCGCCCACACCGCTCACCTGTGCCCAGGTCACGCACAGCACAGCACAGCACCTGCGCTCACCACTCTCCGCTAAGGAAGTGCCAAAATACCGCTGTACAAAGGTGCGATAAAGCTACAGAAAGCGCTGCTCCGTGGCCTCCTCTGGCCGCTCTCGTGTGCGGGCGGCCGTCAGACACCGTTATTGTTGTTACCCGCACGGCCCCGAGGAACGCAGCGAGCGGCCAAACGCGTGGGCAGAGCCCTGCCCCGGCCACGCGGAGCTCGTTCCCAGCGCCGGGCAGGGACGCCCTGGCCCGTTCGCCTCCAAGCATCTCCCTGCCGGAAGCCCCGCACACGAGGCGCGCCCGCTCCGCGACCCGGCCGTGGGGACACCGCGCCCAGGCGGAGACCACGAGCGGCCGGCACGGCCCGGCCCAGCCCCGCCGGCCCGCGGCCGCTCCGCGCCGGTGCTCACATCCCGCACGGCCGGGGCGCACCGCAGCCCCGCAGCCCCCGCGCTCTGCTCCGCAGGCTGCCGCTCCCCCGCTGCCGGGCGCAGCCCCTCGGGCTCCGTCACCACCCAAGCCCCACCCGGCTCCCCGCCATCCCTCCGTGCCGACACCGGCAGCCGCCGCCGAGCCGAGCCGCACCCGGCCCCATCCCGCCGCTCACCCAGAAGGGCTCGGAAGCGTCCGCGCTGCAGAAGCTCTCGATCCCCATGGAGCGCGGCGAGGCGACCGCGGGCTCCCGCGGCAGAGCTTTCCCGTCCTCAGCTCTCCGGCCCAGCAGCGGCGGGCGGGGCCGGGCTGGCAGCGGCAGCTCGGAGCCCTGATTGGCTCCGCGTCACGGGGATGCCGAGCCCGGGCCGCCGCCGCCGCCGCCCGCGCTGCGCGGCCCCGCCTGGGCGGGCAGGGCCGGCCGATCAGCGCCGCGTGCGGCACCGCGGGTGCGTCCGCAACGCCGGCCTGGGGCCACCAACGCCTCAGGAGCCTCGGCCAGAGCCCGAGGCGTGCCTTTGTCCAGCGCAGAAATGCCCCGCGCCCCCGGCAGCGTAGCCGGGGCGGAATCGCTGCCCCTGGAGCACCGCGGGCGCGCCCGCCTGCCCGGGTCAGCCTCCGGGGCCCTGCGCCTCGCACCCGCACCGCACCTGCCCGTCGAGCTGGGCCGGAGCCAGCGGTGGGCATGACGGTATCGCCCTCTCCGAGGCACTGCTCCGGCCCCTGGGAACAGCGTCCCCACGTGTCCCCCGGGGAGAGGCACCGCAGGGTCCTAGGGGAAGGCCCCAGGGAAAGCCTAATCTCACCTTCAAATAGCTCACTTTTCAGCGTGAACCAGCTGTACTGGTTTCAATACCCTTAACTAGTTCAAGTTGACTAGCACGAACAGAACCAAAGCAACTTCATCCACAACCAGGTTTGTATCAAAGTACGCAGTAGTTGAGCTGACTGCACAGCCCTGTGGTTGCATTGGGTTGTGTCTCACGGTGTCTTCCCATCCTATTTAAAATGCACCAGTTAAATCCGCAGTCAGCTCGCCTGTACCAGAATAGACCAGCTAGAGTATGGTGGTACATATGTAGGAATGGCATCACATGCTGCAGGAAATAGCAGGGTGGTTACATAGTACTCCACAGTAACATCTGAAATCTTTAATCACACAAACCTCAGTTTAAAATGTTCTTGTCCATCCAGAGCAATCATGGTAGCAGACAAAATTGTTAAAAAGAGACAGGTCTTGATTCTTTAACGTGTAACTTAAAAGCAGGTATCGCACACACAAAAAATATATCACAGACTGCTTCTTTATTCACCTGCCCTTCCAAGGCTGCAGTTTCAGAGCTGCACTAGTGGTGGCCAGACCGTCCATCTGACTGCAATATTTCTGGTCTGTCCCCCTGGATCCCACATTCTCAGGGTGTCAGGTCGAAGAGCAGCAGCAGCTGAGTCCAGCCTGCCCAGCTCCCATCTGCACTGATGAACGGAGCAGAATCATCACAGAAAGATCAAACCACACATGTTGGGTGTCAGAAGCCCTAAGAGTTTGTCAGTTTAACCCATACCTGAATTCATATCATATTAAAATCTTTCTAATATTGCAAGAGAACAGCTAAACGTTCAAGTATGATTCCTTTTATTTTTATATGTAAAAGACAGTAAATAAGCATGAAGAGTGTCTACAAAGATACATTTTTTTACCCACATATGTTTACTGTAAACTAAAAGACTAACAAAATTTAAGTTTCACATTCCAAATACTTTTCTTTCAGCCCAGACTGTCTCAATGTCACCAGTCATCATGCTCCGTGTCAATGATGTTTCTCCTCAAAAAATTATTCTTGGATTTCCACCTCAAACTAGTTCTCTTCCAATTAATTCTATTTCCTTGTAAACCAAAACACAGTCAAAATACAGATTAAATAATTAATGTGAGAGGAAGCCAAAGAGTTCAGAAGAAAAATCTAATAGATTCAAAATATTTTTTATGGAGGAGAAAAACTAGAGCTGACATGAGGCCAAACTTGCAGAAATACAGAATCAAATCTCAGAGTACCTGAAAGTCACTGAATGTGGATTTCACAAACCACTGTTGTAACAGCATCTTTTAAAACGCAGATTAATACAACAAATAGAAACTGAAATCTTGTCTGAAAAGGAGATTCCCTTGCAAGCAGAAAAAAGAACTACACAAAATTCTATATGATTTTTTTTTTTTTGTAGAATACAAATTGAAGCAGGACACAAAACTGAAGCCGTGTGGAAAACTGCAACACTCACTTTATTAAGGGGAAATCAGGTGTGATGGAAGAGTGACTCACAAGATAATGGAGAAGTTTGGAAGGATGCAGAGAAACATGTTTAGACTGTGAAAATGCCGTTAAACATAAGCAGCTGTTTGTCCCTGGAGTCGCCCTGGGGATCCAGAAAGCGGGCTCAGGGTGGCCAGGGGGCAAGCACTGCTCTGACTCGCTGTCAGCGACTGCTGGCCTAAGAAAACACATTGACTTCACCACCACTTCTGATTTTCCTAAATTTTATTTATTGACCTCTACCAGAGAGGCTTTGGAAGACTGTCATATAAATATTTGCTTTGAGAGGAAATGTAAAAACAAACAAAACAAAACAGTCCTAACGAGCTCCCCAACCCCCACACGTAAGCCTTGTCTTAGCCTTTACTGCCTAAGACAACTCACATTTTCCTTCAAGCCCCAGCAGACAACAGCAAATCCAGTTCGTTCACCCACACCGGCTGCATTTCCTTTGGGAAATACTTCATACATTGATAGAATAAACATTCTTGACTCATCCCAGCAACACGGAGCACACACACAAGCCTGCAGACACGCCAGGGATCCTCAGGCTTGCAAAACACCCCGTATACAGTTACATTTTGGCAAGTCCTTTTCATTAGAAGCTCAGCTTCGGCGAGAGTACTTTTAATCAACAGTACATCTGTCAGGGACTCGGTGCAAAACTCCCCCGCTGCACACATGGAAGAAATTCTCGCTCATTTTCCATGCTTCCTTCACCGATTTATGCCAACCTCTGAAATTACAGAAGGAGAAAGCGTGGCACCCCTGACACCCCGCCCAGCTGACGGGGCTGGACACCAGGACACCGAGCTGTAGCTCCACGGGCACGGCGGAGGCGCTGCTGATGCTGGTTATTCTATGCCGGCACGACCCGGCCCGCAGGCCGCTGGCAGCAGAGGGATCCCCCGGGCCTCCGCTCCCTGAGGGGCCGGGCGGGAGCCGCGCCGTCCCCTCGGGGAGCTCCCGGCCCCGCGTTGTTCCCGCAGGGAGCTCCCGCCGCCCGGCCCCGCGCTGTTCCCGCAGGGAGCTCCCGGCCCCGCGCTGTTCCCGCAGGGAGCTCCCGGCCCCGCTGTGTTCCCTCAGGGAGCTCCTGCCCGGCCCCACTCTGTCCCCTCAGGGATCTCTCGGCCCCGCTCTGTTCCCTCACGGAGCTCCCGCCGCCCGGCCCCGCGCCTGCGCACTGCGTGCGGCGCCATTCGGGTCCTGGCGCGGCCATGGCGACGGTGGCGGAGCTCAAAGCAGGTCGGAGCCGGGACTGCAGCCGGGTCGGGGATGTCTCGGGCCGCCGGGAGGGCAGGAGCGCGGATCGGCCTTTCGTAGTCACGCGGATAGGTCTCAGAGCTGCCGCGGGCGCTACTGGCGGCCCCCGTCCCCTGGCGCTGGCCCCCGTCATGTACCGCGGGCTGTATACTTCAGTATATTTCAGTATTGGTGCAGTAACATCCTATTTCTTAAGTTGCCAGAATGTATGCTTGCGACTAAAAAAAAAAAAAACAAAATTGTATTTGTGACTTTTCTGAAGGCTGAGTTTTATCTGGGACGTGCCTGGCCTGGTGGGTCCTGGCACGTGCACAGGTGACGATACCTTATCGCTGTGGCACTGGCACACACCAGAGCTCTGTTTGTATCGGGGCTAATTAATGCTGCTGCTGCTGCTGCTGCTTGAATGCATTTGGCTTAAAATTAACGCGCCTTTTTATGCTGGTAGTTCTAAAGGACACACTGGAAAAAAGAGGAGCTCTTGCCCAAATCAAAGCGAGGATCAGAGCTGAGGTGTTCAATGCCCTGGACGACCAGAGCGAGCCGCGGCCCACGCTGTCCCGGGAGAACCTCCTGATCAATGAGCTCATTCGGGAATACCTGGAGTACAACAAGTATAAATACTCAGCATCTGTGCTGACCGCAGGTATTGGCCATGAATTTGTGTCATTGCTGCAATAGTAATCAGTGATTGGTTGGTTGAATAATTCCATTGATATTATGGAATCAGTAAGTGTGACAAGCTGCATAATCTTGTCTTTAACAGGGTATAGACAACCTCTCCACAGCTCTACTTGCAGCATTAAGCCAAATCACTCCATTAGTTTTCAAGAAAACTTACTCTCTTCTCTTTTACCCTTGAGGTAAATTGTTTGACACAGTAGTTGATGCAAGGGCAAGAAAACTTGATAACAGCCTGCAAACTCAAATTTCTTGACATGCCTGAGAGTAGTATAGAGAAAGAGTTGTTTGCCTGATTAATTAATCTTTTCTTAGATTCTTTAATATTTTTCTTAGATTCTTTAAAAGTGAAGATAAAAAACTGTAATATGCTATTGTAAATTATACCTTGGTATAATTTGTTATATTCATACCTTGGTCTGAATCACTAATGCTTAAGTGAGTTCCCTGAATTACAATACACTATTAGTTATAATAGTATTAGTTATAATAGTCTATAAGGAAGGTGTGTGCTCTCATGATCTTTTGAAGTCTTCCATTAATTGGTGACATTTTTCTTACTGGTCTTAAGATTCAGGGATTTTGTTTTCCAGAATCCGGCCAGCCTGAAGTGCCCTTGGATAGACAATTTCTTGCCAAAGAGCTGAATATAGTTGAAGATACAAGTGGAAAATCAGTGTAAGGAAGAATTATGGAATGCACTGTATATTCTGTATGCCACTATATTTTTCTCTTTAGTGTAATTATAAATCACATATAGATGTTCTCACCAGTTAAAATGTGGCTGATCCCACGCATGTTCTCAAATGCTGGATTCAGCTTCAGGATGCCAAACGTGGGGCCGTGTTCAGACATACTCCAAACTAACACTGCATTCTGCCAACACTGTGGCATTCTCCAGAGAGCGCCCTTGTGCACCAAAACACAACTCTCTTACCAGTACAGTCTACAGAAAGCAGATCTGCTCTTTGCATATCTGTGAGTTGCTGTGTGAAGCAACAGAAAGACTAATGTGAGATTAGATATAGAATCAGAGTGCTGCAATAAAACTGCATTAATGACCTGAGGCTGAAGCAGGTTCAGACACGTTCAGCATTCTCTGTGCTTGTGCTGCCTGAACCCGTCAGTGCTTAGGAAGAGCCAAGTTTGAGATGTGCCATGGTGGACTGGCCCTCCAAAGTCTGATCTGTTGTGAGTGTGTGGATCCTTCTGATGCATGGGTGAGAATGTGGATCTGTCCTCCTGTGCTGAACACACTTCAGTTCTTCACCTGCCAGTGGAGCTGAAGTTCAGTGGGGAATGTCTCTTAGTCTGAGCTTTTTAGGGCAGTGTTGGTGCTCAGGGGGAGCTTAGGTCTGTGCTTATTTATGTAATGGTACTTGGATATGTTTTAAGTCATTAAAGGCATATGTACATATTTTAGAAGTAAATATTAAGATCTAAGAAGTCCTGGGGAAGGGTGTATTTTTAATGCTCAGTATTTCATAGACTTTACAGACTACCTTTGAATTTCTCCCTTAAGCAGACCTCTCCTGTATGGAATTCTCTCTCATTTCTTACATGGTGGTAAAGAAGAAAGTACCCCGAATATCCTTCCAAAAGTGTCCTTGCTGAACTATCCAAAGCAGAACCTTGGCAAACCACTTGCTGAGAGAAATCAAAAAGGTGTGTGCAATGTTACTTTTGCAGAACTTTTATCTGTGACCAGATTTCCTAGACCATGGATATGTTTATAGTAGCATAACCATGCAGCTGGACACTGTGTACCTCCTCCTCTGTGCAAGGAGTGCTTTCATCTGTCACCAAATGCCTTTTCCCTAAAAGTTCAGCTGGCCAAATTGTACTCCCTTATATTATTACAAACCTGAAAAGGGTCAGCTAGAGACAGTCTCACTATACTGGGAATTCAATACAATATTTTAACCTAAATTCTCAATAAAATATATTAAATAGCAGGCATATCTCTGTTTCTTATCTGGTCTAACCTAATTTCTCTATAGAAAGTTCTTAACTCTTCAGCTGTCAGTTCTTTCCATGGGCATAAACCTTTTCTGAGAACATAATTCAGATCCTATTTGCCACAAAAGCTTAAGCCCAAAGTTCATTGCTCTACAGTAAACACTGCTAAGTCTCACTTGCCTTTTCTGGTCTGCTTTTGGACTGGTTACAATTAATACCACCTAAGCTAGAGAATGAAAAGCTTCATTGGCCCAGCTTTTTCCTTCAAAGAGACTGCTTGGCATATTGCTTCATTTTTTACTGTGCAAATTTATTACTCTCCTGTTAATACTGTGAACTGTTTGGTTTGTATCTAAAAATTTCAAAAGTTTGAAGCCTACTGACATCTAAAAAGGGTGAGAAGTACTAACAGATTTTTAACAGTTAATTCATTGAGACAATGATATTTTTCTTCTGCCAGAAGAGGGGGCTGAAGAAACAAAATTTCCATACCAAAACTACTATAAAGTACGTCTTTGTTAGAAAACAATTATTCCTATCAGAAATTCTTATTTTTAAAACAAACTGAGTGTATAGGAGAATTGTTTTTAAAGTAACTTTTGTTTCTGCTGACTTTGCAGGGTCACCCTGCCATGTTGACTCCCAATATAACTTCACATGGAGATTTAATTGGTTACTGTTAGTTACAGAACTCAGGATCAATCATAAGACACAACAGCACATTGCTATTTTAGAACTAAACAAAACATAAAAGTTTTAAGGCTTTGACCCTTTAAGTAAATATATTCTGAAATTACTTTCTGCATGTATTTGAGGAGTATGTTGGTAGAGACCTAAAGGCAGTGGGTTTAAAATACTAATTATCCTGCTCTTTTCATTAGGCTGCATATTCAGGTAATCAAGTCCATTCATAAACTCAACCTGCCAAGTCTCTTATTTAACATCCAGCTTGCTTTTCACTTAAGAAGTTATCTTGTTTATTTAGATGTATGAGTATCCCAGAAGACTGGGAATCCTGAGAAAAGGTGTGAAATGTGGTGTTTCTTTACCTCATTCGTACAGCTGAGTTGGAAGTTGTCTGAAATCTACTCTCAGTAATATAAAGCTTTTATCTCCTACAGCTGCATGGAAACATTTATCTATAAAATTTCCTAAATTCCCTATGATGATATTGTGCATCAAAGTTGGTAATAGTAGAAGATAACAGGCCTTGGAGCTCCAGATACATGAGAGTATTTTTGTCTGTGTTTCATTTTCAGACAGAATTCCAGAACCAGGAAGGATGGCTGGCACAAGCATCGAAGAGCCTCTTATTTTACAAAGTACAAGGAGATGATATCTTTCATTTTCTAATTTCTCATTTCAAGGTCTGTCAGATTTAATTTAGGACATTCTTCATTTCATACATTTCTCCAATAAATCCAGTGGGACCATTTTAGCTTGTAAGATCTACTCATGAGACAGGATGACAAGGTCATGCTTACTGTCAATTTAAAAATGTTAGCAAAGCTCTTTTCCCCAGTGCTGATAGAAGGAAGACTGTATAGGGACTCACATTAGTGAATCCTGTGTCTAGAATTGCACCTGAATATACTGAGTTTATCCAAGAAATTTTTATATAATAACTTATAATGTTTACATTTATATCTTGGTGTGTTTTTTCCTGTGTTTCTGAATAAAATTTTTCAATTTTATTCTGTGTGGTATTTTGAGAGTGTTCAAACTAAACATTTTAATCATTCTTTTTAAAAAGAAGCTGCAACTTTCAGATAAGTAAGGGAAAAGAAATCCTAATAGAAAAATTGAAGTGATTTAGAGGGATAGTTGTTTTTAATTCTCCAGAAATGGGGACTATATTTATCTTCATTCCAGCAAACAAACAAGGGTAAGTTTTTTCCATCTGGAGTCGCTATAAATTGTGCAGTGTAACACTGGATATATGGGAGGCAAAGGAACTTCTGGGGTTTTTTCCCAAACAGCATGAAACTCTAAGTCAGGCAAAGCTAAAAATAAAGTTGATTACTGATTCCCAGAACTCTTTTTTAGCTGAGGTATTTACATGTTTTGAAATGGTAATTTATTTTAAAAGCCAAACTTGCAGGGATACATAAAAAATAACATCTATTTTTTTCTCTTCTCATTTTAACAAAATGCATAAATTTGAAATATATCCAGTGGTACTGAAAGGAGTTTTGTATAAATAAATCTCTAGAGTCAGGTCCTTAAAAACCTTTATTGTTAGATAAATGGTACCCTGGAGGGGGGGAAGAGAGGAGGAGAACCTGCAGTTTGTGAAGGACCCCAAGATGTGAATTTCACACTGTGAAATGTTGCCTTTATCTTGATTTGACCCAGTTAGCACTGCAGGGATACTTTCTATTTCTCCCAGCAGCCTGTACTCTGATGTGGGATTGCAGAGAGGCTGCAGTTCCATCTGAGCCTCAGCAGTGAGCTCATCTCCTCCGTGTGACTGGCAGTGCTGGCAGCTCCTCCTTGGCTGATTTGTGAGTGCCTCAGGAGTGCTGCCAGGAGGGGAGGACGTGTGTTTGCAAATAAACCTCAATCAAATCCATCTGTAAGTCCCCTGCAGCAGTGGCAGCTGACCACTGGATCAGGCAAGGCAATCTCTGTGTGCTCTGTGCTCACACCTCTGTCACTTTCAGCTGCTGGGCTGAAGAGCCATCCCTGAATTTTTCATTTGATTTTCTGGAAGTTCAGTGCTAGACTTGTGTTTTTCCATGAAGCAGTGGATCAAATTTTTATGTGTATTTGGATTCTGAATTGTCTTTTCAAGGGCAAAGAAAAAGGCTCTGAAAACACAAAAGCTCAAACCTTCTCTGCTATGCAAATGTTTCAGTGTAAGCAAAGCCTCTGCTTCTGCTTTCTGTCTTCCCACCATAGATCATTCAGATGCTGCCCAGGTGCCGTGGAGCTCCCTGGGAAATTTTTGGTGGTAGAAATTAAAAAAAAAATTGCCCAGGCTGAAGAAGACAAAGGGATGTTTGGTACCTGTCCTTTCCCAAGCACACAGCTCAGCAGGCTCCTCTCTCTCCACAGTCAGGAAAGCAGAGGCTGCTACGAGGGCATCCTTCACTGAGCTTTGAGGTAAAGATCACAGAATCACAGAATCACAGAATTTCTAGGTTGGAAGAGACCTTTAAGATCATTGAGTCCAACCCATGTTCTAACACCTCAGCTAGATCATGGCACCAAGTGCCACATCCAGTCTTTTTTTAAACACATCAAGGGATGGTGACTCCACCACTTCCCTGGGTAGATGATTCCAGTATTGACCACTCCTTCTGTGAAAAACTTCCTCCTTAATTCTAGTCTGTATCTCCCTTGGCACAGCTTGAGACTGTGTCCTCTTGTTCTGTCTGTTGTTGCCCAGAGAAACAAGATATATGTCTGAAATCCAAGACAAAATGCATTTGAAACAAAGGGAATCTTTGGACTGTTCTCTCTGGGGATTCACCCATTGTACAGACAATGTGTTGGACAGTGGGTGAATTTGGTCTGTTTGCTCTGGGTGTAACTTGAATTTCATCTAATCCTCCAATACCCTCACAGCCCACATCTGGGGGTTAGAAACAATCTCTTGTTTCAAAGTATAATCATTGTACAAGCAATCTAAAGGCAAATTAAAATGTATTTCCAGTGATGTTTATTTACAACAAAGCTTTGAAATATGTCTATGAAAATATGCTGGTCTAATAATATTATTAATCATCTAGCATTTATCTTGTCAGTACTTGAAATATGAGAGTATCTTTCAAGATGCTGACATACAGCAAGTCCTCTGCCTGCCTGCCTTGTTACTGGGTGAAAAGGAATTGCAAAGTCTTTCCCACATGGATGCACTTAGCATTCCATAAAATTTTAAGGTGAGATCAATATTTAGATCAAAATATTTCACAGTCCTAGAGTCACAGGTTCAGGTTTTAGAAGAAATTGCCACCTAGGTGAGCATACACAAAAATTATTTTCTTAACTTCAAAATTTGCATAATTACAGCCTGGGATGTCTTGTATTAACTGCCCTTGTTCTTTCTACTGACAACAGAAAATGAAAAAAAAAATACAAGCATGAAGAAGTTTAGGGTCTTTAAATAGCAAAATGCATTTCTGAGTTTTGTTGGAGATTGAACATTAACCAAGAGCGTTATGGAGGGAATGCCATTAAAAGAGGCTGTTTGTTGTCTAAGCACATTATCACAAGTGAAGGTGACAAGGAGCCAGTGAAGTCTGGTGTGGATATCAGATCTGGAAAGCACTTTGGAAGAACTTAACCCACATGATTTAAAAATAAAAAATTCTTCAAGACCAAATTTTTGCTCTCCCCTCGAAGGAGAGCAAACTGTGTCTCTTGACTGCAGGGCAACCGAGCTGTTTCAGAGGTTTTAGTTTCTGTCCTGCACAGAGGAGATTTTTTTGAAGCTTTATCAGCTCCCCCTGAGGAGTCAGTTACATTTTCCTTCCTGAGCACCCTCATGTCAGGCTCCCGATCTCAGTGTCACTGGATCAGTTTTCCGGAGGACTGATTAGCCTTGGGTAATCACCTTTAGGAAAAGAAACCCCAAAAGGTTTGTTCACACTTGCAAACACACCCTTTCAGCAGCAGCTGATTCTGACCTGCTCTGTGCACTTCACACACTTCACCTGACACCTGCAGCAGCGAGAAGCACAAACACCAAGCAGTTGGTGAGTGTGTTCCCTCATCAGGCTCTTCTCAAGACTGATTGTCCTGGCTTGGACACAAACTGTCCCTCCTGTTGCAAGGGCACAGCTTGACACAAGGGGTAATCCACCAGTACAATTACCTGTTCTAATTACATTTGTCATCTTAGAGAAACGTGGTTGGTAAAACTTGAGTAAAAACATTTTTAAACAAAACAAAAATTGCTTACCTGATGCTTTATTTAACAAACTAACATCACCATCTGTGCTTTTCTTTTTTCCCCTCTCTTGTGTTCAGGTTACATCATGGTAAGGCAGCTAAAAGTTCCCTTCTTTCCTTCTTGGGTCCTCTTTCCTTTCCCCCACATATAATATTTACAGTGCAAATTCAGTAAGGAGATATTTAAGGGTAGGCTGCTTAATACTTCATTTTTTTTTCTAGAAAAGTAATTAAAACAAATAAATCAATAAATCAAGGGGTTTAAACAAAGCTTATTTTCTTGTCACAAACTCATCATCGTCTGGAAATCCACAGCTTTCATTTTGAGGCAACTTTGGTTTAAAGCAACCACCACAACTTTCAGGAACCCCCAAGCAGGCTGTCAGGTTAGTATATTCTTACATTAGCTTTTAAGTGAAGGGTGGAAGCCATGCTTATACTCATCAATTCCTACCCCACATGGTTTGAGAGTGAAACTCTTTCAGTCCCAGCAGTAAGCAGTAATATTTTTTTGGACTTTCCAGCTCCGTTTAATGTCACATCATATATCACCCTCCAGCACTGCTGCTGTTCAGCTCCCTCCTCGGGCAGCAAGCCTGCGTGTGCAGGGGTTTGCAGACCAGCCAGAATAATTTCCACTCCTTTTTAAGCTACTATTATAATGTGTCTGCTTTTGTGAAACAGCTGCATGTGTTTAAAAGGAACTTCTTAGAATAACTTTGATGAATGTTAAAATGATCATACTTTTCAGAGGATTCCCTTGCATTTCATTGTGTTTCTAATTAAAAGCTAAGTTTGCAATCAAGAAACTGCAGGGGAAAAAAGTAAGATAGGAAGAACTACCCTGCCCTGTGAGGAACATTCGGCTAAGAAGGACAAGTTTCTTGGATTTATGTGATGGTGATCATTTCCCTGGCTTTGCTCCAGCAAAGTCACACATGCACAGGTCTGATATGGCGCTGTTGGGTCCTGGAAGGCTCTGCATGGCTCTGTGGCAGCCCCACACCTCTGCAGACACCAGCCCTTCCTCTGGCAGGACAGTCTGTGACCTCTGGGACTGTGTCACTGCCCTGGCAAATCTGGTCTTCTCCAGCTGAGGCCCAAACTTGGCCCTGCCTCTGAAATGTTGCAGAGCAGAAACCCCAGGGCTCTTTCCCTCTCTCCTCTTTGTCCAAATTTTTTCACCACTGGCCAGAACTAGAAGAAGGGGCGACAGGTCTATCACACCTGCAAGTTCCTGACCCAGTGACAGCAGAGGTTTTCAGCCCAGCCTCCCCTCATAGGTATTTTTTTAAGATGATGAGACCAATATGAGTGCCATCCATCTTCCCCAGGAGGGTTTATTTTCCAGAGAAGACAGAGCTGTTGATGTTAAGAGAAATAATTTCACTCAGGCCTGTGCTCTGATCCTTTGGGTATACACCATATTTAGTCTGTTGCTGAGAGGGGGTTGTTTCGGTATTTTGTATTTGGCACGTTGATGGGAATTCCTAGAGGATCCTAGCTTTCCCTTTTTGGGATATCTCCATCCACAGGTCCTACTGCACAAGGCTGTTGGCTACTAGGGGAGGAAGGAGGGGGGACAGCTGGGACTGAAGGTTTGGGGGGTGTGAGGAAGGTTTGATGAGGACCAGAGCAGTCCCTAACCCCTGCAGGTCTGGCTCCCAGCAGCCCGTCCTGCTCTCGCTGCCAGCACACGGTGCCTGCTCCCTGTTCTGTGTGTGCCCCCCCAGCTCTTCACCACTTCTCTTTTACATTTACGGGCACAGGGAGGTATTTCTAGGTATTTCTTAAATATGAACAACTATTTACAGTCCTTTCTCAGGAACTGAGCTGCACACAGCTGCACACTGAATTGCAAATCCACTGGGAAGGTGGCAAACAACCCTCTCATTTCCCAGGGGCAAAGGAGGCTTAAACCAGCCCCAGGCTCCAAATGTCACATAAACACAGGGAGACCCAGAGCCACAGTCTTGCTGTGTTAGGAATAACCCTCTTTGCCCAAGCAACCCCTGAACTCAGAGACTTAGCTCCAACAAAATGCACTGACAGTGGGTAGGAAACATCCTGTGCCACAGGGGCCGTGACCTGTCCTTTGCCCTTCTAGGCACAGGGCCATGAGGGGCAGAGAGACTGCCAGGGCAGGAAGGAGTTAAAGGTCCATCTGCTTTGTCAAACAGCAGGGAAAAAGGGTGAAACCCTGACCTTGTGATTTAGGGGCACCCCTTTCATACATCTTTTTGAAAGCCAGAACCAGCTTGCTTCCCTAAAAAGTGGTTCAGGGCAGGGGCCACAGCCCAGGATTAGGCCCTGCTGGGAGCGAGCTCCTTGGCTCAGGCTGTGCTTTTTAAGCCAGGTACCAAAAGGATTTTCCAGCAGGACGTGGTTTCCAGGGCCCCTCCCCACTGACAAGATTCTCCTCCTCTATATAGGGAGGCTGCAAAGGCAGCAAGGACTGGGCTGTCCCGGCTGCTGGCTGTATCTGCAACTCACTCTGCTCCCCCCATTGGACACCTGTGAGTACCAGGGGGGCCAGGTCCCTGCTGGGGACAGGGCTGGGGGCTCTGGGAGGGAGACTCTGCCAAGTTAACTCTGCTCTGCAAACACATCCAGAGCATTAACCTGGGGATGGGAACAGACCTCTCAGATGTGCTAGGGCGATTCATCCTGGTTTGTGTTAATGCTTGGGTTCTGCTTAAAATGCATAGGGACTGTGCATGCTGACAGTGGGCATAGGTGTTCTAGCTTGCCTCAGGTCACTGCTCACACTGCTGTTGCTGGGTCGAGCCTGAAAGACACCAGAAAGACACCAGAAAGGGAAGGAGTCCACAAGGTGCAGGGCAGTGCAGGTGGTCCTGGCAACTGCTGCAGGTAACCATCACTTGGGCATTTGGGAATGAAAAACCTGAGCTGCTGAGGTTCCTAACCTCTCATTCCTAATAAAGGACTGCTGAAAGAAAGTGCAACCAAATAAAATAATCAGTTCATCAGTAACTTGTTCTGTGAAGAGGATAAATGCTTAAAAATTAGAATCACTTTTACATAAATGCCTCAGCATTACATACATATGTTTTTAATATGCTGGGAACGAATTTGAAGCAAAAATAATCTGACAATTTACTGAACTACAGTAATTTCAAAGGTGACATGCCTTTTTTTAAAATGGAAAATAAAGCAACAAACTTCTAAGAAAATCCCGTTAGTAAATTAAAACGTCAGTAGATGGCAGTGCAGAAAGCAGCTTCAGCACCATCCCACAAGTTCACGGGCTTCTCTTACCTATATGTGTGTGTGTCTGTGTCTGTGTGCATGCACACCTATAAAAATGCTGATATTTATGTGAAAGGCATATATGTTTGCATAATTAAAAAGCCTCATGAGATATTTTCAATATAAGAGAAATCAGAAGGCTTGTCATTATCTAATACATGCATATTAGTCAAACCTTTTCTAAACTACACTTGTTGAAAGACAAGCCCACCTTGTCCTTCACTCCCAGCTTTGCCCTGGCAGGTAGTTTGCAGCAGGATTGTCTGGATGGACTGAGTGGCTGAACTCCCCAGTCCTCCCTTCCCTCCAGCCTCTCAGGCAGGGCTGAGCTGATGAACCCCCCAAGAGCAAAGCTCTGATTAAGTTGTCACTTCAGTTTAGTGCCCAGTTCTGCCCTGGCCGTGTTCGCTTGGATGTAAACAATGAATTTTATTATCTCATTTGCAATTGACACACTAGTCCCTAAAAGGTATTTGTTTTGAATTTGTTATCATTACATTTTTGTGGAACGGGGAGTATTGAGCAGAACATCTCCATAAAAGGCAGCGTGGGGATGTATGCAGAGATCCCAGTGCTTTGGAAATCACAGAGCCTTTTTAGCTGCAGATCTGATGGCTTTTAAGTATGTTAATTTCAGGAGAAGCCAAGAGCTAGAGACAGCTTTCCAATTTGTACAAAATCCAGTTAAATTATGGATTATTTGTGAATTACAATCAATATACAGAATTTTATTTAGTTAATAGAATGACATTATCAGAATTTGAAATAGCTGGTATTTTCCAGATAAAGGGAATCTAGCCCTTTTTTTCCCTTCTTTTCTGATTTTTACAGTTTATAACACTGGCAATAACTAGGGCAAATTTCTTTTGAAAATTAGAAAATTAATCAAGTGTTTAGTCAGAGTTATGTAGTAAATCACATTAAAAAGGTGAGATGACTTTATTATAAAATGAGGCACTTACAGAGAATTTGATTGAAGCATATGGAGAATGCATTACCAAAAAAAGGTGAAAGGCCAGGAGGGATTGATAGCAGTGCTCGTGATAAAGCTGCCAATGCTGGGGAATTCCATTCCTAAATGAAGGTCACAAGGTTAGGATTCACACCTAGATTATCTTTTGATTATCTTTTTTTCCAAGCAGTGCTCAGTTGGATGATTCAGTTACGTACTGGGAAAGTAAAAGATAAGAAAACTGGAAAGATCATAGTCAAGAATTACTGTAGCCCAGAAATGCAGAGTCAAGAGCAGGTTACTGCTACACTTCTCCATCAGAAACTACTCCTGAGAGCAGGACTTGGTTTTTTAAAATAATTGTTTCTAATAATTGTTTCTGTGTTCTTCTGTTGCAATAATTATTCCCTGTACAGATGTGATAAGGCTTTATATTGACATGCACATCCTGCAGAGGAAGGGAGAAGTGTCCTTTATCTTTTCCTTAGGGGAAAAGCAGTCCCTCCAAGCTCTGACTCAGGAGGCAATTCTGCTTGGCCAATAACCTTTTAATTAAAGTGAACTTCCTGGGAATATTTATATTTCATTCTTGAAATAATATACTCAGGATAAACTAGTTATAGAGACAGCATTCAGCTTCTGTCATTAACATGGAAAGAGAAAGGACAGTGAAGTTCAGGCAGATATCTCCATAGTGGGACAGCAGACAGAGGAACAGCTGTAGAAGTATCATGTATGTTTGTGTGTTGGACAAGTACAACAAATGGATCAGTTTAGGTGTAATTTAGCACAATTCTAAGGCAAAACTTCACATCAATAGTATTTTTGTGATTGCTTTTCTTCCTCCCACCCTCAGGATAAATCACCTCTGGGTATAAAGTGTATGCTCTTGTACATGATTTGGGCTAAATGGCTGAGAACCTCCTACCACCTCTTGCACATGGACTGGGGTCTCCATTTCTCTCAGCCAGGCCTGTGGGTGAAACCCAGGAACTGGCTACAGGGTCAATTGTGCCTTCCCAGGGAAGGTTAGCAGGCTGTAAGGAGCCTCTCCCCTTGGCCCATACTCCCAGTATCAATCAGTGCAGTCTTGATCAGAGATGGACCAGAAGATACAGTGCCAATTATTAATCAGAAAGCTTCAGCATCTCATTAGCAGCTCATTAGTCCTCACTAGGACAAATTTAGTTGAGTTTATGGAGCTTAAATTCTACCCTTTTCATTCAGATGGAAAACCTTCCTTTATAATGAAAATGAATAGTGCACATTAATAAATAAATTCAATTATTAATAGCCATTAATCCACACTTCATAACTGCCTTTCCTTTTTTTTCTGCAGTGATAGTCAGAAGCTGCTAAAACTTTATCTTTAGATTCCAGAGGTTCAGTCATGAAAAGTTCTTTTCACATAAATCCATGTTTTCTTCTCACTGTGTTTCAGAGTAGTTCTGGGATCAAGTTCAGACTGTCTATTCACCAGTTCTTGTAGGGGATCTATTCTTACCATATTCAAACTAGTCCTAGTGTTTGGATCTAGGGAACAAGAATCTGTATTTCCAAGTTCTGCAGTTCTTTCCTCTTATATACCTTCCAAATGGATCTTGCTTTGAAAAAGATTGAATTTAAAACTTTCTGCACCTGTATATACAGGAAGAAGTAGGAGAACATAGTCAAATACAGACAGACCAGCTCTGAGTTTCATGCTAGAATCTGTGGAAGGTGTTATTGACGTAGCCTGTAACAAAGAAACAAACTTTTCCTTGGTCCTTGGGCCACAGAACAGACGAACCTCTGGCACGTCCCACTGTGACATGCTTTGTAACAGGCCAACAGTCTTAGCTATGGTTGGGTTTTTGAGGTGGATGGTCAGGATGATTTGGCAGTTTGATTTCCATCATCATTTTCTGTGAGCAGCCTCAGAACAGCAGGATTTTACCCCATGAAGATCAGCTCTGCAGTTCAGTCTCACTTTTGGTGTTTCTGAGAGCAGTACCCAATTCCTATTGATATAAAAGTGTTGTCACCTTAGCCTCAGGCAGCACTATCCAACCTTTCTGCTGTTTCAGCATGGCCATGGAGCTCTCTTCTGGCCATAGGATGGGCGGAAATCCCTGTCTCCACTGCTGCAGCAGCTCCTGCCATGCTGCTGGGGCAGTGGGGTGGAGAACATGCCTTGCCTGTTGCCACAGCAGTGGGAGAGGCCAGGGCAGCCCCTGCTGCTCCCTGAGCCCTGTGAGCTGCAGCTCTGGGATGGGCAGAGCTTCCATGGCTCCCCTGTGAGCTGCAGCTCTGGGATGGGCAGAGCTTCCATGGCTCTCCCCTGTGAGCAGCTTCCCCCTGCAGCCGCCAGCTGGAGAGCTCAGCAGGAGAGAATACCATCTCCATTATTGGAACTGTGCAGCTCTACCAGCCCTCTTGGCAGCCAGGGAGCATTTTCTGCCTTAATCCACACAGAGGTCAAATAGTTTCCTCTTGCTCTCTCTTCCAAGAATCTCCTGGGAGCAAGCAGAGGGACACATCCTACAGATGCTCCCTCACAGAGCCTCGACAGCGGGGAGCACTGCTCAGGGGCCAGTGGCAGTGCACAGGCTCTCCCTCACACATTGCTCCTTCATGGATTATCTGGGCAAATTTTCCTCTTTGGGATTTCCAGGCAAGGCTCTAGAGCAAGCATATTTCGCTTTTTGCCTTTTTGGTTTTTGGGGTTTTTTTTGGTTTTTTTAAGACAAGACAATTGTTGCAGGAGTTTAAAAGAGCTGGGGCATCTAATTTCCACTGGATTTCAGTGAGATATCACCTAACCTTCTTAGGCACCTCTAAAAATCCTAGTTTTGTTTTTAAGCTTTATGTCACCTTCCACATGATCCATGTTTCCTTCTCAGACCCCTCATACAGTGTGGCCTTGCATAAAAACCTTAATCTGTGGGAAGGCTTCAGGGACAAATATTTGGAAAGCAAGCTCTGGTACTCCCAGAGCACAGTGTGTCCATTTGGCTACATACCACAGAGCTTGGTCCTTACAAATATTGTCCTGCTTATGGGTTGCCTGCTGACATCTTTAGCAGTCAGTTCTCCAAGCTCCCTCCAAATTCATGTTTTTTTGAATGCTGTAAATATTAAACTCATTCTCAATAAGGAAATGAAACAGCCTCTGTCTCCTAGAGATGTTTTTCTTGGGCACACACTATTTTAGCTCCTCCCCAGCTCTCCTCTCTGCTCCACTGCACAGCATGTTTCCCAACCAGCACACTCTTTCTGCCCTGGAGCAAACCACAAATCCTCTGTGTACTCCTTGCTGCATTTAGATCTGTGCCCCCACGGGATAGAGCAGAGCACTTACAAAGCTCCAGCACTACCAGCACTGATCTTGCAGCCACATCCAAACTTCAGTGGCAGAGCAGGAGAGCAGCTCCCTGCTGTCTCAGCACCATGCAAAGCAGCCTAAACTCCCCCCTGGCTCTCACCTATGGGGCAGATACACCCAGCTGCTTTATCCCTGTGCAACTGCATGGCAGAGCTGCATCATCCTTCCAGTCAGAGTCCAGAGTATCTTTTAGCTGAGGCAATTCCAGGCTTGTTTCATTTCTTCTCTCTCTCATGTCATAGACATTTACCCTTCAGAAATGATCAGCTCCTACTGTCTGGCCCATGGGGAGGGGCTAACTCTAAATTACTTCAATTACTTCTCCTTCACCAGCAGTGTTGACAACAACATCATTTTTCTGCTTTTTCTGTTGACCTTGTCTTAATCTTACTCTTCTCCAAATTAAACATTATTAAAGTGATTGGAAATAGTCCTTTGCAAGAAAGGTTCATTTCTGTCCTTGCTGGAACACAGCCTGGGGATCATCCTTCTACTGTTTATTTCATTATTGCACTGATATTTCAGTATGCACCCAGCAGCATTTGGCTGATTGGAAATTTTGTGTTTGTCTGAATTTAATTAACTTTGTGATGGGCAAGAGCTGAGGCTGCAGGAAGGAGTTCATCTGGTGGCCCTGGTGCAGTCCTGACTGTCTCATTGCACAGGCACTAAGTATCCATGTGGAAATATGAGATATGACACAGGACCTATAGTGCTTTGGACCTACTGCATGGCAGATTTGACAAATGTGTTTTGTCTGGAACATCTCCACATTTGCCTTCCTTTATCCCTTTAAAGCAGAATATTTTGCTTCCTCAACAGGTGTCTGCTGAGTCAAAATGGCTCAAAAACCTCTCAGCGATGATGAGAAATTCCTCTTTGTGGACAAAAACTTCATCAACAACCCACTTGCCCAGGCTGACTGGTCAGCAAAGAAACTGGTTTGGATTCCATCAGAGAAACATGGATTTGAAGCAGCAAGTATCAAGGAAGAGAAAGGGGATGAGGTGGTAGTTGAACTGGCAGAAAATGGAAAGAAAGTGACACTGAGCAAGGATGACATCCAGAAGATGAACCCTCCAAAGTTCTCCAAAGTGGAGGACATGGCAGAGCTGACTTGCCTCAATGAAGCTTCAGTGCTGCACAATCTAAGGGAGAGATACTTCTCAGGTCTAATTTATGTGAGTAGACCCAAACACACACAGAGCATTTCCCATTGCATGTGACCACATCCCATGGACGAGGTGGATCCCAGCCCCTGTCTGGGATAAAGGCCTTGTGTAACACTGCCATGCAACTACTAACCCCCAGCAATGGCATCCTAACCCAAAAATGTTCCAAATTCACTTTATTCCCCATTATTCTCCTGCTTCTTTGATAATTGCTTCATTACTTAACTAAATTAAAACATATGAAGGTTTCTTCCACAAAATTTACGGATTCCGAAAGAATATAGTTGGCTTGGAAAGTACTCTCTGATAGGGGAACAAAATCTGAGTCCTGGGGAAAAAAATTTGAGAGGGACTTTTAAATTAATTCAATGTAAACCTAAACAATTTTCCAGTAACTTGCAAAAAGAGCATACAGAAAGGCAAATCATGCAGTTTTACTCAGGCAAAACCCAGGCAAAACTGAAAGGCAGCTGAAGAGTTCTGGTTTGGTGGTGCTGGAGTTAAACCTTAGGTGTAGATAAAGGGACAAAACCACTGGAATTCAGGCAAGAGTACTTGCATGTACCAGTGTGTCACTGAAGCAAAGTCAAGCATCCACCAAAACTTATTGTCCCTCATGTTGATCAAGTTACAGATCAGACAAGCCTGGACAAATTATAATTTGTCTATGTTCATGTGAGTTATGACAAATT
The DNA here is from genome assembly GCF_037042795.1 of Molothrus aeneus. Classification (NCBI taxonomy): domain Eukaryota; kingdom Metazoa; phylum Chordata; class Aves; order Passeriformes; family Icteridae; genus Molothrus; species Molothrus aeneus. Next base: position 7,710,859 of record NC_089661.1, on the reverse strand, counting down.
ATATTGTATTATTCTGTCTTTCAGTCTTCACAAGTACATTAATACAACAATATTTTGATATTGATAACCCTGTAATCTATCTACATCAACAGTTAGCAAACAGCACAGTAAGAAAGCCTAAAACTTTTCCAAGGAATTTAGCTGTTATCTTTGATTTTACATGAAGGATCCCTCTGCTGTGCTGCAGAAGTTATCTACAGTTTCAGTCTATGAAAATTTTATTTGCATGACAGACCACCGATGAGTGAAAGAAAGTACAGAGCTTAAGTAGAAACAGTAGTCAAGGTCTTATTATGAGAAATGCTAAATTAGAAAGCAGGAAATTAAGCAAAAAATAAGATAGTTATATGGACTACAACAAAGAAACTGCTTACTTGTTATGTGTAACTTCAAAGAGCTAAGCTCAAGATCTTTCCTTCAGGAATGTACTCAAATGCACATTATCAAGTTCCTGAAAGAAGGTAGAGTTCCCATCTTTTCATTATTTGAATTTGTTGGATTTTAGGTTTGCAGGTGAACATGTGGACCCACGTGCTATTATATCAGAACATGCAGCCTTAATGATTAAAATAGACTTTTTCTGAAAGTGTTCTGCATTGTTGCAAGAATTAAAAGAATGAGAAGGTTAGTGGGATAAAATGGAGGATTGGGTATTTGTTGTTGTTTTCAGCAACACTCTGCATAGCTGTTCCAGGATTTCCATTATGTTTACTTTTTGGAAATTTCATTTTCTACAGAAAGAGGAAATTAATTTCCAATAATGGATAATGCAATTAGAAATCAAAGAGTTCTTCATGGAGGCAAAAATGGAAGTGTACCTGAAATTAAGTTTTCTTTCTCAAGAGACTAAATTTTAAGATGGTAAAAGTTTCAAAGACATTAATTTGACTTGTAGTGCAACAAGTTATTTGTATTTTCAGTATGTAAAACCTGCTTGAAACTGCCCAGCTTTATACAGTGCTGCCCTAGTAGATGCTGCCATACCTTTTTAAAAACAGAGGGGGCATCTAAACAGAATTTGAGTCTCACCCACTTGCAAAACTAACTGTAAACAACCATCTCCTGACTTTGCCATGTGTTGCCTAATTTGCATCCCTTGGAGTCTCACATATTCAAAGAAAACATGACCTCAGCATTTTTCTCTCCAGAGTATCACTGATGCAAATGGGAATTCCCAAATCTGCTAAATAAAAATAATAAATCCAGCTGGAAAAAAAAAATCATCTCCCCCTTGCATTTACATTAAATATGTTAAATAAAAAGATTCAGTGCAGAAGTTCACTGGGTAACTGCACACTAGAAAAACACCCTGGCCTTTTGCTTCTTCACAGATAATTAAGATAGAAGGGCAAGAAGAAACATGAGCCACTAACTCATGTTTCACATTGCTCAGAACAAAAAGAATCTGCTTTATCCACACACAAATTACACCAAAAATTATACTATAGGCATGAAAAACACAGCAATGCAACTTTAGTGGATTTGAGAGTAGAATCAAATTCCTTGCATTCATAGGCACTACTTGTTCAGTCTTCACTAAACAGTGAAAGTGTTAATGCTGTCTTTGGTACCTAAAGCTAAATATGCATGTTGGAACTGAGTTGGACTCTTCTGCCCAAACCTAGATATTTACAATGCAGATGTGTGTTTGTGGCAGTCTCTTGTAAATACCCAGCAGCAGCAATCTGAGGGACACCCAAGCTCAGCACTCCCATGGAAGTATCCCTAAGATATTTCAGGTTATGCTCTTCCTCCAGACCCTCTGGGGAGAGATTCAGGCCCTCTCTAGACAGGCTGTGCCCAGAGAGAAGGATTTAAGGCATGGAAGCTTCAGTGTCCCCACTTTCCATCACACACTTGGCCATGTCAAAATATCATCTATATTAATCCAGCTCCCCCAAATCCTTGCAAAGCATGTACCTAGAGCTACAATCAGCCAAAATAAGAGGGCTTCATTAAATTTCCTGAGGTGAAGAGGGCTTCATTTAATGAAGAGGGCTTCATTAAATCTCCTGAGGAGATCACGGTCCAGTTAGAAATGAGGATTCTTGAACTTCATCAGCTCCAGCTTTTGCTCTGTCTTAACAGCCTGCTTCTGCCTCGAAATTAGCTCTTTAAAGCTGTGTTACTGTGTGCCTGGGTGTGCAAACAGCCCTGCATGTGGCAAGGCAGGAAATGCCTCAAAATCTCAGGGAAGGGAGGCCTAAATAATTTCCCTAATTTCCTCTCCTAATGTTTTACTTGGGTGGGGATGATTAATTGAGTGTGTACAGTAAATCTATTTATACTACTAAAAAATGCCTTGCTGTCCTTTTCGTAAGGACCTTGCAGGCCATTCTAGGATAAACTGTCACTTTTCAGGTGTGTTACCCTGGCAACACTAAAACTCATTTTGACATGAGCAGCATGGTTTCATTCTGACATCCCAATGAAAATCCAGCCCAGCCATTCCCCACCGAGGGGCTCAGCCTGGGGATTCTGAGACCCAACAGGGATTTGAGCTGGGTTTTCCTGGGCTGGGCTGGCGATGCTGAGACCCAGAGGGGATTTGAGCTGGGTTTTCCTGGGCTGGGCTGGCGATGCTGAGACCCAGAGGGGATTTGGGTTTTCCTGGGCTGGGCTGGGGATTCTGAGACCCAACAGGGATTTGAGCCGGGTTTTCCTGGGCTGGGCTGGCGATGCTGAGACCCAACAGGGATTTGAGCCGGGTTTTCCTGGGCTGGGCTGGCGATGCTGAGACCCGGCAGGGATTTGAGCCGGGTTTTCCTGGGCTGGGCTGGCAATGCTGAGACCCTGAGCTGGGTTTTCCTAGGCCAGCCTGGTGATGCAGAGACCCGGCGTGGGGGATTTTAGCCGGGTTTTCTTGGGCCAGCCTGGTGATGCAGAGACCTGGCATGGGGGATTTGAGCAGGGTTTTCCTGGGCGGGGCTCCCACAGGCCCAGGCCAAGCTGTCGCTGCCTGCAGCCGGGCTGTGCCGTGCCAGGCCCGGGCCCTGGGTGCTGATACCATATAAAGTGCTGGCTGTGCCGGGCCGTGCCGGGCCGTGCCCTATTATGGTCAGGACAGGGAAATCCCTGCACCCGGGGAGCAGCGACAGCTCCGGCCATGCTGGGACACAGCCCCGGGCTCGGCGTGGCACTCCCAGCGCTCTGCTTCTCATACACGGCTACAAAATCAAATTAACAACAATAAATATTTTTTAAAAAACCAAACAAACCACTTCTGACTATATCAGAAACAGCAGAGTTTCATTATTTCTTTTTTCCATAGGCCAGTTTAAATATCACAATACTCCTGCCTAATGTGAGATACTCTCTCCTAATATGAGAATTATGTTCTCATGACTTGAGTGTTTGTTGGTTTTGTTTTTTTTGTTTTATTGCTTTATTTTGGGGGTTGAAATTTTATTAAATTAAATACCCTTATAAATTTATTTTAGAAGCTGTTTGTGAAATATGGCTCTTCATCTAGTATCATATGGTATTACTTCTGGTCCAGGTCAAGAGCTGGAATATTTTGAAATAAAGGAAATTTTAAAATAAATAAATAAATACCCAAGACAGAATTGCTGAACACCTATCAGCTGGCAGCCACTATTCCTGTTTATGTATTTGTTTTTATATTAATACCTCCATTAAATTTTAAACAAACCACATTTTTCCTGATGTTTCCTGCAGAAATAGTCATGCCGTGAAGGCATGGTTAGTCTCTCAAGGCATCTATTTGGAACTTGAGCAATTTTATTTAAGGACTCTCATCAATCATCAGTATTACATGGTGTTCATGGAAGCTTTTTCTAAAAAAACCCTTCAAGCTTCTTACCTAGAATTTCAGTTTACAAAATTTGGTGCCTACCTGAGCAGTTATTTATACCATTTTGATAAAAAAATACACATATAAATATTAATTATTACAGTTATCACCATACTCTTATGTGTGATAAGGGTATGGATTATGTACTGAAAATAACTGAAGTTAAGGAGCTCTAACATCAGGTCACAGTGTTCCTACAGATGACTGAATTCACCTACTTTCCAGCAGCTCACTTTTTAGCAATAATGATTTGTGCACTCAGAAACCACCTATGCACATACACTCAGAAAATCTGCTTCCTTTGTTACCCTGGGCAGAACACAAAGGAGCACTGCTGCTGAAATCCCACTAATTCCCTGCAGCTCATGCCTGTGTTTCCCAGCCTGGACATGGCACATGGCAATGTTAAACCCAGCTTTTATTTGAATTCCCTTGCAGACTTACTCGGGTCTCTTCTGCGTTGTGATCAACCCCTACAAGCAGCTGCCCATCTACTCAGAGAAGATCATTGACATGTACAAGGGCAAGAAGAGGCACGAGATGCCCCCCCACATCTATGCCATCGCTGACACAGCCTACAGGAGCATGCTGCAAGGTAGGACAGCCCTGCCAGCCCTGCCTGGGTGCCACAAACACCTGGGAGCTCCACGTGGGCTCCTGCAAGCAGCCAGCCAGGAAAGAGCTCTCACAGAGAGCAGAGCTGCCTTTCTAGAAGTTTCAGAGGAATTTTTTGGCAGGAACAGCAGTCCACAAACGCTGTGTGACTCAAAAAGGAAAAACAATCCTTTCACCCATCTGTGTCGAGGCATGTGGGAAGGTTTCAAAGTCAAGCAAATAGTTTTGGCAAATACGGGCATGGAAAATGCTCCCTCTCCACTAGTGGAGACTATTCCAAAGTTAGCTGTGAGCGCTGCTGGATCTCTCGGCATTGCTGCAAAGCAGATACAAACAGGCTTTTGGGGCTACTTTCCCTACAGCCTGATGTCTTGGACCCTGAGTTGAGATGTGCTGTTTTCCAACAGAGATGGCAATGGGCAGTGGGAAAGCAGTCGTGCCCCAAAGGGTGCAAACAAACCCCCAAAATTCACAGAGCTCTCCTCCTCCTGCAGTCACTTCTGACAGACTGAGGGGATTTTGTCCTCAGGAAAAACTATCATTTAGGGATGAAAAAGCTAAAGTGATGGATATAGGAGGCTGCAACACCTCCAGAATATAGGGCATGACCAGGTGCCATCTCACATTGACCTTGGGTGCTACAGGAAACCAGGAGCTCTACAAAATATTTTGTACTTTATATGCCCTCATAAGGACCCTGACCCTACAGAAATTCTGGCTGACAACTATGGCTCAGCAAGATTCACAGGCTTAGCCGTAAAATTTAGGGCTTCCCAGGATTAGGACTTTTTCCCTTCCTATGGCTTGTATGACATTTCTTTCCTGGAGCTACTTCAATCCTTTTATTTAAGTGGATCCCAGAAGGCAGAGCTACAGTGCAGCAGAGGAGGACCAATAAAGCAACAAAAATATCCTGAAAACAGACCTTCCTACACACTATATGATATAATCATAGTTATAAAAAACTTACTTGGCAGAAGGTCATCCCACTAAGCCACAGTCACATATCTGTGCTCCAGCTTCCCTCCTGAGCCCTGTGCTCTGCATCCAGCACTGTCCAGGGCTCCTGAAGCCATTCCTCCCTCTGATCCTTTATTTAAGCAGCAAGCCTTGAGGGGAGATCTGGAAGAAGCTCCTGGCTCCTGCAGACCATCAGCAGTTGTGCAGGGTACTTGTCTCTAGAAATGAGGTGGGGGAAAAATACAAAAGGGATATAAGCTATGTGTAGGAAAGGAAAAAAATAAACATATGGCTGCAGCCTATGCTGAAACAGAATTGTCTTGTCCTGACAATACATGAGTTTTCTGCCTAAAGTGAAACTAATTCAGCACAGATGAGCTTGATCCAAGCAGCACAGGGATGTCTCCCACTCCCCCTCTCTCTCTCTGACTGTCCTCTGTCCCTCCCAGCATGTTCTCCTGAGCAGTGGGAAGCCACTGGAGCTGCTTTGCCCTCACTGTGGCCATGAACTGCACTTAGAGCAGCCTGGGTTCAGATGTGCCTCCCAGGATGGCTGCTGGAGGGAGGAGACAGCGAGAGTGCAGGTTCTTATCAATTCACTTTTTTGGGGCTCAGAATGATTTCCTGGCCCTATGAGCTTTTGGGGAGTTACTCCTCATTATTCATGTGCCCCCACTGCAATTCTTCCTGGCAGCAGAGAGGAGGGGGAGAGCAAGTAGAAAGGAACAAGGAGGGAGTAGGTGATCAGCTGAACCTTTAAGAGGATGTCTTTTCACTGCTTCCCACCCCAACCACGCACAGCTGGCACAGCAGAGCTCCCAGCACAAGCCCAGGACACCCACGTTTTACTTGCACATGTCATCTTGGAGTCTCTCCATCTCTGAAGAGGGCCCCAGTTGATTTTAAAGCTGTGCTTTTGTTTGTAAAAACCTACTCATGTTTTGTGCATGAAACTAAACCAACCCTCAAAATAACTCTGGTTATTCAGCCAAAATTCTCTTCACGTTGGGGTGGTGAAAGTGGGCGTCAGCACGGTTCTGAGCGAGCCTGCTGCACATATAGGCACAGAGAGCTTCAGGGGGTTGTGAGCATATTTCCTAAAGGAATATAAACAAAAGTTCTTACCCACAAACATGGATCAGAGCACTAAATGTTTTCCCTGTGAAAAGTCAGTACTGCTTCTTATCTGGAAACTTGCATAGTTTCTGCTTGCCAAAGTAAAATATGTCGTGGATTCATGAGACCGAGGAATTATATTCTGGTATTTCATGACCAGGGCCACTTGGCCCAGAGCAATCAGCTTGTTCAGATGATCCTTTATCTCTTGGTGAACCAAGCCTCTGTGTCTGCAGATTCCTGGTCCTACTGCAGGTTCATCAGCTGGGAATCACAGCCCTCTGCATTCTCACCCTCCCCTGTGTTGGCACAAACATCCAGCAGAACACATGAGCTGGGCACACTGCATTCCTGCTCTGCTTCAGAGACTTACTTGGTTAATGTATTCATTAGGGATGATGTTTAACTCCCATCAAAGCTCTTCTGATAAAAACACTTAGCCACAGCTATCAGCAATCAGATAATCAGACTTTCTTCCAAATATGCAGAAAAGCTGACATCTCACAGGACACAGGAATTATCAAAGATGTTGGCTGGGCAAAGATAAAATTTCCACTTGTTTCAAGTGGTTCTGAGCACCTAAAACCCTTTTGCAAATCACAGTCATGCTGTCTCATGCTCAGCCAGGAGTGCTGGGTGTCTTGTTGAATCTGCTGATTTCCATGTCACTAATGCAGTTTGATCAATGCCCAGGCACAGCTGTGGATGCTCATTTCCAGCCAGAATGGGAATAAACTTGAATTTTCTTTAATCTCAAAGACTGAGAATTCTACAAGAGCATTTGTGTGTGTGTCCCCAGGAGTTACCACACTGAACTGGGCCCTCCTGGCTGTGTTTACACACTAGCTATGGATGATTACTGCTACACTTGGAGACTGCAATCATAAAACATTTCCCCCTGCTCCTGCACCCTCTGCTCTCTCTGTGTTTGGGATGAAGTAGCTCCATACAGAGGGCTTGATCCCCATGCCAACTCTTGCACTGCCAGCAGGATTCTTCATGCAGCCATGATGCAAAACTGCTCCAGGTGAAAGCCACCCCTGGGTTTTGCTGTGCTGAAGTGGGTCCCCCCTCCTGGGGCACAGTGTGGTCTGTGAATGCTGGTCACAGCAGCAAGGAAGAGGCAGTGCAGGCCAGGGAAGAGGAGCTGGAGGTGGCTGGATGACCCTTCCTGCAGCACTACCAGCTTCCAGTGATGGTAAAGCTGAGACACTGCTCTGTAGGGAGGAGTAATTCTGCTGCCTTCTGTCATCTTCCCTGCAGAAACAAAAAATAAGTGGTAGACAATACAAATGTGAAAAGTCATGTTATGTAGAAGTAGTAACAAAGTTTTTGTGTAGGTGGTTAGGCCTTTATTAAGTTTTCTGGCAGTAAATCATCATGGAGAAGATATATTACAGCTTTCTACAGATTCAAGGAGATTATTTTCTGTGGAGCCACTTTTATGCAAGCTTGAGTTAAAAATGGAAAAACAAACAACCTGGTAGCTACTCAGAGGTATGGGAGGGAAACACAGTTCCCAAGGTCTTAGAAAAGGAGGCTGCTGTGAGAAGCCATCTGTTTACTGTGTCCTCAGCAGGACTGTACAGAAATGTCCCCTTTAGGCAGTGCAGTTATTAACAAATGTAAAGAAGCAGTAAGTGAGTGGGGGAACATGGTTTCAGTCTGGCTTTTTTCCTTTTATGGTAAAGCTGCCAACTTGCTGCTTCATTGTGATAAACCATCTGATTTTGTTTGTGATTAAGCAGAGCTAACTGGTCTATCAAGAACAGAGGGGCAGGAAATCTTACAGGCAAACTGGAGGTGTTTGGTGAAAAAGTAAGCAGATTCTAGAATGAAAAAAACAACTCTGCTTCATGTTTAGGAAAGCTGGTGAGGTTTATAATGTAAGTGTAGGTCTCTATTAAAAATGGAGGAGAAAATTAAAAATAAATGTTTAAACATCTAATATAGACATATAGGAGGTGGATGATACTCTTCCAGGTAGGGTCAAATTTTCTTAAAAGGCATTAACCAAAAAGATATTAGAATCTAGAAGACCTATTCTGTTGCTTTTAAAGCCCCAGGAATTATATTTAAGGAATTTTATTTGTACAGCTCTTTCTCTTCTGATAGATAGACCACATAAAGTTGCAGACTCACAAATAGGTCACAGTCTTTTCTATATAGAATGAAACATTCCAGAACAGAAATAGAATTAATTGAATGGGAGAGCCTTTGAAAGTAAATGAGACCAGTATCTGCAGCTCAGGCCATAACAGAATAGGACTGGACTTCCTGATACCTTTCATCCTTAGAGGTGCAGTTAGAACTGATGCAGGAAACAGAATAACATCTGGAATTCCCCCTCTGTGAGTGTGCACAGCACAGTTTGCCAGCATGGGGTTTCTCCCATGATTAACCTATCCCTGAGGACATTTGGTGCCACTTCTGACCTTCCTCATCCTTCCTCTGCTCTTACACATCCCCAGGCTCCCCTGCACCGGCCCTTGCACAAACCCCTGTGTGGGCCAGTCTGTGAGACACCTTTGGGAGCCTTCCCCTACTGAGGAGCAAAAGAAGGGCAGCAATGGGCAGCAAAGAGTAGTGAGAAAATACTTGGCTTGGAGACCAGCTTTTTCTAATGTTCCCTGAGCTCAGAAATTCCACTGGCAACTCAGTATCAAGAGTCACTTTTATTTTCTTTATGATATTTATGGGTTAGTGATGCAATATCAATATATGCCCATGGTTTCTATTTACACAACAATGTATTTTTAGCAGAAGTTCTTCCATGCTTTCACTTTTTTAACTTAAAAGAAAGAAAGTTTAGCTGATACCCTGCAGTGAAAAACAAACATGGCTCACAGCTCCTCTCGTCCCAAATGTTTATGTGGAAGAGTCCTGCAGTGCTGATTGCTGACAAATACCTCCAATAAAAATGAGGAATGAGTAATTTTGTAGCAATTTACCAAACAAAGCAGTTAAGTGGCACCATTTGTTGTGTGGTGATCAATAAAGCAGTTAATGTTATAGCTATTGAGGAACTGGGAGTAAAACAGTTGTTTAATATCAATCCAAGCCATTGCAGAATCCTCTAATGCTTTTCCTAGACTGGCTGTGGGCCAGGCAGCAGGTACAACTTGAGAGCTTAATAAATTGGTTTAAATTGGTTTAAATAATCTCATGGTATTTATGACATACAGGGTCAGCAATAGGGGTGAGCAACCAGACAGGTATTCCTGCAAGTCACCCCACACACTGAGCAAAAGGAGCTCATGTCTTAACCTCTGAGCAAAGCTTGGTGCTGGCTCTGCTTTGGATAAATAATGCCAGACCATACAGAAGCACTGAATTCTGCCTAATTATCTGCCTCAAGTATCAGATGTGTAAACTGAACACATTTTTCAAAAATGTATTTGACCTGCCTGGGAATTATTTTCCTAAGTCAGAAGATTTTTTTTGCAGTCTGTAAAGGCAAACTGACAGTTTCAGTCAAAGAAGGGCAAACTGCAGGGCTGGGGCTGGTTGCTCAAGGCCTTGTTTAAGTCTGCTTCCAAGTAGTGCCAGGGCTGGAAATACCACATCTCTCTGGGAAACTTGCCCTGGTGTTTGACAAGTGAAGGAAACAGTTGTACTTTAGAATGGATCTCAGCAAACATGCTCATCATGCATTTTGGCAGAAAAATCTGTGTAAAAGTTCTGAAGGTAGAGAGAAACTCCAACTCCAAATGAATAAGCAGGGAGGATTGCTCCAAGAACAGGTCATGGAGATAGGCTGCAATCCTGACCCTTCCTGCAGCATTACAGAACTCTGGACACTCGTATGCTGAAACCTCTCACATGCCTCACCTAGCAGAAATGGAAATTTTGCTCCTCCTTTTTATAAATCCTGATCTAAAATGTGTTTGATGGTCTGTTCATAGTAAAAAACCATGAAGAATACTTACATATTGTTGACATGTTCTTGTATAATCTAAAGTATCTTGTTTTATCTTATTCTTTGGAAGATCTCCCAAAGAAATTACTTGTTCTCTTGATAAATGTTGTCTCTCAGTCTGAAATGAAATACAGGCTGAATTATTCAGGTATTTGAACTGCTTTGCTTTCAAAAGTCAAAGCTTTGCATGACCAGCTTAAAACATTTTAGTTGTTGATGCCTTATCTGTCCAGACTTTGCTTTGAGTGGGCTGCTGGCCATAGTTATAAGCATAGTAAAAACTTGAGTTTCAGGTTTGAAATTTTGTTATAATCTTCTTACAGAGAGCCTGATCTTTTTGCTGTCCTCATTACAGTTCCTCTCTAATGGAATTTACAGAAAATATTTTTGACCTCTTAACCTTTTGTTCATTTTTTGTACAAAATATTTCCATTACAGATGGTTATTTAAATTCAAGGGCAAATTAAATAAGATGTGAACCCAATACTTTTTACTAATCATGGTCAGCCAGATTTTAGAAGGTCTAGGCTGTTCAATGTAAATCCTTATAAATATAAGTGCTTCTGTCAGAAAAGCCATTCTCCCTAATTAATGGATTCTTTTTTCTTTATTCACAGATAGAGAAGACCAGTCTATCCTGTGCACGTAAGTAAACTCATCTACTTTTGTACATCTCAATGTCACAATATCTTTATTCAAAATTGATTCAAATTCTGATGGAATGGACACATTCTCCTCACCTTCAGTAAGCTTGAGCTCCAGTCCCAAACCTACTTCATTAGATAGACCTGTTCATAAGATAAAGAGCGGGTATCAGTGTCACAGGAAATCTTTAATGCATAAAATTATTTATTTTAATTGACTTTCTAAACTTAGAGATTTAACAGTTCACAGTGAACTACTGGGGAGTGTGGTTAGTGCTCCACAAAATCCCACTGGTTTGTCATTCCTGCCTGTTTTGAAAAATCACTCAAAATGTTGAACTGGACAAGGATGTCCTGCCTGACCCTCAGTTTTAACTCTCTTTCCATCCTTCTGTTGCTTATTAGTTGGTTTTATTTGCTTGAATGTCATCAAGAATGCTTTTGACAAAATTTTGTCTGTTAAATTTGGCATTTTCCAGTTTTCTTGATAAAAGATTGGATTTGATTCTATGTAAATGCTAATACATTGGCAGAGCTGGCACGTGCATTATTTATAGCAGGTTCATGCAATGATGCTGTAATGTGTCAGGTTTAGGTTATCTGAGAAAATGTGGCCACTGGCTGAATATATATTTACCCTCAAAAAAGCACTGCTGCTGATCACCAGCCATTACTTTTGACTGCCATTGCTGACTGGAAAAAAATTATCACCAAATAAAAATTGTACCCTGTATCTGGTACCATAAGGGCTACCATAGCTCTAACCTCTGTTCCAACAAGACTTCAATATTTGTAAGTATACCAATCAAAAATCTGCCCCCAAATGCATTAATACAAAAAGAAATCTAAAATTCCTGCAATGATGAAGTAAAAATTGACCATCACATTCTTCCCAGGATAAAACATATCATGGTTATTAAGAATAATTTACAATATGCATTTCCTCCTTCTATTTTTATACTTTAGTTTATTTTTCTACTAGTAAATCTTCTTTTAACTTTGGAAAATTGGTACTTTCAAGAAAGGGACTTTCTTTTGCAAATCTATGCCTCTTTGTTCATGAAAATGCATTAAAGGATCCACTTCTTGCAGGTACCATTTCTTGAAAAAACCTAAAGTGTTTCCCACCAGTAATACATAAAATAGAGAAAATTAAATGCTTTTCTCTCCAGTAATATATAAAGTAGAGAGAATGAAATGCCTTTCCCATTTTGAAAACAGCACAGCAAGTGACTCCTCAAGATGTTTGAAGTAATTGCTGTGTGTTGGATGTGCATCATAACCCATAGCTTAAAACAGTCCTCACAAGTCTTCTAAAGAAAAAGATTGGCCAAGCTAAAGCCAATGTACATAATTTTAACCACTACTGATTTAACATTCTTGTTTGCCTTATTTGTGCAGAAAGAAGAAAGTTCACTTGGCTTGCAGCTTGGCAACTGTCAAGTGGAAGCAATTTGCAGTATTTTATAGAATTGTTAGAAATTATAAGAAATTATCTTCTGGCTTAAAATATGTAAGAATAACTGAAGATTTCATGGCATTGATCAGCCAGGATTTTTTTCTTGAAATAGCTACAGGCGTGAACTTTCCAAGGCCTGGTACCTAAATTGTAAAAGAATAGCTGTAAGGATTCATATGGATCCCCTGAAATGCTCCTGGGACACAGGCTGGGGAGCAGATCTGAGAACTGAGCCTGATTCTGTGTTTCTGACTATAAATATACCCATTCTCGGGACTTTACCCTCGTTAAACCTATCCTCATGTGGTTAAGTACTGTTTGCATTCTTTTACAATCCCTACCATTTGTGTGATTAACCATGGTATGTTTAAAATCTCCATCTGTCTTCAATGCTCATGGGTTCTGGTGCTTCCTCAGAATTCCCTGTCTTTCCAGATTTCATTATTTTCTCTCCATTTCATTAATAACCACACTCATACTGCCTTTGGCCTCCTCTCCTCTGTGCACACACATCCTTTTGCTGTTAGCTCTTTCCCATGGGTAGCATCACTGAACATCCTGTGGTGTCATTCCCTGCCAGTTGCTCTCTGGCCCTTTACAGCCAGCCTCAAAAGACCTGGAAAGTGCAGGTAGAGTATTTTCTAGAGCGCAAATGTGGCTTAGAGAACTGTGCACAAATTTCAGTTTTAAAAAAAGCTACCTTAAATGAAAGAGAAAATCTGATCAAAGTTCTGCGTGTTTGGGGTATTGTGAAGCTCATGCAAACAAGTTGTGAAACACCTGTACCTCTAATCAAGTACTTTTTCATTATCTTTCTGGTTTTTAAAACATGCATGCAGTTTGAACAGCTTCTATAAAAACAGGAAAGTAGCAGGGTCATATTTCCACTTAATTTGATATGGGAAGAGACAAAACATTGAGTGGGGCAGTGCCCTGCCCTTTTCCCCTTCTTCCCCTCTCTCTCTCTCTCTCTGGACAAACCCTCCAGAGCCTCACCCAGCCATGGGACTCCAGCCCATTTCCTTCCCTGATGCACAAAAATCACCCAGAACATCTCCAAACTGCAAAGCCCCATTAATCAAGAGACTCCTCCACGAGAGAGCTGAACTCCTCTTTCCCAGCTCAGTAAATCTCCAAGGCTGGAGCTGGCAGTGGCTGCTGCTTGGCCCCTGTCCCACACAGATATCTGTGGAGCTCCAGCCCAGGCAGAGCTGGTGACCCCGCTCCGAGTCCTTGGGGAATTGTTTTGTAAGTAAACCCGTAGGATCAGTGGGCTGGCTTCTGAGACACGTCTCCAGTGGGGTACAGCTGGTCTGGGACAAAGCTTTTCATGATGTTTGCACATCTCATACTGCAGGACAAAGGCTGCCAAGCCCTAATGTGATTTAGAGCACCTCGTTGAGTGCCCTGCGCACAGGGGCTTCCCACAGTGCCAGCACATTGGGATTAAGGGATGTGTGAACGGGCAATTCTTGTGGTTCATTGCTTACTGAACAAATGCTGAAAATAAATTCTGCTGTTGCTTTTCAGAAGTTTCCAAAAGTGGAATTAAGCTAAGTCTCATATCATAATACTAACATGGAAAGCTTTCAAATTTTCAACAACAACAACAAAAGAAAATACACTTTTAAAACTAATTTTTCTCAGTTGTTCTCAAATGTACAAGAGTCCTAGTTACACTGTAGGCTCAACCCCAACAGTGGGGCCAACCTGCTAGTGTCACCTTTTTCTTCTTTGGAAACCTATTCTAGGTGGGATAATTTTCATTTAAGGTGAAGGTAATGGAGTCATGGAGGATTTTGTAGCTCAAGAGGTACAAAAAATTTATTAGAGCTGAGCACTACATATGTGAGTTTATGTGCTTTAAATCCTATGTTGAGGTCCTAAAACAATGACTGGCAATGAAGGAAGGATAAGTTGAAGTTATACCCCACGTTGTGAGAATGGTATTTTTAACAGAGCAAGCCTGTTAGCCTAGTGGAGCCCTTTGGTCTGGGAAAGCCAAAGAGTTTCTTAGGAGGAAAACTTGCATAGGAAGTAGCTGAAGTGCTGCTGTTGGGCTGCTCAGAACTGTGCAACTTGCTTTTGATCTGGTTTTTTGCATTGGCTATCTGAGCTGGGTGCAAAGAACTGCAGGAAAAAAGACCCATCTTTAGGAATTCAGTCACTGAGCTCAAGAGAGAAAGCAGATTTTAAAACAGGTAGGATTTCTCATACCATCTCACAATGAAAGTTGTTTCTGCTCCCTCAGAAATTACAGTATTTCAAGGCAGATGCAGAGGAAAAACCTGTTCTGGATGACCAATTCTGTTACAACTCAATAGCTCTAGGAAGAATTTCATCCACCTGTGAACTAAGATATTCACATACTTTCCTCCTCCTGGGTCTCCCTGGGTAAACTTCTTGCTATTTAGAGGCATTGACCTGACCTAGCCATTCCTCCTCATTGGTACATTTACATTTACACTGAAATCAGACATCATATGGCTGTGATACATCCTTCAGAGTATCAGGGCTACTAATGTTAAATGGACACTTGTTTGTCAGACATGCCTGTTGTCATGGACGTTTGTGACTGATCTGATATGTTGAAAATACCAGCTAGAGACATTATTCTTCATTACTTATTGACCTTGGAGACTTTCTTCCTATCTAACCTAAAGCAGTTGAGGTTCTGTGTGTTTTCTATTTCACGTTGAGGAACTTTTTTATTGTCTATTTCAAAATTAAGTTAAAGCCTCAAAATCTGTCTGCAGAAAACAGGAAAGCCCTCAGCCTGTGCAGAAGCAAAGAGTTAAGGAGCATTACAGTTTGATGGGATAATTACTAGTAAAATGATGCCATATATGGTAATACTCACAGGGATTCAGGGAAAAGCCAAAAGATGGGCACTGTTGCCCTGGGAGAAAGGAAATGCAATGATGATGTGATGAACTACAAATAACCCTTAATAAAATGGAATAGTTCAAAGCCCAGGGTTTGTTTGAAGAAAGTTGTTTTGGTTGTTTTTTTTCCAAAGAAACAAAGATGTAAGGTAGATTTATTTGAAAAGTTTGTATGCATAGGTCTTCAAATTGGTGTGCTTGGTTTGGAATTGTTCCCAGGACACTTAATTTTTATCAATAAAACATAGAAATGTTTTAAGCACTGAAGCCCAGACAGAGATGAATCCAATCTCTAAACTGTGCAAATTAACTCAGGTCTTGTGAAAAGGAATCTATTAATCTCACTTATTTGTGGTTCAAACACTAAAAGCCAGAAGAAACAGTTCTTATCATGTTGTACCTCAGGCAGGAATTGGTTCTGGTCTCCTAAGGTTTATATCAATGTAATTCTGTATTGAAAGTTCTGTCCAGCACTTCTCCATATTTTTATGTCCATTTATCACTGGTCCTTTGGTAGGGAAAATTAATTCCTGTATTTCCTAATTAGGAAAAGAAGCAGAACTGCAGTGGATTCAGCTAAACACTTTCAGACTCAAAAAAGCTGATAAATATCTCTGGGATTCTTGAAAGTATTGTTCTTTTATTTTTCTAAAATCCATTTTATTATACATCCAAAGGAAAAGAGGTCCAACTTAGATGGTTGCTCTCCTCACAGCACCAGCTCAGTTGAAGACCTCATTTGTTACATCCACATCCACTTTGACTGCTAAGCAGGACAGTATAATAATATTTTTGTGCATATAATCATCAGAGCCAGAGGTATCTGAAAGGCATAAGATGATGTAATGTAACAATTAGAGAGGAAAATTGGCCAGAATTTGTACTGAGAAAAGACTCTGTCAACCTGTAGTTTGAAAACCACTCTTTTACTTTAAGAGAGGGTTTAAGAATTGTTAATAAACTTAATCTAGAAGTCTTCCAAGAGAGAAAAAGTTACCACTGCCTTCCTGCTTCCCAAGGGACACTGCATGGAGCAGAGCTGAGGTGCCAGTTCTGCTGGTCAGACAAATCCCCACCATGTCCCTTATTACCCAGGGAGCAGGGACACCTCAGGCAGTTCCATTCCTGTCCCACTGAATTCAAGGAGCATCTGAATACAAAATTCAGATGAGGCAGGATCAAGTCAGAGACTTAATGCCAGAGATTCAGAAGTGAAAACCATTGTATTACTGCTGATGTTTTCTTTTACTGCTGTATCACATCATAGTTAATGTTGTATTTTTTGATCTTAAAATATAAGCAGACTCCCTGCCAACTCCACTTCTCATAAGTGTTCAGATGCTGCCAAAGCAAGATGAACTGCTGTTCAAAAATGCATCATGTTTTAGAATTCCCTTAAATGGCCCAATGTGCACTCAAAATACTACCAGGACAGAGATATAACTCTGATAATGCATTCTTGGCAGGCTGAAGTCAGGTGCAGTTGGGAGGTGCTGCTCTGGGGTAAAGGAGAACCGAGCTGGGCAGTTTCCAGCCCTGTTTTTATACACTATGTACATGGCAGAAGGACTCCACTGGTTACCTACCTTCTTTTGTGTTATTTTCTTTCCCCTCAGAGGTGAATCTGGTGCTGGCAAGACAGAGAACACCAAGAAGGTCATTCAGTACCTGGCTGTTGTCGCCTCATCACACAAGGGCAAGAAGGACACCAGTGTCACTGTAAGTGAGCTCCTCCATCCCCAGCTCTCCCCAGGCCCCTGGGGCTGTGCTGAGGTCACTCTGCAGCTCAGGGACTGGGGCTTGTCAAGCACTGGCAAATTAAGAGTACCCAATTACGTCACAGCCCTATGTTTATGGAAGAAAAAAATTTGTTTGACACCATCTTAGGCATCAAATCAGAATGTACTTAGGGAGCACAGAAATATTCATAGTTTTCCATAGGCATAGCACCTATTTATATCCCAGCATGAAGGCCTTGAAGTCTGCAAGGGCTCAGGTCCTTGTTTTACCCTTGACCTCTGCCAACTGAGAAGTTTGGGAAAGCCTGTAACTAACACATTGTCCAACTGCATCACAAAAATGTAGGCCAGCATTTAAACTTCCAAAGTTTTGATTGGATTTGTTAGTAAGTTTTCTTAGCAACTAGCAGAGTCCCAGTAGAAAACTTGTCTTTTTTTTTTACTGCTCTGTCAGAGGTAACAATTCTGAAAGGCACAATTTTTTCTAAGTGCTTTGTTCCTTCAAAATGTGTAATAGTCTTGCCTGAGAGACTAAAGTTAATTTTCTTACTTTGAATCATGTACCTGCCCAGTTCCTGGAGATCATTACCATGGCTGAGGCTCTCAGCTGTCTTTACTCTTCTCAGTGATACAACTCCAGGTCCTACATCATTTCCAGCCTTTTGATTGTAACTCAAAACTTCTGCAAAAAAAATGAAGCAATTCACTTTCATCACAAAACAGGCTTAATTCAGGAGAACATTTCATTGTGTCACAAATACAAGATTGGGTACAAGATAAGTAATTATTAGGGAAGTGGGAAATAATGTAAAATTCTCACAGCTGCCCCTGCCCATGTGTCAGCAGAGCACAAGGTGTGCAGCCCTCCCTCTTCCACCACAGATAACTGGGATTTTATGTACAGTGGATTCTAATTGGGAGTAGGGGAGGGAGTAGGTGTCCTTTTGAGTCATATTTTCTAGAAATCTGTGATTTAATTTAGTGGAAACAGTCCAAGACTAATGTTTAATATTTAATGTTTATGCAAAAAAAGTAATTTCTTCCTATTGAGTCCCTGCTCAGTAGCTGGGGGAAATGAGCTTGAGGTGCCAAAGCCATCCCTAACTGCAGACTGCTCTGGGGAATTATGTAAGTCTCAGGACCAAATTTGCCCTGAGACAGACCTGAAGGCAAATATCCATCAGAGAGGAGCTGAGAAAAAGTCTAATTTGTTCTGTATCATGCTGACAAATAGTAATTCAATGATTGGGACTACTGACACTGCAATTTCAGTCATTAAAATATAATGAATAACAAAATGCACCAGAGAAGAATGAGAGATTTATCATAAAAATATTTGCCCTTGTCTGGTCCTTAGAGACTAACCTGGGACTGGGTCCAAATCCCATCTCTTTACTTCAGGATTTTTCTTTTCTTCAGTTAATATGCTCTAAGTATGTTAATGGTATTTGTACCCTTGATATGTCTGCAATAGATTGTTCATATCTGTATTCCTGGTTTGTTTGCATGGAAACTGTACTGGTTATTTTAATACAGGAAAAACAATAAAAATATCTGTCTAATGGAAATTATACTGACACTTGTTTTATACCATGTTATTCAACACAGCAAGGTCCATCTTTTGCCTACGTGAGTAACTTAGACTGTTTGATGTGTGTTTAAGGCACTGAGTGTAGATCTGCATGCTATTGTTGCACCCCAAAAATTTAAGAGAGATTTTGTTGAAATATGTTGTATGATATGATAAAAAGCAACAATAGCACCAAATGCTCTCACAAATCGACCCTAACTGTGTCAGGCCCCATGGTAAAGAATGAGGTCTGACACAGGCAGGGTCATCTTTCAAATATCACTCTCTTCTATACCTCTGTGTGTGTTCAAATTGCCATAGTTTGAATTAAATTTCCCACAATCCTGGAAGAGCCACTCAGCCTGAAATTTAACAATGCAGTTTCTGAATGAAATACCCAAATGCTTTCTGTGCTTCAGGTTGAAGTTTTTAGGACTGTTGTGAAATAATTCCTAAACCTCACGGTGTTTGATTTGTATGGCTGCATGCTTTCCATTTGTTATTGCTTGGAATTTTCCATTTCCATGTAACTGTTGAGAACTGTTCACCACCACAAGAGTTAGCATGTTCTTAGCTTGCTGCTGTGGCGTGTACCAGAGCAATTCCCACTGCAGCACCTGTCTGCAGGTGTGTTACAGGCCCTCCTCTCTGTGTGCCATACACATAGCAATGCTTTGGGAATACAGGCAGGTTTGCTGGCACATTCTTGTGCCAGCAAATGAGATTTATTTTCTTTCATGCAGTCTTTTTTTGCCCCATTGTGACTGCTGCCTCTCAGACTTTAGCTGTGACAGTGTTGACCCTTAGTTAATTTAGTAGTTCCTTTGACAATTTCTCTGAAAATAAAAATTATTTCATGGTTGGCATGGGCAGCTCTGTGGAGTCTGGTGGACTTACAGCTGCACAAAGTGCTGGAGCCAAAGTTTTACCCCCAGCTCTATAGCATAGTTCAGTTCTCAGTAGAAGCAGGTGGTGTCTGTCTCATTTTAACAGACAAGGTTCTATTGTAGATGCCATAGATTCAAATTAAATATTGCCTTAATTTCTACTTAAAATTATTTAAATAATATCTTATTATCTATCAAGGACTTTTTCCTTTTCAGGGTGAGTTATTTGAAATAATGCATATTACTACAGAGTAGTACTCAAAGAATAGTGTGGCAAAGTAAATGTGAATCTAAGTGATCTCATAGGACAGAGCTGAATGAAAAGTTTTGACAAGCTGTATACATATGCAAAGTATTTTTTCAACTTCATTGGTTTGCTTAGAAATAGGATTAGGTAAATATATAGAACTAAATGCATGCTTGTTTCATTGCATGATTTGTTTCCTTAGCAATTACTAACCACAATTAACAATATAATATGAAGACTGTGTGTTTGCATGAGAATTCATTATCCTAGTTTGAAATAAATCAATGCAATTCCATATTTAACCTACATAGCCTTGCATGGATCATTATTAATAGACCTGATAAAATCTGCTTTGTAGCTTTGTGCTGCATTACATTAAAATTATTCTCAGCAAGTTATTCTAATTACATTGTCATTTGCTAGCAAAGGGTCTCAATAAACTAACTTGGAAAAGACATGCTAGAGGATCCTTTAAGAATATCCCTCTAAAAATTATATTAAACTGGAAAAAATAATTGACACTGAATGTCCCTTTTTTAAAGAAGGCCAGTCGTGATGCTAAACAGATTAATAGAGTTTGATCTGTCACAGGCAACAAGGCTGGAAAAGGGTCATGTATACAGGGCAGCAGTTAATTGCACAAATACCTAAACACAAAGTTTAATAGAGAATGAAAACAAATCCACATGAAATGCAGTATTCAGCAAAAAAAAAAAAATTAGAGACTTAAATTAGATTTCACCTCTCTCTGCCTTTCTCTGAGTGTTAGTTTCAACTAAGTAATTACGAATTTTAGTGTTAACTGCTTCTGAATGAATTTTAGGGTGAGCTGGAAAAACAGCTTCTCCAGGCAAACCCTATTCTTGAAGCTTTTGGAAATGCCAAAACTGTGAAGAATGACAACTCCTCCAGATTTGTAAGTAGGAGAAATGCAGTTCGGTCTGTGGGTCCATGTGGGTCAACTTTAGCAGAGAGAGTTTCACAGATCCAACCCTGTTCCCTCACTGACCTCGTGGAAATCCAAGTAGAACAAAGATATTATCCAACCCCTGCTTCCAAAGCCTAGTCCAGTAGGGAGAACCCCTTTCCCTCAAGTGCCTGAACAAAATGTGGGGGAACCTGTACAGAGGGAATATCAGAGAAGGTCACTTCCTTGCAGGCTGTTCCACAGGTCACCCCAGCAGGTGGGAGTCAAGCATGTTATTCCAGGGAGGGTGGTGTACACATCTTATGGAACAGGCTAAATACTGGCTAATATTGGAAAACCTGGCACTTCCTGAAAGAACAGCACAATTTAGATCTTCTTTTCATTCACAGGGCAAATTCATCCGCATCAACTTCGACGTGACGGGCTACATTGTGGGAGCAAACATAGAAACTTGTATCCTTCGCAGTGAGCTGCACCAGGCTGGGAGGAAGGCACATAAACAAGCTCACTGCATGTCTAAGAAAGGCAAACACTGCTGAGGCTGCTATAAACAAAGAGGGAGCGAAGTGGCCCCGTTTGTGCTGATATCAGCTTCTGTCCTGCTCTCAGTTTTGTTTCCAGGGCTGTTTTCTCAGCTATAGGAAAGGGAGCTATTCCCCAAATACAGCTTCAGGAACTGGACACCCCATACCCAAGGCAGTGACAAGGGACATTTTTGTGTCCAGAGGACTTGTCTTGCCAGGATGCTAAATACTAACTGCTGTGTCAAATGACACACCCAGAGCAGTGAGCTGTGTATCAATAACCTCGATGTGTTTTTTCAGGGAAAGTGGACTGAGAAATTCAGGCTCAGTCTGACCTTACTTGTCAGGTATGTTGCCTGTTCCCTTGGTATGTTTATGAGCTAGTATATTTTAATGAACATATTAATATGCAGGTGCTTTCCTCAGTGTTGCACTGCTCATCTTTGCATATAGAAAGAGCTTCTTGCTCCAATAAATGAGAAAAAATGATGCAGCTATAAAGAAGTACCTTATCCCTTGAGTGTAGCATCAAGCAACAAACAGTTTATCATTCTGCTCTTATTTCAATAACTGATCTTCAGAAAAAATCATTAACATTTTAACATTTTTGATCTTAACTGAAGTTTACTCTACAGCACTTTAGCTTTTAAAGAGTGAATCACTGACTGGTATCGAAATACTTACATTATTGATAACTTCATTTTTATTAGCTTATAGTCACAAAAATGGTCCATAAATATAACTTGATTTTATTGCTTTTATACCTACAGTACTCACCTCAAGAACTCTTTTTTTCTAGCAGCCCCACCATATGTTGAAAGAATTATATTGCTGCTTCATTTTCAAAGTGGTATGAGTTATATTGTGACTATTAGTTTCAGATCGTGGATTTTAGAATAATTCTGGTCTATTTTGCTTACTGCCATGATTACCAGCATTTACCCTGCAACAGCAAGTAGGAGATTGATCTGCTTATTGTGGTAAGCATTATAACAATACCAGAGCTCCTGCCACAGAATTAGACACATATTCATGTTAGACAAGTACATGGCAAATATTTCAACAATGCTATTGATGGTTCTGAGGCTGATGGCACAATTAAGAAAGGACTGAATCATGTTATTGATTTTTTAACACACTTTACAAACAGATTTGCTTGAAAAATCCCGTGCAATTCGTCAGGCTAAAGATGAAAGAACATTTCACATCTTTTACTATTTGATTGCTGGAGCTTCTGAACAGATGAGAAGTAAGTGCCTTACTAATGATTCTCTCATCTCATTGAATAGTCTAAGCAATGGCTTGCCTAAGTATTTATCTTAATTTCCGTAATTACATGTCATTCAATCCTTACTATAAATAAATGCAATAGAAATAGCTATGTATTTTAGCTAGAGAAAACAATTTTTTCAAGTGAATTAGAAGGAAGCATCAATTCATGTCCACCTGTTTGAGACCTGTTTGAGGCAGGTTGTTTGTAGTTTACAAGATATTTTAATTTACAGGAGATGTAGACCCATTCAGATCCCATCCTGAATAATATCAAGATAAATTGGAAAGAGTTATTAATTGCTTTACACAAAAGAGATTGGGGGTTCCAACAAGAATATCAGCTCATTGTTTTAAAATAAATTAAGAGAATGTCTTTGCCACAGTATGTTATTACACTGTGAAAGGCACAGCTCCAGATGTATGGGAACATCATGGTTCAAATATGACATATTTCCCTAAATAATTTGTTGCTAAAGAATGTAAAAAGCAATGGGTTATTCCATATTTCCCCTGGCTTTTATGTTCCTTACCTAAGAATCTGCTGTTGGTCATAGAATAGGTTTGAACAGTCTGTTAGTTTGGCCCACTTTGGTTGTTACCTTGTTCCATTCTTATTATTATGGGCTATGAATCCCCACAGGGAGAGGCACAATTCTGAGTAGGTTACATATGGCACTCAATAAAAGGATTTGGGGAAGAATGGCTCAGATTTGAATCCATAGGAAACAAAATTGTCCCAAAGTGCAGGGATGTTCTCCAGTCACTAATGAAAACTAGAAAATTAATACCATCAAAATAGTTGCTAAATAGTTATTTTGAAAATATTTGACAAAACACTAAACTCCTCATACGAGCAGCTTTTTCCTTTGGTGATAATTTTGGGGTTTTTTTTTCTGTTGTTCCTTAGGAGAATTAATGAACCAAGAGCATTAAGTAAATGCTCTTAAATAAAGCTTTTCTTCTTCTTTTTAGATGATTTGTTGCTGGAAGGCTTCAACAATTACACCTTTCTATCCAGTGGCTATGTGCCTATTCCTTCTCAACAAGATGATGAAATGTTCCAGGAGACCTTGGAAGCCATGAAAATTATGGGCTTTACTGATGAGGAGCAGACATGTGAGAATTGTTGTCAACACTGTATTCAACATTTACATCTTCAAGTGACACCACATAGAGATGCAGATGCAGAGGTTAATTCTGTCCAGAATAATCACTCTGCAAAGCTAATTTGTGTTTATGAAAGGGAATATTTCTCATTGGAACCCCCTACATATCCAAAAAGAGATTACTATCTAAGCCAGCTCTATCAACAGTAATGACCATTTAAAGCCATTGTTCAGAACTTTCCAACTAGCATGAAAAAGTTCCAAAATAATCTGATTTGTTTTTGAAGGAAATAGAACAGGCTCAAATAGCTCATATGTACTCACTGATTCAGAAAAAAGAGAAATAAAACCAAAGGGGATGAAACAACAGTTAAACTGTTTTGAAAATGTGGGCCTGCCAGAGACATCCACCTGCACAGCTTTTACCTCTCAGTGCTGCTGGCAGTGTGCAGGGCTGTCAGATGCAAATTGCCATGTCCCAAGTGACACCTGGTGGCAAAAGCAGCGTCCTCCCATTGCTGAAGCTTGCAGCAGCTGCAGCAGCAGAAGGGCAGATCCCTCAGCTGAGCAAATCCCCAGCCTTGCTCAGTCTGGATGATGGTGCTGGTGCACACTGCTCTGCTCTCCTGGCAGTACTGCCATGGACAGCAGCATTCTCCACTGCAGCAACAGGAATCATTCTTTTGCTGTCTGAACCCCTCTGACTTCATGCTCTAAAAAAGAAGCCCATTAGGACAATATTCTTCTACTGTATAAATTAGATAAATTTACAGATAAATAAATAGAAGTCCTCAAATCAATACAACCTCATCTGTAACATATCAGTAGATTTTACTGCCTGAGATTAGGTGGCATCACATTTATGTATATTTTAGTTATCAAACATTAATAAATACCTTTTCTGGATTTTGACATTCATCCATTTAAAGACATGTATACATTTGATTCTAGTTACACAACTAAATATCCCCATGTCCCTGAATAACTGGACATTCAGAAGTGCCACACATTTTTGAAGCTGCTGGTAATTCAGATTTTATTTTTTATTTCAAAGACTCTTGAGTGACTGAGCAGGGAGGATGCTACAGGCACTGTGAGTGGGAGAGAAATTCCTGAGATGTGGGGATCTGCCTGGGGAGCCAGCATAACTTAGCTTGAGGTGCTGGTGTTCCCAGACTGGCCCATTTGCTCCACTGCACAGATTGTGGAGATTTTTGCTCAATCACTTCTCAAACTCCTCCAGTTTTAAGGCCTTTAAAACAAGCCTTACTCTTTCCAGAGAGGTACAGACTATCAGAGGCATTAGAATGTTATTGCAGAGGACAGAGTTTTCAAAACATGGCCAATCTGTTCCTCATTTATGTTATCTGTTTCTCTTACAGCTATTCTGAGAGTTGTTTCATCTGTCCTACAACTGGGTAATATTGTCTTCAAGAAGGAGAGAAACACTGATCAAGCTTCTATGCCAGATGATACTGGTATGATTTTCCACTTTAAAATTTAGTTAACATTAAGAAATTAATAAAACAGCAACTCTTTATCAATATTTTTATATAATTGCTATTATCTGTGTAGCTCTCAGGCTTTAAAATATAAACCATGCTTAAAATCAGCTCAGTTATCATTACCTTTTCTAGTAATCTTGAATCCATAAATTGATGAATGGTGAATTTGTTGCTTGGATCACAAATCTTCCTTTTATGGTGTCATTTCTTGTATGTACAATAGAGGAAGATAAATAACTCTGCATACCTGCTGAGCTACTCATATTCACACTTACTGACCAGCTAAGATGCAATTCAGTCTGAAATAAAATCTCACTTTTTTATTCTAGCTGCACAAAAAGTGTGCCACCTGATGGGAATTAATGTGACAGATTTCACAAGATCTATTCTGACCCCAAGGATCAAGGTTGGACGAGATGTTGTCCAGAAAGCTCAGACCAAAGAGCAGGTACCACATGCTCTCTGCTCAGCCCTCCTGAAGCTCTTCTCCCTTTTCCCATTTCTATTTCTCCTTACATCTTGTCTAAAGGGAAACATTAATTTTCTGTCTCATTTCTACAGAAATTAACAGTAATGTGGGTTTCTTCTTTCATTTACAATCTCCTCTGACCTTTTCTAGGCAGACTTTGCCATAGAAGCTTTGGCCAAGGCAAAATTTGAGCGTCTGTTCCGTTGGATCCTGGCTCGCGTGAACAAAGCTCTCGATAAAACAAAAAGACAAGGAGCTTCTTTCTTGGGGATCCTCGACATTGCTGGATTTGAGATTTTTGAGGTATGTACTGTGGAACACAAGCTGACTAAACTCATATAGATCCTTAAATTTTAATTATTTTAATATGCAAAAAGAAACACAAAATAGCAAATACCATCTTGTCATTTAAGTTCAGTCTTGAAGGTCTCTTTCTAATGTTACAAATTCACTGCTTTCCTCTTCACAGATCAATTCATTTGAGCAGCTGTGCATCAACTACACTAATGAGAAACTTCAGCAGCTTTTCAACCACACAATGTTTATATTGGAGCAAGAGGAATACCAGCGAGAGGGCATTGAATGGAATTTCATTGACTTTGGCCTGGACCTGCAACCTTGCATCGAGCTGATCGAAAGACCAGTAAGATTCTCTCTCTCTGTGGGTGGGATACTCCAGAGGTATCAGTTATGTGTCAGTACAACAAGAGATCCTTTATTTCCTGGAAGGATCTGGAACCTCAGGGGTGAGGAAGGTGGTGCTCTGTCTGTGCCTCTGCTTGTGATGATTCTGATCTCATACTGCTTCCATTGCAGACCAACCCTCCCGGTGTCCTGGCTCTGCTGGATGAAGAGTGCTGGTTCCCCAAGGCTACTGACACATCCTTTGTGGAGAAACTAATTCAAGAACAAGGCAACCATCCCAAATTCCAGAAGCCCAAGCAACTCAAGGACAAAACAGAATTCTGTATAATGCACTATGCAGGAAAGGTACAGATTGAGCTATTTTGACTTAGGGAACTTTGGTTCTTTGATACCCAAAGGATCAAAGAGAAACATTCTGGTACTTGCATTGATGAGACATAGCTTTAATTATGAAATGTGCTTATTAAGTGTTTTAATTACACAACACATGAAAAAAGATTTGCAAATCATGGTTGTGCTAAGCTCACAAGAAAACAAAAATTACCATCACTGAGGTTATTGAAAATCCAAGTAATTTGTAACCTTTTCTAGCAAGCAGACTTTTTAAAGACATCAGTACATGTGAGAATAAATACTCAGCCCTCAACCCTAGAAACCTTTGCACATTATTTGTCTTATTTTGTGTTAATACAGTGCCCTGTTTTCTTGGACACTCCAGATTTCTTATCAAGAACAAATTTTTGATGTAGCACTCACTGTTTCCTGCAGGTTACCTACAATGCAACTGCCTGGCTGACAAAGAACATGGATCCACTAAACGACAATGTGACTTCTCTGCTGAACCAGTCTTCAGACAAATTTGTAGCAGACCTTTGGAAGGATGGTATGAATCACAAATCTAAATCACTGATGGGGTTTAAAGGGAGAAACTCCTACCACAACTTTTTGACAGCCATCCCTTGCTGGTAGCACACAAGTGTGAATGTGATAGGCATAGAAGAGACTGAGCTAAGACATAAGAATAATGTGTTCTAAAGACATCATTAATGAAAAAATTCATTAGAGAGTTTTAAGCACTACCAAAAAATTTCCTTAATATTATTCAGCAACAACATAAAAATTATTCATTACACTGTTAAAATGTTGCTGAACGTGTAAAATTGTAGACCTCACTTAGCAGAGGTTATTGTTAGGTTTTATGAAGGCTTTCATGTAAGTTCTGTGGAGTTGTATTTAATTCACGGAGATAATAAAATATATTCTAGGTATTCAGTTGCTCCATTCTGTCACTACTTAACAAAATCCACATTTTCATCTTTGACAGAAGTAGACTATTTACCCAGAAGGACTTCTAGTACATTTGTCAGAATGCTTCTATTGCATAAAAAATATACCTGTCCTCTTTGGCAATCTGCAGCGTAACCATGGCAGTGACGAGTGTGATGTGAGGCAAGGAGAGTTTATTTAAACTGTTCCATTCTTCTTTTTCTATTTCAGTGGACCGTATTGTTGGGCTGGACCAAATGGCCAAGATGAGTAGTGAAAGCTCACTCCCCAGTGCCTCAAAAACCAAGAAAGGCATGTTCCGTACTGTTGGACAGCTCTACAAGGAGCAGCTGACCAAACTGATGACCACCCTGAGGAACACCAACCCCAACTTTGTCCGCTGCATCATTCCAAATCATGAAAAAAGGGTAAGTTTCAGATGCTCGGTTTTCAGACTACCGCCACGTTACTCCTGTCGAGCTGCTCGCTGCACGTGGCACAGCTGAACAATGTCTTCAAACACAAACACATGGATGGTAACATTTTTGTAAATCTGTGTTAAAAATACCTTCTGTCCCCTTTTTAGTCTGGCAAGCTTGATGCCCATTTAGTGCTGGAGCAGCTGCGCTGCAATGGTGTCCTGGAAGGGATCCGCATCTGCCGCCAGGGATTCCCCAACAGGATCGTCTTCCAGGAGTTCCGCCAGCGGTACGAGCGCTCAGCCCCAGCTCTGCCCTTAGCAGGGCTGTACTCCTCTCTGTCTGTCTGTCTGTCTGTACCAAACCACCCAGTGTGTTTCAGCCTCCCTAACATAAGCATCTTTTGGCAGATATGAAATTCTTGCTGCAAATGCCATTCCTAAAGGATTCATGGATGGGAAGCAGGCTTGCATACTCATGGTGAGGAAAGCATTTTTGATCCTATTATAATCAGGCCTATGCTTTTTACATAAAAGCATTGAGACTGAACAGAAATGAGAAGTGATTTTTAGTATCCTAAACCTCAGCACTGGAGTTAAAAAATATCCCTGTTTTCCTCCAGATAAAAGCACTAGAGCTTGATCCCAACTTGTACAGAATTGGACAGAGTAAAATCTTCTTCAGAACTGGTGTTCTGGCTCACCTGGAAGAAGAGAGAGACCTGAAGATCACAGATGTTATTATAACCTTCCAGGCTATGTCCCGAGGCTACCTAGCAAGAAAGTAAGAAAATATGCTGACAAATAGTATGTTTTCTGCAGCAAAGTATCTGCAGGGTCCTTTAGTGTTCCATATAACAAACTGAAGATACTGAGACATTTCATTATTAGTTATATTGCATTAAAACTTGTGGCCAATGAAGGTTTCACCTCCAGCCCAGAAAAGGCTGATCAGTGTAATTACTGGGAAGCAGTTACACTGTGAGGCTGCTCACACCCCTCTGTACAATAAGCTGAGACAATGACCATCATTTAAGCATCTCTGTGTTTATACCAGCAGGAAAGGAGCATTCTAAGCTGTTACTGGAGTCATATGCACTACAAGTAGCAGCACCCCTGGCATCTATAAAACATAAAATAATTTCTTCCACAGCTTCAATGTGGAGCACTGATCATCTAGCATGATCTCAGTTAATGTACACCACAAAACTATCAACAATAATGCCTTTTTTTTCTGTATACTATCAAGGCTTTCAAATTGCCAGACAAAGAATTATGCCTCAAGAATGATAATCAGTGCAAGATCTGCGTGCCTGTGTACTCTGGAAAGGTGTTCACACCCAGAACTAGATCTATACATCTGTGCCTACCCCTGGAATGCAAACAGCCAAAAACCAAAACAAAATATCAGACAGCTAACCAGAGTTATCACCCTTCCTCAGGAAAGCACAGGCACTGTTAAAGCAACAAAAGAATTTGTGCCAGACTCCCCAAACCATGTGGCTCATCAGCAGACTCTCATGCCAGAGTTTCTTTGCTTAATGTGTGTACCTTGCAAACACCTTCTATTCTCAGACTGAACCAATTTGTTTTGTGTTTTTAATCACAGAGCCTTTGCCAAGAGACAGCAACAGTTGACTGCAATGAAGGTTATCCAAAGAAATTGTGCTGCCTACCTGAAGCTGAGGAACTGGCAGTGGTGGAGACTGTTTACTAAAGTGAGTGACTGCTATCAGTAAATCTCTCCTCAGTTTTCCAAAAGAAAAGAAATGCACATGATATCAAGGTACATCTTTTCAGGGACACTCCTTGTTCCAAAGCCCATTGCAGCTGGTGGCAAGAGCCTCATTAGTTTCACAAAATTTGGGGTTAGAGATACCCTGATAGTTCTATAACGCCACTAACATTAAAGTTGGTTCTAACTTGAGAAGAAAACAATCTAGTTAGGCAGAAATTCATAAAAAGGCAGAAATTCATTTGCATGCTTGGAGACTTTTTTAATTGCCACAACATGAAATAATTTCACAGGGATGGATAATGAGAACACTGAGTAAAATGGAATTTTCCAAACATCCAGAGTGATGTATCTATGGGGAACCAAATAGCTTGGGAATTCCTAACTGGGACACTGGACATCTTCCTGCTAGGAATCCATGCAAATTAAGTCTATTTTCCTATTAAAGAGGCTCGGGTGTTTCAAGAATGGCCTTCAGTTTGGATTCAGAAATCTTTTCCTACTTGGATTGATAACAATCTCCTCTGCAACCAGAAACAGGCAGTAACACACAGCTGTGTGTGCACATTGCCTTTCTATGCAGATGTAACTTTTGTACCTTATCAAGGGATGAAAATAAGCCTGGACACATTTCAAAAGTGACACTATCAGAGGCAGAGGTGCTCACAAGGCCCCTGGAATTAACACAGAGACAGCCAAGAGCAACACTGCTGAGGCTTGGGGATTTAAAGATGTTCCCATCAAGCTTGGCTGGACAGTATCTGTCCAGTCTTGAGCAATGACAGCACTACCATTAGTGCCAGTCAGCCCTTGAGTCCATGCTCAGCAACACAAGTACTGACAGGAAACATGCTTTAAAAACCCTTCCATTTCCAGGTGAAACCACTGCTGCAAGTCACCCGCCAAGAGGAAGAAATGCAGGCCAAGGATGAAGAGCTACAAAAAACTAAGGAAAGACAACAAAAAGCAGAGAGTGAATTGAAGGAGCTGGAACAGAAACACGCACAGGTGATTTACAGCCCTGAGCTGCTGGGAAACACTAGCTGTTCTTTTACCATGTCTAGAAACTGTTATAATAAAGGTGTCTCTCTCCTTTGCACTCATGATTGTATTCATAGCAATGGTCCAGAGCAGAAGGTCAGTGCAGACAAGCTCCCAGCCCCTTCAGTAAAGGCCCAAATTCCACACAAGAATGTGTGGTGGAGCTGCCTGCCTGTACCCCAGGAGTGTCCAGGAAAACAACCAACTTGCACTCCAAGCTTACCTTCCTCTCCATTTTATTTGTGCAGCTTGTTGAAGAGAAGAACCTCCTGGCAGAGCAGCTTCAGGCAGAAACTGAGCTGTATGCTGAGGCTGAGGAGATGAGAGTCCGTTTAGCTGCTAAGAAACAAGAGCTGGAAGAGGTCCTGCATGAGATGGAAGCCAGAATTGAGGAGGAGGAGGAGCGCAGCCAGCAGCTGCAGGCAGAGAAGAAAAAGATGCAACAACAAATGCTGGTAAGGAGACATAAGTGACAAATAACTTGGATCTCACTGGGACACAACAGAGACAGGAAAACCTCAGATCCTAGGACAGTGCTTGCTGTAGGATATATATCTGTGCTACTGAAGGACAATCAATTGATGCTCTTTCCTCCAGAGTTCTCTTCCTTATCTCAACCCTAATATTTTCTCTAAAACATTAAAAATCTTTCCTTCTATGTTGTCAAGTATTACAGATTGTCTAGTTCTTTACAAAAACAACAAAGTTTACAACATGCAGTAATAAGCATTAAGCATTTCTTAAGAACTGTAGAAGTAGTATTTTATTTCTAGAATTCATGTTTTGTGGGTTTCTCTTTCCCCCTTAAAGGACCTTGAGGAACAGCTGGAAGAAGAAGAAGCTGCAAGGCAGAAACTGCAACTTGAAAAAGTAGCAGCAGATAGCAAGATAAAGAAAATGGAAGATGATATTCTGGTAATGGAAGATCAGAATAACAAGCTAAGCAAGGTGAGTTCTAGGTCCACTTCTTACTCTGAAAATAGTGAAAGTTGAGAGAAAACCTTCTCTTCCACTAGAACACTAGGAACACTCTTGACTATCTAATCTCATGGATGCACAGTTACACCAGACCATCAGTCCTGCCTGTATCAAATGCATTTCTGATAATTTTCCTGTGCTCATTTAAACAATCCAAAATCATGTAAAACTACTCTGAGACCTGCTGTAGCAACAATATTTTCAAGCAAAATATTTACAGCAGTCATGCACAATCAGTGAAATACGTGTCTTCTTATCCAAAAGCAGACTAAATAATTCTCTTGGTTTGCAACTACTTTCAACAAAACTTCATGATTAAAACTGGAAGGTAAGAATGTCTTCCAGTACTTTTTAAAAGGGATTGCTCCTGTAAACTGGGCTCTGTACTTAGCAGCCATCAGAGAGAGCACAAGAATCTGAGAGCAGCAGCTTAGAGAACATAGAAGTCATAGAGAGCCCTCCATAGCTCCTCTGTAACTGAAAAATTGAAATGTATCACTACAATCTCAAGAAATACAGCATAATAGGACAGTCTCTTGGACATTTTTGGTTGGCAAAGAGTTGATTTTTGATCACCAATGACAGACATGTTTGTTAACAGAAATATTTTATTTTTCTTAAGGAAAGAAAACAACTTGAGGAAAGAATAAGTGATCTAACAACAAATCTTGCAGAAGAAGAAGAAAAAGCCAAAAATCTTACAAAGCTCAAGAACAAACATGAATCCATGATTTCTGAACTTGAAGGTAACATGAACAATAGTCTATTGGGGGTTTTGGAGAATTTCTTCTTTTTCCTTGGCACAGAACAAAAAAACCTCAACAATCTGGAGACAACTTTTTAAAAATGTGTGGGGTATTTCCAAATTTTTTATGCTGAACCCAGTTTGGTGATAATCACCAAATCCCCACAGTGCCAAACAACAGAAATCTTTTATTCCTTATATATAAAATAGTAGAGAGAAAAATGAGGGGAAAAAATGCTTATGTTGGAGAAAGATAAAGAAATTATTCTTCAGGATGGCTAGAAATAAGGCATTACATGTTGCTCCAAAAACACAGTGACCTGTAGTTAAATGCATGGCCACACTGGAGACCAGAACCATTTGTTGCCTGAGTTTGAGATCAGGACTGTGGTACTGCCAAGGACTCCTGGCACTACCACAGTCTGGTGACCAAAATCCCTCCTTTTCCAGTGCGCCTGAAGAAGGAAGAGAAGAGCAGACAAGAACTGGACAAAGCTAAGAGGAAGCTGGAAGGGGAGGCAAATGATCTACATGAGCAGATTGCAGAGCTCCAGGCACAAATTGCTGACCTGAAGGCACAACTGGCCAAGAAGGAGGAAGAGCTGCAGGCTGCTCTGGCCAGGTACTCACTCCTGGGTCTGCCCATGGTGGAAAGCCTAGGCTGGAACTTATCTTGCCCCTTCTCAGACACTGAGAAGCTCCAGCCATGAATCTCATCTCTCAGTTCATCCCCTCCCTGTGCTTCCCCATTTTCCAAATGTCCTTTTGTGACAAGTAATTATGCTATTGCTTGTCCACAGACAAATAATCTATTTTATTAAATTACCCTCAGCTATCAATGAAAACTCCTCTTCCCATAGGCAAGGGCAGTGCTGTCAAGTATGATGAAATGTAACAATCTACTTCAGTGGCAACAGGCAAAAATTAATTAAGAGCCTGATCTTGAACCACTCCAGAATCTCAGTGGATTTTTTTTTTATAAATTTAAGAGGGAAAACACTCCACCAAAACTTGCTGAATCAACTGATTAGCATCTCCAGACATTGCATCCAGCTAAAGTACAGCTGTCTGATCTTTTTTTTGCATCAGTCTCCCTTTCTTTGGCACTTTCTTGCACAGAACTTATAAATCTTCAGTATATACTGACTTCCTCAAAGAGAAATAGTTATTACTTTTTTAAATTTCTAAAATGAAATGTTCTTTTTTCAAAAAGGCTTGAAGATGAAACTACTCAGAAGAACAATGCCCTGAAGAAAATCCGTGAATTGGAATCTGTAATTTCTGATCTCCAGGAAGACTTGGAGTCTGAAAAAGCTGCAAGAAACAAAGCAGAAAAGCAAAAGAGAGATCTCGGTGAAGAGCTGGAGGCTCTTAAGACAGAGCTTGAGGATACTTTGGATACCACAGCCACCCAGCAGGAGCTCAGGTATGGATATGTAGCACAAGGGGCATAAAGGAATGTCCCCAAGCTCAGTACACTGGCATTGCAGTAGGGCTGGGATGCTCTTTGCTGCTGCTGCTCCACTGATATGTGTCACCTTCCAGAGCAAAGCGTGAGCAGGAGGTCACAGTGCTGAAGAGAGCCCTGGAGGAGGAAACTCGAACCCATGAAGCCCAGGTCCAGGAGATGAGGCAAAAACACACTCAGGCTGTGGAAGAGCTCACAGAGCAGCTGGAACAATTTAAACGGGTAAACAGAAACCCATCTCATTGAAAACCACCTCCTAGATAACACAATTTTCTCTTGTAAATCATCTTTATTCACTTCTTCACATGCTTGTAGGCTAAAGCAAACTTGGATAAGGCCAAACAGTCACTGGAGAAAGACAATGCTGATCTGGCTAATGAAGTCAGGAGCCTGAATCAGGCCAAACAAGATGTGGAGCACAAGAAGAAGAAGCTGGAAGTACAGCTGCAGGATTTACAGTCCAAATACACTGAGGGAGAGCGTGTTCGGACAGAACTCAATGAAAAAGTCCATAAATTACAGGTAGGAAGGAGTTTGATGCTTTGCTGTGACACCGTGGGACTGAGAAGCCCAGTTTATCTAGAAGAATTATGGCCCTGCAGCCAAAATGCTCATTTCTTGTCACCTTAAACTCCTACCTCAATTATCACACAATTAATCAACTACAACCACTCCATCTCATGGAACTGGGAGCTTTTAGTCTCACCACCCCTCTGTGTGTGCTGCAGTCTGTAATGCCATCACTGTTCCAGTGACCATGATGCAGATCTGACAGTTTCTTTCTGTTTGTTCATTTCTGGGTGGTGGGGAAGATTGACAGGTGTGTGGCTTTTGGAAATGTATTAGACAGCTTATTAAACACGTGTGCTCAGAAAAGATGACAACAAAAGGAGAATGCTCACTTAGCTACAGTTTAAGAAATAACTAAAGATCATTTTAAAAGGTTCTCTGGTAGATGTTCAATGTCCAGATATAGTAATCAAGCTTATTGTTACATCTTGTTCATAGCTGCAGTAAGCTTTGCTTTATTTTAAGCTGGTGGATAAATAAGAAAATATAATCAAATGCATCAACTTCTGTCAAGCTTGGGAACAGGAAGGAAAATCCAACAAAAATCCCCATTCTCCTTTGCAATTCATTGCAAGGAACATACTTTTATTGCTTTATGAATATGACTAGATATAGAATAATAAATACTATGGTAAACTAGGCAAAAATGGCATTAGATAAGATTTCAGACAAACCCAAGGAAACTAAAGTTTAAGGAAGATGTTGAAGCTTTGCAAAATAACTGAGTTTATTTATTCTCTGTGGCATCTCACAGGTGGAGGTTGAAAATGTCACCAGTTTGCTCAATGAAGCAGAAAGCAAAAATATCAAATTGACCAAAGATGTTGCAGCCTTAGGATCTCAGCTACAAGATACACAGGTAAATTTGCATCCAAGATCAACTCACCTACAATATTCACAAATTGCACAATAAAAAGACCTAAACTAATGACTGCCTTGCCAATTGATGTGGTGACTGCAGGAGCTGCTTCAGGAAGAAACGCGGCAGAAGCTCAATGTGTCCACCAAGCTCCGCCAGTTGGAGGATGACAAGAACAGCTTGCAGGAGCAGTTGGATGAAGAAATAGAAGCAAAACAAAATGTGGAGAGACATATTTCAACACTGACAATACAGGTATCAGTGCCATGATGAAATCATTAGCTCCATCACTGAGAGCTGTGTTGGCGGTTGCAGAGGATCTGTAGAATTATCCTGGCACAGCACACAGACCTTCAGGGAATTTGTGCTGTTAGCCCAGATGGCACCAGTGGTGCTCCACGATGCAGGCAGCAGTCCCCCTGTCCTTTAAAATGTCATCCCTAGGGCAGGTACAAATGGAAGGATCTCCCACACATAGTCTTGCACATAAGGCCTCTATGTGCATCCTAAGTCTGTGCCCTGCCTCATTTTATGAAGGCTGGGTGATAGGTAACTGTCACCAAGTTCACACAGGTCAGACTAGAAAAGCTTCAGGTCTTGGCTGTCTTCTGGCCAAGTTTTTGTCTCTCTGCCAAGTTTTGTTGTCACAGCTACAAAGATTTGTCCTCTGAATTCAAATTTCAGCTCTCTGACTCTAAGAAGAAGATACAGGAATTTACCACCACAGTAGAGTTCATGGAAGAAGGCAAAAAGAAACTTCAGAAAGAAATTGAAAGTCTCACACAACAGTTTGAGGAAAAGGCTGCTTCTTATGACAAACTGGAAAAAACCAAGAACAGACTCCAGCAGGAGCTGGATGACCTGGTGGTGGACTTGGACAACCAGCGTCAGCTGGTCTCTAACCTGGAGAAGAAACAGAAGAAGTTTGATCAGGTATGGACTTCAGATTCTCCCTTGCTGTGTGTCCCACTGGGACACAGGGACAAAAAAATTAACTAAAATTTAATTATACAAGAAATGGTTAATTTTGTATTTATGTACCTTTATCAAAAGCAGAGATTCTTCTCTGTCATTAACAACTGACAAAACAGCTGCAGTAGAAAAGCCTGTTACTAATGACCTCCTGTATTAACACTACCTTTTCACAGATGCTGGCTGAAGAGAAGAACATCTCCTCAAAATATGCAGATGAAAGGGACAGAGCAGAAGCTGAAGCTAGAGAAAAGGAAACAAAGGCTCTGTCCTTGGCTCGAGCACTTGAAGAGGCTTTGGAAGCCAAAGAAGAACTGGAGAGAACAAACAAAATGTTGAAAGCTGAAATGGAAGATCTTGTTAGCTCCAAAGATGATGTTGGCAAGAATGTAAGTTTTGGCCTTAGAACAATCTCCACAACAATAACTTAAAATAGCAGCAAAAAGAAGATATAATTGTTTCCAGTGTGGGAAATTCTCTGCAGCACACAAATCCATTCAGCAAGATCAGATATTTCATAAAAAATTCAAAGGTTTTTCCATTTGTGTCCAAACTTTCAAGGGACTTGGCAAAGTAACTGTAGGCTATGTTTATTTTTAACATAACTTCAAGCATGAAGAAGATTCTAACTGATTTCTAAATAATGTATTAGTTTATTACACTTCTTTGAAATGGTAAACTCTGCAAATCTTATTTTATTAGTTATATTTGACTTTGCCACCTGGCTTATATTTACTTATATAACTACAGCAAATTTCCACTTCTGCATTGTCAACCACTTCTTTTATTACAGATATATGATTATATTACTTCTAATACTAAATAAATTAAATTATGATATTTGACTAGATGAAAAACAAAAGATTGGAATAAAGAAAATCTTATCATTTTCAGACAGTTTTTCAAGTACAAAATAAAACTAATTTAGCATTTTCAGTGTAAATTAGATGATTCATTGTCCACACCTGATAGTTTCAAATGTGGCCTACACTGCAGGTATACTGTGAATAATTAGAATTACTCTTATTTCTCATAACAAGTCTATTAAATTCTCATTGCTTGAAAGGTCCATGAATTGGAGAAATCTAAACGGACCCTTGAACAGCAAGTAGAAGAGATGAAGACACAATTAGAAGAGCTAGAGGATGAGCTACAGGCTGCAGAAGATGCCAAACTCAGGTTGGAAGTTAATATGCAGGCTCTGAAAGGCCAGTTTGAAAGAGATTTACAAGCCAGAGATGAACAGAATGAGGAGAAGAAAAGACAGCTCCTCAGACAGGTACCATTCCCAACTACTGCCTTTGTAAATATCTAACAAGCCAGCTGAAAGGCCCCAGCCTAGCGCCATTATTAAAGCACCTCACTAACTATAATGAAAAAAAAAGCATTACATTGTCTTGAACATGGTGATTAAAAAAAAAAAAAGAAGAAAAATAAAGGTTATTGTACTAAAGAAGGCAGATGCACAGTTACCAACAAATGTAGCTATTTCACTCTACAATCAATATAGTATAAAACATATGAATTGCTATTTCTGACAGTCAGAACCACCTTCCCTGTATTCTCAGTGCAAGTGAAAAAAGACAATTTCTAATAGATCTGCCTTCCCAAGGTACACTGAATGCATACAAAAGCACTGGAGATGAAAACAGAATAAAACTTATTTGTATAAAAGTGTTTGTGACAGCAAGGATAACTGCTGTAGTCATCATCTTGTATAACACACACATTTCCATGAATACAGGACCCAAATTGCTGAGTCCTTTCAAAAACCTTTAATTTTGGGACAAAATGGAAATCTGTTTTAACTGCCAGGGAAGTCACAGTTAACAGAGATATGGGGTCTGTATACACTATTAGACATAGTGTTTAGGAGTCCCCAAGGACTTTGCTAAACTGAACTTGTTTTCCTTAATGTTTAGCTCCATGAATATGAAACTGAACTGGAAGATGAGCGGAAGCAACGTGCCCTGGCAGCTGCTGCCAAGAAGAAGCTGGAGATGGATGTTAAAGACCTGGAGAGCCAGGCTGACTCTGCCAACAAAGGTCGGGAAGAAGCCATCAAACAGCTTCGCAAATTACAGGTAAGTAACCCCAAAAAGACAGTTTTTCCCACTGCTGTATCTTATACAGCCACAATACAGAAGTTAGGTGACATCTGTGAGCTTGATGCCATTACAGATGATTGGTCAGAAGGGGATTTTTCACTAAACTGCCACATTCAAATATCAGTATTTGAATGCTCAGTTTGAATGACAGTGGAAAAATTCACAGGGCAAATGATTAAAATCTTAAATTTCATGCTTCTAACTTACCCATATGGAGGAAAACAAAGATTCACATGAAGAGAAAGGACTATAAGATAAAATCTGTTTCAGGGCTTCAATCTGGATTCTAACACTTGACTCTTGAGCCTGTTCAGAAATCAGGTTGTCTCTGAATTATCATGTTCCTGTTTATATTTTAAACCTCCATATCAACTGTTCTGTCACATGCTAACAACTAAACAACAAAAATTTTCTTAATCAGAAACATTAAGACTCTACATGTACTCAAATATTCAGAGGACAACAGGCATTACAAAAGATGCAGGGTTCAAGTGGAAGCATTGCCCACCATGGATAGCATTTCAGATCTTTCCAACATGTGCTACCAGATCTCTGCAGAAAATATAACTTCAGCAGCATTATCACAATGTAACTGCATGTGTTCTGTTCCATCCACATTTCTTCCAACTGAAATTGTAACAACTTTGTTATTCTTTTCAACAAGGCTCAGATGAAGGACTACCAACGAGAGCTGGATGATGCACGGGCTGCCAGAGAAGAAATATTTTCTACAGCCAGAGAAAATGAGAAGAAAGCAAAAAGTCTGGAAGCAGAACTCCTGCAGCTTCAGGAGGTAAAGTGGGAAACCTAGAGCAGAATGAAGGAGATTACACATGGCTTTCAGTAGCAAAACAGAACTGGCAGTGAAGTCATCTAACAGGTCTTAGGGACTGAACTTGTAACAAGTTCCATGTTTTCCACACACTCCACTAAAGCTGTTGGATTTACATCTGAGCACAGTCAGATTGAGCTGAAAAAAATCACCTTGGAAGAAGGTACAAATCGCCAGCGTTAAAGGGAAATGAACTGTATGATCCAACACAAATTGTTTTCAATAGCAATAAATTCTTGAGGGCTTAGTGCTATTATTCCTACCTGTATTAAATGGCCATCTTGTGACTAAAACAAATAAAATAGAAACCCGCTCACAGGCTGGATAAAGTGCATTTCATTGTACTTCCCTAGGATTTATGACATGACAAGAATTTATTCTGTTAACAAGACAACCCATCTCATACCAGCTTTAGAAAATTTACAGTCCTCTG
This sequence comes from Molothrus aeneus, assembly GCF_037042795.1. Classification (NCBI taxonomy): domain Eukaryota; kingdom Metazoa; phylum Chordata; class Aves; order Passeriformes; family Icteridae; genus Molothrus; species Molothrus aeneus. The sequence goes on along the minus strand of NC_089661.1, from coordinate 7,671,130 downwards.
AATCATGCTATAACTATTTGAACATTTACTCATTTCCTTACTATGCTGCTTTTTCCATTTCTCTAGGACCTGGCTGCTGCAGAAAGAGCTCGCAAACAAGCAGACCAGGAGAAAGATGAGATGGCAGAGGAACTTGCAAGTGCTGCCTCTGGAAGGTAGGAATACACCAAATTACACACAAGGCTCTGAATGTGCTGCTAATGCTGCCAAGAGAAGTTTTGCTCTGTTCCCAACAGCCATCTGCCCTTGACAAGACAACATGCACACATATGACTACTTCCATTGAAATATCTAGTTCTTTTCTGAATTATTGGCAGTTCACAATACAATCATAACATATGGTCAGAGCCAGAACTACTCACTTTTCAAATTTAAATTTCCAGGACAAGCCTTCAGGATGAGAAACGGCGCCTGGAGGCAAGAATTGCTCAACTGGAGGAAGAGCTGGAAGAGGAGCAAGGCAACATAGAGGCAATGGGTGACCGCATGAGGAAAGCAGTACAGCAGGTACAGCTCATTCCAGCACATGGCACTTTCTGTTCATATTCCAGCAAAAGCTACTTGTGGTTCTGAATATCTGGAGCATTGCCTTCCCAAATTGCCACCTGTCATTTGTCTGAAAGCATGCAACACTTGTGAGAGCATCCCTTCCCTCCTTGCAGGCAGAGCAGCTGAACAATGAGCTGGCAACAGAGCGCTCAACTGCACAGAAGAACGAAAACGCTCGGCAGCAACTGGAGAGGCAGAACAAAGAGCTAAAGAGCAAGCTGCAGGAGATGGAGGGAGCTGTGAAGAACAAATTCAAAGCCACAATTGCTGCTCTGGAGGCCAAAATTTCTTCTCTCGAAGAGCAATTGGAACAGGAAGCCAGGTACTGGTCTCCCAAGGGCACCACTGTCCATTTATTGTTCCAGTTAATGAGACAGAAAATAAGCAAAGGCAAGCAGGATTTGTGTCAGCAGGCTCTCAGTGCCACTAAACTTGGTAAAGTCTCTCACTTAACATTTCTGAGACATATGGCAAGTAACTGGAGTTGCTACAGTTTCTGATTAAGACCCATTTTTTATTGCTGAAGAGTTCTACTGGTACCATAGGCAAGGATCTGCTCCCCTACATTTTAGAGTAACTGCCCTATGACTCTGCTAGATTAATTGCCATAACACATTGTGCCATTGTTGGATTATTCCTTCAGGAAATCACCTTGTGTTTCAGAACACATCTCCTGGAGCACTTCTAGCATACAGCAAAGACATATATTTGGTTCTGTTTTGCTCAGAAGAATATGCATTAAAGTTTTCCTTAGAATTCAAATTCACCTGTTAAATTCAGTAAGACCTTTAACATAGGGGTCCTTGGTGCTGATTTCATGAACCACAAGCCCAAGGCAGGTGGAGAGCACAAAGCTTCCACATCACCAAACTCTGCCCTGTCATTGCAGAGACAAGCAGGCAGCGGCCAAGACGCTGCGCCAGAAGGACAAGAAGCTGAAGGATGCACTGCTGCAGGTGGAGGACGAGAGGAAGCAAGCAGAGCAGTACAAAGATCAGGTACAGACCATGTCACAAGGGTCTTAGTTGAGGGCACAGGAGGTTTTAGGTTTTGTCCTAAGAAAGGAAGATTCCATGTTGTGCCTCAAGCAAATGCCCTTCTGGAAAGCAGACTGTATGCTTGGATTCTATGCTGGGAGAGCTAAAGTCCGTTACTAAAAGATGGGACAATATAATTCGCCCATGCTACATCAAGTGCCAAAGCACAAGTCCTTGTTAATCAGCCAGATACAGCAGTCTGACTGCACAGCCATATACAGGACTGTGCACAACACCCTTGGTGCAACATGAATAGAGATGCTGAACAGATTTTACATTAAAATTTTAGCTTTATCTACTGCAAATCCATCTGCAAGCCAAAAGCAGAGATAGGACTATGCAGAAAAAGAAACAAGAGTTTATGTCTGAATACAGTAGCTATCAGCAAAATGAACTCCCACAAAGCCAAGTTATTTTCAGGCTATAACCTTCCATCTTTGATTTGAGCCATGTTTTAGTACAACTCCCAATGGAAACATGAAATTAAAACAAGGAATATAAAGTATTACAAATTAAAGCATTACTCTGAAATCTCCCTTTAGGCCGAGAAGGGCAACGTACGGCTCAAGCAGCTGAAAAGGCAGCTGGAGGAGGCTGAGGAAGAGTCCCAGCGCATCAACGCCAACCGCAGGAAGCTGCAGAGGGAGCTGGATGAAGCCAATGAGAGCAATGAAGCCCTGGGCAGGGAGGTTGCAGCACTAAAGAGCAAGCTCAGGTAGAGTACCCTTGTTTGGGATAGCCCTTCCCACTCACTGACAACCTTGAAATTTAGAGCTGAACAACAAAAGTGGAAAAAAATCTGTCAGGTGAGGAACAGGCACTGCTAATGCTGCGAGTTACTCACTCCTTGTGTTAGCTTGGCACTCAGAACAAAAGGCCCAAGTCAGGAGTGAAGTGCATTTCATAGACTGCAGCAGCCTCAGGATTTCAGCTGAGATGAATTGTGATAATATGGCATAGGCCTTACTCTTCTCTAATCAAAATCCTTCTGGCTTCAATTGGAACAGAATTAGGCTTGGTTGCTTTTGAAAACACCCCTTATATAATGGCTGTATATATTTGTACAGAAGCAGTCACAAAAGTATAAAAATGCTTGTGCTTTTCACACTTTCACACATGCACAACTCACACATAACGACTGTGAACAGTCTTGGACATCACAGGCAGTAAAAAGCAAAGCAAATTAAATTAATCTTATTCCAAAGTCTCTTTGGACTTCACCACTATGGGATTCAATGTCATCAGATCAAGGAAAAGATTAAAACATCCCTTTGCATTTTCTTGTTAAAACTGCATGGGAAAAAGATAAAGCTGTGATCAGTCAGCTACATCCCTGAGTTCTGCACTCACTGGGTTTGAAAACATGAGCTCTCTGAAATAAAGAGGCTGACTTGAGTTATAAAGAAATTGCTCTATCTGTATCACTACACAATAAAATTTTGCCTTCTACCTAAGACCAACAGTACATCAGATGATAAACAAGAACCTGTCTACCTGTGTTCTCAAAGTAGTTTGCCAGACTACTTACCAGTAACGTGCTTCAGCATTCCTGGACATGGATTCCCTTCAAAGTGAAGGGTTATGGATGCAGCAGCCTTTTCCACTAGCACCACCTTGGGTAGTTACATGCTCCTGGCTGCTTTATGAAGCAGTGGCTCTGTCCAGCCCTTTTACATAGAACACTATCTAGCTCATTTTTGTTTTATCTAAATGTAATGTAATTGGCTGTAATGTACTTTGTTTAATTATTTAAAAGTAATTACCTACCTCTGATCATGACCATGTGCCTAGTTTAACTGCCCAGGACTCTTTATCTCTGTTTCAGAGGGACACAGGAACCTTCGCATGACTAAGCAGGTACCATGCCTTCAACTTTGCAGCTAGCTTGTATTGCACAAATTTCCATTTTCTTTGGCCCTGGTTAAAATTATGTGAGGTTTCTGCAAACTGTGAAGGCTTGGATATCTTGACATTAATCTGTTTTATCAAAAAAGACAAATATTACAATAATTTAGCTACCATCAGCTGTTCATCAGTGATACATCTGTCTTACAAGTAGGTTATGTACTGACATAGACTTACCAACGTTGCATTCTCACAAGCTCTACCACCAGAGTACCTAAGCAAGTACTCTGATTTTGGTTTTTTGCATGAATTTTTTTGCACATCATCTTTGTGCACTGCTACAAAAATTAAATTTTTTTCAAATAAAATACACCATTGATTAGTAAAATTGATTAAAAGGACTAATGAATATGGAGTGTCACAGCATGTCATTAGAATTTCACAGTATTTCTTGTGCCTACTGTAATGCTGACCTAAGGTAAGAGCCCATCTAATGCACCTGAGATTTGGGAAGACCTTACTTGCATGTGATTTGTCACACACCACACAATCACAGACAAAAGAGAAAGTCTTGCCTTTCATTACATAGCACTCTGTGCCTGTATTGCTTACAGAGAGTTATTACTGAGGCTTTTAGAGCTATTTTACAGACATTGAATTGCTTGTTTACCGTATTACAACATAGAGCACGGACACAGACATTAAAGCTGACACTGTAACCTAGCACAGCATTATTTTATACTTATTAGCACATTCTCTGGACACAGGAATAATACCTGCACTGCAAAAAATTAAGAGCTATTGCCTTGTAATATTTGTATACTTTCTATTTTACATATGCTGGATTTTGCTGTGAATACACAAATATTTAAAGATGATGTCTTGTCCTTGCATGTGCCTTTTAGTCAGCCTAATATTTCCAGTCAGACTGTTACTCAAGCACCACTCCAGTAGCACCAGTTCAAAGGCAGACTAAATACAGAGGTGCTGAGCAAACACTGGTGCTGAAGGCTCATCCCAGATACACACACTGTTCTAAAGGTACTAATACCAACGAACGACCACCTGAATGTTATCAAACACATAAACTTCTTGAAGAGGAACAGATAGAAACAAAAGGGTTTATCCACAGGGCCAATACCAGTTTAAAGAACTGGTAAGTTTATGCATACTGCAACAGTTTAAAAAGTAGTTAGTGTATGATAAGGAGTTCATTTTGTAGCCAAAACTGTAGTGCACAATTTGGTGAGAGTCTTGCTGTTATTCCCTCCAGTCCCATGTTCTCTCACAGCACTTCAGTGAATTATGAAGCACAAATGACTTGTGGGTAACCAAGTCCACAGACAACACAAGTCCAAGGGGGTGGAGAGCTCTTCCTTTGTTAACAAGAATTAACAAATTTATTAACCTAATTAGAACTTATTTGCTAAATAATAACAAATCTCTGCTGCTGTAAAATAAGAGACCCTGCTGTTAGACCCTGCCAAGCACACACCAGGACAGAAATTACACACCCCTGTGTTCAACACATGCCATCAGCACCAGAACACAACCATGGTGAAATGCCAGCAGGTCTTACATGAAGCTTTATTAGCTAGCTAATTGCCTGCTCACACTGAAGTAAGTTTAAGGGCAGAATTATGGAAAGCAGACTACACGTCACATTTCCATCTTGGAAATGCGGATTCGTGCCTCTGAACTAAGTTAGTCCAGCCAATGTTCCTCTCTCTTCCCTCATGGAAGACTGAACTTCTGCCTTGAATAGCTGCTTGAGAAAGGGCACTGGCTTAGTCTTTTGCAAGGACAAGACAAGCCTTTAAATATTTAGGCATGATTGCTGTACCCAAAAGTGCAGTCTCGGATCTATTTAACACCAAATTAGTATTTTTGGCACAATATCCAGTAATCATGAATTTATTTTATTGCTTATATCTGTGGTCTCAAGCCTTTACAAAGGTTTGCTTAATGAGGGGCAAGTGAGAGGCCATGTCACAAAACTGAAATGCTTTACAGCACATTAGCAATGGAGGCCATGGGACAAACCCATTGTCTGTCTCACTTGCTCACACCTCCCCAAAAATTAACCTTGAGGACCAAAGTGTCCCTGCCTTGGGATGTGCCAGTGAAATATATGGGGATGGGAGGGAGATGGGTGAGGAAAAGGGGATCAAGTGGGAAAAGCATTTCCTGTAGGACACTTGCACTGCTAAACATCAGTCCCTGGGTTACAACAGTTCCAAAGCAATGACTCTTTCCTCTCTCTGCTGGGAAAGAGATTGGAGTGACTGAGAACCTGGGTGTCACACCTGTCACAGCACCTGTGGTGCTCTGACCACTGTGGGCTCAGAAATGTCTGCTGCCATCCACAGCACTGCCCCAGGCCTGCAGGAACTGGTGGGCAGAAATTCTGTACAAATTGCTCTGCTTGCTCCTCCAGAGGGACAGGAGGGACACTCCTCTGCTGTGGTGTATGAGCAGTCCCTTTTTCACTCCTTTCAAGTACCTTCAGTTGCAGTTCCCTTAGGGGGAAAAAATGAAATGAGGGGAAGAGTGGGGATGATTTGGGGCTGATGTTTAGAGGAGGACAAAGACAGAAGCACAAGAACAGGAAACCAATCTAATTTCCAAGCAATTGGGAGTCTCAGCCTGTTCACAAATTACAAGTTACCAGACAGAAAGTGGAATTAGAGGCCCACAGCTCTTGGCTTTTCTGCATTTAGAACCATCAGCCCCACAGGTCCTGTTACAAAACTCTACTTATTTGTGAGGATTCCAAATGACCTAGCACCTGATTTTCTTTTTTCTATTTTTCTCCCCTCTTACTGCAGGAGGGGAAATGAGCCAACATCTTTTGCCCCACCCCGTAGATCTGGAGGCAGAAGAGTAATTGAGAATGCAACAGATGGAGGCGATGACGAAATGGATGCAAGAGATGGAGATTTCAATGGAACAAAAGCCAGTGAATAAACACGCTTCAAAAATTGCACTGCAGCAAGGGGAGGGAGGACGATATTTAGCACTGTATAAGTCTACTCTTAGTGTCAAGGTCACATACACCCACTCCTCTGACAGATAAAAGCACAACTGCCTTGTCTCCAATGTATAGATTGACACTAAAAGTACTCCAAAACTTTTCGTACCATGAAGCATATCTGAAAAGGTGGGGATTTTTAACAGTCTACAGAGGATTTGTGAGATTGTTGCAGGGGAAAAAAAGGCATTGGTCAGTTAATCTTTTCTTAAACTTTCATTTTGTTTTGAGTATTCAATTAATATAGGGTTTTCTCCTGGTTACTACACCCCTGATGCACAATTCACAAGGTGGAAGTGCCTTTTTAATCACTTACTGAAAAATATCATTTGTTCAAATTAAGTCAACTGTTACAGTTTTATATGCACCATGGATGTGCTTACACACTAATAAAAGGCTATAAAAATGACTTCACTATTCTCGTGTACAGGTGTCATTTGAAGGGAAGGGGGGATGCAGCAGAGCTTCTCTAAAACCAAAATACTTCTTACAAAAGTTCATCTAGTTAATCATTAGAACAAAACCCTGATTTTCTTCAAAGTAATGCTTTTGAAGAGATACAAAAAAGTCTGAGCCAGAAGTAAAATGGCATAACCACAGGAAACAGGTTTGATTCCCTCAGGAACACACAGTGCTGAGGTGCTTGGGATGCATCCAATGGCTGACAAGCACAGGACCTGCAGAGACTGACAGCATTCAGGGGCAGGAGCTGGAAAGCAGTGGGGGCCCTACCTGTCTGTCTGTGGGCAATGAACCCATCCTCTGACGTGTGTTATATGCAGAAATATTTCCAGCCAAGCCTCCAGAGCAAGCTGAAACCATTAGAAACAGCAGCAGGGACAGTGATGCAGGGATCCAAGCCAAGATATTCTGCACTAAGAGATCAGCATGCAGTTACTTTTTATTTTTGGAGCACTCCAGCAAGACCACAACCTACTCTTGGGAGCTACCAGGACCTACCACAAACCCTTGCAGCTCAAGCACTTTCAGAGAGCAGCAGCTCTGTGGTCACACTGGGGCAGTAGGGAGCCATGCACAGCAAAGCAGGATGCAAAATCACTCTAAATCCAGTGCAGAGAGCTCACTTGATGCCTTTGATTGAACAGCAAGTGAACCTTAAGCAGTGTGACTACAGGGAGAGCAAATCATGCATTAACATCCACCTTGACAGCTAAAGCCATCATCTTCTAAATCTAAGCATTGTTTCACAAGTGCAGAGATCATGAACTGGGGATTCAGACTTGGCACCATTCAGCCAGCAGAACCAGAGCCCAGAGAATTCTTTCTCCTCATGAAAAAGTAAAGGAAGAATCCATTTAGAGCAATAAAGATGACAAGCTGAGCAGAGAGGGGTTAGGAGTTACTGGATAAGACTTGATCACTGCTTGATCAGGCACAGAGCTGTAAAGATGCTCAAGAGCTGGCTGTCAACACACTCTGTGAGCCTGCATGGGTGGGAACAAGAAGACAAGCAAGTCAGACTTCATATTAAATGGTCTTAAGCACCAATGCTTGGAGCAGAACCAGCAAATTGAACATGTATAAACCACAGCAATAACTTGCCAAAAAACTCAAAATGCATCAACAACTCAAATTCAAAATAAGCTTTATTCTACTCCCCAGTTTAACCAACTTCATAGGTGGACTGAGAAATGAAAATCATCTGTGATTTACATATTCTAGAGAAATAGATGCCTCAGTGACTCTTTTCACAGCATTTCCTTAAAAAACAAACAAACAAAACAAAAAAAAAACCAAAACATCAAACCCATTTATGTATTCTTTTGTCAAGTAAGCTCTCTCCATCCCCTGCCACAATAAAAATCCATAAAAATTGTTTAGTCATGGTTACTTTTGCAAGTACAGGCTTCCATAAAATATATTAACACTGGGAATGAATCTACTCCATTTAAAAAAATAAATGCAGTAATATTCTACAGGGGGTAAAATTATTTTAAAAAACCCATATACAGTTCTCTAGCATAAAGGGCTTTTCAGGTTAAAAAAGCATTTCTAAACTAGTAACAGCTGATATATTCATATAGAAAAATAAAAAATCACTAACACCCAAGGCACCTTGGTGAAGGGAGGTTTGTAAAGCAGTAAAACCCACCTATCAAGATGTTAGAACTAGAAGCTTGATCAGGTTTGGCCTCCTACAACCACCAGGCTTTATAAGCCACTATGGGGTTTAAAAAAAAATAATAAAAGTATGCATGCTATTAGCTCTGGGATCTCCTGAGCACTCTCAGCACTAGACATATCTCACCTTTAACCATGACCTGTTCTGAATGAGAAATCATTGCTTAAAGAAACATCTTGCCACTACAGAGGCAGGTTTTTGTGCAGCAACATTCTGGTCAGCAAACAGCCCATGGGGAGCTGAGCAGCTTCCCTGCAGAAATACACCTTTCACCACATAAAAACAGCTCTTTAATTTGGGTGACTGCAGCACACAACACCCATAGTAGAAAGCAGAATTCCAGCCAGAACTGGTGGTGTATTAACACCAAAAGCCAAAGCCTGAGGAGCTGGATAGTGAATATTGCTGTGTTGTAGGCAGGACAATTGCTTTGGTAGTGTCAAAAGAAGCAACCTTCAAGGAGCTATTTACAGTAGCTGATGCAGGAAGGAATTCCCAGTCCTGCACTCACACAGTCAGCATTGCTTAGTCACACCTTGTCACCCACAGAACTTGCCCAGAGGCCACGCTGGAAGCCACTGCCAATTGTGACTGCTTGTTCAGCTGTCACCTACCCTGACACTGCTGTCTTCTTGCTCATTGATACTCTCTTTAAAACTAAAGTTTGAAATACACATTTCTTCTCCTTTCCCAAAGCCAGCCAGGCTTTTCATAGCAGCATCTTGACAACACTTTGTGAGGGATGGCTCACGGGTCCTGGAACGTGTGACGGCCGCGTTCCAAACTCCAGGCGTTTCACCAACCTGCAAGTGCAAAACTGAAGTCAGGGCATTTCTCTCTCAGTGTAACCATGCTCAGAGTAACTGCTCACCTCCAGAACAAACCACTCAGCTGAGATGAGAGAACAGCACTCTGAGCACTGCATGAACTCATTCCTTAACTGGGCTGAGCTTTCACTGTAACACAGGGCTCCATTTCCCTCTGAGGAATGAACACTATCTTTTACAGGTGCTAGAATTTCAGTTTAGCATTGCAGCAGCAGACAGATAATCAGCTCATGCATATGTAAATATATGAGGCTTTCTTGCAGAAGCTTTCATGAGGTTTTTCCCCAGGCTAGGAGAGCAAGTACAACATGGAACATTCCTTCTAAACAACACCACTGGGCACTGGGTACCAGGACAAACCAGCACAAGGGTCTGGCTAAATAATTAAGTCTGAAACCAAGTGTACTATAGAGACTTCACTTAGCTAAACACAGAACCTAAAGAATGTGCAGTGCAGGATTGGCAGAGTTTAAGCAGACACTGAATGGCAATTTGCAATAACCTTGCTGATTTTTCTTCTTTTGATTAAAAAAAGACAACTGGTTCAAACATTCAGAGAAACGTGTACATTGAGTAAGGTAATTTCTTGTCAGCAGCTACTTAAAATTACATCTTAGCAACTCTAAAGCAGTCTCAGTTGACCCACTATTCAACTTTTTTCCAGTTCTCCCATAAGTGAGAATCTTAATTATGATAAGAGAAGTCTCCCTACATGCCATAACACTCCTGAGACATCTCTTGTGCAAGAACATAAAGCATAAAATAAATTGAACCAATAAGCAAGAACTGTTGTACTTTGTCCTATTTAAACACTGATTTATAATAAAATACATCTTGCACTTGCTCCAGATTTGAGGTATTCAAAACTTGATTGCAGTCCTTGAATTTCAGCAGCTAGTGACTCTGAATTTTAAACTGACCCGAAACATTCAAATCATAATCCTGAATAACTGAATTTCACATACTTTGAAAATGTCTCTACCAAAACAAATAAATATCAATCCCTAAGTTCCAATATCAACAGCCTCACTAAGACACCAGCAGAGCCCAGCACTCACCCTGTGTCACACAGAGGCTGATGAGGACTCAGGCGTGTTTCCAGGACATCTCTGTTCATGTACATGGACACTGAAGGTCTGTTTGGAGACTGGTCATACACAAAGTTTCGGCAGGATGCGAGCTTGGACTCCAAAGCCTGAAGTAAACAGACAAGGTGAGTGTCAGGCTGACCATTCTCTTTCAGAAGATGGCAGTGCCACACCAAAATGGCACTGAAGTGTGTGGGTTTGGGGTATTTTTCTTTATTTAAGAGGGAGCTGTCCAGTAGAGGAACCTGCTAGACCCCAGTGCCACATGAGCTCTGAATTTGTGAAGAGATGAACAGTCATCTCTCTAAAGATGAATCTCTGTTTCTCTAGGGAGCTGATGCTCTTCACCAGCAGGAACACAAAATCTTCACTTTCCTCAGAGAGATTTTTACATCTTTCTTACAGGCATAAATTTTTAGATTACTAAACATTCATATGAGCTATCAGCTTCCCTACCCATGTATTAGGTGGTACACCAGAGGGAATGAGCCACAGATATCTTATTCTCCATCACATGCTCCCATTCTAGATCACTCCACCTTTATTGAATTGCTTTCTGGCTGTATCAGTTCTGCAGCTCAGCCCATCAAAGCCCCATACAAATGTTTGCAACAACACAGCACTAAGGCATAAGGAGGGTAACACCAGTCATGGGATAACCTTCCCAACACCAGCATTACCTTAAATGTCAAACTACAGCTTAGCAGGACATTAGGCCTCGCTCAAAAGACCACTGGACTCTTAAGGCAAACTTCACCAGAAGCCTTTTGGACAGCAGGTATCAGCCTGCTAACTTCTCTGCCTTTCACAGGAACAGATCCATTCTCAATTTACTCACGCTGACTTATTTTTTCTGTACCTGCACTTCCAGAAATTCATAGAGGGAGATCTTATCCCTATCTGGATTAGAACTTAGAAAAACAAGCATGGTCCATTTTTATTTGGGGGTTGGTCGGAAACATTTGAAGTCCAGACCAAGACCAAGGCCACACTTAGCTAACCTGGGGGCAAAAGACTCTTTTCAGTTTCCTCTGAACAGTAGTGCTGGCTGCAGTTTCCAGGAGCTCCAGCTTTCCAAAAGCATTGCCTGGCAGGTAATCACTCACCCCCACTTTTCGCAGCAAGTCTCCCACAATATTAAGTGCAGATATTCTTGCAGCTGGTGTGAGAGGGGTTGCACCATAACTGTCCTCAAGACCTGCAGGGCAGGTTAAAGAAGAATATGTTACTCATGGAAAAAAAAATAAAAATAAAAAATTGACCCTACTGTCTTTAGAGAAGATGATTCAAGGACCACGATTAAAGATCACACAGGTTTTTAAAACCTTTCCCCTAATCAGACCAACATCTCTGGGACAGTTCTGAACTAATACAAAGTCCCAAATGCTCATCCTATCCCTCATTATTTCCAGACAGTTCAAGTCAATTGGAAATGAACAGACTATGAATAAACTCCTAAAATATCCCAGTCTGTGAATACTGAGACCATGGTGATTTGATTTAGGTGACAGTACACTACACACTGGATTCTGTGGCTAAAGGAGGAATGAAAAGAAGGGAGCAAACTATAGCAAAAACAAGAGCATCAAATGGTATTTGTGAGCTGGTTCCCTGCCAGTCACCTCTCCTAAAGGTCCCAGGGGTGGGAAGGCTGATGGGTGTGCGGCGCATTGCGGGTGTTGAGGGCACAGATAAGGAGGCCTGAACTGCAGTGTCTGCTCTTTCTGCTTCCAGGGGAGCTCTCATTGGTGTTTTGGGCTTCTCCTGTTTCTGCTGCACTGCAAGCTCTTGTCGTAGATCTGTGAAGTAAGCAACACAAAGCAAGTGCTGGAGTACGCAGTCACCAAGATAAAAACCAAAAAAGGTAATCTTTTGTCAAAAGATTTTTCTCTTCATGGAAGTGAGGTAAAGTCACTTGTCCTTGTAAAACATTACTCCAGGCATATCTGAACTTGGCACACCTTGACTACATTCTGGCTCCCTGCAAGGTTGAGATCCTATCTGTTGTACCCCTTTCTATCCTGGTTTCCACATGAAGGAAATTTGAGCTGAGGCCAGATTGAAGCCACATCATTATCTAGCCAAGGGACAGAGCACTTCTGTCCCACAACCTGGCTGTAGTTTATGGATACCACTCAAGGGCACAGAATCCAAGATCTGAAAACAGATGTTCATCCAGCTCCAGGGTCTCTCTCTTCTCACCCAGCCTTGTTGACAGATAGCAAAAAGCCAGTGCATTCCAAGGCAACCAGAAGTCAGTCACAGCCCTCCTTTTTTACTTCCCCACTAGTGCTTCACTGGCTCCATTTCCCACAGCCCAGGAAACAATGAAGTTAATGTGTATTAAAGCTGACCTTCGTGGGGAGCCACACCAGCACATGCCCCAGCTGGACTGGCCCAACTCCCTGAAGCCCTGATTAAGAGAAGGCTGGAACAGACTTTTGTTTCTGTGAGTGCTCTGGAATCATGTCAGGAGTTCAAGGAGGGGGCAGAATGTTCTTCAGTTTCCTTACTTGTTTCTACATTTCAGATACCAAGTTTTAAAGAAGCAAAGTTAAAAGCCCAGCTCTAAGGCAGATGGAGAGGACTGAACAGCTACAAGGCAGTGGAAGAGAAAGGAAAAGATCCAAATAACTTCTGTCTAACCTCTAGCTTCATCTTTCAGGCGCTGCACAGACTCCAGCAGGTTTTCTTTCTCATCCAGCTCACTCTCCAGAAAAGCATTTCTTTCAATAGCCTGGTTTAAACGTTGCTCAAAATCCTCCAGGGACATTATAGTGGCTCTGAAAAAGAGTGCATTAGGTGTCACCACCAGAGGACTCAAGGTAGAAGGACTCCCTCTCTCACAAGAAAATGGACACTTGCATTTTTGTTTGGTTTGTCTTGGTTCATTTTTTTTTTTTAGCTTGTAATATATGAAAGAGTGCAGTGAGGGAGTAGAAGAGGTAAAAAAAAGTTATCACATTGCCCATCTGCAACAAATCTCTTCAACACAACCATTAGACAAGTGACAGTCCAAAATGGCAATGCTAACAAGCAGTGCCACAAAGAGCACAGTATCACCATGCTTGCAGGACAGAATAGAGGTGGAAAAAAAAGCAGATCACCTTTTTGCTCTTTCCAAATCATCATTTTCTTGCTCAAGTTCTCGAATGTATTTCTGAAGCTGTTCTTTAATAGCTCTTGTCTGTGCCAAGTCATCTTCCAGCGCAGAGATTTGCCTGTATCCTTCTGAATGCTGCATTTCAATCTTTTCCTACTCAAAGGCAAATCAAACAGCACATCAGGTACTTAGCAACATGTTCTCTTTTTGCAGCATTGTCTGAGCTCCTTGAAAGGCAGAGACAGACACTCTGAAAATTTTTGAGAAACACCATTTTATGTATGGTAAAATGCCAAAAAATTCAATTGCTCACACATTTCTGGGCTGCCAGCAGCAAGAGCTCTTCCCACCACTCCTTATCAAACAAAAGTGCTGGGGAACAGCTCCCAACATTCACAGCACAAGGCCCTTCCTTGCCTCTCCCAGACAGCCTGACTCAGCACAGTTTCTAAGCAATACACAAAGCACACAAGAGAAGCCACTTATTTTCAACCCTAATATGAAGGCAGGCAATATTTAAGAGCCAAAGTAAGAAGAATAAAGAAAATTCCAAGTGTGATCCTGTTACATGCTGCTGTGGAATCAGCAAGATTCTGCACTGTCCATGTGGCTTTATTAGGCCCAAGCAGGTTCAGAATTCTAGAACATTTCAGGTACAAGTACACTTTTGGGAACCTAAACCAAACTCTGCCTCCCTCTACACCACACATACAAGGGTACATTTAAGACAGACATAGGCAGGGAGGAAATCTTAGCTGCCACATCAGATCTCTCTCCTGCACTGCCACTAAATGTGGAGTTAGTTCCACAGTATGTGACATGGGAAAGCTTTCCCATGTGACAAGGAAAGGTCCAGAGCACACTATTAAATTGCTTTATACTCAACCACCTTGCTACCAGACCACTTCAACATGCCAGAGGTTTTTTTGGAAATTCCAAGACTGCTGGGTAAGCAACATTCCTGAAGTGCTCTCCAGACAGAATTCAAGTACAAAACACTTGAAGTCACTGGAAACAAATCCATGCACTGGAATTTGAAAACCATGGCAAGTAGTCTAGTGTGAATGATAATGTGAAGACAGCTATTTTAGCACATGAAATGCACAGACAAGGAAGAGGGAAAGAGATATCCATCCTGAACTAAGAAATCCGTATTTGACTGCAGTGTGGTGACACTGCTGTAATTCCAAACCTCTGAAACACAGTTAAGAGCCTCTAAGCTCCAAAAGGCAGATTACTTTCAGTTAGTTTCTCAGGACTCTCTAAACTAACCCTGCAAAACACCATTCCCATCAGTTTTAGGTAGTGTGAGCTCTGATTTCTGAGGGGGAGCAGGCACACACACTGGGCTGGTCAGCTCAGAGCCACAAGCTGTGTGGGCCTGGCAAAGTTCACTGGTGCTGACCTAGATGCAGATCCCAAGCCTTGATGGGCTCAGTTAACACTGCTCCTCAATAGCTTCATGAGATTAATGCTTTGCTCTTGAATTGATTCAGATAAAAGACCAGAACTGCAAGGTCTGAGTCTTTGTTTTTAGCCAATTGTAATAAACTATCAGCTGATCTGGCCCTCAATGGTGGCTCTGTTCCTTCACTGCAGGCTGTTACTGCAGTTTTCAGGCTGCATGAATAGCCAATTGTTGAATGGTTTATTTCAAGCAGAATGTATTTTAAGAAAGTTATCTACTGGGAAGAATTATTTCAGATTTTCTAAAATATGGCTACCCTCCACTTTTTGAGGCTCTGTATTGCTTCCTACTATTTTCATTCCTCACTGTTTTGCCTGGTTCACTGGCCTTTCCTCTCATCCCAGCTACTCTAGAGAAAGAAAATCATCTACACACTCCTCTATTAAATGAACTATGGGTTTTATTTTTTAAAATTTTTGTCTTCTCCCCAAGCCCACCAGCTTCCATGGGTTTATGTGGCTACCTGGAACAGCAGACCAATACTGCATACAACATGCACAACATCTAACATTTCTAAGGTGCTACAACAAGAACAAGGATTAAAGCAACATAAATACAATGAAACAAGTCTTGGAAGTCTTGCTATCAAAAAGCAGGGAGTGGAGGAAATGGCTAAGCTAGTGCTAGAGTGACAGGACTTCTGCCTGGAACAGAAGAGTACTTCCTTAAGACAGTAATTTGGACAACAGTTTAAACAAAAGGCATTGCAAATCTGGATTCATCCAGTGATTAATCACTTATACAAATACCTTCACTCCCCATTAGCTTATTATTGCATCCAATTGAATAGAAGAAGTGTAATTACATTAATCTCTGCTTCCACAGAGACTGAGCTAGCCCTACAAAACACAGTGTAGTATTTCTTGGGTGACTGTAACTCATCTGTAAACAAAAGGTTAAATTCGAACTTTAGAAAGTCACACCAATTTCAGTGATTTTTTTCCAAGTTTAAGAGAACTTACCAGTATTTCCTGAACCTGTCAATCAGCACAGCACCATCCCATCTCTTCATACTCTAGATAGCTTCATTGTTCCTTAGCCACTGTGTTTAGAAGCCCCATCTCAATAAGTTCATATTCTTTATGTTTTATAGTTCTGGAAGTTAATGCCTTTCTGCTGGTTCTTATTTTCACAGAATGCTAACCAAGTGCAAAAAGAAAAATTCATTTTTCCCTAAGGACAGAGAGATTCAATAACAAAACCAGGACTGAAACTGTTTTATGACTCTCAATTCTATGTGTTACCCACCAGCTGCTGCTTCCCAGCTTATCTGAAATGTCAGATAATAAATACACAACTATGTAAAAAGGGTTTTAAACTGAGTTTCCTTACGTAATGCAAAAACACAGCTGCAGTGTTTGTACTTTGATTGTTCTGCAATATTATCTGTGACTGCATGATGCAGACAGCAAGAAAGCTATGAACAAAAGCACTAAATAGATGGAAGAAGGAAAAGAACAGCAGCTCTCTTGTGTTCACACTCAGTCTCCACTCCACTGTGGACAATTCTCTCCCATCTGAAATCTATCCTGACACACAGCCACAACCTGTGAACAGGGCTCCAGGAACACTACCAAGGAACACGGAATCCTCAGAGCAGAGAACAGGCTGACATTTCTTTACTTTTCAAGACTTTCCTTTCTGCAGTCTTCTGATCCATTTTTCTGCAATGCTCAGGTGACACCACGGGGCAGAGTCTGCAAACACCTGCCCTGCTCCCCCCTGCCCTGAGGATGTGCAGCCCACGTGCGCCAGCAGCTCTGACCTTCACTGACTCCAGCTCCATCCTCAGGCGGTTGTTTTCTGACAGGAGGTCTCTGTTCCTGGACTCTGTTTGCTGCAGCTGAGCCTCCAGCTCAGCTTCGTACTCTCGGCTCCCCTCTTGGAACTCACGCAGTTCCTCCTGGGTATTCTCAGCACTGGAGAGAAATTCCAGCAACAGAACTCATCATCATGAACAATGGAAACAACATCTCTTGTACACTCGAGGTAAAAACAACACTGCTCTTGAGCACAGAAGGCTGTATGCCCTTCTCTGTATTCAATAGGAAGAGAGAAACGTGCAAACGTTTCCCTGCCATGCATGGGAACCCCATAGCAAACTGGTAAAGAAATAAAAAAAAGTCCAAATAAACAGAAAAACCCCAGAATCTGTTTTCACACTGTAGATGTTGAGGATATGTGGCATCTCTTTAGTTTGTCAATTGTCCACTGCCATCTCACATTTTATTTATTTATTATTTACTCCATTATTTAATTCTATTATTTATTTGGAAATATAAAGAAAGCTGTTATTGATTAATAACAAAAAGTGAAGGAGAGAGAGAAAGATGAAAGGAAGTGTTTTATTTTCTTCAACAATTCTATTGAAACAATCCTCCAACAAGCTAAACAAGCAGCAATGAAAGAGCTGTGTTTTTGCATGAAGTGCTGTGCACCTTATCCAACCACTTGGAGGAATGAAGCCACTGCCTTACCATTGCTTGTATTTCATAGCCAACTCCTTCCAGTATTTGGTTTCCTCTTCCACTGAGCTGAAGTGATGTCCTTCTAAGTCCTCCATAATGAGTCCTCAAAGTCTAAAACTCCTGTTTCATTTTCCCACCCTGAAAAATAACGGTCAAGTGTGAGAACTCGGGCAGTGAGCAGCCTCATCCTCCTTGCTGCAGAGCAGAACACCCCTCCTCCCACAGTCACTGCTCTCCTAGAGACCAATCTAAAGCCCAGCCTTGATAGGACTCTGTCAGACAGACCATCAATGTGAAAGAATTCCTGCTAAATCTCCCCAGTTCTCCCAAAGCTGCTGCAGGCTTACACCACATTCCCAGCAGTGAGCACCTTTGGCACCTCTGGGTACACAAACCCCAAACCTGAGCTGCAACTGTGCCAGTGCACAGAGAACACATGGGAAGGAAGACTCAGGCACAACTTCAGCACCAAACATACTGCAATTCAGCAACCATGAAATTAAAGAGAAACTTCAAAGAGACAGAGATTTGGTACTCAAGACTCTGATTTCTTGAGTTAACATTTAAAGGAACACATAAGTTTTTTATGGACTTAACTGCTGGACAGGTGAAAAATTTCTTCCTAGGTCAACACAGACAAAGCTACCCAACTTTAAACATGAACTGTCAAAATCCAAGTATTGCTACAAGATATCTGGATACCTCAGAGAGCCATGGGAGAAGGGAGGGTAAAAGCTACCCAGAGGTATTAGCAGGATACCACTGGCTGGGATAGGTATGCAGTTAAGATATCAGCAATCCAGACAATCCAGTTGTCCCTGTGCCAGCACAAACCCAGTCACAGGACACAGTCCTAAATGGGAATGACACACTAAAGAGCCACAGGGGAATCAAGTCCCTTAAGCTGGTCACTCCCACTTGAGGACTTAAGTATCTAAACCCTACAATTAAATAAAATAAATGCCCTGTGATGTGCATGACACTCTGTTAAACGGGTCAGCAACAAATATCATTTCATACTAGTTAGTCTTGACAATGGAGAAACATCAAACCTAATGTTCTGCATAATCTGCCCATGTCCAGCCCTGGGTGAGGCAAAGATTCCACTCAGACATTATCAATTTAACCAAATTGATACCAAATAAGAAACCAAATAAGATCAAGAAGAGCAAATAGAGGTGGAATTGAACAATTCAGGACAGTGACAGTTGTCACAAAACTGCATCATGGAAATCTAATGACTGAAGAAACACCAAGTTCCAAAGTTCTACCAAATTTCAATTCCAGTTCTGCTGAGCAAAACATTTCCTAGAGGTAATTCTGATGGAACAAAGAAGAAGGGATGGCTGAAGACATCACTTAGATGTCAGCCCTGTCTTCTACTCTTATTTATGATACTCATAAAATGCTGGAGTAGACCCTCTGAGCAGCATGTCTTAGCTAAAGAAAATGTGCATACACTGCACATCTATTGAACTCCACAAAAGAAAATCTCTTTAACCTCTGTCAAGACTTTTCTCTCCAAAAAATTATCTGGTATAAACAGGATTGAGTAACAGCCACCTACTTCGTAACTACTGAGACAAACCCAAGTAGCTCTTACCTCTACTATGGACAAAAGCACTCAAAGCAGTCTGGCAATCTAAAGCCCAATTCTTACATACCCAAGCAATGCCACAAAGCCCAGTTCCTCTTCACAGCCCAAGTAATTACCAGATTATTGAGCAAGGAGTAAGCAGCGTCACAGCTGAGTGGGGCTATGCCTGCATACCTCAGTGCACAGTATCAGCAACACACTCACAGAAATTACTGTGTTCTTTAAAAGGGGAGTTGCCAGGTCAGGAGAAAAGTTACTAAGCCTTAACTTTTATAACTGAGTTTGACACAAAATGTTCCTTAGCCAAAGCTGTGTGTTCCTTCAAACAAACAAAAGCACTGTATAATGTGTTGATACATTTCCAGCATAAGGTCTCAAGGCTGAAGAATGCACTGAGCAAAAAAAGAGGAAAAGGAGTGTGAGTAAGGAGTGATTTTCCAAATAGTACTCTTGCCCATTAAAAAGAAAATCATGACCAAGCACAATTAACATTCTTGACCTAGGATAGTTTATGTCACATCTCCTCTGTTATTTTTAAGTGAACTGAAAGTGCCTTTGATGTTAATAAGCATGTCCTTCTGCTCAAGGCACTGTGTACACTGCGTACACACATACTGATCCTTGCAGCACACTTGTGAAGAAAAAAAATCCAAAAAGGATTTTTTCTGACACAAGCGTTATAATAAATATCTGTGTTTGGACAGGCAACAAAAATAATTCAGGAAAGATAAAGATGAACTGCAAGACATCTTGCCCTGAAAAGCTTTCAAAAAATCCTTTGGAACCAAAAGACAGCTTCCATCACCTTCAAAATCTTCAATATGCTCAGATCTGGCTCCTGAGTTTTTGCATTACACTTTGGAAGAACTAAAAGACCGTAGTAATTGGCATTTTTTGAGATTGTAGGGCTGCAAGGAGAATAACTTTCCTTAACTGACCCACACAATCCAAGAGAACCCCGTGAACATTCACAGAGCACAAAGGGGCTGCACCCCTCAGAGCCAGGGATGTCTTTGTCACCATGAGATTATGGTGTGGGCCCAATGAGGATTCATCCATTAAGAGCTCGCTCTGCTTCGTGGTCAACATTACTAAATAGTACTTATAATTTAAAATTAATTGTTCAACTGCAAACACATGGAAGGACAGTGGACCAGTACTTATTCCACAGCCATGGCTATGTCCTGTGCCACAGGCACATGTTTTTTGCTGCAACATTCAAGGAAGACCTGTTACTTTCCTTCCCTGCACTACATCTTAGCTCAAACTAAGCTGGGATTTTCAAACTAACCAAACATGAAAAATACAAACTGAAACTGAAAAGAAAACTTCCAAGTTTCAGACAAAGCATTAAAGCTTTTTAAACTTTTTTTTTCCTGAAATTTGTCTAAGAAGAGTGCAAATACAAGCCATGTAAGTCTTGTTAAACTGCCCTAGAAAGGGTAGGGCTATGACTGGTTTTCCTCTGCTGCCTTCTCCCCTTGATTTTTAACAGCTTGGAGACAACATGCAAAATGCCTGAAGAGAAATTAATCAGGAACTCCTCGTTGTCTGGGCTCACTACAAAAGCAGGGAGAGCAAAGGGGGGTAAAGGAAGTTTTAGAAATGCTTTTTTAAACACTGGAAAA
This sequence comes from Molothrus aeneus, assembly GCF_037042795.1. Classification (NCBI taxonomy): domain Eukaryota; kingdom Metazoa; phylum Chordata; class Aves; order Passeriformes; family Icteridae; genus Molothrus; species Molothrus aeneus. The sequence continues at coordinate 7,650,346 of NC_089661.1, read as the reverse complement.
GGTGAAAAAAACGAGGAGAGAAAGTCAGAGTCCGTAAGAGGCACACACTGGCTGCACCTTGTTTATTTTTGCACACATGAAGCCAGAAGAGACATCTGGCCAGGCTTCCTGCCCGGTGCAGGCAGCACAAGCGCTGGTCACAGGCATTACAAAGCTCCACATCATGCAGGAAGTGGAAGCGATCATGGGTGGGGACTGGAATTTTGCAATAAAACACGGCAGCATAAACGTTGCAGAAAACAATTTCATACCAGCGAGAGCAGAATTGCAAAATTCCTCAGGAAAAAGCAAGCATCAAGAAAAACAACACACAAAATTATCGAAGGAACTTCAGTTTGGGAATCAGTCTGAATTCACCCCAACTCATGAGGGCCCCAACTTAGATTGTTTCAGTCCTAGAACAAAGAACTCAAAACGACCCCGATACTGAACTTTTTTCTTCACAACACATTTAGTTCGGTGAACAATGTTGGCCTACTTTTGTAGCAATGCCTAATGGTCCAAGTCAAGGAAATTCATATTGTAATAAAAAAGTGAAACCGTACCACAAATACTACTGAATTATCCATGACAGAAATGATGAACCTCCTATTAGACATTATTTTCCTAAATGTAAACCAAAACGAACCAGCTCTTTGCTCCCGAAAAGTAGCTTTCCCATCCTTTGAAATTCAGATTTGCTTAAAATATTCCCCTTGAAAGGGTCCTCCTGTAACACATGGGCCTGTTTTCTTTTGTTTAAGCCATACAAAAGAAAATCACCACAAAAGAGAAAGAAAAGGGAGAGGTCACGGGAGCACCAGGATTACCACAGAATCCCACAGCCAGCACAGAAAAGAGTTATCGGCTTCTCCGGGGCTTCTCGACCAAAAGGCTGAATTCAGCAAAGCCCTCCCCTCCTCAGTAACCAGCCCAGCTCCCAAACTTCCAACTTTCCAGTGGTTCCTGAGGAAACCGTACACTGTTCTGCGCTGGAACGCCTGACCTTGGTGGTTCCAGCTGCAAGCCAAGAGTTCAGCGGGGCAGCGCTCCCCGGTCCCATTCCCGGGTGGGGGCTAAACCAGCGGGCACGGCTCCCACACTCCGCTCCCCGCCCCACCTGCGCCCGCACGAGCAACTCCCGAAGCAGAAGGAGGTTCAGGTCCGCGCGGGGCTGCAGCCGGCCAGGGTCCCTTGTCCCGGGTCCCCTGTCTCTCCCGGTCCCGTCCCGGTCCCGTCCCGGTCCCGTCCCGGTCCCACAGCCCTGGGCCGTACCGGGCTCTCACCGCGCTCCCGCCGAGCCCGCACCGCCGCTCCCGGCCCGGCCGGCGCCGCAGCCCCATTGGCTGCCGGTCACGTGCGGCGGAGCGCTCGGCCAATCAGCGCCGCCGGAACGCGCTTCGGAAACTTTGGTGACTTTCAAACGGCGCCGGGGGGCGGCGGCCGCGGCCGGTCCCGGTCTGGTTCTTATTGCCGTTCCTGATCTCATTCTAATTTCCTTTCCATTCCTGTTCCCCGTCTGCCCTGCTAAACACCTCCCGTCCATGTTCAGTGCCCTACAGTCACACGCACAAGGCTCCGCATCTTCTGAGATGTTAAGCGTGTAAACCAGCACGCACCGTAATTTTAAAGGCATGATTGACCTTAAAATTAATCTTTTTTTTTTGCTCAATTCAAAAGCCCTCTGCTGCAAAAGCAAGCAGCGAGACAGCGCCGCTATCTATTTTTAACGCCAGTCCAACATCTTTAGCCCAAAGTGCCCTTTTCCCGACCAAGGACAGGTTTCTGTGTCACAGTCTATGAAATATTAGACACGTCTCGCATCCCCATCCCGGCATGATGTCACCATTGCAGGAAACTGCGGCATGGGGCAGAGCTGGCTGCAGCCCGGGAATTCCTGGGCAGGATCGATAGGAAGGGACCCGGGACAAGGAGGGACTTTCTCAAGCGCCCCAGGTGTGCTCCTACCGCCCGTGCACACAAACACTCGCTCATTTGTTTGCGGAGCCAAAACAAAAACACAAATTATCGCACGTGTATCTCTGCGGCCCGCACAGGCAGGGCCACATGTCACCGAGTGTCACCGAGTGTCACGGGGTGCAGCTCAGCCCCAGAGAGCAGTGGGATGGGCACCCACGTGCGGGGGCCCGGCCCCAGCTTCGTTCACCTCTGATGTAACACCGCGCCTGGAGCACGGCCTGGCTCTGAAAACACTTGTCTAAACTGGAAATACACCTCTCCCAAAGGCTCTGTAAGGCTGGGACTGTAACTGAGAGGATGGATGCTTTCCTATAAATATTGCACTAGAAGGAATCTGTCCGTAACTCAGATAACTTTAATTGAGAAGGGTGGCAAAAACTATTCTACTTTCTTGTCAGGCATTCAGCAAAGTAACTATATTTTCAGTTCAGATGTTCAGTAGAAGTAAATGGAGACAAACTATCATAAAACTATGAAGAGAAAACTAAATAAGGCATTTAAAAAATTGGGTTAATAGCATTTGCAGTTCTATCATTACCCAAGAATGTTTTCATTATCAGATAAGTCGCAGAAAATAAACCATATGCTATTGTAGTATGTTGCCAGTAATTAAAACAAATTATACATTGTTCACAAGTTTGGGACAAAGGACATTTTACTTCAACACTTGAAGGAAATTTTTGAGGATAGTATGACTATACAGATTATGACAAAGGTACAGCTGAGGTTTTTAATATTTCTCACCTAGAAATACTTGTTAAACACAGCAAAACTTCTTGGATTTCAGAGGAAGCTGAGAACCTCTCATCCAATTCTGAAACAGTGAAACAGCACCCTAACAAATGCCAGGGGCTCAGAGGCGCTACCAGAGGCACTACTGTAAAAAAGCAATAAATATTCTTAAAAAAGGTGACTGTAATCACTGTGCCTTGTTTGCAAGAAGAACGAGAACACTTGTCTATTTCAAAATTAGCAGAGGAGGAGAAATTATTTTATGCATTTATTTTTAGTTTGCTGATTAATAATTAATAACTGGCAGATCTTTGTGGTGCTAGGATTCATGTGCTGGTTATTTTAATGAGAAGGCCACACTGATTCTTCCATAAAAACTAAGTGGACAAAAATTTATCCACTGTAAGTTCTGGTAAGGTTGTAACACCTTGTCTTTTGGCAATTAACTTATCTTGGGAAAAATATTTGCTTTTCTTAGAGAATTAAATAACTCACCCCACCACCCACTCTATGGATGGAACAGAAACTGCTCACCAATTGTCATTACAAACTACTGAACCGCTTTTTTATTTTGTTCAAATGGATTACTGACACCCATAAAATGTGACAAACATTTTAGAATATCATATGGAAATATTGCTCTAACTGAAGAACAAATATTTAACAGCAATAAAACCTTTTTCTCTGTCTATTTAAAGATGTTATATAATTCTCTGCAATCTGTATATGCAGAATGCAGAATCAGATTTTCACATACTTAAGCAAGAAACAGATTCTCAGTACTTTAAAAACCTCCTGATATCTCAAACTGACACGTTTTTGATGAAACTGTCAAATGCTCATTAATAGCACAGGTTTATTAAGCAGAACAGAACACAGCAGTTCTCTCAGCCTTGGCACACAGCAGTGACACTCCCAGTGACCCTGGCAAGCCTGGCTGTGGCTCTGAGCTTTGTCACAAGGGCTTCTCCTTCCTAATGCCTGCAGTCTCTTAGGCCAAGGTGCAAGTAAATTCCAGCTTAGCCTAATACCACAATTATGATCAAAAGACACTGAGCACCAAAAAGCAGATCCCACTCTGTGCTGTCACTAACCTCCCTCCTTGAGGAGCTCAGCCACCAGCTGAGGAGAAAGCCCAGCCTGGATGCCAGGATTGGCTGCATCACTTTGGCCCAGCCTTCCGAGGGAGCTGTTAAACCGTGAGCCAGAGCCGCGTCTGTAGAAAGACAAGAACAGGAAAATTAGAAATAGAGATAGGGTTGTTGAGACAAGCACTATTAGCAACAAGCACTATTAGCAACACAAGGATTCAAGAGGAAAAATACCACAGTGGAAAGTTACACAATCCTGAAATGAGCAAAGCCTAGTGACCTCCAGTGAGTTGCCACTGCCACCACATCAACAGAGCAGTGACCCTGAGTGGATGCCCACAGCTTTCTTGATGCTTCTTTGGCCAGCAGACTTCAGGTGCTTTGTCAAGGGATGGAGACACACTAATGCCTAATCCAGTGAGTTCTTAGAAGGCTAATCCAGTGGGTTCTTAAGAAGGTTGTTCTTTTTTTTGTTAGCCAGTTATTGCTTTGTATTTTCAAGCTGTGTACATCTGATTTGGGGAATAGCTAATGATGCCCAAGGCACCCAGAGAAAGCACAGAGAGGTCAGACACGTCTGTTAAAATAAGCAAACAGCAGATTTCTGGAATATCTGCAGTGAGGGAGCCTCCACAGCCAGTCTGGACAATCAGTCCCAGGGCTCGGGCACTCTCAGGGAAGAAGTTCTTCCTCGTGCTCAGGTGGAACTTCCCGGGCATCAGTTCCTGCCCGTTCCTCCTGTGCCACTGCTGGGCCAGGGAGCAGAGCCCGGTCCCTGCTCTGAGCCCTCCCTGCTCAGACCTTCACACGTTCACCTCACGGCTCCAGCGTGGCTCACGGGGGAGTCTGTGCGTGTCCTACCCGAGTTTGTGTGCGTTTAACTCGGTTTTCTGTGTGTTTTACTCGAGTCTGTGTTTTACCCAGCTTCGTGTATGTTTTACCCGGGTTTGTGCGTGTCCTACCCGGGTTTGTGCGTGTTTTACCCGGGTCTGTGTGTGTTCTTTCTGGGTTTGTGCACGTTTAACCCGGCTTTGTGCGTGTTTTACCTGGGTTCCTGCGTGTTTTACCTGGGTTCCTGCGTGTTTTACCCGTGTCTGTGTGTGTCTGTGTCTGTGTGTGTCTGTGTGTGTGTGTGTGTCTGTGTGTGTGTGTGTGTGTGTGTGTGTGTGTGTGTGTGTGTGTGTGTGTGTGTGTGTGTGTGTGTGTCTGTGTGTGTGTGTGTCTGTGTGTGTGTGTGTGTGTGTGTGTGTGTGTGTGTGTGTGTGTGTGTGTGTGTGTGTGTGTGTGTGTGTGTGTGTGTGTGTGTGTGTGTTTTACCCCGCTTTGTCTGTGTTTTATCCGAGTCTCCGTGTGTTTTACCCCGGTTTGTGTACTTTACCCGACTTTATGCGTGTTTCACTCCCTCGCAGCGCTCCGGACCCGCCTCACGGCCGCTGCTTTAAAGGAGGCGGGCGCAGGGCGTTACGACGGCCGGCTTTGCGGCAGCGCGCTGCTTTGCGGCGCGCGGCGGTGCCTGACGGCAGAAGGAGCGGAGCGGGAGGAGGGAGGACAACAAAGGGCCGGAGGGGCCGCGGCGGCGGCGGGCGCGGGGCGGCGTGGCCGGCGCAGGTGAGGCGGCCCGGGGGGCACGGCCGGGCCCCCGGCAGCGCGGGGCTGCTGCGGCAGCCAAGGGCCGGCCCCGCGCGGCACGGCCCGTCCCGCGGCCGGAGCTGCGGCCGTCTCGGCCCGGGACGGCCGGAGCCCCGCACCGCTCCGGGGCCGGGGGGCGGCCTGGGGAGGGAAGGGTCGGGCTGGAAGCGCCCCGGGAGCCTCGGGACAGGGAGGGCAAAGTGCGGGCGTGTGTAGGTAATGTCACCCTTACTGTTTACAGTTATCGTTTCAATTCCGAATAAACCGCTGCTATCAAACACATGCGAAAGTAACGTAGTTTGGAGTTGTAAAACTTGATGAACTTGGTATTGTGGGCAGCATAAATTTTGGATAGCTAGAATTCGGGTGAATAAATATTTCTGCTTAAAGGAAAAAGTAAAACTTCTTTCGAGGTTGAAAACAATGCAGAGGTAAATGTAGTGCCATGTAATGTGTTCTGTGGTTATTGTGTTTAACATTAAATACAAAAGAACCTGGAGTGTACTCTAATGAATGCAGCACGGAGTTGGAGGGTAAAATGCTTCATTGCTAACCATTTTTTTTCTGGTACTCAGCTTTAGATTGCTTTCTGGTTCTGTAAAGCTAAATTGATGTGCAGTGGGGCAGCTTGAGGATTAGCAGAAGTACTTGTACGTTATTTTAATAATTTGAAGCTCTGTTTAAATGCTAAATACCGTGTGCTTAATACTGGGCAGTTGTGTATAGGTTTTGTTAACCAGTGGAAAAACAGTGAATATACAGCTCACTTGTCACAGTCAAGTTCAGTTGCACCTGTTGTGTATTTACAGTTGAGCTGTTCTTGCCCCCTGGATCTGCTTTCTAGGAGAGTGCACTGAAAGTTTGGGGGTACTGTTTTGTGTCAGCACCTGTGTGACTCCTGCTAATGCCATAGACTTCAAGGTGTTTCTCAGACTGGTTCTTCTGTGCTGTGGGTCACGAGGAGCATTTCTGTATTAAAAAGAAGTTAAGGCCATGGCCATAGGCATAATTAAGTTTAATACAATTAATGCAATTTCACTGACAGAGCAGTAGTGGAATTCTCAAGACCACCCTGATTTTTCTCTATCTTGCTTTAAAGGTTATTTAAAGCATGCTTTTTGTTTTTTTCCTCTTAGCAGGTGGGAAGAATGAAAGGAAGGGGGGATGAAAGGATGTTGAACCTTTTTGTTTGGCTGTATGATGGAAGGAAACAGGACGGAGAACCTCTGCAATAGATCCTTGGGATGGCTTCAGAGACAAGAGAATGATGCTAAGCCATGGCTCTGGAAGCTTTCTGATTGCTTTTCTGCTGCTGAGAAGGCTTTGCCTTGTAGTGCAAAAACGGTAATTTCTGCCTGCCCTGAGGGGGTGCTGGGGCTGCCAGTGCAGAGGGGCTGGGGGCTGACTCCAGGGGTGTTACTGACTGAGGGGGTGGGGAAGGAGGAGGAGGCAGCAGCTGCCAAGGTGAGTACAAAACCTGCCTGGGGGTTTGGGGCCTTGGGTTGTGTTCACAGCTCTCACAGCAGTGGTGGTGAGAAGGAGCAAGCTGCTTTGCTTGTCAGGCTTTCCTCTCCACAGCTGTTGGGGATCATGCAGCTGGCTGCCCAGAAGGTGTGTGAGGAGCTTCTGGGGAGCTCTGCCAAGTTATTGCTGAAGTGGAGTGTGGAGGTCATGCTTCCAATTCATCTGTTTAGTTTGGAAGCAAATTTAGCTCTCTGAGTTATTATTATGTAGTAGCTACAGCAATTGTGGATACTGTTCTTCACAAGGTCTTACTTTTCCCTTGTTTCCATTTCTTTAAATATTCCTTTAATGTACATAATTCTATGCATTTAAGATGCAAAGGGCTGTGGATTAGAAGGAGTAGTACAACACAATTAGGTACTTGAGCTCCAACTGTTAAGGAACACTCTTCACATACATTTCATTGAAGTAAAGACATAAGAGAAATGGATGAGCATGTTGCTGTTTTCATGTGTTGAGGGTTAGAAGGAAGCTGCCATAAAATCTGGAATTTAGGATATAAATCAGTTCCAGACAGATTTTTGGCCGAGTTTATCTTCATGAGATGTAGCATTGAGTAGAGAGGAATGAGTAATTAATTGTTCATTCTGTATAGAAGGAAATGCATTAAATTCAATTTGAAAAATAAAAGTAGTTCAGAAGTTTTGTAGCAATGTTCTGTCCAGGTTACCTCTGCTGACCTTGACTATTCTGTGCTTCTTTTAACCTTGCTTGGTTTTCATTGCTGGCATTTTAAAAAACTCTCTTTTTGTCTGTGCATCTTGATGTCTTAAATCAGAGTAGACAAAAACCACTTACTTATTGTGAAACTTTAGCCTTCCTCTCCTCTATTACCTTCTTGATGTAATTTCTATTTTTTTTAAGTTGTATTCTTTTAATACATTACTTTCACAATTTTAATAAAATTTTTACATCTTTATTCAAGCTAAAATACAATGACTTATGGATCTGCAAGTTGTGAAGCTGTTCTCTCAGCTTTAACCTAACAGTTTTCTGCTTTTCTGATTCTGTTTTGTGGACTCCTTGCTGTTTGGTTTGTAGCTCTCTAGGTTTGTTGTTTCCAAAGTCCGCTGATACCAGTATACCTAGGGCTGGCACATGTAACTGGCATGGTTCTCTTTAATATTTTACATGTTCAGTCAGTAAGGTAATAGTAGTCATAAAGATAGCACTTTAAATCTAAAATCATAATAGTCTAAAAATACCTGCTTCTTACCCTATAAAATTGTTTTATTCATGTACCTGAATGTAATTGAGCTTTCATTTTCCAGAAAGATTACATGGAGAACAAGAAAGCTGCTGTAGAATTGAAGGATGCTCCATCTCCTCATGCCGGCTCTAAATTGTTTCCAGCAGTGCCGCTTCCCGATGTTCATCCTCTTCAGCAACAGCAACTACAGCTTTCTCCTGGCCCCAAAGTAAGCTGCTGTGCTCATGGCTCTGACTCTTCTTGCACTCCACAAATGCATTGTGGTGGTGGTGGAGGTGGGAACCTGATTCACCCTGGCACAATATTAGACTCAAAAAGCACTGGGACGATAACTTGTCAAGTAGGGTCGGGATTTGCTTATCAGTCTGCATCTTCACTGAAGAACCCTCCAGCTAGAAGCAATTTGGCAGGAATTTCCAGTGAGTTCTCTGGTATGTGTGTAGAAAACAGTGTATCTTCCTGTCAGCATCTGGCCTGTTGTGGAAAACTCCATTTCCAGCCGTGTCACGGTAGCGTGCACAAGCTGCATCAGTTCCCAGCCCTGCCGAGCTGCCCATCCTCCTCTGGCTATTTCCCCTGTCCCGAGTTCACCGCGGGGGCTGCGGGGCACTTGGACGAGCACGGGTCACAGCCGGAGCTGCCGCCACGCGTGTGCGCCAACCCTCTGCACCTAAACGTGGTGCCCCCCGTGTGTCTGAAGGGCTCTCACTACTGCACTGACTGCTTGAGCAAGGTTTGTACACCACACCTTTCTCCTTCCTTACTCTGCTGCGTGGTTCGTGTCCAAATTGTAGCTTGAGCAAAACACCGGCTGCTGTGGGTGCGGCTTGCATCCCCCTGGTTGGTGATGCACGGTCCAAATGTGCAGACAGCCTTTTTGGAGCTGAGCTCTTTCCTGAGGTAACATTCAGTGCAATGGGAAGACAAAAGAGCTATGACAATGTTCTTGTAATGTACTTGAGTGGAGTTTTAACTTCTTTCAAATCCAGTCATCTCTTCTTTACAGCTCCAATTAAACTGTTCCATGGTAGGGACTCTGGGAAAAGGCTAACAGCAGTTAAGATGTACCCTTGGGCATCTGATCAATAAAAAGCCATTTGTAAGTCAGGCAATACATCTTATGCCTCAAGGATATTCTAGTCTTGGTTTGGTGTGATAGATCTTAGTTCAGTCTTCCCAAATTTGTAATTTATACTTCAGTACCAATTTAGTAAAATTCAGACCTTGTTAGAAGTGTGCTTGAATATTACTAGGCATTTCTAGTGAAATAATATACTCAACTTTGCAATATCTGTTAATTAAACTTCTAAGTTTAAGTTTCCAATATAAAAGTGAGTTATATTTAGTTCATTTTAATGAACTAAATGGTCAATTCAGCATTCTCACATGGGATTATCACACTTTCTACTCTCCATGTGCAGGTTTTGTATACTAGGTCTTTGATTTTTGTTTTGTTTTTTTTTTTTTTAAGGATACATATTAGTAGTACTTAAAGGTGGCATGTCTTGATATGTTGAGTTTAGTAAAATCTTTCCTTGCATTTGGAAATCTAAAGATGAATATGCTGGGATAGAAGCTTCCTTCATGCCATCATACTGTTGTTAATTAGCATTGCAAAGGAAATCTGAACTGGCATTTGTTGCAGAAAGGAAACCAAGTGTTTGTAGCATGGAATAGCATGTATAAACATTGTATACTAAATAAACATGTATTCTGAAAAATTGTCCCAACAGCCAACCAGGAACAGCCTAGCTGATGCTGCTAAAATCTGGCCAAATATTCCTCCTCCAAGTGCACAGACTGCACCTGTTCCTATCCCAATCTGTAATGGCTGTGGAACCAAAGGAGCAGGAAATGAGAAGAGTTTGATACTGGCAAGCAGCCTTGGCAAATCACCACAGAAATATGGTAAACCACATTTGTTTGAAACTTCCATTTAGTGGATGTTCTCCTTTTAGATGCTGTTACACAGCAAGAGTGCTCTTAAATTGCACTATTATCTGGAAACTTCTATAAAGTCATAGAAGACTAAACAGTAAAAAAATACCTTGTCTCTCTTTTGAAAATTCATTACTTGGTTTTACATGCTTTGACTATTTAGCCAATTTACTGTATTGCTCATAGAGAGTTTTAATTTTACTATTATTGTTTCTACTGTTTTAAGAACTAGAAAAAGAAATTCTGCTGACTTGGAAGTTATTTTGTTCTGGTGATGTGTAAAGAAATGATCTTCAGCCATATTTGTAAAGCATTTTCATAGTCTAGTGTCTGTTGTCACTCCATATGCAGTAAAGGTGTAACGTTTAAAATTCTCAAGTGTTCTTAAGAGAAAAATACTGTATGAAGTAATTGCTTGGTCTTTCTGCAATGTTAATACTGCTTCAACTACAAAATTGTATCTAGTATAAGAGTTATAAACTTTAAAGTCACAGAATATTAAGAAATTGAGAGTTTTACTGTTACTTTAAAACTGCATCCATTTTAAGGTGAGATACATCAATCAAGTGTCTTTTACCAAATGCCATTGCAGTGAATCTTTTGGGTAACCAACTAACATACTCACAAACAAATATGATTGTCAGGTGTGCCTTGTTTTAAATTCTCAGCTAACATTAATTTGTAGCTTGTTTTTGAACTATGAGGATTCTGTGTTGTTTCTCATGTTTCTTATCAAGTTGTTTTGTGGGGATGGAATGGTTATATAATGTTAGCTCAAATTTAAATATATTTTCAGAGTGCTGAAACACCAGTTTAGCCTGCAGTAGCAAAAATTCTATAGCTCACTCTCCTGAGCTGTAGGATACTTCATTATTTCAATGTTGCCTTGATTTTCTCTAATCACCATCATGGTACTGGTCATCTCATCCAGTTTTGTTTAGATTTCTTATCTAATCCACAATGTAAATTTGAACAGCTTCCATGTTTTGCTTCTGTTACTGATACAGCACCAAGTGTTACACAACTTCAGACTTTTTTCTGGCATTTGGTATTTTTTTTAAATACATTACTTGATTGTTTTAGAGCTTAAAAGTAAAGTCAGAGTTGTCTTGCATCTTTATCCTAATCTGACAGTGACTAAATTTTTGTTTAAGACCGATTGTTTGTTGGATTCCTTAAGAAAGTTAAACTGAATTTGCATTCCTGGGAATGTTGTTCATAAAACTTCCCATGTGCAAAGATCATACTATGCTAAGTTTAATGTTTTCAGTATTTGGAGATAAAAATGAGCTGTGTTCTTATGCCTACACAGGGTCCCCAGAAGTTGCAGTAACAGGCCAAGTTCTGGAAAATTTGCCCCCCATTGGAGTCTTCTGGGATATTGAGAACTGCTCAGTTCCCAGTGGCCGTTCAGCTGTGGCAGTTGTGCAGAGGATTCGGGAGAAGTTTTTTAAAGGTCACAGAGAGGCAGAATTCATCTGTGTGTGTGACATCAGTAAAGAAAATAAAGAAGTTATTGAGGAACTAAACAACTGCCAGGTATCCAACCAGCGGTGTTGGTGTTCTTGCTTGAGAGTTTGTGTACTTTGAATGTGCCAAGATTGATTCACATTCATTAAAGCTTTATTTGCTCCTGTGGGTTTAGTGTATCTTCAGTTTATGGGTGGGGTCTCTAATACTCATTTCTTTTATTTTTGCTGCTGTGATAGTTTTTAAAAGTGAATCTGCAGTCTGTTATCTGTGGGTAACTGGTTTAGCTTTAGTTTTAGTTTTCACTAGAGTGTGTTTATCTTATCCAGTAAAATGTGGTGGTGGAGTTTTTCTTATCCTTCAAATCTGTGATCAAATGATTAACCTAAAAGAACTATGATTCTTTGAAATTAACTTTTTTTACTTTGTTGGTGAATACTGTGCTGATTGGTAAGGGTACCTGTAGATCAGTGCTATTGTTTGGAGTACCTTTAACACTACATATATTTTCCATTGATACCTTCTGTTTCTTGGTATTTTTTAATAACTTTTTGTGCTGATTTCTATGTCAGAAATTTTCACCCTCTAAATTGCAGATATGTTAACAGGTTGACAGTTTTTTGGAATGTTTTTGAGGTGTATGAGTCCTTAATGCAGAACAGCAGAAGTCACCCCAAAGACATTGCTGAACAAGGGTTGAAGTTTAGTGCTCACATCCCTATGTATTCTATTCTGTGCATGTGTGCATTAATTTACCTAAATTAACAGTGCATGCAAGAGCTTGTATTTTAATTTTTTTTAATTCCATTGAAGTAAGCACAATTCACATTGAAGCTTTTCTGCAGAGTGTATTTATGTATTTCCACAGGTGACTGTTGCACACATCAATGCTACGGCCAAGAATGCTGCTGATGACAAACTCAGACAGAGTCTGAGGAGATTTGCTGATACACACACTGCACCTGCCACTGTGGTTCTTGTGTCAAGTAAGTGTTTGTGGTACTCAGCTACAGCGCTGGCTTCAGGTTCTCTCTTCCATAGTATTTTTACATATGGCACTATTTTGATTTCCAAGGGTGGTGTTTCAGCTTTAACTGAACTGTTGAAGAATTCCTAATGTCAGTGGCAGCAAAAGAAAAGCAGGGACAGTAAGATGAGAACTTGGCTCAGTTCAGTCACTGCTATGATTTGCTGCCTTTTTGAGTGTCAGTAGGTATGTGTGTGACTACTGTCTAAAGTTAGCTTCAGCAAGAAGCTCATAAATTAAAACTCATGGAGTTGTATATATGGTCTGAGCAAAATGTATGTTTTTAATTCTCATAGCAGCATATTCTATATTATATATCAGTTAAATCTGCAATCTGTTCAGCTGTTGAAGCTAAACAAATGTTTGCTATAGAAATACCCAGTACCAGTCCAGTGCCCTGCTGATGAATTGCTACAAGCTGCTGTTCAAAGGAAGCTCTTGTCTTGAGACTGAATGTGAACTGCTGATTTAAATAATGGCTGAGAAGCCTTGTAGCTGTTGGTGCTTTTTCATTGGAAATTTCCAATGAGAAATAGAACCTGTTGAGTGAGATTTATGGTTTTTTCCTTCAATCATATGTTTTAGATTTTTCAAGTGTTTCCTTGCCTGTTTCATTTTCCCTCCCTCCAGCGGATGTGAACTTTGCTTTGGAGCTGAGTGACCTGAGACATCGCCATGGTTTCCGAATCATTTTGGTACATAAAAACCAAGCTTCAGAAGCACTCTTACATCATGCCCATGAACTTATTTGTTTTGAAGAATTTATTTCAGACTTGCCACCAAGGTTACCACTGAAAATGCCGGTAAAGATTTTAATTCTTGATGCAGCAGATGTTTTCAAGTGTCAAATTGCAGTTTTTGTTGTAATTTAGGAGGAGAGCAGGCTGAAATTATGTGAGTTAATTATGATGGGGAATGTCTCCTGTGGATTTGGCCACTGTCTGTATGTCAGTTGCTACCATGTGAATGTTTGCTTTCTGCTTTCAGGCAGGAAGAGTGAAATACTAAATGTGAAAGTAGCTAACCATAAAGTGAAATAGTAAAGGCACATTCTTACTAATAACTGTTTTATCAGATAATGTATCTTACTTGCTTTTCTTTACCTTGCAGAAAGTTTGGGTAAGAACTTAGTTGTGCATTAAGACATCTTAGTGATGCATTCTTAAGTTTTGAGTGATTGTGCCTGTTCTTGGATTTTTGCCTTCCTTGGTGATTCCCTCTGGATATGTTGTGGTGTCTTTGTACAGCACTCATGACTTTTTTTTTCTTGAAATAACTTCCTGACCTATGCTTTCACATGCGTGTACAGAATATATAGGTTATTGGATAGTTAACAATGGTACCTTTTCATCTGGAGAATTGATCAGGGACTCTGTAGTCTATTCTGACTTTAAATTATATTGGAGATGGAAGTTTGAGGATCTACTTTGGTATGAGAGTTTTTCAAACAAATTGAGTGCTGCAAAAGGAATGACTTGGTGGTGGGAGGGAGGGCACAGTCACCAGAACCAGTGTTAGAACTATTGCTTTTGAACCAGAGGGTGTTCTGGCATCATGAAATTTCAACCTTCCTCCCTTTTGACAGGCCTGTCATACACTGTTATATGTCTATAATCTGCCAACAAACAGAGACAGCAAAAGTGTCAGCAATCGCCTGCGGCGTCTGTCAGACAACTGTGGGGGGAAGGTGCTGAGCATCTCTGGGAGCAGCGCAATTCTCCGCTTCCTGAACCAGGAGAGCGCGGAACGGGCGCGGAAGCGAATGGAAAATGAGGATGTTTTTGGAAACAGGATTGTAGTGTCTTTCACTCCCAAAAATAAAGAACTCAATGAAACAAAAAGCTCCAGCTTTGTGGGAACTGACAAGGTCAAGTCTCCCAAAAAAGTTAACAAGAGCACGAAATTGTGCCTCCTCAACAAAGATTCAAATGATCAGTCTGCTGGTACCAAAGGCTCTGCTGGGAGGGGATTCCAGGTTCATGGATCTGTCATCAAACCCACAAATGTCAAAAGTTTACAGGTATTGTTGTTCTGCCTCGTTCCCTATTCTTGCTTTTCCTTGCGTTCTGAGGATTGTTTCTGTTACTGCTTGAACTTGTCAGTCCTAATAAATGAACAACTGTAATGTGTGGTGATATTCCTGAATAAGAGCTGTGTTCATCTGCTTGGGAAACAGGCAGTTAATGTGAGGGTGGTTGTTGTCCCCCCTCCCTGCCACGTTTTTGTCAGTTTGGAAATGCTGCTGGTACTTGCTCTCAAATTCTAGCCACTTTTGACATTTGCACTAGTGATGGGTAACATCTAAAGTGATCCATTTTGCTTATTTTAAGGAGAGGTAGGGTTAGACCTACAGTGTAGCAAAACATTTCAACTAATTAGCACTTTACTGTCTTCTGCCACAGAAAATCAAAAATTCCTTGTTATGAAATACCAATGAAAAGAAAGAAAAAATGGTCAGCTATCTAGCCTTCCATCAGAAAGAAGGCCTCTGGCAAGGGATGAGTGGTGCTTTGATGCTGACCTTTTTTATGTGTTTCACATAGGAGCTGTGCCGCCTCGAATCAAAGAACGTCAGTAGAAATACTGAAAACCAGCAAGAACGTTTAAGAGAACAAATTCCTTCTCCTCAGAGTAACTCCAATGCAGCAATTTCTGTGTCTCTGGCAACCAAAAAAATGGGAGCAGGAGAATCATCCTCCAAAAATAGTCAGAAGTATGTTTAAGAATAAAAAAGATGTAGACGTTAGTAACGTATTTTTTTAATGTAAATTTTGCAACTTGATGTTTTCTTCTTTTTCTTATATTTGCAAATAGAAAAGAGACCTCTGCTTCCAGGAGCATTACCAATTCCCCTGTAGATAAAAAAGATAAAGATGAAACTGTATTTCAGGTCAGCTATCCCTCTGCTTTCAGTAAGTTGACGGCTTCAAGACAGCTCAGTCCTTTACTCATGTCTCAGAGTTGCTGGTCATCTCGGTAAGTGTCTGTCTTGGGAGGGGAAGTGAGATGTCATCAGTATATACATTGATTATTTACAGCTCATTTGCTTGTGCTGGAATTTGTTTTTCCTGCACATGTGTACTGGGAAAATCCCTCTTAGGTCAAGTGCATAAATACAGCACTTGTGCCTATTACCTGATTTTGAGATGTATATATCAGAATTGTGCAGTTCCTTCAGCTCATAAATATTTTTATTTTACCCAGGAGTATGTCTCCCAACCTTTCAAATAGATCATCTCCACTCACATTCAATGTAGTGAATCATACCAGTGGTACAGACTGCCCTGATCCCTTTGCAAATGGTGTAGACATTCAGATCAGCAACATAGATTACAGATTGTCCAGAAAAGAGTTGCAGCAAAATTTACAAGAAATCTTCTCAAGACATGGAAAGGTAAAGGCTCAAATTCTTTTATTAAATCTGTTTTTATATAGTTCCTGTATATGTATTTAGGGGTGTGGTTTTAGGTTCAGGTGAGCAGAAAGAGAAAGGTTTTGGAGCAGGACTTTTAAATCTTGTTAAAAGGATGGATTGTGGGTTTTTTTTTTCATTAATAAGACTAGATAACCACTTGTACTAGGATTTTAATTTGTGTGTGGTCTTCATAGATCTGGTATTCTGAAGTTTGTTATATAAAAGTCTTACTAAGTGGCTCATTAGTATGTTGGGATGAGACTTAAAAAGGTTATCCTGTTAAAACTTAAGCTGTAGAGAGAAATTCCTAATGTCAGCTTAAAAATCACAGTAAAAACTGTTTTGAGTCAGAAGCGATCAAAAGCAGGGGAAGTGTGAATTGGTAAAAAGCAATTACGGAAGGTGAGGTCAGTGGTCCTATTTCTGTCTGATCTGTGGATGACATTTTTCTGGCATAATCTTTACATTGAAAGATGATTCTTGTGTTAATGAAATACCATGGGCTTGTCTTAGTCCAGGATCACTGTGCCTGGCTCTTGTTTGCATTGCCCTGATGGCTGTGGTTCATCACACTCCCTTCCATTTTCTTCTTGGCTCTTGGCCATAGCAAGACTCTGCTCTGGTGGTGACTTGCCTTGGGTTGATGTTTTGCTGTAAATGTATGAGGTGTTTTCTTCCTCTCAGGTAAAAAGTGTGGAGCTCAGTCCCCACACAGACTACCAGCTGAAGGCTATGGTTCAGATGGAGAATCTGCAAGAAGCCATCAGTGCTGTCAACAGTCTGCACAGATACAAAATTGGCAGTAAGAGGATCCAGGTCTCATTAGCAACGGGAGCTGCTAGTAAATCACTCTCTCTGCTTAGGTAATAAGCACTTTGGCATCTTCCTAATTGTCCTAGCATGTATTACTAGCTGAGAGAGGATTTAAAATACTGCTTAAAGGGATAATAGGAAAGTAAAGCAAAATCTGTTGTGTGACCTGATGAATGTGTTGAATACAACTAGGCTGGTTTTTAGTTTAAACATTTAAACATTTCTGCAGTGTTTATATTTTAAGCTCCATCTGAAGACTCTAGATCTCTGTTTAAGAGGGTTTAATAGATGTGCTGCTATTCTTGCATAATACTGATACCTTTAACTTAATTTGTGCAGCTGAGTTAAGATTACACTGGGCATCTTTATTTCTTCTTTCTTCCAAGAAAGTGTGCATGAATTTAGTTTTTGAGGGTGGGTACACAGTTGGAAACGCCAACAGCATTTCATTTGCTACCTGGAACATGATACAACTTAAGAGTGCTGATGCTAGTGAGAATACAAGTATTTATTTTTATCTTACTGAAAGAAAGCATTGGGAAAGAAGTTGTCATCATTTATTCACAGAATGAAACTATTCTACAATTATGTAGTACTTGTCATTGTATAATTTGCAGCTTTATTTAATTCTTACCTGTTCAAAATTTGTAATGTAATAACCAGGCTGTTAACTGCTAATGCTGCAGCTTTGTTGCATTCTATAGATGCTCAGATTTTGGCACCACCTATGAAAGCTGCAACTCCTTCAGAGACATGACCTGATGAATTAGCAGAAATGTTACTACTTGTGCTCCCTGATCTAAAATGACAACTTTTGTACTGCTGGAATGGAAGGGAACACACTTTGTCCTGTTTTATGTATAGTTCATGAACTGTTTCTGTGAATATCTTGCTAATTTAAGCTAAGTCTAATAACAGCAGATTAATTTCATGCTAATGCTGCAAAACTTCTCTTACAGCTCAGAAGCAATGTCCATTCTGCAGGATGCACCTGCTTGTTGCTTGCCTGTGTTCAAATTCATAGAAATCTATGAAAAAAAGTAAGTTCCTGGTGGTTTCCTCTTCAGTGCTTCTAAAAAAAAAAAAGAATCTGATCATGTATGATTGTTTGCAGTGACTTAGATTAGCAGAGTGGAGAATTATGGATTTTTGTTCTTAGTTGCTGCACCAGACTTTGTACCCAGAGGCAATTATGGCAAAACTGTATTGCCATCTTATTGCAGGGGTTCCATACTGTTGGCTCCTTATCACAAAAGTTTCAGACCTTCTTGGTGTTTCTCATGGGCAGCTCCTCAGAGCACTGACTCTTTCTTCTTCCCAAAGCAGCCACTGACTCCAGTTCCCTTCTCACCCACCCACCCCACTCTTTCATAGCATCTTCTTCTCATTGCCTACACCTGTGGCCTGTTAAAGTCAGGCCTGCACCTAATCTCTGATAATTGGCCCAGCTGCAGCTCCTTAGGGGTGAGATCACTTTCTACACTGTCTTTATTTTCTTATATTCTATCCCCCTACAAAACTGGCCTTTTTTAGGGGTGTTTACTTTCAGTATTTTACTCAATTCTTCTGCATTGATTGAATAGGTTATTTACCTTAACATTCTGCATTTAATAGTTTCTAGCATATTCCTGTTTATTAAGAGGCAGATGACAGCACTGCCTTAGCTGCCTTTATAAATGCCTTTATTTCAATGCCTCCCTGTCAGGTTTGGCCGTAAGCTGATTGTGTCGG
The DNA here is from genome assembly GCF_037042795.1 of Molothrus aeneus. Classification (NCBI taxonomy): domain Eukaryota; kingdom Metazoa; phylum Chordata; class Aves; order Passeriformes; family Icteridae; genus Molothrus; species Molothrus aeneus. Next base: position 7,631,807 of record NC_089661.1, on the reverse strand, counting down.
ACCTGTACAGACTGACGGACACCGTGGCCATCCGTGACCAGGGCAGTGGCCGGCTCGTGTGCCTCCTGCCCAGCAGCCAGGCCAGGCAGAGCCCCCTGGGATCCTCCCAGTCACACGATGGCTCCTCAGCCAACTGTAGCCCAATAATATTTGAGGAGTTGGAATATCACGAGCCTGTTTGTAAGCAGCATTGCCTGAATAAAGACTTTATGTAAGCTGTGTATAAAATATTATAAATATTTTAAATATTTGAACAGTATTTATAGTGAGCCAGTATATTAAAGTCGAGGTGTGTGTTCTCATAATGTGCTCTAATCACTCCTCAAATGCTTACAAGTATAAGGCAGAAAGTAGTGAGATGGGCCAGGGGATTTTCTAGACAGTTCTCATGGGTTGGTGTGTCCAGGTAAGATGATTGTGTTCTAGCACAGCTGCCAGGATTGAACACCTCTTTAATGGCAGCTGGAAGGTTCCCTGCATTCCTCTGGTTTTGTAGGAAGGTTATACATACTAGAGACTTCTATTACCTGAATTTCATTATGTAATTGTTGCTGATTTTGTCCTCCAGCTATATTTAGTCAGTGATTCATAGGGAGTTGCAGGTTTCTTGAAGCCATGTATTAAGTTTTTTGTTTAATTCAACAGCTGCCAGGTTGTGCTAGTAGAGCAGTTATTAGGTGATTATTGTTAACTGCCTGGTATGTGCTGCTAAAATATAATTTAAAAGGTTTATTAGGTAATAAAAATATGATCTTCTAAATGATACTTCTGGAAATTTGCTGTAGCTGTATTCTTTTTGGGGAAAAATTATGAAAGTTGTACTGTACTACAAGTGCTATTGTCACTAGTAGCAGTATATTATGGGCATATAGTATAATGCTTAATATCTACGTGAGCACAGATATTATGTTAAAGCATAAAAACCTGAATCTCTTATTTTTGCAGTGAACATGAGTTTGATCCAGATTCTTATAGAATTCCTTTCGTGGTTTTGTCTCTGAAGACATTTGCTCCCCAAGTTCACAGTCTTCTACAGACACATGAGGGTACTGTGCCTTTATTAAGGTAAAGTATTTTAATTTCTCTTTTTAGTAAGGTCTGATAGGTTGAAGATATAAAACTTTTTGGGAATTACCTGTTGTATATAAACTCAGTTCTTACATAAAATGGTATCCTTTAGAGCAAATGAATACACTGTGAAGTGATCACTTTTAAAAATCTTGTTTAGCAAAAACAGCACAGTTATTTAAAATACATATTTTATGAAGATTTCTGTAATGCATCAGTAAGTTATTGAAATATTACTCATGAAATGTCTCAAAATACTGGTTTTAGGACAATTATTATAGTGATATTTTAGTGTATAATGGAAGCTTTTTTTGCCTCCATAGTTTTCCTGATTGTTACATGTCAGAGTTCAATGATCTTGAAATGGTGCCAGAAGGCCAAGGTGGTGTTCCCTTAGAACATCTGATTACCTGTGTTCCTGGAGTTAACATTGCCACTGCCCAAAATGGCATTAAAGTTATCAAATGGATACATAACAAACCACCACCTCCTACTGCAGGTAAATATTCCCGCTTAAAACTTTTCCCTTAACTAATTTTTTTAATGCTAAAAAATTAGGCTAATAAGTTCTGCTAATAAAATAAACATGTATAATTGTTTAAACTTTTTATGAGGAGAAACTTTCAGCTTGAATATCCATACTGTTCTCCTATGCTGTAGCTTCAATCCATAAGTAAAGTGTTTAGTGGAAGAGTACTTGTGGAAGGTACCATAACATGACTTTTTTTGTTTGTAGATCCTTGGCTCCTCCGTTCCAAGAGCCCTGTAGGTAATCCCCAGCTCATTCAGTTCAGTCGAGAAGTGATAGATCTGCTCAAAAGCCAACCATCCTGTGTCATCCCTGTCAGCAAATTCATCCCAACCTACCATCACCACTTTGCCAAGCAATGCAGAGTGTCTGACTATGGCTATTCCAAATTAATGGAGCTGCTGGAAGCAGTGCCTCATGTGCTGCAGGTGGGTGATGTGCTGCTGGCCACTCTGGCCTGGGGAACTGTGGCTGCAGCCATCTCAATTCCTGGCTGCTGTTGTAGAATAGGTGCTGGGCAATACCTAGTGCCCCTTGAAAGAGCTGGTTGACTCAACTTTGGGTGCGTTCTTTCTTGTGATGCTGTTTCTGTGCCCACCCTTGCAAAACAACTTTTGGGGAAACCTCCGGAATAAAGTTTGAAGCTGCTTTTAGCCTATGGCTGGTGTTTGGGTAAAAGTTTTTAATTAAAAAATTGTGCTGTGTGCAGCATAAGAACATTTGCAAATGCTGAGTGCTCATGAGTTGGGCTGTGTTGCCTGTGGCTTGAAGGGATTTCTGTGAGAAATAAGTCATGTAACCTTATTACAAAACTCCTGTGGTCACATTCACTTACAACTTTGAGCAGCAGTTGGTTGTAGGATTTTTAAATAACCAATACAAATGTGCAGAAGTTGCAGTAGCACTCATGGATGAAGTCTTGCATTTCTCAAGGGCGTAGTTCTTATTACAGAAAGTGAGTGGCCTCATGAGGCTCCATTCCAGATGCTGTCTTTATTACATTCTTTTTCTATCCTACCTATACTAATGCTGGCTTTTAAATGCTGAGGGTGCTGGATGTGAGTGACCAAATCTGGTTTTCTTTCAGATTCTGGGCATGGGTTCCAAACGCTTGCTAACGCTGACACACAGAGCTCAGGTGAAGCGCTTCACTCAAGATTTACTGAAGCTGCTCAAGTCCCAGGCCAGCAAGCAAGTTATTGTGAGGGAATTCTTGCAGGCTTATCACTGGTAAGTTACCCTAATGAAACTGTGCAGGGCCTGTCTGTTAATGGTGATTTTAATACCTAGTGCAAGAGGAGTCAGCCTGTAAAATCTCAAAACTGTGGCAATAACATTGCCTTTTCATTGCAATATGGAAGCTCACACTTCCAATGAAAACAAAAATTAAAAGCTCTCTGCCATATTTTATTCCTTGCCTTAGTACTTTAGGTTCATTTTACTTCATTGGGGTTGGAAATGGTGTTATTGTATTTCATTCGTTTTCTTTGAAGCCATTGGATTTAAGCAAGTAGGTCATGGCACATTAACATGGACAGTAAAGGGAAAACGTAGCTTAGGCTTTCTTCAGAAGGAAATACAGAATGAATAGATTAACTGCCTGGAGTTACTTTTACTGCTTTAACTGGATCTAGCAGTGGCAAAAATTAGGAGTGATACCTGTCTGGAGCCCTCTGTGATAGCATCCTAACAAGTAGGGTTTTATTTGGGTTTTTTAAACAACCAAGATTGATGTTTTCTTTAATAGGAAGATAGAACTTAATAGTTATGTGCTTTAAACAAACCATGGCATCCTGGAGCTACCTGTGAATCTACCTTCACATGTGTGCTGTAAATCATGCGCCATGGAAATTTTGCCATTTCCACTCTTGGCAAAAGTACATTATTGGTTTTTTATAAATCTACTTAATGTAGAGTCAGCACTGGCCACTTGTTGAATAAGAATGTTTGTGAAGTGTTCTGGCTCCTGAGAGGTTTTAGTTGGAAAAGTGGGAAGAGTAAAACACATATTTAAATACACAATTACAATACTGGGAAGCTTAATATGATGTTTTCCAGGAGATGGTCTCTGCCTTCTCTTGAGACCTATTCTTGTTTAAAAGAGATGTGTTTTATGGCCGTAACTATTAAGCAAATATAGAGAATACTCTGTCGAAGTGTAGCCAGCTGGAGCTGTATGCACAGCACAATTACATGTTTCCTAAAGCACTTAAAACCACTGGTTGAAATGTCCAGCTCTTTGTTGCACTGATTGTTCACATGACCGTGAATCTTACTTCTCAGGCTAGAATGGATTTCTAGTATCCCTTTGTTTCCCAGGATGGTATTGCCAATATGGAAATTGTCCTTATGTTTTTTAGGATTTGAGGCTTACTTTCTCAGCTCACCAAAAAATGTATTTTTTGCCTCCACAGCATGCATTAATACTTATATTGCACACAATATTTTGAAACTTTCAGGTGTTTCTCTAAGGATTGGGATGTTACTGAGTATGGAGTGTGTGAACTAGCTGATATTATATCAGAAATTCCAGATACAACCATCTGTTTGTCACAGCAAGACAATGAAATGGTGATTTGTATTCCTAAAAGAGGTATGTCCATGAAAGTTTCTGTGCTGTTTCTAAATAGATACAAGCTTTAGTAACTCAAACGTGTAGGAGTGACTTGGATTTTTTTATAATTGTGTTTCTACCTTTATAACTAAGTTGCAAAGTTCTAGCAAATCAAGAATGTCATTCTCCGAACACTTACAATAGAGCAGGAAAACAGGCAGCAGAAAACATAAAATAATGTTACTACTTCTGCATGTAATTGTGCTTTCTGTGGAATGATTAGACAGTGGATTGTTTTCATACAGGAAGAAGCACCAACATATTTGGCCATTTAAAAACCTTCTAAAGACCTGATAACCTGACTATTTTGGACTTTTAAATATGTAAGCCTAGTAAAGGTCTCAGTGGTAGAAGAAGAGTGACTTGGTATAATACATGACCATGCTGAAAACCAGCCATTGTTTGTTTATTGTATTCTGCTGCATTTCATAAGCATGTTGGGATGTAGCTCTCACTTTATTTTTTAATTTTAGAGCGTACTCAGGAGGAAATTGAAAGAACCAAGCAGTTTTCCAAGGAGGTGGTGGATCTGCTGCGGCACCAGCCCCATTTCCGAATGCCCTTCAATAAATTTATTCCATGTTACCACCACCACTTTGGGCGCCAGTGCAAGCTCGCTTACTATGGGTTTACAAAACTACTTGAACTCTTTGAAGCCATACCAGATGTCTTACTTGTAAGTTCCAAATCATAACATGGACTAAAGCATTTTTCTGGAATGTACAGAACTGTTTCAGCAGGGATTATATTTCTCATAAACTTTAGTTGAGTTATAAACTCTGCACCTGTAATGTTTAGACAGCTGTATTTAAGAAAATCTTAATGCTATTTTGGTAAAATGGTCTGTGGTTTTGCACACATTCAGGAGGCTGTTTGTTAACAAATTCAAACAAAATTCGGTGTCTCAAAATTGGAGCTAAGTTTTATTATAATTGTGTTAAATTTGCTTTAAAAAAGTAAACAATTTTGCTGCTTGTTTTGTTATATTTCGGACAATAAACAGTTTTGCTTGCTGTACAAACAGCTTTTGAGGTGGCTGAGTCCTGATGCACAGCAAATCCTGCAGGCCCTGAGTTTGAACTGCAGCTTGCACATTGCTGAGGTGATTGATGCAGTGTGGATGAACAAAGTGTCTCTTGTGTTCTGTAGGTGCTGGAGTGTGGGGAGGAGAAGATCCTGGCGCTGACAGAGGTGGAGCAGGTGAAGGCAGTGGCTGCCCAGCTGGTGAAGCTGCTGCGGGCACAGAAGGACAATTCCCTGCTGCTGGCAGAGCTGCTGCCCGAGTACAGCCGCACCTTCGGCTACGCCCTGCGCCTGCACGACTTCGACGTCAGCTCCGTGCCAGCCCTCATGCAGAAACTCTGCCACGTTGTGAAGGTACCCCCTGGCCCTGGCTGCTGTCCCTCTGGAACCTGGGGGGGGTTGTGTTGTCACTGTCGTATTTTCTGAGAAATCCCTTCACCAGGATTTCTTCTCCTGGGAAGATGAGAAGCCTCAGAGAAAAAACAATATTATCTCATTTGCTGCTTTGGAATGGGGTCTGGAGATTGTTTACCAACTGGTTATTGTTTGATTGGTTTCATGTGAATTGTTTTTACTTAATGACCAATCACCATCAGCTGTGTCAGACTCTGAGGAGTCAGTCACAAGTTTTTCATTATCATTCTCGTTAAGCCTTCTGTCTGTATCCTTTCTGTATTTTCTAGTATAGTTTTAGTATAGTATTCTTAAATATATATCATAAAATAATAAATTAGCCTTCTAAGAACATGGAGTCAGATTCACTCGTCTCTCACCTCATCCTGGGGACCCCTACAAATACCACAGTTGTGTTAAGGAGTTCTCTGTCTCACAGGACGTGGCTCAGTACCTGTAATGAAATGTTTCTGGAGCACAGCATTAAGTCAGTAAGGGGAAATTACAAGAGGGTTTTAAATGTAGTTTCTATATTCTTATGATGTTCTCTTTGCTCCTTTGTAACCTTGCAGCATTCTCTGGGAATACTCATGTTTATTTAACAAATGATAAGTGAAAGATTCTATTCTAGTACTTATTTTAACAGTACAAATTGTTTTTTCCCCCCACCTGATTTCTACCTGTGAAAAGGTTTTCTGATAACTGTAGTAGTTTTCAGTCTTCTAATTGCTTTCAATTCCTTTACTTTTTTCTTTTTTAGCTGTGCTTTGAGACTTTGACTCTGAACATAAATACATAGGTGGTCGTCTGTGCCAGTGGAAAAGAGAGGCTGCAGTTACATGGATGTGGGCACATTGCTTTAGTTGCTCCAGTTTTGTTGACTTAGCAGCTGGTGTTAGGCTGGAGCTCAGGCAGGACCAGCTGGCTTGTAACAAAGAGTAAAGTCATACCTGCCAGTGGGCAGAAACAGCTGCACAGCTGTACAGGTTGTGTGTATTTAAAATAAATATTTGCATGGAATAGGTTGCTTGATTTTGTGTGTCTTTTGCTAGGGGAATATCAGATACAGCTATGCTCAAATAAACCCCAGCTATACATCTCATTTTTAATTTGGTCTCTTCCGTGTCCCTAACTTCTTTCCCAATGAATTCTTCCAGGTGGTTGACACAGAATCTGGCAAGCAAATTCAGCTGATAAATAGAAAATCTCTGCGGACTCTGACTGCCCAGCTGCTGGTCTTGCTGATGTCCTGGGATGGAACATCCTTGCTCTCTGTTGAGCAGCTTAAGCAACATTATGAAACAGTCCACAATACTTCACTTAATCCATGTGAATATGGATTTATGACCTTAACTGAACTCCTGAAGAGTCTGCCTTACTTGGTTGAGGTGTGTAAGCTCTTGCCTTTCTGGTATGTTTGAAAAGCCATTGTGCCTAGAGGCTCTGGAAGTGTGTGCTCTAATTCTTTCTCCTTTTTTTTTTGTTTTTCTGCTAGGTTTTTTCCAATGGTGCAGCAGAAGAATATGTCAAGCTTACAAACCTGTATGTTTTTGCAAAGAATGTGAGGTCCTTACTTCACACCTACCATTATCAGCAAATTTTTCTTCATGAGTTCCCAGTAGCATACAGCAAATACACAGGAGAAGTGCTGCAGCCTAAAGCATATGGATGCAATAATTTAGAAGAGCTCTTGGGAGCAATTCCACAGGTGTGAAGAACTTGGTTTTGCACAATTACATTGAGATTTCTGTATGGATTAAAAGTAGTTACACAACCACAGTTTGTTGGTTGGAGTGACTTACTGGAATAATTGCCTTCTTCAGAGAAGCTTATACCAGTTGTACTTTTAATACACTTCTGAGAAATCAGGAAAAGAAAATCAACCAGCACACATGTTTTGGGGAAATTTTGCTTAAGAACTGTTCCTAGTAAGGTTGTAAACATCCCTGGCATCTCTGAGTAAGAGAATTGATTTTCTGCCTGTGTGAGTGAATGGTTGTACAGTACTGAACCTTCATTTTGATCAGAGTGCATTATTGGGTTTGGTAGTGAATTCTGGGACCTTGTCACAAGTGCCATGTTCTTATCATCCACATATCCTAAGTGCTCTGGGATAATTCTGTGACAGTTTGTGGTTTGAGTATTTCCTTTAAGTAAGCCAATCTTTCTGAAAAGTGATAAAAAGGAGTTTAAACATTCAGTTTCATTCATGTTTATTTACTGTACTTTCTGGCACTATAGTTTGCTTTTGGTATCACTTGCTTTGAGCATTTACTTGAGTAGGGTAGTACCAATCAGCAATGTGCTTTAGGTTACTGTTGGAAATCATGTCAGTGCAAAGCTGGATGAAAGGCAGTGAGCAAATGCTTTGAGCTTAGCATGGGCTGATGTTCAACTCTGCTTCCTTCTTAATAGGTGGTCTGGATTAAAGGACATGGCCATAAGAGAATTGTAGTCCTGAAGAATGATATGAAAAGTAAGCCATTTCAATTTTGAGTAGTATCTTAATCTTCCTTTATGTGTTTTAAGAGGCAGCTTGAGTTAACTAACCAAATGAACTTGCCTTTTTGTAGCTCGTTTTAGCTCACCTAGTTTTCCCCCTGCTGATCATGTAGATGATCATGGAAATCAACTTGCTGACAATAATGGACATATTATGGAGACCCAAGGATCCACTTCCTCAATGGAACTAAATCTAGGAGGGCCTAGCAATGGTAATGCAAAGTTGGTTTATATAAGGAGTTTATTGTTTTAGGGGAAATAAGCAGAATAATTGAAGCAGCTTGTGGGAAGGTGAGTTAGTAAATGTGAACTCGTGTAAATATGCATTTTTGGCTTGAACGCTTGTTGAAATTCTCTGAGTTTGTGGTTAGGCTTGTGTTTGAGCTGCTGGTCTATAAATGTGTGTGTGTGTAGGGAGAGAGCTTCTGGGTAGTGCTTCCCAGGGATTTGGTGGAAATTTAAGTCTATGGACATGAAGCTAATGAGGGATGGGGGGTCAGCAGCAGCTTCTGCTAGGAGTGTTTCATATATTCTGATGAGAATTCACTTAGATGCTCTTGATGCAGCAAATGAATCTGAGATTAATTTGAATTAATTAAATTAGGTTGGTGTTAGCATAGTTCTGAAATTCTCAGGTTTGCATCTGGAGACTTTGCCTGTGACAGTAGTGACACCTTCACAGCTTACAGATGCTCTGAAAGATGTTCCCTTATTTTTGTAGTTTCTAATCAAACAGAGCAGGAACTTCTTTGCCTCACAAACACATCTCCTGTTGATCTCCTGTGTGAGCCAGTCCCTTCCTGCCTGCCATCTCCCCAGCTGAGACCTGACCCCGTGGTTCTTGAGTCTGCAGACCTCATTCAGTTTGAGGAACGCCCTGCACCCCTCCCAGGTAAGCTGATTTGAAGCTTCCCTTTGTTGCTTCAAATCAGGCTGATGAATTCTCTTTGAGTATTTTATTGCCTAATAGCAGAGAATTTTATTTTTTTTTTAAAAACAGAGCATCAGTAAATTGATTTGTCTTGCTTCTTTTAGAGATAATGATTTTAACAGAAGAAGAAAAACAGACAATTGTTACCACTGCTCAAGAAAAGCTGATCTCTGGTTCTGTGGTGTCTGACACCACAGAGAATGCTTCAGTGCCTCCCTGCCAGTCCTCTGAAACCCAAGTAAACAAAGAAGCAACGGACAGCCCAGCCAAAAAGCAACACAAAAACAAGGTCAAATTGGCAGCAAACTTCTCACTTGCACCTGTAACTAAGCTTTAACTCTTTCTTTTTAGTGTGAAGGACAAATACCTATGGACTGTGCACAAAGTAAAGCTGTTTGCTAGCCCATGTGTATTTTAATGGAAAACCTAGAGGAATTAATTTGTATTTAATGTATTCTGTGAAAATTTTGTTCCTTTTACACTGAACACAGCTGTTAGCAGAGCAGATTTTTTTCTATTATTTTGAAAAAAAATCTGGCATTTGTTAAATTATTCTTAAATTTTACAGTTTTTCATAAATGTGTTCAGTAAAAGCAAAATATTAATTCAATAAACACGGAACAGATTTTATTTTCTTTAAGCCTTGTTGGTGATGTAATCATACATGTAGCATATTGTATTCTATAGGCTGTTGCTTACTGGTATTGTTTCAGACAGTATTAATGAATTGCATGATTTGTCTTTCAAAAGCCTGTTGAGAAATTTTAACTCACTGACCTGGGATGACAAGAGTGAGGGGAGCTGATTGTCCTCCAGAGGGGAAACTTGTTCTCTGACCTTTCAGATGACTTGTAGCTGCATTGGGAATGCTTGGCTAAAGATGTCTGTAGGAGGCTGTGGGTCTTGTGTAAAACTTGTTTTAAATGTGTTTTTGCTGTAGCTTTCAGTTCCATTTAGGAGCTTTCTAGGACACTGATGCTTTACCCTTCCCTCTTATTTAGTTTGTCTGGCATGGGTTTGGTTAAGGGAAATAAATTCTGTCTTGATGTCATGAGTGTAAGATACAGACACACACATTTTCATTGTGTCTAGAAATGAAGTTAGGAAGATTCTGAAATATGCATCTAATGCATAAATTACAGATAATGGAGCAGGTCTTATTAAAATGGCTGGTGATGGAAGGCATTGATGCTATTTCCACCTGTAAGGAAAGTTCTAGCTACATGTGGAAATGCTAAGGTTGTTCTGCTTAACCTTGTTTTCTCTTTTTAAGCATGTTCAGTAAATGGGAAGCTCCTTTGATGTGCTGTCTTTTAGCTGTGTCTGTTTTTATTCTAAGACTTACTCCTAGTGTTGGCAGCTTTTTGAATTCGTGGTATCTTGTGTTGGCTTTTGCAAGGGCCAGCTTTGGGAGAGAGGCTGAGTCAGTGGATGACCTTAACTCTAGTTAGCAGAACTGTCCAGTGTGTGAGACTTTCTACCCTTTCTGGGTAACCATGGCATTTACAATGGGTTGTATTTGCCAGGCAGCAAATAAATGCTTGTAGTATTGAAAGAACCTATACTAGAAGTTTTCCACTGGCCAACTGAGTATTTTTTTTTTTAGATGGATTCTATTGTAATATGTAAGAGATGGAACACAGGCTCTAATTTTTCAGCCAGCAGCAGGAAATGCCACTGAACAATGGCTATGGACAGAATTTTACTAGTCAGATTTTGTTATAAAATCTTTTATATTTAGGCAAGTATTACCAGTAGTGAGTTTATAGCCATTGTAAGTGCAAAGAAACACTGGGAAGTTTTTCTGAGCATTATGGCACAGTATTTTGAGTCCACAGTAAACCTCTACAGACATACTGCTACAGAAGAAGAAATTCAGAAGTAAGTTTTCTTGGAATGTTTTCAGTGAGTTAAATGCAAGAAAATCTGCTTTCACCTTAACTTTGATAAGGTTGACAGTGGTCAGTCTAGATCTGTGTTTCAGGAGAGCATGCATTGGAGAAGAGACCAGCCTGGAATGGTATTTTCATGAGATGCAGCTACAAGTCATTTGGAGCACTAAAGAAAACCAGGTTTTTGCTTCAGAGGAAAATATGGTGTTTATCCAAGTAATGTGGTGGTTATACCACATATGGTGGTCAGCATATCTTATCTGGATTCATGTGTGATTCTGCTGAAATTGCTGTTTGAAAGTAATAGAATAATACTTTTGAGAAGTTGTGTTCATAGTGTAACAAAATAGCTAATTGAATTACAATATATTTTTTTATCCAAAGGGTTAAATGAATGATGTGACTTACAGATTTAAAAGCATTGCAACCATGAAATTCTTTAATTTAGCAAATAAATGTACTACTTCAGATTCCTGTTTGTTTAAAAGAAAAAATGTCACTGAAGCCCTCAATTTATGCACTATTTTTTCCTTGGAATGGGAGAGAGAAGAAAGACTTCTTTTCTTAGCTGTCTACTTTGTTTGGACACTTTCTTTTGTGGCTCAAGTGCTGTTTTGTGTGTTGGGACCAAACAGTTGTCAATAAAATTTTCAAGCAAGCATAACTCTTGTCCTTGTCTCAAGACATGTGGGGGGAAAAAACCAAACAAAAAACAAACCAACCTCTAGAATACTTAACTTGCTGTGTCATGGTAAATTTAATTATTGAGACAGAACAGAGCTGGTGTTTAGTGGGGGCTAAAGAAACATAAATTGTGGAGGTTGAAGCTTTTCCCAGATTTTGCAATTGAGTTGTTTGCAGATGCAGTCAGTGTCTCTTACTGCTCTCCATGCAAGGTCATCTGTAGGCTTTCTTTTGAAAAGGAGCTGTGCTATTTATCATGCTAAAGAGGAAAACATGGAGAAAGGGGTGTAAATCCAACAGGTGGATGTCAGGTGTTCCTCCTCAGTGTGTCTCCCTTTGAGATGTTAAAATTGTTGCAAATCAGGTCATGTGAACATTAATAAAGTTAATGAGTCACTTTTGAGTTGTAATGGCTTTTTCCAGCTTGAAGATGGTAATTGTTCAGGAACTACAAATATGGCAAATTTCTTTCACTGGAGTGTTTTGCAATTTAGAATCTTAACAAAACAAAAATTCAACTAAACTGAACTGTTTTGTCATCTCACAGCTTCATGGACAAAAGTAAAGACCTAGATGAGCTGTTCCTTTCTCTTTTTTGGGTTTTTTTTGGTTTTTGTTTTGTAACATATTCTCACTCAATAGAACTGTTAGGGGAGTCTGCTGGAATAAATGTCAGGCCTGTTGCAGATAAGCAATCACTTGACCTTACAGAGTACTTGTTCACTAAACAATTTTAAAGTAACTACCTAAAAAACTTACTGGAAAATTCTTCATAAACAATATAATAAGTATTCCTCTTGGAAATAATGAATATTCCTCTGTGAAAGGAGGAACAGGTGGTTTATAAAACCTTCCTAGAGCAGCCCCACAAACCCTATAATCATCACTCTGCAATTTCATTTTTCAGTTATTGTGAATGTTTTTAAGTAAATGAATGAGTAAAATCCCTCATAGCACCTGGTTTGTGATTACCTTCAAAAGATGAGTTTGATTTTAAATGCTGCTTTGGTTCTGTGCTGCAAACATTCCCACTTCTTTTATTCTCACTCATTTTATGTTAAGCCATCTGTTTTAAGTTAGTAAAAAAGTGGTGATGGAAATAGGTTCCATTTTTTTTTTCTAAAATTAATATGGCTTATTTTGCTTGCCATAATGTAACAGGACAGACTAGTTCCATGGTGAGCTATGGTTTAACTCCTATTAATAGCATTTTCCCAGCAAGCATCACTTTAAATGCTGTATTCCTTCCTGTATGACTATTTTTGTTGAGTATTACTTAGGTGGATAAAGACAGAAACAAATCCTAATTCAAGTGATTATCAAAATGGCTTGTAGTGCTAGATGTATGGTACAGAATGCAGATTGATCTAAATAGAGAATGCCATTTCACAAGAAATTCCTGAAATGCCACTTCAGGATGTTATGTGAGCGTGTTTTGACGTGGCTGTCAAAGCTCTATTGTATGTCATGCCATGGCTCAAGTTTCACATCAGTCTTTCAGTTACTGAATTCAAAATGAGGAATTGCATCCTGCCTGTGTCATGAAGGAGAAAAACAACAAACTCTTATGCAGGGATGAGGTAATTGGCTGCAAGAACCTTGATAGTGGCTGCAGTCATCTCCTCTGGTTTTGTGATCAAGCCTGTTAAAGTCCACTGCTCTCTGTAACTGATGAGATTCACTGTTTAGGTATCAGTTTAAACATCTCTTGGTGTCTTACCACAATTCTTTCACTCTCCCATGAAGTGTTGATACAGAAAACTGCCTCTCATTAAGAAACAGGAAAGCAAAATTCAGTGTGAGGGGAGATCTCCTGTGAGACCCCTCCTTACTCATCCCTGAGGCAGAGTTGCTGCTGAGGCTGTTGGGATCCAGGCTCAGCTGCTGAGCTGTTCTCAGCATCCCATGTCAAGTCTTGTGTGCACAGGGAAGGGAGAGGGAGTTTTGGCTTTTGGGCAATGTTTTTGGTCTGATCCTGTTTGAAAGCAGCCTGCTTGCCTGGCTGTTTGTAGGCTGGAGGGGGTCATGTGAAACAAGGTGCACTTTGGTAACAATGGTAGCATTTGTGCTGGGGTCAGGGAGGATTTTTTGTTCATTTCAATAACACCAGGGCCCTCTTGGCATGGCAGTTCTGATACTCAGGTGAGTCGGGGCCCTTATTCTCAGTGCAGGGCTGGGAACTGTCTCTAATATGAGCAGGCTCTGGTTCCAAAGTCATCTTAGAGCATTATGAGATTGGCTTTTTTGATGGGCTTTCTTTATTCAGTGAGAAAATCCTTTATTTCAGTAGCATCCCAAACTTACCCCTCAGCATTACTCCTTTTGTGCAGAATAGTAACCTTATTCTTTTTGAGAAGTATAGCAGCACAGGAACTGCATCCCATTCCATTCCACCACCAACTTTTCCCTCAGTAACAGGAAGAAACAAAGGCTTAGTATAACACAGCAGCTTAGTTTATTTGGAAATATGTTTAATTTGGAAGAGATTCAGTAGGCCTAGGGGAAGGTACAAGAGAACCATTTGCTGGTGGAATTGGTGATTTGTACAAACAGCACTTCAGCACTTTTGTTTTTCTCAGTAGACTGAGATCCTGTCCTGAACACAGTCATGTTTACCAGTGTGTGAAATCCACCTTACACATTCTTCCACACACTCTTCCACTGCCTTGCCTTCTTTCTGAAGTGATAAATAGCCAGGATTTCCAGAAGAGATACTGGGTGCTTTCATCAATGTCCCTCTCTGCTGACAGTGACTGATAGCTGAAAATCAACTCTGAAATGATGCCAGTTACTCCATATAGTCACCCAAAGATACTTGTCTGATACTCTGCTGATTTTATATATGGGGATTGTATAATGTGTTGTGCTCACAGGATCAAGGAAGTTACAAAGCCCCTAGTTGTTCTTGGGATATTCAGTGATTTAGTCTGGTTTTTAAAAATAAGGGTCAAGAGTTTTACACTTAATTCCTTCCTAAGTTTAATTTGTTTAATTGCAGCCATTAGCTTTGACATCAGCCATAAGGGCTCTGCTGTGTTCTGGATAGGCAACACTAAACCAGTGTTGAACACAGTTGAGAATGGGACCTTACAGTCTTAAAAATCCAGGACTTTATTGCTAAGCAGCATCACTGATCCACTTCTGAAGGAACCACTTGTGCACTGCAGGCAAGCTCTTCAAACCCACCCAAATAAACAGAGAAATTTGCTAATTAAAAACAAAAACTGGCACACAGAAAAGCTTCCAGCTGAGCCAAGCTAGAACTTCTGAAAATGAAGTTCACTCTCATTAACACTGCTGGAGTTCCAGTCCCTTTGGGGCACTGGCTGCCAGTGCTCAGCTGTAAGAATATTGCACATTCCTACTTGCAGTGTTTCTTCTTGGTTTTAATTAAAGGAGATTGCTCTGTAGCCTGGTCATGAGTGTTGCTTCCCAGGAATGTCTGTTTCTTGCTAATGAAATTTTTTCATAGAAACCAACATTGCACTCACTTCACTTCATTCCCAGGTGGATTCTGTGCAGCCTGTAGGGATCATCCCTCTCATCAGCACAGCCTGGGTTAAACACTCATGTGCAGGAGTCACCTCAGGCCTTAAAAACCATGTACAAAGTCTTTCTGGAGCCTTTATTAGTGGCATTCACAGCTGATCCCCCTGAGGTTTAAAGTTGGTGCTTCACTAGAGCTTTTTCCCTGATTCCCATTTGCCTTTATTAGTGACACTGAACATCTGCCTCTTGCCTTTAGATACTGATAATTCCTGATGTCTTAGCTGGGTACCAGCAAGAGCCTGTGGAATTTTACAGAGGCCAATGGGTGTTTCTTTCCCTCCAGTGTGTATTATCACCCCTAAAAGCAGTTTTCCCCATAACTGTGTAAATGCACACAGGTGCCTGCAGAGTCCAGCCCACACCAGGTACAGACTGTGAAGCTACAGAGCTCAGTGTGGTGTTTTATGTCTCAACGAGGACACAATAATCATACATGAGAGTCAGCCTTTGTTCTCTTTCCTGCATCTTTGGTCAAAATAATTAAAGTGCTTCTATGTCTCAGTGGAAACCTTTTGGTTTTTTTCCTCTTTGATCCTTAAAACTGAAGGTACTTAGTGATGTTGGTTCTTTGTCTCAAGTGAGTCTGCAATACTGAAATTATTCTGGAAATGCAAGTGGTTTTCATCAAATCAGTCAGTGCTAGGGATTGGGTTTTATTTGTATAAGGATATTCTGAGTTACTTTAGATGGTGTCTATTGCCTTCAACCTTAATTCGATACTTTTTCTCCCTAAAAAAATAACTGTTTATCCTTTTGGGGTAACTGCTGTTAATTTTTTCTCCTTCCCTATACTGTAGTTCCTTGGTATATAAGCACACACTTCATTTAGCTGGCTTCACAAAATGGAAGTTCCTTTTGCAAAATGTTATTTTAGGAACTTGTTGCTATCTTTTGTTATTTCTAAGCCTGAGATTGTCACACTAGATCCATGTAAGTTTATTTTACTATTTACACCTATCACAGTACATTTATATGGAATACCATCACACAGACAAACCAGCTACTGACAGCTAATATAAAGATATTAGATTCCACAAGCTTAATCTGCATAGAGACCAGAAACACACTTAATGGTGAAACACAGACAAGTATTTCTGTATTTCCCTTAATTTTAAACCCATTTTATATAGAATGTGATCTTCCTGCCACAAATACCCACTTCTGTATTTGTATATTTGTCTTGTGGCCAAATTGTCTTGGGTGTCTTGTGTCTTCCTATGCTTTATTATGGATAGTTTCTATTTCTTGTGGTCACAAAATATACAATTAAAACTCGTTTTAAGCATGGTTTCAATATTAGTTCAATTTTGTCTTCCATTCTTCTCCCAGCAATCTCTCAGTGATGTGCAATCTCCTGCTGCATGTAGCTTGTAAAAATGGACAAAATCCTGGGTGAATATTTCTCTTACTTCGTGGGAGTTGGAGATCTAAAACAGAAGTGACACAACCTTGGACTGCAACATCAACTTGCAGATTACTGTGGCTGTGCTTTGCTAAAGCTTTGCCAGGGATTTATTTCCCCTGGTGCAAGCAATATTAATTTGACTTGAGTAATTCAGATATCATATGGGATATAGAAATCTGTAGCTACTTGCAGCATCCTTGCCACTGATCTCATTCTTTAGGAAGAATTTGAAATGAAACTCCACAGCAAAGTACTTGAACATCACACAGGTTTGGTATTTTGTATGCAACATCAGTTATCCTACAGTTGCTTCCTCTATCACTTGTGCTATATATAGCATTGCTACTTGTGGCTTTTGTTCTGAAAAGTAGCCAAAATAGGAGAATTTGGCAATTTTTGAGTGCAGTTTGTCATGGGGGGGGAAAGTGTACAACATATTCTTCTAAAGTTATAGCCCATAAAAATTGCTGTTTTACACCATACTGGATCAAATACAGCCCCTTTTCATTCACCTGTATCACAGGGGTGGTTTTTGTTGACTCTACTGCTGATCTCTTCTGGTCCCTGGACAGCCACTAAATAGATTTCTTTGTTTTTAGGCATGCGTGTAGAGTGATCCATGCAACAGTGAGGAACCTGCCGTGTGCAGTCCATAGATGACACCTGTGCAGCTGCTCTGGCTCCCTCAGCAGGATGCTGCTGGTTCCCCTCACCATCCACTTCCACTCAATGGAAACACTGAAAAGACAAGCAGGCTGGGAAGCCCAGGGCTCTCTCTACATGATGTTGCACTGTGTGGCCCCACAACAATCTTTAATAATCGCCAGCCCAGCCTTGGCAATGGTGGGCTTGCTTGGAGGAGGTTCTGCCTTCTTTTCTGCTGGGCTGCCTGCAATGATCAAAACAGGACACCATTAGAACCAAGAGCTGCTCAAACTCTTCCTTCCTACTTCTGCCCTAAAGGGTGCAAACCCTTCCTGCCCTCTCTCCACCCACCCTGAATTTTTTAGGTCCTGTTTGAACAATACACTTTGCTGGTTTGAAACTGCTCAGAAAGTCTCATCTCTTCAGGGAAGGGTGTTAAGAGAAGCTGAGGGATCCATACATCTCAAAGGGAGGGTAAAATTGTATCTGGTTCAAGGCAGGTGTCCCTTTTCATAGCCACGGGTCCTTTCACAAAGTCATTTCACTGTTCAATTCCCAGCAAGGAAAGGAGCTGAAGGACAAAAGTATTGCTAGAATTTATTCTCTCATTGGCTTGGATGTTGTAATTAAGGGAACAAGATAAAGGCAGGTTTTCATTTTTCAGGGTGAAAAGAATCTTTTTATCTTTAAAACTGCATTTAAAAGCAATGAGAATGTAAATAAACAAGGGAGATGAGTCATGCTCCCTGTGACTAAGGGGGTATAAATAATTAGTGATGCATCTTAAAATGTCTCTTCTCAACTTCAAGGTCATTCCAGTCCCTCTGGGAACTCTTGAGCAAGATCTTGATCTGTGCAAAATGGCAGAATGTTTGATACAAACCTCTTCAGCTGCTGGACCTCTCTAAGAAGGGCACTGCTCTCACTTGACTCTGCCTGAGAGCTCATCCTGAGACAGGGCAAAATCAATCTGTGAACTGCTACAGCTCCTGCTGTGGCTGTGACTGTTCTGCTTGAAAGTTGCAGCTAAAAGCTTCTGAGGCATCAGGAAATCCACTTTGTCTCTCAGAAACCAGAGCGTTTCCATTCTGCCTACAAGTGATTTGGGTTGGGGTGGTTCAAAAGCCTATTTCTGATGGTAATGTGTAAGAAATTTGGGTTAGCTGTGGAAGTTTGCAGTTTTTTCTCTAGTTTCCATCTTGACTGCAGTAAAACAGGTGAACTTTGTTTCAGAAATTCCAGCATGGACCTGAAGAGGTTTTTTTTTTCATTATTTTTGCAGAAACAGATAGGAAAATTATTAATAAAAATCGAACTGCTTAGAAAAGCAGCTTGTGGCTCTGTGTATACAAATATACTTTGCATATTTAAAACATGCAGAGCAATTCTGAAGTGGCCATAGGTGACTGAAATTCAGTTTTAAGGGGTAATTTGGTATCTGAAGTCTAAGTGGCCAGCAGTTGCTGACACCCTGAGCTGTTTCTAGGTGATCTAGCTAGCTCCTCCTAGCTTTTGCCAGAGGCTGCCCTGTGAAAATGTTCTTATAATCAGGTGTCTTTGGAGTTTTTCCTTTTGCTCTTGTTTTTTCTTAATGATTAGGAACTCACTGGTAGGAGACTGTGTTGCTTTGTCGATGGGTTTTAACTTGGTGCGAAGGAACTCAGCCATCTCTCTGTCTTCTTCTTTTTCCCTGGTGGAAGGAAGGAAAACAGAGGAAGGAGTTTTCTTTGTAAATGGGACAGAAAAAGCTAGAGCAGCTAGGATCAAGTCACTAGTAAACAATTAATTTCTTTGCTGTTTTTAGAAACATTTAATTTTGCCGCTTATTAAAAAGCAAAATATTTGCCTAAATGAAAACTGCTGCTGAGGCTTTTGTGATTTGCACACAGGGTTCAGTGAGAGCTCTGGGTTCAGTTCTAGCTCAGGCTCCTTGTCAGCTGCTGCCTCTGGCCAGCTCTCTTTGATCAGCTGCAGGACTGGCAGAAGCTTTGCCAAATCCTCTCCTTGCTGGCTCAGAATTTCAATGTGTTGGAGGAGATATTGTCCTTTTGGATAAATGGATGGAGTCTTTACTGCTGAATGAGGGGGAAGGAAGAGCAAAACTGACTCTGTAGAGTGCTGACCTCAAACCAAAGATTGGATTTGAGTGCTGGAAGTGAACTTTTGAGGAAGCCTACAACTTTCTTGGCAGCTTTGGGCTAAACTGTGGAGATGAAACCCTTCAGAACCTGCCCATGTCTTAGGTAGGGCTGTACTGCTGAGGGCTTTTTAGTTGGTTTGGGGTTTTTTGTTGTTGTTTGAGTTGTTTTGCTATGACAAGATGGGAATAGTAGTAATCAACCTGACAACATGAATAATTAAAAAAGGAGGATTTTAGATGTCTACAGATATGTCCCTTATAAAATTCCATTTCATGTCTACCTCTTATCCCAAGAGAATTCCCTGGTAGCAGCATAAATCCTGTTCTTTTCAATGGTAAATGCCCAGACTGTTTCTGGTAGGAAAATAAGAGACCAAAGCTCACTGTTATTCATGAGATGTCTGGATCATTAATGGGATAAAGAGCCACAGAATTAGAGTAATCTAATTTTAATGGTTTTCCTATGGAATGGAGAGGAGGCTTTTAACTTGGTAAGTTGTTTTGAAGGACCAAATCTCTCCCATTAATGTTGATTTAAATTTTGTCACTTAATCTATTGTATTATTAGGTTTGTGGAATGCCACTAAATAAGTTCAGTTGCTCTTGGTTCTTACCTTAATCTCTCCACCTCTGCATCATCTACAAGAAAATCTCTTTTTTGTACCAATCGATGAATCTTCTGAATCAGTTCATCCTCTCTTTGCTTCTCCATCTTTGTTTTTTCTTTTTCTGGTCAAAAGGAGAGAAAAGAGTGTGTTACTTTGGACTCTGGGGAGTGTGAGGGGGTGGTGTAGGATGTTGCAGATGTCTGAGGATCAGCTGCTGACTGAAGTCAATGGTTTTCCAGACTGAGTCACCAAAGCCCAGCAAGCTGGGTCACTGCCTCTGCTCTCCTCACTTGCTGCTCTTGGCTCTGATCAGCTTAATGGGCTGAAGGCTCTGTGGGGTTTGCTAAGCCTGGTTTTAATTTGCAATGACTCTTCAAGACATTGCTTGGAAAATTTTTAAGAGCTTTGGCAAGAAAATAGTTCCAGATGCTTTGTTAAAATCCAATGTACAAAATCCATTTGACCTCAGGGGAAAGGAGATCACACCAAAAGGAACTATTTCTCTGTGTTTCAAGACAGCTTTGGCTGTTGAAAATAACACCTTTTTTTCTATTCTGACAAGACAGGTGAGCTGCAAATCCCCACCAACAGCATCAATTGTAAAATGTGGAAAAATAAATGCAAGTTTATTTTCCCTGTACTTCAAAAATCTGAGTAATTAATATATCTCCTTGTGAATTGGCCAGCCTGGAATGGCTAGGTTGTCTGTAAACAACAATTTTTGTGGCATGAAAGAGGTGCCTGTTGCAAACTAAAAGTCATAAATGTTAGGGATTACAGAGCTGTCATTTCAGGCTATAAAGCAAATGTATTTAAGACAGAACTCTTCAAACCTGGCAAGTGCAGCAGAGATGAGAAAGCCAGAGGCAAATCCAAGCTCATGTATTTCTCTGAGAAGCTGAACATTTTGAGCAGCTACGAAGACACCTTGTATTAAATCAAGATTTTGGGCTTTGGGCAGCAGACCTGCCCAGTTCAGAGCAGTGGGAGCTGGGGGAGGCAGAGTGAGCTCTGCAGTCTGATCATCTGACCTGTGTTGTGGCTGCTGATTTAAGTTATAAGACACTTTAAATGGCTCAACTAATCAGACACTTGAAAACAATTGTTTTTAGTACAGATTAAAAAAAAAAGAATGCTTAGAAGTGGCTGCTTTTTCCTGCTTTGTCTGTAATGGCTAAGGAGCAAGGACTCTCCTCACCTCTGAAGATAGAAGCTACTTTCTACTTCCTTTCAATCCTTTTCCTAAATTGAGATGTGCTCTCCCATTATATCCTTCAGGAAACTGTCTACTGAGAATATTAATATATGTGGCAAAATATTGCATATTCTGTGTACTAAAGGACTGATTCCACACTTACTGAAATTGGCTAAACTGTGTCCACTGAAACCAAAGAGCAGCTCTCCATACAAATCTGTATTCTTTCAGGAAAATTATGGTGGAGATCCTGTGAATGAATCCACTTCTGGAAAGTGTTTTTCTAGGCTAGGCACATGCTGTGTCAGCACAGAGTCAGAGCCAGCAGCTGCTGTGTCTTTGTTAGGACCAAGCTCTCTGTGACCCTGCCTGCAGATGCTGCTGCTGGAACTGCACCTCTTGAATTCTTAAATTAGCTGAGATTTGTGAAGTTCTAAGGAGAAACTGCTGTCTGTGGGTCTCTGCTTGAGGCCTTGAGACTGGAAAATCACTTCTAAAAGATAAAAAAAGCCCAAACAGCAGGAACACCACAAGAATGAAAGCTGATTAACCCTATCTGTTAGTTCAAAGTCTGGACAGCAAAGGTTGCAGATCAGGAAAGTGAGGCAAGGGGCAGCATTCACAGATACTTTCTAGGATTTGTAATCCTCTCCATTTGAATGAATAAAGAACCAACAGTGTTATTATTAAAAATTTGAAATGTGACCTCTATAAGAAGTATAAGGAAAGAAAAAGTAAGAAATATTATGAATCTATTTCTGTTAAGTGCAAAATGTGGCAAAGTTTTTACACAGCTAAAAGTGAGTGGTTTCAGCATAGATCTCTTTCCTATGTCACAAATGCCCTGGTCTCTCCTTTCTGAGGACAAAGCTGTCCTTCCAAAGTTGCACAATAAAATGTGAGGAGGAAAAATGAGGATAACCAAAGGATAGACAAAACTTGGACTTAATAGTTAAGCAGGAGCAGTTAAGCAAATTATTTCTGCAGGGTGCTGGAGGCTGTGCAGTAATATGTGATGCAACTGGCCTGCTGCAGTTGCTGAGTGTTTTGCAGGATTTATTTTTTTCTTGACCAGAGTGGGGCTGTGGATCATCTAAAATGGCAAAGGTGTAGAGAAGTGGAATTCCTCACTGATGGCAGCTGGAGTTCTGAGCCAAGGACTGCAGAACTGTCCACAGCTCTGTCCCTCCTTCAAACATTGAATTTGCAGAGATTTATGGCAAAGTTTTGGGCCTTGCTTTTCATAGTAACCTGTTCTTGATCCTAGAAGGTAGATTTAACTACAGGTGTGATAATGGATTGGTGTAGCAAGGAAAAAATCAATCACATTCACAGTGATGGTTATAAATCCTTCTCCTCTCCCTCTTTTATCTCTGGTATCTCAGCACTTGTCTTTTTTACCTGACAATCTCTGTGGCACTTGGTTCCCTTGAGATTGCCAAGGGAGTGCAAGAAATAAGGAATGTGCTCCTTGTTTGATATTTGCAGGGTTGCTGCCATGGGAGCAGGGAAATACAGCATGAAAAGAAATTCAGAGACAGAGCTTAGAGATGGGCAGGAAAATGGGAATTAAAAATGAGGACTTGAGGAGAGAGATATGAAACTGCACCTTGTGGGGAGGAGATTCTGGTTGTTGGGGCATGGGTGGGGATGGTGCCAGGAGCACAGGGGTTACCCTAACACTGGTGGAGACAGCCATTACCTGGGATTGCTACCAAAGTCTGCAGCTCCTGCTTAAGGTTCATAATGTCTTTGCACAGCTGGATGTCATCCATCCTGCAGAAACAGAAAAAGCATGGTCAGACATGCAAACCCCACTCTCTGCTGATGGGATTGGCCAGATCTGATCTGAGTACCTGGCCCTGGCCTTGCTGGGAGCTGCCAGCCTGAAAGGGATCCTGACACTCTTGGCTCACCAAGATTCACAAAAAGCAAAGGGTATTTAATACTAAATGCCCATTGAGCTCACCAAGTTTCACAAAAAGCAAAGGGTATTGAATACTAAATGCCCATTGAGCTCACCAAGTTTCACAAAAAGCAAAGGGTATTTAATACTAAATGCCCATTGAGCTCACCAAGTTTCACAAAAAGCAAAGGGTATTTAATACTAAATGCCCATTGAGCCCTTGGTTACTTGTCTTGCTCACTGATTTGTGTGTAGGTTCATACCCGTCACTGTGGATAATTTCAGATTTTACTTTCTTGAACATCAGAGAACATTCTGGAGAGGGCACTTGTATCCAAAATGGTCCTGGGAAAAGACAGGGGAGCCTTTTTGCACTTACTGCAGCAAGAGTTTTCACCAGGGAAAGAGCAAGAACAGCAGAGCCTGGGAAGGGACAGCAGAGGGTGACAGATTATTTGGCACAGCCAGGGCAAGGTTCATATTCTACCACCAGATTTCTTTGTGACCCTACTAATAATTCAGCTCTAACACCAGAGATCTGGAAACTGACATAATTTGGCATTTATCTGTTTCTGAGGTTTTGTGCCTTGGGTGAATGTCCTCCATGGTTGATGTTAAATGCTTCAAATCCTTGATATGTGCAGAAAGTCCATTAATGTTAAGACACAGAAGACAGCTTAAGTAAAAAGAAAAGTAACATTAGCAGAAACTGCACCTTCAGCTCTCATTGAAACTGCTGCTTCTCCTGAGAGCTGCCACTGAATCTCTGCCCTGGAAGGCAGCAGCCTTCAGCATCAGCTCCCTGGCACAGGTTTTATCCAGGGCCACAGGGGCAGTCAGGGCTCAGGTGTTGGCTCCAAGAGCAGCATCTGGGGCTTTCATTTGGAGATCACCCCCTGAGGAGCACAAACCCAGCCTGTGTGATTAATTGTACATTCTCAGCTTGGATCTCACCCACACTCTCCCTGCCCACGGATCTCTGGGCTCTGTTTTTCACAATCCTGTGCCTGAGGGGGGGATGTGCTGCTGCCTGAGCCCCTGGAGCAGCTGAGGTGCCATCAGAGCAGGGGCTGGCACTGTGTGTGTGTGTGAGAGGGAGCCCCCAAAGGACAATGCAACCAAATCATTGAATTAAGTGAGGAGTGGGAAAAGTAGGTGTTTCTGGCACAAATAAGACTTTAATCACACCCCAAGAGCTTTTATTCTCCTTGCTGCCTCTGCCAGGATTGCAGGTCTCTGCAGGGAGCTGTCCTTCAGCTGCTTTGCTCTTGCTAGTAAAACATGTTGATCCCTCTGTTATTTGCTGCTTGGGTTAACTCCATCTCGCCTGTTCTGATACTTCCACTGTGCCATGACAGCTATTCCTGCTGCCTTTTCACCCCTCTCCTCCCAAAATACAGCTGTGAAATACCTCTCCTAATAATCTTTATTGCTGACCTCTTTTCCTTCTTTGTGTACCCCTGTCACTTCCACTGGGATCTTCTCTTCCACTGCCTATCTGTCTTGTAACACTTGCTTTTGTTGGGAAGAGCAGCATGTTTGCCTCAGGACTGGAGCAAGGTCCTTTGCTCTGTGTGTCTAGGACACTTGGAGGCAGAGATGTTTTTACTGATGAATATTCTGACTTAGGCTCCCCATATTATTCACTCTCATCCCAAGCAAAGCCTGCTTTACTTTTGAGATCCATCACGCTAAATGGTGCTGGAATTACTTTTATCAATTAATCTTAAACTGTCCTCCCAGGAGAGTGAGTATTCAAAATGTGCTGGGATATGAGCAAGGCTCACAGCTCCTTATCTATTCAGTGTTCATGCACTTTGGGTGGCAAGTTGGTACATTTGACTAAGATGACCATGCCTAACAAAGATGACATTTTCTTGGCAAGAAATGTTCAATACTGAACTGCTGTATTCAAATTATATCAGGCCACACTCCAACTAGTAAAGAGAACGGTGAGTTTCTACAAAAGAGATCTCTGTGATAGACAGAGAGGATTTTTTTTTTCTGATTCAGAAGATTTGGCTTCATTCTGAGAAGCTCTGAAATACACTAATTAAATACTTTACTATATCACTTTGGCTCCCTGCCCTCACTAAGGAACTCCAAAAAGCTAATGGCATGCTCTTCTCTGAGGATTTTCAGGAATTTAAAATACCACCAGCAGTACATTCCGAGTGAGAAAGATCATTCATGTTCAGCACTCCCTACAGTCCCTGTGCCTGACTTGTGGCTAAGGTGCTGGCCACATGGAGCAACTTTAGTTGCACTCTCTCCCCATTATTTTGGCTGGTTTTCAGTCTGACTGCAGAGCATGTAGCTGGTACTCCATGTATATTCTCAGCATCTCTTTTTCCTGAGACCTAAACTTTGTTCCTGCCTTGTAACACACAGCAGAGAAGTAAATCTGTGGCCAAAGCACTTTAGGTCTGTAACAGCTCTGTGACCACATGAATTCCAAAAATCAGAAGTCAGATGACCTCTCCAGAGTCCCAGTTCTGCAGGCTGGTGCATTGTGCTGATGGGCAAAATCTGAACCTACCATCTGCACCAATCCCCTCAAGCACATGGAACAGCTTTCCTCCCATCTGTGTCAAACAGCCTTTGTGTTTCATCCACTCCACGGTGCTGATTAGGAAAAAAGTAATAAAAAAAGAGGTTAAATGATGAAAGGGAGGGCTGAAGGACATATGGGACCATGCCAAAGCTTCATCCATCTGATTTAATGAAAGCAGGATCTATGGTTCCTTGTAACTATAAGGCACATCCCACATCTGCCAGCCAATAATACTGAATGCAGGGCAAATAATACTGATTGCAGGGCAAATAATACTGATTGCAGGGCAATTAATACTGAATGCAGGCAACAGGTGGTGCCTGGGCAAGAGCTGCCTTGTTGCCCTTGAAGGAAAGGGAAGAAGAGGAACTCCTGGAAAGGAAATCTCTTGGAAGGCCATTCAATCTGTACAGGCACTATGAACCTTCCTTTCTTTTCCCCCTTATGCTCTGGATGTTGGATGTGAGTAGTTACAAGGGTCCCAGAGGAAGTTAATGCTGCTTCTGAAAAAAAAAAAAAAAAATCCCAGTGTATTTCTCATTTGGAAGCTGGATGGTCAGCAGGGTTTGACTGAGAGCATCTTGATATTACTGTCAGACCTCTTTAGGAAGTAAAAAGTGCTTTTGGAAATCTTAAGGAAAGCAGCAATCTGCAGAGTAGAGGAGAAAAAATTCTTTGGGTCCCCTAACATACAGAAGTTCTCTCTGTCCTCTGGAAGAGGTGGTACATTCTCTTCAGTCCCTGTGAAGACACTTTTCTCATTGTAGAAAAAACACCAGTGAAGCAAACAGCAGTGACAATATGGCAGTTTTTCCTCCAGAGCTGAGCTTTAAATGTCTGCCCAAGAACCCTAAACACATGAGTTATGAGAATGATAAAACATTTCTCTGGTTAGGAGCCCAACTCCATTCCTGGAGTAATTGCAACAGTATTGAACTAGGGATGGATTCTCAGTGTGCTTTTGTGGATTCCTGACATGCTGCCTGCAATTCTGCTCTTCTCTTTCTTGATGGCTCATTGCAGAGCCCCCTCTGCATGCTTGGAGATAGCACACAAGCACACAAGTCTTTACTCTCATGGTGTTTCAAGCTACATCATCACAACTTACAAGCAGACTCTCTGTTTGCCAGAAAGAAACAACAAAAACCCAAACCTCATAATGAATAAACAGCGGGAGCAGAAGATTTTCTAAACATGGCACCAAATGACAGGAAAATAAGTGGGTTGGGGAACCTGCAGAGCCCTGGCACAGTGACTCAGCCCCATGACATGTTTGTGTGTCCAGCCTGCAGGGGAGAGTGCCCTGAGCACTGTCATTGCCATGCTCCAGGGAGGTGACAGCATGAGTCACCTCTGCTGGCACCATCTGCACCAGGGCAAGCACAGCCCTCTCATCCAGCTGGGCCTGGCAAGCCCCTGAGGCTCTGCAAGGAAATGGGAGCCAGGACTTTTAAAAAAACCACATTCTGTACCACACACAAAAGAATTGTTTTGTTTTGTTTCAGTAGAAATTATTCTTCAACAGCTGAATTTTTGTGTCTTCTTCTCAGCCAAGGAAGAAATCTGAATTCCCCAGTGTAAGACCTAGGTGCCATCTAGAGACATGCACAGGAAAAAAAGAAAAATTATAGTGGAAGCTCAGAGAAAAATCACATAACACCCCCCTTAATGGTCAGCCAAAAAAAAAAAGACATGGCCAACAAGACTCACAAATACTTCATACTTGAGTGTAAGAACTATTAGTAACACCAACATAAGCATCAAATATCATTTTCATTGATTTCAGGATGAGCAGAGCAGTTCAGTGTGTCTAGAGACCTTCTGCCTTTGCTGAATGACTTTCAAAGCTAGAAATAGATCTGTGCTCCCTCCAGCATGTCTATAAGAGGAGGTCTGAGATTTCCTTTGTTTTCTGTTATTGGATTAAAGTGCTTGAAGTTAAAAACGGAATGTAGACCAGGTTTGCTGGTTTCCTTCCCTCTCTTCCAGGAGAGTTTGCAGGCACTTAGATTATTTTTAGTTCTGTTTTAATACATTCCTGCCCCAGGAGTAAAATGCTTGTAATTGTTGGAGTTTCTGAAGACTTTGATAGTGCCAGTCCAGGAGCTGGCCAGAGAATCAGGTGTCACGCTAAGTCACAGCTGACATGATTATGTAACCAAAGGTCTCCATGTAGTGATAAAAAGATCATCTCCTTGGTGGTGTCTCCAGTGAGCAGGCTGAAACCAGCCAAGAGCAACCAGTAGTGATGGAGAAATGTGGGGGATTGAAGGAAAGAGATGTGTAGAAATAAAGAGAATTGCTCCAGAGATGGGGATGATGTCAAGCTCCAGACTGGAGGGACTTGAGTGGAGGCTGCCTTTGGGTACCGCAGGTGTTCATGGCTTTGCCAAAGCTGTGGGGAATCTGCAATGGTGAAAGTGTTCTTGGGACTACCAGAGCACTATAAATGTATAGAATCACTGAACTGCTAAGGTTGGAAGATGCCTCTAAGACAATGGAGTTCAGCAGTTACCTCAGCACAGCACCACGTCCCCAGGTGCCACATGCAGATGCCTTTTGAACACTTCCAGGGATGGTGACTCCACCACTGCCCTGGGCAGCCTGTTCCAATGCCTGATCACCCTTCCAGTCAAAACACTTTTCCTTATATCCAATCTAATCCTTCCCTGTGCAATTTGAGTCCATTTTCTCTTGCCTTGTTGCTTGTTACGTGGGAGGAGACCAACCTCCACCTGATGCTCCTCTTCCACATTTGGCTCCTTTTTGTCCCTGTCAGCTTGGCTTAGTTACTTAAATCTGCTAATTATAAATCTGTGAGATCACAGGCAACATTTAATGAATCCTGAACAGGTTTGAGTCATTTTGGTGTGTGTTTGTCACTGATGTTCAGCTCAGCACCTGGTGCTGCTGGGGCTGCAGGACACAGGGCTGGCAGTGAAGGGAGCAGATTTCTGGCCAGCCTTGGCATGGCAGCTCCCAAGCCACAGCTCCTGGGGTTCACTTGCTCTACTAAAGGAAATGGGTCTGACTTTCCTTGTTGAAAGTGCTCTCTGCTGGAGGAACACTGCATAGAAACTGCTGAACCACAACTTGCACAGTAATATAATTCAGCTATTGTTTCAGAAAATTGAAGGTGGCATTTGAAATTCCCAGTCCCAGAAGGGTCACATTTAAGGTATATTTCACATAAATTCAGAACAGTGTCTAAAGAGGCTGTCTGTTTTTCATTTTCACTGACATTGCTCAGTTCTCTTGAGTTTGGCCATCTCCTCTGCCAGTTACAATGTTCTGCTATGAATCAATAGTAACAAGAGGAGTTTTCCTGAAATTGCCCCACTGTGGAGGGGACTATTTCTCCATGTGGCTAAAACTGACTAAGTTAATTTGTCTAAAAAGATATAGACAGTAGAGAAGTCAGATTTAAATTCACAAGTATCAGCCCTTTGCAGCAGCATACAGAAGATTCTATACAAAAGCAGAGAGGCTGGTTCATTTGTCCTGCTCTGGTAGTTCTATTTTTGGATATTAGACAGTGGAAGGAGGAAACTCTAGGTCTGGCTGTGCACTGTCATTGTCTCCAGCAGAATCAATGATACATTTCCTTCTTCATTTGCCTTCATGTTTGACCTTTTCTTATTTTTAAAACCAGAAAAGCAACTATTTGTTATCCCAGCTGAAAAGAATATAAAGGTTTCTGGTATAAAATTAAACACTGACAGTCCCTTCCAGGGCTTTTCAACTCACTGGTTACCCTCCTATTTATAGCAGAAGACAAGTGAGAAGGACCAGTGAAATACCACAGGGCAAGGGGACATTTTACTGCAGAACATCCTTGCCTGGAGGAAGCCCAGCTGCCCAAAAGGGGGGCCAGGGTCTGTGAGTGCCACTGGGCAAACCAGAGCACAGGTAGCCAAGAGCTGGGAAGTGAAGAACAGTTTGGGATAAAAGGTTCCATCTGGAAACACAGTGCTGAATTTCTGCATTAACAATGACAAGGTCGAAGATCAAAGCTGCTGCTGCTCCTTCTATTAACAGCATTTTGTGACAGCCACAACACATATTCAATGCAGAAAATGCTGTTTAAAGAAAATTCTCTATTAAAGAACTATTTTTCTAGCTATCCAACAGAGACAATAATGAAAATCTTTTCTAAGACAAAAAACATCTCAACTACCAAGTTTACAATTAATTAAATACTTTCCAAATGGTAAGTTTATCATTATACACCACTAAAAAATTGCTTTTCCTTTTAGAGTATTTTAATGCACCATTTTTACAACCATACATTGAAAGTATAATGTTGTGTTTTCCTCTGGGGTTGATGGTTTGGTGTCAAACAGGGCAAAGGAGATGGGTCTGTAGAGAGATCCAGCTGAACTAAGGCATTTTCCTTCCTCTGGCAGAGCTGCTCCCTGTACTTTTAGCTTCAACTGCACAGTGCAGAACTTTGCAATTCTGTCCTGAACTCTTTTTCTTGAGGCTTGCAGGCATGTGAGGAGCTGGGAGGCTTGGCAGAGCTGGACCTTAGCAGGCCCACTGACATCCTTGGGGCCCCCAGACCCTTGGCAGTCCCCTGGAAATGCTGTTCCTAATCTCAGAGACCTCGAGCTTTGCCCATCTGACATTACAAAACCACCTTGTGCCATTTCATAGCTTGCAGTTCCCTGGTGATTTCCTCAAGGGCTCTGGTTATTGGCAGTGTGCTTGGGAGGCAAAGCTCAGTGTGACACGGCCACAGCTTCACCCTGTCATGCAGGAGAGCCTGGGCCACACCAGGCTGCCCCAGTATCTTACAGCTGGGCTGGGTGTTTTTGCTCCTGGTGCCTTATCTTCTGAAGCTGACAACCTGACATTTCTATTTATTGAACAATATGTATCATCACACAGCTGCCTCCTCCTCTACAGCCTCCCCAAGTCCATCCTATGTTCTGAGAGCGAGATGCAATCAGGAAGAAAAAAAAAAGGTAGGAAATCACAATAAGTGATGCTGTATTGCTAAGATTTCAGAACTGTGAAGGAGAAAAGATTTATTGCTCCTTTCCATGAAAAGACAGATCTTATCAGAAAACACTGACAACAACAGCTCTATTCATGAGCAAAAACCTGGTT
The DNA here is from genome assembly GCF_037042795.1 of Molothrus aeneus. Taxonomy (NCBI): domain Eukaryota; kingdom Metazoa; phylum Chordata; class Aves; order Passeriformes; family Icteridae; genus Molothrus; species Molothrus aeneus. The sequence continues at coordinate 7,601,057 of NC_089661.1, read as the reverse complement.
TTGCTGGTGTTACTTATTTACACTGCAGTAACAGCAAGGTGCAAAACTCAGAGAAAAGTACCAGATGTGAACACAGAAGTAAACAATCCTAAGGGAATTCCTGCTTAGCCTGAGATGACAGAAAACAGATAACATCCAGTACAAAGGAAAAAAGGAGCAGCAAAAGAATCAAAAGTACCCAAGAAAGCAAAAGTCAGAATGCCTGCTTAGCAATAATATAACCAGTGAGTTACCACTGCTCCTCACACCTCTGACAGCCTGGTTCATCTCCTTCCTCTCACTATCCCTCCCTCCCACCCTTCCCCAGGGTGATGCTCAGTGTGGGGCTCTGTTGCCACACAAGGCATGAAGCCACTGAGAAATCAGTTGATGTCACATTAGTGAGACACTTCTAGGAGTGTTAAAGTACTTGGTTCAAAAAGAATTAAAATTTGAAATGAACTTTGTTCATACAGCAGTTACTGCTGCCTTTTCTCACCTGAGAATGGAACCCTCAAGAACACATTTTTCTGTTACTTTGCAGAATTACTGTCTGAGTTCAGCCAGTTATAAGACTTTGTTTCATATTCCCACTTTGTGCCTACTAGATTTACTGCACTCATTTTAATTAAAACATGGGATTTCTCTGTTGGTTTATTCAAAGTTGTCATCACCAAGGGAATTAAGCCCTCACTTCAGCAGCTCTTGTGTTGTTTGGTGTTGTTTCCCTTTGCAGGGGTTGCATGAAGGCAGGCAATCAGCAGAGAGGCCTTTCTGTATTTAAAATACCTGTATATTTAAATAATATACCTGTATAAATAATATACCTGTATATACCACCTGCATATTTAAATAATACACATGTATAAAATAATTCTGTATTTAAAATAAAATGTGCCGTGCATACTGCAAGTGACACAAAGGTGTGACTCCTATCTGACCTCTGTGGATGTCCTGTTGTTCTTAGAAGGAATATGGACTTTAATTTTCCCATGAATTTGCCCTAAGTTTGAGATTCTAAGATTCTACCCAATACCCTCCAGAATGCTCATCACTGACTGTCCCACCTCAGCTGCTCCCAGCAATGGATACATCAATACCACAGCAGGACTACTGAGATTCATGGGGTTTGCAACCTGGGAGAAGGATAAAGGTTAAAAAAGACAAGTAAAAAAAAAGTAAGCCTGATTTGAAGCAAGAAAAAAAAAACCAAACTAGGGATAAATGATGTACTCTGGACAGCTAATGAAGCTGTGGGACTGCAAAGTCAAGTTAAAGCGAACTTTTCTATATAAAAGGTCTGGGATTTCAAGTAAACAAACATAATAGTGTAAAATGGTCTAAAATCCTGAATAGAACTATGCAGGATTTGGATGATGTAGATGTTATGAGTACTCTGGAGAGGAGGGAGTCATCTCCTAATGAGTAGTGAGAGTGTACAAAGACAATGACCAACTTTAGTTCTGAGCCAGTGTGGAGGTGAATTTGGTCTCTTCACAGCATTAGTTTAGAGATGTAATAACCACACAGACATTAAGAAAATACACCACTGTATTTATAGCATTTTTACAGATTTTAAAGAAAAGTTTAATGAGTAAAATGTTTTCAGTAATTGCCTAAAGCAACCTAATAGGGCTTTATGTTTAATATCTTCTATTCCCTACACATTAAAAAACTTCCATTCAGAACCACCTACATGGCAGAAATAACCATCCCAAGACAGCTATCACAGGTGGGAGCAACTTCCACAGTTTTAGTTCAAGGTCATCCAATAAAGCTGGCTTCAGGCTTTGCTTTCCATCTGGAAAGCCAGCAGTGGCAGGCACTGGCAGATTTCCCACACACTGTGTTTCATGATGACAGTGGATGCTGTTTTATAAGAATTCCATCCCTTTCCACAGGAACAGGCAGTACCTGTTGTTGAAATGATCTCACCTTTACTAATAATATTTACTGGGTCCCAACATGTTAATGTGTTTTAAAATGCATGAGCTTTGCACTACAAATGATTTTGAAGTTCAGTTTTGATCTGCTCTGTATCACATAGAGGTCTGGGGGTTTGCTGCCTGTCCCTGTCAGCTAAACTGAGCTAATACATGCATCATCCATTTTTGCAACCATGTCTTTCAGCACAGCAGATTTCCATATCTCCAGCAGTCCTAAACTGCCTCCTGAAGCCAAGCACATCCACAGCAGCAACACATTAAATGTGTGACACACGGGATGCTGCCCCAGCAGCTCCCTCAGCTTCTGGGTCTGTCATCTCACCAGGAAAGAAGAAAATAAAGGAAGTGGGACAGGAGCATTGGAAAGGAAGAGAGAGTGTGCATGTTCTGACGTGGTGTGTTTGCTTTCCTCAACAGCACAGACAGATTGAACGTTCACAGCTTGACCCAAAACTCTTTTTATTCAGAATGTTTTCAGGAAGGAGCTGAGAGAAGCCTGAGAAGAGAAGGAGGGGGATGCTGGCAGGCTGTAAACTGATGCTTGTCTGTACATATTGTCTCCTTCAGATCTATATATGCTGAGCTCTCAGCTATTCCAAAAACAAACCAGGAAGAGCTGGAGATAGCATCTGATGGCTTCAAGGTATATTTTCATTTCCTGGGCTGACTGGAGACAGTCACAACAGCTCCTGGCATAATTTTATGAAATTTCATAGTATCAGTATCATTGAAGGAGAGATGCTACAAACAGCCACAATTCCTACATAACCTGGACATATCCTGAGGAGGTCCATGCTGGGCACCAAGCAAGGCAGGGTCCTGAGACAAAAATAGCATTTGAAAATGTAATTACAGACCAAACCACAGTGCATCTGCTCTGCTGTGACTGAGGTTGCCTGAGCTAAAATATGATTGTACAATATAAATTGTGGCATCACCTAATTGAGGAAGGCTTGATTTCATAATCTGAAAATTGTCTCCTTATAAACTTCAGGTAATTCTTCATAGCAAGCAGGTATTCAGCTAGAAGTGATGTGGATTTCCTGGGTTTGAAGAGCACAGCTGCTTTCAGCTGCTCTCCTTTTTTTGTTTTCAAGGGGGAAACAAAAATAAGAAGCAAAGCAAAGGACACATTTACAAAGTTAATACCTGACTTGCAATTGGCACAATGGTTTGGGAAACATCGTGACCTGTTAGTCCATTGCTTCAGCTCATTTTGCTTTCTTTGTTTCTTTGTATTGATAAAAAGAAAAACAAGAATTATTAGAAAACTGGCCTTTTATAAAGTATATACTACAGGATGAACTATTTCACTGTAGTATATAGCAAATAGATAAGAGTTCATCTGCTTTCCTTGCTTTTCAAATAAAAAAAATTCTGGGCTCAGGCTAAGAATAAGCTGTCACATATTTAATTTTATTGAGTTTCATGCAGCAGAATTTAAAAAGCTGTGTTTTGCAATAAAAATTATTACAAATTTGAAAATCAGAGATGTCAGTTAGAGTTTCTGTAGCATATATTTTTGCTTCACTTCAGAGTTCCAGAAAGTCACACTGTTTAAATCTTGTATCTTTGTGTGGCAACACTTCATCTTTAAATGCTTTCGTTTTTAATTACTGAAATGAGGGCTTACATTATGTTTAGTGCACCAATAAGGAACTTCCACTTCTGTCTGCAAGGCAGAGGAAAAAGAGTGTACAAAGACTGCAAAGTAGCACAAAAGAGTGAAAAATCACATGTATTAAAACTGTACAGATATTTATGGTCTTCACTTAAAATTGTTTGCTGTTTCATTTTTAAACAGGGTAAAACCTGTTTCCACTGCTCTCACAGATGGTTTTTTCCTCTGTTTTGGGGAAGTTTTTTTTAATACAGTGATAGGCAGGCTACAGAAATATCTGTGCTTGTCTGAGAGTGAATCCTTGGTCTGTCACTAAAAACCAGTATGTGCTGCTCTGTGGGACTGGGGACATCATTTGTGGGCCTGGCATAGAGAGGCAGTGAAATTGCAGCAAGTTCATAAATGTATCTTCTGAATTTTAAAGTAATTTTGATGGGTACTAGTACATATCCAGTCTGTGGGTCCCCTCCAAGCCAAGCTGCTCTGTGATTCCATGTACAGCCAAGGACTCCCTCTTGCAGGGTTTGTGTTGTGTGAGGAGACCCTTGCTGTACAAACCACAGCTGCCAGAAACAGCCTCACCTTCCTGATGCCCTCACACAGAAGTGTGAAACATGCAACCCAACTCCATGTCCATGAGCATCTAGACCTTGCTGGGTTCTTTCTCAGTTGGGTTTGTAGGGGGTTTTTAACGGCTGACAAACTAGAGCAGTTCTCTGCCTAATGTCCTTATTTCATGGCCACATTTGCATCTTCTTCAAGGCAAATAGCAAATTCAATTAGCAGCCTTAGAGCATATTCCCTCCATGGGTTAAACCTGACAGAGGAAGAGCTTGCTGTGGTTTCCACCAGCAGCAGGCCTAGCTTGCAGTGTGTTGTTTTCTTATTCTTGAGTGAGTATTTTTAAACACAGGGTGGGGTATTTTTTAGCAGTGTTTTGTTGTCTTATTCTTGAGTGAGTATTTTTAAGTGCAGGGAAGAGCTGTGGCACCTGCTGGTGTGTGCAAGCAGAGCTGACAGGCTGTGTGTGCTGTGACCCTGAGGGCTGGGGACACTCTGAGCACAGCTCCAGAGCCCTGCTTTCTTTAAGCACAGCTACAGTCTACTTTTCCTGCTCTAGGATCTGGCTACATGTGAATAAAAAGATCAGACAGACAGTGAGAAGAAAGAACCATTACTTTAAAAAATGTAGCTGGAAATGTGAGCAGTGCCTGGATGTGCAAGTGCTACAGAATCCTTTCACTGTGTTCATGCTTTCATAAGAACTATTAAAAAATACCAATTTAACCCAAGAGAATTTCTATTCTGTTGCTAACAGCATGAAAGGCAAAGAAGGGAATACAAACATACCACACAGTTTCTCAAATACTAAGTGTGTGTTTTATCCTTTTGCTCTAATTAAAGGAAAGGCTAAAGCAGATGCAAGAGCTAAAGAGCTGTGGCTCTCATTAAAGCTGCTCTGGCACTCTGTGCTCTGAGTGTAGGTGTAGAGCTGCTCGTTAGCAGTGTTCAAAGCTGAGCCTGCTTAAACCTGGCTGAGGAGGCTCAGCTGCATGTGCTTGGTTGGACAGGTCATTCCCAGGGGAATCTAGTCCTGTCAGAAGAAATCAGTTACTAAAATTCATGACCTACATACAGACTTCTGGTCTTTGGATATTGGCAATTCATTGCTTCAGAAATCAAATGAAAAAAAGAATATGGCTACATATAAAGTCTTCCACAATATGTCTATGAATTAGAGTTTATGTCATTTGCTTAGTGAAGCAGATACAAAACTTGGACCACTGAGGTAACCATGACATGTGCTGTTAATCTCAGCAACAGGTAATTAAAATACATTTGTCATTAAAAGATGTTTGTCATTGAAGACAAATGTAGCCAAGCCCTTCTGTCAGTATAAACTCCCCAGCATGAGAGGCAGTAAAGAACAGGTGCTGCTGTATTACTTGGGTATCACTCTTTTCTCTGGCCATTTCATTCAGTGCCATTCACAAACTGAATTTAACTGCCTCAAGGATTAATGAGCAGAGTCAGAACACTCTGCCACACTGCAGGGAGCAGCTGGGCCAGAAGCTGTGTGAATATCCTGGGAAAAGTAGTCATTAGGTCTGCTGCAGCTGAAGGAATGAGAGGGTCTGTGGCTCTCCATGGCTTAGAAAAGACAGAAACTGGAGCCCCTCTGTCCCCTGCCTGCTCTGCCAGGACCTTGGGCCAACCTCCTGGAGGCTGAAGCTCAGAGGAGCTTTCCTGCCTGTGCCAGGGAGAGGCTGGAGTGCTCTGGGCAGCTCCAGGCACTGTGAGGATGAGATCTGGCCCAGGAGGAGAACAGCTGCACAGTGTGAACACCAGTTCTGTTCCCTTTTCAATAAGCAAGCTCTCCTGTGTTAAATCCCTTACTCAAACACCTGCCAGGCAATACAGAGCAAAGAGTGTGAGCATGGGGGAAATGAAAAGAACAGACTGGATACCAGAACAAACAGAACAATTGCTCTCATTCACTGGGGCAGTTTATTTCAGTGCTTTGTTTGATATAGAAAATGTCAAGAGAAGTGCAGAGTTCAATGATGAGGCTTCTTCCAGATTAAATTTATGTACAAACCAATAACCAAGTAGTGACTTGACTACCAGGAGCAGGAGTGACAAAACCTTTCCTGTTCACTTTATTTGTACCACAAAGGCATTACTAAAGGTCAGTGCCACTATAACCAGCCCTTACTCCAAAGGTGTCTAAGCAGTGATTCTGGCAGAAGTCTCTAGGATAATACTCAGTCTGTGCTGTTTGCAGAGGGGTGAGGCTTCCAGCTTCTGACAATGCAAGTCAGGGCACTAAAATTAACCTCCAGTGTAAGGGTCAAAGTACCAGCCCCCTGTACTTGAACATGAGCAGAAAGTCAGTGAGTTTTTTCAGAAGCTTCATTAATGCCAAGGGTCTGAGCTCAGCAGGTTTTAGAGCTACTGAAGTTCTTGGCCAGTCAGCAAAGGCATTTGTTTCTGACCTCAGATACTCACAGACTGAGGACACTTCAAAATAATACACTTCTACATTTGATGATTTAGGAATATTAACCCTATTGCCTTCACCATCAGAATTGGATTAATATTCACGAACCTTCAGTGAGGCTCCTATGCCTGACCTTTTTGGCAATTTTAAAAATCCCTCTTGGAATATTTAATTTGATATATCAGAAAGTGCTTTGTGTTCATAACTTAATGGCTTCCATTTAATAAATGTCAAATCTTGGCTGCTATTAGTGCAAAGCACAGTGTGCTCTCTTGTGACATGAGCTGTCTAAGACCACTAATGAAGCAGGAATAAAGCCTGAACTAGGTTAGACTGTGGAAGCTTCAAATCCCCTACCTGTTGATATTTTGTTCAGACAAATATCCTTGCCACAAAGGACTGAAATCAGGTAGGAAAAGATGCTGCATAGACAGGTACTTTGCTAAAGCTTCCTTTTGTAAGTAGGTAAGAGATCCATTTTATGTATTCTGCAAAGTGGGCTGAATTAAAAAAAGGTGCTGAATAAAAAAGCAGTAATTTCCTTTGCAACTACAAAAATCATTTCCCAACGGCATTTTGTAAGTGCTCACCTAACTGGGATGCTCTTTATCTTTCTCCCTTTTAAAATGTCAAGCAGATAAAAGTCTTCTAAATACCATTCTTTCCTATTTTGATTAATTTTGCATAGTGTTTTCCCAGAGGGATTGATACTTACATAAACCTGAGTTCTGATTCTCTTCTGACTAAGACTTCCCGAAGTCTCTGGATCTTTGCCATCTCAAGCTCAATTTCCTCAGGCATCATTGTTGTTTCAGCCATTGAAATGATGTCAAGTTGATCTGTGTGTGGAAGCAGGGAAAATGAATTAAGCCAGTCAGACTGTCTTAATGGTGTTTTTCAGGAATGTAAATTAAATCACAGAGCTACCTAACTATGGAGTAATTAATTCAAGCAGTAAAAATACTCTAGCTGAATACTGTGCTGACTGCTTTCTCTATTGTTTTTTCTTATTACCTGCAATGTAACAGTTTAGAAGTGAAATATTCCCTAAGCCAAAGTGACAATCATTTCGTTAGTCAGGCTCAACCATCCCTCTGAGGAATCCCAACCCCATCCACAGCCACAGCCACCATTCCTGAACTGACATCACCACAAACTGACTGCCACAAAACCCTCTCAGAGCAATTACTCGCAGCTCTGCAGAGTCCTCCCTTGGTGCACCCATGAATGTTCCCCACCTTTAACCCCTCTAACCCTCCCTGCTGCTCCACCCTGGAGCTAAAGCCCAGCCCCACCAAGAGGAACCAAGGATGGGCTCAGAAATGATGCAGGACCTCATCCTGCAAGGGCATTAAAATGGGAAAAAGCACTTTGCAGTAATAACTTGGCAGCTGGTAAGGCCAGGGTGCTTCTGTGATTATTTCTCCATAATTGATGTGTTACCTCTGTAACCCAGAGAGAAACAGGGCTACGGACTGTGGTCCCTGGATGTAAAGCAACCAATTTATGTGAGATGGGTTTGGAAAAGAAACTGCTTGGCCTCTGGAAAACCCCATTCCAAGGGTTCATCATACTTGGCCTTCACATTAAACAAGAATTTAGACACTGAAAAATAGGTTGGCTGAATATCTTGGTACCCAAATGGAGAGATATTCCTGAAAAAAGGCCTGTTTCAGCTGTATTGATTTGAAAAGGGGAAAATAGAGAGGTCAAAATATACTCAGCATAATTATGCAGAAAACAGCAGACAAAAAGCATCAGAAAATAAGCTGTTCTATTAATAAGGAGGAGACAAACTCTGAACTCCCTCATGACAGACTAAGCACAGCTGAGAAGAATTTCTGACAAAAACTTGGAGTAGGAATAAAACTACAAAATCTCAGAAAATAGCCCCTGTATGAGCTTATTCATGGTTCTCCCAAAATGGAGGCAAAGGAAAAACATTCTATACTATATAAACAAAATATATTTCCCTTGTATTTAAAAATAGATTAAATATTTTTTAAAGTTATCCTGCTATTATTATCTGCAAGTTTTGACTTCCTTTCTTAATTAAGAAAGTGAGAAAACAAATATAAAACATCACTTTTTTTTCCAAGATAACAGAATCTTGAGGAAAAAAAAAGTGAGACAGATTAAAAAAAGTGAGACAGATTTTGAAATGTCTGTCATGAGAGAACAGCCATGTTTCAGTAGTTGTTTTTAAACTCAAATTGCAAAACTGGCCTGGAAAGTAAGCTGTCTTGTGTGTCTGAACACACAAATGCTGCCTGTCCAAGATGGATTTCCCTATTAGAAATCATTGTGTTTGTTGGAGTATATTTAATTGATGTGTAGCCTAAATGTCATGAGGTTCTCACAGGCCCATCTCTCATTTTCACTGCTTGCCAGAAATATAAGCAGGAGATGGGAAGTTAATTCATGGAAGCTACCATGAATTAAAGCCAATAATACTGGAAAACAGGAATATAAACCATAAATAAATTACACATACATATTATAAAATTAGCTCTCAAGAGCTCAGAAAACAGAAAAAAAAAGGTTACTAATTTACTTGCACTCTGCAGCTCTAGCTGTAAGTGCCCTGGTGTCACTCCTTGTGTGAGGTCAGCCTCCACCCACTGATTTCAACAATTCAGGAACAAACAAGCTTTATGCCCCAGTGATGTGCTTAAAGCAGCACAGGAATTAGTGTGACAGGCAAAGTCTGCTCTGACCCCTTGCAGAACAGAGATTCTCCTTCACATCCCACTCAACGTGTCCTTGAACCAGAGAAAATATTTTTGAAAGCAACCCAAAATTATGCAGTGTTTCCAAAAGACGCAAAAATGCAAGCAAGGCAGCAGAAGTTTGAAAGTGGGGGGAAATAAACACAGAAATCATCAGATATCAGTTCACAGCTTGTCTGCAAGCTGGGAGATGTGGCTGGAGCCCTGGAATAGAGCACAGGTGTGAGGACACCTGGAGAGGCCAGGGCAGGATTGTCCCCCCAGCACTCCCCACAGACACCAACCTCTGGCTCTCAGCTCCTCTCCTAACATCATGGATAACTGGCTCACCTTCAGCTGTGCTGAAGGATAACTAATTATTTTTCATAAAATGGTTTGAGCTCCTGGGATGTGAACCACTGGGGAAGATTATGTTAACATTATCGAGCCTTTAAGTAAAGCTCTAACTCTGTCCCAGTGAGCAATGACACCTCTGAGACATGATTCAGAACAGCTTCACACAGAAGTCTCTTACATTTTCAAAAAAGAAAGAATGAACATTTCATTTTATTTAAAGCAGGTATGTAGCAGTCAACTATTTTTTTAGCATATATTGAGTTTTTTTCCTGGTAATGAGACAAAATTCATAAAGCAAAAGTGGAGACACTAATCTCTAACACCTGGATTAGTCACAGCCAGTGACAGGATTAAACTATTTTGTCTGTTCTGCAATCTCCAGGATAATTTTCAGTGACAAAGAAACAAGTAAAATGATATTACTGTATGCACAAAAAGATAGCATGAAAATAATTACTATAGGGAAATAAAATTATCAAGCAATTACACATAGGGAGAGGGACTGAAGAGGTAAGCCTGAAGTTATTAATGCATAACTTTGGTTCAATTTAGACACAGACTGGTATAGTTAAACTGGGCATTAACTTAATGATCACACTTCATCCTCAGTGTGGCAGCCAGAAATAGAACAGTAGCCAGCTGTGTTTAAAAGCAACAAAAAACCAAATTGCCTATTAAGTCAATAAGTGCAAAGAAAACGTTAAAAGAAGCCTGAATTGACACAATGAGAAATGGGAGAACACCTCACACCTGGTGTCAATACTTTAGATCCATTGGGAAGGGATGCTGTGATTAATTACCAGCCAAGATCCTGCTGCTGTCACTGGTGGTGGCCCCAAGGGACAGGCTCACTGTGCTCTGCAGCCATTAGTGCTTTAATTGTCACTTGGGGCTGTCATTGTCACAGTACACCAGAGAGGGTGAGGTCTGGCAGTGACACAGAGGGCCCCAAATCTCTGCTGTGGAACCAAACAATGTCACTGTCACTGCTGGGCTCCAGAACAGCTCAGGCACTGGCAGGGGACACGCAGGGAGGAGCTGCAAGGGTGGGATCCACAGCAAGTGCAGGGTCTGCTCCAGCAGGGCCCTCTGGATCCCCTTCTTTATGGCCCTGCTGCTGCTGGAGCCCAGTCTCACCTTCCAGAGCCACCCCAGTCACTCAGCAGGAGGAGAGCTCCAGCACAGGGCAATGGCCCAGCCCTCTAGCACTGCTCTTCTCCATCCTTGCCATGGCTGAGCCATCCTAAATGAGACTGTCCAACCCATGGCTGCTGAAGCTCCTCAAAGGATGGTGGCACAGACCAGCTGTGAGGCTTCTCTGATATGGAAACCACCCAGGAGCAAACGCAGCCCACCCAATGATGGTGCTCCAGTTAAAAATTATTTTAAGTCATTTTTCTGGACTGGACTTAAATTGAGCACTTGGAAGCCTACTTCTACTCCCTTAAATTGTCCAATTATAAGCTAATCCTTGGTAAGAAAATGTTAATAGATAAGTTTTGCTCCAAATCTGGGTCAGAACTTTTGGGGCTTTTTCAAAGAATTCAGTGAAATTCTCAAGTTAATCCTCTTTCACTGAAGTATATTAAGTGCTAATAGAGCAGAGTGCAGCAAGTAAACTCTTAATGCTACTTCACATATCAAAATCAAGACTCTCAAGACCACTATTAGTTGATGAGACAAAGCAGAAGTAAGCAGGAGGCACAGGTCAGAAATGGATGAACAGAGAACCAGCTAGTGCAACTTAAAAACAACATGCTTGGTGGAAATTGAAATAGTTGCATAATGCACAAAAATTAATTTCTTATAGTTCAAAATATTCCAGATAAAAATATGTTCATGTGAAAAGAATCAGATTATTCCTGTAGTTGGTCACTACATGTCACCTGGAGGCATGAATGGAGGCCAGCCTTGCAGCCAGCCCTTTTACTATACCTTCTGTTGTTGCCTCAGAATTGATTTTTTTCTGTTTGATTTAATCCTTCTGGTGCAGGATGCAGTGGCCAATAACTAACCTGGACAGGAAAAACTACATCTAATTCCTTATTTCTAATCTAGCCTGCTGCAGCATTCTATTACTGTGAATCCTAACAATTACTGAATTTGGCATATGTGTGGCACATTGTATTTATTCAATGCTTTATGATGGAATTACCATATAAATACAATACAAACAGCTGCAATGTGTTTTGTTCCTGGATTGCCTGGAGAGGCTGCAGCCTTGTGCAATTTCAAATGAGTAGACTGGGGGAAAGGGAAAAAAGGGGCAGTGAGCTGGTTGCAGTGGCAGTGGGCACATCCCACACCCCTTTCACTGCCTGCCTCTCTTGGTTTGGACACTGGCAGCAGCCTGGCTTTGGGACACATCCCAGAAATGTCCTCATCCTGCTGCAGAATACAGCTCACAGGCCATTTCAGGGGCTCTTTCAGAAATGCTGCATCTCCTCTTTCCCCTCAAGGCAATCTCTTCCCTCTGTTTGTCAATTCATTCTCCTGTTTCTTCTCTAGCACTAAGAACAGGTTGGTGATGGCACAAATTCAGTAAATTTGGGATGGTGCTGCTGGTTCATCAGGCCTCAGTGAGCAGCACAAATACCTGGTGAGTTTTAACACTGTGGAAAAGCAGTCTCTAAAGGCAATAGGAGTGTGCAGATTCTGTTACTGGAGGAGCAAAAAGCTGATGTGCTGCTCCAGTCACAGTCAGCTGGCAAAAGTTCTCAGAATCCCTTTGCTTGCACTGCTGTCAATGGCACTGAATGCTGGAGATAACACAGCTGGATTTTGCTTCTACCAGGAAGATGATTTGTTTTTTCTTATTATTGTGCCTGTTATAATTTTTGAGTCCTTATTGATACTTCTCCATGAATGGAGAAACACATTTAAATTTTGGGTCTTTAGCATGTAGAGCCATGAACTGCATTTTGGGTTGACAAAAGAGCACAGGTCCTTCACAGCTGGCCAGATGTGCTTTGTCCCTGCAAGCAGTGGTAATGCAAACTTTCTGACAAAACTGTGTCTGCTGGAAAATGCCAGAGAAGTGGCATTCAGAGTATTTGGGGGATAACACATTGGATTCAGTACATTTACTATAAAGTCAGAAAGAATTCTGTGCAAAGACCCTTGTTTCTTTTCAGTGCTTGAGGATCCAGAACAGCCTTGCACTTCTGGAAATGTTAAATTAAAAAAAAAAAAATCAGAAGTTTCAACTGCAATGCAGCTCCCAGATGCACAGGGGGTAACCTTAGAGCCCTGAGATGTTGGCTTAAACCAGGCATCAAGGCTTCAAATACTTTTGCCAGACAGCAGGGCACCCAGAAATCCCAAAGGTGGTTTTTTCACATGCTCCATGTCTCAGCAGAAACCTCTGGGCTGGCTGAGTCCCCTTAGAGCTTGGCTTTGCAACAGGCAGCTGTGAAAGCTGGCAGCTCCAGGGATCCTCTTTGGCAGGAAGGGTCCAGAGATGCCTCCTGAAAGATGATTAAACACCAGGATCTCTGGGAGTGTCATGGTCATCCAACATCCCTGCTGCACAGCTGTCATTTGGAGAAGGGGGAAAAGAAGTGGGAGATTTATCTGATTTGTGGGGAATTGTGGTGCATCTTTGCTTCCAGCAGAGCTGAAGCACAAAACACTGGCCAGCTCAGCCCTGTGCTGTGCTGTGTAAAGACCATTTATGTACTGGGACAAACTGCTGGACTCAGGCAGATCTTTGCATCTGCAGCTCCTCAGGCAAGAGATCAGAATTTCATGTCTGTAGAGAGACACATATGATTATTTTTTTTCTCTATTCATCCATCTCTACTCATTCAAAACCCAGCACAGATCATTCTGTTTGCCATATAATCTCCTCCCCAAGAACTATTAAATCATCTGCTGTAACTGGTGATGGCTCTGTCCATCAGCCAGCTGTGGTCTGGGCGTAATAGCAAAATGATAACATTGGGATTTATTTTGTCCAGATCATGAATACTTTTTTATTCTTTAATTATCACAGATTTAAGCCTAGACATCTTCAAATATAATTTTCTACTTCCAAAGCATTTCACTCACACTCTACCATATGACCCCATTTTAAAATTAGGTGAGCAGAGAATAGAAAAAGCACTGTGTGCAATTGCCCACTGCACTTCCAGAATCACTGCCCTGTCTGTTCCACATCTAAGAGCCTCTGGTTATAAAAAGATTCTTTTAGTTGCTTATCCTGTATGTTCTTGTTCTTATCTCCAAGCTTTGACCTTTTATTTTTTATTATTTACCTTTGCTAGAAAGCCTGTTGGCAGCAGTCTATTCTTTCCCATTTCAGCCTTTTGTATACTTGGTCTCACTGAGATTTCTCTTGAAATACAAATGCCAGATTCACGGTGTTGAATGTTAACTCCTTCCTCTAACTCTGAAAGCCCTTTTTGTTCCTTTCCTGTGGTATTATACTCAAAGACCTGCACACAATGTCTCCTGTCACATCTGATGGAAGTGCCTGCAGTTTCCCCCTGCCCAAATAAGATTCTCAGCTGCTTTCCATCTTTTAGGCTGTACTTCTGTAGAACAAGTTGCATTGCACTGAATACAGCTGGTTTAAAAACTGAACCTGAAAGAGATCCTGCTCTGAGCTTTCTCACTGAACTACAAATCCCCCACAGAAATAGACAGTCAGTGGTAAAAGTGATTGATAATTAAGGATGGTATTCAGTACTTGCTAACTAGAAGTTTTACAGTTAAATGATGGTTACAACTTTCTAATTCAGGGACAATTTTCTGCCCTTGCTCCCTATTAAAATATATATATCAGCCCAAATCCATAATGATAAGATCTATAAAGATCTTGCCTCTTAAAAAAAGCATCAATTAAAGTCTTGTTTGTTATCCTGTAAAATTTATAAGCAGTAATTATTCTTGGCTTTGTTTTTTGTCAGTTTATGACAGTTTCAGTTTCCTAAGTGGGTAATTATGCAACCCTTTAATCTTACACTTCCCCCAGGAAAAAGATATCTCTAGTCTTAAGGAACTGCTCTGTGCATAGAAAGCTTCATCTTGGTTGTAATGATATCCTGAAAAAACAGCTCATCTGCAATAGTTGTTCATCCTGTCCTGACAATGGGATCCTGTGAATCATCACCAGGCTGGAGTTCTTGTAGAAATTTAATGGCAGGCATAGGTCTCAATGTGACATTCAGACTTAATGAACCTCAAAATCTGTACTGCTGTCCTATGTTTGGACTATAAATTCCATTTGTTCTATCTTGCACTTCAGCTTTCAGATTTCAGCACTCTCTTGATTCTGTTGCTGTCAGCCTTGTGGTGTCACCTGCTCGTGGTGATGGGGACAGGTCCTGTGGACAAGCTCAGGTATCTGCAGGCACAGCAGGGCAGGCTCAGGAATCAGAGAAGGTTAATTTGACTATTATCTGGGGCTTTACTCATTAAGGTAGGATTTAGCTGTCTGAGGTCCAGTGTCCACTGCAGTCAGACACTGCCCCTACAAAGATTGCAGACCCCATAGGGATCCATCCTGTCAAATTAAACCCTCCCTCCACCAGAGTGCTCCATCTCTGCTTTTATGTACCTCCCTCCTAAGGGTGCTTGTGTGTGCAAGGAACTGACTCAGAACAGTGGGACAATTTGCTCCTTAATTATCTGTAACTAGAGTCAGTTGTAGCTGTAAATCTGTGCTTGATTTGGTGCTGGTTTGTAGCAATATCAGTATGATTTTCATGGCTGTGTTTTCTACTCCTGGGAGTTCTGCTAGCTTTCTCTATTTTTATAGTCTTTGATTTGTGACTCACAGTACTCTGGATACTCTGGGAGGACTTTTCCTCAGTAGTACCCTCTCTTCCAGTAGTTTAAGAGATCATACAAAACCACATTTACAGACCAGGAAACAGGATTTCAGTACTCACAGCAATAAATAACCAGGAAGTCAGAACTTAATATTGAACTAAAGTTTCTTTGAAAAGATAAGGAAAAAGAAGCTTCTTATTAAAATCTTTGCATAAACAATGAATAAAAGCCCCAGGCCTGATTTGATTATGCCATAATATTGTCATAAATACAGATTTTATTCGTGTGATAGAAATTTGCAGGATGTAAATAAATTCAGGATATGCAGAAGGATGTCCACTAAGATAAATTACCTAATGGCACTTACAGGTTGGATCTTGAAAATCCTTAGGGGCCTTGACACTCCAATTACAGGGCTCAACTTTGCTCCTTTGAAGTCGATTCCAGGACTCTCTGGGCAATTTGCATGCCCCAGCCAATTTCTATTCACTCAGTGATAACAAGGGTGCACACACATCTCCAGCTGGTTAGAGGGCAAATGCATAGAAATGAGGAAAACATAACCATGCAAACAGCAAAGGGAGTTGGAACTAATATCTCTTTATAAAACCCTTTTTAAACTCAAGTCCTATCGAATTAACAATCCCCAGACACATTATTCATGGATTCACACACAATTCTCCACTCAGCTGAAACCAAATCCTCTGTATTAATATCAGCTGCATCTCTGAGTTGAGGCAGTTTTCAAATATCCAGATTCTAAATTAGGCAGATTTAACTTTTTCTTCCTTCTGGTGGCTGTGATAAGGTCACACCAGCTCATGCCTTCAGATGCAAGCTGGCCTGCAAATGTCTGCTCAGTAGCCAGCTCAGGATCATCTCAGCACAGGCCTTTCACACATTAAACATAAATACTGAGCAGCACAGTGAGTCTGTACTGGAGCCTCAGAAATCCTGACAGACTGCAAAAAGGATTTGCTCACACACAGAAATGTTTCAGAGCAATTCCATTCCAGCACACTGGAAGGGCATTGTCACCCTTGATTGATGCCACCATTGCAGAGCCCAGCTTTCAGTGCCTGAACTGAGCCACAAACTCTCTCCAAGACAACTTTAGTCCATTTGCAAAATAGCCTGTGGTATCTCATCCAACCATTTTTGTTGGGCATAAAGAAGGATTAAGTGGGTTTGAGTGGGATTTAAAGAAAAGCTGTCCACATAATTAGGTCTGCAGAGATTTATTACAGACTTCACAAAGTACTATAATTGAATTGTGCAAGGACATTTTCCAGACTTCCTACTGTTGTTCCCAATTCTAAATAAACTCTAGTTTGGGTACCCGTACCACAGTCCTTGTTGCCAGATGCTCTGACAACAGGACTTTTTACACATTTGGCTGGTGAGTTCAGGTGAGGTGTGAAAGCAATTTCCCCCAGACCACATTACATGTCAGTCTGGAACTAAGCAACCTAATTTGTCTTGCTGTAACTGAAATAACAGAGTGGCATTTTCCCACCTCTTTCTAGGAGATGTACCACTGTGTGTTTCATCAGGATTGTCCTACTGACCTAACCACAGGGAAGGGTGCCCTCATTATCCCAGCAGGACTAAACCCAGAAACTTCCCCTAATGTTCTGTTCTTCTGGTTCCTCACTCTTCTCTCTGCCCCTACACACAGATAAACAAATAAATAAATCTCTGCATGTGAGACAAACCAGCTGATTTCTCAAGATACTGTTTCATATACCACATATCACAGACTTAGAGATTTTCTTAATTACACACCCAGTCTGGAATATGTTCCATTTAAAATGCTGCCCAGAGAAATTCTCAGTACCAAGGCAATATGTGACCTCATAACTCATGTATGAACTCACTCTGTTCTAAAAAAATCATTACAAACACAAATACTTGGTGCAAAGTTTGAAGTCTCCTCTATGAGAAGTCACCTTTCTAATGAGGCAGGTGTTAGAAAAAGGATTTTTTTTTATCTGAGCCACAAATTTCATCTCAGTGCACCTCCACATTACATTAAAGTGCGAGATCAAGATTTTTGACATATGCTAAACATACACTTCACCAAGAATTAGCCACCACAAACCCAACAGATTAGAATCCTGTGTTTCTTAAGTTGAAATCCCCTGTTTATGAATTAAATATAAGCCTAAGAAGAGCTAGAAACAAATTTGTCTTTCAGTGAAATATTGGGATGCCACCAGCATAAAATCTGTTGGTTTTTAAAATGAATTAAGCTAAATTGCTTCCTTTTTCCTTCTTCTTCCCCCCTCAGGTAACCTTTCCTATTTGATTTTCTGGCTTTACAATGAGACTTTCCTATTTCATTAGGTGTTTATCTCCCCTGTTGCTATATGAAAACTTGCAACCAGCAAAGAAAATAATATTGGCTCTTTTCAGGAAGTGCTATCAGACAGGATGAATAGACAAAACACACTCACTATAACCTGCCTCAGACCACTGTTCATATAGTAAATTCCACAGGATTAAATCATGAATTCACCTTTTTCTTGCAGTTTTAAGCTCTGTGTACTAATTCTTACACTTAATGGGAAATTATTTATAAAAAGGAAAATATAAGCTCCATTTAATTATTTCCTCAGAACTCATTATTCAAAGTTAATGACCTTCTGGATTAAGTAAGCCTTTTGTGATGAATCTCATTTTTACAAACATTTATCTGAATTGATTATCTTTGACCTAATTTGTGTTGGTGCAGACTGGGGTATAAAACAATGCTCAAGTACTGCTATAAACAGTTCATGCTATTTTATTTGCATCTGTTTGCACATTTTTCAGTTTGTTTGCAATATTGATTCATTTAGAAAGATACACATCTCAAAACAGCCATCTCCCATGCTGCCTGTTTCTTTATTTGACTCACCAGCAAACACCCATTTATCCTAACCAGCATCTGATAATGCCCTGGGTTAGCCCACAAAAATGTCATTGTTATCCATTCTTCTGGGACAGCACACAAAAACCTCCCCACTGTTATTAGGGGAGGACATTCCACAGGACCTGGAAACTGATGAGAATCCTGATCATTTGTCCTAGCAGGCAGAAAATTGTTTCTAGCTTGGATATTTTGTCTTTCTGCCACTGAAGAAAGAGGAAACCTGGGAAAATTATTAAAAGGATATTCCATGAGATGGGATCCTGTTTCCTGCTCCTTGTTTATTTTACTCCACTGCAAAGGGCACTGGATGACCTCCTTATAAACACACACAGAAGTGTCTCTGCTCCCTTGTGCAGAGTGAATGCAAACATGCCACAAGGACAATATTTCCTTGCTGTAAATACCTACATATGTGGAGGATTCACAGGAGACAGTTTTTTCTTGCTTGCAACACAGTGATGTAACACTTTCCCAGCATGAGAACAGTTACATCAGATTTACTCTGTTGTGGCTAACCACATAATTTCAAAACAATAAAATTAAGTGCTGTGATTTTCTCCACTACAAGAATACTTTTACAAAGATATTTTATATCCAGACTATTCTACATAAAAGGTAAACTCCATTAAAAAAAAACCTACTGAGGAAAAAGCTCACATCAGCTACTATGAAATGACTGCAACCAAAATAAAACTAGAAAGAGCTTGAAAAAAATGCTTTGCCTGGGTAAGAGTGATGCTGGAATAGTTCTTGTACGTGTTCTTTGTTTCTGATAGGGAATTACCCTGAAATTTCAGCTCCCTTGCAGGATATCTCTGCTGAACAGACACAACTTGGACCACACAAGCTCAGAATGTTTTTTTGTGCATTAGGTGTGGTGTGTCCAGCCTCAGATCCTGCAGCTCTGCATGCACAGCCCTGCAGCAGGGTTTGAACCCTGTCCTTCTTTCTCTGAATAAACATGGGAGATGAGGCAGAAAGCTGCAGTAAAGCCAGGAGGAATCAAGGTGAGATGAATTAAGCTCAGTCATTCATTCCAGCACACTGTGCCTGTGTCAAAGACAAGACTGAACACAGTGGAAAATGCTGCTGGAGCCAGGGCAGGAACTGGCACCCATCCTGATCAGGGAGTATATGGAAACAGTTCCATAACATGTAAACCTTGAAATAGGCCTTAATATTCCCCTCTTCCCCAAGTGATTGTCCTAGTACCACTGTTACATCCCTCTTGAATGCTTTTTCCAGTTTATCAGCAAATAAATAAAGGACCACACTGGTCACTGGCCGCCTGCAGATACCTCAGTGTTTCTCACACACAAGCACCACTCACTTGTCCTCCCTCCAGTGACCTCCAGTGCCTCAGAGGCAGAGAAAATAACAGCCAGAAATCAAACTGCATTAGTTACCTCTTTCTAGAGGTCTGATTTGTGAAAACAGGCACTAGCTTTCCTAGTAGCTCTCCAATTATTTAAAAAGAATGCAAAAGAGTCAGGAGCTGCAAGTCCCAGAGTAGCCAGCTCGTGGTATCTGCTCATTAATACCTTCACACAGGTGGGGCGTGTGCAGGACAGAGGAACAGACCAAGGGCTCAAAAGAATATTTTATTTTTCAAAATAAACCTGTGTGGGACAAAAACTTGCTTGACATTTAAATAAACCATGATGCTGACAATGCAGCTGCTATTGGATTTCCATACTCCTTTCACCTTTTCCCATGATGCTATGAATTGAAAATACAACCTTGTGCACTTTGAACAGCAGTTTGTCCTTCAGAGAACGAGGAGAACATACAGCTGTGTGCAGCCTGGTGGGGAGCTTTGCACAGTGGATGTGATCTGACAGCTCTTTCTATGAAAAAATGGATCCAAAGCAGGACACAAAAAATGAGGGAAAATTGCCTTTGAAGGTCGAGCCAGGAGCCCTCATTGTCAGTTTTATTCAGTGGCACTGGGTTAGAGGAGCTATTTCAGCGTGGCTCAGGAAAGCTGCCAGGAGCCAGGAAGGCTCTGGAAGGGGTTTCTGTGCCCAGCCCTGCATGAGGCTGAGCACTACCAGGAGGCTGGAAATAGAAACTGGAACAGTTCCTTGCTGTGGCAGGTACCTTCCCTCGTGTGGATCTTCACTGAAGTCATTGCACATTCCCATCTGCAGCAAGGCTGAGTTGAAGCCACACTCCAAGGAAAGCAATTCATGCTACATCACTTCATTTTATGTCATGGAGATTTAAAAAGCAGTATTAAGAAACACAGATTACTTGTTCATTTACTTCTGTCATTTTGCTCAGTGGTCAAAAGAAACAGCCTGTGGATTTCCATTTTATTCCTCACCAGAGTCAGATTCTGATCCTGTAATACTAACAAAAAGCTTCAGCACTTATGTTTCAAATGCTGTGACAGTGCCAGCTACAGCTAATGTTGAGGGATTCAAAACTTATTTAGTTTGGTATTTTTTAAAGACTTTTTTCTATCCTTATTAATTATTTTTAACTCCAAAACACAAAGTCAATAAAATGTTCACTCTCAAAGAGTCTTGTAAAACCTCTTTAGGAATAAATATATGAGCATCAGTTGATAAAGAGCAGCATATGTGCAAGTGAAATAATAGTAAAATGGCCACAGGCATTTTAAGATTTCATGCCTTCAGGACCTTATTTGACTGCATACCAGAGAGTTTGCTTTTCTGTCTCTCCCCACCCTGTGATGTGATTCTCTAACACAGTTTTCTAACAGTGATCTAAACATCTTAGCTGGTAGGTAATTTTGGGTAACTATAAAACCAGTGGGTAATTATTATAGACATACAAGTCCAATCCAGTAAAGACCAAAACTGATTCTGGTGTAGAGAGCTGCTTCAGACAGCAAAGAAACTGGTTCACATAACAGATTCCCACTCCAGCAAGTAAATAAATATTGAGAAAATGCTCCTCAGAAGCCAAGGAAAAAAGGAGTTTCTCATTTGATGGGACAAGTAATTTCTCAGGGGAATGAATGTAGCTATTCTAAGGCCATGGGCATACAATGTGTACAGTCTGACAGCAGAGTGGGAGGTCAGGCAGCAGAGAATCATACTGGGATCTTGTTCTTCAGTGTATGAGGCACACAATATCTGCAGGGAGCCACAGGCAAAAGCTGTGTCCTTTCTTAAAGATCAAATAGCCAGAGCCAGAAAAGCCAAAACCATCTGGTTCTTTCTCACTGAATTCTGAGGTGAAACAGCACAGGGCTCTTCAACTCACACAAATGATGACAGCTGGCAAAAAAATGTTTTGTACTTGCCTTTCATCTGTGGATGTGGAGTCACTCTCTAGCAAGCTCTGTCTGCACCAAGTAAATTGCTTTTGCATACTGACTTTTGATTCACTTTTCTTATACACTAATACTTTCTTCCTCACAACTGGCACTGGGCAGCTATGAGTTAGAGCTGATTGAGGTCTCAGAGGCAAAGAAATGAAGGAATTCAAGCAGAGCTTATCTATACCTGAAACAAATCGATAGCTGGCCGTCACCTTCTTTTTGCATACCAGAAAGAAAGAAATTTCATAATCACAGGATGTTTCACTCCTTGCCAAGGCAGAGACAAATGGATCCTGATTTTACTGGCTTTCAAATCACCATGGCTTGCCCTTCACTATCACATCCCACACACTCTCTGTGCCACAGACAACATCAGCCTGAAGGAAAATGTGTGCTCAGAACCTGCCAAACTGCAGGAACTTCAATCCCCTCCCAGGCACCATGCCCAGAGGAAGCTGTTTGGGAATCCATGGTAGAGGATGAGGAGAGAAACTACAGATTGGATAAGGAAGGTGGGGACACAAATGCATAACTAAATTTCTGTGAGTTTCTCTGGTGTGAAAAAGGATCATTTGAGGAGCAGCACTCGCTGTAGGGGCTCCAATGTGTTTCCTAATGATTCACTGCTCAGACAGGGAGATTGAAGTGCCACTACCCTGCCAGTGCAAATGGTTCTCCAGGGAGAAAATGCTCATCCCCTGCTTGCCACAGGGACAAGTGAGGGCAGAGAGACCAACCCCATGGGGCAGCCTGACACAGATTCCCAGGAGAGCCCTCCTGGCAGTGACACAGCCCCAGATTCCCTCTCCAGTTTTCTGAAGAACATCAAGATGAGCAGGGCTCTAGGAGATGAAGGCACAGAGCCTGGTCCAGTTTTGCTTTTACTGAAATCAGTGAGGAAATCTCCATTCCTGCCAATGGAGTCAGCACTGTGTTTTCTATTTTCAACCAAGAAAGTGTCAATGAGGCTCCTCCATCCTTTCCCAGGGAGGTCAGGTCACTGTCCTGCTCTTTTGGCTTCAACTCCATTATTCTAAAATTCACTTTGGCCTCCTGGACGGCAAGGACAGAAGTGGTAGAAATGACTGTTGATTCCTTTCTCGGTTTGAGTTGTTTTCTACAAAAGATTAAGTAATCTGTTAAATCACTTTATAGTGAGATCTTTTGTTCTAATTTCACCGGTATATGAGAAAACCGAAATGTGCGTGTAAAAAACTCCTAAAAGCCCTAATCAATGAAGGTTTGGGTGGTGGAAGGATTCAGGGCAATAAGAAGATCCTTAAACACTGCTGATATTCTTACAATGACAAATTTCCTCTTGCATTTTGGTAGTGTTTGCAGTCATTAGATTTTTGCAATGAGCAGCTTGTGTCACTGGAAATCATTCATCCTCATTCAGTAACAAACTCTCTTAAAATTATTTTCTCAGATATTTTGCCTTTTATGAGCTGACAGAATGTTGATAATTCATTTTTCATTTCTGGTCCTGAAGGGCAACTAACATAATTTATCCAAGGGTGCTCCTCCTGATTTCTCATAGTTTGCCCTCCAAGCATACATTTTTCATCTCTGAGTTTTGAATCCATTTATACTGTGCCTTTTAAGTAGGCAGACAGCAGAACATGTTTCATGGAAATAAATCAGCATTATTTATTGTCTCTGGTTCTATCTTATTAAGTAAGATTTTTATGAAAATGGAACATATTTGGCTACAGAAGAAAAGCCCTCTGGGAATAAGGATTAAAGAGTGCCGAGTTTCAAACTTTCTTGTGCTCAGTAACTACAAGAAAATAAAGAGTGCTGAGTTACAAACTTTCTTGTGCTCAGTGACTACAAGAAAACTCAAGAAACCTCACCAGGATACACAGTACTTTGCAGTGCATGCCCAATCCCAAATGTAAGTTTTGATTCCTGTTTTATAACCACCCTTGAGGCAGACATACACACATTCTCACAAGTGGTTTCTCTGATGAAAACATGCCATGCAACTAAGACATCAGTTATCAAACACAGTAAAAAAAAAAAAATTACACAGACTGAGTCCATAATCCCACAGGCTACCAACAGCAAGGATGATTTGTGTAGTTCAAAGTGTCCTACTTTCCAAACAGAACTCATTTTTTCTGTAAAATATGTTTAAAGGAAATGAGAAAATTCATGAGCAACAGTCTCAAATATGACACTTAATGTTCATCTATGACTTTTTCAGCAATTATTGTTGACACTGGTTTGCCTATAAACACTGCATTACATGTTAAGTGCTCATTTCCTGCTTGGCAGAGTTGGGCACAGAGTTTTGGAAGCCATTAACCCTCAGATTTACAAGTGTCTCAGGTGAGAGAAATGTCTTTGCTGAGACATGTGAGTGGATGTGCAGCAGTAAGATCTAGATCCATAACAACCACCATGTTTTTGCCAAGTAGCCCCTATCCAGAATTACACAGAACAGGTCAGGCTGGTAGGGAGCACGGTGCTCATCTCTCCTTCCCTGCTCAGGCAGGGTCACTCAGGCACACAGCACAGGAATGTATCCAGATGGTTCTGGAATATCTGCAGAGAGGGAGCCTCCACAGCCAGTCTGGACAATCAGTCCCAGGGCTCGGGCACTCTCAGGGAAGAAGTTCTTCCTCGTGCTCAGGTGGAACTTCCCGGGCATCAGTTCCTGCCCGTTCCTCCTGTGCCACTGCTGGGCCAGGGAGCAGAGCCCGGTCCCTGCTCTGAGCCCTCCCTGCTCCCACTGACAGGCACTGCTGAGGGCTCCTCTCAGCCATCTCCTCTGGAGGCTCAACAGCCCCAGCTCCTTCAGCCCCTTCTTGTTCCTCTCAGCCCCTCTGGCTTTGATTAAATCAGGATGGATTTGGTTGTGCAGAACCTTGGGATAAGCTAGGCAGTAAATAAGCTGCATTTTTTGTTGAGATACCCTGGACACAATAGCCAGACCAAAAAAGTGAAGGAAGGGCAAAACTCATGAAATGTGTTAGGGAGACTATGGGAGCAAGGGTGGCCCATTAACTGATATATTTCAGTTCTGTGGCCCTGAGACACTCACATAAAGTATCACCTGGAAAAAGCTGCTTTAAGAGTCCCAGTTCCCCCTACTGTTGACCAATATTTTAGTAAGAATGCACTCTGAGGCACTGAAATAGTTCCAGTTCTCCCTTTTCCTTCCTTCTCTGTCTCAGTAGCTGCCTGGAGCAACCAGCTGTGGGAGGGGGAATTAGAAAAATGAGACAATGTGTATAACAGTATAAACTGGATTAGTCTCACTCTGTCAATCATTCTCTGGGCTCTTTGTGAAGTAAATGAAAATCCAAGTTACAGCTTTCTTTCATGAGCTACAGGGGATGCAGCAATGACCTGGTGGAGGTTATTAAATGGAACATTTTAGGTAGACACTGCTAGCCAAAATCACCACTGATTTAGAAAAACACTAAGCTGTATAGGGGAGGTTTAGAGCCATATGACTGCCATCAAAG
Organism: Molothrus aeneus; assembly: GCF_037042795.1. NCBI lineage: Eukaryota > Metazoa > Chordata > Aves > Passeriformes > Icteridae > Molothrus > Molothrus aeneus. The sequence goes on along the minus strand of NC_089661.1, from coordinate 7,575,988 downwards.
CAGGTGAGTTTTACAACTGTTCTATAGAAAACAGCCTCAATCCTTTCTAGAAAACCCTTTCTGATTTTCAGTGTGGGAGTTCTGTCTTGGTTCCACAGATCAGACACGGCTGCTTTTCCTCTTGAAGTACAATACAAATATGTTAACATTAAAAATAATGAATAAGGTAAAAATCTAGAACTGGCAGCATCCTTCCAATCAGTTGTCTTTGTTGATGACAATGTTTTGCCTGATATTTTCTAAAAAGGTCTAGGTTCACTATGAATATTTTATTGTCACTTTCCATTTTTTGGTCACTCTCTTCAAAAAATTTACACAGTTGTGGGTTAAGGGTTTTTTTAAATGGAGACATGGAAAGAATATTAATTACATTTTCTGTTGGAAGCCCATGTTCAGACCTTCACAAAGCCAGCATTCTTGCTGTTTCTATAAAAAGCAGCATAACTGTGTGAATCCTTCAGTTACCCTCTTTCCCACCTATTTAATAGATGGCCTGAATAAGCCTAATTTGTTTTGTGTCTTTTATTGCCTGTAATAGATACAATTAACAATTATGGGGAATTTACAGTGACACAAGGGCATGACTGTGAAGGAACAGCAGCAATGGTTGGGTCATATAAATTCTTTTTGTGCCTCTGAAGCTTTATTTTTCTTTTTTTTTTTTTTCTATTTTAAATCAGAGTGGAAACATGATGAGCTTGGGGAGCAGTGCTATGAGAGTATGATGGGCAGGGTCATACTGCATCCCTGACTGACTAGGGAGGGGTTGAAGTCACAGGAAGTTTTTATGCAAAGCACCAACATCGGTTTGTGGATGTCTGTGCAATATCTGGGGTGTTATGAAAGACGGCCCAAAGGTATTTGTTTGAATATTTAACCATCAGATGACACAAACAAAACATTAAATAGCCAGTGTTTTCAGTGCTCAGCAGCAGAGCATGTAAATACAGACAAGAATCTTTCTGGCTAACAAGTTTAGAAAGATTTTGAAGACAAACTAAGTGAATATGGTGAAATAGGTTTTCACATATGTCAGCCCAGGATCTCAGTGAACCTGGAGCCTGTTCTGTCTTCCTGCTGTTGGAACAAATCAGAGTGATCTCAGAACTAGATTCACCCCACTGGTGCTGTTCTGGAGTGCTCTCACAGCTCCTTGCCTGGACAGAACCTGTGCTACAACACAGGAAGAAAGGAGAGCAAAAAAAGCCACCTGTGAAGGTTTCATGCTACTGCTGAATCTCATGATGGGAATCTCCAGCTCCTGTAGTACTGAGCTGTAACAGGGTCCCTTTCCCCTATTCTGCACATCATATCCCAGAACAGTCAAAAAGGTGGATGTCTGCAATACAGGAGTGTGGCAGCTCACCTCCAGTGCTGAGTTACCTTTCAAATGAAAACAATAAACAAGCTTCATGTTTAATAAACTGCATCCAAACAGAACCTTTGCAGTTTTTTGGCATTTCTGCCTCCTTACACTGATTCAGCTGGAGGATTCCTGGCGAATTTTGCATTTACCTCCAGCCCTCATACAAACTGCAAAAGGACAGAAAAGCTCAGCAGAAATGTATCTGAGAAGTGCAGTGTCCAGAAGGATGGTGAAAAACTGCATTGTTTCTCTGTGGCTCTTTGCCTGGTGTGCATGCAGTTATTTAATCAGGGCTTTATGAGCCTCTGCCAGCAGCAAGACAGATGATTCTAAATGAAGCTGTGCACTCAGTAATAAGGACTGACCAAAGTGCTCCAGTGCTACGCCTCAGAGCAGACTCCCCAAGACTATGTTGTAAAAATCATTTACTGGGAAGGCTGTAACCATGTTATTATTACACAAGACTGACAATTCCTAATCTTGTCTTTTCTATGCATGCACTAGAAAACAGATGAGTTGCCCTGTACATAGTAAACCACCATTTTTAGTGTTCTCTGGTCCTTGGAAATTTCCTCTTGTATGCAAAGAGAAAGCTTCAGGGACTTGTTAAAGAGACACCTTTAAGCAATTTGCTTCATATTTGGCTTGCACAGATCCTGACACAGTCAGGTCACAGGGCATCACATCCTCAGCTACTCTGAACCAGCTTAACTCCACAGATGACCTGGCTGAAAGAGGCCACGGCAGGGTAGAAATATTCGTGATGCACGTTCCATTGCTGAGAAGTAACTCATCCTCGTTTATGACCGACCCCCAGCAGTGCTTTCAGTACCACGGACAGAGAAGCCAGCACAGAGCTTCCCTTCCATCTGACAAATTGAGGAGCAGCTGCCTGACTCCCATGACGTTCATTCTCCCTGCAATGGACATAATCAGGATGTACATTCCCTTGTGATAAGACTGCCCTCCCATCACAGGCACTGACAGGGAGCAGCAGTCTGTTGTGCAGTGCTGTACAGATACACAAGTTCTGCCTCCAAAGACATCCTGATTTAATACCACAAATCCTCACAGTAAAAAGGGCAAATTCATATGCAGTAATAAACTTCTGCTTTTGTTAATACTCTTAACGAGCATTTCATATTTCAAACAATATGTAAATACCAAAGGCTAATTGTTAACATCAGTAAAAAAGGGGATGACAGTTTTTCAGCTCCTTCACAGACAGTCTGGCGACTACTGTCATCATGCCATGCAATTTAGGATGACTGTAAGGAAGCATTACAGTAAATAGTAAGATCTATCTATTTTAAATCAATGCAAAAGTGTGACCAGAAGACAGTGTTAGTATTTAAATAGGAAAGATAGGCAGGAATCATCTAAACCAGTTACTATAAATAGCATTTTCCACAGGATTTAAAAAAAGCTGAAGCCTAAGAGCAAACAAAAGAAATCAATTATTCAAATATATAATATAATAATTTTCTGCTTTTCAAAGAACAGATCATGGTCTCTAGATTAATTCCTATTCCTATCTAAATTATTATACACAGAGAAATATTCTCATTAAACAGAAAGTAGTGTGCAGAATGGCAGCTTAGAGCAGAGCCAGGGTGCACACCTGGACACTGGGTCCTAGTCCTGCCAACAGCCCACTCTGGTGCTGGGTACCAAGCTGTGATTTGGGTGGCACCTCAATGCTGAGCACATATTTTTGAGCAGATCAGATCTCCCTCTCAGCCTGCACATTGCTCTCTTCCAAACATACCACCTTTTGTTCAAAACTTACAAGACATAACCTTTCCAGGCACCTCAGGATAGCAGTTTTTATTATTGTTATTATAAGTGCTGCAGTGCACTCAGCTCCTGAGTGCTGGAACAAAACCAGACCCAGTTATGAGAACAAGAAAAGCACGTCTGTATCCTGCCAGGGAACCTGCAAAACTGTTGCATGTGTCTGACTCAACCAACTCAGTCAACAGAGATTTCAGTCTTTAGGTCCATTTTAGAAAGTGTGGAGTTTCTCACTGCTGAATCTGTGCCAGGCACTGCAACAAAACCAACACTGCAACTGAAGCATCAGTTGGAGAATTACACCCTGTCATCAGCATATGGTAGACAATAACATAGCCATGGAAAACTGAAGCTAGAGGTGAAGTATCATTCCAGAACACAGCACTCTCTCAAAAGTAAACATAGCAGATGCACTGGCTAAAATCTGCTACCAAGGTGTTGCAAAGCCATGCCATGTTTAAGAGCATCCAGGTGAGACGTCACAATTCACATCACAAGATGGGTGAGGAAGCAAAGATAGCAGCAACCCCAGTACCAGCCAAGTTGAAGGTGTCACAATAGACAGAACACAAAGCTTATATTCCTGTGGCCAAACCAAACACTTGATGAAACTTAGAAAATATTTTTCTTGATACTGTCTAGTACAGTTTTTGAGACTAGCTTTTCAAGATCTCTTGTCTCAGTGATTACCTGGCAAATTATACAGGGTTTGCAAGCTTATTAGGTTGTAAAGAAGACAGTTGTGCCAGTAGAAGAATAATAGCTGGTACCTTACAGACAACAAGGTCCCATGGATAATGTGAATTGGCAGTGATGTATCTTTCAACTACTCTTTCCATCAGCACTTTGTACAGGTAATGTCAATTGCTGCTTCCTGGTAAATTACGATTTCAAGAAAGCTCTCCCAGCACAGAACATTTGTTGAGCTCATCAATACAGTGCAACCACTGAAGGTGTGAATTAACTGTTGTATTGCTGCACCCTCTCCCTGAGACAACGAGGGAATAAAGTGATCGTCATCTGCGCTTTCCAGACGTGAAACACGTTAAAGACTACCAACATTTATGAAAATCTCTATGTTAAATCCCACCTGCTAAGCAAACGTCCCGGCGGTCCTGGCCCGGGCACCCGCTCCCCGCCGGGCTCTGCGCTGCCCGTGCCGCAGGGAGGGAAGGCTGGAGCGCCCGGCACAGCCGAGCTGAGCCCCCACACAGCCCCGGGCCAAGCCCCGGCTCAGAGGGCAAAGCGGTCACACGGACCCCGCTCCCCGAGCGGCCCGGGCTGGCCTCGCCCCGCCAACAGCCCCCGGGACCGCCCGGCCCCGCCGCACCCGGGGCTCCCCGGCCGGCCGGACCCGCACCCGCGGCCCCCACTCACTTCTGCCCAGCGCCTCCGCCTTCCACTCCGTCTCCTCCACCGCCCCGTAGCGCCGCGTGGGTCTCTCGGCCTCGGCGCTGGCCGAGATGGACCTGCGGAGCTCCATGGCCGGCACCCTCAGCCCATGCGGCGGCGCGGGCGCTGCTGCGCGGGGCTCGGCGCTCGGTGCGCGGCGCGGGGCCCGCGGGCGGGGGGCGGGCAGGGGCTCCGGCACATGCTCAGTGCGGGGCCGGGGCGGGGGAGCCGCCGCACAAAGCCGTGTCACACCTCGCACATGCTGCACACACGCCCCGCCCGCCCGGCCCTGCCTCCGCTCGGTGGGCACGGCCCGCCCCGGGTGCTGCCCGGAGCCCCGCGGCTCGCTGCTGGTGCCCAGCCCTGCCCAGCTCTGCCCTGCCCAGCTCTGCCCAGCCCTGCCCAGCTCTGCACACCTCAGCCCAGCTCTGCCCAGCTCTGCCCTGCCCAGCTCTGCCCAGCCCTGCCCAGCTCTGCCCAGCCCTGCCCAGCTGTGCACACCTCAGCCCAGCCCTGCCCAGCCCAGCCCAGCCCTGCCCAGCTCTGCACACCTGAGCCCTGCCCTGCCCAGCTCTGCCCAGCCCTGCCCAGCTGTGCACACCTCAGCCCAGCCCTGCCCAGCCCAGCCCCGCCCAGCTCTGCACACCTGAGCCCTGCCCTGCCCAGCCCAGCCCAGCTCTGCCCAGCTCTGCACACCTCAGCCCAGCCCTGCCCTGCCCAGCCCTGCCCTGCCCTGCTCCCCTTGCGCGGCCAAGTTCGCAAACCCTCTCACTGCCAGGGCACGATGCAACTGTCCCACTGTCCATCTTGTGGCCGGTGCAGCGCTGAGCACATTTCTGACCTGAGCAGCTGGGGAATAATGGTGACATCCACAGCCACTCGTGGCTTTTGCAGTCTAACACATCTCAGGCTCCTGTGCATGCAGCCTTTGGCTTTCCTAAAAGTCCTGCACTGTCTGGAATGACACTCATTCCAGCATCACGTTGCCAGAAGCCAGAGAACAGCGCTCTAACAAGTGATGCAATTTTGTGTCTCTCATTTTTCATCAGCATGCAGCTTTGCTGTTTATGCAGCCTGCTGGGAATAAAGGAAATGACTTTGCAGGAAGCACAAGTGTGGTGATTATTACTAAGTTTTTTCTTTTGTTGTAGGGGAGGTTATATGGATGAAATCCCTGAACAGCATTTTACAGTTGGAGCCTACCTTTCCTAGTGAGATCACATTGCACTTTACTGTGAGTGGCACAACTTCTCACATAAAGACAATGAAGCAGGATTTAGGCAGGCTGTCCAGTGCCCCACCGCAAATCAGGGGTTTAACACTTTTTGCCTCACCTATAAAGAATAATGGAGTAGTCTGGGTGAATACTGGGAAAGCTCCCTTGTTTGTCACCTACTTTTGCCTGCAAAGTCTTGTCCTTAATCATCAATACTTCAGAAATACCTCTGGATTCAGTGATACACTTACTAATTGGACTGGCACACACTGATGCTATTGTGTGAGCAATTTTGTTTGAGGAGTGCTTCACATGCCGGAGACAAGAACACCTCCACATTGCTTTTAAAATTGTAACTGAAAATTTCTCTACTTGTCTTCCCGAGAATTGGAATTAGCCAACAAGATGAGCTAGACAGTTTTAGGACATCTTCAGGGCACTCTGATTTTTCTCTGTCAGCTGTGCCCCCCAGAGATGTGCTGTGAATTGAGCACCAGACGTGCTGGAACAGCTCTTGTTGGCTGTGCAGTGCCTCATCCTCACTGGTTTGGCCTTTAGAGACAGAGCCCAAACAGAGCTGTGAGTCAAGCAGAAAAGCTGGTGGCAGGACTCTGCACAGCTGATTCTGGGTGACAGTGCAGCTGCCTGCTGGGGTGGGCTGGACTGACTCACTGGTAGAAGTGAGGAACACAAGTGTGGGAGGAATAAGAGTCCATCTGGGATCTGGATGAGAGTGGGATTAAGGGAAACAGGCTGATCAAGGAGAAAGGCCAATTTTTGGACTATTTAATTTCAAACTATCTTTTCAAGGTTTTTAGGTAATTACAACCCAGCTGCATTGTTTAGGAGATGGGGGAGTTATCCTAGAAATAGTTGAATATTTAAAGCTCTGCTTTTGTTAGTATGGCTGAAAAACACCCACTAGGCAGAAACTCGTGTGCAAAGAATTTACTTACATAAAGCAAAGAATATATAAGGTGATTTATTGTAATTAGGAAGTTTTCACCTGCCCATTTTGAGAAGTTCCAAAATCCAGTAACAGTCCAGTTCTATAGAGGTTCTGCACAAAGATTTTTGCAAGAGTAGGGCCTAAGTATGTATAAATTATTTGCTAATGTAATATCAGCATTTTTGTTAGTGTGACTCTGGAGCATTGCTGCTGCTGCATTTGCCAGTGGAATTAAATTTCTCTCCTAAGATGATGTTTTTCAGTGGACCTAGCAATATAAATTATAAACGCATTTCTTTACTCATGAAGGCTGGTTTACTTCTGCTGAAAGCACTGTTAATGCAGAAAATACAAAAATTTGTGTCTTTTCTCACTGCTTATAACATAATGTCTGGTAGAGAAACAGAGGTGCACTTTGCTCTTGCAGTCATTTTCCCTGGCAGCTTCAGTTCCCATTTCTCACTAAATCCTGCCACCAGGAGCTAGAGCTGGGCAGGAACAGTTGGCAAATCCACTCTCCTATCTCTTGCTCTCTGGCCTCTCTCAGGCATCACAGATTCCCCATGGCAGACATGACTTACTTAGATTTATCTCAGCTATTTCTTTTTTTGTATAGAAGGTCAGAATACACAGCACAAATTTGGGAGATGCAGCAGCAAAGAGTCAGGGCATAAATGTCTGGTAGAAAGAATGGAAACAATCTGTGCACTTCAAAAGCTGCAGTTCTGACCAAAACAGAGATTTCAGAAACATATGTCACTAAACTCTTTTCTTTCCCATTTTACTTTTGTCTTAGTGAATTCTTTCTACATTCACTGTCTTATTAAGGTACAAATTTCACAGAAAAAGCTGCTATAGCATTTGTCAGATAAATTACTAATACCATGGGTAGTGAAGCTGCCTATGTAAGAGTCTTATTTTTGGCATTTGGAGCCAAGTCCAGTGGTATGACTGAAGTGACTGCTGTGCAGGTGAGTCACTGTGCAGGTGGCTTTTGCATCAGTGCTGGGTGTCCATAGCTACAAAGGAAAAACAGATGTTTGAGTTCAGTAAATATAGATGTTGACATAAAATGGTCTAGGCTATTTTAGACTTGCAAACACAGCAGGCAACAAGTAATATTTCAGCCTGTATGTGGGCATGTCCATTTTGAAGTAATAAACATCCTGTGTAAATTTTGCAAACACAGCAGCACACAGCTCCAGGCACAGCTGGGGCCTAAACCTTTTCTCATTTCACATGGTCCAAAATGTAAAGGTGACTTTCTGTAAGCTCCCATTTTACCTACACAAGTTGGTATCTTACAGAGAGAACTCAAAACTGCCTGCAAGCTGTGAGGCACCCAAAGAGACTGTGCCATGTCCCTGTGCAGTGTCCATGCTCCATTCCCCCTAAAAGGCAAGTTCACTTCTGTGGGCCATTTCACTACTCCCCTCACTGGAGCTGGAAACTATAAAGTCACTGCCCTGACTTCTGAAAGGGTTTCTTTACAATTTTAATTTCTCTCTATATTCGTACCTGTGTTCCATTGGATTTTTTTGCCAATTTCTGCCCTAACACAGTAAGCAAAACATTGTATGGGTAATTGCTGTGATGTATCAGGTGTAGTTATGAACACATAATTCATTACTGTCTGATAACCATTCTGAACTAGATATAGAACTAATTCAAAATCCTTCAGTGTCATTGGCATGTCATGGCTAATCAGCTGCAGTTAACAGTCTTGTTAATTTTGGATTTAAAAGTATGTGATGCATGAAATTGAAGCAGCTGGACACCCTTAGTAGGTGAGTAAAGGTGGGTTTTAATTCCCAGAGAGGTGTAAGCAATGGCAAAACAAAAATACCACAGGGCACCAGTCCCTCAGAGGTAGATTTCTCCAGGCCATCATAGAACAGGAGAAAACAAACATCTAGAGGTGGAAAAAGGAATCATCAAAATTCATATTTTCTTTCCCAAATATTTCAGCAATGAGAGGAAAGCTGTTATCCTGGCAAATAAAAAAAAAGAATAACGAGAGTTTGTTCTTATGTATGCACACACTAAGTGCGTGTTAGCTACAGCAAGATACTAATTCCAGGGAAGAGTTGTAACTTAAATTTCTCTGCCACCAAGTTACACCCTGTAAAAGGACACACAATTCAGAATGAAGCTGACACTGCCTCCACAGCTAAAGGATCTCATGTGCTGCAGAACTTTGTGTGCATGGTTTGAGTCCATATGGGCCAAACCCTGTATTTATCACAGCCATCTGGGTGCTTGTGCATTTTGGTTCTGTTGTAAGTGGATAAAGCACAGCGACAGAAATGGGGAACAGTTCTCATTCCCAGCCAGTTCCCATTGTCCCAATATCTCTGGTGACTGAACTACCTGCCAGGCTACATACCCATGCTCCCTCTTGGTCCCTCTGATTCTGTCAGTCTTGAGGGTGTAAAATGGAAAGGGATTTATCAATATCCCATTTTTAAGGTCTTCTGCCAGAGGGGAGCATAGGCACAGGTGTGCCTGTTGCATCTCTTACACAACCCACAAGTGTGTGCACACTCACCTGCTGTCATTTTTCCCTGTTGTTTTACAGCCCCACTTCAAGACTGGCTTTTCCTGAACACAACAAACAAAACCACCCATTCTTCAGCTCCTGAAGCTCTCCTGTACCTGCTGCTACAGCACAGCTGTCCTTGAAAATGTCTTTTCTGACCTTACACACCTCATTAGACTTTTCCAGGCCCAAGATTTCTTTCAGCACAAAAAGGTGTAATTGCTACTGGTGTTGCATAGCAGGGAATGATATATTCTGCTCTATTCTTTGCACTAAACTGTTCTTCTAACTGGATACAAGGTGCAAGATTTTTAGGCATGACCACAAAAAATTAATAAACTGAAAAAAAAGGAAGACAGGGTGGATATTATTAGGGTGGATGATGTTGATAAGTATATGCAACACATCCAGACATGTAATCTGCATTCTTTGTTCTTGTTTAACATGGATTACAGTAACCTCAAACATGGGCTTAGCAAGTGCATGTGAGTTCTTAGGGCAACTTGGACATTAAGAGAGGACAGACAGTCCTTGGCTGGTTTAGAACAGGAATGTTAGGCAGAGATAGAAAAAATATTATCTGAGGTATATGTGAAAGTCACTGGGATTAATACAGCATTACTGTCTACATTTCAAATTAGAGGTTGCAAAAAAAGGGTCTGCAAATGAGATTCAAGAATGATATAGCAAAGGACTAACAGAGCTAAAGCTATTCCAGTTTACCCAAGGAGTAAACAAAAACTCTGCTTACCACTACATGCACACAGAAGGCTTTGCCTGCTGTACCTAGTCTTTAAATCTTGTCAGAAAGGAAGTAACATTTCATTAGAATGTTAAGGCTAGATTGATGTGGGTAGGTAATAAAATTTCATAAGAACACATAAATAATTTCTTTGAGACACAGAATCCTCTGTCACTTGAAGTGTTTGGATTAGTTCCTAGATGATGGCATTGGAGACAACATCACTGGTTTGATTCAGGAAGAACTCTTTGCTTTGCATTGCCCAAGGATTCAGACTGAGTGATGTTTTTTCTCCCTGTTGGCCTTGAAGTCTGTGAAACAGAATTTTTTCAACTTGAACTCTTTCCATAGAGCTTCCTCCTCATTCTAAATATACAAGAAGTTACAGCAGGGAATGGAGGTGGTGTCTGTCTTCCAGTTGTGGAATATATTGCTCCCTTCAGCCTCAAATCTTCTGAACCATTTCCTTCCCAAGAGTATCCCACACTAACCTGACTGAGTTAAGTCCTTCAGTAAGGACCCCATTTCTAACCTCTGTTCTTTAGAAAAGTTTTTTATATCTTTTTCCTACCTGAAATCCTCCATTCCTCCTGCAAATATATTAATTATCTAAAGAAATACTTGTATCAAAATTTTGCATCTTTTTAATAAAAGTCCACTGGCTTCAGCATAAGTCTTTGAAGATGGGAGTTCTGTTCTGAATTTATTCAGAAATGGCAGATGACTGAATGTATGTAACTAAACTCTAAAGGCAGTGAATAATACCTGCTTAGTTTTTACTCTGCTGCTGTGTTAAAGTCTGTGACATCAAATTGAGCTTTTTGCTGCATGTGGTCCATGAAGATCCCATAAGAACTTTACAAATTATCTGGCTTTGTTTATACACATATGAGTTAAAGACAGACAGAGCCAAAGAACCGCATTTAATGTTTATTAAGCCATTGCAAAAACATAGACAATTTCAGTCAACTCGAAATTCATTATTTTAGTAAAATTCAAGTATTTCTTGCACATCTCACTGGATTGGCACTAGCAGTAGAGGCAGCAGCAAAGCAGGAAGCACTGGCACTTACAGCAGAGAATTGGAAGGCTGAAGCTGCATAGATTTCAAAGGTTGCTCTATAAAGAGAACTCAACACATCAGATATGGTAACAGACTAGAGGCAGTTTCACCTTTGCTGCAGCAGGAACTGGTTATTTTATGCTGTGTTACTGGGTGGGTGCTTCTGGTGTGAAAAAGACAGAGGCCTTCTGGTGAATTTTCCAAGAAGGATGTATTTAGCATACTAGTAAGCACAGAAGGTTCATTTACATAAAAGATTTGCAGTAGAAAAATAAATTTTGAAATTCTTATTTTATCAAATTCAAATCTCCACAGCCATCCAGAATAACATGGAGCTGGAACTGATATAAATGTCTGCTCATCCCATTTGCTCTTAGAGAGGATCCATGACATAAAAATATCACCTGACTGCAGGCCTAATAGCTACTGGCAGTGTGTTGCTCCTTCCTGAGCACCTCTGTGATGTAAAATTCTGTCCATCCTGCTGGTTGTGGAAATCTGCATGTTCAGCTGGCAGTAAGATCAGTGCAATTCCTGGAAATAGTCATAAAGCCCTCATGACTGTTTTTGAAAGGGTAGCAGAGAGACGTTAGGATAAATCTTGCCCATCTTTTTCTTATTTCTTTTTCTATTCCCCCAGGAAATTACTGAGTTGTTAGAAGAAGCAAACAAAACTTTACATATGTGTCAAATAGGGTTGGACTAGATGACCTGGGATGGACATACAGATGTCCTTTCCAACCTCAGCCATTCTGTTATCCTGTGAAATTAATCTTCTAAGCCAAAAAGGTATCAAGGAGTAATGAAGGCTCTAACTACTAAGGGGTTAAGTCCTCAGACTAAACTGTCAGAGGAAGAAAATCTTTAGAAGGTCCATTAATTTATGCACACTGAGAAATTGTCCTGATGCAGCTTCATTATTTTGCATTTTGTGGGTCTGAAATGTTTGTCAGACCAATCAGTGCTCACAATTAAAAGGGAAAAAACACAATTTTTTTATGTAAAAAGGGATTTGTGTTACTTAGCTGTCAAATGCCTAAAGAGAAATGGAGAAAGTGAAAGGATTATGCAGGATCTAAAGTCTACTGAAATATAAGAGCCACAGGCTTCCATTACATGAAGGAACTGTACTTCAAGTAATAAAAGATGGAGGGAAATCCTGAACTGCCCAGCCACAGAAACTTGAAGACAAAACAGGATTTAGCTCAAATTCCCAAGCAAAATCTGGTAGCACAAAAGCAAGAGCAATAAAGCACAGCTTGTATGAGCTTCTAAGCCATTTAAAATAAAAGATGGATCTTTCATTTATTAGTTTTTCCTGATGAAGAAAGGCATCAGCATTATACAGATTATGAGTTATAAATTCTTGATTCATCTGGAAATTCAGTTTCACCTACCGTACCCATGAAGGAATATTTTTTGCTCTGAGTTACAGCAAAATATCACATACTGCTTACAACAAACCAACAGCATTTCACTCCTTGTAATAACATTATTTTCCAGTTCCCTTCTCCAAGTGAATGCTATTAATCATTAAACACTTAAGGCACAAGCAGAAATAAAATAAATAGCATCTGTAAAAAAAAGTTAAATACTTAATTAGCACACCCTACCTGAAAGTTTTAGCTCTTACTAAATAGAACAGACTTTAGAATACCAGTCTAAATATCGACAGAAAAAAAAAAAAACAACAACAACACTACGGAAATTGCTTCTTTATCCTGAGGACTTTATACACACAAGAAGAGTTGAACAGCTATAGCTGTCTGAAACATCTGTTCACTCATTTTTTAAACAGACAGACAAAATTCAGTTAGCTCCTCTGTGCATTCCTACTCCTGCTGGGATGTCCAGCATCAGGATGCTCAATTCACTCTTGGTGATTCATGCAGCAGGGGAATACAACTCACCAAATATCTACAAGGAAGCTACTGACACAGCAGCCACCCCTCTGAGCCTCCATGTCCCAGGGGGACAGAAATGGCCCTTCAGTGCACACTTCAACATCCACAGTTAAACCAACCAGCCAAGCTGGACATGTCCATGCCAGAGCTGTCAAAAGTCAATTAAAATTATTTCCACCTCAAGGCTGTAGGCAGGTGTGCTCTTCCCCATCTGCCTGTGCAGCTGCAGATGGAATGGCAGTGACTTGTCCATGCTGAGAGGGAAGGCACCTCCTCCCCTGCCTGCCAGCAGAGCAGGCTGTGCAAGCAGCCCCCTGCCTTCTGCCCTCCTCTCACTGCTGCTCAAAGCCATGTGGGCACTTTGCATCACTCTTGAGCACTGGGTTAGTGCTAAAGAGTGCTAAACAATGCTAAACAAGTTGATTTTACCTGAAATAGATTGGGCAGTGCTTTCAGGGTCCCTTTTCCTTTCTCAGCTAAGCAGCACTGGGCTCCTCCAGTGACAAATAATTGTTAGCAATATATTAAGTAGTACAGCTTCTGGCCAAAAGAATGGATATTTATAGCCTAAGCAGGCTTTGGTACACTATTTAGACAAGGCTGAGGAATTCAGACATTCCTCAAAGGGGTTTATTATTGTTGTAACAGAGGGATGAGTCTTCTCTTTAGAATCAGACCCATTAAATCAGATACCTTTCAAGCTTACAATTTAGTAACTTCAAGGCATAAAATCCCATTCTAATATAGCAAGGGCTCCTTTACTGGTCTGATTTCAACTCACTGCAGCCATAGAAATTTGCACAGTTCCTATTTTGAGATACAAATGCACATTTAAAAAATACCCGTATCCAGACCTGATCCTCAAGCTGACAAAGCAAATCCATAATTAATTTTTCACCTTCTCCTAGTCTCCTATGTATAAGTACCCAGCGTCTTCTATGAATAGGAATGTTTAAAAGCCATTTGAGGAAAAAATGGAAGTTCCTGATATATATAGCTGGATTCTGCCATTCATGCTACCTTCCTTCCTATGTTCTTTTTCATCAAAATTTTGATTATATCTTTAGAATGATGAAACAGCTAAAAAGAGTAAGGAGTCAAGACTCCCATGGCCCTTGAGGAGCAGAGGAAGCAGTGGCTGCACAGAGAACCAAAGCTCCCTGCAGTGCTTGGGGGGTTCCACCATGCAGGGGCTGCTTGACTGACCCCAAGGGTCAATGGGCAGCAGCCACCCCAAAGGGCTCTGACCAAAGTAATCTTTATGCTCCCAGTTAAGATAAAACATGTACAAATATAGTCCAGGTTTGTATATTCTATGAAATAATTAATTTCCTATAAAAATTTTCATGTAGAATAAAACAAGTTGGCCCCATAGAAATGTGGGCTTTACAAACACAGCACTTTTGTTTCCTCTCAATGAAACAAATTCAATGCCACTTTTTAGATGTGGAATCCATTAAATTTTGTTCTGCAAAGCAATCCTGCATTGATAACAATTGTCAAGTCTGACAACTGATGATTTAATGTTCTATGCTCCTTTTTCTAGCAATTACAAGTTGTTTGAAAATTAAATTACAGTTAATATTTCCCCCCAGTGAGGCAGTCTGACAGGATGTACAAATGCTTGCATTGCCCTGTAAGTCAGTTGTTTCCAGATGAGATGCGCTGACAGCATGAAAATAATTAAATGTCAATATACAACTGGCCTCTTTTATGAAAAATAAACAGGCACAAAGACAAACTGTTCCACTGCTTATACTAACCACCAAATGTTGAAATAACTGCTTATTTTAAACACAACATGAGGCTGCAGTGTAATTTACTGACTTTCACAAACCCAGTTTAGCAATTTAGAATGTGTTCAGAACTAAAGTTCTTATTTGTCTGATGATTCTTCATCTGCATTGACCTTCTCTCCTTGGAGCCACATGAATGCTGACTTTGCTGTGCCATCTCCACTCTCCTGGGAAAAGCAAATGAAGGAAGCCCAGACAAAGCCACAGAGGCCAGTGTAAGCTGTTCTCAGGTGAACTGGGATCAGAATGAAGTTTGACAGCTGAGTGGGAAGGAGAGAGAGCTCAGTGAGTGCTCAGGCACTGTGACCCACCCAACAACCCCACTGCTCCTCCTGGGGCCAGACACAGTGGGGATGGGAGAGGATCCCGGGTTCTAGGGCAGGGAAAGGCTCACAGAGCCACCCTGAGAACTCACCTGCACAAATGGCCAGTACATCAGTCCTGTCTGAAAGGAAAATGAATCATTTGTTATTCTTATGGATTTCAACTACCAAGATTCAGTGATGACTGAAATGTATTTGAGTAAAGTTAATAAAAGCTGTTCAATTATAAATGGAGTTGCTTAACCTAGAGGTCACCATAATAAACTTCTAATCATCTTCATGAGCCTCTATGCTCTGAGTTTTTCAAACACACCATTTTAACTCATTTTAAATACAAAACCCTAAGCACAGTTAATTCTTCACAGGCATCTGACACCAGACACAATAAATGCATTTACCAGATGGGTGAACAAATGTTTAAACATGTGAACATTTGTTTCAGCCATTAATGAAAAATACCACTGAACACTATTTATTTCACACTTGCAATGCTCCTTCTACTTACTCATACACGTAAGGCATATTTAGAAAAATCAATGGATAATTTACTCATAGAACATAAGGCTGATAGAAACCTTATGTTTTGATAGGCTATAGTGGGCACTGCTTTTAGAATCATCTTCCATAGGAATAAAAATAATCCTTTTCCATCCTACCTATATAGTTCTACAATATGAAGAGAAATTCACATTGCAATCACATCTTCTCCTGTTACTTTTTTTTCCCTGCTAATCCATCCATCATTCTTCTTGCATCTGAGAAGCCTTTAACATTCTCATCTTGCTCAGCTCTGAGGTAGCACAGATAATTTTGTCTTGTGTATGCAGAAATGCAAATCAAAGCCAGCTGCTTATAGCAAAGCCTTCTTAAAACAAGGGGGCTTGTTTCTGAAAGTGAGAAGATTGTCACTGAAAAGTACAGGCTAAAAATGATTCTCAAAGAAAGTGTCTCTCTAATTAATTATTTTAATAGGTGTACAAGTGTTGTCAATAGTATCACTAACTAAACACTGGTGCGTGGGTAGTTCTTAAGACAAAAGGTAAAAAAGCCCTGAATCAATGTTGTATTGTAGGGCTGTCATTCAAACAGAGCTGGGTGCAAGCATTATGTATATAAACACTGTGCATTTCATTTTTTTAAATGGCATAATTGCACCCATTTTTTTAAAGGCATAATTTCACCCATCTGGCAGCACTGCCTGACCCAAACTGCCTTCACTTCACGTGACTGCTGGTACTTAAAGCTTCCTACACATAATCAAATAATGGAGTGAAAGAAAGAAAGAGTAAAAAAAGAGTCCTTTTTTGTTGTTGTTTACCTGTGAGATAAGCAAATTGCTTGCCTCACCTTATATGTATTCCAAAATTTCTTTTTACAGTCTGAAAAGATGTCCTCTTTCCTCTGAAGGATGCTCATACCTAGTGGTAAAATATTTGCAACAATCAGAAAAAATGCAAAAAATGAAATGTTCACATTTTCCAGTGACATCCCAGACCCTTTTCAAAATACATTATAATACCTTTGAAAGAAAAGCTGATATTGTTACACAAATACCTTTCTGACTACCTAATAGTGGTACATCAAATTTCCTCATCTATTGACATCAAATTTCCTCATCAGTGACTCCCAGCACTGACACCCGGGATCAACTGGGATTTATGGGGTGTGCAGCTGTTGTGGCATCTGTTTCTCTGCCATACCACACACCACTGGTGTAGTGGTGGAACAGAGAGGATAAAAGCACCTTTTGCACCCATGAGAGGAGAATAAGGCATTTTGCACATAAGCAGAGGCTCCTTTGTCCAACTCTGGGATCTTTCTAGGTATTCCCATGCCTTGAGGTTATCAGTATCTCTCAATGGATGCATTGTTTTATTGCTACCCCATTCAGGGACTTTTACTAGCCCTTTTCTGGTCCTTCAGATCATTCTGGTCCTTGGGTAATTCTCAGCCTCAGTTGTGACATAGTTAAGATCTTGAGCAGAAGTATCTGGTGTTTGACTTCTTTTTTTACTTCATTTCTCTTCAATCACAAATTGAATAATTTTTCTGTTGGAGTGATAGAATGCAGATCTCCCAACCCCAGACAAAAAAGGACCTGTCTTACTGGCTAACACATTAAGTTAAATGAGAGCATTTAATTACATTAGTTTCACCTATTAATTTTCTTGTTCCCTCATGTTTATTTCTGAAATAGATACTAGTCTTCTTTAAAGTATCTTGTTACTTGTTAGCTTTTGAGATTTGCCATTAGTAGCACGCTTTATTTCTATAGACTCTCACAGCAGAAGCTGGTTCGCTGAACGATGGCATTTCCTGACATCTACACCTGTGTTTTGGAAAATGAGACAGCAGATGCTGAGAACTGAGCACAGCAATTCAAACAGACGTGGATGCTGCAATCCGTGAGAGGTGCTCTGCATTCTTTGCTGCTAATTAAAACCTCCGCGCCCGACCGAGCTCAGGGCAGGCCTCCTTTGGTCCAGCACCTGTCCTGGAAAGCTCTGCAGTGCCACAGGCGGCTCAGCGCCCGCGGGCATCCTCGGGGGGAGCTGCCGGGCTCTGCAGAGCCCCCCGGCCGCGGCCCCGCTCCCCGAGCGGCGCTTTGGGGTGCGGGAGCGGCGCGGGGCGGGCAGGGGGTCCCCACCTCCCCCGGCCCCTTGGGGTGGATGCCGGTCCCGCGGTGCGCGGGTGGCGGTGCGGGGCCGCTGCCGGGGGATGCGGGGCCGCTGCCGGGGGATGCGGGGCCGCTGCCGGGGGATGCGGGGCCGGCGGACGCGCGGGGCTCTGCGGGGCGGCCCCCGGCACTCACCCGTGTAGAAGGCGAGAACGGCGACGGGCGCGCCCAGCAGCTGATCGCAGAGCACCTTGCCCAGCACGGCGGGCGGGCGGCGGCCGGGCAGCGCCCGCTCCAGCGCCCGCAGCCACACGTAGCTGAAGTTGCCGTGGAAGGCCAGGGCCACCAGCGCCACGCGGCGCGTCTGCGCCCAGTCGGGCGGCTGTCCCCGCAGCAGCTGCTGCGCCGCGTCCCCCGCCGCGAACAGCCCCCCGTAGAGCAGCACGTTGCACAGCCACGGGAAGCGCCGCACCCCGCGCAGCAGCGCCCCGGCCATCGCCCGCCGCCGCTTCCGCCTCTCCTTCCTCCTCCCTCTCCTCCTCCTCCTCCTCCTTCCCACGGGCCCGCCCGCCGCCGCCCCGGCCCCGCCATCCCCGCGGCCCCGGAGCGCTCCCTGTGCCGGGGAGGGCCGGCTCCGCACGGCGGGCCCCGGAGCGGGGTGGATGACCCGCGGGTGATGCAGGGCAGCCGGGTGTCGGCTCCTGGGCTCCCTTCCCAAGTGCCTGTGCACTCACCCCAGGATGTAGGTGACCGTGTCGCCTGGGTTCGGTCTAAGTAGCACTATGGGGTCACTGTGCATTAGTGCCGCAACTATTGAGTGACAAATGAACACTAGGCACTGTTTCCTTATGATCTTTTTTTGTAATTATTTCCTCGTTATGTGCTTACATGAGTAGGTTAGGGCCTTTTCTTTTCAGTTTTGCCCTTGTTTTGCAGTCTGAGCAGGGCCGATGCACACCTGCTGAGCAGCAGCACCCCGTGGGGTTCCTTTGCTTTGCCCTCTGCTGCTGAGACAACTTGAGGAGAAAGGCAAATGGTGTGAGGTTATTGAAGAGACTCGTGTACACAGCTTTGTACATACACAGAACCAGTGCCACAAAGCGGATGTGAAGTCCACCTAATGAGGTGACACTGAGTAGTGACACCACGTAGGGAGGTGTCCTGCAACACCTTGCCCACGGAAGGAAAGGAGCGCGTCCGGGAGAGCCGGGAGCTCCCCCTGCTCCTGGCAATGGGCTCAGGCTTGGCTGAGGGAACCATCTCCAGGCAGAAGGTGGTAGTTCGCTCTGTGACCTGGATTAGCCCCTTTGAAACTACCATGAATTCTTCCATGAACAACTAAAAATAGGCATGGATGGCTGGTAGATCTAAGTAAAATTTATTAAGCGTTAGAGCGCGCTGCCCAGCGCTCGGCGGACACGCTGTGTCAGGGCCCGGGGCGGCCCTTTCAGCCCTCATCCCAACACATCCCTGCGCAAACAACTGCAAACAGTGCTATTGAATAACAGCAGTGGCACTAATAGGAGCAGGGATATGTATCGAAAAGTAACTCCAGCTTGGGAGAACAGAAATAAAGCTCAGGAAAAGCCCAGGGTTTGGGTCTCCGGGGGCTGCTTGTCGGACGGGGCAGGTGCGTGCTGTCTGCCGCGGTTGTGCAGCGCTCCGGCGCGGGATCCGTACATAGAGGAAAGGCTTTGGTGCACCCGTAGGCGATAGCGGTGTGGCAGCCGAGAGGTTCGTTCAGTCTGGAGCCATGCAGCGCCCTGCCGGGGTCCGGCCTGACACAACCCGCCGCGGCCGGGACTCGAACACGGAGACTCGAACCCCGGTATTCGCAGCTCCGCTCCAGAACCGGAGTCCGTCGCCCCTCGGACCGCGCTCCCTGCGCATGCGCCGAGATCTGTCACTGACCCTGGCTCTCTCCGGGACTGTTCCACCAGCTGGCGTGGGGGGAGAACGACCTCAGGCGGTGCGCGGAGCGAAGGACCGGCCCCGGCCCCTCCGCGCCGTGCGCAGTGCGCCCGCCGCGCATCCCCCCGCCGCTGCGGCGCGGTGGTGCGTGCGGCGGGGGGCGGGCCGGTTGCCCAGGTGAGCGCGCGAGCGCGGCCCGCCCCGCGCGGCTCCGTCAGCGCTGCCAGCGTGGAGCGGCCGGAGCGGCAGCGCCGGGCCCGTGGCCATGGACGGCTCGCTCGAGAAGGTCTGCGGGACAGCGCCGCCGGGCCGGGGCCGGGGCCGGGGACAGGGACGGGGACGGGGCCGCGGCCGCGCCGCGAGCAGCGGCCGCGGCGGGTGCGGTGGGGCGGGGGCCGCGGGGAGGGGCGCGGGCCGGCGGCGGCCGGGTCTCGGTGCGCGGCGCTGCCCCGGGCTGAGGCGGCTTTGCCTGCCGGAGCTTTGGGGCAGCAGAGGAGCCCCCGGGCGTGTCCCCCTCGGCCCCCACAGCCGCCGGTGTGACCGGCATCCGTGTCCGGATCCGGACCTAGGCAGGATAACTACCAGGAAATGCTTCAGGAGCGGGTTTTCTGCTTTCTTTAAAAAAAAAAAAAAGATGGAGCTTATTTCCTGTCAGTGTTAGCCTTCAGCAGGATAGGAGAGGAAATATTACTAAATAAATTATTATTTTACCCATTTTTTTGAATTGACATGGAGGCGTTCGCTGCCCTGTGTTTGCTCTTCTGCCCGTGCAGTGCACAAAGCAAACATTGGCTCTGCCGTGCCCGGACCGAGCCCGTTCGCTCGGCCCCTGAGCCCGCGGCTGCTCCGGAGGCACCGGCTGGGCCCGGGGTCCTCCTGCCCCTCCCGGAGCTGTCCCGGCCCTCGGTGGCCGTGGGGACACCGAGCCCCGGCAATAACCTGTGCTTGGTGTGCTTCAGGCTGTGGATGCACACGCCCCTCCTTGCGTCATTACTCTATGCTGCATGCTCGGGTTTATGCCATCCTTGGGGTGGTCCGGAGAAATTTGAATGGGATGTGCTCCAGTGAAATGGTCGGGAGATTCAGCAATATCTTTCTGACGTGGCAAAAAAAGTTTGATATAATACAAGCTTTCTGAAGAATACAGTGTTACAGAGTATTTGTTAGTGTTTAAAAGCTTAGGTTCTTTACTAGTGCTGGCAGAAGCGACTCCTGCTTGTTCTGAAAAATTTTAATTAAGTTAAATTTCATTGGATTAGTTTGGAGTATGCTGTCTATGAACTGGACTCAAAGAGAACCCTGGTGTGATACAGGATTATTAAAAAAGGTGCAATAGTACAGGGCAAGTGTAGTACTGACCAAGCTCTTTGCTTGACCAGTTCATAATAAAAAGCAATAAACACACTGTGAGAATGAAATACCTAAAAGATGTCCATGTTTTGATTATTCTTGACATGACGAATAGTCTGTAATAGTCTGTAAAAACTGCCTGATTTTTCCATATATGCAGATAGATATGTGTCAAGAGTTATCATTTGATTTACTTCTCTCTTGTTTATCACAGCTTTTTCCCCACATATGTGATAAAAGCTGTAGTTCTCTGTATAATAAAATGCCATAATACAATTATGGTCTTCTAGATATTTAGCAGTAAGTGCCCTCCTGGAATAGTCTTTGGTTAAGATTGTGGTGAATCTGTACAATTTGCAGTTTATCAAGTCTTGAGCATGACATGTCAGAATTCTTCTCCCCAAATATATTTAAAATTCCTCCAAGCTGGGATATATTTTTCTGCAGAGAATGTTTGTCTACTTATCTCATGGACATTATTTAAGCATTATCATAGTAGAATTGAGACTTTTATTTGAACCATGGGTTCTCTCCTTGCTGTGTATTTGTGCAGGGTGCCAGTGATGTGATAAGTACTTTTTAACTTGTATTAACATTTGTTTGTTGCAACTTTGTATTTTTCATAATCATTTTGGTACAATCACCTAATGAGCTGTAATGCAGTGACGTTGGGTGACTACAGTCTTTAGGGTCTTGCAAATGGAAAAAGATTTTTTTAGCAGATGAGAAACTTCCTGAGAATTGAAAACATTGCACAGCAGGACTGCAGTGAAAATCGTTGCAGAATCTGACTCACAGGTGTGCACACCACACATCTCTTGGTTTGATTTTGCAAATTAACTTTGTTTCAGCAGCTTTTTTTTGTTGTTGTTGCATTATTTTTTAAGGTATTGTGTATCATAAGTGATATAATTATGATTAATTTTATCTGAAATTTACTAATCTTTTGTTGGGCTGAACTTGTTAAAATAATTCTGGAAGCCTGTGTTAGATTTCAGAAGTTTGCCTTAACAGAACTATTCTATTTTTTTTCCCCATTTGGATTTTGATAGAAGTGACCAATCTTCTGAAGGATTTTAAATTTCAAGTTAGGTGACTTTGTCAATGGTAAAACAGTGCAAATTCTTTCCTTGTAACTTCTTGCTATCTCTACAGCAGTATTTTCCCTAAACATGGAAAAAACAGTTTTGGTTTCTTGCTCAGCCTGTGGCTCCTGCCTTTTGTTACTGTGCTATTTACCACAACATCCTGGTAAGTTTACAGAAAACTCAGGCAGCTGAGCTGCATTAAGGTCCTGGCACATGTCAGGGGAATAAATCAAGATTAAAAGAGTGAATATCTGTAAGCAGAAGCCTTGTGATGACACAGTGCCATTTTTATTCAAGCCAGTCATGAAGTGTCTGCTTTTTTTTTTGTTATCTTAAACTTTTCTTACCCTGGAGAATAAAAACAATATTCTTTTGGCTGAAGAATACTGACATTGTTTGAGATTAATTTACCATTGAGAAGAGGTTTTATTTATTTATGGTAAAACCTTCTTTTAAGGTGTTACAGTAATGTAGTGGGAAAATGAGCTCCCATGAAACAGGGAATGAGCTACACCTGTGAGTTGCTTCTCACAACATGAGTTTATGTAAACTGTTTAAAATTCATCCCTTTATTTCATTAGGAGTACAGCCTACAGAAATGCAAAACCAAGACTGGAAAACATTGCTATAGAAGCAGCATTCTCCCTTTGAATTTGCAATTAATTTTCAGTCTTATCACAGTTGGAGAATGGCCCCTTATCCTCTCTCCCCAGTTGCCAAGTGACTCCGAGGTGTGACATTCTGCCTGTAAAATCATAAACAGTTCACAGTTCAAAGTACTTAATAAAATAGTAACAGATTAGTTACAGAATAGGGAAGTAACTAAAATCAAAGCTGTTGCAGGATAACCTGAGGGAGTTGGATTAACACATTGGAAGGCTGTGAATGATAAAAGTTGAAGCGGGCTGAGTGAGGTGTGTCAGGGGCTGAAGGAGGCAGGAGGTGCTGGCATGTGAATGGACCCCTGGCAGGAAAAAGTCATGGCTGGTGCCTCTTAGAGCTTGGAGGGATTTGTGTGGCTTGTAAGTGCCCTGGCCAAAGGCTGCCTGTGATCCAGGGGAAGGACTGGGTGCAGAAACTGCCTGCAGCTCCTTTAACCCCCTCAACACCTCTGCTGTCCTGTGCTTCAGGAGGGAGTGTTCAAGAACTCCTCCCTCAGTCGTTTTCAAAACCTGTTCAAGACCATGAAAAAAATACTGTCTATTGCTGCTCTTGTTATTCAAGTGTGTTCAGAAACCTTTCTTAACGTAATGATTTGTTGCTGCAACTTTGCCACACCTATTTTTCTTGCTGCCTAAAAGAAGCAGAAAGTCTCCTGCTTCCCAGCTCCATGGCCTTACTAATGTGAGGAGAGGAGGAACATCCAGAACGTTCAGCAGGTGAAGGTGGGCTTCTTCTCCTTCCAGAATTCAGAGGAGAAAATAATTGCTGCATATCCACTTAGCAACTGGAAAAAATCAGAAGGGATTAATTTTCAAATTCAGCCCGTATCAGAATTCAAAGACTTTGTGGATTTCATAGCATTTTTTGGAGCTTAGTGTACCTTAGGAGTTTTAAAGGTGTATTTTATGTCGTTATTCTGGCAGCTTATTGGCAGAAGGGTTTCATGTGTGTGTAATTAGTGAGTGAGACAGGATGAGTCACAAGGGTAGGGATGTGCAGTTTTAAACATCTGATGTCATTTCAGCTGGTGAATTTTGTTACCTGCAAACAAAACAGCTCAGAGCCCTTTTTATGATGTCTCTACATCTTGAGTCCTCATTTACAACAGATATGAATGTTTGCATGTGATGCTAAGGAAGGCTCAAACAAGTAACTGCCTTCCAGCCATTGATGATGTTTTATGGCAGCCTGAATTAAATTATGTGAGACAATCATAATCAGTAGATTGTGATAATTTACTCTTTTAAGGGCTTGCAGGAACCAAACTGTTGGGTTTTTTTTCCTGAACTTCTTTCCAGAGTTTCTTTGACATGGTGCAACTCTGGAAATCACTCAAAATGTGCAAACATGTTGCCAAAGATCAAATTTATATATTTTCTTTGATTATGTCTGTTTTCTTCTGAGTACTGAATGCTTGCAGTGTGTGTTGGGTTTTTTAAATCTGTGATGAGGTCTGGAACTTTTTGTATTTGTACTGCTTTGTCACTCAGTGCTTAATTAGGTTGTGGTCCTCATACCCAGTGGTTGTTGTGCAAGTCAGTGTAGAAGTGTAAAATCCTATTTATTGCTGAATGCTGGGATTTCTGATGGTAAAATATTACTCAGTTCTTGCTCTATTATTTTGTTCTTCCCCCAAACATTTGTAACTGGCTGCTTCCAAAGCCACAGAATAGAGAATTGTCAGTCTTGGTCTGATCACTGTGCCCATGCCCAGCTACTGATTCTTTCAGCCACCTACCACTTACTGCAATGTGAGTTAAATCTCAAAATATTGGGTTAAAAATAGTCTTTGAACATATGGTAACTTTCAACTTAATTTTTTTTCCTTTCTTGATCAGTCCTCTCGATGAAAATAGTGTAAAATCCTCATGTAAATGAATCCCACTACCTTCTGTGATTAAATTTGCTTTTGTGTGTGCATCTGCCTGAGTGAATGCATTTGCTTGTGGGATTTTTTTCTTTAAACCCCTGGCCTTCCCCTGTCCCCCAGCCTTAGCAGCAGCCTGCAGGGGTAACCACCAGAGTCTTTGGTATGTGGGTGCTGGCTTGGTGTTGAATTTATGGAGGCAGGGACTCTGTAGTGGGGTCACCTGAGTATGTCAAGGGATTTTGCCATCTAAATTTTGTGCTGGGGCTTAGCAGTGGTGTTTCCTTCTCCCCTCACACTGGGGTATATTTATTTTTCAAATATAGGTAAATCAGGCTCTGCCAGATGACACCTTCCACATTCTCTGGAAGCTTCAAATGGCATCAAATCCTTAAATGGATAAATGCTCCTGTCCAGGTGTCTGGTGTCAGTGTCACAAGCTTCTGTCAGGCCTCTTGGGTTAAAGTTATGAAAGAGACTTCATCACAGCCAGAGCAGTTCTTTGGAAAATACTTTGAGCTTGTCATTGGTTCAGGGCAAATAAATTCCATGATTTTTAAACTCTTCCATCCTGGCAATACCTGGGGTTACCTGATTTCAGCAGTGAGATGAGGATTTTTGGCCTGTTCTGTGCAGCTGGAGGATAATTGCTGCATGTCAGCCTGTCTTAGCTGCCTGCTGCAGGTTAGTTTCACTCTTCTGTCTACATGAAGGGAATTTCTCCAATTAGTTAAGATTAAAAACCGGTTTAAAGGTACAAGAAATAGGAAAAAATAGATTGCCAAGGGTATCTGGGTTGGGTGTTTTCTCATCTGTTTTGAAAACTACCGTTGTAAAAGTCTGCTAGGGAACAATGCTATTTTATTTCTCATCTAGGGCAGTCTCAAAGGATACTTTCTTGTCTTTGTAGATCCAAATGTTGAAGTTTTAACCCCTCCTGGGATTTATTAGATTGTAGAGACTGTAGTAAGACAAATGGGTTTTGATCTTTTCTTGAAAGTTGCTTTCTTTTTCCTAAAAGATGGTGGACCCTACTCTAGCAGAAATGGGGAAGAACCTGAACGAAGCAATGAAGATGCTGGAAGATAATCAGAGGTACAATAAGAAACAACAGCTGTTTGTGCTAAGGGGAGGATTATTTGTGTCACTGGCATTAAGCAGAGAAACCCCTCATTTTCCTATAGTTTAAGGTCACATCGTCATTCTGAAGCCTACACCTATACAAATCATCTTTGTTTCTCAAATGCTGGGATTTCTAAAGCAAATGTATACATATGCATGTTCTCTAATACCCAAAACAAGTCTGTTTTTGAAAGTTAGGATTTATTTTTTTATTATTGCAGTGCCAGCAACTTTTGATTCCTGTATCTATGAGATTCTTCTCTAAGCTTTCTGTTAAAGAGCTGGAAACCCCAACAACTTGGGAACTCTTTAATTCAGTCTGAATGAAACTTTTGTGTTGGTCTCATCTGGTTTATTTCTGAACTATTGTCAGTGAAATAGATTTGTGTCAGTTTGCATTTCTACAAGTCAAAGTCAATTACATATTTGATGTTATCAAACACAAGCTAAATACAGAGTTTATTCTGTGTCTTTAACTTAGGAAAGTGGAGGAGGAAAATGAAAAGAAGTATGCACGGAAGGATATTCCTGGGCCACTCCAAGGCAGGTAAGCAGCAGCCATTTTTAGAATACACTCTTTTCAAAATCTTAAACTACACATAGCATGTTTGTCTTCCAAGCAACTTACATTAATGGAAAACTTAACATTTTTCAGGCATCATCATAAACTTTTTCCCATACTCCCATGGGGAAAAAAAGGAATACTATAATCATACCAACTATTTTCATTCTCATGTAGAAAAGAGAAAAAAAGATTACTTGTCCTCAGTTACTGAAATTTTGAACTCTTGGAATCTGATGAAGTAGTGGTGCCTACAGCTGTGATTGGGACTCAAAGTAAACATAAACTTCTATTGAATTAAAGCACCCAGATTAAAAAAATAACTGAGACTGATAAGGTAGAAAACAGTAAAAAAACCCTAAAACCAAAACCAACAAAAAACCCAAAACAAAAGAAAAAAAGAACCAAACCCCAGGAACCTCCCACCTTTTCCGCACAGCTGTCTTTAGAAATTAAACAGAGCTCTTGTCCATAAGGCAGGTAAGACCAATTCACCTGAAAATGAAGATTTAAATTGGTTGTGTCCTCTGTGGGAGATGATCCTGCAGGAGCTCAGGCTAGCACTTCAGAAAATATTGCAAGAGCTATTTAAGACTCTGCTGTGCAGGAACTAACCCTGGTTTTGAGTGGAGACACTGAGTTATCTTTTCTATGAATAAAAAGCAATTTCAGCTATCAGTGTAAGTTCTTACACTACTGTTAATTTTAGCTGGAGTTAGAAAAGTTGAGGTGGATCTTTTCCAGTTTTACCATGTCATGTAAGAAGTCTAAGATAGCTTGTGTCTGCCACAAACTGAGATTTGTAGGGAATTGTTTAAGAGATGTGCTGAGTTATGAGCTGAGGCTGGTTCAGGTGAAGTGAAATGTGCATCCTTAGCTACTGCCTTGCTTGGCTGTGTAGTAGTAAGAATTCAATGTTGGCAAGTCAGGTTTCTCAGACCAAATTTTCAGGTATCAGTAGATTGTTTTTCTGAGTCTCCTACTATAAGGAATTAGGGTTTTGAATTGATTCAGCATCCTCATCTTTGTGATCAGTTTTCCTGAGACCAATGAACCATTTCTGTTGCTGTACTCAGCATTCAGTAAAAGTGGAGTGTCCCAGATGGCCTCTTTTACATGCTGGAATTTTCCTGTCTGTGTTTCTTTAACGTGGTTTTGTTTCCCCTCCCAGTGGCCAGGATATGGTGAGCATACTCCAGTTAGTTCAGAACCTAATGCATGGAGAGGAGGAAGAGGAAACTTCACAGTCCTACAGGTGAGGCCAATATCAGTTACTGGATGTGGAAGACACCTGATTTTTTAATATTCTGATCACTATAGAACTTATCCACTTAAGTTCTATATGTGTTTCAGTATATATAATTTCTCTATATATTTTAGTACATATATTTATATGCATAAGTATATATATTATGTATTTTAAAGTGTAAAATATTGTGCAACCAGGTAACTTTTTAAAGGCACCTTACATCATATAGTGAAGCAGAATAATGCATGAAGCTTGGCTTTCTTAAAATTACAAAGCTTCCATTACTAATTGCTAAATGGAGCTATACAAGGGAAATGTTTCTCATGTGACAGCTCATTTCTTCCACTTCCTGAAAGTTGTTTTAAGTCTTAAAGATTTGAATACCAATAGATTTTTATCATGTATCTCTGTAGATTTTAAAATGAAAGGAAATAAAATTTGTTTCTATTTTTCAGTAAAATGGAAATAGTACTAACTGATCTGCAGAGGATTATTGAAAACTAGCATTCAAAAAATATGTTCAAGATTTAAAAAAAAAAAAAAAACAAAAACCCAAAACCAATAAAAAAAACCCCACCAAACAAAAAAAAACCCTAATAAAGAAAAGCTGTGCCTCTAAAAATAGTAATGTCAGCGTCCTGAGTTTTCTGTGCATAGGAGAGAAAGGTATTAATGCACTCTCCAGTCCCAGTGCAGATAAGGTGCTTAGTTCCAGCTCATGTTGGCTGTTTCACAGAGCAGCTGGGCCAGGTGAGGTGCTCTGTGTGCACTGGCAGCTTAGTGTGTCGTACAGGAGGGTGGCTGTGATTTACTGCACTTCTCTCTGCTAAATATTTAAATTGCAAGTCAACCAATTCTGCCAGGCTGCATTAGAAATCCATAAAGCCCATATTGCTGTAATGCCCATGACTTGGGTTTGATTGGCAGTTCCTCTGTTCTGGCTTGCAGACTTCAGAACGTTGGTGAGCAGGGTCACATGGCTCTACTGGGACATAGTTTGGCTGCTTATATATCTGTGCTGGACAGGGAAAGGCTGAGAAAACTTACAACCAGGATCCTTTCTGACACTACCCTCTGGCTCTGCAGGCTTTTCAGGTGAGTCCCTGGGAATCACTGCTGTGACAAGCTAGTGATAGTGTTTAAAAATGGATGTGACTTGACTGAGGATGTCAACTAAAGAAACCACTGTGTCACAAACTTAGAAATCCTTGGAAGGTCTCAACACAACCTTCACCTAGCCTAAAGAATATAGGTTGCATTATCTTTAAAATTAGCAGTCCATAATTTAAATCTATATTAAAACCAAAATTAAGCCTTTTGTGTGTTTCCTCCCACACTCCACTTTTAGTAAGCAAGGTTTTGAACTCTCTAAAGGCACTCTTAAAGGAACACAGATGTTTCTTTCTTTCTTACTCTGTGTCTAAATGAAAATATATACTAGGCTTCTCTCATTGTTAATCTCAGCCTGTCTTGTAAAAGTTTTCTTTTAATCTACTTTAACCTGGGAAAATAGAAGGTTTTTTATTATCTTCTCTGTCCCATGGCAAGCTTTTTTGTTGATCAGTGTTATTTTAGTCCTTAAACTGGCTGTTGGTTATGTCTCTCATATTTACTTGGCTTTTCTGGCAGGTATGAAAATGGATCAGCTTATTATCATGAAGATGATCGTGAAGGTCTCCTAAAAATCTGTCGACTGGTAATTCACACCCGCTATGAAGATTACACCCTGGAGGGCTTTAACGTGCTCTACACTAAGCAGCCTGTCATATACATCAGTTCTGCAGCCAGAGCAGGCCTGGGCCAAGCTCTCTGCAACCAGGTAAACTCAGTCTGGGGGGTTTAGCTGCAAGTACAACCTACCTGCCTTCATATTGCCTGTATAGCTTTGGGTATTTTGGCAACTTATTTTTCCTCATGGTGGAAATAACAGCAAAAGAAGCAGAGTCCATAACTGGGCATAACCTCAGCTCTAGTAGACCATACATTTAAAATAAAACCATTTGTCTGGGAAAAAGACTTTGAGTTTTTATTTACAGCCTGTGTTTTGCAGCAGTGATACAGTGGGAGGAAGAAAACTTTTCTGAATACTTCCACTGAAAGCACCCTGCCTGCTAACTTTGTAAAAAATGACTGATTGTTTCTA
The DNA here is from genome assembly GCF_037042795.1 of Molothrus aeneus. Lineage (NCBI taxonomy): Eukaryota > Metazoa > Chordata > Aves > Passeriformes > Icteridae > Molothrus > Molothrus aeneus. Next base: position 7,546,332 of record NC_089661.1, on the reverse strand, counting down.
GGTTGCATTGTGATTTACATAAGCTGTTGGTCATGTGAGATAGACCTGAGCTCAAACATACATAATTTGTTCTGTGCTTTTCCTTATTTATTTTTTATAAGTTTTAGCAGAAAACTTACTTGATAATGTAATATTACAGTTTCTATTGTCACACTGGTTTTTGTGTCACTCTGTATTAGTGAGCACATGAAAAGAGTATTTATTTCTCAGCTGAAATTCCATCATTTCTGTTGCAGTTAGGGTTGCCCCTTTCCTGCATGTGCCGTGTGCCTTGTAACACTATGTTTGGATCTCAGCACCAAATGGTAAGTTTGTCTTCCCTAAGAACTCTTTCTGTGCTTTAGTTGGTTTTTAAGCCTCACTAAATGAATATCAAGTATGCTGTTAGGAAAAGCTGTTAAGACATTTACTTTTTCAACTTCTAAGTCTTCTGTGTTAAAGCTGTGCGAATCATAGATGGACATTTTCTAAAAGGAGTTTGTATCTTGGTCTTGTCATTTGCAAAATATTTTAATGTCTTTTAAGTAAAGTGCTTTTTAGTGCAAGATTTCTAGAATAAGAGTAGATGGAGTACTTTCACAAGTACACACTACATGATGTATTTGTGTTTTATTTTTCACAAATGCTTTATTCAGATTATTTTGCCTTTGAGAGGAAGAAAATGCAAACCAAAATCAAAGACATTGAGAATGTTTCCTTTCAGAACTTCAGAATGCTGTTCATTTTCAATCTTAATGCATTTTCCCAGTTCAGCAGAAACAATTCAGTGTTTGACAAACATTGTTTTCTTACTGATACCAGGATGTTGCTTTGTTGGACAGACTGATTAAAGATGATGTTGAGTTTGGAAAACTGCCTTTGTTGCTTGTGGCCAATGCTGGTAAGTGCTGTGGACAATCACAAAATGCCCATGGCTACCTCATGAATACATATACAATTAAAAAAAAAAAAAAGTATCAAATAAAAAAACCCAAAAATTTTCCTAAACAGCTCAGTGGTTGCATATCAAGAAATATCTTAATGACCACACAATAATTATCTGTCCAAAGGGGATTTTATTTAACTAATTCAAATTTGGATTGTGCTGTTACAGTTCTGCATATGCCAGCTGATGTATTAATATGACTGTAACTTCCTTTAGTGAGTGCAGATCTCTTGTTAAAAATCAGTTTTACATTAACACTTCAGAATTTTTTGATGGATGTGCTATCAACTTTAGCTTGAAAAATATATTTTTCGTCTAGTTAATTAAACACATGTACAAAATTTGCTTTAAGTATGAATGAGGGAGGTGACTGTTACTTGCTTGGGACCTGGAAGGTGATCTGAGATAAGTCCTGATTTGGTAGAGCCTCAGTGCAGGCTGATCCTCTGTCACTGCCTTCTCCCTGTTCAACCAGGGACTCCAGGAGCTGGACACACGGACAAGCTGGGCCGGCTGAAGGAGCTCTGTGAGCAGCACAAGATGTGGCTCCATGTGGAAGGGTATGGAACTGGAGACTTACTGCTCTGGAACTGTGTTCAATGGAAAGTCTGACTCATAGACACCATCTAATTTAACAGCTCACACAGAGCCATAGGGCCAACTTGAGTTGGTCATAGTAAGCATTTTATATGGTTATAATTTGTTATTGTGAGATAGAAATTGATTTACATACACAGGAGGAATTAATTGGAGAGGTAATTTCAGCACAGATTAGTGATCACTTTTATTCAGATGGTAATCTTATCTGCCCTTGCTTTGAAGAGCTTGAAATATTAATACAAAGATCTTCTAGGCCAGGGAGGCCTAAAAAGACCTTATAAGTCAGGGAGGACATTACACAATGGTTTTTGAGAATGAAATGGCACTTCAATGAAGGTAGTCAAGAAGGCTTCAGCAAGAGCCAGGAGAACTGGGAGGGGGATTAAACCAAAAGAAAAATAAATTCCAAGAACATGGACAATGTCAATGAAGACTCCAGTGCTCTAAGATTATATTTTTTGAAGCTGAAATAAGGACAGTTTCTCCTGGTATTTTTTAGAATAGCTGTATTTGCATACTATTTATTTCTGATACCAAAATGATGCTAAATTATGGATATGACCTTGGGTGATGATTTCACCAAATGTTGGACTGAAAATTTTGAGAATGAAGTAGTTTTTTACTTTTGAGTTTTCAATCTTGGAATACCAAGTAGCAACATCTCCTGCATTGTTAATGAAATATATATGAACAAAAATTACCTCCCTTTACACATCAATATGAAATATTTAAACTGCAGATTAAAATGCTGTCTCTTAATACATATTTAATTTTTGCTAAACCCACTTTTTTTTTCCAGCGTGAATCTGGCAACTTTGGCCTTGGGTTATGTCTCCTCTTCTGTACTGGTATGTTTCACTGTATCTAGAAGCTTTAAAATTTGCTTATATAAGGTTAATCAAAATATATATGGCTTATATTGTGTTTATTGTACTAAACTTCAGGCTGCTACAAAATGTGACAGCATGACTCTGACTCTGGGTTCCTGGCTGGGGCTCCCTGCAGTGCCTGCTGTGACCCTCTACAGACACGAGGATCCATCCTTGGTATGTTCAGATTCTCACTCACCATCCTCCAGATCCTGGGATTCTGATTCTGAGCAGTGTGCTGTCATGTTCTTCATAGGCATCTAAATGATAATTTCCAGAGCTGGCAAAGTGGCAGCATTGAGGAGAGGTTAACAGTGCTTTGTTTGTTTTCCTCCTCAGTCCTTGGCAGCGGGGCTGACATCGAGCCAGCCCGTGGAGAAGCTCCGTGCCCTGCCCCTGTGGCTCTCCTTGCAGTACCTGGGCCACGATGGCATTGTGGAGAGGATAAAACATGCCTCACAACTGGTGAGCAACAGCCCAGCAGGGATTTATGGCAGCTCTTGACAGATCTTTCTGGTTATTGTGATGTGTTGTAGAAGACTCAACTAAAATACTGCAGTTGTTCATAGTGTAACATTGGGTTTCACCCATGATGAAAGCACAGGATAATGCTTGAGGCAGGTTTTGTGTTTTTACTATTAGATTGTATGTATATTTTTATAAATGAGAAAAAACAAGTCTTTGTTCTTCCTAGACAGTGGAGTAACATAATAATTTCCTTTTTTGTCACTTCTCTTAACTAATTTTGCTTGAAAGCTCTTCAGAGAGACTTTATTTACCTACTTGGCATTTTGTTGATTTAAATACTGGTAAATTACTTTTAGTAAAAACAACTTCAAAACATTTCTTGAGGTACAAGTGCACTACATTTGGAGTCCTTACTTTAGTAAAAGTTAAGGTCCAATATAACGTGTTAGGTACAAAATGCAGTGCTTATATGCAAAATATTATTTCTTAAAGGTCACATTGTAGTCAGTGTTTAACTAAACCCAGAAAATACTTTTCTGTTGCATTCCAAATTGACAAATGAAAACTGGTTGAGTCTGACATGTTGGGAAGGGTTTGCTCAAAAATTGCAACTGTTTAATGTTTTTCAGAATAACTTTTAACTTCTAAAACTCTATTTCTCTCCTCCATTTGTTCTCCTGCTCCGGTCTTCTAGAGTCAAAGGCTGCTGGAAAACTTGAAAAATCTGGATTTCATTAAAACTTCGGTACAGTCTGTTTTTAATACTTTGGTTGTATATCTTAGTTTCTGCCTGTTATGATAAGAATAACTTTGACTAAAATAAATTATTAAAAAATATTATGTTAATCATAACCATTGTTTTGAAGATACTTGGGATCTTTCTAATTAAGTTCTGGTGTTCAGTGAAAGCTCATGGCTTGGCTGTGCGTGACCTCTGGATTGTGTTGCTCTGTACTGGTGCACCCATGGGAGTGCAGAAGAGCATCCAGAAGTATTCAAAGCTTGATTTAATTCCATTTAGAACATGGCTTTGCTCAGTAATACATCTATGAAACCAGTTTCCCTAAGTGTCTCTAATCTATTCTGGCTGCATTATACCCTGCTGTTGAAATCATATTGTGAACCCTCTGATACTGTACACAAAAATTATCCCAGTTGAGGTTTCTACACCAGAAACAGGTTTAGAAATCACAGCTAATATATTCATTCCAATTCAGTTTCTGTGAGATGTCCTGTCCAACAGGGTTTGGTTATTTTACTCTGACCCTCACCCCTGAATTTTAGTTGATATTTGATGCATAGAAAATTTAGTCAGCTTATTGAGTAAGCTGTAGAGTATTAATGGCCCTGGGAGTTCAAGTTACTGTATCACTTACCCTCCTACTCAAATAAATCTTGGCATTTTTAGGAGTATGAAATAGCCTCAGACTGTCTCCAGAAGTGGCACAGTCCATCTCTCCAAAGAAGGAGCAATTACAATCTTACTTTTCCTGCTGGAACTTTCTTGAATGTTTCCCAGTGATTCTGGGGTGATTTTCAAGAGAGCTCAAGCTTTGCTCAGCAGTGTAAGGAATTGTACATGGTGTTAAATCTTTAAAAAAGCAGGGGAAAATATTTTTTTTTCTTTTAAGGTTGAAGATGAACTGAGTTCACCTGTGGTGGTTTTCAAGTTTTTCCAGGAATATTCAAATAGAGGTAGGTGATTTATTTAAAACCAAACAACAACCAAAAAAACACCCCTCTCTCTACAGTACTTTAAACTACAAGTTCACCAAATGAATTTGAGATAAATATGATGTAGTGCAGTTCTCTCATGCAACGTGCTTTTAAAAAGGTTGTGAATGCTGGTCATAATCTGTGACAAATCATACACGTGATAGCTTCTTTTTTTAGACAGACTGCAGTGTTTTGAATTTTCATAACAAGTAATTTTCTGCCTTCTTGAGTAAGAAGATTTGCATATGATTTTGATCTTGGGAGCAGATGATGGAAGTCTCTTACAAGTTGCAGGCTGAGTATGAGTATACTGGTGGGGAGAGATTTTGGTTTGTTCAGGTCTTTTGTTCCTTTCAAACATTTCAGAGCTTGTGGCAAGCACTACATTGCTGTGGTTTACTGATTACAGTTCCCGTTGCAATTTTAAAAGCAGCAGAACACATTGGGAACAGCTCTGGAAATGCTGTCACAGGTATTAAATATTTGCAGCCTCCTGTGACAGGACTTTGCTTTGTGAAAACACTGGTTGTATTTCCATTGGGGCATTTTAACCTCAAAACTCAGAAGTATTTTACTGGTTTGGTTTTTTTTTTAACTATTACATTCAACTCTGGTTTACTTCCAGTATTTATTGTGTTCAACATATTTTTACAAAAACATCCATGTTCATCTGCTCCAGGCCCAGTACATGGTGTAGATGTGTTACATTAGCTAGGAAATGTAATTGTCTTTTATCTAAATTTTAGGTTGTCTTTTATTTAATTAAGTAAATAAAAATCCACTTCTGTGATTCTTGTGTCTTTTGATTCAGATCAGACCTCACATGCTGCACAGGCCTCAACTATTCAACACCCCATAATAAGCAATGAAGGGCACATTTATGACACCTTCAATCAGTGGGTAAGAATGGAGGGGAGTGGCAGGGGAGTAGTTCAGGGGGTCATCAGGAGCCATAAACCCATTCTTAGAATACTTTGAAAGATGCTCTTGATCCGATTTCCTTTGCAAAACTTGTGGCTGTTTAAAAGATTAATTTGCTCTGAAGCAATGTTGCTTTCACATTTCTGATCATTTTGCACATAATTAGTAGTGAAATCATTCCTGAATCTTAAACTCTTGGTTGTTCCCTTGATCATGTGGAATATGTGTAAACTTCAGAATTCTTTTAAATTAACCAAATGCTGTATTGCCAGTGTCTGTGTATTGTTGAACAGACAGCTGCCTTTTCCAGCTCTGTAGTTAATTCTAGAAGCCTGTGCTGGCAGAGCTGAGCATGTGGCTGGTTTGGATCCCTTGTGCAGTAATCATGGCACACCTAATGGCCATGGCAATTTTGCAGAAAATTCTGACTTGTAACACTTGCAGCTTATCCCAAATTTCCATGATTTCAAGGATCTGTTGAACTCAGTTATCTCACCGCAGGGTGAAGTATTTTGGTGCAAGAACTGATTTTGAGAGAAAACTGTGTCCATGTTGTTCCCTGAGCTGAGGCAGGGCCTGCAGGAGCCATCCCTGCCCCGTTCCCTGACTGTGCCTTGTCCCTGCAGCTGGGAGAGCAGCTGGCACAGCTGGTTCCTGCCAGCGGGGTGGATGTGGTGGAACTGGAGGATGAAGGCACGTGTGTGCGCTTCAGCCCGCTCATGACCTCTGCAGGTAATGTTCACTCCAGCCAGCCCCTTGTAAGTGCTGCCCTTTGCTGTGCAATGGTACAACAATCTCCTGAGGTAAAAGCAGATGTGCTCAAAAAGCTTCTCAGGATATTCTCCTGTGGGGAGGATTTTCTTACAAACAAACAAAGCCACCTCAGCTTTATCATTTTGCTGCACCCCAGCACTGGGTGCATTAATGGAAGCCCAGCTGTTGTGGGCCACGTTTCCTCACTATCTCTGCACAGAAACACTTCCTGGTTACTTTTTAAACTCATTAGGAAAAGCAGTTAAATTCCTTCTCTCAGCTGCTTAACACCAGATGCCTGACCTTTCTACACAGGTGTTTCAACACCACAATGGTGCTTGTGTTCAAAACACAGCTCCTTAGCTGGAATAATTATTTACTAAGCCTCCAGGGTTTTCTATAACTAGTGATGGAGGGGGGATATTAAAAAAAAAAAAAATCTGTGTTTTGGAAAGCAGAAGCACAGAGCAGTGTGCAGGGCTCAGGGGGTGCACAGTATTTCCTGTTGGCTTGTGTGAGGTCAGGGGCTTAGGCTGTAGAACAGCTGACACTCGTGAGAGAAGGCCCTGGTGTACACAGAACAGCAGGTTGTAGAGTACAATTACTTGGTGATGCTGTGATGTTTTGTTTTAACCACCATGGAAGCCAGTTTGTGTCCAGCTGGGCTACAGGAAGAGGATGTTTGAGGGGTTTTTTTAATGCTAGCTACTGATGTAATGTAAAAGGGTATTGTAACATATCCTTATCAGTTTGTAACATGAAAAAATCCTTTTTATTAGTTTTTATGAAATCCTTACTTCCTTTCATTTTGATGTCTCAGTGCATAGATAACTGAACCAAAATAGACCAAGATATTCAATACTATCTGTAAGTTATATTTGTGATTAACTTGCAGAGCAGCTCCTTTACAAATCCTTAATTCAGATATCTGTGTCACGTCCCTCACACTTACCAGACACTAACACTTCTGCTCTGCAGTTTTAGGAACTGAAATACAAGACATTGATCACTTGGTAGACTGCTTGAAAATGAAGATTCCGGTGTTGACAAGCACACTGCAGCTGAGAGAGGAGTTTGAGCAAGAAGTGAGAAGAACAGTTAGCCTGTTGTATATTGAAGATCTTGGCTGGCCAGGGTTAGGTGTTGTGAGGTAAATTATTTTCTTCATGCTGTATTTGCAAAGTCTGTGCTTGAGCAGGCAGGACCACGTGGTCTCTTCAGTGGTCATTTGGATGTTTTGTTTGCTGACTGTTATCTGGCTTTGCACCCAGTTGAAGCTTTCCAGTGCTTTTTAGGAAATTGCCCTTATAAAGTAATTTTCTTTGATTATTTCTTAAAGAAAAGCTGAAGAGCTGCTTTGAGCACCAGTTGTAACACTGGAAGCTGTGTGTGTGTGTGGGGGATATGGAATGAGCAAGTGCATTCCACTGTCTTTAGCCAAGCATAACTTCTATTTTTATCTATAATGGCACTCATTGATATGCTGAATAGACTTTAAAAACCCTCCTCCAGGTGTCTATTCTGATCATTTGATGCAGCCCTCTGGGAAGGATTCTGTATAGTCAAATCAGTTCAGGTGTAATCAATACAGCAACCAGAAATCTGTTGTGTTGAGTGTGCAGCAGCAAGCTCAGCCCACCCCCCAGTCCCTGATGACAAATGCCAGTAAACTTGCTGGTAGGAGATGTAATGTTCTGAGGTTTTTGTCTGTAAAATACAGGAATTTGTGGAAATGTACTAAATGTGTAGGTCCTTCTGTATGTGCTGTAAAGTGAAATTGCTGTCTCTTGGCTTGGTTTGAAGGTACAACTATCACAGTGATGAGAAGAATGATGACAAACAAGAAAAAGAACTAGAAAAAATCAATACAGAACTTCTGAAAAAGTTAAATGAGCTGGAGTCAGATCTCACCTTTTCTTTGGGTAACTGCACTATTTAAAAAACTTCTTTTCAAGATCGTAGTCATTCTCTCCTAGCTGTGCTAGAATGATTCGCTAGGTCATTATAATGCAGAATGAGCTGCTACCCATGTGATTATTGCAGAAGGAACACCTGGAACTGTTCCCTCCTCCCCCGTGTTTCAGTTCAGGAATGCTCACCAGGTGAGCTGCTCTCAGAAATCCTTGTGAAAACTGATGTATGGGCAACTAGACCAAGAAGGGTTCCTTGCCAGAAAGAACAAAAGCTGCAGCATTTCTGGGTGGAGATGGAGCCTTCTCAAATCTGCTGATCTAGTGGAAAGCAGATCTCATTCCAAACTGGCACTGATGGCTTCACTGCTTTGTGTGGCTCAATTAAAAGCTTTAGATGACTTTTGTGATAATTAGCAACACTTTCACATTTACACAGTGCCACATGATAGCTGAAAGTATTAATTTGCTTATTCAGAACTCTGATCTTTTTCTAATCAGCTGTCAAAAATTATGTGCCCTACGGTTGTGGAACCAAGTAATTTGTAAATGGCTGAAAGTTAAGGAGCCTAAAGCATATTCAACACTGGTATTTACCACACAACTCCTTGACTGTATAAAGTATCCACTGCTTTTCTAGCTCAGGTGATGTTTTCTGTCTTTGAAAACCCCCAGGGCTGAACTTTCTTGCGCTGCATGATTTGTACCCACACAGATGCTGCCCTTAGGTACTGGAGGGGTGTGTGTACTGGCATTTCCAGATTTACAAGCATGAGTGCTGCAGCCCTTGCAGGATTGCAGATGTGTTCAGCACAAAGCCCTGACTCTCCCTGTGCCCCCAGGTCCGGAATTCGGAGGGCAGAAGAATTGTGTTTACATTGGCATGGTCACAGAGGATCTGGATGTGTCAGAGCTGGTTGAAACTATCGCAGCAACAGGCAGAGAAATTGAAGAAAATTCAAGAGTATGTATTAATAACTCAAAACATTTTGAAACACCTTTTTTCCTCCCCTTTCATATTGGCTTCAGGACATGGTTTTGTTCATTGTGAAAGTAAAGGTTGTGCTTGCCCACAAGAGTTTTAATGACTGTGGAAGGAATAATCTGTGTCTACATAGAGAGAGTTATGGATTATGATATTGTGGGATGTCTGGATTTGTGTTCATGGTCCTGTGTGCAGTAGTTCTAATGAAAACCTTCATTCAGTAGTACTGAAGTAGCCTCATTTTTTCATTCAGATTTTAAGCTGTCAAAAAACAAAAGTGAAGGTGTAAGTTGATTGTGAGCTGGTGTTTCTCTTCACTGCTGGATGTGGTGGGATTGCAATTCTTTGTCTACTGGCTTTAAGATAAGACTATGCTCTAAAATATGTGAAAAACTTTAAATTGGTCTCTTAAACCCAGAAATTACAAGTTACCTATTGAAGTAATAAAGCTGATGATGCAATTTCTATTTGTCAAAGCATTTACCTGAATGGAGTTCTCCAAATGTTCTCTAAAATAGAATTCCTAAGTGAGCTGCATTAATCTGTCTCTTCATTCTGCTAGTGTTGGGCATTTAATTTTCTCACCTCAAAAATAAATAGAACTTCAGAAATCCTTTGCCTATTTCTGCTCATGGGAATGTGTTGATTATGGCAACGACTTTTTTTCTAGCAGTGACTTCCTGCCCACTCTTGACTCCCTGTGCTTCTTGGAGGGTGACACGAGGAAAGTTCTGTCTGTAGAGTACCTTCAGTTTTTTAACTGTTGTAGTGGAGAGGTTGGAACTGAAGGGGCCTCTCGGGTTCTGAAGGTTCCAGAGAGGAATAAAGTGTAGTGGAAGAGTCAGAAGGGTGCAGTCCTTGGGCCCAGCTGCAGTAAATCTGTGGATCTTTGCCATTTGATCCAAAGCTGGGAAGCAGAACCCATTTGTGAATGCCCTTGCCCTGCTCAGATGAGGAGGGTTGGTACAAGAAGGGGGATTTTACAAAAAGCCCACATCAGTCCAGCTGCCCTGGGACATGCAGCAAAGGCACTGAAAGGCAGGACCAAAGCTGAGGATGACTGGGCCAGAAACTCAGAGGTTCTTCCTGGTACTCTGAACTCCACCCCACTGCCCTCCCTGCTGTAGCCAGGGACTACCAGGGGTCCTGAGCTGCCATGGGAGTCAGTTCCTGGCTGGCCTCTCTCTGAGGGAAAAGGAGCAGCTTCCTCTTTTTCCTTTTATTAGCTGACAGGGACACAAATTTTTGGCATGTTGGAGGAAGTGCCTGTCCTTGTGCAATGTTAAAACCAACATCAATATATGGAAATTGGCATTTGTCTCACACAAACAAAGATGGAGCTTCTTGGGTTTGTTCATTCCTTGTCCCTGCAGCTGTCCCAGTAAGCTGCCTGCCCTTTGCAGTATAAAACCCTGCTGCTGCTGGCCTGGGCTGCCACAGGGATCAGTGGCAGCTCTTCATGAGAGCAGGAAAACAACATCAACCTCTAGGCTGACACATAGCTTGTTACTGTGAGGCTGATTAAAGTCCTGGGTGTTTCTAGGAACCAAAATGTACTCTATAAACATAAACATTCTTCCCAGACATTCATCTGAGGAACATTTGTATGCTAAGCAGGTTTTCAAAGAATTTGGGTCATAGGCTCATTTCTAAGTGGAAAAAAAAAAAGTACCATTCCTGTTTAAAATTACATTTTTTCTCTGGGTTTATGTGTTAAAAAATCCTGCAGTCAGCATGTACATTCTTTAATTTATAGTCATAATGAAATAGAGATTGTCACATACTGTCTTAAATTAGAAAAATATCTGACTACCCCATCTTCATCCTGAAAACCTGAACTAAAAAGACAGTTTCGAATCTAAATAATACATATCCTTATTTCTGGGTTTTATTAGCTCTTGGAAAACATGACTGAAGTTGTTAGAAAAGGGATACAGGAAGCACAGCTTCAGCTTCAGAAAGCAAATGAAGAACGACTGCTGGAAGAGGTGAGGCCCCCCAGCAGCCCTGTGGGACCCTGAGGTACCTCATCCCTGGGGGCTCTTTCACCATGTTGGGTTGTGCTTTGCAGGGGCTGCTGCGACAGATCCCTGTGGTGGGCTCTGTGCTCAACTGGTTCTCTCCCTTCCAAGCCTCACCCAAGGGAAGGACGTTCAATTTGACAGCAGGTAGGGCTCGGGGCACCTGCAGCTGTGTCGTGCTGGCTCTGGGGCTGCTCAGTTCTGTGCTGAGCCTGCAGCACAGTTCCTGTGCTGTTTGATCATGAGGGACATCATCCACCCTCAGGATGTACAAGAACATGCTTTGCACTATTTCTGTAACACCCAGTAAGTCTTCTGCTCTCTTGTACAGTTTACATTTTGTTGTTGCATGTTGAATCATGTTAAAAAAGCCATGATAGACACTGGCACTTATGAAAGGAATCATTCCTGTGACCTCTGCTTCATATCCTGGAGGAATCTGGGGGGATCAATACATGAGCTGGGGGTAGCTCAGCCTTAGCACCTTGCTCCTCACGTGAGTGCCTCTCCCCTGTTCCACTGTGCCCCTGAACAGGATCTCTGCCTGAGTCCTGCTTTGGGATGGCCCCTGGCTGCTGACATCCTGCTCTGTGCTGCTCTGTGTGCTAAACTGCATGTGCAGCAATTGGAGAACAGGTTAAAGCCAGCTGGGGCCTGGCATCAGCTGGGCTGTGTGGGAAAGTGTAGCAAAAGGAATGGTGTGATGTGGAAGGCTCTGATTTACTCTGATTTGTAATTTGTGTCTGGGGATGTAGAAAGAGCTGCCTATAAGCTTTTACATCAGTGAGACTGATGTACCAACATAATGCTTCCTGCAATTATAAATTTTCACTGTAGTAGTACTGTGGCAATCACAGAAATGAATATTGCTGGGCTCAGCAGAGTGTCTGGCACACCCAGAACTGTCTGTGTGTCTGTACCCTGCAGGCAAAGCTTCCTTCTGTGCTCAGGGCCTCTGTGACTCTGGATGCAGCAAGTGACTGGTTCTTAGAGCAGAGAACAGCCCCTTCCCTGGGAATGCTGACCCTGCAGGGCTGGATACCCTTCCTGGCAGCTGGGCAGATGTCACAGAGTGTAGCAGTGCTGTGCAATGAGGGTGGGGGAAACAATTCACTTCTGAAGGGTCAGCACTCACATCCCTGGGTTTTCAGAAATGCATCACCCTCATGTGACAGTCTGAACTCAAATACTGCCATTTCAGAAGCTTTAGTCAACTTACTGTTTTTAACCTGCAGGCTCTCTAGAATCCACAGAATCTATGTATGTATCAAAGGCCCAAGGAACAGGCAGCACTCCACCACCAACTCCCACTTCCAGCCTTGCAAAACAAAGACTTCCTGGTAAGTTTCTGTGTCTAATTTCTAAAACTTCCCTGACACAGAAGACCCACATGACTTTCCATCTTTTGTAACATCTGGAACTAGAGCTCATCTTCTACCACCTTAAAAACCTTAATGTACCATGGCACAGAACATTGCTCCAAGCTCATATTCTTCCTGGGACTATAGGAAGTTGTCCAATTAACTGACAACTGCCCAGGAAGTCTAGAATCTTCCTGTGGAATATTATGAGGTTATTGAGCTTTAAAAATGAACAGGTAAACCAGCCAAAAGTTTTATTTGGAATAAAAGCATAATAACTTGTAGTCATGTACTTCAGCAGCTGCATTTCTGTTGCTACCAAACATTTTGTGGCCTAAAGCATTCTGAGGTGATCTGTTCAATCTGTGGCACCCTCTGCATAGTTGTATTAGTAATTAATGCTGATTTGCCTGGCTGGAAGCCCAGTTCTAACTCACCTTCTGGGCTGGTTGCTTCCAGCCTGACTTTCAGTTGTTTAACGTGGAATGATTTCAGTTTTTAAGCAGGCAGCTTGGCTTCAGCTCAGTTTCTCTGTCTCTGCATACAGGATACAGTAACAGGGGCTCTTACTTTGCAGACCTGTCTGGGTCTGTGTTCAGGGTCCAAAGTAGCAGGCAAACAAAACCTACTTCTCTGCTGTTACAAAATTCCAATACTTCCTTTGGAAACTGAACTTGTGCACACCACTGTTTGTATTTGCTGCCTCCATGGGTACTGAATGCTTCAAACACTTCACAGGTCAGAAAGCTTTCAAAAGGTCTCTGAGAAGCTCTGATGGGTTCAGTGAGACGAGTTCCATCAGCCACTGTGATGACCTGGACAAGCTGGACCAGAGACCCCCAAATCTCTCCCCCGGCCAAGAGCAAGGACCTTTGGAGATGGAAAGAGCAGAGGAGCAGAAGGAGGTGGTGCAGGCAAAGACAGACACTGAGGACATTCACAGTGACCAATCACCACCAGACTGCACCAAGGCAGAGGAGCAAGCAAGTCAAAGATAAAATCCAGAGCGTGGATTTCAGACTGTGCTGAGGAGGCCCCTGCCCAGGGAGCAGCCGGTACCGGTGCATTGAAGATGTGAGCAGTGCCACACACAGTACAGTAATAACTACTGTAACTTAGTCACTGGGATTTTGCACAAATATACATTCCCTCCCCCGGGGACAGAGATTTGTCTTATTGTACACTTGTTACAGTTGCTTTAATCCTCTCCATGTTGGTGTCACCAAAGCTGTAGTGAAATTTATTGAGTGCTCATGAACGTTTGTAAAAACACTTGGCAGTTATCCTTCCTGCAGGAGTCCAGGCATGACAAATTGCTAACTAACCACTCAGCCATGCACATGATGAAAAATACAGTTGCACCCAATAATTATAAAATTATCTTATGTTACTCTACTTTATAAAAAACAACTGCCAGTTGTTCACCTTTTTACTATTTAAAATTCAGTTTAGGCTTTCCTGCAAAACTTCTCCTGAAGTCACCCAGGTCCTGTGTTGCTTCTTTTCTGTTCCCTTACCCACAGCCTGCCCCAGAGCTGTGGGGTGGGTGGGGGGCCCTGGGGAGGGACAGGTGCCCTGAGGATGGAGTCACTGAGGAGCACTGGGCCATCACCCTTTGTTCCTGCTCCTGTACCACTGCACCCCCAGCCACGGCCCTGATCACATGGGACTGAGTTAGAGAATTTTCAGCCTTCTAGAAAGCAATAGTGCCTCTGCATGCCTGGCCAGCTTCCTACCCCTGCCCTGGGAAGGAGCACAAGGCACTGTTACTTTCCTTTGCACGCCATTTATACACCAAATACTGAACATGTTCATGCAGTGTAACTGGAGTTCTTTCTGTTGTGTATTTTTAAAGATAGCTGTAGTAAAGCTTGGAAAACCAATACATTTGTGATGGTTTTGACACTTATTTTTTGAATAACAGTAACTTACTTATAGTAGGAATTGTACAGAGTCAAAAGAAATTATTTAGGTTATTTACATAGAGCACAACTTCAGAGCGTTTGGGACTACTTAATGCACAAGCAAAGCTTTGAATAAATCAAACTCCAAAGTGTAAAACTCTTCCCCCAAATCATCTTAATCACTTCACTGCAAATTTTCAGAGTCTCTTGTGGAAAAGCCATCTTTGGCAATACTTGCTTTCCCCAAGTAACCTGATGGTGATACAAACCCTCCCCTCCCTCTAGAACTGGATGGATACAAGTACTGCAGTTTGCTCCATTTGGGATTTTTCCTCCCTCCCTTTTTCCCCCCCCACAGGTATCCCTTAATACCATAATGACAATAGTGGTAGTGGGACTTACTTTGATAATCTGCAAATCTGAGGGTTTTGAATTGTACTGGCACCTGATTTGACTCTCAGCTTCTGAAGCCTGCAGTGCTGGGATGCCATGAACAAGGTTAACTTTGCTTGGGTAATTTTGGGGTAATTTATGTAAATCAGTGCAATTTTTTCTAAAGTGCAAAAGCAATTAAATTGACTAGTCTTCCTCCATGGTTTCTTTAGTGCAATGAAGTATGTTAATAACAGTAATTTGTTCGGGATAAAAGTTATCCCCACAGAGATTAATTTTTAATCTTTTTATACTTGGAAATGTTAAATTGGTAGTTTTGTTGGAATGAGCTTCATTCTTTAAATAATTACCTGAATGTTTCAATAAAGATACTTCAAATTATTACTCTGGAATTAAGTTATTGTTGAAGGACACTTGCTAGATTCCAGCAAACTCTTTCTTTCCTTGTGTGTGCCAGATTATTTAATGAAGTGCATAGCAGTGCAGTGACTCACCTTGTCAGTCTCCAGCATTGCCACCTCTACCTGCCCATCAAATTACTGCACTGGAGCAACAGAACCTAAACAAAGCCAAATTCTTACTTCAAAGAAACCCTGATTTCTACATAAGTAATGCAGAAAAAGCAAGTTACTTCTATCAAAATATTTTATTTTGAAAAGCACAGGAACATTGGTATTTGTGACCAGCAATATGCTATTTGCAACAAATTGCTCTTCCTGCAAGTTGTATTTCCTTAAAGCAATTGTGGGGGTGAGTTCCAGGTTAGATTTTGTCAGAACAAACCTGTTCCCACAACCCTTCTTCATTTTTTTTGTAGATTCGAGGCTTCCTGTCAGGAAACAGGGACCGAGATGGAAATGGATGTTCTTTTAGAAATGTTAATGTAGATCTAATGTGGGAAACAAAGTGGGGGGGCTCAGCCAGGGGTGACGTGGAAAGGTTCTGAAAAAGAAGATGGGAGCAAGAGCTGCTTGACATTCAGGATACAATGTTCTCATTATCCTCCCCTCTAGAAGGATACTCCCCACCCTCCCAGGTACAGCAGTGCACTGGGAAAAGTTTTGACAAAGTGTACCACCCCTCTCTCTACTCAGCTAGAAGACAAAAAAGCCCCAACCAGTTCATTTCATGTACCTGTAAAATCTGTGCATCATCTTGTTCTAGCCAGAAATCCACATGTGGGAAAGGCCCCCAGAAATAAGGCCCAATCCGGAGCTGTTCTGTCTTGGCATCGTAGATGTTGGTCAGCTGCAAGAACAGAGGAGGCTGCAGAGGCAGCCAGGGCTGCCCCACACAGGGAGAGCTCCCCTCAGCCTGGCCCAGCTCAGCCCTGACACTGCTACTCCAACACACACAGAGTGAAATGGTGACCACGAACACAGAGCCACCAAAGGATCTTCTCCTCAGACTTTGGATGTCTCACTGCCCCTGCCTGGTCTCCCCATTTTCACCACCCTTTTTACTCACTGGTGCTCCTGTTAAAGTGTGGGCTGAACGCAGATCCTCATCCGGCCCTTTTACTGGGAAGGTTGCAGGGAAGATCTCTGCTGTTTTAACATTCACAGCTGGTAGGAAATAGAGATTAAATATAGTAAGAAATAATTGTTTTGAGGCACTTCTTTACAATGACCATGTACCTAACAAAACTGTTGCAGAACTGCAGAACCCATCACACATTTTTATTTCTCAGACCCCAAGCCTGTGACAGTACATTTCTACTTAATTTCCTTTGGCAGCATTACAATATTCCAGATATGAGTGAACTAATTAGAAAAAAAACACTGAGTAATCAAAGAGAAGAAGATTAAATTCTAAGCATAAATTTAGTGCAGTAGCTCAATGCTGATAAGCTTTTAAGAGCAGTAAAAGGAAGAAATCTGTTTGCATTTGTACACAGCCTCTTCATGTGTGCATCTCCCAGCTGTGGCATCACAAGAAAAGCATTTTTGCCTATGCCTCTGACAGCAGTGTGCAACTTTTAGGGTGGACTTTTCTCACCCATTAAAAGCAGTCCATTTACTATTGGAATCTGAAAAGTAATCCAGGGACCAAAAGAAAATTCAATTCTAATTTAACTGACTCACCTATCCCATAAATTATTGGAAAGTGAATATCTTGTTCTTCTCTGTCATTTAGTTCTGTAATCAAGAAAAAGAAGTCAAACTTGTAGGGTTTTGGATTTTAGCCTGAGCAGCATTTATTTAATTGTATGTTATTGGATAGCAAGAGATCTGATGTTGCATAAGATAGAAAAAGCCAAGGAAAATGAAATGAAATATGGAAAAGAAGGCAGAGGTCAGTAACAACACACGTGAGACTTGGAGCTGTCTCCTAACAGAACAGCAGCTCCAGCCAGCTGCTTCTGCCAGGACAATTACAGGGGAAAAACCCCTGTTTCTTGGGATATATGTGCCACAATAACCTGGCCATGACTATGAGCTGGTTGCAGTGCAGCAGCAAAACTGAAAATTACACATCAGTATGGAGGATTTGTGCTGTTCTTTGTGACAGGACAGAGCAAAAGCCATGTCTGAGAAGTTCCCTGCCCTTTTATTTCAGGAAAGGTACTTCCAAACCCAAGGGAACATTTTCTTACCTGTTACACAGAAAGTTACTAAATGAACATCCTCTGGCTGGAGGTCGAACGCTCCTGTGATGACAAGGAGAGCAAAAATGTCAGTGAGGGGGGGCAGGGCACTGCTGTCTGGGGCTGAGGGGCACACACTGAACCCCTGCCCCAGAACACTGCAAACAGGCTTCTGCACATTTGCTTCAAACTAACAGGAATTTACAGAGACAGGCCATTTGTAACAGCAAAAATCTGCTAAGAAAGTGCTCTGCCACTTTCTCCTTCTACTGACACTGGTTTAGCTTTGGCATCACATCAGCTCTGCTCTGGTATGCTCTACATTTAGCAGGTTATATTTAAATGTTTTTTTCCTAAAATGTTAAATAGATAGTGAACAAACCCAGTCTTTCATCAACTGTAAATTAGTTCTGCATTTCACCATCCCAAACACCAGAAAAAAAACCCTCTTTTAAGTTCTGATAGCAATACAGCATTACTGATTCAAATTGTACCTTGATGCATGAAAATCAGAAGGTTAAAGTAAGTTAACCAAAATACTTCTGCACAGAACTCTCACATTACACAAAACACCCATCAGGTGTCATAGCCACAAGGCTGCAAGCCAGGGTCTTTGGTTTTCCTTTTTTGTTTACCCCCTCAAACCCCTCCCTCCTATCCTGACACCTGCCCCATCCCTGCCCCCTCCCCATTCCAGTGGGGCAGAGGCCTCTCCAGAAGTGACAAAGTGACAAAAGCACACCCAGAGCACTCCCAGGCAAGCAGGTACTTTACACTTCCAATTGTGAGTGAAGCACTGCCATCACTCCTCTGGAATATGGATTTTATAAAAGACCTGACATTTTTCATCAGACAATTCCAAACAATAATTCAATTTTACCTCATCACATTAAGGTATGAACTAAATGGTAACTGATGAATCATCCACATGTACAGACTGGGAGAGTGACAACACCTGCCCATGATCCCAAGAAGATGAGCAGGAATCAAAGCCCAGCTGAACTGCACCCAGCTCTCCAGAGCCAAGTGTGAGCCAGGGAGCAGTGACAGGATCAGACCTGTGGCCCAGGCACTGAGCATGGGCAAGCCCCAGCAGTCCAGCCCCTCTCCACACCAATTCTCAGGCAGAGAAAAAGACCCTTCATGTGAATCCACACTTCTTTCCAGTAAATGACTGTGGACTCGGACTACAAACAAACTCCACCCAAAACTTTTTTTTTGGACATGAGAGTGCAAAAAACGTGAACTTACTAAGAAGCTGATTAGTAAGTTTTTGTGATAACTGCCTATCATCATTGAAACCTCCAACTAGGTGCACTTCCAGCCTAACAGAGATGGAATAACAGGAAACAGCAATTAAAAAGACATCTCAAAATGAGTATCTTTACAAAATAATCCCCAGCCCAAACTGCAAAGCAATCATTACAGAAGCCTCACTTATTGCAATCACATGCACCAAGCTGGTTTGCATTACACAGCAAGTTATAATAATTCCATTTTGAAAACTTCAAGGATCATCACCCAGGAAGTGGCACAGGAACAAGCTTGAAGAGGCATTAAATACATGCAATTCTATCCCAAGGGTATCTCTGGCACCTCTGGTTTGGACTGAACTTTGTTAATTAACCTTTCAGTTAATTAAACTTGAAGATTTTTGTTCCCATGAATTCCTCACGACTATTCTGGACATGCAGCAGGGTTCTTCTCTAAGCAGTGTCTATGTAAAATCCTTACAAATCACAAATCTAAGTTCATGAGCTAGTTTTTGTTCTTACCAAACCACAGGGGCAAAACCCTCCACATCCAGAAAGAAGCTTGTCTACTAAATTCTGTTTCAGAGCTTTTCACCCACTGTCCTATCCTATCCTTCACACCATTTTTTTTAATGTGGACTTACAAAATTCCCTGATACAGATGCTGAAAAGAATTTACAAATACTCTGAAGGGAAAAATATAATATGAACCAAAAGCCAGTTATAGGGAAAATTTTGCAAATCTGGAACAAAGTTAAATGGGAAACAGTAAACACAACCCTCATGGTGGCATTTACAGAGACACTCTTCAGAACAGAACCATGCTTTGAACGACTGCTAAAAACACCCCCAAAATCATCACCAAGGAAATGATTTTCACTTTGCATGCGGTGCTGATCAAGAGGTGCTTCCTGCACAGTTCCCTTGTCTGAACCCAGCACAAACCCCTCCCAAGTCCCCTCCACAGCAGCTGCAGGAACCTTGGAGAGAAGCAGAAGAGGAAGGGAGCAGAGCTGACCTGCCACAGCCCGTGGAGCTGGAGAAGGACTTCACTGAGCTCATGATGAGCGACACCTCGGCCTCGGTGTCCGAGCCGTCGCAGTGGGTCAGGCACGTGGCTCCGCTGCCTGGGAGGGCACACGACAGGGACTGGGTGACAGTGCCACCAAGCGGGGCAGTCCCACTGTGCAGGGAGAGCTGCCCAGACGGCCTCGCCCCCCTCCGCAGGGGGTGTGACTGGGGCGAGGCACCACCGTCTGCACGGGCCATTATAAACCAGCACAGCTCCTGTGAGGGTACAAGTGCCCTCTTAACAGGAGGGAACACCTTAGCAGGCAACATCTCTAATGTCAGAAATCCACACACACACAAATTCTACCCCTGAAACATCCAAACCCTGCTCTGCCACACTGCTGGACACAGCCCAGGGCTGCAATGCCCCTGGCCACAGGAGCAGAGCAAGTTAAAATCTGCTCACAGAGTGAGGAGAGCACAGAATCTCTCACACTGAACACACCAACTCTGAGCGAGTCTTTAGTTAACACATTATGCGACTTTTGGGGAATCAGGTTTGTATTAATGTAACTGCAGTTTATTTTATTAATGCCACATAAACCGGCACTAATTCCTTATTTCAGGGGTACAGCTTTGCTCTGGAGGTCCTCTAGAGATACCTGTGTGTCGGAGCACAACTATGTGGCAGGTAGTGGCATCATCTGATCCAAGAATGGAAACAGAACCTATTTTAAAGGAGGAAAACACTGTAAGAACTCAGCTCTCACAATCACTGCTTCAGTACAAGAAGAAAAGTTTCTGTTCCTACACACCATCTTTAGGGGTAGTCACTGCAAACTCTCTCTGCTGGACATAGAGAAGGCCTTTGGGTTCCACGATCTGAGCTGGCTGACTTCTCAGAAGTTTTGCCTTTTCCTAAAGATAAATGATAACAAATACTACAAATTATAACAGATACTACAGTGGCTGAATTCTCAGGTGTATCCATTACTTCACAGAAACATCACCTGTGAAAAGCAAAGGGACCCAGCTCAGAGATAAATACTTGTGTTTTGTATTATTACAGAGTATTCTGAATTTTCTGTGTTTTGTATTACAGAGTATTCTGAATTTTGAAAGTTTTATGCTTTCCTAACAGTGACCAAGTTAATAGTTAAATCTCATAATTCCAGAGAGTTACAAACCACCTTTACCCTGTTATATGGACCATAAAATGGAGGCACAATAAACAGCTTTTGAACTGGGAAAACATTACATTAGATAATACCAGAACTGATCTTGGAAGTTTAATCACAACAGGAAACTTGAAATACAGAAGTTTCAGTCTTCTGCTGCCACATTTCAGAACATTTATTTTGCACCTATCAAAATACTGTTGTTTATTAGCTCGATTGGTGTGTGGAAAACCCGGATTCCTGGGCTATGACTACTGCAGTGCTTCCTCACAGACCTGCTGGGGACAAAGTCAATTCCCATTCTGGGCTCAAAAAACACTTCACAGCTTTATCAAATTTGCCCTGGTTTTCTACATAATCTCAGGGTCTGTAAAGAAACACCTTCTGATGGGAAACAGCTCTGCTCCCAGTCCTGGCTCGCACTCACCGCTAGGATTATAACATTTACACCCTGGCAGCAAGGTCAGCACCTTCCTCAGAGTGCCCACCTTCCTTTTTATCGCCAGTTTTTGTCATTTCACACAGAAAGCGCCCGCCCAGCCCCGCGGGGCACCCGCACCGGTACGGCTGAGCCCCTCCGCCGACACCGATTTATTTATTTTTCATCGCCCCGCGGCTCTCCGCTGCCAGAGCGCTGGGAACGCGCAGGGTCGGGGTCGGGGTCGGGGTCGGGGTCGGGGTCGGGGCCACCCCTAACCCGGGCCGCTTCACCCCGAGGCCGCCCCGCTCCGCCACCCGCCCCGCCGGCCGCGACCGCGGCTCCCCACGGGGGCCCCTTCCCGCTTCCCTCACCTCGAGGTGCGGGTGGGCGCGGATCATGTCCCCCGTGGGCCGGGCCAAGTCCACCCGCGCTCCGTTAACCAGCAGCGGCATCTCGGCGAGCGGCGGGCCCGGGCCCGGAGGCGGCTCCGCGCTCCCTCCGCAGGCCGCGCCGGGCCGGGCCGGGCGGCGCCGCGCAGGGCGCTGGGAAAGCGCGGCCGCCGCTCCGCCCGCGGCACCGCGGAACCGCCCCGGGGCTGGGCCCAGGCCCGGGCACCGCGGAACCGCCCCGGGGCTGACGGAAACGCGCCCGGCCTCGGCGGCCCCGCCTGACGACTTTAACTCGGTAACCTTGCAGAGATTCCCCGGCCGCTGCGGGGCATCCTTAAGTTGTGGTATGAAATAATAACAGTTATAAAGCCACAAATTTACAAATCACTGAATTATTGAGGCTGGAAAACACCTCTGAGATCATGGAATCCAACCTCTATCTGAACACCACTGTGTCACTGGACCATAGCACTGAGGACCACATCCAGCCTGGCATTAAATTCCTCCAGGGACGGTGACTCCACCATCCAATGGACAGCCCATTGCAATATCTCATTCCAGCCTCTCTGTGAAGAAATCATTCCCAACGTCCAACACAAACCTCCCCCGGCACAGTTTAAGGTTATATCCCCTTGTTCTACCACTGGGTGCTTGGGAGAAGAGGCTGATCCCCACACCACCATCCTCTGCCCCAGCAACCACAAGTTGGATTTTCAGACAATCCCAAAGAAAACTGTTTTTCCTCAAAGATCAGGGTTTTTTTCCTCCAGTTGTCTGTGGAAGATACTACGGGGAATAACGATGGTAGCAGCAGAGTTAATTCACCCTGCAGGGAATGTGGACAGCCAGGCACCCAGCCTGCCCACAGCCCAGAGACAGCAACTGCCCAGGACCCCAGCTCAGCCTTCCATCCAATTTCACAGAAATAAACTGTCCCTGGAAGTGTTCCAGGCCCAGCTGCATTGGGCTGAGCAAACTGGCCTGGTAGAAGGTGATCCTGCCAGTGACAGGCTGGTTGGAACTAGGTGATCTTTAAGGTCCCTACCAACCCAGGCCATTCTATGACTTTATGATTCTATAGTAGAATAAATGCTTTCTTCAAAAGATACATTGCATTTCTCATGTGAAACAAAATTGCACCTCAGGATGAACACTTCTCATAGCTGTTGGTATTTACAAAGTCTCTTTAGCAAAGCACCAGCACCTGCCAGCACACCTGCCTTCCATTACACGGAGAAAACCAGAGCTGTCAGAGCAAAGGTTCCAGAAACACTTAAAACAAAACTGTGTAACTTCAGTACAGACAGTTCAATGTCTGCACATTACACTTACGGGGTTTTTTTTTTGTTTTTCATGATACATGGAAGCTCCTGAATCACATACCCAGTACTACAACTGGACAAGTTTTACACACCCTCATTTTGGAAGTAGTGTCTGAAGGGCATCTTTTAAAGGATGTCTTCCCTGCTGTTGACGTGAGGGTTCTTTTGTGCCAGGAGAAAATGCAACTATTTTAGAAGGAAATCTATTGTTTATTACTCAGGACTGACAATAAAGAGGACTACAATTAAAACCAAAACTTCTCAGTTTATACAATTTTGCAGTGTCATTCCCAAACTCATTTCTGCAATCTGTCAGAATGAACACCCCAACTTTGAGAAGTCAGGCTCCAGAGAGGGCACCTCAGTTACATACAGACATGTGGTTTTCTCAAGGATGTTAAGAATTGCACTCTTTGCACCAAACTTTATTGGCTCCAAATAAAAATGCTGTCTTGAAAGCCTCCAAGTTCTAAAGAAGGGCAACTGGAGTTTAGTCTTAAATACATAAAATTTTCAACTAAATGTTACACGAATAACATTTATTTTTTTCCCATTGTTTATATTCTTACTCAAATCTAAAAGCCAGCAACCATGGAAAGAAGACAAGAAACCTCTGTAGAGAAACTCTACACTGACTGACAGACACACGGACAACACAAGGACACCACTGACACCATCACGTCCTTACCACAAGGGAAGACTTTTTTTTTCTATTTTAAGCATTCACATATAAACTTCAAATCTGGCAAATAAATATCTGTCTTGGAGTGCTTCACAAGCATCCCAAGAAAACTATCTACAAATAATACATTCAGCTACTCCCTCATTTTCAACACTTCCAACAACCATCACTTTCACATGTCTGAACTTTCCTTGCTGGGAAAGGTGTGTGTCAGCTACAGATTCCAGGATAATGCTTTCTGTCTGAGCACATTTCCCACTAGCAAGTGGCTTCACCAAGCATGGCTCTACAGACAGGAAAAGCTGAAGAGATGTGTGTGGAAGAACCACTGCCAGACTGGATTCGTGCCCTGCCTATTGAGAGATCTGCTTTAGGGCAAATTTAGGAGGAAACTTCCAAAGCGGTCCCTCTAGAAAGCAGCTTCAAGCAACGTGGCTACTGACTGCTTTGTCCCAGTACAGAGTAAGTGAAATCCAAATGCAATCAGTACAGATTGTTTCCGATTTCTCAAGCCTCACATTGGGTGCCAAAAAATGGCAACCTAGGACAAGAGATTACACCATTACTGTGAAACCAGCTCAAGAAGAGTCATCAGAGTTGGAACACTGACAGTGGAATTCTGGTCCCCACACAAATCTGCAGGAAGAAACACCAGAATTTCACCCCTGATATATAAAACCTTGTAGAGAAACATTAGTAAATGAAGTTTTGAAGAGCTGGAAAAAACTATTAAAAATCCTTCTAAGTCATAAAAACCATTTCAATGTGAAATTTGTAAAATATCACCCTATTTATTCTCTAAGCTTTTCTAGCAACATATAACTTTTAACATATCTGTAGAAATCTGATGACTAAGAAACAGTAATTTTTCTTAAATGTAGTTACTTAAAACATTTGCCAGTTTGGAAAGTTGAGCTCAAGTCTCTTTCCAGAGCAAAACATTGCACACAATTTTCAACCTATTCCACACTTTCCCTTCTGGTTGCCCATGTCACAGTGGGTATGGCACGTAACAGTCTGCAGGGGAGCCAATGCTGCTCACAGGGCTCCGCGTGTTGGACTCGTAAGAATTTGGTGCAATTTCAACCACACCATCATTTTGAGGAGTTTCTCCTTTTAAAAAGTCATCGTCTTCATCTTCAGAAGTACCCTGCAAAAATTTAAAAGGATCAGTGAGAATGGGAAGATACTGTCAAATCTTAATAGAGACCTGGATTTCCACTGTGATTGCTACAACCACTTGGAATGGTAAGAGAATTTGATGTACTCTGATTATGAAATATGGGAACTGAATGACATCTACAGGGTGGATTTCCCAGTGACATCATCATGTCCATTTTCTGAACACATTCAAAAAGCTTTCAGATGGCTCCTGTGCTGCAGGAGAGGGAAAAGTGCTCCCAAGGCAAGAATGGATCAATTCCTAAAGCTTCCAAATTTCAGTCTCAGTTTCCCCTAAATGTATAGTGTACTCTTATCTACTTAAAAAAATATTCTGCAATAAAAGCAGCTGATAGCTGAACTGTGTTTGGATCAGGGAAGATTACCTTTTTAATGGGTTTCTTCAGATCCTCAAGATCTTCAGCACTCAGCTCTTCCCAGAACTGATACATAGGATCAATGGTCTTCTTTGATCTGAGAGAGGAAGCAAAGCAAAGAATGAGTTATTGTATTCACAGTAGGGGTACATTTTAATTTAAATCTTTGACAATCTGGTTAAAATGCAGAATATGAAAGGTACAAAGGATCAGGGAGGAAAGTGAACAGCAGAAAGACTGACAGTTTGCTACAGGTTGTATTCATTATTTTCTAGAAGGCACAAAGGAGTTGTTCACTTTTCAAGTCTACCTTTTGAGTATGTAGGGGTCAAAGGGGAAGAAGCTGTCGAGGGGGTTGGTGCAGGTCTGCACAAGGTCGCCCCCGGTGCCGCTCCGCACAACGGGGATGAACTGCCTGTTGTTCCTCTCTATAATTGTGTAGCAGAACACCAACTGGTATTTCCTTTAAAAAAGGGAATAAAGAAAAGATAAGCATTTCCAGCACACCCAAAGCAAGATTTTCAGATGGATGGTATGAAAACACAAAGTTATTTTTGAACAAATATCACTTCTATCTTCCATTTTCCAGCTGTTACTAAGAGTTTGCAAGATAGTCACAAGGTAAGGAGTCTGTTTTCTTCCTCTAAGCCCCTATAAACTTTATTCCAAGTACAAACACACTGGCTCCAACACAGAGCAATCCATTTCATAGGACTGCAGGATTCCATTGAAATTCACCTATCAATAAACTTATCCCTAATCAATATGGGCAGTATTATGTCTCAGGTAATATTCGAGACTCTGCCTAACAAAACCCTGTGCTGGTTTTGTTTTAGATACACACAACACCTGTACCAAACTTTACTGAAGTAAATGAGCAGGTACCTGGTAATGGCAGCAAACAAGTTGACAACAGAAGGGATACAAATCTTCAGGGGGTTTAGCTGACACATGACAATGCGCTCAAAATTTAAACTCTGCAGATACGACAGACCTTCAAAATAAGAACAATTAGCAAATATAAATTAGGTATCATATAAACTGAACTCAGTTGCTAAGAATTTCCAGTGTGACATGCCTCACTCTGCAACACCACCACAGAAGCACATCCTGGGGCACTCTCACAGTGGAGGTCTGGCCCCAACATGTGTACAAGCCACCTCATTCTATTTAGAGCACAACAAGGTAAATTTGCCATCAGATACTTGACTGAATTGACCACTATAAAACACAGTAACAGTAAAACTTCTAATGAATCCTTTCAAACCTAAGATGCTCACCTTTCCTTAAATTTCCATCCAGAAGTTGTTTATGACGGAAAATAAGTGTATAGAACACTGCCTGACACGTGGAATAGAATGGCCCATGGAGAGCTACATCACAGTAGGCATTAGCTCCTTTATCCTGATTATCAATGTATTTATGCAGCCAGTTCACCAGAAGATCCAGACATGCTTTTACTGTACTGTAGTGCAGGGAGAAAAAAGAACTGTAAAAAATAACACCTGAAATGGTGTAGAAAAGATGTTCAACAAATATTCAAGAATCTCAGTGATTATAAGAACATCAGTAAGAAAATCTCTTTGTAAAGGAATGATTCTGTTACAAGCTTTCTCCTTTATCTCAGCATAAAATGAATCAATCAGCACTGAAAACCCCAAACAGTGAAAGGACAGGATGCCAGAAGAGATGAATCCATGGACACACAGTAAACAACCAGAATTTTTGGTTACAGGTAATACAGAGCAATGCCTCCCATGTCCAGCAGGTAATTCCAATATCCAACTAACTCCAATGTTGAAGTCACCACACCCTCCCTGAACAGCACAAAAATATAGAAAGTGTACATAAAAAGGAAGACATTTTAACCATTCTCTATCAAAACAGTAGAACAAATGATCTCCCTGTTCCAGAGCCTGCAGAAAGTGCCTAACACTGGGTACTGAAAACATCAGATACACTGGGAATCTATGACTGCTTGAAGTCAGCACAACCTACCCCTGCTCAGCACTTCTTGGTTAGTGAAGCCCAAAACAGCAAGTCATGAACCTCAGAAATCATCAGCCTGCATCCTGTATGTGTTTTCAAGCTTCAAGACAATACTGAACCAATATTGTTGAAAGGACAAACAAGACTCTTGATTCAGGATTACTGACAAAGCAGTGGGAATAGAAAACCAATTCTCTACTTAAGCACCACAATAGCATGAATCGTTTGGTTCTGTTCATGTGTGAAAACTTACACAATGGGAATAAATTTAGCTCTTGCCAAGAAGCTGCCAATATAACTCCCAGCAGTCTGCCTGATTACTGAAGGATTGTTTGGATCCTGCAGTTTCTTCCAAAGATGGTCTAAAAATGCTTCAGCCAACCCCTGGAAAAAAAGATACACAGACATTGTGAGATGACACTGTTTAAGCAAGACATTCCTATTATTTCTCAATTCCCATTATTCCCATAACTAAACCATTACAAAAATCTACCCAAAACTGCAGTAAATAACCACACCTACACATGATGGAAGAGCACTCATTTCTGTGTCTTTTTCTATACTCAGTTATAAAAGAAAGAACAGTTTGTTGAGAGAGGTGGGACAATGGAGGTTGGGGGAACAACTAACAGCAGACACGATTTTCAAATCAAAGACCTAAGAGACAGCATCTCTGCAATAGTTTTGGGATGCTGAAGAAATTTGCATCCCATGTCCTGGGTGCAAGAGTCCAACTGATTCTTGTCAAAGAGATCAGTTTTAATCATGTTTGTTCCTTCACACTTGCTAAGATTCCATCTCTAAGTGGTTTATGAACAACATGGGAAGAGCCATAAAGCTCTTAAAGGAAAAGTCAAGCTAAATTTATCTTTCAGCAATATGCTAAAATTTCATCTTTTTTTTTTTTAACAAGCAGTATCTCATAAAGAAAAAGAAAGGAGTAACAGAGAAGAAAAAGAAAGTGAAGATATTAATGAATCCTGAATGTACTTGCTATCTTCAGAGTAGAATTACAGCAGAGAAAACTGTTTTGTAAAAAAAAACCAAAACAAAGATGCAGAAATGACAGAGGACACTGCATTTTAAAACCAGTTTTTACTCACCAATTTAAAGCTACAGATGTAAAACATGAAATACTGTACATGACACGAAGCATGGGTTGGTAAAATGAGCTTGTCAAAAACAGAAACCAGATCCCGATACAAATCCTTCGTGTTGCTGATGTCAAGCTTGCCTACACAACAAAGCAACAGAACAAAATGAAACATTTCAGGGGTTTTTCCCTGCCCTCATGCTGCAGAAGTGGTACTTATATCTTTCTACACCAGTAAGAATATGTAAAGAAAAACTGTCAACCTGACTTCTCAGTTTATCTGACATCCAAAAATCCAGGTGTACAATTCTACTGCTTTCTAAGGTGGTGTAAATGAAGAATCTCTCTGTGTGAGTGTGCACATATATAAAGCTGCTAGACATGCAAACTTTGCAATAATGTGTTAGCTTAAAAGAACAAGAAAAAAACACAAATAAATCACCTGACTTATGTGGAGAAGATACAGCATAATGGTTTCTAAATATTGTTTTAAATATATAAATCTGAAGAATTCAAACCTTTAGTACATAACAGTGAAAGATATTTCTTTATTCTTTTTTCTCCTGTAACAAAGGCAATTGATTGATGTGTCTGGTTGTTTTGATCTACTTCCAGTCTTCATGATGTTGAAAGGATCCATAATTCTAACACTCAAGTAGAGCAAATGATAATAACATTTATACCCTACTACAGTAGGTACCTCTCCCAGCACCTGGGCAGTGGCAGGAATGTGAACTATAGCCTGCTAATGGCAGAATTCTGCTTTATCTCACAATACAGAGAGAGAGAACCCCTCTTAAGTGTTTCTTACTTGTTACCAAAACAACAAATTTGTTTATAGAGCAAGTGTTCTCACCATCCACATGGCAAACATCTCTAATGTATGAGAACAGGATGGTCATCAGGATGTCCAGGCGCTCTGCAAGAGGATGGGCCATTCTCTCAATATTGGGAGAGACAACTTTGCTGCCTTTTCTGTCTTCATCTTCCTCCTGGTAGATAAAATGGCACATGCAGCTTTTAAATACACAAATCACAGAGACAGCAATTACAGGAAAAGTCAAGCTAAATTTATCTTTCAGCAATATGCTAAAGTTTCATCTTTTTTTTAACAAGCAGTATCTCATTATACAGTATAAGGAAATTTTTGCACACTAAGCCAAGTATCATGAATTCTTTAACTAGCTTTATTGCACAGCTGCTTGTGTTTTTACATAATGAAATTGATTTGCTGGATGTAGCACTGGGTGTTTACATGAATAAAGTCAATACATGAGAACACATTAATCATTTGTCAGCTGTTCAGGTTTCAAGAGCAGTGTGCAGTGCAGTAACAACAAACTAATAATGAATTTCTACACTTAGTTCATTGCTACTTCAGGAGTGATAATTATACTAAAAAAATTTAATAGAACAAGATAACCAACCATGTCAAAAAGTCCCTCCTCTGTAGATTTTTCCTCGCTAGCACATTTATTAGCAGTTTCTTCAGCATCTTCAATATCTTGCTGTGGAGTGCTAACCTACAGTTGCAAACAAGAAATTAATGTCTATAAAACCATGACAATAATATGAAATCGGGTATTTTATTATTTATATAAAAGGCATGACCACATGAGTAAGTTCTTCACTAGATTCTGTCCTGAACTAAATAAACATTTTAAAAAGGAATGATGTGTCATACACGAATGAACATTCCAAACTTTCTGAAACTTTTACCTCCCCAGCATCTGCTCTGCCCAGACTATTACACAGTGAGGCAAAAAGCCACCATCATTTACAGTGCTAGCTCTCCTGCCTTTTTTTAGGATTTTACTTCAAAGAGATGACACAACCAATCAAGCACACAAAGAAAAGCACATTCACATTAGTGCTGATCACCACAAGAAAGTTATTTGGACTCTGGCAGAGACTCCAGGCAGGGTGTAACAGCACACACCATACAGTTACCCTCAGGTGTGGGAACATCTTTATCCTGGGAATGAAGTATAAATTTGGCTGGGTTTATACCCATGATCAGAAGGGCATTTTTTGTAGAGTCTAAAAATGAAGCATATTTCATTTCCTACTCTGTGTATCTTAATGCCAACCTTCCATAAAAGATAACACACAATAAACTTACATCCAACTTCAGCAGCTTTTCAATAATAAGCTCCAGAATCTGAAGCCTCAAAGTTGGGAGATACACAGTAACTCGCAGCAGGTTATGGACATAACATTCCTATAACACAAAATCAATTGGTATCAATAATAGCGTTAACAGAAAGTCAAATTTCTGCAAAGGACTTCTAGAAAACAAGTTTCTTAATTTGTTACCTAAAGACAGAAATAGGTTTAAACAGATTGTGTTCAATGAGGAGTAAGTAAATGCATAAACTAACAAACAAGACAACCTGAGACTCCTCATCAAGGAGGTCCATGGTGCGCACTGATTAAGAAAGCAATCCAGTGGAAAAAATATGTGGTGATGTTATTAAAGATGAGCACAATGCTTGTGCACAAGGAACTCAGAATGCTTGGACAGCCTTACACTAAACAGACACAACCCTGTACATGGTTATTATATATGTAATTATCACATATATAACAAATTCTTCAAAAAATCTGCATGGACTGCCATCAAATCAGTTGTATTACTATACAGAACATTTATACATTTAGATAAACAGATGAACAAATCAACATAAATAATCACAGCTCTTACCAGAGTTCTTTCTGATTTATTAATGAAAGGAAAGAATTCCACAAGTATCGGCATGAGAAACTGTGGTGTCCTATAATTAATTAAAAACCAAAAATCAGACCTAAAAGTGATAGGTTTGCAAATATTGAACTCCAGCACTCTAAAGATGTACTGGAACAAGTACATCTTATTTCACAGGAACTTTATTTTAAGGTAAGCAATTGTATAAAATGTGATTTGGCAAGGATCACTGGACAGACAATAAGTGGCAAACTTTCACAATGCACTTGTTAGAAGCCACTTCAAATATCACTATGGAATATAGAATACAGAAGCCAACACTTTTCCTACTTCTCATTTCTGTTAACAGGATTTTCAGCTGCTGATGCCTGACGGAAACTTCATGTTTGTGTAAAGCATTCTACCAGTTACTGAATACTGGGAAAAATCATGCAATGAAATGAAGTGTTATACTTCCAATTAAGAGGAAAAAACCCATCAGTTCCCAAGCTTGAAATCTGCAAGGAAAGGGCACACAAGCCCAAGGGATTCTGTACTTACGAAGGAACGTATCTTGCAACAGTTTGCAATGCTCTGTGGCACGTGTCGAAGTTTGCAGAAATGTCTAGAGAAAGAAAAAGAATTCTTACACACTTGGTTACAGAAAACTAAATCGGGAACCAGTAAAAACAGTTCGTATCAACTACACAATGGAAAGATTCCCAAGGAAACCGCATTTGCCAAAATGTTCTTTTGCAGGGGTGTACCTTGAGGTAAATAAAATAGAAACCAAACAACTCCTAACTTTTCCGTGGCTTTGAAACCATCTAGGGCTAGGAATGTTTCCCTATGTGTCTTATTCCTACAGATACTGCACCAACAGGAATTGTTTCAAAGCAATAAGGAGTGGGTCAGCACACCATTGATTTGAGTACAAGACAGTCTTTGACTTGGGAATTTAAGGATGGTTCTTGATGTTTTCCTTGAACTCAGCTCAATTAATTTTGTAAAAAAGGAACAACATGCACTGGATTCTTTTTTAGTAAAGGCACTACAGCAGCATATGTATCTATATCCTTTATACTCACTTTCATCATCATCATCAGAATCTGAAATATCCACATCATCTTCTCTGATGGTTATTCGAGCTAGCAAAAAAATGAGATTATTACATCAAAATTGTATAAATCTTACAGGTGACAAATTCAATAGCAAACACACTGAACAACAGTCTCCACAGGGACTAAAACATCACAATTAGCCACAAGACTTTCTTAAAGACTGTTTTATTTACAGAACCAGGAAGTTCTTGAGAACATCTGACATGATCCTCATACTTCAGCTTTTGGTTTTTTAGCAGTAAAAATATTATACAGTTCATTCATTTCCAAGACATTTCCAAAACAGGATCTGTATTAGCACCTAGAATATTCTAAAATCTAGGTACAGAAAACTGTCTGTATGACAATCAACATGAAAAAACTCAATAACCCAATAACTAATTATGTTATGGACTGTATTTATACAGAAGTTCTCTATCTAGGGATTTTGATGAGCAAACAAAGACGAGTAGGAGAGCAGTAACTTACGGGGCACAAACTGCGCCACGATCATCCGGAGGCAGGGCCTGAGATGGACAGTTTGTGCTGACACAAGATTGCCAAGAAAGCCCAGATATTCTTCCACTACCTCTCGGCTCCTCCTCAACCATGGCAGCTTCTAGAAGTAAACAAAGATCAAGATGTCAGAGAAGGATGTTTTGAGTACTAAACTCTTAATCTTCCCATATAGCAAACCAACAGGTACTTACCAGCAAAATGTTGACCAGTTGTCCAAGCTCTTTGGTCAAATACGCAACAGAAGCTCGAAATTCATGCAGCCAATTAATGATCTGGGCATCCTTAAAATAAGCAGAAAAAACAGGTAACTATTTCAATAAACAGTACTACCTATTAGCAGAAAATAGCAAAATCCTTAGAAGTCAAAGATTAAGACTGTAAATAGAAATTGTTCTCACACTAATATGAAAGGAATTTCAGTTTGTGCCCTCACCAATGGAAGTTCTTGAATGCAGAATACATTCATGCCAAGTCCTACACCAACAGCCTGCCATGAAGACTTCAATCAGACTGAGCAAGGCATGAAACCTCCCTCACACAGAACTTAAAAGAAATGGTATTCCATCATAATTTTCTTTTCTCTTTTGCTGTAGTTTAAGCAGAAGGGACATTCAAGTCTTGAAACAGCAAATGTGGCAGGTACTTGTAGCTACACAGAAGAGCTGTGAAACAATACTTCTGGATATAACTACTAAATGCATATGTATGTTACTGCCTAAGGAAACCAGATTTAGTGAGAACAGAAGGTAAAATTCAATGCAACTTTAATGCTATTAAAGTCAGAAACCACAGATCTACAGAAGTGTCTCTATAATCAAGCATCAGTGACCTAAAAAGATGGTATCTGGAACAAAGACAGACTCAAAGGGTAGAGCAGAGTCAGTAAGCACGAGATACCATTTATAAAGATCCTGCATATACATATATGTATAAATAGACTTTTTTTCCCCATTTAGGGTTTTAATTCTGATGGTTTCTGCAAAGAAAAAAAAGCTCTTAAATACAATTTAAGCAAAGGATTAGCGTAAGCACCAGAATGACTTGTCTGGTGATTACACTCAGACAGACGAACCTTAAATCATCAGACCCCTGATTATCTAAGTCTTACCTTTATGTCTGGATCTGACAGCTGATGTTTTAACAACTCAAAATCTGTGGTGTCACCCTAGCAGGGGAAACAAAAAATAAATAAATTACTTTATTTTTTTTCTTTTCTTCAGTAAAAACTACCAATTTCCAAACTACCAAATCAATGTATCTGAACAACCAACTATTGTATTGAGCAGGTACATCAAGAATACAAGACAGCCAGCTCAGGAAAGCTGAAGCAGCAGTAACAGGGTGTTGTCCAGAAGACAACCGAGGCTGCTGGCTCATTTTCAGCTGCTCTCCCTGTAGACACAGCTGGATCCCCGTGCACACTTTAGCATAAGCCAGGCTTTACATTCACCCGGCCACTCAGGTTGACTCACGGGGGAAATCTTTTCGCTCGCACAGCAATACCGCCTGGCACAAGCCTACAACGCTCAGCACCTTCAATTTTTTCCCCTAAGCCTTCAGGCACGGTCTTGCGTAAGGCGAAACGAGGCTTCTCACGGAATGACCCCAGGAACAGCAGCCCGGACGCGGCGCAGGCCCCCGACAAGCCGCAGTCACCTTTTCGTACTTAAGCAGGATCTCGGTCAGGGTCCCCCCGAACCGCACCGTCTTCCTGGGTGGGGAGCTGATGAACTCGTCCGCTCCCAGCATGGTCACGGCGCCTGCGGGGAGGGGAAGCCGCGTGAGCACCGCTCGGAGGCCCGGGGCACCTCTCGGGCCCTTCCTCGGCAGGGAGAGCCGCGAGAGCCGCGGCTCCTCTCCCGAGGGTTCCCCCCGCTGCCCCCCTTGCCTTGCGGTGGCGGCCGCGCCCCCGCTACCGGGGCCAGCGGCGCCTCGCCCCGCGCCCGGCGCGTCCCGGCTGCCCGCGCCGCCACATGTCGCTCCGGCGGAAACTGCGCGGCCGGGCGGAAACCGCGCCGGGCGGCACCGCCCCTCGCACCGCCGGGCCGCACCGCCGGGCGGCTCCACTGAGCGGGCTCGGAGCGGCACCGCCGGGCGGCGGCACTGAGCGGGCTCGGAGCGGCACCGCCGGGCGGCGGCACTGAGCGGGCTCGGAGCGGCACCGCCGGGCGGCGGCACTGAGCGGGCTCGGAGCGGCTCCACTGAGCAGGCACGGGGCGGCACCGCCGGGCGGCTCCACTGAGCGGGCTCGGAGCGGCTCCACTGAGCAGGCACGGGGCAGCACCACCGTGCGGCTCCTCTGAACGGGCAGGGAGCGCCAGGAGGGAGCAGCCGCAGCGCT
Source organism: Molothrus aeneus (assembly GCF_037042795.1). Classification (NCBI taxonomy): domain Eukaryota; kingdom Metazoa; phylum Chordata; class Aves; order Passeriformes; family Icteridae; genus Molothrus; species Molothrus aeneus. The sequence goes on along the minus strand of NC_089661.1, from coordinate 7,511,400 downwards.
GCCCCCGCCCGCCGTGGTGCGGGCGGAGCGAAGGAGCCGAGCAGGGGCACGGAGGGGGCGTTTCTCTCCCCGTACGCGGGGATGAAGCCGGGCAAGAGAAGCGGGAAGCTCTACTCGTCACCGTTCTGGTTTTAACACTGACTCCCGGTAGCGCTCCCAGCGTGCCGTGGTGCGTGAGCAGAAATCCAGATTTATCCCCAGGCCATGGTGGAGGGATCCCATCCCGGGATAGTTCACAAGCGAGCGCTCCCCGACCCCTTGGGCAGCTCGCCGTGAGCGGTGGGAGTCGCTGGCAGCCCCTCACAGCACAGGTGACACCAAGGGCACGGCTAGCCTGCGTTATCAATTAAAAATTGCAATCCGAAGGGGTAAACTAAATGGTCCGAACAACTTAATTAAGATTAAAGAGGACCAAGAACCTGCTCTAAACAAAGCGGCGTTTGACCTTGGGAAGTAATAATGGATTTGCTAGAACAGAGGCACGGGAACTTCAAGTGAGATTTCTGGATATCTTCATCATCCCTGTGAAGGCCAGGTCTATATTAAAGCACCAGTCATTAAACAAAATGTGTTACAGACTTTTCTGTCTCGAGCTAGTAACTGGTTTTGCTCCCAAAGATTGTATACACACACAAATTCTACTGTAGAGCAACCCAGGTAAGTATGAACAGAGACTTGCACTTCCTGTGTAGTTCTTCAGTAACATCCATTCTGCTCAAAGCTTACTTTGGCTGAATATGTAAAATTTACTTCACCCACTCACACAAACTAGCTACAGCAACACGTGCCAGGATTTGACCTTAGCCCTCTCAACTTGGTATACACTTATGCTTCTTTTCTACACAAACTCCTACTGTAATAATTATGTTGCTGCCAGCGACTCTCACAAGTCACACCAAACAGATTTTTGTAGGCGTTACTAATAATTTAATCCCTGATGATGTTCCCATTTAAGCAGACGCTATATACCACAAGAAAACTTCCATCAGATGCAGTCCATGTTTTAAGTCTAACAATTTAATCCATCGACATGGTTGGAAGCTGGGGTTGGCATTTTTCCATTAGTGGAATGTAGGATGACATTTTGAGCTAGTTTTAAGACTTAACTAAGACTTAACTAAGACTTAATGGAAAAGACTCCTGTAGCCCCACTTCTGGAACTAGTTTTGTTCTTTGTGATTTTGGCTAAGATTTTAAACAGCATGCATGGCACTTTCCTCAATGGCTAGAAGAATTCTTTTAGCTGTACAACTCTGTTCACATAACAGCAAGCAGTCCTAAACATGTCCAAGAGCTTCCTTCCAATCAACAATGTAAAGTTCTTTGAATGGACTTTGTGCTGCATTGAGCAGAGCTGATAAGGATATCATGAAACTAAAATAGTGTTAAATATTTGTTAATGTGTAACTGCAGATGATGCTCAGTTTGTGTTTAGTATTAGCCTTCCTGGTTTAGAAGGCAAACTGATTGCATGAAACAGTAACTGGATGCATTTTCAAAAAGAAAATAGTTACAATACTTACAACAGATATCACTGCTCCACAGCAAGTACTGTCTGTCTCATTGCTTGGGCTCACCATCTCAGCAACCTTCTACTGCTTTAGTGCTTTTGTGTGCTTAACATCCTCCTTAACTGATGGATCAGCTCCTAGATTTCATTTTTAAAACTTATACTATTCATACTAGTAAACTAGTTGGAATTCTACACAACTTTTGAGTGAAGTTACACTCTAGCTACCATCTTATGCAACAAACATTAAGTATTGATATTGGATTTAAGATTAATTACATTGTAATATCCAAGGAATGCAAAGGCCTGCTCAGTTCAGTCTAGTAATTATTATTGCAACACTTGAATAGAAATTTTTGATTTTCACAGACTAAGTATGTGAAGTACATATATGAGTATTGGCTTAATTTATAGCTACTAGTAATCATTCCACTTATTAAACACCATATTTCATAATTCACTTCATAAGTGAAACTATGGGGAATCAGCAAAAGCTTTTCTTTCTGTTCAGAAAAATGAAATGAAAAAATTATTGCAAATGAAAACTGATCTACAGGTTTTAAGGGAGGAGCTTGTTTGGTTTTCTTAATCAGGCCATTGTAACACGGCAGTGGTGTCACATTGCAGTTCCATTAAAAGGAGGAAACAAATTGCATACATCTCCTAAAAACTGCAGGTAGTAAAGGAGAAATCACACTGCAGACCTTAAAGTTTAGTGTTCTTCTGAATTTGTTAAAAGGTAGCATTTGGAAAACATTTAAAAATGAGAATATGCAAAAAAAAGAAGTTACTCCAGTAATTTTACAAGAAAACACTGAAAGACATTTCAAGAGTTTATAAGGAAGTACAGCCACAGTGTTCTTAGTAAATATTTTCCTTAATTCCACCTCTAGTATTCAATGAGGTGTGGCATGGAACAATTGTGCATTGAAATTTTAAGACCTACCAGTATTTGCTGATGGTGGCACCAAACTGTTAGTGTTAGTTCAAAACCAGAAGAACACCTGAGGAAATTCTCCACACAATTTTATCATTAGCACAATTTTAGCTATCACTAACATTATATAAATAATTTTCCAGGTACTGTTTGTTAATGTTTTATAATGCCTTGGAGTTCTTGTTAATCAACAGGGTTTCCTTTGGTCATGTTCCCTCTCTCAAATGCTTCAGCATTAGGAAAATAATTTCCAACATCACTGGACTAAAAATGCCTCTTGCAAGAGTCATTGTATTACATCATTTGTAACTACAAAGAATGTACTTGTATGCCAACACCACTGGTGTTATTTGTCTACTTATAAAATCTCAGATTCCAGGTTATTTCAGAATAACAGTGAAACTTTTACAAGAGACACTGTAAATTGTGTATTTACACTATAAACAACTTCTACTACATTTGCAGCCTTGCATCAACAGTTTAATATAGACATTTTAAAAGCACCCTTACAAACAAAAGTATTGCACTGGCTTTATAAAAATTCACAGTAAGTTTAACTTCCAGACCTTGGTAAAAAACAGTGCAAGAGCTTTTCATTGTGCAAGAGTTTTTTATCCAAACCTTTCAGGTTATTAAAAATAATAATAATAATTAAAACAATAAAACCAACTATATGACAAACTGCACTGATATTTCAGTGAATCAGGTTCAATTCTCTTTTAGCTCTCACTTCTTAAAGTGATTTTGTGGGATCTTCTTTCATAATTTCAAAGCATATCCAGTCCAACACTGAAACAGGTGCTTTTGGCAGAGATATGGCTCCACATGTCCATTTCATAGAGAGTCCACAATGCTTGCAGAGGTTATTCCACAACGAGAGAATCCTATTGTTTTGAGTAGGGAATCTCCTTCCATAATTTGCAGCATTTCCCCCACTTTTTGGGGCAGTAACTTCATTGGTCATGTCTTCAACAGATCCTGAAGATAATACATGAAGAAAAGGTTACTCCAAAATAGGCTTAGAACAATTGGCCATATAACTCTAAACTGTTACTTAAGGTCAATTTTAAAAGTACTTTTCCTCATGTTTAACAGCCAATTGGGACCCAAAGAAAAGATCCATCAAGTCACCAGCCCATCTCCAATAGTGGCCAAGTGTGGTGTCTCACTGAAGGCATAAGAATATGGCACACAGGTAATATTTCTTCAGGATATCAACTGCCACTCACTGCCCCAGGTCTTCCTGAGCCAAACATATTCTCTTTATATTATCATATATCTTCTGCTTTGTCCTTTGGATTTTTGAATCAGTAAACTTTTATCTGTCCCACTGTCCCACATCAAGTAATCCCACACTTCAGTCACATAGCACAGGACAGTTTGTTCCTGCTTTGCCTTGGCAGGCAAGCACTTCATACCTTCCCCATAGTGACTGCATAGGCTTCTGGAGCACTTTATATTCTGCATCTCTTTTCAGGCTTGAGGATCCTAATCTACTTGTTATTCCTTTAATAGAAGCATTCCATATCATAAGAATTCTCACCTTTCTCTACTGTATAATTTTTAAGACAGGAAATCAGAACAACATGTAGTGTTTCCTTTCATAACTTCAAAAAAATTAATGCTCAAGAAGGTTTCCAAATGGCCGGTAAAGTGAGGATGTCTGGGGTTTGTTTTGTTTTTTGGTGGTTTGGTTTTTGGTTGTTTTTGTTTGTTTGGGCTTTTTGGTTGTTTTTTTCCTTTCTGAATGTGTGTGTATGGTGGTGGTTTTTTTCCTCCTTGTGCAGACAATATCTGCCCAAACATGTTTAACCCGTTTGGTTAAGTTCATAAATATCTCCTGATGGGGAGAGGATTTGGTCTATCAGCAAGGAATGATCTGATTCAGTTGTTTACGAGAAGTTCTAAGATACTTTAGGTGAACTTACTTCAAAAAGGAACTCTAAATTGTCTTTCAAGGTGAAACCATTTGTTATCCTTTGTTTCACCTTGCAAGTAAAATCAAAGAGTTTATGTTCTAATATGTAACATAACTGCTGTACACCCCCTGTTTTGGTTCCTTCTGAATTACCATTACTGAAGTTTGTTTATTGTAGCAACAGAAGCTGCTGGGATATTTTGTATTAAATCACTACTTATTTATTTATTTATACATCCCTATAGGACATATAAATCTAATTACAATCAGGAATAAGGCTTGAAATATTTCAAAATAGTGGATAACTTTCACTACTAGGAGTTCATTAAAACACAATACATATCCATGTACACACATTGCATCTACAGAGATAGCAGATTATCCACTGAGCTCAATACCTGCAATTGCCATGGAATGGTTCTGCATAGCCATTTATAAATGCAAATCTTTCCCTGCAAATAGGGACCTGCCAATTTTAGACCCATTTCAGAAAAAAAAAGAGCTCTGAAAATAGAATGGCTCATTTTCAACTGCCTGTTTTCTAAATTGCAGGTGTGGTTAATAATCAACTAAAGAGCAGTAACAATCTTTGAAAGTGGTGTTGCTGCTATTCTTTCCTGCCTCCTACAAGTTTTCTATTAAGGAATAATTATCTATTCTCAATCTCCCTACTGTTAAAACTTTCTCTCAAGAAAAATTTCATAGCTTTCATGAAAGAAGATGATTTTCACATTAACTTTTCTGTAAATCAACAGAATTCAGAATTTAGTTTCAAGGAGAAGCAGGAAAAGCTGATCTTGTACATAGTGAATTGGAACAGCGAGATGTTTAGAATCCTTGAACAGTTCAAACAGTACAAAACTGTTTACAGTTCCTTCAACAGAGGATTTTACATAGTGAAGTGAAGGCTTGACTTTTTTCCCCACACACATTTTCAAGGCATTAAGCATGCCTTCTTCCTAAATGAATATACTATGGGGTCTTGAAAAGCTTCATGTTCTTCAACCATGCTTTGAAATAGGACCTAGACGCTTCCTTTACACATCAGGTATTATCACATCTTTTCTAGATGACTGAGGTTCAAGACAAACAGTTTAACTGATTGCATTTGAGTTTCAACCTCTTACCTACAGCTCTTGCCACCATGTTAAATCCAAGTCAACATTTCACCTTTCTTGCTCTCCAATAAAAGCAACATTTCATGGTGCTAACGAGGGGACTTCCCCTCCCAAGAGCTCGTGTGGGGGAGTGGTTAATGGCCATTTCTGGCAGCATTTGGCTGCTGTGAGGAACAGTTGGGAGCCCCAGGGCTCCCGTGCTGCTCTCTGGCAGCAGATCCGCATGCTAGCCCCACCACCGACCCCGGGCTTCGCTCCTGCTCGTCCGTTCCGTTCTTAGACGGCGACAGGAAGTGTCTTCCCTGCCTAATCTCACTTGTGCAATCTTTCCCACTCGTTTTTTTTACCACCCGAGCTGAGAAAGATTCCCCACTACTTTTATTTTAAGAAGCGTCAGCTGCGTGCAGCTGGTTTAACCTAGCAGGTGTTACACCGAATCTCGGGCAGGACCGCTCTCCGAGCTCTGGCCGAAGTCAGAGCTCGCAGCCGTCCTCCCCTCGCTGTCCCGTCCCGCTCTCCCTCACCTGCCGGGCTCGGCGTGGCGGCCGCGGGGGCCCCGGGCGCGCTGCAGCTCCAGCTCGGCGGGGCGGGCGGGGGCGAGCGCGGCCGTGAGGCGGAGGCTGAGGCCGTTCACCAGCCGCCGCAGCAGCGTGTCCCCGCGGCCCTTGGGCGCCGGCAGCCCCACGTCGTCCCGCAGCTCCTCGGGCGGCACCTCCAGGTTGCCCGCGTACCAGAACACCCACCAGACCAGGCTGAGGAAGATGCCGATGCCGCCCGCGTAGATGAGCAGGTCGGAGAAGAACACGTCGGCGAACACACCCGCCAGCAGCACCGCCAGCCCCACCGCGTCGAAGGCCAGCGCCAGCCAGAAGGCGGCCACGCAGCGGCCCAGCCCGCCCGGGGCCGCCATCGGGAGCGGCGCCACCGCCGCCTCGGGCCGCGCGCACCTGAGGGGAGGCGAGGGCGGCGCCCACCTGAGGGCAGGGCCGGGCCGCGCCCTCCCACCCGGGCAGGTGCGGGACACGCCCCCCGCGCTGAGGGGACGCCCAGGCCGCGCCTCCCACACACCTGAGGGCAGGGCCGGGCCGCGCCTCCGCCCCCGCAGCTGCGCTCAGGGAAGGCGAAGGCGGGCACACGCCGCCCTCAGCGGCCCCCCGAGCCCCCAGCCCGCCGCGGTGGGCTCGAAGGCTGAGCCGTAGTGACCGATGGCATTCGGGAGCTGAGGCCTCTCTGAGAGTAGTGCTCGCTACCGTTCCCAGGTGAGCCGGACACGGCTGGGCCCGCCTGAGGCAGTGCCGCCTCAGGCACCCCAGAAGGGAGGTACGCGGATGAACATCCACTTCGTTGATCTCTGCACTTGCAAGGGAGGCAAGCTGGTCACAGACAGCAGAGATTTGCAAGACAGTTAAAATGTGCATCTGCAAATGCACATAAACTGCTTTAACTGTGCTTAAGGAGGCTTAAAAAGAGCAGCTGGAATACAAGTTCAGGTTGACAAACAGGAAGCAAGTTGTCAATGCAGGATGTAAAATTCAGTAAGTAAAAGAGTTATGTAAAAGGCAAGACACCCATTTCAGTTCACCTTTGTGTTAATGACCTGATACATAATCTTTCTGCACTCCTAAGTCCTCAAGCACAAGAACTGTATTTAGATGTAGCATCTCCTGTGCCTGCTCTCACAAGGGCCTTATATCTAACACCTTATTTAATGATGGATAAGCCACTGTTCCAGTAACTAGAAATATCAAGCCAACAGGAACTATGACCAGGCCTAACAGAATGGGTACCTTCAACATTTTAGTGGAAATAGTGTGCATTAAATGATACTGCTGCTACTCTTCCAGTGACAGTGAGTGCTATTGGTTTACTGGGATTACTGTCATAGCTTTTGGTTTACAAAATAGTTGCAAAGTTACAAAAAGGGTTGCAAAAGGGTCAAAAAAGTTGACATCACAGATCAAGCAGAATATTTTCATACTCTTATTTGCACCCACTTTCTTTCTAGGTAGCCAAAATCTTGAAATGAGGATGCCATAAAAAGAAGATGTGGTAGAGTTTTTTCAATGACAAAGTAGGCTGGTTACTTACTGCTGGATTAATCTTGTCTCTTACCACCTTTTTCTTATTTGGAGTTTTTACCACTAGGACTTTTCAACACAAATCTGCCTCATATTCTCACTCTGCAAAGGACAGACAAATTATCATACAGAGAACAACTGGGCAGTTGTGTAAAATGTCAAATATATCACCTTTCAGTCCTGAAGTATGTATTCTTCATGCCAACAGGACAAGTTCACTTGGCTGGCACAACTGGAAATTTACACAGCCTTTGGCTTTCAGATGGAAGAACAAGAGTTCTGTGACCATCATGCAAGAATACTCTCAACTGTTCTGGTAGCAGAAATAAAGCCCAAAACTGAAGGTAAGGTTTTGCTTGATGTTGTAAAATATATATATGGTTAAAGCAATATTCTTTGGGCCTTTTTAACTCACAAATACCCTAGGTAAAAGCAGCTAAAAATTACAATGTGGGGCTTGGTATCAGGCTGCTAACTTAGATATCTGCAGTAACACCAATCACTGTCAACCTGTCTTTATTATATTGAACAGTTTTTTAAAAACTGTAGCAGTATTTTCACCTTTAAAAGCACATGCAGATTGCTGCTCTTGGCACACATGCTTCTGGTGTGGAAATGGAAAGACAGCATTTGTTAAAATATTTCTCAGCATTCTTTCCCTGGGATAAACCCCTCTCTTCCCTTTGACACTTGAAAAATTTGACTGTTTCTGGTTTGGGCCAGAAAAAGATAAAAAGTGATGGGACCATCAAGACAGTGAGTTTATTTGTACCAGCTTGTAAATTAGAAGGAAACCAATGAATCATTACAGACCTTGGTGAAAAAAAGCTCTTGAGATCAGATTTCCTACGAAGGTATTTTACTTCATCAATAAATTTGTTTACTGAAAACGATGATACAAAATATGTTACAACAGACAAGGTTCATGCTGACTGCGGCACGCGCGCCTTTCTGGGTGCCTGCTTCTGTGGTTTGGAAGATTTCCCGGCTGACTGTCGTGACTTGACAGCTTTGGGTGTTGCAAAAGACTTTGCTTCAGGTTTTTTTGGAGCTTTTTTCATGTCTTTTTCTTTTATTGCTTCCTTTGGCTTACTGACCTGCTTGGCTTTTTTCTTTTTTGATGGCGTCTCCAAGCTTGCACACTCTTGTGTAACCTCAGGTTTTGATTTTGGCGTATCCACCACTAGAGATGTTTTCTTTCTCTTACCAAGAGGTGTTTTGGTATTCTTGCCCAAATTATCACCTTTTTCTGAATTTGGTCCCATTTTCTGTATTTAACATAAACAAAAAAATTACCATTCCACCCAAGAAACATATTCCCTGTTTTTAAGGAAGAAGGATCAGTGAAAACCATTACAAATGACAAATACTTTCAACTGAACTGCGCCCTAGTCTTGAAGTGTGCTAACACATACTGTTCCCTAAGGAGCAATGAACAATTTAAACAGTTCAAAATCTTTAGTTTTTACTGAAATGCAAGTTTCTTAATATTATTCAACAATTACCTTCAGGTCAGCTGAGCTCGTTGTTTGTATAGGCACCAGTTGTGGAATTTCTTCATCATCACCATCACCTGGTTCTTGGACTATTTCTATCTTTTCTTTTATCACAGGCTCCTGGGTACCAGCAGCAGCTTTACTTTCTGTTGTCACAGTGACTTGACTTGACTTCAGTTTTTTAGCTGTCTTCTTCACTTTCTTGGGTTTTACCTTCTAGAATTAATCAGAAGTACATCTCAGACAAATACCCATTGTCTGAGATAGAAATATAGAAATGCCATTTCTAAATAGATGGTGTAGCAACATTAAAGACTTTTATTCAATAGACCTGGACTAATTTAGCCATATGTAAAATATGAAAAAATGCATTACATGCAGAAGTTTATTATAAGTAGCTCACAACTACAGTAATGTCAACCTTACAGTCTCTAAGTTGAATATTCACAGTCCCATTTAATTTAATTTCAGACAAATGAACATAAACAGAAGTCAGTACAAAGGCATAGCCAATTATTATTTTTTAACAAGTATGAGGTCCCCCTATATACACAAATATATGAGATTGAGAATTATTCAGATGCCACTGATTAACCAACAAAAAGCAGATGCATACTCTGAATCCACATATACATTAATGAGTGTATTTTCAGAAGGCAAATATGGATAAACAATAGAAGCAAAGCTCTAAGAATGAATCTCAGGTCCCTTGAGTTTAGGTCTAGAAATACCTTACTTATTTCCAGTTTGCTTTAAAACCTGTAAGGGAGTTGCCATAATTTCATTATTATTGCTGAGTATTTGAAGCACTGAGGTAGGAGTGTCTGACCTGTTTTAGCCATAAAAGATGGGGATCAGCTGCTAATGCATTTAAATACAAAATAACAATGCCTGGAAGGAAAACAAAGAACTACAACTAAATGGGCAGATTTAATTTATGCAAGGTTTGAAGAAGTTTTGGTTACCTTTACTTCATTTTTCTTGAGAGAAGGTTGTTTGTCAAGCTCATCCAAGTTGGAGATATTGGCAGTGAATATTGGGAGTGCAACCGATTTAAGTGTTTTGAGGTGAAGAATTTTTACATTTTTCCATTTCTGCAAAAACAAAACCAGTATATTATGTAAAAATAAGGCTGAAGTATGAACCTATTTGTCTGTAATGCAGTCGATCAGCAGTACCTTTGGTAACTTGTCACCAATCACTTTTGCTGCTGCAATGATATTCTCAAGTATCTCATCCACTTTCATCCCAGTGTGACCTATGCGCATTGTACTGGAAGAAAAAACAAATGATAACTAAATATGGGCAAACAAACTTATTTCAAGCCACTTGTTTAGTTTAGGCATACCCAGAAATGCAAAAAGCCCACTTATCTGCAATTATCATAAAGGAGGGATGGCTATTGCAGAAATCTTTTGTGATAATAGTTAGAAGGGGTTCACCTGTATTCATCTTTCCATATTTGGATATGCAACTTCTGCCTTGCATTACAAAGCATTACTACCAATTTGGATCCTTTCAGATACACAATACATGAAAAAAATCTTATTAGATTAGAATATTTTGGAAATATAAAAATATTATTAAATTAGATTAAAACTAAGATTGTACATGTGCTTTGACAGTGCCAGGTGCCTAGAAATTCCTTAGTGAAAAGGAAAAAGAAACAAAACCCCTCAACTTCACAGTAAAACTTAAATAGAACAATTTAACTATACAGGTAAAGGTTCAAAATGCCCTCCATTTGCAATGGTGACCCTTAACATCTTTTTTTCACATACTAAAGGAATAAAAATAACTCACTTAAAATTCCTACAGTTAAGATAGAGCCATCCTTCAAGTGATGTATTAATCCATTTGTACTTACTAACAGCACCCTTTGTTGTTAACTGGGAGTGTAGTCCCTTGGATATGTTTTTCTAGTTCCTTGGCAAGATCTTTGGCTTTCAGGTTTACAGATAAAGGTGCCCTAAAACAGAAAGGGAGAGGGGTAAAAAAAAGGAAACAATTAGAAAACCCAAAAGAAAACCAATTCCTCCATTACTAAGAAGAATCTGATCTTAAAAACGATAATGCAAGAATGGATTTCCAAAGTTTAAAGACCTACTTTTTCTTTTCATAGAAGTGTTTTCCCAGATGTGAGGGCAAAAGCCTTCTAATTCGGTCATCAGACAGAAAGAGATCAAAACTGTTCAGGAGGCGCCGCTTGGCTTCAAACATTTTATACTCCTTTTTGAGGGTTTTGTATGAGATGATCTGCAACACAAGCACCAGTTTAGTCCCTGCTGCCGAAAATGCAACCTGGAATGCTTCTCAGAACTGCACAGATTAAAGCTACATAACTGATAGTCCATCACAGTGCATTCTTTTAGAACGCTGAAGATGATTAAAAAGTATCCATTTCCTATTGTTTTAAAGTATCAAAAAACATTGATCTCTTGCATAGTAACTGCACACCACAAACCAGAACTTGCATACATGAATAGCATCCAAATCAAGGTTAAATATAACATGTTGTTATACAGTTTTATTGCTGGTGGCATAAACAATCAAATGTTGTGAGTTTTCCTGGTTGGTTACTCAAACTAAATATTGAACGTTTATCTAGAAATTGTATCTGATTACTAAAAATCCTGTTTCAAACTGAAGAAATTATTCTGAGTAAACTTTGCATTTCAGAAACACCGCAGTTTGAGCAGTCAGAAAAAATCTTACTAGAATATATGAATGAGAATTAGAATATTAAACAGCAGAAAAGAACAACTACTTGTATTCTTTTTGGTGGTATAAAAGGAAAGAAATGGCAATACTGTATTATACCAACAAGGACCACCCTTACCCGGCTAACACTTCTGATCCCATTTCGGAGTAAAAGTTTCTTGTACAGATTTTCGGTCTGTTCTGCTGATAAATTTGGTTCATCCTTTGTGAACAGGCAAACATCAGCTGTTTCTGGTCGAATGCCATGGGGCAGTGGTCTACAATGAGAATATGAGTTGTATAAAAAATATCTAATAAGAGAAAGACGTTTTCCCCAGAACTAGGACTACACTGGAGATCAGTCCCCTTTATCAACCTGCCTGTATTTACACTCTGTTAACTACTAAATATTCCAGTGGAACCTAGAGTTGATAAGCATACAGAACTCTAAAAGTGAAACCATAACACACCACGGCTCCAGTCAGATACAAAGTGGAATCCTCTATCCTGCCAGCAGCCCTTACCACACGGGTCCTAGGAGGAGGACCCTCCATGCTCCTCCCTTCATGCCATAGCTGCATCCAGGCATTAGAAAAAAACCTTATAACACCGTGCCCCTGATAAACGGATGTAAACTTTCTCAGTGTAGTGCAGCTACACTCTAAAAAGAGACTTCTAATTCATATTCAGGTTTGGTTATCAAAAGAAAGAAGTATTACTAATGATTTGGTGGTGATGGGTCAAGACAAAGAAGGTGATTCTAGATATTTTCTAGATATAGAAATGGGTAATATCTAGATATTTTCTAAAGCTTCAGGACTGAAAGGCACATACCCTGTAACTGGCAACCCACAGAACCAGCATCCTGCGTGCAAAAAGCTGGCACAGCCCAGCTTCCAGTTATACCAAAAGTAGGAGTAAAGCAGCTTCTGACCCGGCAGTTCTTAGTCACGGCATAGAAGCTCCCCGGACAAGGCCGTGGCAGTCAAACCCCTTGAGCTCAGAATTTGCAAAGTGTTCTTTTCCAAGCCCTGTAAGCATGAGGCCGGATATCAGTGTCTTACATTCTGATGAGCTTTGGCACCTGCGGGACCTTCCACACCGTCACCAGGAGATGAACGCTCTCGCTCTCGTTGAGGAGCAGCGCGTCTCCCTTTGCCTTGCTTCTGGAGAAAGCCAAGAGAGCCTCCACCGCCTTCTTCACCTGCAACGGCACCACAGCGGCGGCAGCCGCGGGTCAAGCCCGGTCCGGCCGCGCTCCCGCCTGCCCTGCTCCCCGCAGCCCCTGGGCGAGCCGGTCCCACATACCTGGGCGCGGTCCAGTGGGTTCCTCCCGCTCACCATGGCGTTACCGCTCCGAGCACCGGGACACCGCTCCCGCCACGTGCGGCCTCCGCGCCTGCGCGTGCGCCGCTTTCCGGGGCAGCGCGCTCGAACGCTCTGCTTCCGGGGCGGGGCGGGGCGGGGCTGGGGCTGGGGCTGGGGCTGGCCGTGCGCTCCTCTCCTGCGCACGGCAGCAGCTGCGGACCCGGGGCGGGGCGAGCGGGGCTGGGGCTGGCCGTGCGCTCCGTGCCCTCCTCTCCTGCGCACGACGGCAGCAGCTGCGGACTCGCCGAGCAGGCGAGCGGGGCTGGGGCTGGGGCTGGGGCTGGCCGTGCGCTCCGTGCTTTCTGCCCCTGTGCACGGCGGCAGTTGCGGACTCGGGGTGCGGCGGGCCCGTCCTCAGCTTGCAGGCAGCTTTGGCCGGCAGGGTCACCGGCTAACCGGTTTTGGCGCAGAGTGCCGGAGGCCGTCAGTCCATCTCGCTTCGGCACCACGGCCAGCCAGAGGTCAAACCGGATTGCTCGGCGTTGTAGCCACCGTGTCCTCACGGTGAAAAACCTTTAGTCGGACTCGCCTTGTTTTATTGATGGTGCTCTCCTAGTCCAACCCCGGGTGCTGCTGGCCCCCTTTGCTTCTAGGGGTGGCTCGTGTTTAGCCTGCTGTGCTCCTGGCGCTTTCCAGAGAGCTGTTCCCCAGCCTGTCATTTCCCAACCTGTGTTGCCGCAAGGGGCTGTTCCTTCCCAAATGCAGATTTGTATTTGCCTTTTTTCAGTATTGGCGGGTTTGTGTTGCCGAGTCTTTCCAGCCTATCTAGATCTCTCTGTTCATGAGGGTAATGATTGGTCCCAAGTTTGATGACCCCTGCAAACTTGATATGACCATACTTCAGGTCACTGTTAGAGATACTAAACCGTAGCCCAGCATAAATCCCAGCAGTACTCCATTTGTTACTGGCCTTCAGGTGGAGTACAAGCCATTATCTCTGCCCTCCAAGTCCTGTTATCTGAACAGTGGTTACCCATCTAGTTGGCCACCCAGTACACCATCGTGTTTATGAAAAATTGAGTGTATTCTTCAGATTCCTTCTTTGAAGACTATCCCTGATTTTACTTCCCATATTTCTGTCCTTTTGCACTGGAGTGCTGTCATAAGTTCCCTGTTTAGCCAGGCCAGTCTCCTGATAGATCTACTTGTTTTACTGAGTATTCAGGAGGAGCTGTTTGTACGATTGGAGGAGCTTGTCCTTACACACCTGCTGCCAGATTTCCTGAGCTCCTTTGCCCTTCAGAGCTGCGTCCCATGGGATCCTGCCCACTGGTTCTCTGAATAAATCAGAGTCTGTCTCATGGAGTCCAGGGACTGAATTCTGCTGCTCATTTTCCTCATACACTCTGTCTTGAACATGGCTATTTCCAGGTCCCTACCATTGGAGCAACCACTGATTATCACGTCAAACCACTTCTTTCTCACGTGTGACTAATAAAGGCAGCACTGCTGCATCTCCTGTTCAGTTTAGAAATGCATTGACTGACTACATGGAAATGGCTTAATTGCAGAATGCTTATTCCATTGATTTCCATGCTGGATAAGTACATTGTTCTGAGATAAAATTTCACCTGGAATTATTTTGGTCTCATTCTCACAGTGCTGTGTGTGCCCTGGCAGCTTTGGGTTGTCTGCATTCATCACACAGGTAAGCTGCTCTCTGGATAACACAGCTATGCATAACCAGGGCTTAAATATGTATGAAATTAGGACTCTTAGTCATTCACTCTTCTCTAGATTTTTTCCCTGCTCTTTGCCTTTCTATGTATGGTTTTATTCCTTCTCATCAGATGTCTTCCAACAAAATTTGTTGCTCTATCAGTGTGGCCAGTGCAAAGAGAAACTAAAATATCCTCGTTTTTTGGCAAGCTGCTTTATGTAGTGGCTTATATTTTCTTTCTGCTGCTAGTGTTCTTGGAGCAATAGTAGAATAGTTGATGGCATCAAGACTTATCCAGACAGGAAAGAACTATATAGACATACACTGATTTTAAAGAGTGAAAAAAGCATCCTGGAAAATGGAAGTTTTCTTTTCCTATTCTGTTATTTGAACAAAACCAAAACCAAATCAAAACAGAAAAGAAGCTGGCAAAGAAAAAGAAAATCTGTCCTTTGTTGCCATGTCATATGAAGTACTGATTAGAGAAATTACTGAAGGTGAGGAACACACAGGGTAGCCAAGGAGGTCAGACTCATTAAAATGTTTTCAGTACTGCTGGAATTTCTGCATGTGATACTGGCTGTGGTGCTGTATATTCTGTCTAGTAGCCTTGCTTCTATCTTTCCACATTTTAGGGTAGCCATATTTCAATAAAACATCAACATATTAATGTGACATGTTAAAACAAAATAGAAGAAGTCAGATGACTGGAACATCTCTCTGAAAATGAGCCAGGCTAGACCTGTAAGATATGATTGAACAGCATGTTTGAAGACTGACTTTACTGGGTCATTGTAGCATTAATAGGATAAAACTGCAGGGACTATTATTAGTGACTCAAATTTGAATTTTTCACATATCAGTCTCATCCAAGTATATTTTTCTGAAAAAGTTTTGGTCTGACATGACTAAATTTTACCAGATGTGGTTTAACTGACTTAGTCTAATCATTTTCTCTTGAAAGGTACTTGGCATAGCTAATAGAGCTGTCTTGGAAAAATTAAGTTAATCTGTGAATAAGAAATATTTCAGCTTAATACAGCATGCAATGAATATAAACTACAAAAGAGCACACATTTTATTTAGCAATGTCAAGGAACAAGGAAATCAGGTTTGTTACTTTTATTGGTGTTATTGCTGTACACAGTCCTGCTGTAGCTCTCAATGTAACTTTTTGGACCATGAAAGTATGTATTTTTGTTTTAAAAAATTTGTATATCTTATTTAAATGGTAAGATGGAAAATAATTTCAAGACATTCTACCTCATTACTTCTTTAGGATGTTTTTTCATATGCCTAATTTTAACTTTCACACGGCAAAAGGTGCAATTGTTTCTGCTGGAAAGAGGTCTTTTAGGTTTAAGGTTACTCGAGTTTCAGTTCCCGGCTTGTGCTCCTCCAGACCATTTGATGGCAATGCCACCATCCCAGATCTCTGTGAGTGTAGTTCTTGCAACAAAACCAGCGCAGAGAGTATGCAGGGATTAAGACAGGACTAAGAAGTGCCTTACAGGAGAGCTGAGAAAGGATCTCCCCACTAGAGCAGAGTTCAAGCTCTGTTTGCTTTTGCCCGTCTCCTTTGCAATGCTGGAGTCAGCCTCAGCTGCGCCTGACTCAGACGCGAGGCGTTAGTGCATCCCCAGCCGCCAGGGCACTGGCACTGGCCAAAGCTGCAAAGCTTTCTTGTTACCATGCTGTGCCTCGCATCCCTTCTAGGGCTTAACAGCTGACAGGAACACTGCCTCAGGTACCTCTTTGTCACCCAGCAGTGAATCTGTCGTGTCTCTTACTACTCTTACTGAGAAATAGGTGAACATTTTAGGTGTATGGAACTGACAGGAGATGTAGAAAAATTTACATTAGAAGGAAAGCCAATGAAAGCATGTGGATTATTAAGTTATACACAGACAACAGATTTTGGGTTTGTTTGCATAAATTTCTATTTTATATTAAGATTAGAATCCTTTCTAGTATTTCTTCAGAGGAAAAGTAGTATCTTGTCAGGTTTATAGTGTGATAAAATAAACACAAGGAAATAAACATCTTCACAATATAAAATCTTCAGTAGTAACTCCAGTTTTGTTGGTATATTTTTTTGTACCAAATCCTCTATAGAGTATACAAAAAGAGCAGAATAAGTAAGAGCCTTTAAGTAGCAGTTCAGGAAGAAAACAGTCTTGTCTGGAGTACAGGTCATCTGCTTTAACAGCATCATTCCAACAGTCTGCAGTACGAACCAAACAGCCAGAGTAATACAGATCAAATACCTGGGACATTGAAACAATCTTTTCTTCTTACGTAATAGTCAGTATTAAACACTTATAAAAACACATTTCTCATCATTAACATGATTTTTAGTATATAGACTGGTGCCATAAGTAGTCTAAAATAAAGGTTCTTCATTGAGTAATTTTCACTGGGCTTTTTATGCCACTGAAGAAAATCCGTAGAGGGGCATAAAAATTGCGGCCAGCAAATATCCCCATGGATAAATCTCCTTCAAACAGCTATTTTTGTTACACTATTACACCATCATCAATAGCTTGCTGCTCAGGAATACAATTTACTGCCAGAGTAAGTGTTTCAGGAACTGGTGTCACCATGTTTGTGGATCAGTTCCTGACTGTCTGCTAAGATGACCAAGGTAGCTGGAATGGCTTCATGTTCACAGTTGATGGCAATGTTACTCAACTGATCACTGCACCCATTCCTCCAGCTACTGTGTTTTTACTTCCTGGAGATTGCAGAAACAAGGAATTATAATTAGTACTGCTGCACATTCAGATTTTTTTTTTTGTATTTAGTATTTGTTACATATACCAAGGTCTTTAGTTCGAGGACATACAAGGTCTTAACTTATAGAATAACTACTTATGTTTTTATAAATTACATCATGGCTAAGCACTCAAGCCATATCTACACTGCACACTTTGGCCAACAGTCAGAGAGAAAGGTGTGATCCACATCAGTACCACACTGCAAATGCCATTATACTGAGGGAAAAAACCCCAAACTCTCCTTTCTGCAGAAATACACTCAGAGTTTTGCTGGTATGAATTAAAGCTACACCATGGGAATACCCTGCCAGTACCCCATGCAAGCCCAGTTACCCTGGCAGTGCTCCTAGGGGTGCTGTATCTTCAATCCAACTTTTATTTCCTCTTTTTTTCCCCTCCATCCTTTCAACTGTTGTGGTTGCACAGCTCCTTTGTTTTTGTATCATCTTCAAAGCATCATATCACATTTTCACAAAAGAAAATATTCAAAATGGTAATTTAAAAAAGTTTATTACATCAGTGAATCAGCAAATAGTGTTTATTTCCAACAAAGCCACATTATCTTTTTGTCTTCTTTCATCTAGATTTAGCTGTATTTAATAGTAGCAAAAATGGGACTATAAAATGTAGAATGGAGATGAAATGAGAAAGTTGAGATGTAATCTGAGGACTACTCAAATACAGTGTAATTCCAGCTCTTCTCCCCAAAATGCAGCCAATTTGTGTACATTTATGCCTTACATTTTCATATATTTGCTATAGAATGCAAATATTTTATACCCAAATAAAAACTTCCTAAAGGATAGGAGTATCTTTAATTGCATAATGTGGATTCTGTTAATGAATTTATAATCATACAACCTCTCAGTTTACAGACCAGGTGACATTAACTGGAATTATGGAAATGGTAATCAAATGTACTAGATGGGATGAATAATGGAAATACTGACTTTCTATCTACTGATACTCCAACCCACCAGGTGATTATTCAGTTTAATATTAAATACTCAGTCCAGCCTCAAAATAATGAAGTTTTAAAATCCCACGTTAAGTTTACTCAACAGTGGAAAACTGATGCTGGAGCATCATGTAGTTTTCAGATACACTTCAATGCCTTAAGAAAAAAACTTTTAAAGGACCTAGCAATTTAGGAATTTAACTGTAAGTATTCTCCAATAATGGTCACTGCAAATTTCAAATCCATGAGCTTACTTCATGTCAGTTAGCTATCTGGAAATCTTGTCAGTCCAGAATATGAACAAGACAGTAAGTTTCCCTGGCTTTTAATTTCTTCATTAGTTTAAGATCCAAGGAACTGTGGGTTTTGTTCACTTGGTAGAAACAATAAAAAAAAAAAAGTTACTTTTTAAACCCTGATTTACCAAAAAAATAAAACCCAGAGATTTGCAGACATAATAAAATTTATTTAAATTCCATGCATTACGGTAGCTACAAGTGTAGTCATATGAAACTGAAGGACAATAACTTCTTCTGTCCATACAATGTAGCTGTAAGTGAAATGAATGGGAGTTCCACAGTTACAAAGAAACAAACAAAACAAAAAAAAAAATCCCAAAAAAGGTAAATCTGTTTCAGTTTTGAGTTTCAATTCAGATACAGTCACTAGACTGTAAATCTTTGGGGGAGAAGAGGGGCTCACCGATTTTACAGCTGAGAATGTTTAGTTTAAGATATTCTGAAGAAGCTCAGAAGATACCTTTTAATAATTACTACTAATACTCTGGAAAATGAAAAAAATCCCTTAGCCTTCATCCTAATTGTTAGAATCAGGACAGCAATTGCAGACAGTCCATTTTCAAAGTGCAGCTAAATAGGGTTTTATTATGCAGCTCCTTCAAGTTGTACTGAGTAAGCTTCACTTTGAACCAGTTTTGCTTTAATTTCTCAAGAAAAACTTCACTGGTCCTCATAAGCTTACATTGCTTTTTGATATGCAAAAATTTACAGACTGTGCTTGATTCTGACCCTCCCATATTTCGGCATGTGCAAACTCTTAGGGATTTAAATAGTCTTTCTCCCTCTCAGTTCAGACTGATCTTTAAAACAGCAAGGATTATCCAGCCCTCTAAATTAAAGACAGGGTGAACTGAGTAATTTATGTAACTGGCACTTTTTAATTGGCCCAGTTCTCCCACAAAATGTAGCTCTTATAAATACTAATAGGCACTATTGCCACAGATTCTCCTATTTTTGCAAGTTTCGCTGATTTACTGGTTGTTAGCATTTTCTGCAGTTAAGAATTTAATAATGCTGAATTTGTATAAAGACACAAGATGTAGTTCTAGCCTTCAAAATTGACTTCCTGTGTCTAGTAATGATGTTAGGTCAACCTAAATTTGCTGAAGATATTAACAAATGTAAAGCTAATGAAGGTGCCACATTTGCATGAATGTTTTTCAATTTTCAGAATGCATTCAAGAAAGGGAAGGGGCAAACCTAATTATTTTAATACAAACTTGGTTGAGTGCCCAATTGCCTCATTTAAAACTGTGTGTGTGGGGAGGCTGAGGAGTTTAGAAAAGTCCAAGTAACCAAATATCTGGGTTACTGGGAAGTTAAAAAGCTAATGCAACTGCGTTACATCCGGATAAAAAACATTATTCAAAAGCAATTCCAATACCGAAAAAGATTTCAAATTGAATAGTTTATTAACATGGTAGTCATCTTTGTAACATGTGCACACACACTCGCACACTCTGAATGATCTGCCTGGAAAAAAGAGGTCTTAATAGAGATGCTGGGGGAAATTAAACATTAAAAATCCTTTAGATTTTCATAATTATAGGCAATTATGTCCACATCACTTACAAAGCTATTGCCGAATCTTTCCAAGGAAGCAGAATTTGGGAGAAAAAAAAAATTGTTTTTGGGAAAATTCAACAGTGGCATAGCAGAGCTCTCAATATGAGAAAGCTGACATAATGTGGACCTTTGCTGTGAAATTTGTCTTTGCAAAATATGGGGAGAAGTTTATCAATGGGCAGAAAATAAGACGGCGGTGTGAAGTAGGCTTTTGCTGAGTCGATTTTCCTCACAGTATTGTGCGGGGTCATTGAGAAAAACGCTTAGTCCTTCTCTGGAACCAGTTTCAGAACTTTTCCAATTGCAATGGTCTTACCTAAACCAAGGAGACAAACAGCAGAGTTATATTTACTGTGAAAGGAATGCAGACATCTCCAAGAACATGAAAACCTGCCCCAAAATACAGGCTCTTAAGTATTAGAAATCACAGAGAATAAATTATTATGTTGTAGCATCAGTGTATTTTAAAAGCACAATAAAAATTTAGAAGTAGTAAGCCTGCTATTCAGACAGCAGAGAACACAAAGTGGATTGTGGAGAGCCTGCTTCTACACTTATCTCAGGAGAAACAAGGCAGAATCACTACCAGATCTGTTTACTATTCTTCAAATACTTTATTTTAAACATATCCCACAAATCTGTGAGTTTTACCAGGGTGTGCATGTGAAAGCCTAACATACAACCCCCCTCATATTTTTCAACTTTAAAAAGTGAAACTATGTTATTCACATTGTAGGTGGACATTTCAGGACACATTAAAAACCACTGCTGGTTATTTTTCAAATCCAGTCTTTTGTTTCACAATGCATATTTCTGTACATTACTCAAATAAAACTCTCTCTGTTACTAGCAAGGACTCTGCACAATGACAACAATTTGCTTAGATTAACTTTTCCATTGTTACCCAGAGAGTGATTTCCACTAGATAACAGCATTTTAATACCTCACCGCCTGTGGCTCTGAGTCCAAGTAAGCTCTGGCAGCAGTCAGTACCTGCTGCTGAAGCAGCCTTACCCTCATCCCTTAAGGTGAAGCGACCCATCTGAGGGAAATCTTTGAATGTCTCAAGGCAGATCGTTCCTGCTGTCCTTAAACGGGCAATGCAGACTTGATCTTGTTTCACAAAACGGGGCCGTGTCTTACTTTTTTCTCCTGTTTTTTTGTCTACCAAGCAGATTAAGGCCTGGGTAAGAAAAAAAATTATAGCTGTAAGTGCTAAAATAAGGGTTATTTTTCTGTTTTTTACAAAAAGAATCGGTCTAAGAAAGAATATACTTACAAACAAATACATGAAAAAGTTTGCATGGTTTATTCAGTCATGACGTACACCACTTTGCAGAAGGCTTATGCCAACAGTAACACTTACAGCCACTTTTTGTTTGTGTTAGGGCACAACCAAAAATTCCATTCAAGGCTGGAGCTTTGTTGCTTTAGCTCCTCTAGAGATGTATGACTGACACAACCCTTCATCCCAACAACTGGATTGGTTATATTCACATCACAACTTAAAATGACACTTACTGTTATCTCAACTTCTTCAATACAGGTGTGGATGTGCAGCACTGCATTATAACCTGGGCAGATAATGGATTTGTGCTCAATTATCACTATCTGTAAAACAATTCAAAATAAAAAAGTGCATTTTTCCTGATTTCAATTATAAAAGAACAGAATAATCAATACAGAAGTAGATTAAAAAGTCTATTGAACAATATACACATAAATTTTTATCAGAGCCAAATTTTTAACTTTATAATATGAAAGTAGAAAACTGAAGAACTAGCCTCATGAGGCCTTGCTTTCACCATTATAAGTATCTAAAACTTCACTGAGAAGTTACATTCAAAACAACTTATATTTTAAAACCTCTAATTAATGATGTCAGTGTTAAGTATATATGTTATTGCCCATTTAGAGATATTGCAGTGAATAAGAAATCTGAACTGAAACTTCAAACTACTGAAGTTTTAGATTTGGCAAAACAAAAAATATTTCCATGTTTTTTACCCCTCTATACAGCAATTAAAAGTTGTTATTCTACCTGGGCATCAAATGTGCGTCCAGAATGACAAAGGTTGTTGAGATCACAGAGAATAAATCCTGGAAGGATCTCTTCCTCTTCAATTCCCTTCAGTCTGATCTTTAGATTTTCACCTGGGGCTACTGAGTCAGTTTCTACATCATCAGAAAGAATTCCAAGAACTTCCACATTGTGCTTAAAGAAAACAAAAACACAGTTTTTCATTGTGAATATTTTAGTCAGGTACAAAATGATTGTAATATAACAGTATTTCAATAAATAATTCTATTACAGTTTAGGTTAATTATATTTGGTTCTGTCAAGCTTCAGAACATTTAAAAAATTTGAATGATGAATTACTAATAACTGAATTTTTTAAAAGAAGATTATTCTTTTTCAAGTTTTTTTTTGTCCTGTTTCCCTTTGGGGGAAAGAAAAAAAAAGGAGAGAGGGAAAGAAAGAAACTCTTGAGCAATATTAACCCACAGCAGGTAAAAGTGGCCAACAAACAGGAAATAAAATCCAGTTGAAGTGTGATAATTTGTAGTCCAGCAATGAGTTTACTAAGGCAGGAGAATCCAAGTCCTGACTGCTAAGGAGCTACACAACACCCCCTGTGCCCAGAAACATCACCCATGTAAAATGTGAGAGCTTAGTTGTGCTCAACAGGGCAACAGAACATTTTCTGATTTAAAGTAATCAGTATCTTTAAGAACAAAGCTCTTTTTTTATAGTAGTAAATTTTTAAAATATCTAAACCGTCCCATACCTTGTTTGGCATCATCACAAGCTGTTGTCCTTTGCAAATAGAGCCTGACTCCAGCTTCCCAAGGACCACAGTGCCCATGTCCTTCACAAAGAGAAATCATTACATAGCAACTGAAAACATTTTCCTGAAGAGTCCTCTATTTATGATTTACCTCTGAGTTTGATTACTCAACTCTGTGAATATCTAGCACTGCTAGACTTAGTATTTTGGAAATCGTTGTCATGAAAGATTACAGATTTCAGGAGTTTCATATAATGCCTAAATTATTTACTTCCCTTCCCTCCTCTATTCTACAGTTGGAAATGTAACATTAGCAAAGAAAAAAGATACCCTCTAAAAGTACAGGAAATAGTCCATTTACTGCTATCTGAAAACAGCCTCTTGATACTTCCTATATTATTATTTTAATCTGTACCTTATATTTATCCACAATTGGCAGCCTGATTGGTCCATCAACTGAACGGTTGAAGTTTGGCAAATTATCCAGGTATGGAATAAATGGTAATCCACTAAAAAAGCAGAAGGCATTGTTTCAATTTCATGAGCACCCTTCCATTTAAAAAAAATTATTCAAAATGGATAAATGCAGTCCAACAAAAACAATCATATTCATCTTATCATTTAGAAAAATGACCTCTAAGATAGCTAAATTTATTATAACATCCCATCAGCAGTCCACTTTACTTCAACCAACATATTAATACTCAGGATATGATGTTTTTAAGTTATATTACAGGGATATTTTCCACAAATTAATTATTCCTTTGGAACTCATGACAGATGTGTAATATATTTCAGAAATACAAAACCATAAGCTAGGATTAAATGTGATTTCCATTAATTCTTTTTAAAGTACACTGAACAATATTGAAACACTTGACATCCACTGAGAGGCATGGCTTGTCCCTAATTAAAATACAACTTCAAGCAAACTGCTCACGTCAAACAATTACTCATTGCAGCAACGTCAGCTGCAGCATCACTGGCAAATTCCAGTGCTCGTAAGGCACTGAACTCACACAGCCAAACACTGCTAATATTTTACTAACAATCTTCTGCAGCTTCCAGTGCTTTTCACTGGCACCTTGCATGGCTGTGTTCTTGTTGCTCTGGCTGTACTTCCTCAAGCACTTTGGCACACAACTACAACAAACCACGCTCTGCTACCTCCCAGCTTCACTGAAGCATTTACTTTTATTGAAATACAGCAAATATTCAAGTTGCTCAATTTAAGATACATACATATACCAAGGACAGAATTCTGACTGTTCTTTAAGGTTTGCTCCAGTCAGTCCTGAGCAGGGCATGAAATGAATGTCCTTTTTGGGATTGAAGCCAACTTTCTTCAAAAATGGCACCAGTTTCTCTTTACATTCCTCATATCTATTAAAATGACAAGCAGATCAAGGTAAATTCCACTTATTCCAGCATAACATAATCCTGTGCTTTAAAAAACACGCAGACATTTCAGTTCCAGCAGTTAAGTTACTGTGTGAGCAGCAAGCAAGCCTAATTAAGGTCTGGAGGCCTATTTGCATCTTCTCCCCAGCCTTCCAGCACAGCTCAGTATTGTGTGTTCCCCTATTCCCCCTCATTCCTCTGCCCCATAAAGCATCATCAGTGCTCTGCCCACGCTGCAGTGACAGAGCTGGGGAGCAGCAGCACCAGCTGCAACTGCTTAAAGCAAGAGATCCAGGCCAGGACAGACCAGGACAGACCACAGACTCCTCCTGAGGTCAGGCTCCAGGCTGGCACTGTAGTGCTGCCTCAGTCTCCTACAACTAGGTTTAATCTATTTATTTCTCTCACACTGCCTCCTCTCAGTTTGGGGTGAATTCAGTAATGTCAGAAGGCTGGGGCAGGACCAAGACAGAGAATGGGGTGTGCCTTTGTCTCTTAGTGAAGCAGGTTGACATTCCAAGGTTGCACAGGCCCTCATGGCTTCCCACTAAACTTCCACAATTCTGGGCAGAACACACAGCAGCTTCTCTGAAAACTCTGGCAAACTCACAGGTAGAACACACAGCAGGTTCTCCCACAACTCTGGCAAACTCAAACAATCACTTCCTTTTTTAGACTCAGTAAAAAGTTTCCAAGTCAACAATTAAACAATGCTAGAATGCATGGGGGTTTGTTAGATATGTCTGCATGGATCCAAGCAGTTGATAGAATATGTTGGAGTGCAGAGCTTCCAGCTTAATTGAGAAGCACTGTCCTGGGCAGTGAGCTTCTGGTTTTCCTGCCAGTTTTATAACCCCTGCCTTTAGTCCACCAGTCAACCATCCTTTCAGCAATAATGGGATACAAAAATTACTTTACCTAGGAATTATTCTATTGGAGTATCTGTCAGTTAAGATTAGTTTTTTAATATTAACTCACCTTTCATTACTCCAGTTTACAGTTGGATCATCCATTTTATTAATAAGAACTATTAAATGCTTTACACCTGCTGTTTTTGCTAACATGGCATGTTCTCTTGTTTGTCCACCTTTCTCAAATCCAGTTTCAAACTCTCCTTTTCTTGCAGAAATAACCTAATTAAAGATACATATTTTAATAAAGGTTCTACAATTCTCTCAACAGAACAATCAATAATACTGCCTTATTCAAAAAACTCTGGGTAGTCAGACCTAGTAAAAACTTCCAAAATGCACTGGTATATTCTCAGTATTACCCATTAGTTTCTGCATTGACATGTAAAAAATTCACATGACACCTGTGAACAGCTTTAAGAAGCTGTTAAGTTACTCCAAAACTCACTCATCTCAGTAAATGTAACATTTGAAAATTCTGCCTGCTGAAAGTAACTAAAAGAATAAAGAAGTAAACAAAACAAAAAAACAAACAAAAACCCCCAGAAACTTAATTCCATAGCATATGCAAAATAAAAGTATCTGATTTCTCCTTACCAGCACAGCAAGATCAGCTTGAGAAGCCCCACCAATCATATTTGGAACAAAGCTCTTGTGTCCAGGAGCATCTAAAATAGTGAAGTGTTTCTTCTCCGTTTCAAAATAGGCACGACCCACTTCTACTGTTTTACCTTTGTCTCGTTCTTCTTGGTTTGTGTCTAAGGCCCAAGAAAGGTACCTAAAAAATTCCAACCCAAACACTCTATTGTTGTATCAATTTTTATTACATTTATATAGAATTTGTTAGCCATAAGGGACATTTTCTCTTACTTATTTTAACCACCTCAGCATTGCTAAATGTAAAGTCACTACTGGTCTTGGAAATACTGAACTGACTGGTTTGTGTGTACAATGAGCTGCAGAGCCCACTGCCAGCTCTCCTTCACACAACTATAAGGATTCTAAAAATTCTAATAAACATGTTTCATTTTCTAAGTTCTTCAGCTGTATTCTAACCTCATATAATTTAAACTTTGCCTCAGTCTCAGAAACACCTCAGGATCAAATACAAAACAATTTTTCCTTCTCAGCATAATTAACTAAAACATTAGTTCTGACTTGCACATATCATTATTGAGAATTATAATTACTAGTTCTCATTTATTTGCACATATTAAGCAGAAGTTGGCTATGAAATAGACACCATCTTTATTCACAATATCTTCAATCAATTTTCATTATACAGACTCTTGTCCCCTCCTAATAATTTTTCCCACTGGCCAACAACAAGTTAGCTTTCGGTTAGGTAAACTGAAATTTTAAAAAAAAAAGCTACTTAGATCCTTCTGGTTTTGTGAAAACTGGTGACTATAAAGAAAAAAATGCTCTTACTAGTGATAAAAAGTGGTAACAACTCAATTGAACTGGTTTAACACAGTAATGATTTTTGCCATTAACAGCAGCCTGTAGCCATCCTTAGCTTTTGTTTTGTAGTGACTGGGGGGTGTCTGAGGAGATGCTGCTTTGGACAACAGTTGCTTGGTGAAAAAAACCATGTCACCCTTTCTATTCCCCTTCACACAGGATTCAGTGAGTTCAGGTCAATGCCCATCCCCTGAGGATGCTCTACCCTAAGGAAATCTTTAACTGCTCATTTTCCAGAGCCCTTTGAACCCCTTTTATCCTCCAGCCAAAAGGAGAAAGCTTTCAAAAGGGAAATCAATTTTGCAGTTGTTTGAAGCAGAAATGAGGCTGCTATATGTGCTGTATACACTCACTGCCCCCACAAAACCCAACCAACCAAAAAACAACAGCAAAACCCAAACCAAACAAGAGGCCACAAAAAATCCACCCAGGACAAGAGCACCATCGTGCCTGGAGGAAGCCAGGGCCACTGGGACAGAGACTAAAACCAGTTTCAGTGCAGTAAAGGGCAAAGGGTGCTGCTGTCTTCATGAAGTTCATACCATGTTTCTCTGTTTTTTTCTTTAGCTTCTCTTTCATATTTTTCAAGTGTTCTTTTGTCAACCATTCCTGTCAAATACCTAAGGAGAGGGAAAATAAAAGTGCAATTTTAGAGAAAGCAGAAAGGTATTTCCAAATATTTACTTATACAATCCCCACAGATTATTATGATTGGGAAATGAAGATACTAATTTTTTTTAATCTTCACAGAAAGGACAAAGTTTAACCAATGTTATAAAGCTGTTTCAAATTTCATTTTAAAATACAAAGAAAAACAGCCATGCTCTAAGAAAGAGATTAATTTTAAAAATTTGATAATTTTTGCTTTTGCATAGTTGCTTCTATTAAGTGAAAATCCTATAGCAATAACATTAATGCGCTGGAATTAAAAAATTCCAAAGACAGTAAGTACCTCAATTGACAGGGACAGAAACATTGTTATAGAAGTATTATCATATGCTGATTAAAGCCATAAAGAAAATATTACTCATTTTAATTGATGTTTTTTAATTCACAAGAACAAGAAATCTAAAAATTTAAGTTTCCTTACATTATTTGTCCTCCAATAGTTGACTTGCCAGCATCTAAAATAAAATTAATTCAAGTCATCAACAATGTAAAATTCTAGAAACAGCAGACCATTATGAACTAAGTAATCTAGTTTGTTTCCAAAGGATTTATTTTTTGAACCACAATCTAAGTTTTTGGAAGCATCTTTCACTTTCCCTTGTTCCTATTATAATTTGCTGTCAATTACATTACACCAAATTTTGAACATGCTGTTTTCATATATATAAATTCAGCATTATCCATAACAAAACCCCCTCACCAAGCAGTGATCCAGCTAAAGCCAGGGTCAAGAGTGGGAAGCTCTGGCAAAACCCCTTTCCCTGCTTCCTTTATCCCTGTCCCTAATAACCTGTGTGGGCTGGTCTTCAATATTGGGCTGTACCTCTGCCCACAGCCCCTTTACTTTATGTGACTCTATTCTGAATTTACCCAAGGACTCAATTACAGTACCTTTAAGGTGGTAAATAACTACAGAAATGAAAAGACAGAATCTACTTATAACTTGTGATTCAGTAATTCTGCTCTACTTCTGACACCACCCAAGTTTTTATGAAGTTTGTTGAAACTATTAAATGAAAATATTTTGCTATAAATGCTTCTTTTGACCATGAATTATGTTAATATATTGCTGTAACACTACTAATTTGAATATTCAGAATAATATTTTTTAATCTAATAGCAAGAACCCTAAAATAAGTAGAAAAGAAGCACCATTTTCTGATTTTGTTCTTCAGGTCATAAATACAGATATATCACTTGAGCACTCAACAGGAGCAGCTGCTTGAGAAATCATGAACACAGGCACTGTTGTGTCTAAGACAACACACTCTACTCTTGGCCCTCTACCCCTGAAAGACCTTCAAATTTTTCCTTTTCCAGAGCAGCTTCATTAGAATGAATGCTCCTGTGAGCCTCAAGACACGAATACAAGGAGCAGCATTAATTTCTAATCCTCTGAGTTAGAGGTAACACACAACAGACACATCCAAGTACTTGGATCCACAGATTCTTACACTTCCCCCTCCTCAGAACTCACCTACGTGTCCGATGAACACTACATTTACGTGCTCTTTTTTAGGAGCACCTGGAGGTGCTACAACAGATTTCGGTTTTGGTATTTCCTCCTCCTCTTCCATCATTTCCTGAGCGCTCTCCTCAGAAGGCCCCGCATCCCCTGCAGGACCCCCTCCTAGCTCTGCTTCACTGGGCTCTTCTTTGTGGTCCCATGACTCTTCTGGGGACATTTCTGTCTCTCCATTTTCCACTAAAAATGAACCAATTAGATATATTCAAATAGATAAAGAAATTAAAAAGAATTACAAGGGGAAAAGCCCCTGCCCCAAAGGCACAATCACAAAGCTACCAGGTCTGTTAACATTTTCCTATAGAAAAAGGGACAACTGCTGCTTGTTTCTGAAATGATTTAGACCAGGAGCTTCCAAGCTAGCTTGTGTGCTGACATAAGAAATCTAGGATATAGAAACTTCTGTTTTAACAAGGCAACAATTTTACAAAGAAAAAGCAAATCTGAAGATCCACTCAGACCAGCACAGTAGTCTGAATCCACAGACACACACTACCATATGTTTAGAAAGCAAGGGAGAGGGATTATAGTTTAAGTTCACTCATAAGCCTTATAAAAACAATAAGAAAGATACAATTCCTATGTTCTGATTGTTCACATTGCTGACAATTTTAAAGTTTTTTGCTAATCACCGTTGCACACATGTTTATGGGGCTATTTGGTAATATGAAATTATTTTTTAATAAAGCACTCATCATTTTACAGTGTCCAAGCAATCCAGCTGCAGCTCTCAATGCACACTAGTGTTCAATTACCTCTTTCCTCACCCAAGTATAAAGATACAACAAAGTACACTAAGGACTATTTGTAAGTGTAAAGGCTCTACTATTTTGTTTGCAGTGATTCAGCAAAAGCACTGCAGTAGTACATGGTAGTACTATCATAGTAAAAAGGAACAATTCTCATCTTACCAACAGATTCTGAAATTTCCATGTTAACAGCAGCATTTGAACCTAGAAGGAAAAAAAAGGGGGAAAATGAATCATTAGACACATACTTAGCATGACAGTAATCAAGAACAAAGAAAAATGAGTGACTAAATGAATAAAAGGATAGTTCAGATGTTTTGGCACTTGCCAAAGCTTTTTAATATACAGGTTCATTTCAAAAATTCTGCTTCATACTAGTTTTATGATCTTCCATAAGCCACTTTATGAGCCTTTCCCCAACTGCCTATGAAACTGTAAATAAATACAGATAATCACATTGCCTTACAAGAATAGTATGAGGATAATGAAGATTGGAAAAGGTTCATAGAGATTTAAAAGAGATTATTTGCAATAATTTTTTAAAAAAATAATGGAATGAAGAAAAATTACTACCTTCACAAGAGGCTGTCTGCTCCTCTGGAGAAGGCTCTACAGGTGCACCTGCAGAGAAAAAAAGTTTATCTTTTAAAGTACAATGATGTTACCAATTTCCAAACTTTGCCATAAAAGACCATCTCCCAGTTTTATTGCAAGAATTGTACGGAAAGAATAACGACTCCCCTCCCTGCCAAGTGGTACTAAACACAGCCTCTAAGCACAAGTACTGCTAAAGAACACTGCCTAGACATGGTGAAAATAATATACCACTTCTAAAAACAAGCCATTTCTCCACCTGAATGGAAAGATACACTTAAAGCAAGCAATTTTCTATACACAGTATTTTGCTTGCCCATCCTCTTTGAGCATGCTGGCTGGTGGTGTTAGTGTCTAACTGGTGTTCAAAAATAGCCAAGCAGTTTCATTGTATCCAAAGCCACAATGTGGTGTCACAACTGCAGGGAAAGGGTCTTACAGCCATGTCTACACTGCTCTTATGCCTCATTTCTGTTAAATGTTGAATAGGAAACAGAAACAAGCTACTAAAAACAAATTCTTAACATCTTCTGTAGTTATTAAGGTCAAGAGATGATAAATTCATTCAGATGTCTGGTAAGTTTGCCAGTCCTCTTAAACACCAGAGCACAGTCCCATTACATGGAGGGCAATCCCACTGACCATGTGCATCTACCAAAGCCACAAGTATGGCTTTTTGGATAAATTACTCAACCCTCTCATACACTAAACCATACCACTACATTTTATGCTGAGGTGTAACAATTATTAAACCCACTAGGAGTGATACATTGCAATTACCACACCACTCAATGTTTTGGGACGTTGTTTCACATGATCAAGGGGCCTTCTATAACTATACCTAAAACCTTAACCTATGTAGTTTTCTCTTGTTCTAAGTTGAACTTATACCAAGAGAACATAATGCTTTGAAACAAGTTCTCTTGTTTTTCAACCACATACAAAATTCATACTCTCTGTTTAGCTGTACTCCAGCTCTCCTTCAACTGAATTCTGAACCCAGATCTTAGAGCATCACTTGCTCTATACGCATGATGGGACCTAAAGATGAAACAAATCCCCTCAAAAGAACAAAGGCACCCAGGGAAGGACCTGCTCCTAAGCCTCTTTGCTTTCGCACTGTTTGCGTATTTGCTGCAGACTCCTCTAAAGTGGAGCAGCGCCGGGAGAGCTGGCAGGGGGCCAGAGGACAGGGCTTTGCAGGCAGGGTGAATGTGGGTCACAGCACAACAGCCAGTGGCCAGCAGCAAACCAGGGAGGGGACACAGCAATGCCCAAATGGAAGCACTGCCTGCACCCCTGCCTTGGATCACACATGAGCAGCAATGCCCAAATGGAAGCACTGCCTGCACCCCTGCCTTGGATCACACATGAACTACACTCCCAAAAACAAACCAACCAGGCTTGAAGAGAATGAATTCATACAGTCAGTAAAAGCATAAGAATAGAATACCCCTAGATCTTTTTAAATAAATGATCTATCACTCCCCTTTGGCTGCTGGAAAAGACTCCAAGCAGCCCATTTTTGAGTGTGGTAAGCAGGTGGCACAAAATCCAGGTATGAACCTAAAGCCTCCATTTTGTAGCACATCAAAGATTGTTGGCTATTTCACACATACTGTGGTTGGGATGCATAAATATTTTAATTACAAGATCATTTCAACAAGCTTTTGATTTCACTCCAGAAGTTTGTCTGTAATGAAAAATGTATCAAATGGCAATATTAATGCACTTGCCTTGGAACAGACGTTCTACGAGTGGTTGGAGAGCTAGTTAATTTCTGAGAAATATACTGTCAGTCAAAACCATTCCTATAAACTCAGGTTTTACTTTCTGGTCTGCAATACAGCAGGTATGCAGACAGGAAAAAAGTTTCTTCACAACTAAGAGAAGAAGAAGAAGAAAAATTTCCTCTGTAAATTCTGTACAGGCCTAGCACACAAGAGTCAGTAAGACAGTTTGTGCATGGATGCTAAAGAGCAGCAGTGCCACACAACCAGGGGGGAACAGATAGTCAGCTACAACCACAGCCATTTATTAAACTCTGGGCACTTTGGTACACAAGTGGCAGACATCCTTTGGAAGAAGACACTGAATTGTATCAAACATATACTGTTTCTTCAAAGCAGAAAGAAACGTAAACCACTCACTAAAAAATTATTGTTAAGAAACCAAATAAATAAATAAACTTAATTTCAAAACTAACATGCTCTAAGTGACAAAAAAACTCACTCTCCACAGTAACTGTTTACTTCTGATAAACAATTTCAGGTAACGTCAGGTTATTTCAGACAAAGGCTCAGATTTACCATACTCCATGTGGAAGTGAACAGATTGCCTGAAAAGTGCCTTAAGACCATCATCTGAAAAGAAGGGTGCAATCCTACTGCTTCCCTAGAGCACAGGGCTGGTGCATCTTGGTCTGTCACCTCTTCTCATCTGTGAAGATCATCCAGACAGGAATCTTTCAGAGAGAGGGACTCAAAACGTCCTTTGTAGGAAATCTGGTTCTAAAGTCAGGACATGCCTTAAGTGATGCCAATTTTAAAATGCCTCAAATTACTGGATTTATGCATGACAAGCAGCTTGAGGATTTTACACCTAACCATCTCCATCCCTCCTTCAAGCCCTAAGTCAAGAACTGCTGTTGCAATCTTATCCATGGTATTACATGGACTGAGTGGCTTATCTTTAGTCCTGCTCAACATCAGAGCCTTAGGACATTTTTTGGAATATCTCTGTTGTCAATGCCAAGGGCAAAAATGGATACAGATGCTGCATTTATCTACTGGTGCTATCAGACAATGACATTATGTAATTCAGAGTCTTGTCTAGAAAAGGTAATTGTGGGGATTTTTTAAATGCAAAATGCACTGGAAGAGTATGTGCACTACCAATACAGAGTCCAAAATTGCACAGCTTGTAAAACCCAGTGACTGATCTCTTTAAAATAGATCTCATGTCCCAAAGAATCCACTCTGCCTACTTCATTCACACAGTATTCTACTACTGATAAGTTTGTAGCATATCACATCAAGTTTTGTACTTGTTTGCACTTCTGTTGTACAATAACCAAAGCTGCACAAGGACAACAAATTTGAAGTTATCATCCAACCTCTGAAAATATTGTTTTAAAAGACTACAAGCTAGGAACTTTGCAGCACTAACATATTAGAATGCTTGTAGATAAACAATAGAAAATTGCTCTTTAAATTTCTATTAGAATGTAGCAAGTTTTTCATACCTAGAACAGGTACAGCTGGTAAGAATCAATATTAGAACAGTGGTTAAAACACAGCATTAAAGTCAAACTCAATTGCTAAGCAGTAGTGACAACCTCCATCTTTACACAAACCTCAGTGTTTACCAGATGCCCAGAAAAAGCTGATAAAGGTCTCCACACAAGTAAGAACTGCCCAGTGGTTGACTGGTAATTCCTGAACATCAGTTACCTGAACCACAATGCAAATGAATTCACAGAATTGATGAGAGGCATAAATTTGGCGCAATACACAGCAGCACTCAGCTCCCAGCCTGCTCTGCTGCTGGAGTGATAAGAACCCAGAC
This sequence comes from Molothrus aeneus, assembly GCF_037042795.1. NCBI lineage: Eukaryota > Metazoa > Chordata > Aves > Passeriformes > Icteridae > Molothrus > Molothrus aeneus. Next base: position 7,477,346 of record NC_089661.1, on the reverse strand, counting down.
AGGACTGGAACCTGACAACTGGGATAGACTACAGAGTTAGAGAAACTCTGCACCATACAGCAGAGAGATTAAAAAAAAAAAAAGTAAAAAACCTAAAAAGACAAATTCAGCCTGAAACAAACATCTTATCTACAAAACTTAGATGCCTGTAGAGTGAATTTGTTACTGCTTCTCTAATACAGGCATCAAGTTGCTTCACAGGAATTCCTGAAGAGTGAAGAAACACATGACACCCACCTTAGGATTCCCATCACCTTTTTGAATGTGTAATTCCAATACCTGAGTTCAGCACATCTTTACACAATAGTCATACAGTCTTCATGCATTACATAACAGAGGTTTGCCCCCCTTTTTTTAAATGAAAGCATAAAGGGAATTACAGCAGAGTAAAAAAATAAAAGTCCGCATCAAACACACACAGCGTGAAAAGCAGAACAAAAAAAGCCCCAAGAGATTCTTAGATAACAAAAACACACAAAAATTATGTCAAGCACAACTACAGCTAAACAAAGTGCTTTATACTCAATACTTAAAATTGTACAGAAAGAAAAGGTTTTCAGGAGTTCACTGTAAGGCAGTTGTTTTGAAAGTTAAACCCAAAATTAACTTATTCTCTCTGCTCTGCTTTATAGCCTATGCCCCAGCTTCACCACTGGACACACCAGTTTTTAAAATGCACCAATGCAAAAGCAGCTTTAATAGTTTAACCTGACTCTGTAAAATTCACAAAAAATAATTAGCATTTGTTTCATATTCATAGGCTTTTATTACGTGTTAGCTTAGTAAAAGACCCACCTTCTTCCTTCCCCAGTGAGGACACACCTTAAGCTTATCTTATCTAAACTTGACATGCTCCTTAACAACTAAGTTTAAAAAAGCTTATGGGGACTTTCAGGGAATATAGTGAAGTTCTCTTCTGCTTAAGGCCAAGTATTTGTGCTCAGCTGATAACTTGATTTTAAAGACAGATAATCAAGAAACCAAGCTCCGTATTTCAACAGTTCAGGATTCCACTCTGACAAAAATCTCTCATAACCCAATATCTTTAGTATGACTCAGATATTTAGTATTGCATCTCCTGTCCTAAACTAACTTTTGTAATGAATACAATCACTGTCATTTTCCCATAGACCTCTTCAAAACATAGTCATTAATTTAATGGATTAAATTATGACTGCTTTATTCCTTCATAATAAAAAACACAAAACCATCTTTTTATCTTGGCTTTATACAATCAGCTGCTTCTTTTCCTTGCATATCTGTCAGCACAAAACAGGAGAAAAATGCCAAAATTCCTTAAGTGGAACTGTAAAACCAGATTATAAATAGAATCCAAGAATTATCCCAATTTATTTTTGTGTTCATTTTGATAGAGCAATCAAGTTTTAAGATAACACCATGCTTTCAAACACATTCAAGCAGTAGCCCAAAGCAGAGTGCCACACACACACGGCCAGCAGGCTGCCTTAGCCCCCAGGACAGCCCATGCAGTGCACAGCTGACCCCAGGGGTTTGTGTGTCTTTTACTGGAGCCATGCAAGGCCACGAGGGTGATGAATTATTCTAACAGGAGCAACACAATCCTGGCCACCTTCCTGGGGACACTTCAGGTGTAGACAAAGGACATCTGTGTAACACATTGGCACCCTGGGTGCACCACACAGGTATGTTCTATCTGATCACCCAGCAGTGCCAAGACATCCAGCCTTTCTCTGCACCCAGTTTCACAAGTGGCTGCACAGCTCACCTGTCTAGAGAAGCTGATACAAAGACTGCTCTAGATAGACAAGTGACAACTCAAATCAAGATTTTCAGATAAGAATTTATCCCATATACTGGCACTGACAATACCACCCTGATTTGCTGCCATTGAGCAGTTCCAGTTTGCAGTTCTGAAGCATTAACAGTAACACTACCAGCACTGCTGAGGAAATCATCAGCACAGGGCTGTTCCAAGGCTGACATGAAAAACCATGTAGCCCTTAAACATAACAGCTTCTTGGACTGTGGGCTACTGTCTTAGACAAGCCTTTCTCAGCAAGTTCATATGCAAAGTGAAGTTCTTGAGGACTGAGACGTTGAAGAGTCTTACAGTGTAAAATGAGATACCAGGCTTTGGAGAACACAGTGGTACAGATAACTCAACCTGCTCTGGAAACTACAGGTTTCAGAACTGAAGTAGATGATACTGAAACTCCACCTCTTGTGTCTGACTGACATATGGATGTCCCAGCTGCTACAAGGTCAGAAAAAATGAGGGCAGGGAAAAGCAGGAAGAAAAATGTTATACCCATTTATTCACAGCACTTGAAGGCTGAGGATGTCCAGCTGCTTGAATTCAACTGCTTCAGGAGTGACTACTGCAGGCAATTGAGGATATTTAGGGAGTGAAGCAAACAGGGGCACTGAATCTTAAGCCAGATGTTTGCTTGGCTCAGAACTGTAGGGGCAAGTTGTTTAAACTGGAGTCATTAGCAAAGATCTTTAGAAATTAATTTGAAGTGGTCAAGAGAATTACCAAACTAAACAGTAGCCCTAATACCACCAAAAGGACAAATGCTTTCCTTACACCCACTGCTGCATGTCACACTTTTTATTCTTATTACTTTCATACTAAGGATGCTTTTTTCTCTTGCTACTACCACTGCATACTTCAAATCAGTGAACAATTCAGGTTGGAAATATCCCAGGAGTTAGCTAGTTTAGTCTCCTGCTCCAAGCAGAGTCAACAGTGAATACTTAAAAATTATTTCTGAAAAGAAGAACTAACACAAAATACCATAAAGACCATACAAGGAAGCTGTGATAAATTTTACCAAGAATCCTGTGAGTATTCAAGAACTACTATTCAAAACTGAACCACAAAAATGCAGATTGATGCTGCATTTTCAAAAACATTTTGATTCTCTCATACCCCATTAAAAAAAAAAAGAAATCTTATTAATCAGACGTTGGTGTTAGCTATTCCCTCTGAACCATGCCTTGATATAGAAACAAAGAAAAAAATGTAATTTTCTGCTACATACATCTACAAAATTAATGAAACATAGTACAGAAAGAAGTCATAGAAGCTAAAGAGTGAAGTTGCAAGGCACAGGTGTGACTATGAACATTTAGAGGCCCTAACACAATCCACTGTCATTTCATTATCACACATGGCCTTAACTGAGTTTAGTTTGCTAGTCCAGCAACTGCCAGAGTCTCCCCAGAAGTACAAAGTGTCTGTGACACCCTCCCAGCTCACCTGGCACAGAACTGTGCTGCAGCCATGGCTGTCACAGACAAAAAACCAAAGTCTTCATTTCACATTTCCAACAGAATTCAGCAAAGAGAGATTTTATTCAAATGAGTTTGACTTGGACACAATTTGATAAATGTAAATCCTCATAGCTACAACCTTTAGAACATACTGGTTTTAGTATATTCCTTAGGTTCAAAAATGTAAATTATATGCTTTTCCCATATAATCAAATGATAGTTTCAGAATTATTTTGGAATTAAATTATCTGGGAGCATAAGTTATATTGGTGGTAAAATCAGTCAGCTTTCTTCCTAATATACAATTTCCAATCAAAAGAAAGCATGTGTAAACCAGTTTGAAAGTAAGCTTTAGGAATGCAGGTTTCAGGATTTTCCCAGTTTTAGAAAGTTAACATCTTATTCCATAAATGACTTCTGAGAGTGCTCCTTCTGTGCTCTAAACATAAATGACAGGAATTTTATTCAAATTACTAGAAACATTAAGTTAGTGTGCATGAAAGGAAACACTCTTACACACTGCAGCCACACAATGGAATCAGTCCTGTGGAATTTTTATATGCCACGCTGCTACTACTCATTTATCCTGATCTCTAATGGCCTTTGAATTACTAAGGAATTATGACTTGAGCAAAACCTCACCAAGAGAAAGTTCCAAGAAGAAAAGCACTACTAGAACTTAACTTTAGGCCACTGAAATTCCTCAAGTGACACCCAACTTTTTAGATTTTCTTAAGGTTTAGATGTATCAAGACGAATTTAGGTTCTTCCCTACTACAAACTATGTAATGAAGAATGAGTGTCACAGAGCACCTCATTCCCTACGGGAACAAAAGCAAACTGGGCTGCTGCAAAGTAACCTATTCAGCACCACTGTCTAATCACATGTTGTTCTGACTTCTTTCCAGAGCAAGCTCCACCTAGTTCTGCCAGCCAGGAAAGTAGTTGTCACCTTATACAAACACCTGCAAGGAGAAGATGTCAATTACCTTCTGCAACCAAGCAAGCAGACCTGGAGCAGTACCTAGCAAGTACAGTATTCAAGTTAAGAAAGAAATAGAATTTTTTAACTTAAGGTTTTTTTCTGCCTAATCTTAGGGATATTGAAGCTACTCTAGAGAAACTGAAAATCCTGAACCTTAAAGAAGATATAGCAATCAAGGTAAATTCAAGCCAGGTGGATTCTAGCACTATGTAGGAAATGTAACTCAGCAATGAAGACACAAAGCAAAGCTATCCTGATCACTCCAGATCATCAGACAGTTTTCAAGCCATCCCTAATTTCTGGAAAGAAGAAGCTCATCACAGGTTGTAGAAGTAGCAAAAGAGTGGAGAAAAGGAAAGTAAAGAAAAAATTGGTAGGTGAGGAGATGTAGTTTGAATTCCTAAAAAAAAAAAAAATTAACTATAGAACACCTTAGATGAAACCTTAAAAGAGCAGCCAGGAAAAAAAATCAAAATTATTCTAATAATATTCAAAACACTAAAAAAAAATCTTTCAGTATTGATTACATAGCTAAAAAACCCAAACTTTTGATTCAGATTGCAATATCTGAAAAATACAGGAATGGATTTTGAAGATAAATCAAAGGTGCACCACGTGTTCATCACAGCCCCAAGGTACCCAGTCTACCTCTAATCTGTGAACTTTAACAGATACCTTTATTCTAAATGGAATTCAAGAGTCTGCCCATGGCTTCTCTGAAGTTTACATTAATGCACTTAGACACTACTTGCCTGCACAGTAAATGAGCTACAACTTCTGCTAAAAATCAGGAGTGCTGAACAGCTGTAGAGAACATATAATCTAACATAAGGAACAGGTCAATATTCTCTTAGAAAAATATTAACGTGTCATATTTTAGTTGTTAACAACTATTAACTTTAGATACTAGGGAGATCAAGACCAATTAATATATTAAGGAAAAACACAATAAATAATAAGCCACAACCAACAGGAAATCAAGCCAACATAATTTAACAACTAGTGTCTTTAGTGAAATTAAATTACTAGATAAATACCTGAAACACTAGCTTGTTTCATATTATACCAATAGGGATACAGAAAATTATAGGAAAAATTAGGAAGATCTCAAACTCCTTAGCTGCAGGAGTGACATTAAAATCCTAACACAAAGTTAAGCAGCATGTCCAATGTTTGGAAGAACCTTCAGTTTGGAGCTGAAAATGAAAAAGTAGGTCTCCTTTAATTTCCCATATGCAAAGTAAATCTAGTATAAACATTGGTTGCGCACACAAAGATCCTTTGAAATTAAAAGCAGGGTAAATTTCAGGTTATTCCATTAGCTGAGGCCAGCTGGACAAAACTCCCTTCCCTACTAATCCTTTATCGGCATTATGTTAAGAAAAAAAAATAAATTACTTGATATAATCTTCAAAAAGACATTTAAGATACATCTGAGGCCCTGGTGGCTGAAGAAGTGCTTTTCTCCCCAGCAACACTAAATTTATAACCTCCAAAATCTTCAACAACTCCTAGAGTGTTACATGTTATATATTATATATATGACATATATTATATTGATTTTATGTATTATAGGAAGAGCAGAGCTATGTGCTTTTGTCCCATCATGGGTGACCCTTTGCGAGCAAAGGTCCCCGCGAAACGCACACGGGACCCGCAGGGAGCCAGAGCCCCCGGTTCCTGCTGCTCCCCGGGCAGAGCCCCGCGGCCTCCCCCCGCCGGGGCCCCCCCGACCCCGGAGCGGCTCCCCCGCGGTGCTGCCACCGCCCCCTGCCCAGCCCCTGTCCGCTGCCCCGGCCGTGCTCCTCCCGCCCGGGGACCCTCCTGCGGCCGGACCCCGCTCCCGCGCCCCGGACCCCGCGCCGCCCCCCGGCCCGGCCCGGCTCCTCGCCCGCCCCGCGTGGCCCTTTCCCGGCCGCCGCGGGCCCGGCACCCCCGCCCCGCTCGCCCCGCGCCCTCCCAACATGGCCCCCATCCCTCCCTGCCTCCCTCGCCCTCCGCGGTGCCGGCCCCGCGGTTACCGAGCGGCGGCGGCGGCGGGAGGCCGGGCGGGGGCGAGGGCGGCGGCAGGCCGGGCGCCGGGCCGCTCCGCAGGAAGGACGGCACGAACTCGGCGGCGTGGACGTTGGGCACGAAGGGCTTGGCGTTGACGTTCAGCTGCCGGCTGAAGGCCGCCCCGAGCAGCTCCTGCTGCGCCTCGGCCTCCGCGGCCGGCGGGGCGCAGCCCGGGCCGGCGCCGCTGCCCGGCTCGATGTCCGCCTGGTCCCAGCAGTCGGGAGCCGAGTCGCTGCTGCTCCCACTGCCGCTCCCGTTCGCCTCCATTTTGTGGCGGCCCCACAAGGCTCCGCGGCCCCGAAGCGTCTCCCGGGTGAGGGGGGAGCCGGCGGCGGCACCGACTCAGCACTCGCTCCGCGGATTCCGCGTGTGCTCCGCCGCCCCGACGCGAGCACAGTGTGGCCTCTCGGGCCGCCGTACCCCCTCCCGGCAGCCTCTCCTACCGCCATCGTAGTAGTTTTTATCTCCCCCGGCCCTGCTCCTGCTGCACGTCCGAGGCTCGGCGCAAGAACTACAATACCCGTCATACCACGCGCGCGCACCCGCGCCCCGCCTCCTGAGGACAGACGGGAAATGGAGTTGCCTGCGTTACTTGCGCGCTCAGGAACTGCAACTCCCGGCGGCCCCCGCGCGCGCCGCGCGTCCCTGCCGGCTCCGCCCCCTTTTCCAAGGGGATGCGGAACGCGGAGTTGGCGCCTCCGGCGGTACCGGAACCGCCCGGGTCCGCGCCCAGCGGTGCCAGAACGCACCGAACCCCTCCTGGGGAGCTGAGGTGCACGGGGACAGGACAGGCGGGACAGGAACCGCCCGGGTCAGCTCCCATCGCTTCCCACCGAGCCCGTCCCGGAGAGCAGAGGCGGCTGCAGAGCTCCCGGGGAAGGTGGGGGAGCACACGGCCTCCCTCGGGATGCAAGAGGGAACGCTGCTGTACCTGTCCAGCCAGACGTGGACAGGATGCAGGGAAAGTTCCAATTTTGGTCATTCTATAGGACACTTTGACTTGATTGTTATCATGTAAAAAACCCATCCAGTTAAGCCAGAGTCAGTAGGACTTTGCAAATACTGAGGCCCTCCCTCCACTGGTATGACTCTTAGAAGTTTTTAAGACAAAATCTCAACAAACAAACCCGAAAAACATCGCTTGAAGTTAAGTATATTTGGAGGAAACAGAGGGGAAACAAGTAGATTTTGGTTATGGGGCTGCACGAGGCTGTGGCAGCATTTTGTCTTGTAGGGTACAGTGTGTTTATAACTACACAAAACAAATATTTGGGAGTTTCTTGGAGTGCTGACATGTGAGGAGTGAGTCATCTGCAGCATTATTCATATCAGAACACTCTAGGACAGATTACAGGGTTGTTTTAAAGCAGGTGGTCTTAGAACTAAAAATGAAAGATCTCCCTTTGGTACAGAGTCCTGGGCAGTTTTGGTTGGAGAACAAAAGCTCTCCTGAAGGGGCATTTGTGTAATGTAATCCTGACATGAGAACCAGAGGGTTTCTGGCTGCACACCAGCAGCAACATGTGGAGCATGGACAAACAAAAGCTTCTACAGATGTTAATGGAAATATGGACTTCCAACAGATCATAACCAGGGAAAACATTAGTGTGCAAGGTAGCACTTACAAAAGCAAAAAACAGAAAACCCCATAAATCCAAAAAAAAACCACCAACCCCAAAGCCCTACTAACACCACAGAAAGTTCATTTTGGAAGGAAAAAGTATCACTTATAATGAGAGACTAAAAACCTGTGCCTAAGTGGAAGCCTTTCCTTCAAGCACCACCAAGAGGTTAACCCTAACCCTATTCTCTGGCACAGAGTTACTCTCCAGTTTTCAGACATTGTCAGTGTCTATTTTTCAAATCGAGTGTAATTAAGGAAGAGTCTCACCTGTGCTACTGTTGTAATATTTGGAATTTTGTCAAGCTGCAAGTAAGTCCCAGCTGTGCATGGCAATCACTTTTCTGTTTAACAAAAGGAAAAGTAGTACACGGTGCATTGTTTGGGTTTGTTTTCTCTAACCTTTGCTTGTTAGGTGACTTTTATTAGCCAAGAGGTGTCTGATACATTTCATATAGTACAGAAACAAGGTAGCAGCATTTCAGCACTCAGGGATTACTGGTGTTGAATAATAGCTAGAACTGCACTGGAGAGCAAGCTGCATGCATTCTGCTGACAGAGTGACTTGTTCCTGAACACTTTTTACTGTCACTGTGAGCATGGAACAGGTTTATAATGAGTGCAATGCTGTACAGCAAGCTGGTGTTTGGTTTGAGCCCTGACACAGCCTACAGGTCAGGAAAGCCTCAACTGGAGGCAGGAGCTGCCTTTTCTGAGCAGTTTAGATATACCTAAAGATGATCAACACAAGGAACACAGAGAAAGCAATTCTTGCACATTTTTTGGCATTCCTTAAAAGAACTTCTTGAAGGTTTTTGAAATGGGCCTTCTTTCCAATGGCTCCTAAAGCACTGAGTTGTGATAATTTTTTGTGTTTGTGTAGAGGGAGTAGGGCCAAATATGTGTTTGATCAGAGGTGCAGAAGTGCATATTACCACTGATTTCAGGGAAAGAAATTAGTTGTGTTTCACAACCTTTCTTCCTTCCTTCCTAGGTACTTATTCCCTAGGTACCTGCTAGGCTATAAACAATTAGTCCATAGAATTTCAAAAGGTGCCAGATGTCCTTCAGAGTGTACAAACCTGTTTTGCAGGCTGTCACATCACACATGGAATTGTGTAAACTCAAACACTACATTTTTAACAGGGCTAGTAGTTTGTTTTTCCACTTTGGAACAGCTGGTACTCAAAACAAAAGCAGAATTATGATAATTTTACTGGCAAAATATCCACTGGAGTGTAAATGGTCCTGTTTGCTTGAGGTTTTAAAGCATTATTAAAGCTTTTCTTGTTTAAATCTCTTCTGCATCAAAATGTTTAGAATAAATATACCAGCTCTTCATTTAATAAATGCTAAAATGCTTTTCTTATTGAGAATCACCCATATAAATCCATTTTCATGTCATGAATTACTTAAGTGATCAAGACTGCTTAGAAAAGAGGAGTCTGGCCCAGCTTAGGGGTAACCTATGATGACTGAGGGGCAAAGAAACTGTCCCCCCACAACTGCAGTTCTTCCATCCTTGTGCTGCCTCTGAGCTGCCAGACCCTGTGCTGAGTCTGTCCAGCTCATTACATTTAGTGCCAGAATAATCCACTTTCTTTTTCCTCCTGGGCTACTCAGCTGAATCAAATAAGATGCATTTGACAAATGCCAGGGCTGGTATAAAGTAAGAATGGGGAACAGGACTTATTTTTTGGTGAGAGCAAGTTATTAATACAATAAACTATCCCAAGGCAGCTTCACCTCTAATTTGCAGTCTGTGGTGAGTCAGTCCTGCAGCAGTGAAGTGGAGGGCTCTGTTCATATGGTATTAGAAACAGTGGTCTGTACTTTGGTAGTAACTTCCACCCAAGCTCCCACAAGCACTTTGCAGCCTGGCAGGGACACCTATGAAGTACCAATGTGCTAAAGAGCCGTGTGAAGCAGAAGAGAAAGATGGATTTCACTAGAAAGCTCCAAACAGGTTAACCGCTTGAGGAAGTTACTTGCTCCCCACCACCAGGTAAGTTTTTAAAATTCCATGAACTACCAACAGCCATAAAATGGAAAGAGAGTTGTTTTAGGGTGCTGAGTTACGACTGAATTGACTCAGTTTACCTTGACATCAAGTAACTTCCTGAGCTACTGCAACATGGGAAGAAACATTTTGGCTGAGACTGGGAGGAGCAGGAAAGGAATATAACCTCCCTTTCTGATGTGGCAGCAAGCTGGGATTGGAGTGACACAATGTGAGCCATACCCTGATATTTAAAGGTATTCAAATATGTACAGTAGCTATGCACCTAAATGAGTAGCCTGATATTTAGAATTGCTTTGAAGTCAGAAAGAGCCTTTAAAAACAAAGCTAAAGGAACAAGTTATTTACTTAGGAGAAAGAAAGGACAGGAGGAAAGAGGTAAATTATTAGAAGGTTGACTAGGTGCCAGAAATGTATAAACGTTTGTTCTTAAAGTCTGGCAAATTCTTTCTCCAGGTAGTCTGTGAGGTGTAGCTGAGAACTAGAGAATAGAAAACACAACTGTTTCACCATGATGGCTTCATTAAGAGCCAAGTCTCTCCTAAGCTTTACTGGTGCTCATGGAAGTGTCAGTGAATAAAGAGGCTTTTATATTTACACAAGACCATGTCTAATCCAAACTAAGACATCTTGCCCTGGAAACATCTTTTTACTGATTTGTTGTTCCAATACTGCTATTTAACAAATGCTCTTTCTGGCCTGCTCCTCTCCCTGTGCTGGGCGTTGGCAGAACTGCAGTCCATGAATTCCCTCGTGGAAATGTATTTGAAGCTATTTTGTTGGAAGAATTTCAAATAAAAGTCTTTAGTTTTCTAAATGTAGCACCAGAGCATAAGCTCTGTTTCACAGTCCAATCATAGAATTAGTCCACATCTGCAAAGGAATTTAGAATTTGTCTCACATTTCATTGTGGGTTGGCAATGAGTACTTTGGAGCTGGATTCTTCTTTTTGAGGGCTCCAATCTAGTTAAAGCCTTTTTTGATGGCTCCTTTTGGAGCAATTAAACACATACTGCAGGCTTCAAAAATGGCATAAAGTTAATTGGTTTTCTTTTAGATAGCAAAAGAAATACTTGAATTGCTACACCAAAATGCCAGTTTGTAATTTTGTGTCCATCTTCTCAGCTCTCAAATACCTCACATGCCCAGCTCATTATTTTTAAAAATAGTCATGTGTGTCTCTCACTTCTATATGTATACACAACCTTTATTCTCCTTGATTGTGTATCTCTAAAAAGAAAGACTGAAAGGTCTTTTTTTGCAAGTGCAGTCACCTTTTTTCAAGTGACTCTAACTGGAGGCTCAGAGTTCTCAGCTGTGTCATCTATTGCTTAGTTACCCTGTATTGTTTAGGTCTCAGAGATGTGTAAGGTGGGTTCTTGTTGGATCTTTGTTCACAATGCCTCTCTTTGAATGCACAGGCAGTGCAGCTCCTCCTTAGACAGAATTTCTTCTGTGGTTTTGTTACCCTGAGACTCCAGGCTGAAAAATAGGAGTGGGAGAGTAGTTTAGGTAAGTAGTTTTTCTGTCAAAACTGTTGTGTGTGTGGGTTTCTTGCTATGAAAGCTCAAAAGAAACAAAGATGGGGATTTAGGCATGCACATTGTGAAGAACCTGTGTGTAGTTTATAAACCTGTGACAGTTAAAATGTTGTAAATAGCAGAGGGATTGCTTAATGTGGAAGGAATGTGCTGAGCAAAGAACGCAAATCCAAGGAAGGGAAGAGTGAGATCACTTAAATGATGTAAACAGTGGCTGAGCTGGGGCTAGGAAGGTTAGAGACAGGAGGGAATCTATTTTGGAGAAAGAGATTGTGGTTTCAGAGATGTGAAAGCCAGGTGTAGGGTTGGTGGGAGGAGGCATCATACTGAAGCAGCTGAAAAGAAATCTTGTGAAGCACAATACAGACCTCTGTTTTTCTGTTTTTATGCTTTCTTTTAGATCAGCAATATTTTGATTAGAAAATTAACCTTTTGCTTCCTTAGAAGCAGCATGGCCAGCAGGACCAGCACAGTCACAGTCACTGCTGAGGCCACACCTCGAGTGCTGTGTCCAGCTCTGGGCCCCTCACGACAAGAACTGGACATGGAGGTGCTGGGTCATGTCCAGAGAAAGGAACAGAGCTGGGGAGGAGCTGGAGCACAGATGATGAAGAGTGGCTGGGTATTAACACACTGTTTATTCCCAGCCTTTCTGACTGCAGGGACTCCCTGACATGGAGGAGCTGCTGGATGCTGTAATAACTCCAGGCCAGATCTCCTGCTTTATAAATATGGCAAGAGTTTTGGAACACTTAAGTTTTACATGGACAGTTTTCCATGCTGTCTGTCTCAAGGGAGGGGGAAATAGAGAACTGGTTCCATGTGGGATTTTCATGTACGTTCTTTTCACCTTCCTAATTCTCTGGAATTCCAGTTGAGGGAGCATGTTGTCCATTAGAGATCCCTTAAGATTTTAGTTTCAGTAATGACTAAAGCAGAATGGCAATATTGTTATGAAGGAAGAATAACAGCATCATGGGATTTTTAAAGCTGCTCTTCTATGGCTAGTTAACATGTTAACATTGTTGCAGAAAATAATTACTTCATTATGGAATTGTGAGAATGAAATAGTGAGCTTGTTTCTAAATAGGCTTAATTACTCTAGAAGTATTCTGTGCCAGTATTCTTATTCCAGAGACAGCAATTTGCATGGGGAATTATTCTGGAGTAGTGGTGGCTGAATCAATTACAATTTCCCTCCTGTCTTGAGAGAGAGCACACATTGACACTGTGATGCTGTACATGAGAATTTGAAAAAAGTGAATGTGTGTTATTCAAACCTCTGAACAGCTAGAGAATTTGGCTAAAATTACCAGAACAAAATTTTATGTTAGACTTTAGCGTATGCCAAACACTTCACATAATTCATAATTGTTCCTGCACATTTATTTTTTGTAACTCCAATACTCCTGTTGGCATTATGTCACTGATGATTTTCAGTTTATTTTGTCCACCTGCAAAATCACTAAAATAGTAGCATGTAAGAGATTATTTTTGCAACACAAAATGTGTTCACATTAAGAAATAAATTATATTTACATTCTGTAAAAGCTATTATACCAACACAAAAATGTCATTGGCATTCTAACAAGCATTGGCTTAATCCAAACTTGCTTGCACAATTCCTTTTCTATGCATTGTCCTTAGTGGTTACATAACTATTCTGGCGCATGTGGGATGTCAGAAAAATGAAAAGGTATCTTCTTTGCCCCAAGGGTTTGCAGTCTATTAGGACTGCTTTCCTGGGCTGTGCACTTCCTCTGTTCCATGAGCTGGTTCCTAGCTAAGTCAGCTTTGAACACAGTGGGGGATACAGAAGCTGTCTGTGATTTAATTGACTGTGTTTATACTATTGTTATTTTAATCACTATTTTAAAGGAACATTTTCTCTTCTGTTATTTTGCTCTTTAATCCATTTTGGAAATACTCAATGTAGCACCAGCAACATCATTCTTTTCAAAGCTGTGGTCTAATTAAAATGTGCTGAACCAAACAGGCAAAATCCACATTGTTCTTGTTTTTGCTCTGTGTGCAAATGACATTAAACAATATTTTGTCTAGGAGCAGCATTGTTCTCTGCAGCTTGTAAAAGTTAATGAACATGATGAACCCTTTAATAGCTCCATTCTTTTATTTACTAGCAGTGTGTACCCCATTCCTAGAACAGCTTATCTCCTCCCAGCCATACAGTCAAAGCATGCACTTCACAAAGATGGATTTCTGAAAAGAACCGTTTCAGAAAGTTTTAACACTGTTTTAGGAGATGACTGTCTGTTATACTGCTGTTCCTTGAAGTGCAATAACTTTTGAGAAGAAAATGTGGTGGTTTTTGGTATGTACATTGGTCTTACAGATTTTTAGAATTGTTGAGGTGAGGTGATTTATAAGAGACTTTTTTGGGGGGGATTTATTCTGTAAATAGCTTTAGAGAATTGGAGAGGATCAGAGCAAGCCTGTAGTATAAGATTTGACAGTGTAGGTCAGTTGCCTTAGTGAGTGGGAAAAAAAGAGCTGTGCCAGCACAAAGCCATCAATGTAGAAGCAACTATACAACCAGAAGAATTCCTTTGTCAGCCTAGCTAATGTTGTTTGTGAAGGGAATGTTATAGTCCTAGCAGAAAACCCTCTTTCTCTGGGTAAGTGCTATGTAATTGTGCCAGCAGAATTTCTGAAGTACAGTCAGGCAAAAAAGTTGGCACAAGCTTCAACAGAGAAACCCTGAGGCAGTGCCAGAACAAAACTTTGTTGTTTAAGTTATGTGTGGTAAACAGATCTCAAGTTATTGTTCTGTGACAGATGAATTTCAATCTTTAATCATTGACAGGATGATATTACTTACTTTGATTTTCCATCCAGAGTTCTCATTTTATTATTTTGGCTTAGACACAATAGCTTTTCTCAAATTAAACAGTGAAAGATAAAATTTTTCTTGACTGATTTCTCTAATGTAATATCAATTTAACATGTCACAAATGAGAACTGACAAGGATTTCTGGAACTCTTGAGTTTCTCCAGATGTTTAACAAAACTAACAGTCAAGTTTGGGTTCATGGCAGGAAATGCTCTGGCTGGATGTTCAGTGCTTGGTGCGCCCATTTTCTGCCAGAGCAACATGGAACTAGAGGCGTTCTGCTCCCTTGGGAGAAGGCTGTAGGTCAGAAACATTTGTGTATGTCTGTGTACAACTGCAATGTGAATTTGTGTGTGTCTATGTACAGCTCCAATGTGAATTTGTGTGTGTCTATGTACAGCTCCAATGTGAATTTGTGTGTGTCTATGTACAGCTCCAATGTGAATTTGTGCGTGTCTGTGTACAGCTCCAATGTGAATTTGTGTGTGTCTGTGTACAGCTGCAATGTGAATTTGTGTGTGTCTGTGTACAACTGCAATGTGAATTTGTGTGTGTGTCTGTGTACAGCTCCAATGTGAATTTGTGCATGTCTGTGTACAACTGCAATGTGAATTTGTGTGTGTCTGTGTACAGCTCCAATGTGAATTTGTGTGTGTCTGTGTACAACTGCAATGTGAATTTGTGTGTGTCTATGTACAGCTCCAATGTGAATTTGTGTGTGTCTGTGTACAGCTCCAATGTGAATTTGTGTGTGTCTATGTACAGCTCCAATGTGAATTTGTGCATGTCTGTGTACAACTCCAAAGCTCCTGCTCTGCTGGGCTCCCTTCACCTGTACTCTCTTCACCAGTAAAAATTATTTGATTTCTTGAAATCCTGTTCAGCAATTTGATACCCTACTAGAACTGTCAATACTAAAACCATTCTTCTAAATAACGATCAGAAAATATAATTTATACTGGTCTTTAGAAATTGTCCCCAGATGTCACTCCTGAGTCAGACAGAACAAACATTTTAGAAACAAATCTGAGAATTGGTTTTCCTTTTCTCTTTTTTCTTCCTGTTGTTTCTGCAGTTGATACTTCTCTTCTTGCATTTTTTCCCATTGCTCTCTGTAAGGATGCCAACCTCAGCAGGCCAACTTAACTTGTCTGAATCATTCTTAGAGGATATTTTGGGGAGTTTTTGAATTTCAGTTACAGTAATGTAACTGCAGAAATACTTCCCTGGCAATACTTTGTGATTTATGGTTAAATGATTATTGTAGTTGATAAATCCTTTCTTATTTTGTCCAACTCTGCAAATTTCTGCCATCCTTTTGAAGCAAAATCAAATTAAAAGAAGAGAGCATTTATTAGCATCAACGTGTAATTGTTTGGGAAGCCAGTGCAAGCACTGTAAATCCCATAACGGAACAAGAGCTGAATTGTAACTTTACTGGTAAGTGAGGCATATATTTATTATTCCCTAAAGGTAAATATCACTGTGAGAGAACCATCACTCCATACCATCATCTCATTTTTTTGTGTGTTTGCATAGTCTACATATAAAAAATTGGTGTTCTGCTCAGAGGATTTAATGTGTATTATTCAAGGCAATGGAACAAATCTTAACATAACATAACTACAGTTTCTAAGTAACAATATCCTTAATGTCACTTAATGAATTTATTCTCAATGCTTCTGGTTTTTGTTTCATTCGTTGGCTGAATCCAATATTTTACTTTATAAACAGCTTCTCCATTCAGGTATAAGGCATCTCATATTAAAGCACACTTCTCCCAAAAAAGTGCTTTAAGGGTTGTTTGTTTGGGTTTTTTTTTTTTTTTTTAATATTAGCCCCTTGCTATCAAAATTACTCAAAACTGAAGGTTGCACAAAAACCCTGTTCAACTAGAAAATGTCTTTCTTACTCCTGGACATAGATTTTGAAATAATGTGTGCTTTAGATGTGTAGTGGGATCTGTCAGTGGGATCTATTGCTTATCAAGATCGATTGATTACATGCTTGCTTTCACGCCCTTGAGGAGAAGAACTTCTGAATGTTAGGATGTGCAGAAAACAAAGGCAGCAGGCCATGACAACCATAATTCCTCACCGTTTTTTGAACCATTTGTTGCCTGTGTTTTTTCATTGCATACATCACTGGCACTGTGTACAGCTAAGGGAAAAAGGCTGGGACTTGAATGGTGGTTGCTTAAAGGAATGACACAGTAGAGACCCTTTACTGTCATTGCTGCCCAGTTTCCAATGTATGAAAAATGTATTGCTTAATTAGCAAGGATTTGTGGTTTGGGGCACATCTGTCAAAAAAATTAGTTTATCCTTAAAGGCTGCAAGCTTTGGGAAATAGTGGTGTCCAACTGTAGATGGAGAAGTATTGCTGTAAGAGACAGCATCATTCTCCAGAGCTCTGATGAAATGAGCTGCACTGTGCCTTTTACTTGGGGGGAAGTTTCCTAGAGTTTGACTGAAAACATGAGACTACTTTGTAATTACTTTGTGTCTTACAAGAAATATGTTTGAACTCTAACCAGCCATATAGGAAAACTTTCTGGCCAACTGTGAGAGAAAGCATTTCTGCCACAATATCTTAATATTCTATATATACAATCTCAAATAATTAGGCATAAATTAATTTCTACTGTACTTAGAGTTTTCAAATTAAGACATTGGTGCATTAGTTCACCAAATGTGGATTTCTCTGGTGGACTTAGTTGCATGTTGCCAGTAGGTGATCAGCTATTTATATATATATTTTTTTTTTTCTATGTTTGTTTCTGGTCTTTTTTCCAGGGCCTAGGATGTAAAACTCCATGAACTGACTGGATTAATGAATTAAAGCTGTTTGCCATGTGGTCAGGTGAGCCCTCCAGCCCTTCCTCATGTTTCAGAGTACACAGAGTGAAGAGCAGGACTATGCCTTTCACTAACACCAAGACATTTAATCATCTTATCTGTATATAATCTAACCACATCTTTGGTGGTCTCCAGACACAGGCACATTTTGTTATTTCTTTCCTTGCTTTTAGATCAACATTTCTCTTGCAAAGTCCCTTTACAGTTTTTATGAATAGTACCTATATCAAATTGAGTAGGTATCAGTTGTAGGATACATCACAGCAACACGTGGAGCAGGAGTGCATAACAAAGTCAACAAAGACAAATGTAAGGGGTTGCACCCCTGAAACAGCAACCCAGGAGTGCAGCAAAGGCTGGGATCTTTCACAGAAGTCAGTGGATAAAAGCTTAAAGAATTGGATCAGCCTGTCTGTCCTGAAATTCACTTTCTGTACCTCAGGGTACCATGAAGTGGTATCATGAACATCATGAAGTGGTTTCAGGAGTATCTTGAGATCACTGTTGAGAATGTGATTGTCCTCTCTATGGCTGGAAAGGCTAAACAGCATCTTAAAAGCAAAACCTGAAATTACTCTGTGCATAAATGGTGCTTCATCAGAACCAAGGATGGTATTGCATCCATAACTGAGGTTTCTTCCTCCAGAGTGTGATTATGGAGGAAGGGGAGAACCAGTTTTATGACTTCAGCACCAGCACTGACTTCATAGAGAAAGTTTTAGCATAACCCCCAGTCTCTACCCTTATTTTCTTCTGTCACACCTAAATCAGATTTCATCAATTCCTCTTTATCCACTAATCTTGAAGAGGGGGAAAAGCCTGTGATGGAAAGCCTTGAGCTGTGCACCTGGCCCACAGAAACAAGTGCAGAAGCCACAATAAGCATTTCCATCTGCTAGAACACAGATCTGTTAGACTGCTCCACTAAAAACAGTTTGTGTATGCCCACGTGGTGCATTTTGTGGGAAACTAAGTCTCATATTAACGTGGTTTGAAATGGCAACTCCTTATACAATGTTTTCCTTTTATATATCTGTAGTCAAAAAGGAAATTAGCTTAAATATGATAAAGAAAGAGAGCCTGTAATTCTGATCTGTCTGTGGCAGTGATACTGGATAGAGGCAGCTATTGCTACTTGTTAGAAATTAAGTAATTTCTAACACTGCTAATTGCTAGAAATTAGTTAACTTTGTATTTAAAATCAATTCTATTAGAATAAAACATCAAGATACAAGTTAGCTGTGTAAACTACTTTCATTGTGACAGTCTGTAGTCAAAGCTTTTTATTTTTTCTGTGAGAAGACCAAATACATACTCAGAAATGTTACATTCACTGTGTATACCTCTGCCTGGCTGGGAAGAAGACATCCTATAAAACTTACTTTTCCATGCTGGGTACTCCAGTTTTAGCCCAATGACAGTTCTGTATTATGGAAAAATAAGTGAAAAATGCAGATAATGTTTTGAATCAAAATTGTAAAATATTAATGTAGCACTTCTTCATGATTAGAATGTAATCTTATTAATTTTTTCATAGAAATATGGTTATAAGCAAAAAAAATAGCTAAAACCCCCAAAATGAACTAGGTAAAAATGCCAACCAAGCCCTAATAGGTGATAAATGAGGCAAATTCAGAATTGAGAAGCAGTCACCATGAAAAAAACACCCAGTTTTAGAGACAAGAACAATTATTATGAACTCCTGCTTGGAGATCTTTCTTTTCTACAGTTTGTAGTACTTAGCACCTGCTCTAGAAACATCTTCTATAAATAACCATTTCCTGTTTCAGACAAAATTTACATTGAAAACTATCTTGGTGCAGCTGCTCAGTTTTTCTAAGATTGTGAATTGTCAAAAAAGGAACAGTAATTCCTTGGGGGCTTCAGAGTTAAATCCTTTTTTCTGTAACATGATCCCATGTAGTGGAGCTATGATGGAAGTCCATTATTACTGCTAGCTGTTCTTAGAGTTGCTCAAACTGAGAACTGAGAAGCCTTCTGTAGAAGATCCTTGCTCTTTTACACTCTTTCTGTGGCTTTGTAGTTCCATAATTACTGCTCCTGATGGCACAGTGCCCCAAAAATGAATACTTTGATAATTTGCTGCTCTCTTGTACTCCTTGTCACCTGCGGTGTTCCAGGGCACCACCGCCCTCCTGTGAAAACTCCTGTGAGAAGAGTAAGTACATTTCTGCCATTATCTGTGCCTGTGCTGGCCATCTTCATCTTGGATTTTGTACTCAGGTTTGATGTGTTGGACATGTGAGTTATTGTTTATGATTAATGTCATGCATCTCTTTTGTTTCACAAGGTACCGATTCAAGTGGAATCCTTTGGATTTGTTTGGGCATAGGGTTGATTTTAATATTCACTCTGTTTACCTTAATGGTCTTGTTTAAATGGAAGCACCTAAAGCAACAAAAAGAAAAACTGGAAAACACAGGTGAATAAATTCTTCATCAAATAATTTTAGATCATTGTACATTTTAGCTACTCTTAACATGTAAAAACATTGTACATATTCCAGATTCTCATGACTGTCTTTATTGGATTGTTTGGTCTTTGTTGGATTGTTTGGTATTCCTCAAATATTCTCCATGAAATTATCATAGTTATTAGGGAATAAATATCCAGATGTTGAATTGCAAAAGCAGCAATTTCTCTTTGTTGGTTCTGGATCCCATGAGGATTGTGTTGTTGTATATTCATACCTGGCTTACTTGCTGCTGTTTGAGAAATCATTTATGAAAACTTAAAAGCAAAAAACTTCATAAGGGTTTCACCCTCTGAATGCAAAAGGAATTGTTCCCAGGCAGAGGATACACATTCAATATTAGCTTTTCATTTTATAAGACTTTAAATAATTTTATTTTATATTGTAGTCTCTGAGAAGCATGTGTGGTATATTTGTGAAGGTGAAAAAAGGTTTTTTCCATTTTACAAATACTATATTTGTGAGTTTTCAGACACTAAATAATAACTGATTAGAAAACATGTTGAATAACTTCAATGCTTATTCTGAAGTAGAAGGTTGTATTGTCATAGAATAAAAGATTATCATATGAAGCTACATCTTAAAATTTTTACTATACCTTAAAATTTTCACTATACCTTAAAATTTTCACTGAGGTTAGAACATAGTTGGACCATAATGAAATTTGGATCTTTAACAGCTCTTTGTTCAGTATAGCATGATGTATGTACTAAATTAACTTCTGTATACTTACAGATACCTCTGTGGAGCCGAACAATATTCTCAAGGCTAATACTGAAGGCAGAGTGAACACAGAAGAAATTAGACGCACACTTCCAAGTGAAACATTAATGTATTCAGTGGAAGAATGCACTTGCAGTGACTGTGGCTTGGTGAAACCTCAGACTGGCTGTGAAACTTCATTTCCATTACCAGCTACTGAAGAACGAGCTACTGTTCTAGTTACCACCAAATCTTTTGATTATTGCAACTATGTTCTGGGTGTTGGATGACTGGGAGGGAAGTGTTTTTGTACTGAGTAGTAATAAATGAGTTATTCCAGTATAGCTGTAAACCTTAATACTTGCAGTCAGTGGAGAAGGTAGTACATCATCCTTAGAGATCTCCCATTGTGCTTGCATTAACATTGTCATTATTTCTAATTATAGTACTTCATTAGTCAAGTATTTCTACATTATTCTCAGGCACTCAACTCACTAGTTTTTGGAATTTTTAATTTCAGAAAGTCCTTACATAGGACAGCTTTTTCTGCCTTTAGAGATTGTACCTACTTACAGCAGATATATACAAAATAAACAAGTTTGCAAATATGTATGTTCATGTTAGACCCAGATCTTGTGCCAAAAATTACTTGATGGTACATAAGGACTGTCCCAAGAGGCAGAAACGAAGACCCCAGTCTTGAGTAATTTCAGCACTTGAAATAGGAATGTTCTAAAGATGGATACCCTGTAGAGAATGGAGGCCCCTGGGTTCAGAAGATGTCACTGGGTCACCCTAAGGGAGGCTGTGGTGCTGGGGAGCACAGATCACAGAATGTCCAGAGTCAGAAGGAACCCACAAGAGTCACTGAAGTCCAGCTCCTGGCCTTCACTGCAGTCCCTGCAATCCCATGTATTTCCTGGTGGTACAGGCTTTCCTTTCAGAGCCAAGTGTTTTCAGACTGAGATTTATTTCTCTTTTATTCATTTTTTTTACTTACCCTTGTTACATTTACAAGGATAGGTGATTAGTCATGCTAGACTACTCTGTGGCCTAAAATTAGGAATATATTTCTGTCACCTTGCTTTGCAAGCATTAATGATACTTTCCTAATATTAGGCCACAATTTTATTCCTGGAAAACTGCAACAACAGAAGCAACAACCACAACAACAATTGTCTTTATTTGTAGCTAACATTCTACTTCGGGTTCCTGCATGAATGACGAATTGAAGTATTTCACTGCATGAAATTCACGAATGATCAGTTACAGCATCATTAGGAGGATGACACAAGGTTTGGAGCGAGTTGGAAGTTAGGTGCTCTGTGTGGTTTTGGCCACAGAGGGCCAACACCTCTCAAACAGGCCTGGAGACTTAAGAAATTTGTTATTATGATATTTTTGTTTTTATTTAACAAGCCTTTCCGAGCTTCCACCCTGCACAGCATATGCGGCAGCAGAGGACACTTTATCTCCACTTTTCTCACCGTTCCTTTCGCGGTGCCGCGTTCCTGCCCCTCAGGACGGCTCTGCCCACCTGGGGCCGGGCGGCTCCGTGGCCGGGGCGCGCTGAGGGCGCGGGGCTGCGCTGAGGAGCCCCGGGCCGGGACGCGCTCCGCGGCGCTCCCGGGGCCGTGTTTACCTTCCGGGGCGCCGGGCGGGTTCCGGGGCGGGCGGTGGCTGCCGGCCCGGCCGTGGCTGTGCGGGAGAGCGGCGGCTCCGGTGGACGGAGCCCCGCGGGCACCATGAGCGGTGAGTGCGGCCGGGCCGGCCCCTCCGCCCGGGCCCGCTGGGCGCTGTGGGGGCTGGCGCGGGCAGAGGTGCCCGGGGGGCCCGGGCGGGAGTGGCCCTGCCCTCGTTCCCCCCCGGTGCTCCCTGGTGCCGTGCTGAGGCACGGGACACTTGGGTCTCTTATCTCCACACCCCGTTCCTCGTTCCGGCTCCCCAAAGTGGTGTTTTAACCCGTTTTAAATCCTAAGTCCTGCCCTTGAGCGTGACACTGGCTCACAGCACAAGTGATGCTGGGCTCGGGCATCTGTGTTGCCTCAGCTCTGCAAACTCAGAGGAAATACTCCTGAGGAAATAAATGACCAAGAGAAAATAGGAGTTTAAAAAAATGAAAAATATGAGCTCAGGAGCATGCTGTCGGTGGGAGAGGTGAGAACCACGGCTTGTGGAGACAGGGCCCTGTTGCTGAGTCCCTGTCTGAGTCCCGGTGAGGATGGCTCTGGATGCGGTAATTTCTGTGGTAGAGGGGGTGGTGCGGGGGGTGTGCTGAATCTTGAGGGTAAATGTGTGCTAAATCCTGAGCTTTTTGACGTGTTTGTCAAGGAAATACTTGAAGCTTTGCATGAGAATTATGACCCATAAACTACAGGACTGGAGGAAGCAGATCCACTTGAATGGGCAAGCATGGAGATATTTGTTAGGATAGAGATGAAAATTCTAATAGACTTTTCTTGATTTAAAGGATAAGTGGTATTTATTTAATATGTATTAAAACACATTGGCAAGGGTTTGTTTGGGGCTTTTTGAGAAGGGAGGTGCTTCAGTAAAAACTTTGGTGAGTTTGTTTGTACATCTTCAGCAATGGAAGTTGCAGACAACACTCTGCACCTGAGGACTGGATCACACATTGATCTCCCACCCTGATCTAATACATGGTGATCTTTGTTGCCAAAGGCAGTAAGAAAAAAACTGAGAGTTAACTGGAGTAACTAAATGCTATATGTTTTATGGTGAGCAGACATTTCTGAAAGTGAACTGAAAATTAAAACCACTTCACTTGTATTTTTCTCTGTTTTGTTCTCACCTTTATGGTAGGAAGAAAATAGAAGATTTTTGTGGAAGAGATGAGGCAAAAAAAAGAGATTAAAATGGGGAAACTGCTTGTGAAAAATGCAAGTAACAGTGAAATCTTTCAAAGCATGGGAAAAGAAAGTTTCTCAAATGTTTCAGATCTTGGCACAATATAGACTAAATCCTAATTACAAAATTTGTAAGAGTCATCATTTTCATATGGAAAACCTCAGCCCTTCAAATTCAAAGTGGGAATAGCCTTGTGCAAATTTATGCAAATTAGAGCCTAAATCTTCCTAGGAGACTAATCTTTGAGAGCTCTATTTGGATTCTGTGACTCATAAGGCAAGGTAACACCTCATGTGGCCTAAAGCTTCATCCTGTAGTTATTTTTGTTACCTTTAATATTTTTTAAGACAACAAAGAGATACATGTTTATGAGAAAAGAAACATTTCATTACTTAAAATAGAGTAATGCCTAGGGTGACATTAACAGTAGTGGTTCAATTGCATAGTAACCACTCATGTGGTAGCCCCTGCCAAGAATTTTAGGGGTTTTCCAACGATTTCAATTAGCAAGGTAACAAAAAAACCCCTAATGTTGCACTTTGACAAACATTACTGTTACACAATGCTATACAGTATTTTTCTAGAATAATATTAGTCAAACTGATCAAAACAGAGCAATATCTGAGATATCAGTATCATGCTTGTTTCAGATAAGGGAGATGGCTAATGTTAACCTCTCATCAATTTCAACCATACCCTTCTTTTAGTGCCTGTAACAGCACTGCCTGTATTTACTTCTATGCCCAGTTTTAGCCCTTTTAACTAACATAGGTGTTCCTAAAATATAGATGGAAGAACTTCTTAGTGACTATAATTATGGTTAATGTTTATTTTCTTTAGCTACTCTGTATTTCTAGTGGATGTGGAGGTAAATTCCTGTTGATGTAAGCCTCACCTTAATATTACTAATGCTGCTTACTAATTACATACTCATCTTTTATTCTACAGTGCTGAGTAGGCTAAACTTTAAAGGCAAATAATACAAGGATACAAGGTTTATGTGCTTTTCAGGAATTGGAGGTGTTGTCATTTGTTTAATGACAGTTTCAAAAAACTTAAAAATACAACTCCTGGTGGGGGGAGTAAGCAGTAGAATCATAATAATGTAGTATAAGGTAACATTTAAATTAGGTCTGTGTTTTATTTTAAACTTGTGCCATCAGAACCTGCATTAGTGCAAGCAAAAGGGATTGCAGTCTGAAATGTTGCATTCAGGACATAAATGCAAGTTATAGAAGAGCAATATGAGATGTATTTATTTTACTTATGTGCTGCATGTGGTGCTGAAGAGGGCTTTACCTGGGAAGAACTGGATGAAAATCCAGCTTTCCTTTACTTAGGTGCCAGTTTGTAGGTGTGGATGTTTGTGTCAGAGCATGGAGAGAGGTTTGTTTTAAAAATAGGAAAGCATGGCCTTGAACAACAGAAAATGAAGAGGGTCACAGAGGCAGGTGCAGTACCTGAGCCTATTTTAAACCCTTTTTGACTGAGTAGATGTTGGTGGGAGGAGTCTCTTGAAGTTTCTGAGTTTTTCAACCTTATCCTTATGTTTTCACAATTATTTTTAGAGTTCCGTCTGAACTTCCTTTTTTATTGCAATAGTCTAAATACAGCCTTTTTCTGAGTAATGCTGTTTTTATGCATTCTATGTTTTGTATTTGTGTGTGTGTTGCTGGAGTTTTTACTGCTATTCTGAATAAGGAGAAGGGTATTTTAGTCAGTTTGTAATACACGCTTAGACTCAATGGACTTGATCACACTTAATTGGTGCTTTTGTCTGAAAATATGCCTTTTTTTTTCCTGAAAACTCAGTTTAGAAAATGAAAATGTGGAAGAACTAAATATTCAGTAGAGTTAGTGGAGATGTATTTTTACCTTCCACCTACTGGAAACAAAACCATCACTAAATAGTTCCATATTTTCTAGGCTTATTACAAAGAAAAATATACCCTCAGCATGAAAAGGGACACAACCTAATCTTTCAGGTTTTTTTTTTTTAAAACAGACTCAGTGAATATTCTTTTCCTTATACCTGTAAAATTTCTGTTAAGCAAAAGAATTTAGGATTTGCATTGAAGAGAAACCTCAGCTAAGGCCTCAGCAGACACATTCCATGGCCTTATAGCCCTGTTGGTGGTGAGGGTGATCTGAACTGCTTCAGGAATTATTGGTTGTAATTTCCTGCAGTCATGGTTGCTAGTAGTGCAAATTTACAAGTAAAATAAAGAGAAAATACTCATTGCACTCAGTCTGTGTAAAGTTGAGATTTGGTATCACATGCTTTAGTGGTTTAGAACATTAATTAGTATAATGAACATCAGTAGGTATTTTGTATTTATGCATTTTTTTATATTAATCATATTGGTTTGGAATCTAGTTGCAAACCATTTCAGTTACCAAATAGATACAAAGAGTCCAAAGAGATCTGAATTTAAAAACTAACATTTATTGCATTTGGAAGACAAACTTGGTCCACCTACTAATATTTTCATTTGATAGATGTTTTTCTGGTCATGAAATTATTAATTGCATGCATTTGTTCTGATGTTGTCTCAAGCTATTAATATAAAGAGAAATATTGTGTTGTGCCTCTTCTTGCAGGTATGTGGGTAGTGTAAGACTAAGAGTAATGAGTTTTGAAACAACAGAGAAAATCTGCAGAGTTGTATATATTCAGTGTTACTGAATGTGGAAGGTTGCTCTGAAAGTTGAGATTGTTTTCCTTATTTTATGGTGATGTGATTTATTATAAATGGCTACACAGGCATGTATACATCTCCATTTTGGCAATGCATGCATGGTAAGAACATTGAGTATTGTTTAATAAATTGTAATCTCTGAAGGAGCACAAGGTGGAATGGTAGGGATGATATGAATTTAGCCTTATCTTCACACTGCCATGACTGGCATAGCTGCTAGGAAGTTAAAACCCATTTGGTGCAGGGTTTGAGCCTGGAGTCTGGTCAGGCACTGAACATTGTTTGTGTGCACTGGAGTGCTTGACTAACAGCCCCAGACCTCACACATCACATGTCTGCACACTTTGAGTCAGAGTTCAAAATGAGAAGTGCAACTTCTTGGAAATGCCCTGTAATCAGCAAAACCAGCATTGAGAAGCTTGCTTAGCAGCTATGCTTGCATGTTTTTCCTGTTGTTTTCATTATTCTGGCAGACTGTGGGGGTTTTCTTCTGTTTAATGACTATATGAAACCATATGGAATAGGAATTCTATTAATATAGATTAATGTGAAGATATAGAATACTTTATATCAGTATAATGTATATTTATATGAGTATACATATTTAAAGGCAGAATAATTTCAACAAATTCTGTTGTGTCCTGCTGGTTTAAAAGCAAACTGTTTTGAATGGGATTATAAAGAGAGGAAATTCTG
The DNA here is from genome assembly GCF_037042795.1 of Molothrus aeneus. Lineage (NCBI taxonomy): Eukaryota > Metazoa > Chordata > Aves > Passeriformes > Icteridae > Molothrus > Molothrus aeneus. The sequence continues at coordinate 7,450,698 of NC_089661.1, read as the reverse complement.
GGATTTGGACCTCACACTGCTGGATAGCAAGAGGAAGCACATATCTTTGATGTCATCTCTCTTTGCTAGTGTGTGGTGTTTGATTTTCAGTGTTGGGAGGAATTTGCTCCTGCAGAGTTTGGATAATTGGCTTTCAGTCCATATGTACATTAGTTGTATGTTCTTTGAGAGAGAAAGGAGAATAGAATGATTTAAACCCAAGAGAGCTCACAGAGGTTTCTGATGGATGCTTTGAACTTAAACTGAGAATAAAGAAATTACAGAAGCAATGTAAGTTATCTCAAAGAATAAATTTTACCATATTCATGGCAGTTTATAAAGGATATTCCGAAAAGCAAAGTATTCTGTTATTGTTGAAATAGTTTGAGAAGTTAAAGATTGTCTTGCATAGTTCCTTATATAGTAACAAAATAGATTTTGTAGGTGTTAATCAGAAGAATTATGCTGGTAGTTAAATTTTAAGGGATTTACTGTAACAGTTACTCTCTGTTCATCTGACTTAAAGCTCTTTCTGCAGTAAGGTTTGACAGTAAGAAGATACTCCTGGTGTCTCACTCTTGTCTTCCATTCTTTTCTAGTGGTGTGATGCTGTACTACACTGGTAGTTGTGCTAAGAAGCTCAGGGCAAGCTGTGCATCAGCTTGAATAATTATTCTGTATTTGGTACTGGTGAAATGTATCTTCAAAATGTTACTAAAATAAGAATCAAGATGATATTTGAAACAGTGTTGCTGCCTGTTAGAGAAGGACTACTTGAAACCTCAAAGCATAGTTTATACTGCATCATTTTACTTAGAGAAAATACATTAGTTAATTTAGTGGAATAATTGGCATGGGAAGCAAGTTTTCAGGGTCCAAAAGAAAGACATTTGTGTTGGCCCAAATATATTTTAAAAACCAGTTTCTTTTAAAATGATATGATTTTGTTGGATTTCAGGTTCACAGACCAACGACACTAAAAGACAATTTCTTCTGGAACGGCTGCTGGATGCAGTTAAACAGGTGAGAAGTCCAACAGACATTTCTGCACTGGCTTACTCAGAGATGTCACTGCTAGCAGGGACTGTCTTTGCTTTCCCTTTAACAAAAAGAAGGAAAAGGAAGAAAAGGATACAAAGAAGAAATTGTGGCTTTCATGGCACAACTGAGTTTTTGTCTGCTTGCAAAGAACTACTGTGTAGTATTTATTTAAAATTTTTGTTCTGGACAGGTTATATTTGTAATAGATGTATTTTAAATACATGTAATACTATACAGTATATGTTAGAAGTATATGTTCTTGTAATCCTGATATGACTGAACTAAATTGCATGTACTGCAAAGTCTAACTTAGTTAACATTTTAGAGTAGCAGCTTGTTTTCTTTGCCCTAGATTTTTAGTGAATGGTTAAAATACATATAAAGTTGTGATTTTTATATATACGTCTATATTTGTGTCATTGTGAAGTTCAGCAAGTAGAATTTCATAGACTGGAGTCAATTTGGAAGAGCTTGAGAGGCAAAAGTGTTCCTCACAAGTAAGCCAGTGAAATGCTTTTTAAAGAGTGGTTCTGTAGTTGTAGTGCTGAGCTGGGTAGGAGCGATGTTTGGTTTTGTGGGTGCACATTTAAAACTCAAAAGTGGTAATTTCCACTCAGTTTTCAGTTTACTGAAGGAGCTGCAGGTGTGTTGCCCTGGCTAGCAAGGATCTATTTGAACTGCAAGGCCAGCCCATTAGTGTAGCACGATGCTCTAGAGCACTTTTTGGATGCAGGCTGTATTTTGCGATGCTCTATTTTGTGCTGCTTCCTTTTTTTGGTATGACTTTGTTTCATATGTAGAAATAGTTGAGAAAACTGAATTTATTTAGTGTAACTAGAAGTTCTTAAAATCTCTTAAAATCTGTTTATTGCAGTGTCAAATACGATTTGGAGGAAGAAAAGAAATTGCTTCAGACTCAGATAGCAGGTAAAATAGTCTAAGAATTACATGCCTAGATTTTGCATCATAATGACATAAAACATATGGCATAAAATATTTGACATGCTCAAAAAATTACATTGCATAAAAGGTAGGTGATCTGAAGCTGAAATAACATGATTAACAGCCCCTCCAGCAGGTGAGGGTGATTTCTCAAATTGATTGCCAATTCTTTTGAATGTAACCCGAGCCTCAGCTTTCAATCATTATGATGAGACTGTGGGTATAAGTAGCTTACACTGCTGGCAAATAATGAGATTACTGCATAGGAGGGATCTTTTACTGCTTATAAGATAATGGTTCACTTTACATTTCCTATTCAGACATCTGCAATAAAGTTGCTGTATAGAGACATAGTTGATTTTCACTATGATTTTTTCATGAGTTCATTAAAAATTCTCTTGCAGAGTGACCTGTTTGTGTGCTCAGTTTGAAGCTGTGTTCCAGCATGGCCTGAGGAGGAGCCGGGGATTGGCACTGACAGCAGCAGCAATCAAACAGGCAGCAGGTTTCTCCAGCAAAACTGAAACAGGTAAGTTGCTAATTGCAGCTATCTTGTTTTAATTAGTTCTTATGTTCAGTCAAGTGATATCATTTCTAAAAGAAGTGTGAAGCATTGCACCAAACTGCAATTGTTGGTAGGATTGTTGGTAGGATACTTTACACTTGATGTGTTGTAGAAGTAGCAGTGGAAATGACTGTTGCTTCTTAGTCTAGTTTAATTTACATTCCAAGTTTCTCTAGAAATGTTGCTGTTAGGAAATCTGCACTTCCTACAGTTGCATCATGTATAGTGGCAAATTTCTTTTGAATTCTGGCAGGGATCAGGGTTGTGTAATTTTGGTGTTAAGTTTTTAAAACAATGTTTTCATTCTTGACATTGTCTTACTCAGTTCTTTAAATGCTGTATTCTATATAGGTCAGGTATGTTTAACTTCTAGTTATTGATGTAATTTTAGAACAAAAAATTATATTGCTTGTATTGGTTGGGTTGGTTTTTATTACTTTGTCTACATTTAAAAAAAGATTCCTTTATTTTTCTCTTCACCATGATGTTTCTCTTTTCTTTAATCAGAACTATCTGATCTAAAAACTGATCAGTTTTTATCAATATTTGGGAAAAGTGCACAGAAAGTGTTTAGTGGAAAAAGATATTAGAATGCAACACTTCTGTTTTCTAAAGTAATATGAATTCCTTATTTGCATGTCTGCAAATTCTGGAGCTACCAGTTCCTTTGGACCTGCCTCCCAACATTTCATGTCAGCAGTAACATAGAGTTCTAAAGAAATCTTTTCCCTTCCATAATATGTTTCTTGTTGAACATATGAACCTGTGGATAAAATACTGTCTTAAATGTGCTTTTAAATGCGAATTCTGTGTAAAAGTGTCAGGTCAAATTCTTTAATTTGTGTGGCTTTTTCAATGAAGTGAAAAGTTTTAAGTGCTTAAATAGCCCGAGTTCTGTAGGAATAAATAACTTATTTAACTGGTGGGTTGCACGAGGAGAGTAAATGATTCACCTTTGTTCAAAGTTATATTGTTACCTGTTTGTTTTATAAATTTACATGTAAGTGTATTCAGGTATGAGCTTAGTGGTTTTCTTAGTAGGGTGGTTGTCATTATTGTTGTTATTAATCCCTAATTCCAGAGCCAGTGTTCTGGTATTATGTGAAAGAAGTGCTGAACAGACACGAGCTGCAGCGCTTCTACTCTCTGAAGGCCATCACCACCGACATTGGCAGAGGCCGGGCTTGGCTGCGCTGTGCTTTGAATGAGCATTCCCTGGAGAGATACGTGCATATGCTGCTTGCAGATAAGAGTCGCCTCAGGTACTGCATCTGACACCTTTGTAGTGCAGGAAATGTGCTGACAATGGCTGAAACCCCAGGCAACCAACCAAATGTGGCTGTAGAAGTACCCCATATTCATTGCTATGCCTGTCAAGTCACTTTTAAAATTTAACTTTTTTTTTTTTAATTTTTGTCAGCCATTAAGTAGTAACTTGTGCCTATATCAACATGTGGGCTCTTCCCTAAATCCCTTCCCTGTTCTTTCAGCAATTTTCCTCACTGCAACCTGGAGACCACACTTGAAGGTGCCTCTCTCATTCCACTAAAATAGTTAGTACACAATTGCAGCCGTGTCTGTCATCAGTGGTAATTGCCTGTTGCCTTTTGGAGATCCTGTAATTGCAGAGCTCCAGCAGTGCAGCAGTGGGGAGCTGCAGCTGCAGAAGTGGTTAGGTAGCAGTTTGTGAAGCTTTTGTTACAGTTACTGAGAATAACTCACTACACGTTGTGAAATCCTAAAGTACTTTGGAAGTGCAAAATGCACTTAAGTTCATAAACTGACTCCTGCCTTTTTCCTCATATGGCTTCAACTTCTTTTCTTTATGAAAACTTGAGGCATTTTCCTCTTTTAATCAATAGCTGTTGAGCTTGCTCAAACCACTTGATCAAGTCCAGTGGATTCAGCAGAAAGGCATTTTATTCATTTGCATTGAATAATGGATGTAGTGGATAAGATTATTGCCTGAACTGAGTTCATTAGTATCTCCTTTTCATTTCTAGTTTGTTCCAGTCATCTGTAGCTTTCTTGCAAAACAGATTTTGGAGAAATCAAATAAAGGCAAATGAAATAAAGAAAAAGGTCTGAAAACCATTAGGAAATTAGTGACTTGGATTGCTGTATCACTAATTATTCTCATGCTTGTAGCAATACTTGCACAGTATCAGGATTATCATCACACTGCATTGTAATGCTACTTCTAAAAGGATTCATTCCAGAGTTTTTAAGACTTAAATGTTACCTGAATTCCAATGGAATTTACAGAATCAGTGTACATCCCCAGTTATATGTTTTAGAAACTTTTAAATGAATCTGTCAGAGTTGTTTACTATATAGATTGAGGGTTTTCTTGCTATCTGTTTTGTTGTTTCATCAACTGAATGTTGATAGTAAAAAACCAGCATTCTGCTACTAGAAAGAACCAGGCTTAGCACAACTGAATTTATGTGTTCACAGTGAAAAAAAGTGGTTTTTTACATCCAAATTCATAGCTCACCCTAACTATTTAGGGTAATTGGTGTGGGTTTGGACATTGAAACAGGTCACAGATCCATAGAATATTAGGATTTGGGTTAGAAAGGACCCTCACAGATTGTGTAATCCAGCCCTCCTGCCATGGGCAGGGGCCCTTACCACCAGAGCAGCTTGCTCAAGATAAAAGGACTTAGTCTTCAGAGTTCTTTTGGAAGTGAAGTATATATTACTATAGCACTGCATGTCCTTTTTTTTCTCCTTTAAATTACAGTGTCTTCTATGAAGACTGGTCTTTTATGATGGATGAAGAACGTTCTAGCATGATCCCTACAATGGCAGCTGGTAAGGCTTTCTCTTCAGTATAACTGCTCTTGGAAAACGAGATTTTGCATTTTGGGATAATGTGTCTGTTCTGCTTGGGAGGATTTCTCTAATACACTGTATTTTCTCTAATACACTCTGTTTATGTGGAGAACATGTGTCAGAGGCACAGTCAGGGGGAGCAGTCAAGGTATTATGCCAATTTATGCTGTGAATTGATGGATTATTAGGATCCTGGATCTGGTCTTCCTACAATTAAAAAAATTTCCACATAAAATTTTAACTCTTCAGCAGTCAAGACTAACTTAAAACCAGTGCAAAGTGGGTTATGCCTGACTGGAAAAGAGTAATGATAGAATTTATAGTAAGATCAAAATTGCAGGTAAATACAGATAATGAGAGTAAGATTAAGGAATGGTAACAAGTAATTTACTTTTCTAGAGTTCATCCACAGAAGTGATGTATTATTACCTTTTATACCCCTTTTTTCAGATACATGGTCACATGCTTCATTCTGCAAGCATGGTTCTTGTGCATTTTTGCTAATAGAATATAGGAACCCACAAATAGTAAAGTTGCAGTGAAATGGGTTTAAATAAAAGGTTATAAATAAATGAGTTCTCAGTACTTTTTGATTATTTAATGTGCAGCTGAACAGCCATCAAGAAGAATTCAGAACTGATTGCTTGAATATAATCTAGAAAGGAATGAATGGTACATGAAAGAATAAGAATTCATGCATTGGGAACTTTGGGAAATTTTGGGAAAAATGTTTTCAATGTCACAATTTCATTAATCCTTAGCTTCTGTGTTCATAACCTGCATATGAAGTATATGGTGCATTTCTGGTCTCTTTTTCTCCTTTCTTTTTTCTGAAGGTCTGAACTCCATTCTTTTTGCTATCAACATTGATAATAAGGATTTAAATGGGCAGAGCAAATGCACACCCACTGTGTCAGATTTGTTGAAGGAATCCACACAAAATGTGACCTCCTTATTGAAGGAGTCCACTCAGGGTGTCAGCAGCCTCCTGCGGGAGATCACTGCCTCGTCTGCCGTCTCCATCCTTATCAAACCCGAGCAGGACTCTGACCCACTGCCTGTTCTGCCCAGGAATGTCAGTGCTGGTAAGCCTCTATCAATGTTAGTGCCATTCAGAAACTTAGGAAATATTCAAGTGTATTGAAATAACTTTTTAATTTACTCTTAATGTACTATTGTAGAGCAGAAGTCTTAAAATAAGTGCGCTGTGCATTCAAATCACTTGAGAGGGTAATTAAAAAGCATGAAATTGGAAATATTGGGTGTGAATACTGGATGGTAACTGTGTATTTCAGCATTCTTGTATCATTGTGAGAGGGAAGCTAAACTGTTTTATTGGTAGAGCTTTGCTTGTGACCTGAATTTTAGTTTCTTGTTCTCAAAATTATGCTTTAAAGTTTGTGATGTAATGACTTTTCATTTTTAATGTTGTCTTTTGCCACCTTGCCAGTCAGACATACAGTGACTTATATATTTTGTTAAATATCAGATGCAAATCTTAGCTTATAATCTGCTTCAAGTAGTGACTGTGTTTACAGTCTGAATTCCTATGCAAAGCAGATAATTGCCTAAATGAAGATTTACTCATACACTCTTTACCTTTAGAGTTCTTAGTCTTACAACCAGCTTGTATGATGTTAGTTACTAACAAAGACCCAAAGTCTTAATCTCCTATTATTTGAAATCAGTCAAGGATAATGTGATTTTCATTATACATTTTTTGTTCCAAAATTACCAAAGTAATATTTTATTATCTCTGTTTCTGGAACTTGAGATAAAAGTTTGTTTTGCTTTCTAAAAGTATAAAACAGCAGGAAGATTTATGTGCTTTTCAATTAAGGAACAAAGTTTGAATTTAGGCACTAAACTGTTTTGGTTATGAGAAAAAAGCACAAACCCCACATGAGAATCTGGTAGGAACAGAAGCTGAGATAAAATCTGGTCTTTATTGGCATTCAAAATAGACTTTGTCTTAAAACACAGTTTGTTCTAAAAACTTGTGGTAAAGCTTTTGTTGTATAGCACTTAAATGAGATTAAAATTGTATGTGATCCTTGACTTGGGATAACTTTGTTAGTACAGAGTAGCCTTGCAGGATGAAAGGCAGTAATTGACCGTATGGTGCATGTGACTGCACAGCATGATGTACCTGGTGTGTACAGCACATGTGTATGCACAACATGAAAGGTACAACTTCCAGTGAAATGCCACTTAAAAAAATGGAGTTTGTTCAAATGCAATTATATGTGGAACATTAGAGCAAGTCAGATGTTTCCATTGAAGTCTGTGTTCTTTGTTGTAATTCTGTTTGCAACCAGAATGGGTTTAACATCCTTTTAAAAGTACGTTAGTGTGCTTTGTGGATATATAACAGCTGGACTTGAATTAAACAAAACAGTTTGGTCCCAGTGTGAGGTGTCTTGGTGAATGATTTCTGATATTTCTTGGAGTGCTTCAGCTTTGCATTTAGCTTCAGAAGCACATCAGATTCAGTGAGAATAGGTAATAGTGTAAAAATAAGTGCTGTCACTGAATACATCTGGTGTAATCAGAGAGAATTTCAGTGTATTTCTAGACCAAGAGATAATTAGCTGAAAACTGACTATTCAATTTTTAGAGTATAGACAAAACTATTTGATTGCAGGTTGTTGATTTTGTTTGTGTTGTGAGTTTGTTCTTTTCAGTTTTTCCTCTGAAAGTGCTTCATGTTTTCTCTGTTGTGCAGACTTGCTCTGCATTATATACTGGGTGTAGTCCATAGGAGGAAGTGACAGGAAGGCCAACTTACTATTCTAAATTTAATTTCATGGGTTTGTAGAACTTTTTTTCCAGTTTCAATTGAATCACGTTATGAATGCATCTCCAGAATATCTTTTAAAATCTGAATTATGTAAGACTTAAAATAAAGCTGGTAATTAGAGATTTAAAAGCTCATGTGTATGGAAAGATAATGAATGCCATGTAGATCTAAGTGGTTTTTTCTTGATTAGAGTAAGTTAGTACGTGAGCTCTTTTAAGAAAAGAAAAGGTTTCGTATATTATTTCTCTTTTCTAAACTGTGTAAAAACTTTATATTACTACTAGATTTGAAATACAAAAAAGATCGAAAAAAGAAGAAGAGGGTGACTAATATTATCTCATTTGATGAAGAGGAAGATGAGCAAAACTTGGGGGATTGCACAAAGACTCTGATGACAGGAGAAAGTTCAGAGGAGAGTGTAGACAGATCTTCAGTTCTTGCATTGTCTTCATCTGAAAGCACTCTGGGAAAAAATCTGAATGGGAGTGAAAGTAACCATTCGTGGAAGAACAATTCAGTATTCATGAATGGAGAGTATGAGTACCAGAAACTGGATGTGAAGAGCATTGATGATGAAGATGCAGATGAGGATGAGCTGTATGGAAAATCATTAGGAAATAAAGGCACAGAAGGTGGAACGGAAGCTTCTGAGAAGTAAGTATTGGTGCAGGAGATAGTGGTCAACTTTCCATGCTTCCCCTCCACCCCTCCCTTTCTTTTATGGCTACTGGAAATTCATGTGTTGAACTGAACTGTAGATTTTATCTCTTTTTTTTTTCTCTCCCTATTTCTCCTCCCCCACCTTTTCCACACCCCCCCTTTTTTTTTTCTTCTTTTTACTGTTTAAACAATATGGGCCACTGCAGTGATGATATTTTGCTTCTAAGTTTCACTGAAACCCCAGATTTTGAGATATCAGAGTTCTTGTTCTCCTTGGAGTTCTCAGTTGTTAAAACTGTGACATGATATAACCAGGATATAGTTCTGGCCTACTTGATGTTTCCTTATTCTTAGTATGATAGCAATTCTATTTAGGCTTTACAATGAAGATGTGTATTTAAACAGAGTAAGCTTGTTACATCAGAGTGTAGACAGTTCAACAAGGAAGGACAAAACTGAGAGAGAAAGAATAATTTTAGATACTGATATGCTTTATTTCTGACAGAAATTTGTTTAGAGAAAAAGGCAAGTGCTGCTTGTCTCCTCTGCTTTGGAATGTCTGGTCTTTAATGAATTAATGTATGGCTGACCAAGAAATTGGCAGGCAGATTGAAATAAAGATTTTTCTTGCAGTGGTATCTCTGAAAGAAATATAAGCATTATGAACAGTAATAGTGGCTGTATAAATAGATTGGTTTGTTTGTTTGTTTGTTCTAAATAGGCCTCGGGAAATAGTCACATGCAATTCTCAGATATGCAGCTGGAGTCCTCTGCAGGTCCTGAATGATGACTCAGATGTTCTGTTTCCTGTCAGTGCTGTTGGCTCTTACTCCCAAACAGGTGGGCATTTGAATCCACAGAATTCCAGCACCATTTATTCTAACATGGGACAATGGTAAGAAATAACAGGATTGTACAGACACAGCAGGTACTACACAACTGGGATAAAAAGTTCAAATTTATTCTAGTTCTGAATCAGAGTTCTCCATTTGAGTAGTTACTTAGTTAGGGGGAGTTATCAATGTCAAAATAACCCAGAGTTTCATTGGGATTAAGCTGTGGTCTTGTATTTATTGAAGTTTAGGATAGTTGTATAAAAAGTATCCATATCGGTTTTCTAGATACCTCTAAGCTGCAAGAAGCTCCAAGTGTGTTTGAGAAGTTGAATTCAAATTAATCTTGACAGATTAGAGAGCAGCTGGAAGCAGTTCAATGGAAGCTGTTAATTGTTGAAACACAGCTAAGGAATGATTGACTAGGAAATACTTGCTCAGAAAAGGATGTGGGAATTGTAGAATGGTTTGGGTTGGAAGGGATCTGCAGAGATCATTCATTCTAAGACTGGCTCTCTGAGCTGTGAGCACCAGTTGCCAGCTCACATCTAATTTTTCCTATGCCAGTATCCTCAAATGGTTTTCTGCAGGTTACAAGCTGATAGTGAATTAACAGAGCTGTGCATGAGTGTCATTTGTAAATGTAAGCTCCATTGGCTCTGCTGTGGCCTCAGCTGCAGCTGTAGGCAGTGAGGGACACTTCAAGAATGATGTGGACTATTTGAAACAAGCAATAAAAATGGTTAAAGGAATGGAAAAGAAGGCCTGGTGCTTTTACAATATTTGTATTAGTACCAAAAACAAGCAAAAAAGTCCACCAGCCCTCCCCTTCACCCTGCTGATATTTGTCTAGCTGTTCATATAACACTGAACTTTGGGTATGCTCATTTCAGTGACCATTTAAAAACTTGTCTGTGGTATTCAAATAATGTTTTAATTGCAGTACATTTCATATTTTTTGCATACACATTATATGTCCAAGAGTTTAAATGGATTGTTGATTGAAGGCTGTGAGAGAGCGTAATTCAGTTGTGTAAGTTCAGTGACAAAAATGTGAATCATAAAATAATGCTGCACTGCCCTCTGCTGTATTTTAAAATATGTACCTCATAAGAAATACCAGTGGTTAAAAAAAAGGACATTTAAAATTTATTTCTTGTGCTGCCATATTTTTCAATTTACAAAGGAATGGATTTAGAAAACATTGAGTAGTTTGTGGCATTGTGATCTCTTCAGTACAAACCAGAAACTGTTGGGGAACATCCACAGGTTGGAATCTGGGATACAAGAATCCATTCCTGTCTGTGGGGGGTGTGTGTGGAATGGAACTCACAGTTGGTGTCAGTTGATGTCACGAGGCATCAGGAGCATGAGCTGGGGTTCTGATCTGAAATCCAAAATCAGGAGTGCAAGCCAACACTTAGTTCTGGAGGCAGATGACCAAAGAGCACATCTGTACATTTCTATATGCATCTTATCCACAGCTGTCCCAGGGGCTTACCCTTGCTAAGAAGACACCAAAGTCCCTTGTTTCATTTGCTTCATCTCAGAACTGTTTTGAATGCAATGCTCAGCCTACTGGTGATGATCAACAGGCCCATTCAGATCCCTTCTGGGCACAGGACAGATCTTTTCAGTCCTCCTTCTGTCCCTCTTTGTGGTCTGTCATGCAGTGAGAGTGATCCAGCACTGGGCTGGTGAAGGGACTCAGTTATCAGAGCTAGGGAAGCCCCCCAGACCCCAGTGTGTGCTCTCCTGGTCTCACCTCTGAGCAGGAGGAGCTGATGGAGGGTGCAGGCAGGGCTGCACTGAGTGCCCACTGCACAGCCCAAGTGGCAGCAGTCAGGGACACACAGGGATCCAGGCACCCTCTCCTCAGCCACACTGACAATTTGCTGAGATTGAAAGCTGCCTTAGGCACTTGTTTGCTTGACTCTGAGAGTTGCACTTGTGCTGGATGAATGATGGCAGAAGGAACATGCATTAGCTTATTCTGAGGGCAGTCCAGCCCACTAACTGCCAAGCTCACTATAATTGTGATATTTTTTGTTAAAATATGCTCAATGAGGTCTTGTAAAATACATAGTTTAACCCAATATTTTGGTTTATATGTTTTAAAACCAATAAATAACACATACACAAACATATATATATATATATTTGAGATACCATAATCTATAGTGTTGTATGTTAATATGTGTTTTCAGTATTAATCTGTTGCAGCGCTCCAGGGATGTGTCAGGGCATATCATATCTCTGTGTAGCTAGAAATGAGAAAGCCTCCATCAAAATGCAGTTGCTTGGAACAAAAATGGATTATGTATTTTAGGAACTAAGCTTCAGTAAACTCTACAGCTTCAAAAATAATTTTTCTCCTCCATAGACTTTCTGACATAACTTTATTTCCCATTAACTTATTTTCTAGAATTTCTGCTTCTATTCTATTAGAATAGAATCTGTTCTATTTAGGATTGTCTTGTAGTATCTTCATTGCCCTTACATAGCGAGATACAGAACACACCAATAAAATATGATTTTTGTTTGTTTCCACCTGAGCTTCCTCCATGACAGGCTCAGTGATGTGGATGTTTTGGTGCCGACAGCTGTGGATCTGTGGACAGATGCACATTATTCATGCTTTTTAAACAATATCTCATCTGTCTGCTTCCTGATGGTTGGTACAGGGATGTAAGGAGCCAGAGAAAAGCCATGGTGCTCTCTTGGGAATACAGAAAGCACTGATGTCTTTGCAAGGTTTCACGTGCTGGGGATTAACCACAAATTCTTCTGCAAGTCACAACCGGATTTGTAGTGAGCATGAGGTGTCATGAGGTGCTTCAACTCTGGGGGCTGGCACAAGTAATTTCAGGAAGAAGTCTCCTCATGGCTGTGCAACTCTCTACATATCAAGTATAATTTAGGAATTGTGCAATACTTTATGATTTTTTTTTCCTAAGAGCCTTGACAATCCTGCCGGCATTCAGGGTCAATTTGCAGAAGCCAGCTTTGGAGACAGAATTAAAAGTGTTTAAAAGCTACAGTAAGAAACACTAAGTTGAGTGTTTCTGTTTAGAAAAGTAACTATCTAACTTCTGGATTTATGTTTTTATTTTATTTTTTGAGTAGTGTAATCCAAAGGAAACTAATGCTTGTGCATTCTGCTTTAGATAACTTGGAGAATGGAGAGGGGCATGAACATGTTGTCCATCCAGTAGAACTGGTTCCAAGGAGATCTGATCTTCCTTACAGGTATGTGCCAAATATGCTCGTCCTGAAAGAAAAAACCTTCACTCTGTAGCTGCCAACTTATTATTAACTAATGCACTTAGTACTGCAAAACCAACTGCTCATCAGGATACTTGTGCATATGTTTGGAAAGAAAAATGCAAAAAACCTACAATTGCCTTTTTTACATAGTTTCTTACACTGAACTTTCCTAATTATCTTGAGGAAGTCACTCATTTGCTCTAAGAGACTTGGCTTCCTGGTTTTGGAAATAGGTTTTATGTTGGTTTTTATGTTATTTTTTTACTACATTCTCCATGGACTTTTAATTTGGAGGTTTTGTGTGCTTGCTTAAATCAGACTCCTAGGAGATACATTAAAGAATTGTTCAACATATTTTGATTAAATATGGGTGAATAGGATAACAATTCTAGTTTCTGGAATATTTTTTCTTAAGTTTTGAATTCAGGATTTTTCAAATATTTTTTCATATTTTTCATGTATTGATTTTACTGTGCTTTTATGACTAGAGTGGAAGTCAGTCCTCCAGCTCAAGTGAATACTTTAAGCAGTATGTTGCCTTCAGCCACTGTGCCAGAATCCATGACAATTAGTAAGTACTTCCTTGATGTATCTAGATTGATAGAAATAACTTTGAAAGTTCTGTAACTCTTTCTATTTTTGTTTCAATAAAATCTGCCTAGAGAGTCTTGGAGCACTTAATTTCTGATGTTCTGGTCATGTTATAATAACTGCTCTAAAATGATGTTTGTATTGGCAGGTTATGCTTCATTGCAGTTGATATATCCTTAGATTAAATGTGGCTTCAGTAGTTAAATGAAAAATAATGATTTGATTAACATCTTTAAATTTCTACAAGTTCTGAACACATTGAGGCTTAGTTCTGATGTAATCTTGCTTATTTGGCCTGTTTTCATTAAAGGCTAGTCAGGAACAAACAAATCCCATTCTTTCTGTGGTTTTGGTGTGAAAATCTGCTCCAAACATACACGTGGACTTTCACAAAAACTTGAGTTAAGATTAAGGGGGAGGACAGTCATGTTTCAGTGGTATTAAGAGCAAAGCTAGACAGGATGAAGTAGTCTTTGCTGCAGAGGTAGATTAATAGAAGCACATATTTGATCTTTTTTCTTTGCATACACTTGTAGAACGAAGACTTAGTTCTTAAACTGAATGTCTAAGCTTGTAACCCAGTATGTGTTTGTGTTCCTCAGTGTACAGAATGTTCTGTAACTGAACTTGGGTGTGTGTTTGTTGCTTCTTAGAAATTTCAATATGTACAAGTTTTAAATTATGACATTTGGGAAGTTAGAAGCAATGCAGCCAAGATTCTTTTCTGCAATTGATTCATGCAATCATCAGAATGAATGAAATCTTCAGATATTCTAATATCATTTTCTAAAGTTATATTCAAATGCTGTATCAACCTGTGCTAAAGGAGATAAAACAAACATTTTCACTGGGCAGTGTTTCAGGCTCTGACACTGGTCTGCTCACTGAGCTTTACAAAACTGAAAAATTCTTTCTTACAAAGTATGTCACAAAGTGGCAAACTAGCTTGGGACTTCTAGGAGCCATAATTGAAGTGTGGAATGGACTTACTGTTATTTGCTGCAGTGATACTTTGGTCACTGGGTGTTGTCTGTTCATGTTATCCCTACACATCCTTTTGTTCTTATTTATTTCCCAGAATTGCACAGGGCCATTTTCTGGTGCCCCTGCACTCTGTTATTCTGCTGTTTGTAGGGGAGTCAGGTACCAGCAGGGGCCGCAGTTGGTCTCCTTCAGTTGCTCAGTTATTTCCCATTGTAGGTAAGAGCTATAAAATAGAAAGAAAATCTGGAGGTTTTCAATTCTCAATACTTAGCAGTTTGTAAATGAAATGAAAACACAGGATCAACAGAAGTCTGCACACTATCATTAGTTTCCCAGTTCAGAGAAGGCTTTGGTGAAAGGAAGGGTGGGAAGCATGTCAAACCCATCTATAAAGCCAGTGGAACACCTAGTAAATAATCATAATTATAATTAAAATTCAGCTGACTATACATTTATAGAATTAGTGATTACCTTTATAAGAGATGATCCTGGGTATGTTGAATAAAAATGCTTTTTTCAAGTTTGCTGTTATTGGTCGTAGATTCTCTACAGGAGGAATTCAGTGCTATGACAAAGTCAGAAACTGAAGCTCTTTCTCTCTGTTGCAATTAGAAGAAGAATTATTAAATGCTGAGGCTTATAGCTTGGTTGCATAGCAACTGATTCTAACACATCAGGCAAGAAAAATGGAATGCAGTAGTGCAGTGAGAAAGGCTGCAAGGTCTCCAGTGACTGGATTTTTGTGTTTCTTACTTTTGAAGACAAAGCCTGAAATGGATTTTTAAAAAATTATATTCTTTTTTTTTGCTTTTTTTCCAACCTATTAGGATAGTACTAAACTTTTCTTACTTCTTTTGATATGCAGGCTAGTTAGTTAGGAGAAGCTGTGATTTCAAATTTCTTTCATTTCAAATTATTTTCCTGAATTATGCCCCATGCATTTGTAAGGTATAGGTTAACTTAGCCACAGATACATCTCAAAAAATACTAATACCACTCAAGAGAAATCCACAGAGCTTTACTGCTTATGTCAGGCATAATTTGAGAACTGGCCCTGCTGTGCAGATTGCTTTGTCATAACCAAGTTTATAAAGAGTTAAGCTGGTCAGAAATTTTCTATTTATGCATCTACTCTACAGTGTAATTTCAGTTTTTAAAAAAGTTATCTTTATCTTATTGTACTTGAATCACAAACAACACTGTTTCAGGAGTTGCTATTGGAAGATTGTATTTTCAGCATTGTTTTTCACCAGAACAATCTCTTCTACCAGCACAAGTCTCTCCATTTTGTTTTTGCAATAGAAAAAAGAATAAGTTGCAAAACTTTCATTTTAGAAGGACACTACTTGTGCTCTTCTTTATGAGGTTCTTTTATTATGTGCTAGTTTTAGGAAATAATTGGTAATTCAGTCTTTTCACTATAATTTTCTTCAGTTTTTAAAATTGAGCTTTACCACAAAGGTTAGGAAAGGTTGTAACATTGTACATCATTCCATTCTTTTTCATATATTCTTGAGAAATCCCCGAGCTTTTCGTGATCACTGAAGAGCTTTACTGAGTAATCAAACCTCCATGTTATATTTTTATCCTGGTTGTGTAAGTGAATAAGGTGTATGTTTTTGTACTTCCTGTGTCCTCTGAATAGCTGCTGACCCGTTCTGTAGCCCAGCTGCCCCAGGTCAGGGGCAGGTACTAAATTCCTGTGTTTTCTTTGGAAGCACAGCTGTGAAGGGGGGGTGTTTGTATTTCATCAGGGAGAAGAAAGCTGCAGTTTGCTTTACAGACTTGGTTTGCACCAGGACTCTTCTATGCAGGAGAAGGGCAACACAATTTGTTTCCTACTAAAATTTGCCCTGTGAATAGTGACATGACAGGATAATATTTACAAGGTTTCTGAGCACTAAATTAAGCCTTAAAACACAGTGTTCATGTAGGCAGCTTAGGGAGCATCAAGCTCTTTAAGTCTTTAAAGGTCACACTTCTGATTTAAGATGTAACTAGTCTGCTGGAAGTCTTATTTGTCTCTGAAAATATCTGTGTAAATTTTCACTCATGAAAATAAAAAAAAAATAAAAATTCCTGTAAACTGTTCCCAGCCCACCCTGATGCTCTATCTGCAGGATTGCAGAGGAGGCTGCATGACCTTGTGTACTCTGAGGGATGATTTCACTTACAGCTCATTCTTCACAACAGGTGATTGCAAATCATACTGCTTCAATCTTTGGCTAAATAGCACAAGAGTTGTGAAACTAATGAATTTTCTGGAGGTTGCTGGAAACTGGCAGGTGTTTCTCAAAGCATTATATATTTCATGCTCTGTGACCCCATGAAAGCTTTCTAGAAGCTAGATTTTGCATGAAGTATGGAATGGAATTAACAAATGTTTTAGAGCAAATACTCACTTCGTGAGTAATTAGGCACCACAGATGAATTTCAGCCATAAAATAATATTGCTAGTGTTCAAAAAAGTGAGGTTTAATATGAACAATTTAATTAGTACATTCCTTGATTTTTTTTCATATTATGTTTTCTTTTTTTGCTGATAAAGAATGGTTTGGAATTATTTGTTTGTACATGGGAATTCTTTTTTTAAGAAGTCATTGCAAAATTACCTCTTAGGAAAAACTTCACTAGTTATCGTCTTATCTCTGAATTTATGGAACTCAGGTTATCACTTCACTTTTAGATATATTGGTGTTGAATGCTGATCCTTAATAATTATTGAATAGTGTATTGCCTTTTGTTAATGTTACTTTACAGAGCATAAATGTCATCAAGCACAAAACAGCTCAGAAGTGGGACATAAAGTCTAATATCAAACACTTTTCTGAAGTAGGAATACTTGGCCATCCTCCCACTGTTTTATTAAAAAAAGAAAAAAAAAGAAGGGGGGCAAGAAAGATTGAGGTTGCACAGTTCAGAAGTCAGAAAATGCCAAATTTATGGTTGCTGCTACAACCCTGACATTTTTTTAAATTTATTCCCTTTTCTAACCCACACAATGTATGAGACATAAGACTGCTGGAAAAATTAGGTTATGATCATACACTCATCTTGGAGGCAAGTGTAGCAGACAGACAAAAGCTCATGAACTGGGGATGTTCTGGCAGGTTTGAAGGGAACCTGCTGCAGTGTATGATCCTGGATTTCCTTTGCATTCAGCTGACTGCTCTGACATGCTGCTGAAATTTTTCAGGAAGCGTAAGTGAAAGTAAGAAATTAGAATTTTTGAAAGTTTTAAATATTATACCTGAATTAAATAGGATGGTTTCCTTTTAGTTCTACTCTGTTCCTTGCTTCAAAAGATCATGACATTAAGATTTCTGCTTTTTTTTTCTTGGTAAATTTTTGCTCATTTAATTACAATAATGATGTTTTATTTTTTTGTGCTTACTTTGCATAGAGAGGGTAAAGGAGTGTTGATTATAAACTGTATAGTTTTTGTGTTTGTTTTGAGTAATTTATAGAAAATATGGCTCCTTAATATTCATCAATTCAAGAAGAAACAGCAGAGCTATAGCCATGGAGCAATCTTGCTGGGCTGGACCAGCCTATTGGAATTCTGGTCTCTTATCCCAGACTGGTGGTTTGTGTTGATGCTTTCATTGCACACCTCCACTGGTACCTGTAATTGAGATAAATACTGACTATGAAATGTGTTTGCATTTGTGGTCCTAAATTAAGCATCGATTTTTGTCCTGTATGTGATAATGAAATTTGGAATTTCTGCTTTGTTGTTTCTCTGTAGTATTGTCAATTCCATGACTTTCAGAAAAATAGAGGCAAATGGAAATAAATAAGCAATTTCAAGTCTTCTATTTCAAGAGGCTTTTTTTTTCTTCCTCTTCTGTGCAAACTATGGTCTTTAGCAGGATCTTGCTTTTGTGCTCTGCTTGTGTGTGTGTGTGGGAGAGGGGAGTGAGAAAAGATGGAATTTCAGGTCTCAACTCATGCAGAAGATTCTGGATGGAATAAGGAAAAGAAGATTAAGTTATTATGCAAGTTAAGGTTACAGTTTGAATAGGCTGGTAAATTGAAATAATGAAGCCAATTTATAATAGTTTAGCTGTATAAATGTTAATAAATCAGCACACATTAAAAGACTGAGTACACACAGAGGCAATTGCTGCAGAGTGGGCAACCCTGTGCAAGTGCAGAGCCGTGTCTGAGCAGCAACAGCTTTAATTTATTCAGAGTTAGAGACATAACAGCAACTACTTGTTGATCATGCACTATCATATTTTAATGGCACACTTAAAATATTTAAAATGCCATCGGCTTGATGTGTCCTTGAGGATTCTGAATTCAACATTATGGTTCAAGATTGGAATTTTGTTATGGAGTGATACTGTACAGAAAACTTACTGTGGATCCTTTTGCTTGTGTTGTTTATTTGTATGATGCTCTAACATTAGATTATTGCATTTTCCTCATCCATAGAGCAATTGTTTATTTCACAGATAGGCTGGTGAATTGTGGTCCCTTGTGCTAGTATTTAATACCCAGAAATGTCACTGTTTCACTTTCAGTTTTTCTACAAGATTTTTTTTTTTTTTAGGGTTGCATAAAATATGCTAAGTTACTGTAGAAAGATAATTATCCTTTTTATGCTGAATTAATGAAGTGCAAACTCCCTCTAATGACCTACTGAAATGTGTCTTGCTAATGTCATTTGCCTCTTAAAGTGTCATATGGGTATTATGGAATGGGCAGAAAACTGATCATCTGCTTTCTCCCTGGCCACAAACTCAGGAATGTTTTGGAAAAAAATCTAGCATGAAGAAATTTGGGTTGGCTGATTTCAAATAATACAAGAACTGTGCTGAACCCTGCAGTCCTGCAAGGGTGGGATTTATCTGCAGATTACCAAGGCCACACTGGGATCATGATGTCTGCAGCACTGACTGTCAACGTTTGGTTGATATAACAAAATCTTTTGCATTTTATCCACTACTAGAGTTTGTCAGACTCCATCTGGCCCATAGGAAAACGTTAATTTTTTTTTTAATAGGCAAAAGCTTCTGTAACTATTGAAAATATTAAGAAAGATACAGGTGAAAGATACTGTGTACTGAATGTAAAGGGGAAAAAAGTTATCCAGTGGCTTTGCTTGCTTGAAGAAATCAAGTAACACCTGTTCTGTTAGTATGTTTTCAGTAAAAGCACACTGAAATTTACTGGCATCTGCATTGAATACTTGCAGAACAGAATTGGCTGATTTATTATATAAAGATTTCACTTAAATTTTGGGAGGGATGGTCTAATATAATTGTGTCCTTGTAGCACTTATAAAATTATTGGTTAACGTATGTGAAATTGTTAATGAAATTGTTGGAGCTGACACTTTTCAGTATGGTATTTGGCTGTTCTGGTATCATGTTAAGCTTAACCCAAAGGAAATCTTTAAAAATTCTAAAATTCTGTTGGTTGTTTTTTGAAAAAAATTTATTTTTGATTTAATGACAGGAAGTATTTTTATGGTATTTGTAAAAAAATAGAAAGGATTTTATAGGAAATGATGAGATTCAGAAATCTCATCATTAGCCCTAAACTTGAGAAACAATGCCATGAGGAAGCAATGACATTATCTCTGCTCCCATCTCCCTGTAGCAGTTATTTCCTGTGTCAGGATTTACAGCCAGGAGAAGCAGCAATTTGGAGAAGCTGAGCAAGTAACAGTGTATGTCATTAATAGGCATGTGGTGGAAAGGTGCTTTCTGCCCTACATCTGTGAAAACAAAACAGCTGCAACCACAGGCACACTTGTAAACATTTGTATTAAAGCCAGATGCAGACTAATTTGATTTGATCAATACTTCTGATGTGGTGTTAAATAACTCTGCCTTTGAAAGATTGCTCAAATTAGTGATGAGATTAAGAGCATTTTTCTGTGCTTTCCTGAATAGCAAATGGTCTTGGCATCATCTTAAGTGTGCTGCCTGTGTACATGACTTCCAGATCTGAAATGAGCAAAAATGGACACAGACATTAATCCTTTTTGTTCCTTCTTCTCAGATGAACTTCGTCAAGCTATCGTGGCCATGATGAATAGAAAGGATGAGCTGGAAGAACAGAATAGGTAGTTTGTTCTTTTTAGTCAAGAGGGACTGTAATTAAAAAAAAAAAAAAACAACAAACTGTTCTCTAATACAAGCTGTCCTTTTTGTAAAGCTATGCATAATATTTCTGTAACCTTTTTGATGTATATATTATTTTTTCTGTGAAAGGTTAACTTAATTTCTGTTTTTTCCCTTCTGGTGAAGAAGTAATGTAGGATGGCTGACAATGTAATGCTGAAAGTGACTTTCATTTCTGACTGTCTTTGTGTTCACTTGGGGCACAATGATGATGTAAACGTAGAAATGATCAGTTGCTTATATAAAATGCCATCAAACATACTTTGTATTTACTTAGTTTATTGAAACACATAGTTAGATGAATGAAAATACAAATGCATTCAATGCTTTAGTAAGGGTATTTTGGGTTTTTTAATGCTGAGCTTACCAACAGATCCTATTTTCCTTCCTCCTATTCTTCCCACTCCCATAATTGCAAGTTATTGGCTCATTCAGCTTTGTGGGCTTTTTTTGGCAGAAGGACCAGGATGCTTTGGGTTTTACCATTATGCATCATGCTGACCTTTGCTATCTCATCAAGGGTTTTTACACAGAGGTCTGTGGCAGTGCACTTGGCAGAGACAAGAGCCCTGCCTGTCTTGCTATAAATATATTGCTTATAGATTATTCCCAAGATGTATGGACTTGTGCTGAAGTACTGAAAACAGCTTACCAGCTTTTTAAAAAACCAAATTCTTTCTGCATACTGATACAGTAGATCCCACAGTAAGTTGTGCTTTGGGCTTGTTGACAGGATAGTAATACAAATTAATAGTAAACATTTGCAACTACTTTTTTCTTGTAACTTTTCATATCTCTGTATAATCAAATCAGGTGAATTTATTAAATTGACTAATGAAATTTTTGGATGACATCAGTGGTATCACTCCTCTGTGATTCTTGGGGTATACTTGAATTAGCAGGTAGTGTGTGCAGTGTCCTAAAGAGAGGCTGCTGCCCTCTTGCAGATCCCTGAGGACCCTGCTGGATGCAGAGATGGAGCATTCTGCAGCTCTGAGGCAGGAGGTGGAGAACTGCAGGAGGAAGGTGGCAGAGCAGGAGGAGCGACATGCCACCAAAGTCCAGGCCTTGGCACGGTAAGAACTGCTGAAAATGACTTGGAAAATGACTGCAGGGAACAAGGCAATAACAGTCTGTATAGAAGGGAAATAATTTTCAAGTAGCCATTTTGCAGAAGAACAGAAGCGAGTTAGGACTACAAGTCCTATGGTAAGCAATAGCTGCTGCTAGACATTATCACCAAGAGACTACCAAGTTCTGAAGTGGTGCAGGTGTTTTTCCCACAGCTCCAGGAAGGTCATCTGGAGCAGGTTTCTCAGGACCATTTCCAGTCAGGCTTTGAATGTCTGCACAGATGGAGACTCCTGACTCCCTTTGGGCAGCACTGTTGGCAGTGACTTGTTGGCAGTGCTGTTCCTCGTGGGGCCCAGGCTGCTCTTGGCTTGCTTTACTATGGAGTGGGTGTTGCAGGTTCACGCTCAGCTCCTGTTCCCCAGGGTTCCCAGATCCTCCTCCACAGAGCTGTTTTCCAGCCCTCCAGCATTGCCTGGCTGTCCTGAGCTATTTCTCCCCAAATGCAGGACTTTGCATTTACTCTTGTTGAACTTCACAGACATTTTCTGAGTCCAGTTCTCCAGCCTGTCCCTGTCCCCCTGGGTGGCAGCACAGCCACACAGTGTCTCTGCTCCTCAGTTTTGTGTTGTCTGTGACCTTGCTGAGGGTGTGCTCTGGCCCAGCATCCAGGTAATGTTAAGGTGTCAAACAGCATTGGCCCCAGTATTGAGTTGCCTCCAGCTTGACTTTGTGCTACAGTGAAATAGAAACAGTTTTAGCCCTCTCCTTGTCTAAATGGGATTCAGCTTCAGAAAGACTTTTGAAGGTACATATTGCTGTAATAGTATGATTTGCTTCTTACAATTCAAAATAAGCTCTAGAGTAACTATGATGTGTAAGATCTTGGAGGTGATTCATGTGTATAGTAAACAACAAACAATCCAAGAGTTAAATAATTTGCCTTACCCAGAGAGAGGTGTTTGTTTTCTGATGCACGAGCAGAGTGTGTTTAGTGTCAATCACAAAGTACCACAGCTGAGATTCCTTTACGATTTTAATTGCCTATTTGAAAATCATAAATATAAAGCTTTCTTAAAAATAAAGGTATTTAAGACACTACTAATTTTGCTTTTGATGACACATCAAACCAAACTACTTGCTTTGAGGGAGGGAGAGATATGAATAAGTGGGTTTGACATTCATGTGCTGTAAGGCAGTAGAGACAATGCAAATACATCATCATTTAATATTCATGTTTCAGGTTATAGGAGTTGTATATTCATATTTCTTTGACTCACTTCCCCCACAGTTTTAGAATTTGCAGTGACATATGGGTGAATCAGATATTTGTCATGCACATACCTCTTTAAAGAATAGATAAGGAGCTTTTATAACCAGACCTGAAGAGATGCTCACTTAGACTAATGAGGTATTTTTAAATAAATCTGTGTAATTCCTCTTATTGCTATATGGATGTGTTGTGTTGATTGCTCTTCTTAAAGTCAGTTTGCCTTATCATGTGATAAAAACAGTGTTGGGAGCTGCTGAAGCATGATAAATTCATGTGTCACCAGTTACTTCGGATTTGGAGGCATTTCTTTAATGATTCATTGCAACTCATTTTCTAACATCTAAACACAAGAGACTTTGTGTGTAGTTTCTTTGGAATATAGGTTTTTCTTCTAAATTCTTGTTGGTTCACTTTGTATGCTGTAGGTGATGCTGCTGCAATAATAAGAGTAGTAAATTTTTAAAATAAATAGTGCTTTAAACCAAGAAGTTGAGCAAGCTGAATAATCTAAAGAATTTGAAGTAACAAAAAGTTTGGAATTGCTTTTTGAGTGCTGCATAATAAGTTAGATGAGTAATAGGAAACTAAGTTTCAGATATTTTGAAGTAGTGAAATCTCACTGTTTCCCTTGAAAACAATTGATCACATGACCAGAGTAGAAAATTTTCCTCAGTTGTGATGTTCTGAATATTTTAAGACAAGGGAAATCATTCAGTAACAATCTGACTGTTGTGATTTGATGAATGACTATTTTTCAGATTATGAGAGCTGATATTTATGTGTGTCCCCAAAGCTCTTTTGAAGAATTTGACATAAATAGCTTCCTGAAGGCTTTGAGAACACAAATTTCAGTGACATATCAGTCAGTGCTGAAATGATGGTTTCTGGAAATCTGCAGTGATTCAGCTGTTCTTTCTCCTGGACCCTCCCAAGAGTCTCTGGCCTCCCAGCCAAAATGCTAGTTTACTCAGAGACATTTTCCCAAGTTTCCCATTTTCTTTTTGAGAAATGGAAGAAGTCTTAGGTGAGCTTAGTTTCAAGCAGTGGTAATCTCATTGTTCCATGTGAAATACTTGAATAACTCTTTCATAACAGTTGCTACATTGTTCCAAAAGGAACAGGCTCAGGTTCAATCTATTTGCTACTCTTTTGATAGAATACACTCAGTAGTCTCTCTAGTATAATGTTTTTTGGTTTTTGGGGTTTTTCCCCCCTTTTTTGTTTGTTTGTTTGTTCTTGGTTTTTTTTGTTCTTGTCAATGAACCTTTCTCAAATTGCATGGACATACTGTGCCAGTGGCTTCTTGGCAGTACTGAAGTTTTTAAATTGAGATTCTTCTTTTCTGTGTGGAATACCATTACATCCCTTTGCAAGGCAAAGAAATTTTTCGAAGTTGACTCTGAAATTGGATAATCTCAGATTGCATATTCTTAGACTATATTCATCAATTTTGGAGGAAAGCATATTAAAAAGGACAGGCTTTGTAGCAAGAAAAGCAGATAGAGAAGATGAAAATGCACTGCGTGGGGAAATGGGGGATGAGCATTTGTTTCTACTTTATCTTACACTTCTACATACCTCCTTTTTACTGTAGATTCTTTAACCTAATATGTCTCCTCTATCTACTGTCTGTGTTACTTAAACTACATTGCTTTTGGATTTGGCATTTTCTGCTATTCTGTTTTGCAGCACTTCTTTCACAGCCATAGCCCTTCAGTGATGGGTGAACTGATGTGTGGCACATCTTGAAATGGTTCCATCACTTCCCTTTAGCAGCTTGTTAGAGAGAGGAAAAATATCTCTTGTTCCTGCTTGTGAAATCTAATTAGAATATTCCTATATTAAATGACTTTTTCTTCCTGCTTAGTTAGTTGGTGACATGTCACAAGTCATCAGTGGCTCCTAGACATGAAAAAACCCACTGGAAGTCAGCCCATAGTGAGGGACAAAGGAGCTTCCCAGAGGGAGCAGGAGGAAGAATATTTGGCAGCAGGGCATCAGTGAGGGCAGGAGGAGGAGAAGCAGCTGTAGCATGAGGAGGAGGAAGGAGAAGAACTAAAGGTGAAAACCACCCAGCCTCCATCTCTGAGGAGCCCCCAGCCAGGGGGAAGCTCTCAGTGATGGCCCTGCTCCTGCTGCAGCCCCAGTCCGGGACAAGCAGTGAAGTTTAGCACGTTATTCCTCATAAAGTTTTTTCTGGAGATTGGTTTTATCATATAATCTCATTATTTTGTATACAGTTCAACTTCTATTTCCATGAGTAACAGATCTCATTTTCCTTGTTTAATTGTATTTGATGACAACTGTGATCTTGCATCTCGTCATAGTAGAATCATTCAGGTTAGAAGGCATCTCTGGAAGTCCTTCAGATTCTACATAATGTTGCAGGACATTGTTTATTTAAATTCATTCTTAATTCCTGCAGGTTTTTTTATTGTTTGTATATTTGGTACCTTTATTGTATTTCCTAAAAACCTTAACTTTTTTATCAAAACATAGACATCTGTTGGATTCTTGTAGTTTGTTTGGTTTTATTTTATTTTGGTTTTTTTTATTATTATTTGTTTTATTTTATAATTTATTTATTTTTATTTTAATTTTGTTTTATTTTTCTCAATGCTGAATTTAGAAATGAGACACCTTTCTGGAGTAAGCTTCACAGAAAGCACTTGCTAGAGTCTGATATTTGTGCCAAAAATTATTTACATTCAGGCCACTATACTTGAGATACATGAGAAATTACTCTTTTTCAAATTCTTTTCTTACCATGCTCATTTTACAGAAGCCCTAGAGAATTGTTATATAGTTTTCAAGAAGCAGATGTGTGGTGTTTTGTTTGGGTTTGTTTCTTTCTTTTTTTCTATTAAGGTATAAGAAAATAAATCCTGTAAGGCCTCTTTGTCTGCAACAAAAACTGTATGCTCTATGTTCATTCACTGGTTGCAAAACAGACAAGTCTGTGCCTCCTAAACACAAGCTTGTTTTTTGCTGCTAAAAAAATTTACCATTTCTGGCTGAAGTTTTGATTTTCTTTCAGACAGGGTTTCCTTAAATGCTATTTTAAAAATAATAAAATAGAGAGGAATTATTTTTGATTAAAAATTAGGCAGGGAATTGAAGATATTTGACAACTTACATTCATTATATAATTGATCATTCCTATATATGTGCTATGAAGCCTAAACAACAACACTCACTAGACCTTTGCTATTTGAGCAAAAAGAGTAATTGGTAGGAATACTACAATGTCATCCTCTATCACTTTCATTTTCCCCTATATCAGCCCATATTGCCATCTGTCTTTCAGCTTATTAAATGGAAGAAGGTATCAGGCAGGGAAGTGTGGTACAATTGAGGTTTTGGAGAAGGATGTGCTTTTACTGGTGCAGTTCTGCCTTTGTTTTGTTGGCTATTTCAGCCTTATTTTTTTAAAAAAAATTTTTCTCTATCCCTTTCAACTTGTACTTACAGTCTTGTTGCTCATTCTTCAGCACTAAATGTAGAACTATTTGGAGCATTTTAAAGATGCTGAAAATATTGTGTTGACCTCTGGGCTCACAACAGGCAAACAGTTCTGCTTCAGGTTGGGTGTTGTAGTTTGGATACATTGCAGAAGCACAAGCAGGGCCTGCATATAGAAATATTTAATTTCCTTCAGTCTGCAGATCTGACCTGTAACTCCTGGACAGGAATTTGTCTTCCTGTGAAATGCTTGTTAGGAATATATCTGATAAAATACCTCATGAAGTCGTTAAAGACTTTTTAATGAGTGCTTACCAAATGTTTTTTAAAAATGCTCTGCTTAAAAGAACGATATAAATTCATATACATCAGGATGGGCCCTCTTTGGAATCAGCTAAATCATAATAATGAGTAAGAGATGGCAAAGAATAAGTAATAACAAGATAGAAGCATATTAGAAAATTGTGACTGGGCCATAGTATCCTGCTTTGAATTTCAGTCTTGTATCAAAAACCTTAAATGAATTAAAGTCTTTTTCAACTTCATCTGTACTGTATCAACTTGAAGTCAATTTTAAGACAAAGTAGTAGAAAATTGATTTTTTTAAATGCTGTCACAGTACTGACAGAAGGCACTGAGTCTATTCTCATATGTAGAAATGAGGTGATATAGAGTTATTTCATGAGAATCCTTAATATATTGTAACTGTACACAGTTATTTTCATGCAGACTTTCTTACAGTTCTGGTGAGAAACATTTTGTTTAGTTGTCATAGAATTTTTTTTGTGAATCAGTTATTTAAGTTTGTTTTAATACAGTATATAGGATTAAACTGTGTTTTTATGCTTTTTACCCTTACCCTGAATATCAGTGTCTATCTCTGGTGGAAAAAAAATGATTTGTTCTTTGTAGTCTCAGAAATGAAAAATATCATCAAATGCATAAAATCATCAAGGACTCTTGAAATTCGATTGCCAAGCAATCAATAGCTTCTCAATTATTTAGCAGTCTCCTACTAAAATGCTGAATAAAATTGAGGTTACAAAGTTCAGCAAGCTGACTTGAAATCCATAGGAATGGGAATAGTGTGCCAGTCAAGGCTCCTTATAGAAGCAGTGTAGCATTGCTCACAGCAGCAGTTTGTGTGTGTATATATATAAAATATGTGTATTTTATGTGTGTGTATATCAGGTATGATAAGTACCATCAAACATGCATATTTTCTTGAATATTTCTAATTCTTAAATAAATTTCCATGAATAAAATGCCTTTTTTTTTTTTGGTGTATCATCTATTTGCAGCTGTCTGTGCTGTGTTCCATGTCCAGGTTTTGTTGTGCCTGGAGCACAATTTGGCCTTGCCAGCCCAAATTCCCTCCTCTCTCTAACACTGGTGGGGTTCTTGTGTGTTGTGCTGCATTTGTGGCATGTACATACTTCTACCTCAGTATTCTCTTAAAGAAAAGTAAAAGTTGTTTGAATTCACAGTCTGGCAACACATTTTAGTTATGCATCTTTGGTATAAACTTCTCTGTTATACTCACTTAACTGAATGGGCTTAGACAGATAATTGAATTTTCAGACATGTGATTTGTCAGCTTTGTTTAAAATCAATCAGTTGGAGCCCTTCTTATTTCCCCCCAAATATGAACTAAGGTGCTTAATGTTGTTAAGTGGAGCCATGGTAGTACCTGCTTTGAATAAGAGAAAAGAGACAGGCACAGGCACTGAAGTCTGACAGCTGAAGGGATTACCTCAATTTCTTGTTTTATGCTTTTCATTTAGGAATGGTTTGTGGAAACTTTTGCCTTGAATATTTTTTGCTGAAGTGCTGCCATTTTCTTACAATGATAAAGCCTGCTTCTACAGCTGAATTTTTATTTGCTTGCAATTAGATGCAAATTAGTAAAATAATGATTTCATTTTACATTGGCCATTCTGCATTTCCTTGTGTAGCATCCCATCCTTATGTTTTAGTTGATTGTTGATTTAGATAGACTGTGTAGTTTGTTTGCCATCTGTATAGCATAGTACAGAAAATCTAAATTAAACAATTAATGGAAAAGTTTTGATTATGAGATAATCTGTTTCACTGATGTGTTTATGAGGTCCTGGAAAACTAATTTTCCTGCTACTCTGCTGTTGATGTATTATTTAATTTTTTCCTTGCATCATGTTGACACAATTTAGGTAAAGGTTATTATAACAGAGACTCTGTTTGTTTCCATTGAAAAGGACTTTTCATCTATTTTGGGAAAACAATATTTATTTACTGTTTTTCTTTATCAATAGAGAAAATGAGGTGCTAAAAGTGCAGCTTAAGAAGTATGTAGGAGCTGTCCAGATGCTCAGAAGAGAAGGTCAAACAGTGGAAGGTAAGAATAAAATGAAGGGGGGGAGGAATCCATGCACAGGATTTGTTTTTCTGTGTGCTGTCATTCAGGGAGTGATACCTTCCAATAGTGAAAATAACATATTTGATATGTTTTCCTTTTGAGAAAAATACAGATGTAGATTTTTGTACTCATTTTTACAGAGCATTTTCTGGTAGATGAGGTGGTCTTACTTTTTTCAATAAGAAATTTTCCAGAAAAAGCTGATTTAGCTTAAATAAAAATCTGTGAATTAATGTGATATTGGAATATAAAAATAAATGTAGTATCTCTAGATTATACTGTTGTTTTGGAAATGAGTATTTGCAGACTGCTTGAAATAGACAATGTACTGAGTGCTAATGAGCAGATTTTATATCTGAAAGAGAATGAGTGAAGTTATCAGCAGTTTCACCTGTTGGTTTTCTGTGGTCTGTGATAGAAGCATCCATGAGGGGCTGAATTGATGTCTTGATTCTGAATCTTCTGGTGGAACCTGGATTTCCACTGGCTGCAGAAGGTGTTCAGAGAGCTGAGATGGGTTTTCAGAAATTGGCACCATCTAATTTTTTTTAAATTGTGAATATTTTGGTCATATAAGTGGCTGTATGAATGAGAATACTACTGTTCTTCAGGGTTAGCCACTGTACTTATCTGGAGTTTCAGAGCTTCATTCATCCCTAAAAGGAGATTTGTTAGTGAGAACACATGTTTTTACTTCCGACTTTGCTGGAGTGTAGTGATTCATATTAAGAATTATTCACGAAAACCATGGCTGAGGCTTCCTATAATAGAAGAAATTATCCTTCATTAGCTAGTGACAGTTTCCATGATGAGTATAATTATAGGAAAAGAAAAAAAAATATTCCTAGGCTAGCTATATTCCACCATGTTAAAATTATTCAGATTAGTGAGTGATAAGAATAGAAACTGAGTAGGATGGTCAGATTTTATAGATGAAAAGGGGGGATGGAACAGTACCAACATTTCTAAAAATGAATGCACGTGTGCTTTATGCTGGAAAGATGCTTAATCAATCCACTGTCATTTTCTATGATATTTATCACTAGTGACCAGAATAAATTTCAGCTACATACAATATTTGTAAGAAATTTTTCCTACATTGTAACTTCACATGTTGAATTTTTATAAAAGTAATATTTTTTTCCTTAGCTGCCATTGAAAATTTAGGTGAAATTTTAGTAGTATTGTGGTCTCTGACTCAAAGTACATAAGCATGTATATAATCCCTGAGAACTAGCTGCAAAAAAGAAGTGAAACAAAAGGAGTTTTTTCTTTTACCAGATTTATAAAACCATTGCACCCATGGTTTGTTTATGTAATGAGTAATTTTAATTATAAATAATCTTCTGAATGGTATGAAAACAAAAGTCTTAAATGTGTTGTAGATTTTAGAATACAGATTTTCTGTGACTCGGTTTTGAAAGAGTCAGAATAAATTGGGCTTCTGTTGTTATTTTTATCACTATAAATAATGAAGACTCTATATGTTTTCTACAATAATCTGATCAAATGCTATTGAGTATGGCTTTTAAATAGTTTCCTAAAATAATAAATGAAACTCAGCTTGATATTTTGCCTTGTGGAGACTTAAAAAGGCCAAAAACCTCACTCAGCAAATGTGATTATAAATAAATTACCCAAAAGTGAGAACTATCAGCTTTCAAAATGAGTGATCACTGCTGTAGCCTGAGCAGTTGGATATTGGTATTTAAATATTTAATAAATGAGCATCTTCATTTCTCAGTCATCAGCAGGAGTTGGCTCTGTACCATTTTTTAAACCTGCTTAGATAGAATATTTATATAAAAATGCTGATCTTAGAAGTCTGGCTGAAGAACTTGAAGCAACATTTACAAGAAAAAGTTCTTAAAATAGCTTTCAAATTCACTTAAATAATAATAAACTTCTAAATTCTTCCTCAAAAATCAGTTCCCAGGCTCAAAAATATTTAGCCAGATAAATTATGATCTCTTCTATCTACCTAATAGTGGTTGTATATATAGTTCAGATTTTGAAGAATGTTGAAAGCCTTTGTTCAACTCCTCTTCTATTAGCCTTTACTTTTATGTGTTAACTTGTTTTCTTAGAAATTCATGAGCAATGAGGAAAAGTGGAATTGGATCCTGTGTAACTTGGAGGAGATTTACTTAGAATAGGCCTTAAAGTGATCTTCAAATACTGAAATGATAGCTGGGAACAGGAATAGAATAATCTGTAATTTTCATTCACTACAGATAAAAGAAGTAATGGGCTGCCATGGCAGGTGAAGGAAGTTTGATTAGCTATCAGGAAAACCTTTGTGAGAAGAACACTTACATTTAAATAGGTTATGCAGGGAAGCTGATATCTCCCTTCTTGGAAGGTTTTAGGAAGAAATTAGACAATTAACTATCAGGAATGGAATAACTCCAGCTGATTCTCTTGCTGCAAAATGGTGAAATACTGGATGTTGTAATCGTGAAGTATGGAACGTTCATTCTCAGTCCTGTTTGCTGTAATTTCTCTGATATTTAAGCAGTCTGTGCAAGTAATATAAAATGATGTTTTGGAAGCCCAGTTAAAAAAAAAAAAAGGCTTAAAAGAGAAACATAAAGTTAGTTTTAGAAGGCTTGGGGCAGGAACTGCAGGTACTACATATATTAGACAGCTCTAGTCACACAACAGCCAAATGCTTTTGGTTTACATTCTTTTAAGATCCCAGTCTAAATATTTCTTACCAAAAAAGGTCCTTGCAGAATCTGTATTTTAGTACTTGTAACAGTGTTTAATATTATGGTCTATTCTGATGTTTTTAATAGCTTATTTTGTTTCTTATAGAGCTGTTATTTCTAAACAGGATGTCCTGGAGGTTTATGGAATTTTTCTTTTTAATTTGAGGTATCTCTTTGTTATAGCTCTGCCAAGCATTTGGAGCACTGATGGTGAATTTACAATTCCAGAGCAAAAGCAAGCAGAAAATAATGAGGAACTGGCCAGCTCTTATGAAAGGAAGTTGATCGAGGTAAAGTTTGTACTGCACAGATTTTACGGATTTGTAATTGTAAAACAAGGTTTGAAGCTTAAATAGGTTTTTTATTTAGTTGATATCTTTTTTCTTCGGGAATGTAAAAGACCTGATTTTTTTCTTCAGAAATAAAAAACCTCAGATAATTAAAAGTACTTTTCCTAACAGGGGTACATTTTCATATGCTGATAATGAAATGAAGATTTTATAAAATAAGCAAGTTCATTCAGGTTTTAACTGATGATGTTGAAGTTGAAATCATCCCAGACAATAGATTTGAGGTTTTCTGTAAGTTACATTACATAATTAAAGGCATGGCTGTGTTGGCAGTTGAGCTTTATTTAAGATCATAGTGGAATCTGTAGCTTTTTCTGTGCTTTCATGCTGGTTTCTGATTGCAAACCATGTTTCATTTTTGTATTGCTTATTGAATACTGCAGAAAGGAAATGGCTGATAGAAGCTACTACTCCTGTTGATATGACCATGTTAGAAAAAGTTCCTAAGACAAGATTTACTTTTAAGATTAATGTAAAAGTCATTAAAGGAAAAAAAAAAAGATAGATTAGGGTTTCATCCTAAATTTGAATACAAATTATTTTTAAGAAAAAGAAAGTAATGAAATTTAGTATCTAGTACCCATATCTGCTATTAAATATTAAAAGAACATTTTTATAAGAAGTAAAATAATTCTCTATGTCTTTCTCTTTCCCAAAATACTCTGAAATTGGATATCCACATTAACTGATTAACATGAAGATGACTAAAAATGCAGGTCATGGATCAAAGAGCTTCATACAGTTCTTCTAAAACATGCATACTTGGTTATCCTTATAGGACCATGTGAAACTGTAGGGGGATAGAATACAAGAAATATAAGAAAATAGTGTAGAAAGTAATCTCACCCCTAAGGAGCTGCAGCTGGGCCAATTATCAGAGATCAGGAACAGGCCTGACCTTAACCGGCCACAGGTGTAAGCAATGAGAAGAAGATGCTATAAAAGAGTGGGGTGGCTGGGTGAGAAGGGAACTGGAGTCAGTGGCTGCTTTGGGAAGAAGAAAGAGTCAGTGCTCTGAGGAGCTGCCCATGAGAAACACCAAGAAGGTTTGGAACTTTTGTGATAAGGAGACAACAGCATGGAACCCCTGCAGTAAGATGACAACATGAAACTACTTCTCTCCCTAGTGCTTACCTTTGCTTGAGTTCTTCTGACTCCTTTCCTCTGTTCTGTACCTGTCAAGAGAATATCTTAATTAAGAACCCAGGTAAAACCTCCCTGAGCTGTGGAAGGCTCCTCAGTTGTTCCACGTTTGTTCTGTGTGCTCAGGGGTTTGGTGCTGGCACTTCTGAGTTTGTGGCAGTGGGGACACAGCTCTGGATGTAACCACAGAAAAGCTTTTTTGCCAGTGGTACTGGGAAGAGGTGGGCTGCATCTCTTTCACTTATTAGTCTCCAGCAGGATCCTCACATAGTCCAAACAGGATATAACCCTGCTCTGAGCGTGAGTGTCAGTCTCAGTAAACGCTGGCGGGACTGGGCACAAAGGACAAAGAGTGGGAATTAATGCAAACATGATAAGAATTTCATTAAATGTGCACAGTTCCCAGTTTATTTTGAGATGAAAGCTTCAGCTTATTTTCTGCTAATTGGTTTTGAGGAAACCCAATCTGTGCTTACCTTGTATAGTGAGAGTGAAAAACCAACCAAGCAAAAATCTACACAACAAAACCAAACCAGGCTCTCCTGGTTTAGGGCAAATTGTCGGAGGAGACTTCTGAAGTGGTCTTTTTGAGGAAGCAAATTCAAGCAGCCCCTCCTCCAACCAGTTTGGGAGGTAAACCTCCTCGAGAAAAGTGGAAAAAAATGTTTGTTTAACAAGCAAAGTATTCACAAGTATAAAAAAAGGAATAATATTAAACAATAGAACCTTTTCTTCTTCCCCCTTTGCTCTCTGAACCAGTCCTAAAGGTGCAGAACTCAATATCCAGCATAAACAGAAAGGACAACTAGGGATAAAGTCATAAAGTCGCCCTAGGACACAAGCCCAAACCAAAGCAGCTCAATGCCAACCCTATTCCTAAGTCTTTCAGTCTGTCTTGAACCAAATAACTTGTTTGCAGAAGGAAGTTCTCTTCTTTCTGAGAAGAGAAAATGGAAGTTTTGAAGCAGAAAGCAAAGTTTGAGCATTTTGATGCCTGTATCAGTAGATTTTTTTGGAACCATATCTGCCCTTTTGCATTTTACTGTTTTTCACTTGTAGAAAAATTGAGTTGTTAATAGGATGCCTGCTCTGTTTTGCAGCCCTTTGGCCTTGTTTCTTTTGAGAAAAAGTTGTATAACAACATTGATTTTTGGAAAGGAAATTTCATGGGAAGAATACACCCATGCTTCCACTAAGAGTAAAAAGAAGCAACTTCCAGTTTTGTCAAGAGTTTTTTGGGAAACACTTTGTTTTGTATTTTGTGATCATTGGGGAAAAATGCCTATGCCTGACAAAAAGTCATTAATTCAGATGCAGCTTGTGCAAAAACCTCTATGAAGTATTTGCTGCAAATAAGATTAAAAAACCCTTGGGTTCCACTAAAACACTCTGTAAGAAAATCACTAGTTTTTTATTGTTGCAATTTAAAATTTATTTTATTTTACCTTTATTGTGTCTTTGATGTTAGGTGTGTTTTTCTCTATCTAGAAGCATATCCTTCCAAGACAGATTGTGTTGTTAGATGCTTAGTGAAACATTCCTGGCCTGTTTTTAGTTTACTGCTTGGTCCTTTCTCTGTGCAACATGAAGTGAGACCTCCCTGGTCCTTTGCTGTGCAACATGAAGTGAGACCTCCCTGGTCCTTTCTCTGGAGACTGCTCTCAACTGTGGCCACGCTGGGCAGTGTAACTGCAGTGCTCTCAGTCTCAGGTTTTCTTTTGACAGCTCTAAAGAGTTCTCTTAGTGTGGAGCTTCAAGTGTTTACTTTAGCCTCACTTCACCTTCCTGAGAAGGGTTTGGGTTCTTTAAACTGTTTTCTCATATAGGAAGGAGCAAATCTAAATGATCCTCTGTCCAAGGGAAACTTAGCTTATTTATACTTTATTTTTCTGCTTCAAGCATATTGTTATGAAGAAAAACAACTGTGAAGATTATTGAAGTCCCAGCAGGGAAATGTATTGCTTAAGCTTCAATGTGGATTGAGTGATGTGACACTATGAAAATGTAACTGAAAGGATATAATTATAAGGAGAACTCTTTGTTGTTTTAGCAGACTTTGATGCAGGAAAAATTAAAGGAACTTAAATTAATGTTGTTTTTCATTGCTCCTTTTGATTTGGTGTGATGGTAATGCATTTTTCTTTGACAAGGGAACGTATTGAAGTCGGTTAATTGCTAGAAAGTGACACCTGCCAGTTGTCCTTTTGATAATATAGAACAAGTGATTTGTTGTTTTATTTGCTGTTAAATTTCCTTTTTATTATTTAACTTTGCTAGGTATACTTACAAATTTTTGCATTACTTGTAGTGTTTTGAGAGAGTTGTTGAATTTATATGTTAATTGAGTCTGCAAGTAGAAAGTTATTTCAAGGGCATCCAAATCAGAGAGAGACAAAATAGTCACATATCAGTCTGGATTTTGTTCTTCTAATAGACAGACCCTGAAAAACCAAACATGTTTTCAGATATGCAAACTACTGAGATCCATTAGTAAATTTTTATGTTGCTTTTGGTAACCAGCAGTATTGCAGCTTGTGAATTTGCAACTAGTTATTGCTGTATCTCTGTACTTGAAATGCAAGGAAGTTCTGCCTTACACTCAGGCCCTGTGGAATTAACAGTGACCTGTTAATATTAACCTGGTAATCTTAAATGTTACTCCACCCACTTTAAATTGGAATTAGTGGTTAAGCTAGTATGGAAAATGATTTATCTAGAATTAATAGTATTATATTATTGTTTACTCTAGTATATTGTTGATGTAGTTTAGCTCTTTTTGCATGTATATTTCAGTGATGAATTACTGGGTTTGAAGGAATCCCTCTAATATAAAAAGAAATTGGAAAAGAATGCTTGAAGTTCACCTCGTGAAAATAATTTTTATTTATAATCAGTGATGTCAGATTCTGGCTTGTCAAATTGAGGCTTTTTTTGTTTGCCTTGATTTTGTGAAGGGTGCAGGTTTGTGTGGAACAAAGCATGAAATTAAAAACAGGCACTAAATTAAACTACTTTATTTTGGGGAACTTCTCTGGGGAAGAGGGAGAATGCAGAGTAATTCAAGAAAAGGAAATAGTGAAATTCACAGATAGTAATGAACTGCTTCCAGGAGGGAAACTATGAACTCTTGAGAGATTTGGCAGTAGTTCAAGTCTGTGTGCTATTGTTGAGGTGCCTGGATTGAAATTCATGTTGTTCAGCTGTGCTCTCATGCTGTCACCCTGCTGTTCTCCAGCTCTGGGTGGGGGAGGAGGAGGAGGAGGAGGCATTCCAAGAGGTGCTGGAACAGGAGCAGGTTTAAGCATGGGGCAGGAGCAGGTTTAACCGTGGAGCAGGTTTAAGCACGGGACAGGAGCAGGTTTAACCATGGAGCAGGTTTAAGCACGGGACAGGAGCAGGTTTAACCATGGAGCAGGTTTAACCATGGAGCAGGTTTAAGCACGGGACAGGAGCAGGTTTAAGCACGGGACAGGAGCAGGTTTAAGCACGGGACAGGAGCAGGTTTAACCATGGAGCAGGTTTAACCATGGGACAGGAGCAGGTTTAACCATGGGGCAGGTTTAACCATGGGGCAGGAGCAGGTTTAACCATGGAGCAGGTTTAAGCACGGGACAGGAGCAGG
Source organism: Molothrus aeneus (assembly GCF_037042795.1). Taxonomy (NCBI): domain Eukaryota; kingdom Metazoa; phylum Chordata; class Aves; order Passeriformes; family Icteridae; genus Molothrus; species Molothrus aeneus. The sequence continues at coordinate 7,414,034 of NC_089661.1, read as the reverse complement.
TTTAACCATGGAGCAGGTTTAACCGTGGGACAGGAGCAGGTTTAACCATGGGGCAGGTTTAACCATGGGACAGGAGCAGGTTTAACCATGGAGCAGGTTTAAGCACGGGACAGGAGCAGGTTTAACCATGGGGCAGGTTTAACCATGGGGCAGGTTTAACCATGGAGCAGGTTTAACCATGGAGCAGGTTTAAGCACGGGACAGGAGCAGGTTTAACCTTGCTGCTGGGGCAGCCCAGGAGAGGCGCCCAGCAGTGCCCACATCTGACTGCTGGGACTTCCATCCCCCTCACTGCCCCAGCCCCTGGCACTCTCACTACATCCTGCATCACTTGCTGCTCTCTTGACTTAAAATGCAGTGCACAGCCCCAGCCACGCTCAGTGTCCAAAGAGGCCACTCTGTTTCCCTGTGAGAACAACCTGTGCCACAGCCTGACTCTGGTATTTTAGACTCCTCTGACCTCTCCCAGATTTGCCTGGAGTGATTGACTTCTAGGTCCATTCCTATTAAAACTCTGACTAAGGGTGAAGAATACATCACTTATGAATTATTGACAAAGTTTAATGCAGTTTGGGCATTTTGCAGTACTGCCTGTTCAAAATATTGTGATTAGTTAGTACCTGTTGAGTGCTGCATTCATCAAAGAATTAAACTGAGAACAGAAGTCAATGGGTGTTTTATTAGAATCAGTTGTCATATGATTTGGAGTGATAAGAATAAAATTTGACATGAAATTGTATTTTGTCCTATTCAATTCAATATCAAAACTGCATTTCAAGGTATGAATCAAAATTATAGCAACGTCTGTTCTTAATGATCACTTCAGACTACCACATTAGCAGTACTTGGAGTGTAAAAAGAAATTGATATACATGTAAGAAATTACATAGTGGGATTTTTTTTGCCCAATTTAGATCACAGTTATCCCCTGGCTTTGCTTTTCAGGTGGCTGAAATGCATGGGGAGCTGATTGAATTCAATGAGAGGCTGCACCGTGCTCTGATGGCCAAGGAAGCTCTGGTGTTCCAGATGAGACAAGAACTCATTGATCTGAGAGGGCCGGTGAGTATTTGTTTATTGCACTACAGAATATCCCTCTGGAATAGCTCAAACATGCTCCTCATGATGAAATATCCATTAGCTTGTTAGAAATAACAGATCTGTAAAGAATTGGCTTTGAACAATTCCTTTCCTCTTAACTATTCCAGATTATGCGTTTTGCATTTTCCATTTTCCTTTTAAAAGAAAGAAGATACCCTTTCATGTTTATTCTAGTTGTAAAGTTAGGTAAAAAGCTATTTCTGTTTTGCTCTAAATGCTCTTGTAATCTGGTTCTCTAACAACTTCTTCTTCCTTTGATTCTGCAGGTATTAGTCCATCATTGCATCATTATGAACTTTTGTACTTATGTCATGTTTTGTAGGAGCACAGCTGAAATCAAATACTCTTGTGTCCTTCCCTTGGTAGAATATTGGTTGTAAAAGAAAGTGATCAGTAGGTTTTATGTGCTTCATATTTTCCCATAAATGGCTTATGGCCACAAAGTACTTTGTTTTAGCATCCTTTGCACATAAAGCCCTAATAATGGTACTCTTGCCTGCATTTTCTATATCTTTCAAAATTACATGCTTTTACAAACCCCAATTTGTTTCTTTACAAAACTGTAGCAAATTGTAACATAAAGGACTCACAAGGGTGACATGTTCACAATCTTCTTGCAGGATTTTGTTTTTCTTTTATTGCTTGTCAGGAATAGTTTTTATTGGCATTTATAGAATTGAATGTTGAATTGTAATTTCCTTATAATATTATGCTTTCTTAATTGAAAACATAATAGCCACTGTTTGGAAATCATTTCTTTTTTGTAAATAAAGGTCCCTGGAGATTTAAGTCAAACATCTGAAGATCAGAGTTTATCAGATTTTGAAATGTAAGTTTCATAATTCACAAATTTTTCTCTTCACACCATCTCTGGGAAAGGAGAATAAGCAGAGATTCAATAATTTGCTTTTCCTCTATTATTTCCAATAACTGCATTGTTAGCTGTGGTGTTTCATTGTTAAAAAGCATGGAGAGCTGCACAGTGCATGCCCCAGTGTAGTTAATAATACTGAACTCAAGGAGTTTAGAGTTAGTAAGATTCCCTTGGAGTGCTTTTTAAATGCCCTAGGTCTTGGTATTCTGCCAAAGCACCAAGAAGTTTCTGGTTTTAGTCCTTTGGGTTTGAAGGGTGTTGGTTGCTATTCATCATATGATGGACTTCCTCATTTACAGAATAGCTCCTAATTGATGCTTCAAAAGACCCCAAAACCCCCACAAGGAGCCCACCCCAGATCATTTGAGAGTGTTGTAATTTGGAATTTTGCCTTTAGTAGTCAAACTAATGAATCTTGCTTTTGTGGATGAGGGGTTGAAAACGTAGCTGATGTGTTTGAATAATAGAAATTTAGAGATGGATGACAAAGAGTGAATGGAAATGGCTTCTGCAGAATTGTGCACTGCTCTTCTGTTATTTAATGGACTTTACCTGAGATTTGTGGCTGAAAATGTTGAATTTGTTGAAGTGAATAATTTTTGCTTCATGTGTATAATCAAATGTTGTCAAATGCATGCTGTGAAAAAAACCCCAAACCCCAGAAAACCTGCAGAAAGAATTGTTTCAGTTGGGTTAATTTTAGGGAATGTTTTTAGATTCAGAACATAAAAAAAGTTCAGGCAGAACTCCAATTTTTCTGTTTCTTCATTTGAAATTTTAAGTTGCTTTATTGATTACTTTGATCATTATTTAAATCATTGCATGTAGTTGCTTTGCAATTCTTATACATAAATATGATTCCCTGTTTGAAGTTTTTCTCTCTCCTCCTCAGATCAAATCGTGCTCTCATTAATGTTTGGATTCCCTCAGTCTTCCTGCGTGGCAAAGCTGCCAATGCATTCCATGTTTACCAGGTGAGTGAGCCAGCTGAGCAGGGATTTTGGGTAGAAGTTTCTGACTAAAGTAGCACATTTTAATAATTTAAAGCTCTGTGTATAATTTCATTAGAGATCAGCTAATGAGCAGCAGCAGTAACTTCATATATATTCATCCATAGGATTGTGTTGATTATTCAAATAGCATATTTTGAGGCTTGACTTGTAGTAGTTTAATACTTTAAAAGCATGCTAATAAGATGACTCCATTGGTCAGGGAGTGTAACAATTCAATATTAATCAGTAAAGCCTTCTTCAGTATGCATGTACGTGTTTTACTTCAGTTTTGGACATAACAATGACCAGAAACATTGCTTGACAGACAGATGTGGTTTACTGTAGCAGCTCACTTGAAAACATCTTGAATAATGAAACAATTCTACACTGTGTGTTATTGAACATGTTCACATTGTGTTCTGCCTCAGGCAGGTCAGAATTTAGGGGTTTGTGCTCCAGCCTGACTTGTAGCTGAAGCATTGAAATTTTATACTGTTCCTTGATTGTTGGATTCTTGGTTTCAGAGCAGTGACCCCTCCATGGATAGAGTGGCAAGGTGAACTTCAGACACTCTCTAATGTGCTGTCCTAGGCTATTTACATTTCTTTATTTGTGGATTGTTAGCAGCTGCAAAATTTCTCCACTTTAGTTTCAGCCACATGTACTTAGTTCTGAACAAGATTGCTGAAGCTTGTTAACATTCCTCTCACTCACTCTGAATGATGTTTTTTTTTGTAGAATTTTGAATCATTTATGAAGTGTTGGCAGGTAGTTGAAAAATACAGGAAAACACCCACCCTTTGGCCAGTAAAAGACAATGAAAAATAAGACTTGAGGTAATGGAAAGAAAAGCCACCAGGATGGGAACAGTTAGTAATTTGTTCAAAAGCACTGAATAATCAATCAAATAGAGATGCACAGGTGTGTGAAAACCCAACTTGTTGACAGGTGTAATATTTTTGTCTTTGACTTTCACATATTTCTCCACTCTGCTGTCACTGGCTACAGATTCTCAAACCCAGGCACAAGTCTGCCAACACAGAAATTCTTAAAAGCATCGAGATCTCACCCCACCTGTTACTTTAATGATGTTGCAGCCCCATGTACACCAGAAGAGCTCTGGTTTCTACTGCTTCCTTCCTAAGTTGCTCTGTGTTGTTTTTCATCCTGCTTGAGCAGGTGGGGTAGACCAGATGGTCCACTGTGGTCCCTTCCAACCTCACCCATTCTGTGAAGAATTTAATGATTTTTTAATTTTACTTGTAACTCTGTATCAAATTAGGTTACTAAAGAGTTCAGTATTTGTCATGAAGTTTGACTGGACATGACTATACAAGTGGGTGAATACAAGAAGAGGGTGGATACAATTCCAGAGCATCTCAAGTAGTTTGGAAAATTATCAAATTATCAGTTCCACAGTGTCTGTTATCTGTTTTCATGGACTTCAAAAAGCTTCTGAAGATTATAAGAACTAGGAGAAGTAAATATGGGTTGCTGTGCCTCTTCAAAATCAATGCCAGTTTTGCACTTGTGCTTCTTAAATCAGGAAAAGAAATTAATGACCTGTTAATTTGTATATCAAGAAGGTTTGACCCAGACAGGATAAGAATAGATTCCTCCTGCAGGAGTTTTCTTATTGTGCTTGCTTTTTAAATTTAATTTTATGTTTTTAAATTTAATGTGGATTTGTAGTGCTGTTCTGAAGGGCATTTGAAAGCATTTCTTTTTGTGTCATGTTAACATCTGTTTTGGATGTTCAAAATCAGTGCATTTTTCATCCTTAAAAAATCTCAGATGTTGCTCTTCAGTAAATATAGCAGGAAAAGTTTCCAGCACCAGGATACTTGTCACATAGTTTCAACCATCAAATAGTTTCTTTAATTTCTGCTGAGGATTAAGGATTCTGGACAAGCTCAGAAATAAAACTGCGGACTCTGAAAGCAAGCAGCATTTTATAATTAATCCTATTAGATGTGGAAATTTCAATCAGACCTCTGTATTTGTAGAGTTACACTGCACTCTTGCAGTAGTGTTTAACTGGCAGAATTAACTGGTTATGAATCTTGAGGATTTCAAAACAAGCTCTGAAAACGTGGCCAAATTTTATGCTCAATTTGAATGGCTGAGTTCAAGGGGACAGTTGTGAGCAGCAGATAATTCAGTGCCCCAGTTTAGCACTATCTGTTACTGTCTTAAAAATTAACAGAGCTGGGGATCTGTATCATTCAGCTGTGGATGTTAGAACAATTAGAGGGTGTATAAATTTTAGGGGAAAAGCTATTTAAAATTGGATGTGCACTTCAGTGCAGTTATTGAGTTCAATTAAAAATATTTTTTCACTTGTTTTTTCAGAATATAAAATAGTAACAGAAAAATGCATATTTTATAATCTCTGTTCACCATGGAGTTGTTATGGGTTATTCTCATTCTGGATTTTTCCTTGTGGAGAATAGCAGATTGTCTGTTTTAAATGAAATGCCAGTAGCAGATCTTCTTGAATAAATTAGGCATAAATCTCCACATGCAGTGCACCAGGAATTCAAAGGTGAAATAACTGAAAAGTGACTGATAAATAGCTTCTGGGTTGCATACCACATAGTTTAAAGTAGCTAATCTGACATAATTTTAAATAGGATTTAAAGAGGTCTGAAAACCAAGTTGTTACAAATGATTAGGAAAGGGATAGACAAATAGGAAATGCTATTATGCTGTGTATAATCTCTGGTTTATCTGTGTGCAGTTCTACTCCTCTCCAAAGAAATATATCAACTCCAAATAATATGGGTGGAAAAAAAAAAGATTTTTCACTGGCAGAGCATATTAGAAATTCTCAGCCTGCAAGAAAGGCAACTGAGAGGGGAATGCAATAGCTATCCTTCAAATAATGAAGGAAATGGAGACATTTTAACTGTTTCAAAATGCAAATTGGGGCATCCATTGAAACTATTGCCTTGCAATTTCCAAACAAGTGCATGACAGTGGTCTTCTCCACAGTGTATAATATGGGGTAATACTGAAAGTTTATGGGATAATACTAGAAAATAATTCAGCTAATTAAATTGAAGGAAAATCAATCCAAACATGAAGACATTACTTCTTTCTAAGGAAATCCCTAGATAGTGATACTTTGGAATAATAAATACCACTATACCTTGTATTTATATTTAAAGTGTTCTGGATAAAATACATTTCATCATTTTCTAAGGAATTTTCTGAACTGTTGGGATCAGTGTGCCTTGCTGTAAGAGCAGGGTGCAAGAAACTTGGAGGTGATTTTAACTAAACATGAGTTGCCTTTGGAATCTTATGCTAATAATGACTAATTTAATCCTAAAATGGAAATATTAAGTATGATGACAAAATATCTTTCCTTCTAACTAATGCTTATCTTCTGTGCATGGCAAGCTTATTCTAAATGTTTTCAGAGCACATCCTCTCTATTTGTACTTGCTCAAGTTTGTTTTGCTTCAGGTTTAGTTCTTGACTCCTGTCTTGCCATTCATTAGCACTGACAGATTGCTAGTACAATTAATTTTGCACCTGAGTAGAAAAAATAATTAGATGACCAATTGATGTCTTTATAACCAATCAACAAATCAGAAGGATTGTTTGGACTTCAGTGGATGAAATTATCCAGGCTGTGCCAGGAGCTCAGACTAGATACTCACAACCATGTCTTCAGCAAGAACATTAGGCAGTTATCCAAAAGAAGGTTCAGAGGTTTATTCTCTTACAAAGTTTCTGATGGCCATTACTGAGTGGCAGACTGATTAGTTATAAACATTACAGGACACAGCCATATATAGAGAAATTAATTTGTTTTGTTCCAAGTCACACTTATGGAAGCCCAGTCTGTTAAACAGACAATTTAAATATTAGGTGACTTTTTAAAGCCAGGGTCATGGTGGCAAAAGTCTTCTCTTCCAAACAACCTCTAGTTAGATAGAAACGATTTAGTTTCTCTAGGCTGCTTTCTAATGACTGCTATATGTGATCTCTGCAGTTTGATGCCCATCTTTTTTGTGTGGCAGACATTGCTCACCATTAGAAAATAATTTCTTGTCTAATATATTCATGGGCACACAGACAGAATCCAGATCAGAATTAAAAAAAAAAAGGCATTTTACCTCTAGATGGTGATAGTTAGATGCAGTTTCTTTAGTGTGTAAAGCAAGTTGATTATTGCAGTAATATTATTTTGTCATATTTCTCAACTGTAGAGTATCTTGTTTTCATATACATGTGGATTCCACTTCCCTGTGAAGTGTACAGCAAATGCCATTAGTCATGCCTTTTGTTGCTATAATTATCAATGCCTGACACTTAAGATAATGAAACTGAGATTTTATGATTCCTAAAGTGATATCAGTATTTAAATGGCTTCTTGCAAATCTGCCTTGTTTGCAGAGCAGTGAACACTTTACATTATAAACCAAATAAGTTCAAAGATTAATATGCTAATCAGACAAGACTGTTACTATTTGCATATGAATAGGAAACCCTAAGACTATAATCAATAAACATTTCTTACAATTTTTTTATTCCTTTGACTATCTTCAGTCTTGCTGTTTAGTATTGGCTGACATATTTGCTTATAATATTTCTTTTTACTTTACTCTAAATGATGTTTTAAAACCTGTTATTTTTCTCTGCACTTCCTCTGTGAAGGAAGAGCAGCACACTTTCCTATGAAAGGGCTTTTATCACAGGATTATTTAGGTTGGAAAACACCTCTAAGATCATTGAGTCCAACTTTTCCCCACCACTGCTAAGGCCACCACTAACCCATGTCCCCAGAAGCCACATCCTCATGGCTTTTAAATTCCTGCAGGTGTGATGACTCCACTGCAGGTGGGGCAGCCTGTGCTGGACAGCCCTTTCCATGGAGAAGTTTCCCCATCATTCCATGGAAACCTCCCCTGGCACAGCCTGGGGCTGGTTCCTTGTCCTGTCCCTGTTCCCTGGGGGCAGAGCCTGACCCCTCCCGCTCCAGGTCCTGTCAGGGAGTTGTGCAGAGTGGGGAGGTTCCCCTGAGCCTCCTTTGCTCCAGGTGAGCCCCCCCAGCTGCTCCCCACTGGAGTTGTGCTCCAGCCCCTTCCCCAGCTCCGTTCCCTGCTCTGGACACTCTCCAGCCTCAGAGGAAAGGATTTTCACAGAAACACAACATGAAAGAGATGGAGGAGAACAGTATCTGGTACCTAAAAGTGTTTGAGGAGGACAGTGCCCAGAAAGTACTTTGAGTGAGAGATGAAACAGGGAAAGCACAGTCCAGGATGTGCCAGCTGGGCCTGTTGACCTTGAATTTAATCACAAGGCAGCACAGCCTGGGTATTTCCTCGAAGGCTGAAAATGGAAGGCAACAAGACTGGCAATTAAGAGTTGAAAGGTAAGCAACAAACTAAACACAAAAAATTCAACCCAAAGTTGCATTTTATGTTCCTGATGCACGATGAATTGGATGACTTCAGCAGCTGCAGAGCTAAGCAGGCAAAAAGGAGAAATAAATAGTCTTCTAATCATATTCCATTTCAGTGCAGCTCAGGGCAAGTAGAGAAGAAAATGAACTGGAATGATTGGGAGAATTTGAAAGAAAGATGTTGCTCATGGCATCTCAGAGTGATTTGAGAGTGCGTGAGCCACAAAGGTTGAATATCCCACTTTTTCTGCAGTGGGACCCAAGGATGCATCAAAGAAGCATAAAGCAGAAAAAACTTTTAAATAACTAAGTATATGGAAGGGGTATGCAAAGATGAGATCAGTCCTTGGAGACTTCTGTAATTACTTCTTTTTCTAAAGGAAACAGAATTACAGCTTACTACATTGATTTGTTTATTGAAGTGCTGGATGCAAAAAATCCTCAGAAAGTAAAAGTAGAATTTCTATTTTCAGATTATTTTGTAACTACTTCAGAAAGAAGCAAGTAATTTATATTCAATAAATATCTAAAATAAATACTAGTGATGTTATGAATTTTAGAATCTGATGGATGAGATAGCCTCCTTTCCCTTGCCTGAGCACCCCCAAGATTCTATTTGGAGAAAAAGGCAGCACTGGTGTCATTTTACCTATTTTCTCTTCTGCAGAAACTTCTTTCCCTGCAGTGGTTGTCATGCATTGCAGTGACTGTGTGGTTCAAAGCGCATGTTTGTGAAACGACGTTAATTATCTTGGGTAATTTTAAGTCATATTTCACTGTCAGGAGGAGCTTATCTATTGAGTGATTTTTTTTTTTTGGTGCTGATTTGATTTGTATATAAAAAGACAAAAAATACTGATTCCACGTAGCAAAGTGGAGGCAGTGTTGCCTTTGTTCTCTAGTGGCCAGTCACTTCAGTGCTGCTGTGGTGAATAAAGCAGGACTGTGACTGCAGCAGCAGTGATCATTACTCTGCATGTCTGTAATTGAGTGCATAAGCCCAAAATGTGTGACATTTTTCTCTTCAGTTGAACAATATCGGCTGTTTTTAAGGTCCATGCTTTGATGTGTGTTGTGTCATATATTTGACACTGTATTGTTCATTTTTATGAACTGAATAACAGAAAGTTGAAGATTTAACATAAATTATATTGAAGTATTTGTAGTCTTTGACCATTTTATCCACTTGTACATACTGAAATAAAGGCTTGTTCACTCTAATTCCTGTTATGTCTGTGTGGCACACAAAAAGCTGCTCCTATCACAGCTGAAAAGTTTCATTGTTCCATTTGTTTTTCATTATGCAGAAAATTCTTAAATTGGATCATTTTCGAAAGGGGAACTTAACCATAAATGCAGGCCTGCAGCTGTCTCAAAATATAACTTGCATTTGTATTCATTTCTCACACTTCAGAGGTAACTTTGGAGAATTGAGCTTGAATTTGTATTCTTAACAGAATCCCATTGTCCTGAAGTGAAGTAAAATGAAACTGGTTCTTACTTTTTTTCATGAATACTTTTTACTTCTTCTATATGCTTTGAAATACATAATTTGGATAAAACTTTAAGTAGATGGAAATACATTATTCCTATTTCATAGTGTACTTTTCTAACAGGAAAAAAGATAATTTCAATCCCCTGAGAACAATTATTTATTAAATGGTAAACTTTGATCAAAATCTCTCTTCATGCTCCTGAATAATTGAGATGTGCATTAAAGTTGAACCGGAGTTTTAAGAATTAAAAAAACCTTTATTATACAAAATGTAAGACTATGGACTAATGATACTCCAAGATTTGTAGTGTTATTAAAAAGCAAATGTAAGGGAAACATTCACCAGTCAAGCTTAGCTGAGTTAACATCAAAAAATAATGCTGCTAATTAGCATGTTCTGGTTTTGTGTTCATGCTGATTGGCTCATCCCTACCAAACCAGTTGCTAATTTTCCTTTTGGTTATCACATGGTTGGGCATTGATTTGAAAGTATGTAACAAACAAGAGCATTTTGTGAGGGAAGGGAAGTCAGAAATACATTAATACAGTAGAATTGCAGTAATACAGAAGTAATAGTTTTTTTATCACCCTTTTTTTCCCCCTGTGATGCTTACTTAGCTGATAAATCTCACAGGAGCTTCCTTAGTGTAGCTTCCTTTTGCAGTCCTTATGCTCTCCATAATTTTTTTCCATCCTCAAAACTTTGACCTTGTCCAGCCTAGGATTGATTCTTTACAGACATTCTCAGTATTCTCTGTATCCTTTGAAGTGTTCTGCTGCTGGAATGTCCTGAGTTCTCTTGTATCTTGTGCCATTTTTATATGTGGTTTAGTAGAGTTTTCACTGCTCACCTTCCCTTAACATTATTCCCTTCCCTCTGGAATGGGACGAGGACTCACAAGGACTTTGACTTCAGTACTTTTGTATTTGTGGAGCTCCCATCAATAGAGTTCTCTGTCTTAGAATTCATTTTTCATTACGTATTCAGTCCAGCCTTCCAGGAAATGGGAGCCACATTTGCAGGCAAGATTCAGGAGTAACTTTGTGTAGGGAATATTCTTCCTGATGTTTAATCTGGAATTCTACAGCATGGATGTCATTGCGACAGGAGAAGGGTCTGTAATATCTCAGTCAGTATCACTTGCTGCCAGTTGTACTGGAGACAAAGAAATAAATCCTCAATGTACCAAACTATATTTTGCATCAGAAAAGAGAAGCACCCACACAGGACTTGTGCAGATCAGAAGGATGAGTGTTGATTACAGGCACTTGGTCTATGTACACTGGAGCTGGACCAAGTTAGAATTTTGGCTTTTGTCCTTTCTTTTCTTCAGTCTTTTGTATGTAAGCGGTGATGAGCTGTGTCAGCAGGACTTGCTAACAGCATTCTTGACTCAGAACTGCTTAAAGATTCTTAACCTGTTAAGAAACTTCTGGCTCAAACCTCAGTACTATGGGAGTAGGATTTTTCATTTAAGTATGCAATCATTAAACTTGTGCTTTCACATTGATTCTCTGAAGATTTTTGGCATTTCAGTAATATTACGTGAGCAGGTAGTAGACTGATAAACACTATTAAATTACTACTGTTATTGCTATTTGTCTCCAAATCTCTGACTTCAGACATGTTTGTGATGAGAAAACAACAGACTAATTCATTAAACATACTTATTAACTGAAATTTTTCTTAGAGCTACCATAACTCATAGCTGCAGAAAGGTTACCAATCAATCTTTGTGCAGGAGACCCAAGTGGAAAGCGCTCCTAAATTACAAACAGAAACTACGTAAATTTTACGTTCAAGACAATATTAAAGTGAAATCTTCTGTCTACAAGTAAATATTCTAGCGGTGATTTTGATTTAGTCTGTACATTTTCATTACCCTGAAAATTATTTAAGTAGGTTAGAAATTGGATGATATCAGGAAAACAGGGGAATCAGAAAGGAAATAAAATTATTTAGTATTAAACTTCTAAATTGATCTGAGAATAAACGCGAAAGTAGTCATTTCAGCTTTCTAGAACATGGCCCTAAGATAACTATATGCCTTCAGTGACTAGACTAGGATGAGTTTATCCAAATAATTCTATATTTAGTATTTACTTAGTTTGATTTCCCAAGTGAATGTGCATTAAGTGTGTAGCAATCCCATGGCTTGGGAATAGAGTTCCCCTCTGAGAATACTATGAGAATACTAAGAGTTTAAATGTGTGCTGCATCATGAGCTTTAATATACCTTTCACAGTCTATTAGTTGATTGTCAATAAATTCAATATGGCACAGGGCTCCAAATGTTGTATTTTCATTTCTTGCTGTCTAAATAAAATCAATATCTATGTACATAGAAGAACAGTAAGAAATTTTCCAATAGTTTTATCTAAGAAATCAATCTATGTTTTTGCAGTCCTGAAAAATTTCAATTACAGTGTACAGGATTCTTTAGTTAGTTAACTATGGGTTACAGCTTAGCAGGTAATGTTAAACTGCATGATTCACCAAATCACATGTGCAAAGATAAGTGCTTAGTTAAATTAGGATTTCCATATTAAATAACTTTGTTTGAAATAATTTAACTTTTTTTTGTCATTCCTGCCCCCCACAGGGAAATTGAAACATGAATCTTGGGAATGTATACAGAATTCCAAACAATATACAGGTTGAAGTGAGAATAGGCAGGGAGAAGCCTTAGAGCTGGGTGAATAAAAATTTTATTATAATTTTTACTACATTAAATAAATTTGATTAGAATTATGCAAAATAGTTGCATTTCATATATTCCTTCATTTGCCTTCAAAGATGTACTCAGTTGTTAAAACAGATAGTCCTGTAGGTGTTTAATTACCCTGGCTTTATTTTTAAAGTGAAAAAGAAATCTGAATACTTCTTGCAGACTTACTATTGTGGTTCCATCATTACAGTATCTGAATTTTTGTTACCAGAACTAGTTGAATTTTTGTTTACATATGCATTTGTAATTCACAATATTCTGAATCTTTTAAATTTAGATGTGCTAATTTTGGAATTATAGCATTGCTTTTTTGGAATGATAGTCTTCCTGTAGAAAATGTATTAGTGTTTTCTACACTGAAATATTCTAATTTGACAAAAATTGCATGGTATCTGCATAATACCTTGTATTTTGTTGCGAAGAAGCCCCCTATAAATTTGAGAAACAAGGTGTCTGAAGAGAGAACTTCAGAAAGACCAAAGCATGGGCAATGTTTGTGGGAGAAGACATTGACTTAATCTCTGAAATACCACCACTCCTTAGAAAAATTGAATTTTTTCTCTGAAGGACTTGCAGTATCTCAGAGAGAAGGACCATGCTTCAGTCACCAGGAAAAGCTGTGATCAGTGTTGAAATTGGCCACATCGAAATCCAAATTTTATTTTTATCTAATTTCCACAAAAATACAGTTGTTACTGCCCACTCTGTGTGACCATGGTTGCTGTTGCTTTTTTACATAAGTGTTCTCCTGATATTTGCCTTACAGTTTACTACTAAATTACTGGGGGGTTTTGGAGCTGCAAGGCAGCATCATCAGTACTGTTCCAGTTTAATTCCTGATGTAAAATATTGAGATTATTAACATACACACACACACATGCATGAATGAATAAACTGCAGATTGCATTGAAGGAGCAGAGGGAAAGGTCACTCTGGATCATGAGTTCTGATGCTTGGTTTAGAGTTTCTGACTTGTGCTGTTTCAGCATTCTTTTAAACTGTGCCATTCCCTAGGAAAGAGTGAAATTTCAGTTTTCTGTAAGTATATTTCACTTCTGCATGACATTTTCCTAGAGAAAGCGAATATTTAGCATGTAATTGGTAATAGGCTCATGAAATAATGAGCAGCAAACAAAAACAGAATCACAAAAACTACAGCTGTGTTAAATTATACTTAATGTCCTATACAAGCAGAAAGAATGAACTGTGTTTATTTTCCAAACAATAAAATTTCTAGTTTAGTTTTCAATGTAATTTTGTTAGGAAGTAAATTAAGTTTCATACTTCGGATAAAATTAGGTTTTGCAATTCTGATGCTACAAAGCTAATTTACAAAGTTGAAAAACTGTGTTGAGGACATAAAAATCAATTTCATAGTGGTATTAAATTATTTTTTCCCTTTGGTCACTGGGTAGTAGAATATGCTGGAAACCATGGTAACAAGAAGTGCTGCCATGGTTGCCCCAGAGTCATGTTAAAATGAGCAAGCTGTGTTTGTCTTGATTAAAATAAGAGAAAGAGAGAGAGGAGGAAAAGGGAGAAGGGAGAGAATGAGGTTAATGACGCGTGCAAGAGCAAACGCAGTCCGACGTGGATCTGGGGCTGTGGGGTCCTGGAGCTTGTGGTGTCTCACATGAAGGTGCTGAGCTAGGAGGCTTTGGGGAGTGAAGGACACACACCAGCCCTGCTTGTCTTTACATTATTCCCTTCCCTGTCTGTGTTTTGCAGGTTTATATCAGGATAAAGGATGATGAGTGGAATGTCTATCGAAGGTATGCAGAGTTCAGAAGCTTGCATCAGAAATTACAGAATAAGTACCAGCAAGTGAGGACTTTTAACTTCCCACCAAAAAAGGCCATTGGAAACAAGGTATTTGAACTCACAGTATCAGTAAAAGTTGGGGGAAAAACCTCTCTTATCCATACACAAAAAATGAGGTGACATGAATGTTTTCACTCCTGCTAGTAGCTGCTATTTTTATAGACCTTCTCCCTGCCAGCTGGAGATCCACTGATGTAGGTAATGCATTGGCTTTTCCATTTACTGAGAAGTTTTATTGAATGAAATATTGGTGACATACACAAATGCACAAACCCTCAAAAACTCTAGTGGACAGCCCTGTATGTAAAATGAAGTACCTTCTCTATTTTTCTCCAAAAAAACGCCAGCAATTATCACTGGTGAGTAATTAATCAAATCTCTCTCTAAATTTCAAAAAGTATCAATCTAAATTTCTTGAATTCCTGCACTCTTCACCAACACTTCCAAGTTCTTTAAACCAGCTTTTTAAAGACATTTAGGTACTTAATTCCTGTAATCTGTGTCTTTGTGTCTTAGCCCGCCATTTTAAAATGGGAATTTGTCTTCTCCTGTCATGGGGATTTTGAAATGAAACAGTAAATATTCCAGTATGTACGTAGTAAATATGTAGTGCCATGTAATGAAAATCTTTAATCATAAAAACTTTCAACTGATCAAGAGTCTAAATACGCTTTGCAATGTACACTGCAAGTCCAGTAAGGATTGACAAGGAATTGAAGTAATTTTCCTTTGCAACGTAGGAATTATCTAAAAATTTTATTTAGCTATCACTATATTGAAGATTTAAATTATGTTTGACTGAAACATCTTTACTAAACTGCTGGGTTCTTAAATTAGAGTTTTTAAGGTTAATCAAATTTTTAGCTTTTACATAGACTTTCTCTTTTTACTATTTTTTCGCCTTTGTATCACTGAGTTCTTCTATTAAATATTTTAGAAGCTCCAACCATAGTGATCCATGTAGTCATCAAAAGACAGCTGACATAATAACTGCAAAACTCAGATCTTTGTGACATTATGTTTGGTTTAAGACCAAAGTAATACATATATTATTAAAATGCCACAATTGTCCTTTGACTGTGTTAGAAAAACAATCTTTGCTAATTTGAATGAAGTAATAGGAATTTTCAAAAAGAAATACAAAAAATTTAGAAATTCCTTACTGGCATTCAGATGTCAGTGAATGTGGATTATGACTGTTTAAAGATAGTAACTTTGACTCCCAGTGATTTCCCAGGTATTTTGTAAAAATGAGTAGGTAAATTTGGCCTGTGTGAAATGGCAGTGATGCACATAATCTGGGATGGGTGGTGGTGATCCAGATATATATGAAACCTATCAATAAAATCCATGTGTTGGTTTGCTTGGCATAAGGTCCAGTAAATGTGGTTTTTTGCCTACTGACTGAGGAAATGGAAGTACTTATGAGAGCTTTCCTGCTTTTTTTTCATCTATTAGAATATCATGCATTTTTCATTTAATTTTTACTGGACGGGTTTGTAATGGAAACCAGGCATTTGCTTCTTTGTTACATAACTAATTCTCCTTTTTTTGAAGTGATGGAGTATCAGCCACTTCAGTAAATTACAAAAGACGCCTTTTAAGCTTTTTTGGATACTCTTTCATCTTTAATTACTTTAAATACTAATTGAGTTACAACTTCAGTTGCACAGTTGATGCATACAAAATTATCAGTTGAGCAACTCATTAAAAAATTTGCATTGCTTATTCTTACGGTGCTTTAGCTTTGAGCCAAAATTCTACCTTGATCTTGCATAAACCCACAACCACTTATCAGATCTCAGAGAAAAGGTTTTTTCTTTACAGTAAGAAGTGGGTGCCATCCCTTGCACTCCTGAAAGTCTCCTGTGATGACACGTGGGGCAGTGCTGTGGTTGTGACCTGGCAAGTCACAGGGTGACATTGTCACCTCAGCTGTGCAAAGCTCAGTCTGTCACACTGGAGTTTTTTTGCACAGCACATTGTGCAGGCAGATTTTTGTCCTTTTAGTGGGGCTGTTTTCTATGTGTCACAGAATGTGTTCCCCTTTGGAGTTTGTACCATTTGGAAAATAACTGTGCTGACTGACTGAGATGGCCCTGCTTTCCATGGCCAAGTGAAGCTTTAAAAGGAAGGTTTAAAAATTTAGTATAAAATTAATTAATTCATGTGGGAATGTGTAGGGGGATAGAATATAAGAAAATAAAGACAGTGTAGAACGTGATCTCACCCCTATGGAGCTGCAGCTGGGCCAATTATCAGAGATCAGGAACAGGCCTGACTTTAACAGGCCACAGGTGTAGGCAATGAGAAGAAGATGCTATAAAAGAGTGGGGTGGGTGGGTGAGAAGGGAACTGGAGTCAGTGGTTGCTTTGGGAAGAAGAAAGAGTCAGTGCTCTGAGGAGCTGCCCACAAGGAAACACAAAGAAGGTATGAAATTTTGTGATTAGGAGACAAGAGTATGGAACCCCTGCAATACAATGACAAAAGGAATGTCTGTCTTGGAATTCTGCAGAACTTTCAGTTTAGGATGAGGATTTGTGCAGGATGTTACATGTGGAAGTGTTTGGTAATAAACATTAGAAGGAATACTGCCAATACTATTTATTTCAATGCTGCTTTTAAAATGTAATGGCTACCAAAGCACATTTACCTTTAAATAAGCAGTTAGATTTCAATAGGTACTTTTTATCTCTGATATTACTTTTGCTGGTTTTGATAGAATTGGAGCTGTCTTTCCATTTCTAGATTAATCAATACAATTGTTAATCAATGCCTAAAGAAGAGATTAGTAGCTGAATTCTGCTAACAGAAGTATCTCTTACATTAGTCTATGGTTTTCATATCCATTACAACTTCTCAGTGTTATTAGATGCCCAAATAACATATTGGTAAAAACCAGTCCTCCATGTGTAAATGGCTAAAAATGATAATTTTACAGCTTTTGGAAAATGGCATTGATGCTTTTATGTCCTTCAGATCAGTACCTGGATGAGTTTATTCACTGCATCCCTTCAGTGCGCTCTGTACTGTGGGGTTAATGAAGGTGATGTGCTTCTTGTAGATGTCAGAGGCATCCAAAGGTCTTGCTGTAATTGAAACCAGCACTGAATTTCATGTTCAGTTACGTCCCCCAGATTTAGGAACCTCCAGGACCACAAGAGGACACCATATTCTGCAGAATGACCTGGAATCACTCCTGCAGACTGACACAATACTGTCCAGTGCTTTGCTATGCAAAATATTGGAGCTCAGAGGAGGGAACTTTACTAGAAGAGAGTAATGTAGAATAAAATACAGGGAAGTATTAATTTTTATGCATATTTTCCCTGTTTACTGCACTAGAAGTCAGGGAGGTCAGATTCAAATGCGAAGTTGCAGAGTTTGACTTTGTGAAAATGCAAAAAGAAAGCAGAATTTCAGCTGAATGAGTATTATAAAAAGTTGGAAAATCAAATATATATCTTCATCAAGTAGCACTGGAATTTGAAAATACTTAACAATTATAACTCATTATTAATAATAATATCAATCTTGATCATTGTTTGTAATGTATTTTTGCCTTTCATTTGTTTTCCTTCAGTTGGGACAATTCATCTTGAAAGTTCGTTTTCATGGTATTTCAACAAATTATTGTGTGTAATATTAAAAACTAGCTTTAATACTTGAGGAAACCTACATTAATAACAGAAAACCAATTAGTTGAAAAATATCTGAAAAGAGAAAAGAATACTGCTTTGGACAAGTAACCTTTTTGCAATTACAAAGAGTGTCTATTTGCCTTTCAGCTTGGTAACCTCATTTTCAGCATATTAGTTTAACATTTGAATTTAGTTTGAACTAAAGTTTGAACTAAAATAAAGCAGGGAAGAGAATAATTTCTTTTATAAATGTTACTTTGAATCAAGTTAGATATTTACTGAAGGAAATATTGCTGGCAAGAGTCCATGTATTAATTTTCATATCTGCTAGTCCCCATGCTGTATATCTTCAACTAAAGATCTTTCAGTGCTGGTAGCAAATAGTTGTCAACATTTTTATGAGTATCCTGACAAGAATAAGCATTCTTTTTTCAATTAATTGCCTTGTTTGAGTAAAACAAGAAATACATTTGTTCCCTTGTGTCATGTGTATAAGAGAAATGTCATATATTCAGCGTATATTTTAATTATTTTTTAACATGCAGACCAATTTCTTTAAAACTTACAAATTTCAGCTGCATTATAAACATTTGAACTGTTCAGGTTTTGTAATTTTAAAACATGTTCCCCATGTATCAGCCTGGTTTGTGATTTGCTCAGTATTTTCTATATAGCTGTATATACCAAGATTTGTAATTTCAAACTGATTTTTCTTGCCTGGGATAGATTTTTTCCTTTTCTCAAGCCTTCAGGTACTTTGGATCTTTTGAACTCATGTGTCCTTTCTCACTGATTGTCACTGCTGCCTTCCTGTCAGGAATGCCCAGGACAGGCTGGGTTCCATGGGGTAGTGCTGCAGTGTGCCTGCTTCTGGGAAGCTCATGAGGAGGGGCTCTGTACAATCACCACTTGATTGGAAAGGGTTCCCTGTAGGTTTTTGCATACAAATACAATTTAAGTTTTTTCATTTAAGATAACATTTAGCTTACATTTGACTTCTGAACCTTTGTTGGTGTTGTAGTTGGTGTCTCTCAAAATAATCATAAAATATTAATACATGAATATTTACTGGACTGACTAGTCTAATTTTTTAAATATTGCAGCAGCCTTAAAATCCCAGTTGCTGCTTCTACATTGGGCAGATTATAGTAATTGAGTAAAGATCTAATTAAGAATCCTCTTGCAAGAGTGTTGTCCCAGTAGAGGGCATATCAAAATAGAAATGGTTCTTTAGTTCCACTGAAGACCTGAATTCACTGATTGTCTAAGTGAGGAGAAATTGAATCAGGTAGCTTTGCCCTGAGTGCTGACTTGACTGCACCATATCCTCTGCTTTCCTTTAAAATACTGGATACCTCACATGGAAAGGATACACAGCACCTGGCTGAGATCAGAAGAGTGACTTTGCTGTGACTTCTCAGTTGCATTGGGGGAACAATACAGAACTCTAAAATAAGTGTTTCAAATGTTAATTCAATCAAATGAATACCTACTTTTCACCTATCAGTGGCTAACCTAAATTGTAGATTAATTTGTATATGTCTCTATTTTAAAAAGTTCAAAAATATCATGTGCATGTATTAAAAAAGATTCTATTGGTATATACACATACATGAGCATGTATATGACAAGATCAGACCCCATTTGGGATCTATAAGAACTTGGCCTCTGAAATGGATGTTGTGATTCTGCAAGTTCTGCTCCCAGGAGCTCTGTCTTTCTCCCACTTATGTCAATGGAAACTTGCCTTTGCTCACAGAGTGCAGATGAATTCCTTTTCTTTTGTTCCCAACAGCAAAGCTGCCTTTTATCAGTGTTTGGTCTGTTTGCCTCTTGCTGAAGATAGTGAAGAGTTTAAGATAGGCTGCAGGATAACTATTTTAGGATGAGAAAGCAGAGAAGATAAAGATTTTATTGCAAGTAAAAGAAAACAATAGAGCTTGCTCTTGTGCTTACAGTGTTTATTGATTTTTAAGGAAGTTTGTCAAGTAGAGTTGTCTGGCTCTGTGTGTGTGTATATATATGAAGAAATATATAAATATGAAGTTTATATATATATAAAAGAAATTTCAAGCCATTCAAATTAGAGTTTGAGTGTTATATTTTTGCTGTTAAGGTTTCACGTGATGCCATTGCTGTGTAACCCCTGTCATCCATTTCCCTCCTGTAAAAGCTGATTGCCATTTTTGGTGAGCAGGACCTGTCTATTCACAGACAGCATGCCCTTAAAGCTGCTTTTAGACCAGATGATGGAGGAACTGAAGTCCCTTTGGAAAGGGAAGCAGCATGATAGGAACAAGGTTTTTTAAGAAACACACACACACCCCTCCCACATAAAATATGTATTTGAAAATGGGAAGTATAACAATTCCTGTTTAACTAGTACATAAACAACAACAGAAGACATATGGAATGTTTGAAATAGGATGGTGCAGGAAGAATCTTAGAGGAGGAAGTAATTTCATTTTAGATTTGGCTGTTTTTCTGTCAAAATTCAGCAAAACAATTCAGGGCATCCTAAAATTTAAGTGTGTGTTTGGCTTGCATTGAATCAGAAGTACGGATATATCTGCTTTTGTCCTCTATGAGATTTAGGAGCTCACAGGAACCATCTTTCATCAGATTAGTTTGTCAAAGTCAGACTGGCAGGGGGAGCTGAGAGGAAAGCAAAACTTGTTGTTAATGCACGTGGGACAGGGGGCTAAATAATGTTTCTTGGTACTAAGCTTAATATCCAATGTCTTCTAGTAGAATTGGTAGAAAATTATGACTCTCTGATGTTTCAGAATTGGGATACATTTATTAAAGGAGAAAAGCCTTCAAAATATAAATCCTCAAGTTATATGTTAAAAATTTGAAGTTAAATATTGCTTTCCCTAATGCTGCTTAGCTATGATGTAATATAGAAGCTCAAGTTCTGTATTATTCTTGACTTTCAAAGTAAGTAGATTTTAATTGTCAACCCTCTTAGTGGGCTTAACTAGTGTATTGACTTATTTTCATACAGTCTTTTGCCTTCTGGGTTATAGGAAAAACTGTAACTAATATATATTTGACAGATGTGCTTGTGGTATAGTGTGGGTAAAAAGAGAGAAACGGACCCATTTGTATTGTGTTCAGACCAGAAAAGGAACTCAAATTAATCTCATATATGGTTGTATGTGATAATTCTATAATATACCACAGTTTTTGTGCCATTCTAAAGCCACAAAAGAAACTTTGTGCAGTAAGTTCACTGTGTTACTTTGTAGCTGAAAAGTTCAATTCTCAAAGAAGCTTTAAAATAGCAATTGGGACTAAATGAATATAATCTGGTTTTCAAATATGTAAGTTAATTGTGGTACCATACAAATAGAAATAAAAATAATATGACTCTCGGCATAGTCATTAAGATTTCTAGTGACAGCCCACCTGTTTCCTAACACTGTCACCTGCACACTGAGGGGGAATACAGAGTATTTCAGATTTTGAATCCAGATCCTCTGGGTTTTCTACTGCATAAGACTGCAGTTGATATTTTATGTATACAGCACTTAGAAAAGAGCATTCAGTTCTTCTTCATTTCCATTTTTTGTCATATCAGTATCCAAGAGAAGAGAAATAAGTCAGCAGGAAATGGTTGGCTTTTATATGACAAATACTTTATAGTAAATGCTTGCCATTGTGTGGCATGAAATGTCTGGGTTACCTGAAACTCGGCATGAAGGTTAAATTGAGCAGAGTGCAGAGCAGCACATTTCATTTTCAGGGCTTTAATTTAAAAGGTAAACAGTTCTCCAGCTTGTGCTTCTCCATCTCCATCAGAATGTCTCACTGAATTAATCTGTTCATTTGGTGCTCAAGGGCACCATTTCAATGAAATAGTGAATTGAGTCATTTTCTTTTCAAGTTAGAAAAATTTCCTGCTAATTGCTGTTGAAGTTTAGGAAGAAGGAATGCAGACTATTTAGGGTCTACAAAACAAAACTTTGCCTGTCAAGAGATGTTTTTATTCTTGCTGTCTTGTAATGCTATAATCAAGAGAAGCAATTTATTCTAACAAATTATTGAATATAGAGCCCATAGAAACAGTTCAGATGGTGTTGCTTTGCATCATGACATTATGGGGAAAAAAAGGAAAGTAATTTACATGCTGCTTGGACAACTGCTAGATAAAAATATGGCAGTTTTATAACAACTCATGCGTCATTTAGATATTCTAGTAGCCTCCTGGTATAAAATGAAAATATAAAAATAAATTTTCTATATTTATTTCTTATTGTGGTGGTGATGCTAAATTACCAAGTTACTTGGATTAATAAACTTCCTTTCAGAAAAATCTTAACAGGGACACCTAATTACAAAAATAAAAGTAATACTTTCTTTTTTTGAATTTGAAATTTTACCCACATTTTTCCCTTTCCTTACATATCATTGTGCTTGATTTCACCTCTCTTCTCCTTCCCAAAATGTATTATTTTATAAATACTGGAAAATTTTAATCTTAGTTGCTATACAGCTTTTTGGGTAGTTGCTAGTACTAAAGATATTGTTAATTTTTTAAAAAGAACACAAAATATTAAATACTTCAGATCATGTGAAATGCTGTAGGCACTTCCTGAATGAAAAATTTGGCTTTTTTCATTGTATCATGTAAAATATCTTTGCATGAAGGCACAATAAATTATGGGCACTTAATATCAATATTCATCATTAATTCAATTTGTATTTTAGA